>NC_053041.3:621215850-622508571 GCF_002575655.3 Aegilops tauschii subsp. strangulata | reverse complement strand
AAGCACCATGTCCACCACAGAGTACCCCCACACGAGCAGTTTGTAAAGCTACTACAGTGCCCAAAGCACGAAGACCACCATAGCTAACCCAAACTCCACGTTTAAAGCAGAAGAGCAACTGTTCTCAGGTCAGATTCCGTAGCTATGGTCCATACTCCTTTGCTGTTGCATCACTGTATTTACTCATACCAACTACTTTCGAATTTGAAGGATCCAATTGGAACTCCAATGGCGCAACAGGTATGTTTTAAACCTATTTCTTTAACTGGATTGCTGTTCTAACTTCTTGCTCTATGTTGATTTCAGTTTAAGTTGTATAAACAGTTATGTTCTCATGTGATGCACATTACAAGTGCTGCCAATGCTGTGTAGTTTCTCACACTTATATTCTGTCTATGCTGCTGTGTCTTAAAAATATATGAGTTGAACTGTGTCTCTATCTTGATTAGGGAACATAAACTAGAATGGTATGGACAATACAGTGACCATAGTACATAGATATATGTTTGTTTCATGCTGTTATCCTGTCCACCTTACTACTGAACCGGTTTACCAAAATGAGTTTCGTATACTACAAGCTAAACCTCTGATGTGTCTGCTTGTTTCTCTTGTAGTATGCAAACCGAATATTGGAGAAGAGCACCCCACTATTCAATGGTAGAGAAAGTAATGCGGATAAGGTTCAAGATAGTGAGACAACCCTGTTGGTCTCCAAGAAAGGTGATAAAAACGATCTTGTAGACAGTGAGAAAACCCCACAGTCCTGCGTTGATGTAGTGTTCGAGTTACTGGCCAGTACCGCTGGCACAAGCTCTTCGAACTCGCTGCCTGAATCACTTCGGCTTCTTCAGTCTCAACTACAAGCTGAAAGGCATCAGTCAGCTGTGCTGCGGTAAGAAGCCGAAGGACTAAGGAAGTCCCTGCAGAATTCAGATGCGTACTTTCTTATGCAAAAGCAAGCGCTGGAGGATTTAAGCGCCAAACAAGAGAAAGTTAATAAGCTTGCTAAGCATCTTGCCAGCATTATGGGTACCCAGGATATTGTTTCTTGAACTCTTCTAAAGTGGTTTCAGTTCTGGACTTGTTTTGCTGCGGCGTTTATATGCTGCTTTGTTCCCTATATTTGTACTGGTGGCGAACTTTGATGCCCGGTGGATGTAATATGTGTATTAGCCGTGATAACCTAGCATAAGTTGCTGGCTTATTTATTTCCTTGTTGTCTTGTTTATTTGTTTGCTTGTAGTCAGTGCAGTTCTTTTTCCGCGGTTTGCTAGTGGCTACAATAACCTATTTTTTAAAACTAGGCCACAATAACCATGGGCTAATATTTACTGTAGTGACGCTGGGCCTCCTACGGGCCGTAGAAACAGTGGGCCTTCTACGGGCCGTAGAAACAGTAGGCCTTCTACGGGCCGTAGAAACAATGGGCCTTCTACGGGCCGTAGAAACAATGGGCCTTCTACGGGCCGTATCATCAATGGGCCTTATACGGGTCGTATGATCGATTGGCCAAACATGGGCCAATAACAGGCCACATTATGGCCGTAAACGGGCTAGAGTTGGAATCGTCCGTTCATGGGACAACCATAACGGGCCATCGTTAATAGGCCATATTTGATGACGCTATGAAAATGGTCCAACGTATTAACGGACCACAAACGGGCTGACTGTAACCACGGGCTAAATTTGGCGCACAAGCAGAAAATAACAGTAACGGGCCGTAAGTAAACGAATGCTGGAAATGAGCCCAAGAATAAATGGGCTCTGAGAAGGCCGAAAGATAACATGGGCTGGAAACGGCCCAACAGAATAACGGGCCATTAATGGGTATAAAGTGATACACCATTCATTACGGGCCAGTTTCACCACGGGTCGTTAATGGGTATAAAGTGATACACTGTTCATTACGGGCCAGTTTCACCACGGGTCGTTAATGGGTATAAAGTGATACACTGCTCATTACGGGCCAGTTTCACCATGGGCCGTTAATAGGCCAAGAGTTACATAGGGCCTCATAGGGGCCGAAAGACGTCATGGGCCATACAAGGGCCAGAAGTGAAAATGGGCTGGAATCATATTGGATGGCCCAGATGACGCTACTAGGCGTAATTCGGATAGGGCATAACGGGCCTTGGGTTAGCGGGCTGTAAATGGGCTATATGCGAACAGGCTGTTAACAAGCTTTCCTTGGGCCGGCCCGCCACCTTTTGACCAAGTCAAACGGGCCGGCCTTTTCACAGGAATGGGCCTCTGTTGGGCCGTGCCACGTGTCGACGTATCATAGGCGCCTTCCGTCCAATGAGTGGATGACATCTGTCCCAACGATGAGCCGACACGTGTTTCCTCCAGCCAATGATGATTTTACACGTGGAAAATCCCCATTGGTCGGGGCTGTTAACGGGTTATCGGATCCAAAACCCGACCCGATAGCTTAACGGCGTTCCGTTACGGTGGATGCCACGTGTCGGTCACCCTTGACGAAAGCACTTCTGTGACGCGCGATTTATCGTCATGGAAGTGGACACTTTCGTGATGATAATTTTGGCAATGTCATGGAACACTTATACGAAGCACAGGTATGACTATCTTGATTCTGTCATAAATTTGTCATGGATGTACATGCATGACAGAAAACGCGACCTACTGTGACAAACACGTATCATCACGGAAGTGTATTTTTTTGTAGTGGAAGCTCAACCCCGCCACGGATGCCGTAGTCTCAGCGGCGTCAGAGCCGCACACAGACCCAACTTTGAGTGGAATCTGTGTCACCAGAGCCTCAGACTCGTTTCCGGCTACAGGTTCCGAACCATGCTCGTCCACGTGCGTCGAGCTCGATCAATCATCGATCGTCGAATTCAGCTCCGCGGACATTTTTCGGCACTCGCCTTTGGGCGACGTGTTAAACTCGTTAAAAGCACTATCCTTAGCGGGGGGATCATAGCCGAATTATATCCGATTTGAACTGGAGGCTGATGACAGAGAATTTCGCTTCCCACCCACCGCCCACTTCATAGCCACTGTCGAAGAGTTAACCGACATGCTCGATTACGGCTCTGAAGACATCGATGGTATAGACGACGATGCCGATGAGGAGCGGGGACAAAACCCGCCGTTTACTGGACGCTGGACGGCCACCTCTTCTTATGACGTGTACATGGTGGATACACCTAAAAGAACTAACGATGATGACAAAGAAAATCCAGTCGAGGATAAACCTCCTGAGATACAGCCAAAGCGCCGACATCAGCGGCGCTGCTCTAAGTCACGTCGCGGAAAAGACAGCAATATCGGCACGGGAGAAAACAATACTCCGGACGATGCCGAAGATAATGAAGACCCCGTTGAGATAAGTTCCGAACAGGAGGAACGGGAAAACGGGCAAGTTAGCCCTTATAAACAGGCCATAAACGAAGACTCGGAGGACAGTAATTATCTTCCACTCTCCGAGGATGAGGTGAGCCTCGGCAACGAGGATTTTATCGTGCCTGAGGAACCTCTCGAGTAGGAGCGCTTTAAGCGCCGGCTAATAGCCACTGCAAGGAGCCTGAAAAAGAAGCAGCAGCAGCTTCAAGCTGACCAAGATCTGCTCAACGATAGATGGACTGATGTCCTAGCAGCCGAAGAATACGGCCTCAAGCACCCAGCCAAAAGCTACCCGAAGCGCAAATTGCTACCTCATTTCGATGATGAGGCGCCGGAGCCTGTACCATCATCGCGCAATGCGGCTGACCAACCACCACGCGGTCGGGATAAAACGGCAACTCAAGCCGAATACCAGCCTGCCAGACCTCATTGTACAGGAAGAGATAAAACAGCTCGTGGTTATACATATGACCTTCGGCAAGAACTGGACAATAGAGCAGGACATACCAGATCGATCTACGGATCACGAGGACGTGCCCCGACACGTGACGATGGCTATCTATTCGGACGTGACAAACCTAGACGGACTCCATCGGAGCTACGTCGCGATGTGGCCCGATATAGAGGCAAGGCACACCCTCTTTGCTTCACTGACGAAGTAATGGAGCACGAATTCCCAGAAGGGTTTAAACCCGTGAATATTGAATCATATGATGGAACAACTGATCCCGCGGTGTGGATTGAGGATTTTCTTCTCCATATCTATATGGCCCGTGGAGATGACCTCCACGCCATCAAATACCTCCCGTTTAAACTCAAAGGGCCAGTGATGTCTACTACACAACCTTCTTCGTGTAGACGTTGTTGGGCCTCCAAGTGCAGAGGTTTGTAGGACAGTAGCACATTTCCCTCAAGTGGATGACCTAAGGTTTATCAATCCGTGGGAGGCGTAGGATGAAGATGGTCTCTCTCAAACAACCGTGCAACCAAATAACAAAGAGTCTCTTGTGTGCCCAACACACCCAATACAATGGTAAATTGTATAGGTGCACTAGTTCGGCGAAAGGATGGTGATACAAGTGCAATATGGGTGGTAGATATAGGTTTTTGTAATCTGAAAATATAAAAACAGCAAGGTAACAAATAATAAAAGTGAGCACAAATGGTATTGCAATGCGTTGAAACAAGGCCTAGGGTTCATACTTTCACTAGTGCAAGTTCGCTCAACAATATAACATAATTGGATCATATAACTATCCCTCAACATGCAACAAAGAGTCACTCCAAAGTCACTAATAGCGGAGAAGAAACGAAGAGATTATGGTAGGGTACGAAACCACCTCACAGTTATTCTTTCTGATCGATCTATTCAAGAGTTCATACTAGAATAACACCTTAAGACACAAATCAACCAAAACCCTAATGTCACCTAGATACTCCAATGTCACATCAAGTATCCATGGATATGATTATACGATATGCATCACACAATCTCAGATTCATCTATTCAAACCAACACAAAGTACTTCAAAGAGTGCCCCAAAGTTTCTACCGGATAGTCAAGACGAAAACGTGTGCCAACCCCTATGCATAAGTTCACGAGGTCACGGAACCAGCAAGTTGATCACCCAAACATACATGAAGTAGATCACGTGATATCCCATTGTCACCACAGATAAGCACATGCAAGACATACATCAAGTGTTCTCAAATCCTTAAAGACTCAATCCGATAAGATAACTTCAAAGGGAAAACTCAATCCATTACAAGAGAGTAGAGGGGGAGAAACATCATAAGATCCAACTATAATAGCAAAGCTCGCGATAAATCAAGATCGTACCACCTCAAGAACACGAGAGAGAGATCAAACACATAGCTGCTTGTACATACCCTCAGCCCCGAGGGTGAACTACTCCCTCCTTGTCATGGAGAGCGTAGGGATGATGAAGATGGCCACCGGTGAGGGATCCCCCCTCCGGCAGGGTGCTGGAACAGGGTCCCTATTGGTTTTTGGTGGCTACAGAGGCTTGCGGCGGCGGAACTCCCGATCAAGGTTATGTTCTGGAGGTTTCTGTATATATAAGAGGTTTTGGCGTCGGGAACAAGTCACGGGGGTCTCCGAGGCGGCCACGAGGTAGGGGTGCGCCCCCACACTCGTGGGTGCCTGGGTACTCTTCTGGCCCATCTCCGGTGCTCCGTGGGCTTCTTTTGGTCCAAAAACGATCTCCGTGAAGTTTTAGGTCAATTGGCTCCGTTTGGTTTTCCTTTTCTGTGATACTCAAAAACAAGGAAAAATAGAAAACTGGCACTAGGCTCTAGATTAATAGGTTAGTCCCAAAAATCATATAAAATAGCATATAAATGCATATAAAACATCCTAGATGGATAATATAATAGCATGGAACAATAAAAAATTATAGATATTGGAGACGTATCAGCCAGCTCGGCACTGGTTAAACAGTCTGCCTGAAAACTCTATTGGCGGCTGGGAGGATTTGGAAGACGCCTTCCGTGACTACTTCCAAGGTACATATGTCCGGCCACCAGATGCCGATGACTTAAGCCACATAGTTCAACAGCCCAGAGAGTCAGCCAGGAAATTCTAGACAAGGTTCTTAACTAAAAAGAACCAGATCGTCGACTGTCCGGACGCCGAAGCCCTAGTGGCCTTTAAACATAGCATCCGCGACGAATGGCTCGCCCGCCACCTCGGCCAAGAAAAGCCGAAGTCCATGGCAGCCCTCACGACACTCATGACCCACTTTTGTGCGGGTGAGGATAGTTGGCTGGCCCGTAGCAAAAACATGGCAAGCGAAGCTGGCATCTCCGAGGTCAAAAACAGCAACAGCAAGCTCCGACGCAACATGCACAAACATTGAAGCAATGGTGGTAACACCGACGACACTACAGTCAACGCCGGATTCAGTGGCTCCAAGTCCGGTCAGTGGAAGAAGCCATATAAAACAAACAACTCGGGACCATCCAGTCTGGACCGCATACTCGATCGTCCGTGCCAGATACATGGCACCCCAGACAAATCAGCCAATCATACCAGCAGAGATTGTTGGGTTTTTAAACAGGCCGGCACGTTAAATGCCGAAAACAAGGAGAAGGGATCGCAAAGCGAGGACGTTAACGAGGAATCCCGTCCATCGAACACAGGGGGACAGAAGAAGTTTCCCCCTCAGGTCAAAACGGTGAACATGATATACGCTACCCACATCCCCAAGAGGGAACGCAAGCGCGCGCTCAGGGACATCTATGCGGTAGAGCCAGTAGCCCCAAAGTTTAATCCATGGTCATCATTCCCGATCACCTTCGATCGTTGGGATCATCTGACCAGTATCCGTCACGGCGGTTCGGCCGCACTGGTCCTTGACCCAATAATTGATCGTTCCACCTGACGCGAGTCCTCATGGACGGCGGCAGCAGCCTGAACCTGCTCTATCAGGATACAGTGCGCAAAATGGTCATTAATCCATCATAGATCAAGCCCACAAAGAGTACCTTTAAAGGATTCATACCAGGTATAGAGGCCCGCTGTACGGGCTCAATCACACTAGAGGTTATCTTCGGATCTCCGGACAACTTCCGAAGCGAAGAGTTAATCTTCGATATCGTCCCCTTTTACAGCGGCTATCACGCACTGCTTGGACGAACCGCATTTTCTCGATTCAATGCGGTGCCACACTATGCTTATCTCAAGCTCAAGATGCCAGGGCCACGCGGCGTCATAACAGTTAATGGACACACGGAACGCTCCCTCCGTACCGAAGAGCACACCGCTGCCTTAATAGCAGAAGTACAGAGCGGCCTTTTCAAGCAGAACCTTAATTCGGTGGCCGAGCTCCTGGACACTGTCAAGATAGTCCGGACTATTCTGCAGTAGGACAGCTCGGCTCGTCAAGAGCTTGACTAGCAATTTGGCCTCTGTCCCAATCCCGATCAAGTGGCGGCATTCGTACCGCGCGGACATAACTACGCACTCAAAATACCATGGGCATAGACAGAGGCATAACTAGCTTGTGATCCACAATACGGCTTGACCGCCCCTGGACACACATACTTTCACTGTTTCCTTTTTCTCCTTTTCAGGTTTCTTTTCCACAGGCCTTCCTTGATGGCCTAATCACAGGTCCTTTGGAAGGATAAATACACCAAGACGACAATAAGCATGGACGTATAGGGGAATTTGTAGGTGGTCTCTTTAACGATCACTCTACCTGTTTGCAAGACCCACACGCAGCTCTCCCTTGGTTGAGGCATATTAAATAGCCTGTTGCTTATTGCACCACTTGTACAAATGTGCTTTGACGTCTTAATCAAATTATAATGGAAACAGTTTGCGGCCCAAATTCTGTGGCTCTAGCTTACTACCCTTTCTTCTTTTTCCTTTTTTTGATAATCTTATCAAATAGCACCCGTACACTTTGGTACGTTTCAATTTGCCAAGGGCTTCATAGCACCCCGCAGTACGGCAACAAAGTCCGAACACTTTTTACAGTATAGTTCGGCACCCCGAATTTAGCACTATATGCATTGGCTCCGAATCATGTCTTTGGTCAATAGTTGGGTTGCCCGGCCCCTGTGCTTGCTTCCTTACATTCCGATATATCGGCTAGGGTAGTAAAGGGAGAACTACTGCAATTGTGCCCTGGTTTACCCGGATGAGCACCTCAGTAGAGAAAGCCGAAAACTGACTGTCACGATGCGGCGAGAGCGGGTCAGCTCTTCGGAGGTTTCAAATCTTTAGAGATTTTTTCCGCATTACGCGAGGGATCGGTACTTACCCGATCAGGGGTTTACAGCATCCTAGTTCGGATACTAGGGGCTGCGCCTTTACTTTTATTGTCAAACTCCTGTGGCTAAGTGAGGGTGCTAAAGCTGCATAGTCCGATTGCCTGGTTCGTTGCACTAAACACCTCCTTCAAGGACCAAACAATTGGGTCAAGAGTGTTTAGATTACATCCCGAACACCCCCGTACTACCTACGTGGGGGCAGAAGCTGACGACTGGCCAACTCTCATATTTCATACAACACAGCCGCAAAGGAGGTGAAATTTTTTAATAAACATTATCTAACATAACGACTTCGTTTCATCATACAAGGCAGAGACAACATGAATGTATTCATTCAAAAATAATGTCTTGCGCACATTGCGTCCCCACAATACGAGACCCCTCCAGGACGTCTTCAAAATACCATTCGGGCGTGTGGTGCTCCTTGCCCTCAGGCGGTCCCTTGGTCACAAGCTTGACGGCGTCCATCTTCGCCCACCATACCTTGACGCGGGCGAAGGCCATGCGCGCGCCCTCGATGCAGACCGGCCGCTTGACGACGTCCAGCCGAGGGCAGGCATTCACCAGCCACTTCACGAGACCGAAGTAGCTGCTGGGCATAGCTTCGGCAGGCCATAGCCGGATTATTAAATCCTTCATGGCCAGTTCGGCCACCCTATGCAGCTCGACCAGCTATTTTAGCAGATCACTGCTACCTCTTCAGCATGCGTTGGTTTTCCCTTGAAGAGGAAAGGGTGATGCAGCAAAGTAGCGTAAGTATTTCCCTCGGTTTTTGAGAACCAAGATATCAATCCGGTAGGAGGCCACAGGCAAGTCCCTCGTACCTACACAAACAAATAAGAACCTTGCAACCAACGGGATAAAGGGGTTGTCAATCCCTTCACGGCCACTTTTAAAAGTGACATCTGATAGAGATGATAAGATAATATTTTTGGTATTTTTATGATAAACATTAAAAGTAAAGATTGCAAAATAAACGTCGGCAGAAATAGCTAGTTGATGGAAGATTAATATGATGGAAAATAGACCCGGGGGCCATAGGTTTCACTAGTGGATTCTCTCAAGATAGCATAAGTATTACGGTGGGTGAACAAATTATTGTCGAACAATTGATAGAAAAGTGCATAATTATGAGAATACCTTGGCATGATCATGTATATAGGCATCACGTCCGCAACAAGTAGACCGACTCCTGCCTGCATCTACTACTATTACTCCACACATCGACCGCTATCCAGCATGCATCTAGAGTATTAAGTTCATCAGAATAGAGTAACAGATTAGGCAAGATGGCATGATGTAGAGGGATAAACTCAAGCAATATGATATAAACCCCATCTTTTTATCCTCAATGGCAACAATACAATACAATACAATATGTGTCGTTTCCCGTTCTGTCACTGGGATTGAGCAACGCAAGATTGAACCCAAAGCTAAGCACTTCTCCCATTGCAAGAAAGATCAATCTAGTAGGCCAAACCAAACTAATAATTCGAAGAGACTTGCAAAGATAACCAATCATACATAAAAGAATTCAGAGAAGATTCAAATATTGTTCATAGATAATCTTGATCATAAATCCACAATTCATCGGATCTCGACAAACACACCGCAAAAAGAGTTACATCGAATAGATCTCCAAGAAGATCGAGGAGAACTTTGTATTGAGATCCAAAGAGAGAGGATAAGCCATCTAGCTAATAACTATGGACCCGAAGGTCTGTGGTAAACTACTCACACATCATCGGAGAGGCTATGGTGTTGATGTAGAAGCCCTCCGGGATCGATTCCCCCTCCAGCGGAGCGCCGGAAAAGGCCCCAAGTTGGGATCTCACGGGTATAGAAGGTTGCGGCGGGGGAAATAGGGTTTCGTGGTGCTCCTGGTTGGTTTCGGGGTACATGGGTATATATAGGAGGAAGAAGTAGGTCGGTGGAGCTGCGAGGGGCCTGCGAGGGTGGGGGGCGCACCCAGGGGGGCAGGCGCGCCTCCCTGCCTCGTGGCCTCCTCGTTGATTTCTTGACGTCCACTCCAAGTCCTCTGGATCACGTTTGTTCCAAAAATCACGCTCCCGAAGGTGTCATTCCGTTTGGACTCCGTTTGATATTCCTTTTCTGCGAAACACTGAAATAGGCAAAAAACAACAATTTGCACTAGGCCTTGGGTTAATAGGTTAGTCCGAAAAATAATATAAAAGTGTATAACAAAGCCCATTAAACATCCAAAACAGAATATATAATAGCATGGAGCAATCAAAAATTATAGATACGTTGGAGACGTATCAAGCATCCCCAAGCTTAATTTATGCTCGTCCTCGAGTAGGTAAATGATAAAAATAGAATTTTTGATGTGGAATGCTACCTAACATATTTCTCAATGTAATTTTCTTTATTGTGGCATGAATGTTCAGATCCGAAAGATTCAACATAAAAGTTTAATATTGACATAAAAATAATAATACTTCAAGCATACTAACCAAGCAATTATGTCTTCTCATAATAACATAGCCAAAGAAAGCTCATCCCTACAAAATCATATAGTTTGGCCATGCTTCATTTTCGTCACACAAGATGCTCTCATCTTGCACAACCCCGATGACAAGCCAAGCAATTGTTTCATACTTTAGGAATCTCAAACCTTTTTCAACTTTCACGCAAATACATGAGCGTGAGCCATGGACATAGCACTATGGGTGGAATAGAATATAATGATGGGGGTTGTGTGGAGAAGACAAAAAACGAGAAAGTCTCACATTGACGCGGCTAATAAACGGGCTAGGGAGATGCCCATCAATTGATGTCAATGCAAGGAGTAGGGATTGCCATGCAACGGATGCACTAGAGCTATAAATGTATGAAAGCTCAACAAAAGAAACTAAGTGGGTGTGCATCCAACTTGCTTGCTCACAAAGACCTAGGGCATTTGAGGAAACAAATTGTTGGAATATACAAGCCAAGTTCTATAATGAAAAATCCCCACTAGTATATGAAAGTGACAAAACAAGAGACTCTCTATCATAAAGATCATGGTGCTACTTTGAAGCACAAGTGTGCAAAAAGGATAGTAGCATTGTCCCTTTTTATTTCTCCTTTTTTTTCTTCCTTTTTTTCTTTTTTTGGGCCTTCTTTTTTTGGCCTTTCTCTTTTTTTTATTTATTTATTTTGGGCAATGCTCTATTAATGATGATCATCAAACTTCCATTTATTTACAACTTGATGATTACAACTCGATACTAGAACAAAATATGACTCTATATGAATGCCTCCGGCGGTGTACCGGGAAGGGCAATGAATCAAGAGTGACATGTATGAAAAATTATGCATGGTGGCTTTGCCACAAATACGATGTCAACTACATGATCATGCAAGGCAATATGAAAATGATGAAGCGTGTCATAATAAACGGAACGGTGGAAAGTTGCATGGAATATATCTCGGAATGGCTATGGAAATGCCATAATAGGTAGGTATGGTGGCTGTTTTGATGGAGATATAAGGAGGTTTATGTGTGATAGAGCGTATCCTATCACGGGGTTTGGGTGCACCGGCGAAGTTTGCACCAACTCTCAAGGTGAGAAAGGGCAATGCACGGTACCGAAGAGGCTAGCAATGATGGAAGGTTGAGAGTGCGTATAATCCATGGACTCAACATTAGTCATAAAGAACTCACATACTTATTGCAAAAATCTACAAGTCATCAAAAAGCAAGCACTACGCGCATGCTCCTAGGGGGATAGATTGGTAGGAAAATACCATCGCTCGTCCCCAACCGCCACTCATAAGGATGAGAATCAAAGAACAGCTCATGTTTCAAATTTGTTACACAACTTTTACCATACGTGCATGCTACGGGACTTGCAAACTTCAACACAAGTATTTCTCAATTTCACAACTACTCAACTAGCACAACTTTAATATCACTATCTCCATATCTCAAAACAATCATCAAGTATCAAACTTCTCTTAGTATTCAATGCACTTATACGAAAGTTTTTATTATATCCAACTTGGATGCCTATCATATTAGGACTAATTTTATAGCCAGAGCAAAGTACCATGCTGTTCTAAAGGACTCTCAAAATAATATAAGTGAAGCATGAGAGATCAATAATTTCTATAAAATAAAACCACCACCGTGCTCTAAAAGATATAAGTGAAGTACTAGAGCAAAATTGTTTAGCTCAAAAGATATAAGTGAAGCACATAGAGTATTCTAGTAAATTCCGATTAATGTGTGTCTCTCCCAAAAGGTGTGTATATCAAGGATGATTGTGGTGAACTAAAAAGAAAAGACTCAAATCATACAAGACGCTCCAAGCAAAACACATATCATGTGGTGAATAAAAATATAGCTCCAAGTAAAGTTACCGATGGACGAAGACAAAAGAGGTGATGCCTTCCGTGGCACCCCAAGCTTAGGCTTTTGGTTGTCCTTGGATTTTACCTTGGGGTGCCTTGGGCATCCCCAAGCTTAGGCTCCTGACACTCCTTGTTCCATAATCCATAAATCATTACCCAAAACTCGAAAACTTCACAACACAAAACTTAACAGAAAATCTCGTGAGCTCCGTTAGCGAAAGAAAACAAAACACCACTTCAAGGTACTGTAATGAACTCATTCTTTACTTATATTGGTGTTAAACCTACTGTATTCCAACTTCTCTATGGTTCATAACCTCCGATACCAGCCATAGATGCATCAAAATAAGCAAACAACACACGAAAAACAGAATCTGTCAAAAACACAACAGTCTGTATTAATCTGTATCAAACGCATACTTCTGAATTCCAAAAATTCTAAAATAAATTTATGGACGTGAGTAATTTATCTATTAATCATCTGCAGAAAGAATCAACTAAATAGCACTCTCTAGTAAAAAGTTGAAGCTAATCTCGTGAGCGCTAAAGTTTCTGTTTTTACAGAAAGATCAAAAAGACTTCACCCAAGTCTTCCCAAAGGTTCTACTTGGCACAAACACTAACTAAAACATAAAAACACATCTAACCAGAGCCTAGATGAAAGATTTATTACTAAACGGAACGAAAAAGCAAGAAAGAAATATAAAATTGGGTTGCGATAGCGCTTGTTGGGAGGCAACCCAATTTTTTTAGCATAATCATGCTCGAATCCAGGAGGTTCTTTACGTTTACCTTCATATTCGGAAATTTTTAGATATAAAGAATCCAACCGCTTATTGCAAAGGGTAATCTATATATTCATGCGGTTAAGATTTCCTCTAACACTCTTAAGACACTACTGGAATTAGCTTATTTGCCGTCTGCCAACTCTTTGTCGTCCGCTGGCTGACGGCAAAGAAGGTCTTTGCCGTCAGCCACACGAAAACGGACGGCAAAGATGTGGCTGATGGCAAACAAGGTCTTTGGCATCAGCCAATTCTTTGCTGTCCGCTGGCTGACAGCAATGAATCTTTGTCGTCCGCTAGCAGACGGCAAAGAGGTGGGTGGGTCTAGTTATTGTTTAACCAACTCAAGCCCACCGGCCCCACCTCTTTGTTGTCCGCAAGTGGACGACAAAGAATCTTTGCCAACCGTTGGCTGACGGCAAAGAGGCGGGTACGTTAACGGCCGTCCCGCCACCGTCCTCTGTCTCTTCTCTCCACTCTCTCATTCCCTCCCCACCCACACCCGCGTCGTCGCCGCCGACCCCGTCTGCCGTCGCCAGCCGCCCCACCAGCCCGCACCCCTCCCCTGCGGCCCCCCGACCTCCACTGCACCCCCGCCGCCACTTCCACATCGCCCCCCCCCCCCCCCCCCGCCCCCTCCCCTCCGTCGCAATCCCCCACCCACACCGGCCCGCGCCGCCGCTGCCGACCCCGTCCGGCGTAGCCGGCCGCCCCGCCGCCCCGCACCCCTCCCCGACCTCCACCGCGGCCCCGCCGCCTCTTCCACGTCGGCCCGCCGCGCCGCGGCCATCCCCGCCCCGTCCCGCCGCGGCCGTCCCCGCCCCGTCGCCGTCCCCGACCCGTCCCGCCGCGGCCGTCCGGCCTCCCCCTCCACCGGGTCGCCGCCTCGTCCAGCGGCCGCCGCAGCCGTCCGGCCTCCCCCTCCACCAGGTGAGCTCTTCCCCCCTTTTTTAATTAGTTTCTTTTAGTTTAGTTTCTGTTTTGGTTATAGTTATAGTTTAGTTTTATTTTAGTTTATTTTAGATTAGTTTTAGTTTTAGTTTACAAGAAGAAGTAGAAGGAGGAGGAGGGAGGAACAGGAGGAGGGAGAAGAAGAAAGAAGAAAAGAAGAAGAAGAGGAAAAAGGAGAAGAAGAAGAAGAAGAAGAAGAAGAGGAGGAGGAGGAGGAGGAGAAAGAAGAAGAATAAGAAGAAGAAAGAGGAGAGGAGGAGAAGAAGAAGAAGAAAGAGGAGAGGAGGAGAAGAAGAAGAAGAAGAGAAGAAGAAGAAAAGGAAAAAAGAGACCCCGACCCGACCCCCGACCCCCGACACCCCGGCACGACACCCCGACCCCCGACCCCTGACACCCTGACACCACACCCCGACCACGACACCCCGAGACCCTGACACCCCACCCCGACCACGACACCCCGACACCCTGACACCACACCCCGACCCCGACCACCGACACCCCGACTACCGACACCCTGACACCACACCCACCCTTACCCCCGACTACCGACACCCTGACACCACACCCACCCTTACCCCCGACCACCGACACCCTGACACCACACCCCGACCCCGACCCTGACACCCTGACACCCTGACCCCGACACGACACCCCGGCACGACACCCCGACCATGACACCCCGACACCCTGACACCACACCGCGACCCCATATATATTTGTGTTGATCGGGTGTATTTTTATTATGTTCATGATTATGATACACTTAAATTATATACATATTATTATGTTCATGTCAGGTATCCAAATTTCTTATGTTGTACTAATTTCGTTTACTTTTTGTCATTGTAGGTGTTGACAGGATGGAGGGTAAGGGTCCAGAGCGCCCCGATCCTCCTGCGAGCGCTACTGGGAGGGGTGGTTCCATTATTCCAGCCCAGCCCCTCCGGAGAGCACTGCTAGACAGTATGCAGACAACTGCGGCAGGCGCTTCTTCTTCGGCTGGGAGAGGTCAGCGGAGGACGAAGAAGGCTGGTAGAGGTGGACGTGGCAGCGGGAGAGGTAGGAAGGCTGTTACGCCTTCCTCGCCGCCACCCTCAGCTGATTCACCCAACCACAGGACTGCTCCATCTGACGTGGACCCGTCTCGGACTCCGGTCCATGAGCCTCCGGTAGTTGATCGTTCGCCCCACCAGACTCGGGTCGCCGATCATTCGCCCCACGTGAGACCGGTCCCAGAGTCTTCGTCGCAGAAGACTCCGGTCACGGGGTCTTCGTCCCACGAGACTCCGGAGGCTAGTGGCCCGGAGGATGGTAGCGAGGACACCTTTTTAGATGATAGCTACAGCGACGACGAGCTAGTTGAGAAGGGCAAGAAGGTGTACAAGCGTGGCTGTGCAAAGCTCCCACCCGTGCCGACGACCCCCGACCAGAGGTGGTTGATTGCGCCTAAAGGGTTGAAGTAAGTGTATTTACTATTTTTGAACCTTTTGCTTTCATGTTCCTTCAAATTAATATCTAATGCGTTGGCCTTGTTATACTGCAGGGGCTGGGTACACCCCTGTGGTGTCCGCAGGCCCAACCAGGTCCTTGGTGTGCTTTCCGGAAGCACTTCCCTGGGTGGGTCACGTTGCCCGGTGAGGGTCAGGTTCCACAGCTAGCACTGACCTGGGAGCTGTACTCGGTTGCCCCGGCCCCGCCGGAGGAGAGGGTCGACGGGGCCTTGTGCGAGACGGTGGCCGACATTGTTTTCCGTCGGTTTTGGGTAATTTCTCCTTTCCAGAATTAAAAATCAATACTACCTAGTGATTGTACTAATCAGTGTTGTCTTTTTTGATTGCAGACCTTCTACAGGGTTTCAGAGGGAGAGCAGGAGGCCGCGTCTCAAATTGGACTTAGTAAATATCAGGATAATGATCCTGGAGGTGAGATAGCTAAAGCGAGGTTAGCGGGTGCTTTGATGGGTATCATGGTTTGTATGAGTTTAACAGCACAAATTATGATAGCGCAAAAACGGGAATTCAGAAATATTCTGAATTTCTTGAAGACCAAAAGCAGAACGAACCTTCAAAATGAGGCATAATAAAATCCTGTTAAAAAAATATTTGTTCGTTGACAATTTAAAACAAACCTCGCGGGAGCACCAGGCACCTTCTTGGGAGCCATGAACGCCACTCTCAAACAAACCCCTTCTGCGCAAATGCGCCCTGGTGTTATTTGACGACATTTTAGTCTACAGTGCCTCTCTTGAAGATCACACAATCCACTTGCAATCAGTGCTTGAGTTGTTAAGAAGGGATCAATGGCAAGTCAAACGCTCAAAGTGCTCTTTCGCTCAACGCCAGTTATCCTATTTGGGCCCCAAATGATGCAGTCAAAACAGCCAAAACCACACCTGTGACCCAAGTTAATTCACGGGGCCAATCCGGGGATGCCTACGAAAAGGTTGTTTAGATTTACTACATGGTTGTCGAAACCGAGTGCAAGCGCCTACTTCAGAACTTAAGGCACGAGGCTCGGGTGCAGGTCGTTCGAGACTACTACGCCTCAAAGGGTATTAGGAGGGGCAGGAAGAAGTGTCGCGGCAAGTTTCTGAGTAAGGAGAAGTACATGCAGGTAATTACCTATTCTTAAGGCCTTGAACTTAGTTATCTTGATTTGATTCGTAGGCGTAGTGCTGAAATTTCTCTTGACTCACTTAGGTGCCCCCGAGATGGTGTGTGGATAAGATGGACTGTTGGGAGGCGTTGGTGGATGCGTGGTGCTCTCCCCAATGGAATGTCGAACAACAAAGGGGCAAGGATAAGCGCGACCAAATGGAAGGTGTGCCACACCATCAAGGGAGCTCCAACCTGTTTGAGTACGGGGATAACTGGGTATGTGGTTTGCGACATGATTCATGCAATTTCATTCTTCATGCTAGCATTTATCCCTTCCAAAATGACTTAACTAATATGCTTAGTTAGTTAAAAAAATGGCATAACTACCTTGGATAGTTCATTTATGACATATTCAGCTCTAAAATGACATAATAACCTTAGATAGCTCTATAAAATGATTTAATATGCTTAGTTAGTTAAAAAATGGCATAACTACCTTCGATAGCTCAATAACGACCTAAACTAATCTTAGCTAGTTCATTCATGACATAATTAGCTCTAAAATGACATAATAACCTTAGATAGATCTATAGAATGCCTAAATATGCTATAGTTAGCTCTAAAATGACATAATAACCTTGGATAGCTCAATAATGACATAATTAGCATACTTTGGTAAAAACTGGCATAATAATCTTGGTTACCTCGAAAATGACCTAAACTTAGCTTATTTTCCTCGATAATGACATAATAACCTTTCTTAGCTCCAAAATGACCTATTTACATAGCAATATCATTCTTCATGCTAGCTTGAGCATTTAACTAATATTTTGTTTCTCTCTCTCTCACGCGCACCACCACAAGAAGCCTGTGCCAAGTCTATTCGACCTCTATGGCATGGCCCATATGGCCATGTACAAGAAGGCCAAGCCATTCATGGAGTCTGACCTAGATCATCCAGAGAGCTTCACCAACATCTCCTCCCACCACAAGCTTGTGAAGTACAGAGACGATGGGAAGGCGAGGAAAGGGGAGGACTTTAACCCGAGCCAGGATCTTTCTGATACAGAGCTGGTGATGATATCTGGTGGCGGGAGGCCCCATGGCTCTCAAGCCATTGGTGATGGACTGACACGTTGTCCTAAGACTCTCCCGCAGATCAAGAAGCGCCTGAGTAGCTCTGATCCTGAGATAACGCCTCCTGTACAGCCCGCGGAGCTCGCCATGGCGGTTAGTTATACGGACTCTCTCACCTTTCCTCCATTACATTGTGTGTGTGTTCGTCGATGATTACAATGCTAACAAGGAGTGGTGTGTTGCAGGCTATTGTTGAGAAAGAGAGATTGAAGACGCATGCGCTTTTGGAGGAGGCAAAAAGGGAGGCGGCGGAGAGGGAGAGGGAGATGGAGGAGAGGACGGCTAAGCTGTTGGAGGAGGAGAGGAACCGGAACGACAGCGCTAACCGGGCCCTATACGAGCTCATCGTGGTACGTTTCTCGTGCATATTAGCCCAATCATGCATGTAATGTTCGGATTACTATCTAATATGACTGACTCATGAGAACCAAATGTGTAGACCATGTGCGAGAAAAACGGTCAGGCCCCTCCGCCGATGCCCACTACACCACAACAATTAATTGGGGGCAGTTAATTGCCAGGAGAAAAACATGTCTAAGGGCAAACTATCTGTCGGGATGTGTCTTACTGCCGCTAGAAGCATGTTAAGGCGGCTTAACTGCCGGGAGAACTACAGTAACAACAGCACACCAACTGTCGGTACACACTTTCCGGCACACGCACTACTGGGAGGACTAAATGTCGGCCCATAGTCTACATGCCCATGCTTCTTCGGTGCAAAACGGTAAAAAGGCCTGGCGCGCCAGCCAGAAAAAAAGCCCGCGACTTGACGAAAATTTTGGCCCATCGTGAAATAGACGCGCCGGCCCTCCGGCGACCAGATCCGCAGCGCTACCCGCAAATCACCCCTGCCTCCACCAGATCGACCGCCCCGCCGCCCACAAGACCTAGCGCATCTCACCGCCGGCGCGCGGCCACCTCCAGCGCTCCTCCACCCATCACCACCGGAGCCCCTCCACCCCTCACCACCGCAAGCCGCAGCCACCCACGACCATCCACCACCGCCGCCGCTCCCAAGCATCCACCACCTCCAGCGCGCTCCGCCCCCACCTCCAGCGCTTCTCCACCCCTGACCACCGCAGCTCCTCCACCCCTCACCACCGCAAGCCGCCGCCACCCCTGAGCATCCACCGCCGCCGCCGCTCCCAAGCATCCACCACCGCCGCCACCGCCCCCAACTAACCATCCACCACCCTCCACTGGACCGCAAGCCACTGTCGACCACTGCCGTCGTCGCCCAGAGCTGCAACCCCGAATCATGCGTTTCCTCCCCGAGCAGGCTTCACCGAGCACGGGTCCGCCTCCTCCACAAGCCCCCGAAGCAGCAGATCACCGCGTTGGCCCTCCTCTCCAGCGGGCAGCTCTGGCTGCTGAGCATCGACATCGCTAGCGCTGCTGTACTGGTTTCGAACAATTTCTGCGCCTCATAGTACTGCTTACCTGAAGGTATATAGTTGTATCAGAGTTCTTACAGCATGGACATGTTCCCAATAGCTGTGTACAAATAGTTTCTACTACTGCTTCCCTCTTTTTCTTGTTTGTTCTGAATGTGCAGCTATACACAATGTGTAGAAGTGTAATAATATTGAAGTAGTAGCCCTCCTCCTCTTCTTCTTCTTCTTCTTCTTCTTCTGTGTGTGAATTCCTGTGAAATTAAATGGATTCAAATAAAAACAGGGGATATATAGCCTCTTTGCCGCCTACTAGCGGATGACAAAGAGGACACGTGCCAGCTACCTGTAGAAACTGGGAACACTGGCTGCCTATTTGGTCACTTTGCCGTCTGCCAGCAGACGACAAAGATCAGATCACTTTGCCGTCCCCTGGCAGACGACATAGCTGGCCACGTGGCAGCTTCCCAGTGCTGCCTAGCTGAGCTCTTTGCCGTCTGTCAGCGGACGGCAAAGAGCGCCGTTAACCCCCTAACGGCTCTCACCCCACCCCGCTGCCATCCATTATGTTTGCCGTCTGCTGGCCTCGGATGGCGGACATCACAATCCTTTGCCGTCCGTTTGTAAGAAGCGGACGAGAAAGAAGGCCTTTGCTGGCACGTGTCCAGACAGACTGTTTGCCGTGTGCTAGCGGACGACAAAGAAGTTTGCCGTCCGCGATCTATGCCTTTGCCGTCTGCCATGGTGGATAGCAAAGAAGCTGATTCTAGTAGTGAGAGGTTCAAGAAACTTTTGTAAAATCTTAGTTACTTCGCAAATCTTTTCTAAAACTTGTGTCTCTTCCTGGGTATGTTGTGGCCCGTTTTGTTGAGGTAGTGTTCCCACTACCCCCTCTATGATTTCATGCGTAAAACTAGGATCAATTTCAATAAAATTTCCTTTGGCAACGCAATCCAAGAGTTGTCTATGGGACATATTTAGTCCAACGTAAATATTGGGAAGCAAAATTCTAAAACTCACCTCTAAGGTGCAATTACAATAAGATTCCATCATCCTATACCAAGCATCTTTTAAATTTTCTCCTTGTCTTTGTTTGAAGTGGAGAACTTCAAACTCAGGAGACAAAGTAGCAGATAAAGGACTGGCCATGACGGCACATGGGACACAACAGGCAAGCGAGAAGCAAGTGAAAAAGAGGCGAACGGAAAGAGAGGGCGAATAAAACGGCAAGGGTGAAGTGGGGGAGAGGAAAATGAGAGGCAAATGGAAAATAATGTAATGCGAGGGATAAGAGTTTGTGATGGGTACTTGGTATGTCTTGACTTGTGCGTAGACTCCCGGCAACGGCGCCAGAAATCCTTCTTGCTACCTCTTGAGCATGCAATGGTTTTCCCTTGAAGAGGAAAGGGTGATGCAGCAAAGTAGCGTAAGTATTTCCCTTAGTTTTTGAGAACCAAGGTATCAATCTAGTAGGAGGCCACACGCAAGTCCCTCGTACATACACAAACAAATAAGAACCTTGCAACCAACGCGATAAAGGGGTTGTCAATCCCTTCACGGTCACTTGCAAAAGTGAGATCTGATAGAGATGATAAGATAATATTTTTGGTATTTTTATGATAAAGATTAAAAGTAAAGATTGCAAAATAAACGGTGGCAGAAATAGCTAGTTGATGGAAGATTAATATGATGGAAAATAGACCCGGGGGCCATAGGTTTCACTAGTGGCTTCTCTCAAGATAGCATAAGTATTACAGTGGGTGAACAAATTACTGTCGAGAAATTGATAGAAAAGTGCATAATTATGAGAATATCTAGGCATGATCATGTATATAGGCATCACGTCCGCAACAAGTAGACCGACTCCTGCCTGCATCTACTACTATTAATCCACACATCGACCGCTATCCAGCATGCATCTAGAGTTTTAAGTTCATAAGAACAGAGTAACGCATTAGGCAAGATGACATGATGTAGAGGGATAAACTCAAGCAATATGATATAAACCCCATCTTTTTATCCTCGATGGCAACAATACAATACGTGTCATTTCCCCTTCGGTCACTGGGATCGAGCAACGCAAGATTGAACCCAAAGCTAAGCACTTCTCCCATTGCAAGAAAGAACAACCAAGTAGGCCAAAACAAACTGATAATTCGAAGAGACTTGCAAAGATAACCAATCATACATAAAAGAATTCAGAGAACATTCAAATATTGTTCATAGATAATCTTGATCATAAATCCACAATTCATCGGATCTCGACAAACACACCACAAAAAGAGTTACATCGAATATATCTCCAAGAAGATCGAGGAGAACTTTGTATTCAGATCCAAAGAGAGAGGATAAGCCATCTAGCTAATAACTATGGACCCGAAGGTCTGTGGTAAACTGCTCACACATCATCGGAGAGGCTGTGGTGTTGATGTAAAAGCCCTCCGTGATCGATTCCCCCTCCGGCAGAACGCCGGAAAAGGCTCCAAGATGGGATCTCATGGGTACAGAAGGTTGCTGCGGTGGAAATAGGGTTTCGTGGTGTTCCTGGCAGGTTTCGGGGTACATGGATAGATATAGGAGGAAGAAGTAGGTCGGTGGAGCTGCAAGGAGCCCACGAGGGTGGGGGCGCGCCCAGGGGGGCAGGCGCACCTCCCTGTCTTGTGGCCTCTTCGTTGATTTCTTGACGTCCACTCCAAGTCCTCTGGATCACGTTTGTTCCAAAAATCATGCTATCGAAGGTTTCATTCCGTTTGGACTCCATTTGATATTCCATGTCTGCGAACCACTGAAATAGGCAAAAATACAGCAATTTGCACTGGTCCTTGGGTTAATAGGTTAGTCCAAAAAATAATATAAAAGCGTATAATAAAGCCCATTAAACATCCAAAATAGAATATATAATAGCATGGAGCAATAAAAAATTATAGATACGTTGGAGACGTATCAATCACTAAAGGGAACCGGATGCTCTGGCGCAAGGTATTGCGACCAGAACAGCTTCTCCGTTGAATCCCCTTCTCCGGCTCGGAAGAATTCCGCAGCATCAGAAACACTGAGCGGCAGATCCACAAACGCCCCTGGGGAACTCCAAATCCGGGTTAGTAAGAAATACTTCTTCTTCACATACTTGCTTTGCATACTATACGCCTGACCTGCCGCGATTTTCTTGGCCTGCCGGATTTCCTGGAGGGCGCCCTGGGCTTCAACCCGGGCCTCTTCCGCGCTTTGGCGAGCCTTGGCGAGTTCGGTCTTTTGAGCCAAAACATCGCACTCCAAGGTCTCGCATTTTTTCACGGCATCCTGGAGCTCTTGCTGGACCTCATTAAGCCTAGCCTTGAGCTTCTTACGAGCGGCTTGTTCCTTGGCCGCTTTCTCCTCGGCTTCGGCCAGGGCCTTTTTAAGGACCTCGACCTCGGTCGCCGCTCCTACAAATATCATGACACTACGGTCATTACAAATCATTCATTCTTTCTGAGTATACAACAAGTCACAACATACCTTGCTTGTCCTCCAGCTTCCTTTTTACAAGGCCGAGCTCTTCTTTGGCCCGCTCCAGACTCTGCTTTAGTTCGGAGACCTACGCAACATGAGAGGGTGTGGCCAACAACGACGCCTGCTCAAGCATATAAGACATCTTTAGTTAGTTCCCTGCGAAAATAATTTGATCCTCTGTCCGGATTTTCTTTCCAAATACGGGACAGTGTCTCAGGCGGTACTGTCTATACTAGGACTTTTTCTTTTGCATCGCTTACCTCAAAGCCTGTTAGCAGGCTGCCGCAGGCTTCGGTCTGTCCGCTCTTGACGGACTGAACCCTCTCAATCACCATACCCATAAGGATACGGTGTTCCTCCACAATGGAAGCGCCTCGTAGCGCTTCCAGCAGATTATCCGGTGCATCTGGTTGGACAGAGGTCACCGGCGGGATAGGTACACCTCCTTCTCTCGAAGGAGGCTGCACGCCGGATTCCGGAGCTGTATAGGTCTCCGGAACCGTATCCGGTTGGGGGCCGAACTGAACATGGCCCCCATCGCTAGTCTCCATGGGGATATGTTCCCCCATGTGTCCGGTGGCCGAGGTTTCGCCCTCTGGCGCCACCCTAACGACCTCCTGAGCCTCTCCCTTGCCTGGGAAGATCCGTTGGGACAGCACCTCGGCGTCGCCCTTGGCCGTGGGAGACTAAGCGGCCGGCGGTGACTCGCCGGCCATCGCCTTTGAATCCAACGATCCTCTTGATGAGGATCGCTGGGAGCTGTCGGGGGCCGGACTGCAATAGCATAATTAACCATATTACTACCATAAAGAGGAGAGGCCGAATACATGGACGTATATATGTTTGTAGTACTTACGATGCGGCCAGGGGCTTGCTTCGGGGGCGTCGCTCGGGGCTGCTGTCGACATCCCACGCGGAGTTATCCGCGAGGGGGCCCTTCCCCCTCTTGGGCGCCTCCGCCTCCAGATTTGTGGAGGCCACCCTCTTCTTCCTCCCCCCTTAGGGGGAGAGCTACTTTCTTTCACCTCCTCGTCGTCGTCTTCGGCGGCAGAGGAGGGAGTCTCGTTGTTTTCGGATGTCCTGTCCGAAGCGCCCTTGCGGCGAGGGCCACTTTGGGCCCCCTTGGCCTTCTTCTTGGCCTTCTTCTCTGGCGCTTTGTAGGGCACCGGAACCATCATCTTCGCCATGAGCGGGATGACTAGTTCCTCGGGCAGCGGAGCCGCACACTGAATCCGCTCTGCCTTCTTCGTCGAACCCTGAAAAATGAATGGTGAAGCCAAGTATCCTCGCTAAACAAGCAATTAAAGGATGCATCTTGAAATGGGAAAACTTACCGGGCTGGCAGGATGGGCTAGGGCATGCCCACGGTCCTCACTCATCGCGGCGGCGTCTCCTTGCCCGTGAAGAGCACCTTCCAGATGTCCTCATGCATAGTTCCGAAGAACTGTTGTAGAGTCTGGTGCTTGGTCGGATCGAACTCCCATAAATGGCAAGTCCGGCTTTGGCATGGAAGGATCCGGCAAACTAGCATCACCTGGATTACATTGACGAGCTTGACGTTCATGTCCACCATGCTCTGAATGCGCGTTTGCAACGCTATTAGCTCGTCTGACGAAGACCAGTTCAGGCCCTTCTTTAGCCAGGAGGTGAGCTGCATTCGGGCACCGGACTTGAATTCGGGAGCCGCGGCCCAGGTGGCATCGCGAGGCTCTGTGATATAAAACATCAGCTTCTGCCACTCGTTGACAGTCTCCACGAAGGTACCTTTGGGCCATGTGACGTTGGGCATCTTGCTCACCATGGCACCTCCGCACTCCACATGTTGGCCATCCACCACCTTCGGCCTCACGTTGAATATCGAGCCACAGTCCGAAGTGGGGAGGAATGCAGAGGAAGGCCTCGCACACGACAATAAATGCTGAGATGTTGAGGAAGGAGTTTGGTCCTAGATCATGGAAATCTAGCCCGTAATAGAACATAAGCCACTACTAGGAAAAGGGCTATAGATGATATGGACACTAATGGCGCACCAGACATGTGGTGCGCCACTACTATATACTAATGGCGCACCATGTGTTGATGCGCCATTAGTGTCCAAATAATAATGGCGCACCACATCCACGGTGCGCCACTAGTAACAATTTTTTTTATTTTTTTTCAAAACTAGTAATGGCGCACCAGGGGATAGTGCGCCATTACTAGTTAAACTAGTAATGGCGCACCACATCCACGGTGCACCACTAGTAATTTTTTTTCAATTTTTTTTATTTTTTTTCAAAACTAGTAATGGCGCACCAGGGGATAGTGCGCCATTACTAGTTAAACTAGTAATGGCGCACCACGTCCACGGTGCGCCACTATTAATTTTTTTTCAAAACTAGTAATGGCGCACCACTCCCACGGTGCGCCATTACTAACTTGACCCAAATATTCCACTGAATGCACCCCCCGGTGGACTGCCTTTTCAGTTTAAAAAAATAAAATAAAATGATGGAAATCTCAAAAAAATTAAAAGAAAATAAGTTTCCCATGTGATATGTGGTCTAGTTGTTGGGAAAATTACAAATATGAATTTCGACTTTATTTGCAAAATCTCTCTAGAATTTGTAAAATGGGCATAACTTTTGCATACGAACTCAGATTAAAAAAATTTATATGAAAAATAATCTACTCGAAAAGTTACATCCGAATTTAACTAGGGGAACCCCGTTAAACATTTTCAAAATCCTCAAAAACCTAACAGAAAAAAAGTTACGGGGCTTTCAAGATCTAGAGGCAAAAAAATTCAAAAAATTTCAAACTTACTAGTGGCGCACCGTTTGCTAGGTGCGCCACTAGTAACAGAAAAAAAATTGGTTTTGAATTTTTTTTGGGAATTTTTTTCAAAAAATGATACGTAATATGACCGGAAAGTTTGAAATATTTTTCAAAATTTCATCATACTCATGAACATGAACAAAGTCCTAGACATCAACAAGGTTTAATAGGATTGATATGGTAGATATATCAATAAGTGCCTGTTAAGTGAGGTGGTGCTGGGGTTGGATAGAACTGTGAAGTTAAGCGTGCTTGGGCTGGAGTAGTGTGAGGATGGGTGACCCTCCGGGAAGTTTGACCACTTAGTGCGATTTGACTTAGATTAAGCATATTTACCCGAGATTAAGCCATAGTGACCCGAGATTAAGAAAAAAACGAAAAAAATTGAAATTTTTTTTCTAAAAAAATATTTGAAAAAAATATTGTTACTAATGGCGCAATAGTAATGGCGCACCGTGGGCTATACTAATGGCGCACCTGTGGTGCGCCATTAGTAAAAATTCTAATGGCGTGGTGCTAGTGGCGCACCTGTAGTGCGCCATTAGTAGGCAAAACAGGTGCGCCACTACCAGGCCTTTTTCTAGTAGTGAGCCGCGGACGAAAGGGTGGAGAGGAAACCCTAGCCTGCGGACGAAATAGGGGATGAACACCACCCTCTCGTTGGGCGTCGGGCTGCGGACAACTTGCCCCTTGGTCGGAAGCCAGTGAGCGATTTCTCTCGCCAGATACCCGGCCTCCCGAAGCTCGGTGATGTCCTTCTCCTTAACAGAGGAGGCCATTCACTTGCCTTGCCCTCCAGATCCGGACATGGTTGAGAGCTTTCTTGAGGCAAAAAAGATGAGGACTTGGGCGTTGGAGCTCGCGAATGGAAGGGCAGAGAGAGAAGGTGTGGGTGAAGAAGGGGAATCCTTATCTCCTTATGAAGGCAGTGAATATCAAGCGCCTCCCCACTCGCCTTGAAACTCGCCTGTTTCCAAGGGTTGTGCAAATGGCACGATTGGATTACCCACGCCCGTATTGATGAGAATCCCGCAATAAGGGGACACGATCTCTGCTTTGACAAGACGTGCCAATGAAAACCGCATCTCGAAACGTGGAACGAGAGATAAAAATGGTTCAAAGTAATGACCGGTCGGATGTGATGCCGCATTGCAAAAAGTTGTCAGCAGATGGGACTCCTGAAATATTATACTCTCTTCGGTTGTGTGTGCAGTACTTGTGTTGCAGATCCGGACACGTTTGTTGCGTCCGATGACTATCCTGGAGTATTCGGGAAGGGGAACCTGCCTTGCAATGCCGAAGACAATCTGCGCGCCGGACACCACGTCATTGAAGCCTGGTTCAGGGGCTACTAAGGGAGTCCTGGACTAAGGGGTCCTCGGGCGTCCGGCCTGTTAGCCATGGGTTGGACTGATGGGCTGTGAAGATACGAAGACCGAAGACTCTAGCCGTGTCCGGATGGGACTCTCCTTGGCGTGGAAGGCAAGCTTGGTGACCAAATATGAAGATTCCTTTCTCTGTAACCGAATTTATGTAACCCTAGTTCGCTCCGGTGTCTATATGAAGATTCCTTTCCCAAGTTAGGTCTGTAGAGGCGAACAATCATAATCATAGTCATACAGACTAGACTTCTAGGGTTTTAGCCATTACGATCTCGTGGTAGATCAACTCTTGTAATACTCATATTCATCAAGATCAATCAAGCAGGAAGTAGGGTATTACCTCCATAGAGAGGGCCTGAACCTGGGTAAACATTGTGTCCCCCGTCTCCTGTTACCATCAACCTAGACAAACAGTTCGGGACCCCCTACCCGAGATCCACCGGTTATGACACCGACAGACACCCCCAGTCCTCCGAACTTAGAATCGGGCATTAAGCCTCTAGAGAATCATTGGACATCCCGGAGCCCGAACTAATGAGCTCGGAAGTTTTTCAAACTCCAGACTCCATAGTGGCTCAGGGTTCGGATTTAACGCTACCCACCCACGACAAACAATATTCGCCAAGCAATTCCGGTCCCCCGGATATATGCGACCTCATGTATGTGCGGCAGCAGCCTCAGGAAATGATCGATCACTTTTGGGCTAGATTCCTCCTTGTCAAGGACAGGATTAAAGGTTGCCGCGACGAGGACGCAATTTCAGTATTCTACAATAATTGCACGGACGAAGGGATCCTCAACGCCCTCAACCGCCATCACGTATCACACTTCGCTGACTTGGCAACCATAGTACTGAAATATTGCGCAATGGAAAGCGCTTGGAAAACTCAGACACCTCGCTGGGAACCACCGGCCTTTACGCCACCTCCTGGCGGGCAAAAAGGATGCACCCTCGTGGCGCACCCGACCTCGTGGGCAAGAAAATAAAACCCATTACGGGACGTGGAACCGTTCTTGAGGGATGGCTCGATAAGCCATGCAAAATACACACGACACCGGATACCGAACCAACCCACAGCCTTAGAGCATGTTGGATACTCCGGCAAGTGGCCAAGAGCGGCAAGGATATCCTCACCAAAAACAAATCGGAGCAGTACTCTCCGGAAAACGACGACCTCAGAGTACTGACGGTCTGCCAAGTTACAGCAATAAATCCCTGGAACGACACGGCCATAACTTTTACTGCCGATGACGAACCAAAATTCCGGTCAGTCTGGGCACCAGCCGCCTTGGTTCGCAACCCAATTGTGGATGGCTTTTGGCTCACTAAAGTGCTCATGGATGGCGGCAGCGGGCTGAACATCATCTACGAGGACACGCTCAATAAAATGCAAATAGACAGAAGCCGCATCGAGCAAAGTAATACGACCTTTCGAGGAATCATTCCCACTCGAGAAGCAACATGCGTAGGAAAAATTAAGCTCGACGTGGTGTTCGGAACGCCGGAGAACTATCGGTCCGAAGAGATAACCTTCCAAGTGGCCTCTTTCAACAGTGGATATCACGCTCTGTTGGGCCAAGACACATTCACGCGTTTTCAAGCCATACCTCATTCCAGGTATATGAAGCTCAAGATGCCCGGGCCCAACGGTATTATCACTCTCGCCGGTGATCTGGACATAGCACTCCGCGCCGAAAACAAAACCGCATCCCTGGCCCTCGAGGCACTATCCGACGCCCTCACATCCGAAGAATTAACCACACTACGTTCCATGATGGATATAGGGGAGACGTAATTCTCGATAAGCGGCCCAAATCCACCTCTTTCAAACCAGCAGACGAAATAGTCAAATTTCAGGTTCACCCAACAGACCCCAAGAAGACAGCTTCCATCAGGGCATAGCTGGACCCGACGACCGACGCTGCATTACGCGCGTTGCTGCGCGAGAACTGGGACATATTCGCCTGGCACCCCTCAGATATGCCAGGAATCCCACGTAGGTTGGCCGAACACAGTCTCAATATATTGAAGGGACATAAGCTGGTCAAGCAAACAGTGTGGTGCTTTTCCGAACCCAAACGACAAGCTATGGGGGAGGAGCTAGCCAAGTTAATTGAGGCCGGGTTCATCAGAGAAATAACACCCGGACTGGCTAGCAAACTAGGTGATGGTACCAAAGAAGGACAAATCCTGGCGCCTGTGTGTCAATTTCAAAGACCTCAACAAGGCCTGCCCTAAGGATCCCTTCCCCCTCCCCCGCATCGATCAGATCATTGATGCCACTGTAGGACATGACTCACTGTGCTATCTCGACGCATACTCCGGATACCATCAAATCAAAATGAAGGAATCCGATCAAGCCGCAACGGCATTCATTACACCATATGGGCCTTTCTGCTTCTATACTATGCCCTTCGGGCTGAAAAATGCAGGCGCCACCTACCAACGCATGATTCAAGCATGCGTGGAAAAACAAATCAGCAAAACGGTCGAAGCATATGTGGATGATGTCGTCATCAAAACTAAGCACGTGAAGTCACTAATAGACGACATGCGTCTCACATTCGACAACTGATAACCCACAAGTATAGGGGATCAATTGTAGCCTCTTTCGATAAGTAAGACTGTCGAACCCAACGAGGAGCTAAAGGTAGAACAAATATTTCCCTCAAGTTCTATCGACCACCGATACAACTCTACGCACGCTTAACGTTCGCTTTACCTAGAACAAGTATGAAACTAGAAGTACTTTGTAGGTGTTTTTGGATAGGTTTGCAAGATAATAAAGAGCACGTAAATAAAAAGTAGGGGCTGTTTAGATAAAGACACAACTAAATTAGTTTTAGTAGAGAGCTTTTTGTTACGAGAAAGTTATTTCTCCCTAGGCAATCGATAACTAGACCGGTAGTCACTATTGCAATTTTATTTGAGGGAGAGGCATAAGCTAACATACTTTCTCTACTTGGATCGTATGCACTTATGGTTGGAACTCTAGCAAGCATCTGCAACTACTAAAGATCATTAAGGTAAAACCCAACCATAGCATTAAAGCATCAAGTCCTCTTTATCCCATACGCAAACAACCTACTTACTCGGGTATATGCTTCTGTTACTCCACTACTAGAAAAAGGCTTACTAGTGGCGCACCAGTTTTGCCTACTAATGGCGCACTACTGGTGCGCCACTAGCATCACGCCACTAGTAATTTTTACTAATGGCGCACCGCTGGTGCGCCATTTGTATCGGGTACTCTAATGGCGCACCGGGCAGTGTGCCATTAGTATAGGCCCCAGTGCGCCATTAGTATGCCTCCCAGTGGGCATGTGCTTTGCCATACTAATGGCGCACTGCTGGGTGATGCGCCATTAGTATCCTTTGGAATACTAATGGCGCACGTTTCGGTGATGCGCCATTAGTATGTATATTAGGGATTTTTTTTCTTTTCTAATATTTGCACAGATTACAAAATATATTATTGGACAGAATATAAACAGCACCACACAGCAACAGCAGATTCATCGAATACAATAGAAGATTAGTCTCCGAATACAATTCATCATATTAGTCTCCGAAATCAAAGACCGAACAAAGATAGAACATTACAAGTCTCGAGACCGCGAGTAGCGAGTTTGTCGAAATTAATACTAATCCTAACAAGTCCTACTAATCATCATCATACAACTTCTACTCGTTATTAATAACAAGTCATATGATCATCATCCTGATAGTCATCGAACCAACCCTACTTAATTGTTCTTAGCACATGATCATCAGTATTAGGCAGGACCTCAAATACCCTATTTAAGGTAAAATAGCATAAAACAATATAGACCCTGACTCTCCATTATGAAGAATGGAGATCATCATGTCTCCAATTCTTGCGCGGCGCTTCCTTTTGCTTCCAAGAACCTCCTTACGACTGTCCATACATTTTTTCCATTCTCTGATTAGCATGTCTCCAATTCTTCTAGAAATCCGGTATGGACAGTTGAGATTTGTAGGATGACCTGGATATAAGTTCAAAAGTTGAAGGCTGCCATTCTGATACATCAAATGAGGCACACAATCCTCTGGGATTCTCTGTTGAAAAACATAGTAATAACTTCATAGTTAGCAATGATGTACTAGTTTTAGAAGTATGCAAAAGATGCACGGATGTCGTAATAGTAAAAAATCTTACCAGGGTATCTCCATGGTAGTTACCGTAGTTCAACACGTGCACTAGTGGCACGTATTGACCATAATGTTGAGGAGTTTGATTATCGGTGTAGTGGGTTTTGTCTACCATTTTCCGCACATTTTTTGAACAATCAAAATAAGCTGTCAATGGAAATAAGTTGTCAACTATTTTGAAATAAACAATATAGATTAGTTAATAATTAACTATGTTTGAGAAACTCACATAGCGGTAGAACTGGAGGCGTATCAACAAGGACCCAAATGTCCATATTGTCTTGGTCGATGCCAGGATCACCAAGATCCATGGTGACAAGCATACCCTCAACAAAACCATACATCTTGCAAAATGCTTCCCAATTTTTGCAACCAAAATGGGTTACGCTCTCAGCATTATATAGATTTACTTCAAAATCCACATCATGATGTGTCCTTAGGTGAATTTTCTTTGTTTCAAAATTTTCATGATCTTCAAAATCCATCCTCTCCAAGACATAGCGTCTTGCATGGCATGGGATAAACTATACTCGAATTGTAAAAGATGAAATTACAAGTTGAAATAGTTGAAGTCATGCTTAATTATGCAAAAAACACTTGTCGTCGTTGCGTACCGTTTCAACTTCGAAGGTCTCCTCGAGCTTAATGCTGAAGCGCCGATCATCGTCCAGGTGAGGCCTGTCGCACAGACCTCGACCGTCGTGGCACCAGTCGCACTCCCCCGGGAGACTTTCGTCGTCCGATGACGACATTTCCTATGTTCATAATTCAAAACTACATCATCTCTGTTGGGTCCAATAAGATAATCCACAGTGTGGTGAAAACACGCCCATCCAAATAGAATATGTGGTATGGGCTTTTTTAGTAGGTCATCCTACCAGATTAGGGTTTATCGATGACGAGCAACTAACATTAGTAATAACTATGAGTAGATATCACACTTCTATATGAATAACACAAGAGGCAGTTGATCCTACTTAATTAAGTACTAAGATACCCCGGCCCATGCATTAGTCGGAAGTGCCCCATATGTCCTATTTTTAGCAAAGTCATGCTAAAATTCACGGAAAATTTCAGCATGACCTTTGCTGAAAATAGGACATATGGAGTACCCGAATTTGCCGGAACGGAAGTTAATCGACATTCCGGCAAACTCAAGGGCCTCTCGGGGTACCTGCAAAATCATCACGACACGATGGTCGCAGACAAAACCCAGCAAACTAGCAATTGATGGATCAACACGTAAAACATGTCCAATAAGAGCATATAATTCAACAACTCCACTGAAAATGAGAGCTGAAAGATGCAGGGAGCACAAACAGCTCAGAAAAAGGATGCAGGGAGCACAAAGAGCTACACTCTGAATCTTTTATCTATTTATACCTGTAAATTAGCACTCCAATGCTGGCCTTGACAAATGGCCCCACTATGTTGTTTGCTGGAATCTGCAAAATGATCCCACTATGTTGACAAATGATCCCACTATGTTGTTATACTTGAGAACACTATAACAAAATCAAAACCACAATAAACAGTGGTCAAATACAGAAGAAGGAACAATTTATTTGTACTGTAAAAAAGGTTAGAGAGAAAAGTTAATGAGGATGAGTCAGATAAACCAATTCAGATCACTCCCTCCCCAACACTGGCAATGCTCACTAGATCTTTATAAACCTGGGTACTTGTTTGGGACAAAAATAATAGAAGGGATTTCAGGAAGGATTTCAAAACATATAACATTGGAGGGTTAGATTCAATTTAACCTCTTGTACCTCCTGTACATGTGTGAATTAAGGAGTAGCAAGCACAGGAACAGCAAAATTCAGAGATGACAGAAAATCAAGGCACAAATTACACAGAACCATGAAGCTAAAATATAACTATTTAAATCAAGGCACTGTTAGAAAAGACAACATAGTTCAGTAAAGTCATGAACATAAATACTGCAGAATTTAGAGACCACTTAGTACTGTAAATTCAGTTAGCAACAAGACAGAGAAATTGCACTTAGATTTCAAAGAAAAATATGACTACTCCACACTGTAAATCATCAACATTGACACTGTAATAACTGTATACTCCACACTGTAAATAGACAGAACATTTTTTTGCCACAACTTGAATCTGCAGATTATCACGAGGAGTGAAGCAATTTTGATTCACAAACATAGTTACTCCTACTACTTATCTGCGGTTGCCCAGATCATAATTGCATCATGTTTGCTTATCTGAGACTAATACAAAAAGAGAAGAGCAGTTTTAAACAGAGCAGAAGAAGTACTAGTGCACGAACGAATGTAAGGTTCAGAAAATCCATCACAGGAGCAAGAAGAAGAACAACAGTTTTACTAGCTTGCATGAACAAGTGGAGCAAATTGCTCAGAGGTGCTGCTGGAGATGCTGTCGGGGCGGCGGGCGCTGGACAAGGAGGAAGGAGGAAGGAGGAGAGGTACCTGGGCGGGCGCGGCCGGTCGCCGGAGGGGTCGGGGTCGGGGTTGGGGTCGGGGTCGGCGGCGGCGGCGGTGTCGAAGGGATGGCTCGAGGGCGTCCGAGCTCGTCCGGGTCCTCGTAGTCGAAGAGGAAGACGGCGGCGGTCCTCCTGGGCGCCTCGGTTGGTCGTGGGGAGGCCGGCGGCCACGTGCTTCGCGGGGCAGCGCGGGGGAGCTGCAGTTGTCGAGGGCGCGGGGGAGCTGCAGTGGTGGGGGGCACGGGGGCGCGGGGGCGACGGGGGTGGAGTCCGGCGGGGGTCGGGGCGGCGGTGTCGTGGGTCAGGTGAGCGCGCGGGTGGACTGGCGAGGGAGAGGGGAGGAATTAGCTAAGGGGGGAAACTTACTAATGGCGCACCCCGAAGCGGTGCGCCATTAGAATGTTTTTTTTACATAGCAATGGCGCACCCACGACGGGTGCGCCATTAGTAAAAAAAAATTATGTAGCAATGGCGCACCAGCCATAGGTGCGCCATAAGTAATGTTTTTATTATTTTTGTTGCATCTAATAAATTTTTTAGAAAATGAATATGAATATGAAACAGTAACAATTTTTTACAAAAACAGTAATAATTTGTGACGGTGGAGCGGGCCGGGGAGGGTGCGGGGGGTCGTCGGCGGCGGTGGAGCAACGGAGCTAGGGTGCCGTGGGTCGTCGGCGGCGGTGGAGCGGGCCGGGGAGGGTGCGGGGGGGCGTCGGCGGCGGTGGAGCGGGCCGGGGAGGGTGTGGTGGGTCGTCGGCGGCGGTGGAGCAGGGGAGCTAGGGTGCGGGTGGTCGTCGGCGGCGGTGGAGCGGGCCGGGGAGCGTGCGGGCCGGGGGGTCGTCGGCGGCGGTGGAGCGGGCCAGGGAGGGTGCGGGGGGCGTCGGCGGCGGTGGAGCGGGCCGGGTAGGGTGCGGTGGGTCGTCGGCGGCGATGGAGCAGGGGAGCTAGGGTGCGGGGGGTCGTCGGCGGCGGTGGAGCGGGCCGGGGAGGGTGCGGGGGGTCGGCGGCGGCGGTGGAGCGGGCCGGGGAGGGTGCGCTGGGTCGGCGGCGGCTGTGGAGCAGGGGAGCTAGGGTGCGGTGGGTCGGCGGCGGCGGTGGAGTGGGAGAGGGTGCGGGGGGTCGGCGGCGGCGGTGGAGCGGGCCGGGGAGGGTGCGGTGGGTCGTCGGCGGCGGTGGAGCAGGGGAGCTAGGGTGCGGTGGGTCATCGGCGGCGGTGGAGCGGAGGAGGGTGCGGGGGGTCGGCGGCGGCACCCGGTGGAGCGGGGTAGAGGGTGTGGGGGTGCCCGGCGACGAGGGGGACCGGATCTGGCGAGGTGGGATAGCGATCGAGATGGAGCCATGAAATATACACTAATGGCGCACGGGGGAGCAGTGCGCCATTACTAGCTTAAACTAGTAATGGCGCACTGCCCCTAGTACGCCATTAGTAGTTTTGCAAAAAAGTAAAAAATAAAAAAATATTGTAGTGGCGCACTATGTTGCTGGTGCGCCATTACTAGTTACAACTAGTAATGGCGCACTATGTCCTGGTGCGCCATTAGTATGTCTGGCAAAATAAAAAAAATTAAAATTTGTTACTAATAGCGCACCTTGTGTCTGGTGCACCATTAGTGTATTTCACACTAATGGCGCACCAGCACATGGTGCGCCACTGCTACATAGCAATGGCGCACCACATGTCTGGTGCGCCATTAGTGGCCATTCCATCTATAGCCCTTTTCCTAGTAGTGCTCACGCCACCCACCATAAGCAAATTATGAACATATTGCAAACCCTACAGTGGGAATCCCTCATGCTTGCGGGACACGGAGGGCACCATAGGATAACACCAATAATAAAACATGCAACTCAAACCAATCACGATCATCAATTAACCCATAGGACAAAACGGATCTACTCAAACATCATAGGATTGCCATACATCATGGGAAATAATATATAGCGTTGAGCACCATGTTTATGTAGAGATTACAGCGGGTAAAAGAGGGGTTACACGCTGCATAGAGGGGGGAAGAGTTTGTGATGATGGCGGTGAAGTTGTTGGTGAAGATTGCGGTGATCATGATGGCCCCCGGTGGCACGCCGGCGCCACCGGAAGCGAGGGGGAGATAGACCCCCTCCTTCTTCTTCTTCCTTGACCTCCTCCCTAGACGGGAGAAGGATTTTCCCTCTGGCCCTTGGTCTCCTTGGTCTCCCTACATGGAAGATTAGGACAAAGCTATTTTTACATCTATAAAAAATTATATACATTTTTACATCTACAATAATTGTTACAGAGTGGGATCAATTTTTTAAGGAGAAGGTTATTTAGAGCAACAAACTTTCATTGTGATAGTGCGGACAAAGACCATGCTTGGGTCGACTTGGATTATACATAGCATACTGGTCAACTAGCTTTGAAGAGAGAAACGGCTGGATAAGATAGCATATACTCAAATATATAGGAGTTTGAATTAAATGGCACAAACGATGTATACAATTCGGATACTAGGAACACGATTAGCTTCACATACAAGTTTGTAAAAGCACAAGGGTTGAAGTTTGAGGGAGTCCTGGACTAAGGGGTCCTCGGGCGTCCGGCCTGTTATTCATGGGCCGGACTGATGGGCTGTGAAGATACGAAGGCCGAAGACAATACCCGTGTCCGGATTGGACTCTACTTGGCGTGGAAGGCAAGCTAGGCGACCTATTATGAAGATTTCCTCCTATGTAACCGACCTCATGTAACCCTAGATCTCTTCGGTGTCTATATAAACCGGAGAGCATAGTCCGGATAGGGACAGACTCATTACCATATTCACATAGGCTAGACTTATAGGGTTTAGCCATTACGATCTCGTGGTAGATCAACTCTTGAACACTCATATTCATCAAGATCAATCAAGCAGGAAGTAGGGTATAACTCCATAGAGAGGGTCTGAACCTGGGTAAACATTGTGTCCCCCGTATCCTGTTACCATCGATCCTAGACGCACAGTTCGGGACCCCCTACCCGAGATCTGCCGGTTTTGACACCGACATTGGTGCTTTCATTGAGAGTTCCACTGTGCCGTCACCAAGAGGGTTGATGGCTCGCCTTGTTGTCAAGGATAATATCATCTCCGAAGGAGCCCTGGCCCCAGGCCAGACCCTCCGGCTCGGCGGCTTCGTCATGACCGTCTGCTCGGCCCTTAAGCCGACGATGACCTCGCAAGTCATCGAAAATCGCCTCCGCGTTGATCCCGAATACTCTGCGCGCATGGATCCAATGGAGTTATCGTCGTTGAACGAACTCCTGGATCGCATGGCCGCCCTGGGGGTCGCTACAGACTACGATCGGGTCGGGCTTAAACCCGAGCAGAGAGAAATTAAAGCTCCACCGATCACCCATCAGATAGCGGTAGTCGAGGAGCAGAGCAACTCTTCCACTATATTGAAGACAAAATATGTTCGGATCGCCGATCTGAAAGAGCCGGATATTTTCCGGCAGAAAAGCATGTCTCTTCCTCCGAACATAGAGTCGGATGACGAGACTAAAAAATCAGTTGATATCACGGAGCCCGAACTGTCCGGCCCGGTAGACCTCCAAACTCCGGATCCGAAATCGGGTCAGCGTTCGGATTCAATTCCACCCACCCACCCGGAAATAGATGCTCTCAGGAGCATCAAACAACAGTCTCAAGAAACGGTCCACCACTTCTGGGCCAGATTCCTCCTTGTTAAAAACAAGGTAAAAGACTGCCGCGACGAAGACGCGATAGCAGCATTCTGCAACAACTGCGCGGACGAAGGTATCCTTAACGCCATCAATCGCCACCGCATATCAAAGTTCGCCGACCTAGCAACTATCGTACAAAAATACAGCGCGATGGAAAGCGCCTGGAGAACTCAGGCAGTTTGCTGGGAACCATCCCGGCTCCCCCTACAGGCAAAAAGGACGCGCCCCCGTGGCACACCCAGCCGAACAGTCAAAAAACATAAACATATTACGTTGCACGGCACCGTTCTGGAGGGATGGCTCAATGGCCCATGCAAAATACACACGACGCCGGATACCATGGCAACCCACAGCCTTAGAGCATGTTGGATACTTCCGCAGGTAGCCAAGAGAGCGAGGACATCCTTATCAAGGACACCCCAGAACAACACCCTCCAGCAAACAACGGCAACAGAGTATTGGCAGTCTTCGAGACATTTGCTTCAAACAACAAGCGTAAAAGGGCCCTGCGCAATCTCGCCGAAGTTTGCCAAGTCGCTGCAATTGACCCCTGGAACGACACGGCCATAACCTTCAACGCCAGTGACGAACCTAAATACAGAACAGTCCGAGCGCCAGCTTCCCTAGTCCTCAGTCCGATCGTGGACGGCTTTCGACTTACAAAAGTCCTCATGGACGGCGGCAGCGGACTAAACCTCATTTACGAGGACACGCTCCACAAGATGGAAATAGACAGGAGCCGCATCGAGAAAAGCAGCACAACCTTTCGAGGTATCGTTCCCAGCCGGGAAGCTCGGTGTGCAGGAAAAATTACACTTGATGTGGTGTTCGGCACGCCGGAGAATTATCGGTCCGAAGAAATAACTTTCCAGGTGGCCCCTTTCAACAGTGGGTACCACGCCGTGCTAGGGCGAGAGGCCTTCATGCGCTTTCAAGCCATACCTCATTATGGGTATATGAAGCTAAAAATGCCCGGGCCTAATGGAATAATCAACCTCGTCAGCGATCCGGACATAGCCCTCCGCGCCGAGAATAAAACCGCATCCTTGGCCCTCGAGGCATTGTCTGAGGCCCTTGCGACCGAAGAACTAACCGCACTACGCTCCACCGTGGATAAGGACGATGTGATCCTAGACAAATGACCCAAATCCACTTCCTTCAAGCCAGCAGAAGAAATAGTCAAATTTCAGGTCCATCCAACAGACCCGAAGAAGACAACGTCTATCGGAGCGCAACTCAGCCCCGCAGTCGACGCCGCACTACGAGACTTCCTGCGCAAAAACTGGGATATATTCGCCTGGCATCCTTCCGATATGCCAGGAATCCCGCGCGAGTTGGCCGAACATAGCCTCAACATACTAAAGGGATATAAGCCGGTCAAGCAAACTCTGCGGCGCTTTTCCGAACCCAAACGACAAGCTATGGGGGAGGAGCTAGCCAAACTCATCGAAGCCGGATTCATCAAAGACATTAAACATCTGGACTGGCTGGCAAACTTGGTAATGGTACCAAAGAAGGATAAATCCTGGCGCCTATGCGTCGATTTCAAAGACCTTAACAAGGCTTGCCCTAAGGATCCCTTCCCTCTTCCCCGGATTGATCAAATCATTGACGCTACCGCAGGTCATGACTCGCTGTGCTTCCTTGATGCATATTCCGGATACCATCAAATCAAAATGAAGGAGTCCGATCAAGCCGCAACAACATTCATTACACCATACGGGTCGTTTTGCTTCAACACCATGCCTATCGGGCTCAAGAACGCCGGCACCACCTACCAGCGCATGATCCAAACATGCCTCGAGAAACAGATCGGCAAAATGGTGGAGGCCTACGTGGATGACGTCGTCATCAAAACTAGACATGTCGAAACACTAATAGACGACTTGCATCTCACATTCGACAACCTCCGACATACGACATCCAGCTTAACCCAGAAAAGTGCGTCTTCGGTGTCCCCGCCGGTAAACTATTGGGCTTCATCGTTTCCAATAGAGGAATTGAAGCAAATCCAGCCAAAATCCGAGCTCTGTCACAATTGGCTACGCCAACCGAACTCAAGCAGGTCCAAAAATTCGCTGGATGCGTGGCAGCTTTAAGCCGCTTTATCTCCAGGCTGGGAGAAAAGGCGTTGCCGCTCTATCGCCTTTTACGGTGCAACGATAACTTCGAGTGGACAGACGCGGCGACGGCCGGACTGTAAGAAATAAAAGCCCTCCTGGCAAGCAACCCAATCCTGGCCGCACCAAACGCCGGCGAACCAATGCTCTTATACATATCAGCAACACACCAGGTGGTGAGCGCTGTACTCGTCGTCGAACGAGAACATGACGGACACATATTTCCGCTCCAGAAGCCGGTATACTACGTATCCACCGTCCTCAGACCATGCAAATCCCGGTACCCTCATTATCAAAAAATAGCATATGCAGTCTTCATGGCATCTCAAAAATTGCGACACTACTTTCAGGAGTGCTCTATCACGGTGGCCTCCGAAGTGCCCCTCAATGATATAATTAACAACCGGGAAGCAACGGGCCGGATTGCCAAATGGGCCATTGAGCTCCTGCCATTCGACATCACGTACAAACCACGTCGAGCTATCAAATCCCAGGTACTGGTCGACTTCGTCGCCGAATGGACAGAAGCTGAACTCCCTAAAGAGTACGGCGCGTATTCCAACTGGGTGATGCATTTTGACGGCTCCAAAATGTTGGCAGGGCTAGGGGCGGGCGTCGTATTAACGTCCCCCACAAGAGATATCGGCCAGTACGTACTCCAAATATTATACACAGACTCCAACAACGCAGCCGAATACGAGGCCTTGCTACATGGCCTCCGGATGGCCGTATCAATGGGCATACAACGCCTGGAGGTGCGCGGGGACTCAAACCTCGCAATATCCCAAATTAATGAAGACGTTGATGCTAAAGATCCAAAGATGGCAGCTTATCGCAATGCCGTTTTGAAGATGTCGGCTCGGTTCAAGGGACTCGAATTTCATCACATCGCCCGCGAAAGTAACCAGGCGGCAGACGTCCTTGCTCGCATCGGTGCTAAGCGCGACCCCGTCCCACCAAACATCTTCCTCGAAAGGCTCTTTAAGCCATCCGTGGTATGGCAAGGGGGAGATAGCAACGACAGTCCCGTTCCGAACACAAACACAGATAACGCACACGTCGATATCATCGGAGGCTCAACCACTGAAGTAACACCATGGGCCCACCTCATCATGGCAGTAATTGCCCCGTGGACTGAACCATTCTTGGCCTACTTTAATAGGAAGGAGCTCCCAGAAAATCAGAACGAGGCTCGCCACATAGTCCGGCGTTCGAAGGCCTATAAAGTGCACGAAGGAGAGCTCTACAAGAAAAGCACTACCGGAGTCCTTCAAAGGTGTATCTCCGAGGAGGAGGGGCGGCAACTCTTGGGAGAAATTCACGCCGGTCTTGGTGGGCACCACGCCGCAGCCCGGGCACTTGTCAGCAAGGCCTTCCGTACAGGATTTTACTGGCCTAAGGCCCGGGCAGACGCATAGGACCTCATCCAACGCTGTGTCGGATGCCAACTCTTCGCCAACCAAAGCCATATGCCCCCCGCCGCTCTACAAAAAATCCCCATTACATGGCCCTTTGCGGTCTGGGGCTTGGACATGGTCGGACCCCTTAAAGGGGGAAGCCATAAGAAAAAATAGTTGTTGGTCATGGTGGACAAATTCACCAAGTGGATAGAGGCTAGACCGGTTAAAACGGCCGAGTCCGGACCGGTGATTGCATTTATATCCGATGTTGTACACCGTTACGGTGTACCGCACAGCATCATCACCGATAACGGTTCGAATTTCTCAGCTGATGAGGTGAAATCTGGTGTGCTAACCTAGGCATTAAGCTCGATTACGCCTCTGTCTACCACCCGCAAACAAACGGTCAAGTCGAGCGAGCTAATGGTCTTATTGTGAGCGGCATCAAACCCAGACTAGTGCGGTCTTTGAAAGAATCAAACAAGCACTGGGTCGAGGAGCTCGACTCCGTACTCTGGGGGCTGCGGACCACGCCCAGCCGTACTACCGGATACACACCTTTCTTCATGGTGTACGGTGCAGAGGCTGTATTGCCCTGCGATATTATGCATGACTCACCTACGAAGAGAAAGAGGCCTAGTTGGATCGGCAGGACAGCCTAGATGCCCTGGAGGAGGAGCGCGACGTCGCCAAAGCCCGTTCAGTATTATATCAACAGCAGGCTCGAAGATATCAAAGCAGAGAAGTACGGGCCAAGACTTACAACGTTGGTGAACTCGTTCTACGCTTGCCGGAGAAGATAAAGGACAAACTCAAGCCCAAATGGGAGGGTCCCTTCATAATTGACAAAGTTCTTACCGGAGGAGCGTACCGTCTTCGTGACGCATCACACAATCGCCTAGAGCCGAACCCCTGAAATGCGGCCAGACTCCGAAGGTTCTATGCCTAGCGCCGAACCCTTTGTTAGTCCCCTTTTCCCCTACAATTCCCATAACTCTTTCCCCCTTTTACACAATTTTTTTCGCTTTAAAACTCTCATTCGGCTTGACCGAATACTGGTGCCGTACACATTTTTACAAACGTACGTCCATTATACCTGGGGGCTTCTTTTAACAGAAGCTTGTTAACATTGATTACCGAGCATTAAGCTCATCACACATACGCGTCTTTTCCGTATGTCTTTTCTTCACCATTATATGCATCAATATGACTTAAGTTTTGGCCAAGCTGGGTTGCCTGGCTCCTGTGCTTACCCCTACGTTCCCGATTGTTCGGTTAGGTGGTAAAGGGAGCACCTCTGCGATTGTTACTGCCGGGTCATCCGGACGTGTACATCAGACTGGGTGAAGCCGAAAGCTAGCGTTCTTAAGGGAATATTCGGTCGGTGGATGAAAAATATTTTTTGCACTCACTCTATTGTGAACCCCCAGAGGTTATACACACTGTGATTTTCGCATCACAATTCGGACATGCCTACGAATGCATGCACACCGAAGGAAAGGAACCCTTAACGGAACTATTCTGCCTGGAAGATGTTTCTGACAATCTCAATGTAATATAACATAACTAGCCGGATAAAACTTGTCTGTTCAAGCAACTATGACCCCTACGCTTAGTTTTCCACGCATACCCCGGCCTATTCGGCCGTGACGGTATTCGGAAACACTCCGCACCTTCGAGTCTAGAGGTCGAAGCGAAAAGGTCTGCCATGACAAATGATATACAATTCGGCTAGAAATTCCACATGGTGAGGAAAGTACATAGTCACTTGGACTCAAACACTTCTGCCTCTATACCATCCAACAGGCAGTCTAACCTACAATCCTATTGGGAATACTTGGCGGCCACCTCTACTTGGTCATATACTAAACTAACGGGAATTTCTTCCCCATTCGACCCTACAGGTCCGACCCGCACCATGTGATTAGGATCAAGCATGGTGTACCGAGTTTTCACCATGGCCCAAGCCTCTCGCGCACCCTCTCGGCAGGCCGATATCTTCCATAGTCGGATACGTCATCGCGCTCCTTTAAACAACTCTACAAGCTCCTCCATACCTCCTGGAGGGGAGGCGGATGTCCATAGAGCCTTGGCAACACTCCGCATCACCAGCCGAGCCTGTTCGTGCACTCGCGATAGCCCTTGCAGCAGATCACTCGATGATCCGGACACCTCCTCTTCAGGACGGCCCGTCAATATACCTGCGATCACAACTATACCAGGTTCATCCACGTCCGAACTACTTTCAAAATAGTTCAGATACGTACTGAATATGCTGCCCCGCAACTTCTTGTTCTCCTTCACGGAATCGGCCAGCTGGGCCCGCACATCTTTCAGCTCTTCGCCTAGCTGGGTCTTGCAATCCTGGAGCTGGTTTTTCTCAATAATGGCCCGCTTCAGCACACGATCGCCTGTAGCTTGTAGCCTTTCGGCTTCTTGCTCGTTCATTTGCGCGACTTCCAACGCCTCTTTGAGTCCCCCTGACCATTATGTCATGGTATAAGCAAGACTGTTAGTATCCTGGGCATATAAGTATATTTTCTCGTTGGAGGGGAATATTACCAGGTGACGCCTTCTTGAATTCTTTTAGCTCGGCAGTAGCAGCATTTAGTTGTGTCCGACATTGTTCCAGCTCTTGGGATAGCAGGTTGTTCTTCTCTATAAGAACCTGGTCATACAACGGTCCCTAAATCAGTTGTACCAACTGCTTTCAGTCCCGGGGGCTACTGGCATAGGCTATCCTTTTTTGACAAAGTAACCTTACCTCCACATCTATTAGATATTGCCTCGTGGCTTTTCTAAGCCCGTCTTGAGCAGCTCGGATGTATGCGTCGCCCGAGCTAAAGGCATTAAATGCCTCGTCCGAGAACTTCGGGTCTCGTAAAATAGCCCTGCAGCGCTGATGATTCATGGCGCTCTCTACTTCCGAGTGGGTAAAGGACATATTGTCCAAACCCTCGGGTGAAGGGCAGTCCGGCTTTGTTCCTACATCGGCCCCCGTCTCCCCGACCGGATCTAAATCTTGGTTGTTGCGAACGCGGCCGGCCGGACCCCCGGACACAGTTCGGCGAAGCTTTTTCCTGTAATCAAACAGGCGCATAGGTCACAGTTGGATATGGCCACTGAACAATATATTCATCCGTACCTCCTCGATGAAGGCCTGGCGGTGCCTTCAACGGCCCTCCGCTTCAGAGATCTGTCCGGCGCAGGAACCGATTTCCTCGGTATCACCAAACGCCTCCCCTGTAGAACGCGCGACAATGCGGTGGGTGAGGCAGAGTAAGAGCTCCCTTTCAAAGAAGGTGTTTCTTGATTGCTTACCTGTGAAGCAGGAAGAAGACCAGAGTAGTCGGCAATGATGGCCACTTCTATGCCATGATAGCTCGTCTGGTAAAACACCCCCTCTGCGAGCAGCACAAATATATCCGGATCCTCTTCAAACCCGGGATCAAGCTCCTGGTTGTGATCCTCCGGCTGCGGGGCGGGACTATGAAACCCCTCGGTGATCTTTCGCCAGTGTTGTCATAAGCAAACAAGCTAGAAATTTATCAAAGGCAATTCGGAGATGGAAGGAGCAAAAACAGAGGGGTTGGACCTTACCCAACTGGGAGGATTATACAAAGAGTACCCGTCTCTGAGTTTGATGCGAAGAAATTCCTTTTCCTCCCCTTTGAACAGTTCGGCTAATATCTTAGCCAAAGCGGCAGGGGTGTCCGGACCTTTCCGGCCGCAGCGAGAGGCGTCATCCTCCCCATTGTAGTGCCACATTGGAAGCCCTCTGTATTGAAGCGGCTGGACCCCTCGCGCTATGGAGATCGCCATAACCTCAATAACTGTGAGCCCGGACTGAGCGAGCTCTTTTATCTTGTTCATCAGCCGATGAACCTCTGCGCCGCCCTCCTCTTCAAGGCTCCGGGGATGCCAACTGTGGCGTTTCTTCAGCAGGACGCACACATATTCAGGAAGACCCTTTCGAACCGGGTCGGGAAGCGCGACGTCCTCAATATAGAACCATTCGGAGGGCCATTCATCAGGCGCCTTCCTTGGAGTGCCGGATAGATATCCGGTATTGGCGACACGCCATACTTCGGCTCCGCCCACTTCAAATATCGACCCTTCGTGATTGCGCGGGACGAGACAGAACAACTTCCTCCACAACTCGAAATGAGCCTCGACGCCCAAAAATAATTCGCATAAAGCGATGTAACCCGCGATGTGCAGAATAGAGGCCGGAGTGAAGTTGTGCAGGTGGAGGCCGTAATACTCCAGAAGCCCTCGGAGGAATGGATGGATTGGAAATCCAACGCCTCTTAACAGGAAGGGGACAAAACACACTCGCTCTCCCCCAGACGGATTGGGGAGGTCCTCTGCCTGAGTCCCCTCATTGAAGGAAGCTAGCCCCGTTCGAACAGGGACTAGATCCGCAGGTGGAAGGAATCCCTGCGTTTGCAACTTTATCAATTGGCTGTGAGACACAGAACACCTCTCCCACTCGCCTTTCTCTGGGCCGGGATGAGCGGAGGAGCTGGGAACACTAGCCATGCTGGAATGGTTTCTCCTAAGCAGTCTCTGGGGATTTCTTCTGCGCGGCGCTGAATGGATCTAGGATCCAATCTCTTTAAATAGGCGCTCTTCCTCGCATGGACGGGGTGTTATTCGCAAAATGCCCTGACTTTCCACATTCGCTCGACACGTGGAGGGTTAAGATTATTTAACATACAGAAGCCAAGGAGGCGACATTGGATCAATGGCCGAATATATTACTTGGAGAGGGAACCCGCCTTGCAACGTCGAAGACTATCTACACGCCAAACACCTCGTCATTGAAGCCTGGTTCGGGGGCTACTAGGGGAGTCCTGGACTAAGGGCTCCTCGGGCGTCCGGCCTGTTATCCATGGGCCGAACTGATGGGCTATGAAGATACGAAGGCTGAAGACAATAACGTTGTCCGGATTTGACTCTACTTGGCGTGGAAGGCAAGCTAGGCGACCTATTATGAATATTTCCTCCTACGTAACCGACCTCATGTAACCCTAGATCTCGCCGGTGTCTATATAAACCGGAGAGCATAGTCCGGATAGGGACAGACTCATTACCATATTCACATAGGCTAGACTTCTAGGGTTTAGCCATTACGATCTCGTGGTAGATCAACTCTTGTAACACTCATATTCATCAAGATCAATCAAGCAGGAAGTAGGGTATTACCTCCATAGAGAGGGCCTGAACCTAGGTAAACATTGTGTCCCCCGTCTCCTATTACCATCGATCCTAGACGCACAGTTCGGGACCCCCTACCCGAGATCCGCCGGTTTTGACACCGACAAAGTTCAAAATGGACCACTTAGTTGTAAAAGCTATGTAAGAAGTGTGAACAAAATGCATATACTTGATGAGTATATACAACCACTAACTATACGAATGAGGAGAAAACAGTTTGAAATAAGAGTCATCAATGTCATACTTATTTCTTGCTGAAAACATCAACAAAATCATTAAGTAAGTCATCCAACCGTAGTGCTACATTTTGGTTTATGAATTTTCTATCATTGTGATGCTGACATCTAGGCGAAAGATTGCCTAAAGATGCTTAAAAAGCGGCATTCAATCAATATGATACGTTCAATCATTCAACAACAATGACTCTACTAGAGGTGATTTTCGTAATTATTATATTTAATTCTTGGTAGAAGAATTCCAATGAAAAGTGTTTTTTGGAGGGATACACACATCGAGAGTTGATGAGTAAAAGATGAAAAATAGTGATTACTATAAATGTTAGTAGTGTCACAAATTGTGCTTGAACCTCCATATTGTTTCTCTTCAACTGTCAAACACTTCTAAAAGTGTATATTCATATTTTCACAAAGGCTTGCCTTTAGCTACAGTTTGTCTATGATGTCATAAAATGCCAAAGCTAATGTCTTGACGAATCATAATGGAAATGAGTCACGGGAAATGAAGTGTTGGAAAAAACATGAAGCAAACATTCTATGTTAAATCTAATCGCACAAATGCGCGGGTCACAATGCTAGTTTATCATGATATAAGGAAATATAAATAACAACTTTATTATTGCCTCTAGGGCATATTTCCTTCACGTACCCCTTAAAGGGGGAAGCCATAAGAAAAAATACCTGCTGGTCATGGTAGATAAATTCACTATGTGGATAGAGGCCAAAGCAGTTAAAACGGCCGAAGCTGGACCAGTGATAAACTTTATATCCGGTGCGGTACACCGTTATGGTGTCCCACACAGCACCATCACCGATAACGGCTCCAATTTCACAGCCGACGAAGTGAAAACCTGGTGTGCTAACCTGGGCATCAAGCTCAATTATGCCTCCGTCTATCACCCATAAACAAACGGTCAAGTTGAACGAGTTAATGGTCTTATCATGAGCGACATTAAGCCCAGGCTAGTGCGGTCTTTGAAAGAATCAGACAAACACTGGGTCGAGGAGCTCGACTCCGTACTCTGGGGGCTGCGGATCACACCCAATCGCACTACCGGTTACACACCATTCTTCATGGTGTACGGCGCAGAGGTTGTTTTGCCCTACGACATCATTATGACTCACTTCGAGTGCGCATGTACGAAGAGGGAGAAGCCGAGCTTGATCGGCTGGACAGTCTAGATGCCCTGGAGGAGGAGCGCGGCGTTGCAAAGGCCCGTTCCGCATTCCCACAACAAGCTCATAGATATCAAAGCAGAGAAGTGCGGGCCAAGCCTTATAACGTTGGTGAACTCGGTCTACGCTTGCCAGAAAAGAAAAAGGAGGTGCGCACCGCCTGCGTGATGAAGCCTAAATGGGAGGGTCCCTTCATTATAGATGAAGTTCTCACTGGAGGTGCGCACCGCCTGCATGATGCATCGGATAATCGCTTAGAGCCGAACCCGTGGAATGCCGCCAGACTCCGAAGATTCTACGCCTAGAGCCGGACTCATTGTTCGTTTTCTTGTTCTTCCTTTTACACTTTCCTCTCTTTAAATTTTTTCAGCTTTATAGCTCTTATGCAGCGAGAACCGCACAATTATGAGGCACACATCCTGAAATGTACACGCCCATAATACCTGGGGGCTTCTTTGAAGCTTATTATCATTTTTTCGAGCATCAAGCTCACCAACATATGTGTCCTTCTCTCATATGTACCTTTTCTTCGCCATTATATGCACTTTTATGACTTAAGTTTTTGCCAAGCTGGGTTACCCGGCTCCTGTGCTTATGCCCTACGTTCCCGTTTGTTCGGCTTGGGCATAAAGGGAGCACCTTTACGATTGTTACAGCCGGGTCATCCGGACGTGTACCTCAGACTGGGTGAAGCTGAAAGCTAGCATTCTTAAGGGAATAATCGGTCGGCGGACTAAAGACGATTTACCCTCGTTGCAACATGAACCCCCAGATACTATGTATACTGCGATTTTTTGAATCACAGTTCGGCATGCATACTAACGCATGTTCACCCAGGGAAAGGAACCCTTAACGGAACTATTCTCTCTGGAAGATGTTTCTTACAATCAACAAGTAATATAACATATATAGCTAGCCGGATACAACTTGTCTGTTCAAGCAACTATGACCCATACGCCTGGTTTCCACGCATGCCCCGGTATTTATTACCAGTTCAGTATTCGGAAACACTCCGCACCTTCGGGTCCGGAGGTCGAAGCGAAAAGGTCTGCCATGACAATAGTTTTACAATTCGGCTAGGGACAAATTTGTCAATTGAAGTACATAGTCACTTGGACTCGGAAGCTACTTCTTGCTCTATACCGTCTAACAGGCTGTCTAACCTACAATCCTGTTGTGAAAACTTGGCGGCTATCTTTACTTTGTCATATACCAGGCTTACTGGAATTTCTTTCCCATCTGCCCCCCGAGGCCCGACCCGGGCCATATGATTCGGATCAAGTCTGGTGTACCACGTTTTCACCATGGCCCAGGCCTCGCGTGTGCCTTCCCCGCAAGCCGATATCTTCCATAATCCAAAGAGGCACCGAGCTCTCTTGAATAGCTTCACAAGCTCCTCCAGACTTCCTGGAGGGGATGTGGATGGCCATATAGCCTTGGCAACACTCTGCATCGCTTTCCGAGCTCGATCGTGCACTTGGGATGTAACATCCCAAATTTTCAATTTGGAATATTATACATTAGATCATCATGCATATCATATTTTATTGCATTTTGATTTGCGATCCTAGAAATTTCACGCAACTCAAGGACCCACGGAGAGAGTTGGGGATTTCGTTATTTTCATATTTGGGTTTTCCCAAATTTTGAAAATAGGATCATTTGTTTTAATTATTTTTCTCTATGAAAATATTTCATAACAAAATATATGAGAGGGGATAAAATGACTTCTCCAAAATAATGAAATATTGGAGGAAAAATATTTAAAAAAAACAAGTATTTGATTTTATTTGATTTTATTCGAATTAGGAAAAATACGCGTTTTTCAAAATTGCATTTTAGGCCCAAATAAATGTTCATCTTGTCCGGCTTATTTTTAGAGGATGGGGAAATTTTATTTCGGGATTTTTGGAGTCCGTTTAGTATTTTGTTTCTTAGTTTTTCTGCACGTCCAATTTTTTTTTAAAGTCAACCGCCTTACGGGCCGTGTCCGACCCGGACACCTCAGCCCGGCCGGCCTTTAAAGCCGCGGCCCGAGCCCCGCCTCAGCCCAAGTCGCCGCCGCCCCGAAACCCTAGCCCGCGCCGCCGCCCGCGTCGCACCGCCGCATGACTCGCCACCCGCCGGAGCCCCGCCGCCGCCCGCCGGGGCCGCGCCGCCTCTCCCCCGACGCCGCCACCCGCCGGAGCCGCTCGCCGCTGCCGCCTTCACGCGAACCGAGGTAGCCGCCGGTTTTTCTCCAAAAACCGTTCGGTTTGATTTCGAGACCGAGATGCGTTTTTTTATATATTAGATCAGTTTTTTCGGTTTAGTTAAATAGCGAACGCCCGTTCGTTCGTTCGTTTTAACGAACGGTTTTCGTTTTCTTTACAGACAGCGAACGTTCGATCGTTAGCCTGTTCGTCAGTTTTTCTTTTTCACGGATTTTCCGCGATTATTCCTGATCGCGATTTCCGATCTGTTTTTTGTTTTAGTATAACTTTTCGCTCGTTTATCGGAATCAGGCGATTCAAGCGCCTAGAGTTTCGTCTCGAAATTATCTTTCCATTTAACCAAATCAAACAAGTTTTTGCTACTGTAAAATTTGACTTAGATCCAGATTAGTAAACGAAGCTTGTTTCTTTCGCCGTTTGACCTTCGTGCTTCGTTTGAATTGGTTCTTTTTGCAAACCGGAGTTCTTAAGTTGAACTTTCTGGTTAGATCTCTTTTTTGAGTTTTATTTCGTGCACCCTTGCTTGATTGCTTATGTATGTATTTTTTGTTTGCGATAGAGTACCCGGAGTGCGAAGCGTGCTACTACGAGTCTCTAGGTTTCACGGATCATCAGCAAGGCAAGTAACACTTTGATCGTGCTTTTCATCACCCAGTTTTATTGCATTAGATCAATCCTCAAATAGTTGCATGATTAGGATCTGATTAATATGTGGGTTCTGGGAAGTAGATGAGGTAGTACCTATTATCCTGTTTACTATCAAACCTTTGGGAGTTACTTCTACGTTTGCTTATATTGCTATGCTATGCTCGTAGACGTGGATTGGGTTTGAGTGAATTCTTCATGACAGATGTGAGATTATTCTTTTATGGTTCAACTTAAGGTGGCCAGTTTAATTTACATCTGGGTGGATTGAGGCACCTGGAGAAACCAGTGTTGCCTGTATTTTTGGATATCCCGGAGCACCCGTGTGATCATCCTATGGACCGCCACCCAGACTCAAAGGGATCATGAGATTATTCATGCTAGAAACTTCCGTGTGCAGCCACAAGCTATTATGGGCTCTAGCATAGTTCAGTAGGTTACATGACCTCTTGAAGAGGTGGGCTAGCAGATGTAGGGGAAAGTAGGTGTAACTGTCCACCCGGAGTAAAGAGTAGTGTTTCTGAAAGATTGTCATCCGTTTCTCAAACACCATGTAGTGCTAGAAATCAAGCGGAGGCGATCGAGTCTTGTGGGGAAAAGTGCAGAAACCTCTGCAGAGTGTACAAACTGATCATGATTAGCCGTGTCCCCGGTTATGGACATCTTGAGTATCTAGTTCTTGGATTATCATGTGAATCTCGTCATCATGTTACTTAATTTAATTTCATTGGCTTAGTCACGTTCTTAATTGGGATTGAGTTGGAGGTACCTTCTCAATATTTAACAACCACCATGATAGTTAAATAAAATTTATTCCTTTGTGGTAGGGAAAAATTGGCTTTTCGCAAAACTGTAACCATAGAGCTTTCCACCAGCCAAATATGCATGTAGTGATAGCATTATTATGTTCATTATTCTTTATGTGTTATTTTGCCAGCATATTCCATGTGCTGGCCCGTTTTCGGGCTGCAACGTATCATGTTGCAGACTTTTCAGACGACGAGTAAGGAGCCTTAGGTCGTGGTCTTATACTCAGTGATGCCGTTGGAGTTGATGGACTCACTTTATCTTCCAAGCCTTCCGCTGTTATCGTATTTTAGATGGCCTTAAGCCATATTTATTGTATTGAGTTCTCTTGAACTATTCGATGTAATAAGTGTGTGATTGCTACTCTGTTATAAATCCTTCAAAGTACTGTGCGTGTCAGCATTACCGATCCAGGGATGACACTGATGCACAGAGACTAGACTGTTTAAGGTCTTGTCGCTACAGAGTTGGTATCAGAGCACACGCTGACTGTAGGACACGACCACTAAGCTAAAGCCCTAGATCACTACTCTCTTCTCATTTCTGACTCCTCTCCTTTCTTCCACTCTTTTAGGATGGCGGATGCAAGGAACAAGTTCGCGCAACCAGATGAGGATACACCTTTTGGACGACACTTGAAGGAAGTTACTAAGTACCTGAACACCGGAATACCAAGCTTCACCGGAACCTACAACGCCACACTACCAGAAGAGGAGCGCTGGATGATTCAAGTTCAAGTTCCAGGAAGGACGTTCACGCCAATCACTGAGCCCATAGAGTTTTCCTTTGATGCACCAACCTGGAGTCTAGGAAAGAGCATGGCAGCCCACATCACCATGGGACGCATTGGAGAAGTGTACCACAATGATCTCAAGGATACTATCTATCAGATTTTTGGGCGCCGAGACGAGCAATGGGAGATGATCAGTACCACGAAGGATAGATCTATTGCAGCTTTCATCCAGGAGTTAAACCAGCACATTCGTCGCCAGGAGAACCAGATGTGCGCAGACATGATAGAACTGAAGAAGGCAAAGACTAGGATCATGGAACTGGAGGAAGAACTCAAGGCTACACGCGAGGATTATATGGAGGAAATCGTCGCACTAGTGGAGAACAATGACGACCTGACAAAGAAGCTAGGAGTTTTCATGGCAGACCCAGCACCAGGAGGAGATGATGGCGATTCTACTTGCCCGGAGAATTACATCATCATTGACGACACCGACTCGGACCCCAGTGAGGATGATTTGGAGGATGAAGCCGGAGCAGATATCATGGAGTCTTCGACTGAGCAATTTTTCTAGCAGACCACCAAATTAGTAGTAGTATTCCACCATGTATATATTATAGTCCAAGCACTTTGTAACGATAGTTAGATCGATTGTATGCCTTGTTTGAATTGATTGGAGTGATATGATTGTGTTTGTCCCATGTGCATATGGGTAGTGTTTTCCCTCTAGACCTCATTCTATTCCATTTTCTCATCTTTTCTAAACCATCAGATGCCTCCGAGACGCCACACCGGATTTGTTTTCCCACCGGAGATCACTCAGTTGATTCAGCAGCAGAATGCCCTGATGCAAGTGCTAGTTCAAAACCAAGGCAACAACAACAACCCACCACCACCACCACCTGTTGATCACTTAGCCCGATTTCTTAGGCTGAATCCGCCGGTGTTTTCCAGTAGCACCGAGCCGATTGTGGCAAATGATTGGCTCCGCAAGGTTGGAAGGGAGCTGACCACTGCAGGATGCACAGATGCAGAGAGAGTGTGTTTTACCGCACATCAGCTTGATGGACCCGCAGCATCATGGTGTGAGAATTACACAGCCACTCACCCCATTGACACTGTCACATGGGACCAGTTTCAGCAAGCTTTCCGTACTGCCCATGTTTCAGCAGGAGCTATGGCCATGAAGAAGCGTGAGTTTCGCAACTTACGCCAAGGAGGACGTACCGTTGGCCAGTACGTGGAGGATTTTAGTAAGTTAGCACGTTATGCCCCAGATGACGTTGCTACGGATGCAGCTAAGCAGGAGAAGTTTCTGGAAGGACTGAATGATGAGCTGAGCATGCAGTTGATGGTGGCAACTTTTAACAACTACCAGGAGTTGGTAGATAGAACTCTCATGATTGAAGGGAAGCAGCAACAGATTGAGAGTCGTAAGAGGAAGTATGGACAAGGAAAGTACAGTACAGGAGCTCACCAGAAGCCTCGTTTTACCCCGAACTCGGGAGGACACCTTCAGCATAACCATGGAGGTCACAATCACAATGGAGGAAGTTCGCACAATCATAGTGGCCCCAAGAATGGCAATGGGAACGGAGGAAGCAACGGACAGAACCATACCAACCCATCAACCCCAGGCAAGAGGGATCTAAGCCACGTTACCTGTTTCAAGTGCCAGAAGACTGGACATTATGCTACTGATTGTCCGGAAGCTAAGAATGGAAATGGCAATGGAAGCTCAGGGAAGAAGCCAAACCCTTTCAACAGAGGACAGGTGAACCACGTTAATGTGGAGGACGTTGAAGCACGGCCTGATGCAGTAATAGGTAAGTTCTTGGTTAAGTCATTTACTGCAATCGTTCTTTTTGATACTGGTGCATCACATTCATACATATCAAGGGGATTTGTGGATAAGTTTAAGTTGCCCACCAAAGTTCTTAGAACACCTATGTTAGTAACCTCGCCAGGAGCAGAGTATATGGCAAGCAAAGGATGTTTTCAGTTGCCATTGGCCATAGGTAGGCATGTTTTCCCCTCAGACCTAATAGTTTTGGAGTCACAAGGTTTGGATGTGATTTTGGGAATGGATTGGCTATCGATGTATGGAGGAAACATCGATTGCGCCAGTAAGACGATTTTGCTTACTACCCCAGAAGGAAGAAGGATTAAGTATGTATCCCGACATGTGCCGAAGAGAACTCAAGTGAATTCCTTATCAGGAGTTGTACAGGAGGAAGTACCAGTGGTGAAGGAATTCCCTGACGTATTTCCAGAGGAGTTTCCAGGCATGCCACCGGATAGAGACATCGAGTTTTGGATTGAGCTTTTGCCAGGCACTGGGCCAATATCTAAGAGACCGTACAGGATGCCCGCTAAGGATTTGGACGAAATTAAGAAGCAGATTAAGGAGTTACTGGATAAAGGATATATTCGCCCAAGTTCCTCACCTTAGGGATCACCCGTACTTCTAGTGGAGAAGAAAGATGGATCGTTGAGGATGGTTGTTGATTATCATGGATTGAATGAAGTAACAATCAAGAACAAGTACCCACTGCCGATGATCAATGATCTGTTTGACCGACTACAAGGAGCTAAAGTATTTTCCAAGATTGATTTGCGATCAGGATACCACCAGTTGAAGATTCGAGAGCAGGATATACCCAAGACAGCTTTTACCACAAGGTATGGGCTATATGAGTACACCGTTATGTCATTTGGCCTGACTAACGCACCTGCCTATTTCATGAACATGATGAACAAAGTGTTTATGGAGTTTTTGGATAAGTTCGTCATAGTGTTCATTGATGATATTCTGGTCTATTCGAATAATGAAGAAGAGCATAAGGAGCATTTGCGTTTGGTACTTGGAAAGCTCAGAGAACATCAGTTATATGCCAAGTTCAGCAAGTGCGAGTTTTGGTTAAAGGAAGTTGGATTCCTTGGACATGTTATATCCGGAGAAGGAATAGAGGTAGATCCCACCAAGGTTAACACTGTGACAAATTGGGAAGCACCCACGACAGTTGGAGAAATCCAGAGTTTTCTTGGACTCACAGGATATTACCGGAGATTCATCGAGAATTTCTCGAAGATTGCAAAGCCTATGACGGAGTTGTTGAAGAAGGACACCAAATTCATTTGGACCGAGGAATGTGAGGCTAGTTTCTAGGAATTGAAGAAACGTTTGGTTACAGCGCCAGTGTTGATTCTGTCAGATCAATGCAAGGATTATGAAGTATATTCCGACGCTTCTCGTCGAGGACTTGGAGAAGTGCTAATGCAGGAGGGAAGTTGTTTCATATGCCTCACGACAGCTTAAACCCCATGAGTTGAATTATGCTACACATGATTTGGAGTTAGCAGCCGTAGTGCATGCCATAAAGACATGGAGACATTTTCTCATCGGAAACCATTGTGACGTGTACACGGATCACAAGAGTTTGAAGTACATTTTCACGCAGAAGGAGTTGAATCGCAGGCAAAGGAGATGGTTGGAGCTCATTAAGGACTATGATATGAGATTGCATTATCACCCAGGGAAGGCTAACGTAGTAGCCGATGCGTTGAGCTGCAAGAGCCATGTCAACACGCTCATGACCGGAGAGTTACCCAAGAAGTTAGCAGAGGATCTTCGTGAACTATGTTTGGAAATAGTTCCAAGAGGTTTTGTAGCAGCATTGGAGATTCAGTCTACTTTGATGGATAAGATCAAAGAATCTCAGAAAATAGACAAGGAAATTGCTGAGATAAAGGAAAGGATGAGTAAAGGAAAAGCCAAGGGATTTCGTGAGGATGAACACGATACCTTATGGTTTGAGGACCACGTTTATGTGCCCAATGATCCGGAGATCAGGAAGGTGATTCTGCAAGAGGCCCATGATTCACCATATTCGATTCACCCAGGAAATACCAAGATGTATTTGGATTTGAAGGATACTTTCTGGTGGACCGGAATGAAGAAGGATATTGTGGAGTATGTAGCAGTTTGTGATGTATGTCAGAGAGTAAAGGCATAGCATCAGAAGCCACCAGGATTGCTACAACCATTGCCGATACCTTAATGGAAGCGGGATAAGCTAGGCATGGATTTTATCATAGGATTGCCTAGGACTCGTTCAGGCTATGACTCGATATGGGTTGTAGTCGATCGTTTGACGAAGGTAGCTCATTTCATCCCAGTAAAGACCACTTATACAAGTGCTAAGTTGGCAAAGATATACATGACCAGGATCGTATGTCTGCATGGAGTTCCGAGGACCATTGTATCAGATAGAGGAACCCAGTTTACTTCAAAGTTTTGGAATCAGTTGCACGAGACTTTGGGTACCAGGCTAGAGTTCAGTACAGCCTTTCATCCACAGACAGACGGACAGACCGAGAGAGTCAATCAGATTTTGGAGGACATGCTGAGAGCTTGTGCGCTAGATTATGGATCTAGTTGGGACGACAATTTGCCATATGCAGAGTTCTCTTACAACAACGGTTATCAATCCAGTTTGAAGATGGCCCCTTTCGAAGCTCTGTACGGAAGGAGGTGAAGGACACCGTTGTTGTGGGACGAAGTTGGAGACCGCCAATTTTTTGGACCAGATTTGATTAAAGAGTTTGAACAGAAAGTGAAGTTGATTCGCGATAGGCTCATGGTAGCCCAGTCCAGGCAGAAGAGTTATGCAGATTCTAAACGCAAGGATTCAGTTTACGAAGTCGGAGACAGAGTTCATCTTCGAGTATCACCACTTCGAGGAGTAAAGCGCTTTGGAGTTAAGGGAAAGTTAGCGCCACGTTTTGTAGGACCATACAAAGTTTTGGAGCGTATGGGGGAAGTTGCTTACAAGTTGGAATTGCCCGAAGGATTGTCGGGAGTTCACGATGTGTTCCATGTTTCTCAGCTGAAGAAGTGCCAAGCAGAGATGGTTGAGATACCACTGAGAGATACAGTGCCATTGGAAGCGATTCAGCTGGATAGTAACTTGACCTATGAGGAGAAACCAGTTAAGATTCTTGAGTATGCCAGCCGAGTCACCCGCAGCAAGGTTATCAAGTTTTGCAAAGTTCAGTGGAGTCACCATACCGAGGATGAAGCCACCTGGGAGCGAGAGGAAGATCTACGGAAGGACCACTCTCACCTATTTTCTAGCCAACCCGAATCTCGAGGGCGAGATTCATCTTAAGGGGGGTAGGTTTGTAACATCCCAAATTTTTCAATTTGGAATGTTATACATCATCATGCATATCATATTTTATTGCATTTTTATTTGCGATCCTAGAAATTTCACGCAACTCAAGGACCCACGGAGAGAGTTGGGGATTTCCTTATTTTCATATTTGAGTTGTCTCAAATTTTGAAAATAGGATCATTTGTTTTAATTATTTTTTATCCGAAAATATTTCATATCAAAATATATGAGAGGGGATAAAATGACTTCTCCACAAATAATGAAATATTGGAGGAAAAATATAAAAAAACAAATATTTGATTTAATTTGGATTTTATTTGATTTTATTCGAATTAGGAAAAATACGCGTTTTTCCAAATTGCATTTTAGGCCCAAATAAATGTTCATCTTGTCCGGCTTATTTTTGGAGGATGGGGAAAATTTATTTCGGTATTTTTGGAGTCCGTTTAGTATTTCTTTTCTTACTTTTTCAGCACGTCCGAATTTTTTTTAAAGTCAACCGCCTTACGGGCCGTGTCCGACCCGGACACCTCAGCCCGGCTGGCCTTTAAAGCCGCGGCCCGAGCCCCACCTCAGCCCAAGTCGTCGCCGCCCCGAAACCCTAGCCGCCGCTGCCGCTGCCCGCGCCGCCGCCGCCCGACCCGCCACCCGCCGGAGCCCCGCCGCCTCTCGCCCGACGCCACCACCCGCCGGAGCCGCGCGCCACCGCCGCCACCACGCGAACCGAGGTAGCCGCCGGTTTTTCTCCAAAAACCGTTCGGTTTTATTTCGAAACTGAGATGCGTTTTTTTATATATTAGATCGGTTTATTTTTTCCGGTTTAGTTAAATAGCGAACGCCCGTTCGTTTGTTCGTTTTAACGAACGGTTTTTGTTTTTTTTTCCAGACAGCGAACGTTCGATCGTTAGCCTGATCGTCAGTTTTTCTTTTCTTGGATATTCCGCGATTATTCCTGATCGTGATTTCCGATCTGTTTTTCGTTTTAGTATAACTTTTCGCTCTTTTATCGGAATCAGGCGATTCAAGCGCCTAGAGTTTCGTCTCGAAATTCTCTTTCCGTTTAATGAACTCAAACAAGTTTTTGCTACTGTAAAATTTGACTTAGATCCAGATTAGTAAACGAAGCTTGTTTCTTTCGCCATTTGACCTTCGTGCTTCGTTTGAATTCTTCATGACAGATGTGAGATTATTAATTTATGGTTGAACTTAAGTTGGCTACTTTAATTTACATCTGGGTGGATTGAGGCACCTGGAGAAACCCGTGTTGCCTGTATTTTTGGATATCCCTGAGTACCCGTGTGATCATCCTATGGACCGCCACCCAGACTCAAAGGGATCATGAGATTATTCATGATAGAAACTTCCGTGTGCAGCCACAAGCTATTATGGGCTCTAGCATAGTTGAGTAGGTTACATGACCTCTTGAAGAGGTGGGCTAGCAGAAGTAGGGGAAAGTAGGTGTAACTGTCCACCCGGAGTAAAGAGTAGTGTTTCTGAAAGACTGTGTCTCGGTCATCCGTTTCTCAAACACCATGTAGTGCGAGAAATCAAGCGGAGGCGATCGAGTCTTGTGGCGAAAAGTGCACAAACCTCTGCAGAGTGTACAAACTGATCATGATTAGCTGTGTCCCCGGTTATGGACATCTTGAGTATATAGTTCTTGGAGTATCATGTGAATCTCGTCATCATGTTACTTAATTTAATTTGATTGGCTTAATCACGTTCTTAATTGGGATTGAGTTGGAGGTACCTTCTCAATGTTTAACAACCACCATGATAGTTAAATAAAATTTATTCCTTTGTGGTAGGGAAAAATTGGGTTTTCGCAAAACTGTAACCATAGAGCTTTCCACCAGCCAAATATGCATGTAGTGATAGCATTATTCTATTCATTATTCTCTATGTGTTACTTTGCCAGCATATTCCATGTGCTGACCCGTTTTCGGGCTGCAACGTATCATGTTGCAGACTTTTCAGACGATGAGTAAGGAGCCTTAGGTCGTGGTCTTATACTCAGTGATGCCGTTAGAGTTGATGGACTCACTTTATCTTCCAAGCCTTCCGATGTTATCGTATTTTAGATGGCCTTAAGCCATATTTATTGTATTGAGTTCTCTTGAACTATTCGATGTAATAAGTGTGTGATTGCTACTCTGTTATAAATCCTTCAAAGTACTGTGCGTGTCAGCATTACCGATCCAGGGATGACACTGATGCACAGAGACTAGACTGTTTGAGGTCTGGTCGCTACATGGGACAGCTCTTGTAGCAGATCGCCTTGAGATCCGGACATTTCCTCTACAGGACGGCCAGTAAGTATACCTGCAGACATAAATCTGTTAGCTCATTTCTTTGCCGCATTACACGAAGGTAAGTTCAAACGCATACTGAATATGCCGCCCCGTAGCCTTCTGTTCTATTTTACGGCATCTGCTAGCTGGGCTCACACGTCTTTTAGTTCTTCGCCTAGCTGGGTGTTGGAATCCTGCAGCTTGTTCTTATCATCCTGGTCCGTGCCAACAAACATTCGCCAGCGGCCAGTTGCCTTTCGGCCTATTGTTTACCCGCTTGCACGGACTTCAGTTCCTCTTTCAGTTGATCTAACGATCCTGACATGGGAAATACAATAGTATTAACATTCCTGGTATATGATTATAGTTTTTTGATGGAGGGGAACATTACCAGGCGTTGCCTCCTTGGACTTCTCCAGTTCGGCGGTAACAATAGCTAGCTGGGTCCGACACTTTTCCAGCTCATGAGACAACATGTTGTTCTTCTCCGTGAGTACCTGATTATACAACGATCCTTAAATCAGTTGTTTCAACTGCTTCAATTCTCAGGGGCTACTGGTATATGATTACCCGCATATCTTTTAAATGCTGGTCAGTGGCTCTGGCAAGCCCATCCCGAGCAGCTCGGATGTATGCATCAGCCGAGCTGAAGGCATTGAACGCCTTTTTAGTAAAGCTGGGGTCGCGAAGAGCGGCTCTTCGGCGCCGATGATTCATGGCGCTCTCTACTTCAAAGTTCATGACGGATACATCATCCGAATCCTCTGAAGGAGGACAATCCGGCGGCACTCCCGCATCAGCCCCCGCCCTAGAGGCAGGGTCTGGAACCTGATTGACGGAGGCGCAACCGGCAGGATCCCCGGACATAGTCCGGCGAACACTCTTCCTGATAAAACACAGCGGACAATGTCACAGTTCGATGTGACCACCAGAGGGCATATTTAAAGTCATACCTCTTTGATGAAGGCTCGGTCGTGTTATCATTCGCCATCCTCTTTGAAGACCCGCCCGACTCAGGCGCCGCCCTCTTATGAGACACCTTTGGTGTGGCATGGCGTGCCGAGCGCTTCCCCTTAGAAGGAAGACAGTGCGGCGGGTGAGGAATAATGAGGAAGTTCTTTTGGAGGAAATGTCTCCTGATTACTTACATATGAAGCAGGGAGGAGGCCACGATAATCGGCCACAATGGCCGCTTCTGTTCCATCATAGCTTGCCTGGTAGAAGACTCCCTCCTGGAGCTCTAGAAATATGTCTGGATCCTCCTCGTATCCGGGATCGAGGTCCCGGTTATGGTCCTCCGGCTGTGGAGCGGGGCTATGGATCGCTGCGACAACCTTCCGCCATTCCTATTAAAAATGGGTGGGTTAATGTCAATCAAACATAACCCAGGGAAAAGATTGAGTAAGATGGTCGGGTTAAAACTCACCCAGTTAGGAGGATTGTACATCAAAAATCCCTCTCGGCGCTTAAGACGAGTAAACTCCTCTTTCTCCCCTTTGTCAGATCGGCCAATATTGTGGCCAGGGCGGCAGGGGTGTCCGGACCCTTTCGTTCGCAGCGTGAGGCGTCATCTACCCCATTATAGTGCCACATAGGGAGCCCTCTGAATTGGAGTGGCTGGACACCCCGCGCTATGGAAGTCGCCATTACCTTGATTATTGATAATCCGGACTGGGCGAGTGTCCTTATCTTGCCCATTAATTGTTGGACTTCCGCACTATCTTCCTCCTCGAAGCTCCGAGGGCGCCAGCTATGGCGTTTCTTCAATGGAGCGCTGGAAAATTCGGGAAGGCCCATTCGGTCTGGGTCGGGGAGGGCGACATCTTCAATATGAAACCACTCCGAGGGCCACCCTTCGGACGCCTTTTTCGGCGTGCCGGACAGGTATCCGGTCCCGGCTATCCAACAAATCTCGGTGCCGCCCACCTCGAATACCGATCCCTTCTGAGTGCGAGGGACGAGGCAGAAAAGCTTCCTCCATAACTCAAAGTGGGCCTCGCAGCCCAGCTATAGCTCGCAAAGAGCGACAAAACCCGCGATGTGCAGGATGGAGGCTGGAGTAAAATTGTGCAGTTGGAGGCCGTAGTACTCCAGGAGACCTCGGAGAAAAGGATGGATTGGAAATCCGAGGCCTCTTGATAAGAAAGATACGAAGCACACTCGCTCCCCCTGGTTGGATTGGAGAAATTTTCCGCCAGAGCTTCGCCGGTAAAAGAGGTTAATCCTGCCTGGACGGGGACTAGATCCACGGGGGGAAGGAATCCCTGCGTTTGAAGCTTACTCAGCTTGTCATGGGATACTGAACATCTCTCCCAATCGCCTTTTTCGGAGCCATGGGGGCGAGAGGAAGAATTGGGAGAGCTGGCCATGTTTGAATGGTTTCTCCTAGCGAGCTATAAAGATTTTCCGCCTGGTGTAGAATGGCATCGGAGATCCAATATCTTTAAATAGACATCTTTCTTATGTGGCCAGGGTGTTATGTGTAAAAAATACTCTGACCTTTTGTATTCGCTCGGCACATGGAGGCAGAAGCATCGGAGGAGCAGAAGCCAAAGGGTGTGACATTAAATGAAAAGTCGAGTACAACTCTTCGGGACAGATGCTTTGTAGTATTCGGAGAAGGAACCCGCCTTGCATTGTGATGTCTACTACGCAACCTTCCACTACAGGAAGCAGGCAATTTGCCGTTAGGCAATAACAGACGGCAAAGGCTGGTATACAGACGGCAAAGAGTTTGTCGTCAACCAGCTGACGGCAAAGTGTGACGGCAATGACAAAGTCGGCAAAGGGTACTTTGCTGTTAGCTTTTCATCAGGCAGATGGCAAAGTCTGCCGTCAGCTAATCCTAGTAACAGACGGCAAAGAAACATCTTTGCCATCACCCGAAGCACAATCTTTGCCGTCACCAAACTACTTTACAGACGGCAAAGATTTTTTTATTCTAAAAAATTCACAGGACACCTAAACAGTAAAATATTTTCCATGGCATTCTTTATAGCTCAATTTACACAGCAAATCAACTATAATCAGTTTGCAGGACGCTCGGCATCAAAATTTGGTAGCTACAATGTTTTTTATAGATCAATTTACAGAACTCAACATCAACAATTTTCATAATCGATTTACATGTTCATGCTACAGAGAAATGGGCTCGGGAATCGTCCTACAGACAAAGACCGCACGGCAGCCATGTGGGCCATGTAGCCGCTCGGTGTCCTGCACCCGATGGGGCGAGCGGCAGCACCCTCCACATCCGGCGTTGCTCCCTGCGACAGCCGTTGCGGTGGCGAACGGTGGCGGAGGCGGGCTTCGGCCGTCGGACGGGGAGGGCAGATGCGGGCACACGCGGGCGGAGACGAGAGGCGCCTGGTGGCACGCAGAGGCGGGAGGCACGCGGATGTGGACGGACGCGGGCGGAGGCGGGAGCGCGTGAAGGCAGGCGGCGCGCACGGACGTGGGCGGAGGCGGGCTCCGGTGGGGGCGTGCGGCGGCGCGCTGACGCGGGCGGAGTCGGGAGCGCGTGACGGTGTCCGGACGTGGGCGACACTCAGGGTGAGAGAGAGGCGGGCGGCGCGGGTGGAGGCGGGCTCCAGCCGGTGGACGCAAGGCCGCGCGGAGGCAGGCGCCGGCGGGCGGACGTGGGGCTGCGCGGAGGAGGTGGCGGGCAGCGCTCGGTGGTGAAAGAGAGAGGCGGATGGATGTGGTGCGTTGCGAGATAGAGAAAGAGGGATGGGCAGAGGATAAGGCAAGGTGGAGTGGGTGGTGGGCCAGCCGGGGTGGGTGGGTCTGCGCGTGGTGAGAGAGGCGGGTGTGGGCACTGTGGATGTGTGCCACATCATCGATCCGTGGGATCGATCCGTGGGTTGTGTTTTCTCTTTGCCGTCTGCTGTTTTTTTAGAGACAGCAAAGAGACATACTTTGCTTTCTGTAGAGAAAAAGCAGACGGCAAAGTCTTTGCCGTCTGTGTTTTTCTTCTACAGACGGCAAAGTGAGCTCTTTGCCGTCTGTAAGAAAATCGCAGACGGCAAAGACTCTTTGTTGTCTGCTTTTTTCTCTACAGACAGCAAAGTATATCTTTGCCGTCAGCCATTCTTTGCCGTCAGCCGCTGTCGGCAAAATTTGTCTTTGCCGTCTGTCCCGACGAAATGCTGACGGCAAAGACCAGTACTAACGGCAAATCTCATGTTTCCTGTAGTGTTCTCCTTGTAGACGTTGTTGGGCCTCCAAGTGCAGAGGTTTGTAGGACAGTAGCAAATTTCCCTCAAGTGGATGACCTAAGGTTTATCAATCCGTGGGAGGCGTAGGATGAAGATGGTCTCTCTCAAACAACCCTACAACCAAATAACAAAGAGTCTCTTGTGTCCCCAACACACCCAATACAATGGTAAATTGTATAGGTGCACTAGTTCGGTGAAGAGATGGTGATACAAGTGCAATATGGATGGTAGATATAGGTTTTTGTAATCTAAAAATATAAAAACAGCAAGGTAACAAGCGATAAAAGTGAGCGTAAACTGTATTGCAAAGCTAGGAAACAAGGCCTAGGGTTCATACTTTCACTAGTACAAGTTCTCTCAACAATAATAACATAATTGGATCATATAACTATCCCTCAACATGCAACAAATAGTCACTCTAAAGTCACTAATAGCGGAGAACAAATGAAGAGATTATGGTAGGGTACGAAACCACCACAAAGTTATTCTTTCCAATCAATCCGTTGGGCTATTCCTATAAGTGTCACAAACAGCCCTAGAGTTCGTACTAGAATAACACCTTAAGATACAAATCAACCAAAACCCTAATGTCACCTAGATACTCCAATGTCACCTCAAGTATCCGTGGGTATGATTATATGATATGCATCACACAATCTCAGATTCATCTATTCAACCAACACATAGAACCTCAAAGAGTGCCCCAAAGTTTCTACCGCAGAATCAAGACGAAAACGTGTGCCAGCCCCTATGCATAGGTTCATGGGCGGAACCCGCAAGTTGATCACCAAAACATACATCAAGTGAATCACGTGATATCCCATTGTCACCACAGATACGCACGGCAAGACATACATCAAGTGTTCTGAAGTCATTAAAGACTCAATCCGATAAGATTACTTCAAAGGGAAAACTCAATCCATTACAAGAGAGTAGAGGGGGAGAAGAAACATAAGATCCAACTATAATAGCAAAGCTCGCGATACATCAAGATCGTGCCAAATCAAGAACACGAGAAAGAGAGATCAAACACATAGCTACTGGTACATACCCTCAGCCCCAAGGGTGAACTACTCCCTCCTCGTCATGGAGAGCGCCGGGATGATGAAGATGGCCACCGGTGAGGGATCCCCCCTCCGGCAGGGTGCCGGAACGGGCTCCCGAGAGGTTTTTGGTGGCTACGGAGGCTTGCGGCGGTGGAACTCCAGATCTATTATGTTCTCCGATCGTTTTAGGGTATATGGATATATATAGGAGGAAGAAGTACGTCAGGGGTGCCACGAGGGGCCCATGAGGGTGGAGGGCGCGCCCAGGGGGGTGGGCGCGCCCCCCTGCCTTGTGCCTCCCTCGTTTCTTTCTTGACGTGGACTCCAAGTCTCCCGGTTTGCTTTCCTTCCAAAAATAACTTCTCCAGAAGGTTTCATTCCGTTTCGACTCCGGTTGATATTCCTTTTCTTCGAAACACTGAAACAAGGGAAAAACAAGAACTGGCACTGGGCTCTGGGTCAATAGGTTAGTCCCAAAAATAATATAAAAGTGCATAGTAAAGCCCATAAAACATCCAAGATGGATAATATAATAGCATGGAACAATCAAAAATTATAGATACGTTGGAGATGTATCAGCATCCCCAAGCGTAATTCCTGCTCGTCCTCGAGTAGGTAAATGATAAAAACAGAATTTTTGATGTGGAATGCTACCTAACATATTTATCGATGTAGTATTCTTTATTGTGGCATGAATATTCAGTTCCATAATATTCAAAACAAAAGTTTAATATTGACATGAAAACAATAATACTTCAAACCTACTAATTAAGCAATTATGTCTTCTCGAAATAACATGGCCAAAGCAAGCTATCCCTACAAAATCATATAGTCTGGCTATGCTCTATCTTCATCACACAAAATATTTAAATCATGCACAGCCCTGATGATAAGCCAAGCAATTGTTTCATACTTTTGATGTTCTCAAACTTTTTCAATCTTCACGCAATACATGAGCGTGAGCCATGGACATAGCACTATATGTGGAATAGAATGGTGGTTGTGGAGAAGACAAAAAGGGAGAAGATAGTCTCACATCAACTAGGCGTATCAACGGGCTATGGAGATGCCCATTAATAGATATCAATGTGAGTGAGTAGGGATTGCCATGCAACGGATGCACTAGAGCTATAAGTGTATGAAAGCTCAAAAAGAAACTAAGTGGGTGTGCATCCAACTCGCTTGCTCACGAAGACCTAGGGCATTTTGAGGAAGCCCATCATTGGAATATACAAGCCAAGTTCTATAGTGTAAAATTCCCACTAGTATATGAAAGTGACAACATAGGAGACTCTCTATTATGAAGATCATGGTCCTACTTTGAAGCACAAGTGTGGTAAAAGGATAGTAGCATTGCCCCTTCTCTCTTTTTCTCTCATTTTTTTATTAGTTTTATAAATATAATCATCATAAGTAGCAACTTTGTTCTCATCATAATCGATTGAAACCTCTTCCAAGATAGTGGACTCATCACTAAATAAAGTCATGACCTCTCCAAATCCACTTTCATTAATATAATCATCATAGGTATAAGGCATGCTATCATCATAACAACTTTGCATATCAAAACATGGGAGGCTAAAAATATCATCTTCATTAAACGTAGCATCCCCAAGCTTGGGACAAACATTAATTGCAGCAAATATATTCTCAAAAACATCATCTTCATCAAACATAGCCTCCCCAAGCTTGGGCCTTTTCATATCATAAGCATAATCACTCTCATCATTAATAGTATGGATAGCACCAATAGTATAGCAATTGTCATATTCCAAGCAAGTGCCAAAAAGATTTTCAAGATCATAAGAAGTATCATTATCACTACTAGAAAACAGGGCTTTGGTTCGGCCAGAAAAGAGCATTAATCCCGGTTGCATTACGAACCGGGACTAATGTGAGCATTAGTCCCGGTTCGAGCGGCTAGGGGCACCGTACAAGCATTAGTCCCGGTTCAAATGGGACCTTTAGTCCCGGTTGGTGCCACGAACCGGGACTAAAGGGTGCGATGCCCATTAGTACCGGTTCATGGCACCAACCGGTACTAAAGGTTAGACCTTTAGTCCCGGTTCGAGCCACCAACCAGTAATAATGGAGTTTGAGGCATTAGTACCGGTTCATGGCACGAACCGGTACTAAAGGTCCCATTTTCAAACTCTACCCCCCCCCCCCCCCCGGATCGCCTTTTCAGTTTTGTAAAAAGCAAAAGAAAATGATAAAAACTTCAAAAATTAAAATCCTTCCAGATGTAGTTATGTTACTACATGTACTAGTTAGGAAAATTTAAAAACTTAAATTTGGACATGTTTTGCAAAAAGTGTAGGGAAAATGTAAAACGGGTATAACTTTTGCATACGATGTCAGAAAAAAACGTATAATATATCAAAATGTTCAGCACTAAAATCCGCATCCAATTTTGACGGCCTATGGCTTGTTTGCAAATTTTTAGAATCCTCAAATTCTAAAAGCAAAAAAAGTTATGCTCAAATTTCTTTTTTTTTTGAATTTTTGTTAAATCTGGTCAAACTATGGTCAAACTACTTATTCAAGAAATTTTAGTGTTACTAAATAATTATTCAAGAATACTAGTGTTACTAAATAATTATTTCAGTTTTTTTGAATTTTGGTCAAATCTGGTCAAACTGTGGTTAAACAATGGTCAAACTAATTATTCAAGAAATATTAGTGTTACTAAATAATTATTTCAGTTTTTTTGAATTTTGGTCAAACTGTGGTCAAACTATGGTCAAACTACTTATTAAAGAAATATTAGTGTTACTAAATAATTATTGTTTTTTAGAACAATAGTTTCAAACTCAAACAGTGAAATGTGCGACTTCATGCTCAAGCTAAATTCCTGAGGGTTAATAGGATTGACATCTTACTATTGTCAGGAAAACAACAAGTGCAGACTTGGAAACGAGGGAGAATAGAACCCGGAAGTTAAGCGTGCTCAGGCTGGAGTAGTGAGAGGATGGGTGACCGTCCGGGAAGTTAGATGATTTGGAATGATGAGGGGTGATTAGAGATTAGAGGTTAAATTGAGCAGTGATGAGGGGTGATTAGAGATTAGAGGTTAAAAAAATTCAGAAATTTGAAAATCAAAAAGAAAAATAAAAAAATTCAAAAAAATATTTCAAAAAAATCATAAAATTTCCTTTAGTACCGGTTGGTGTTACCAACCGGGACTAAAGGTGGACCTCCAGGCAGCGGCCACGTGGAGGGCCTTTAGTCCCGGTTCGTGTAAGAACCGGGACTAAAGGGCGAGGCTTTAGTAACGACCCTTTAGTCCCGGTTCCAGAACCGGGACTAAAGGCCCTTATGAACCGGGACTAAAGGCCCTTTTTCTACTAGTGTATCTTCCCAATCATAATCATCACAAGAAGCAATAGGCATAACAAGATCATCATCAAGTGCATCATCTTCGTTTTCATGAGGCACAACAATAATAGGAGCAACATTATTTGGGGGAGATATCTTTTTACCTCTCTTCCTTTTTCTTTTCTTCTTCTTCACCTCATGTGTGGGCTCAATCCTCTTTTTGGAGCTCCTTATTAATGAGATTGGTTGAATAGAAGGCTCCTCCTCGTTACCTAATTCATCATAAGAAATAATAGGAGAATATTGGGAAGTCTCTTCCCTTTCGTTAGTATTCTCTTCATCTTCTATTTGTTTTCTTTTCTTTATGTAATTGGCAATATATGGATTTTCAATGCAATTCACCGCACAATACATATAAATTTCTTCTAGATCAAAACCAAGAAGTTTATAACGGGCAAATTCTGGAAGATGCGTAGTTATATGTTTCATTTCTTCGCAACCCATAAGAAAGCTAAGTTCACTATAATGTGCAAGGAAATCAACTCATCACAATTTTTGGACACGATTAGATCATGAAACAATTTGCATCGGATAGCTAAATGACCACTTTCATTGCAAAGTTGACAAGTACGGCCAAGAAAATTTAAATTTTCAGCACAATCATCTAGCCTTTCTTGCAACAATTTAGTTTCTAGATGCTTATGCCTCTTGCAATATCTATCTTCCCTATTCGGTGTGTACTTGCAAACCCAATGCACTCCAATAAAGTTGACATGTTTATAGGAGGCATTTTCATCATAACTAGTGCAATCATCATTAGTACTATGGATATTCAAGGAGTTCATACTAACAACATTGCAACCATGCTCATCATTCAAAGATTTAGTGCCAAACATTTTAATACATTCTTCTTCTAACACTTTGGCACAATTTTCCTTTCCATCATACTCACGAAAGATATTAAAAAGATGAAGCGTATGAGACAAACTCAATTCCATTTTTTTGGTAGTTTTCTTTTATAAACTAAACTAGTGCTAAAACAAGAAACAAAAAGATTCGGTTGCAAGATCTAAAGATATACCTTCAAGCACTCACCTCCCCGGCAACGGCACCAGAAAAGAGCTTAGTTGACGGGGTGTGAGTGCCGCTTACCTAGCCTCCCCGGCAACGGCGCCAGAAAAGAGCTTGATGTCTACTACGCAACCTTCTCCTCGTAGACGTTGTTGGGCCTCCAAGTGCAGAGGTTTGTAGGACAGTAGCAAATTTCCCTCAAGTGGATGACCTAAGGTTTATCAATCCGTGGGAGGCGTAGGATGAAGATGGTCTCTCTCAAACAACCCTGCAACCAAATAACAAAGAGTCTCTTGTGTCCCCAACACACCTAATACAATGGTAAATTGTATAGGTGCACTAGTTCGGCGAAGAGATGGTGATACAAGTGCAATATGGATGGTAGATATAGGTTTTCGTAATCTGAAAATATAAAAACAGCAAGGTAACAAGCGATAAAAGTGAGCGTAAACGGTATTGCAATGCTAGGAAACAAGGCCTAGGGTTCATACTTTCACTAGTGCAAGTTCTCTCAACAATAATAACATAATTGGATCATATAACTATCCCTCAACATGCAACAAAGAGGCACTCCAAAGTCACTAATAGCAGAGAACAAACGAAGATATTATGGTAGGGTACGAAACCACCTCAAAGTTATTCTTTACAATCAATCTGTTGGGCTATTCCTATAAGTGTCACAAACAGCCCTACAGTTCGTATTAGAATAACACCTTAAGATACATATCAACCAAAACCCTAATGTCACCTAGATACTCCAATGTCACCTCAAGTATCCGTGGGTATGATTATACCATATGCATCACACAATCTCAGATTCATCTATTCAACCAACACATAGAACCTCAAAGAGTACCCCAAAGTTTCTACCGGAGAATCAAGACGAAAACGTGTGCCAACCCCTATGCATACGTTCATGGGCGGAACCCGCAAGTTGATCACCAAAACATACATCAAGTGAATCACGTGATATCCCATTGTCACCACAGATACGCACGGCAAGACATACATCAAGTGTTCTCAAGTCATTAAAGACTCAATCCGATAAGATTACTTCAAAGGGAAAACTCAATCCATTACAAGAGAGTGGAGGGGGAGAAGAAACATAAGATCCAACTATAATAGGAAAGCTCGCGATACATCAAGATCGTGCCAAATCAAGAACACGATAAAGAGAGATCAAACACATAGCTACTGGTACATACCCTCAGCCCCGAGGGTGAACTACTCCCTCCTCGTCATGGAGAGCGTCGGGATGATGAAGATGGCCACCGGTGAGGGATCCCCCCTCCGGCAGGGTGCCGGAACGGGCTCCCGAGAGGTTTTTGGTGGCTACAGAGGCTTGCGGCGGCGGAACTCCAGATCTATTCTGTTCTCCGATCGTTTTAGGGTATATGGATATATATAGGAGGAAGAATTACGTCAGGGGAGCCACGAGGGGCCCACGAGGGTGGAGGGCGCGCCCCCCTGCCTCGTGCCTCCCTCGTTTCTTTCTTGACGTGGACTCCAAGTCTCCCGGGTTGCTTTCCTTCCAAAAATAACTTCTCCATAAGGTTTCATTCCGTTTCGACTCCGTTTGATATTCCTTTTCTTCGAAACACTGAAACAAGGGAAAAAACAGGAACTGGCACTGGGCTCTGGGTCAATAGGTTAGTCCCAAAAATAATATAGAAGTGTATAGTAAAGCCCATAAAACATCCAAGATGGATAATATAATAGCATGGAACAATCAAAAATTATAGATACGTTGGAGACGTATCACAATGCCGAAGACAACCTACGTACCGGACTCATCGTCATTGAAGCCTGGCTCGGGGGCTACTGAGGGAGTCCAAGATTAAGGGGTCCTCGGGCGTCCGGGCTATGTGATATGGGCCGGACTAATGGGCCGTGAAGATACAAGACCGAAGACTTCCTCCCGTATCCGGATGGGACTCTCCTTTGCGTAGGTAGCAAGCTTGGCGTGCGGATATGAAGATTCCTTTTTCTGTAAACCGACTCTGTACAACCCTAGGCCACTCTGGTGTCTATATAAACCGGAGGGGTTAGTCCGTAGAGGAAATTAGAATAATAATCATACAGGCTAGACATCTAGGGTTTAGCCACTATGATCTCGAGGTAGATCAACTCTTGTAACCCCATATTCATCCAAGATAATCAAGCAGGAAGTAGGGTATTACCTCCATCAAGAGGGCCCGAACCTGGGTAAACATCGTGTCCCTGTCTCCTGTTACCATCGATCCTAAGACGCACAGTACGGGACCACCTACCCGAGATCCGCCGGTTTTGACACGGACAACCATAATCTCGAAGGGTGAACTCTTGTGTACCACGCAGTACCAGCAAGACTGGATCAGGGCCACGTATGGTTGTGATACTCAGGTCAGTGCCATGGAGATCCTTTTGTGGTGTATCAGTGAGGCGCATGGATGGGATTTCAATCTGTAACACAAGTATGAAGACTACTGCTCTGTTATACCCGCCGATGAGGTCGTGGATGTGAAGTACACTAAACCGAGTGTAACACTCGGCTTACACTTCGTCATGATTAAAATGCAATTTGTAGAGTATGTTTCATACCCGACTTCAATTATTTTTCCTGTAGTGTTGCCTCTATCCATCTCCTCACCAAATCTTTGCTTGCGATTAGGTTTTATGAGATACGCATGAAGCCAGGCTGGCTAAGCAAATAACTGATTCATATGGAATCTCGTATCCGAGTCCTTCTGTAGTGCAACTACAATTGACGTACACAAAGGTCGGCCAGTCCACGCAAAGGATTTCATGGGGCAGATCCATGTATAGAGGATTTATTGGACGACGGAGAAAATTATGAAGGGCAAAAAAAAAAACTTTTTTCCTCACTTATATGTGGCATTGGGGGTAATTTTTATCAACTCAGAGAAACACACTACATACATTAAATCTCAACCATCAATTCATATGGGTGACATTAAATTAACGGATATAAAAGGATGACAGATGGAGAACAAAGAAAGGTTCCTCATTTTAATATTACTTATAAATGTAGATATAGATATAGATAGATATAGATATAGATATAGATGTGTATTAAATTGTTAAGTCATGTCTGTTGAGCTGCGAGTGTTGAACCTATTGAACTGTTAGTGTTGAACTGGTAAGTCATGTGTACTGATGATGGATGGATGAACGAACTAATTGATGATGATCTAGACTGTTTGAACGAACTAATTGATGATGATCTAGACTATTGATGAATGATGCATTTATCATGATTGATGACTGATACATTTGGCATGATGATCTTGCGTGTTGATTAATGATGCATTTGGCATGATGATCTTGCTTGTTGATGAATGATGAGTGATTAATTATGCATTTGGCATATGGTTAGGGTAAATCCAAAACCCTTCGGCACTTTTTGTCAACAATGATGAAAAATATTGTTAGGATAAAGCCTGAACCGTTTGGCATTGGTCGTCGTCCATGATGACAAATATGGTTAGGGTAAATCCAAAACCCTTTATCGTTTGTCGTCACCGACCAACACAAGTAGGTTAGGGTAAAGCCTAAAGCCTTTGGCATTTGTCCTCATCGACAACGACAAATATGGTTAGGATAAATCCGAAACCCTTTGGCAATAAGGTGAAGTATGAACTAAAGTACATAGTGCCAAAAATTCTTAGGGTGTTTTTACAGACTAAATTACAAATTGCCTTATCAAGAGTTAAGTGTTGCATGTACATGGATTTACAACTAGATTTTCTAGCAATGCAAACACTAGTGAGAAAATGTGGATTAAAAAAAATAAGTGTTGCGTGTAGGTAATCCAAAGTATGTGGTATTAATCCAACTGGATCTTGCATAGAGAATAAAAGAGAGAGGTCGGTTACATGAGGGAACGGGTGTGCTCATCAGTAAGGTTCCCGGACGACCGTCTACCACTACATAGCTTCGCGGGTGGCGTGCTCTGGGCCATTCGACATGGATGACAATGTGTGTGTGTGTGTGTGTGTGTGTGTGTGTGTGTGTGTGTGTGTGTGTGTGTGTGTGTGTGTGTGTGTGTGTGTGTGTGTGTGTGTGTGTGTGTGTGTGTGTGTTTGTGTTTGTGTGTGTGTAGGGGGGCGCCTCCATGCCAAACTCTGGATTTGGTTCCTCCCTCCCGGATGATATGGTACTTTCGCCAACTCTTATGGTGGAAAGAGGCATCTACTCGCGCGCTCTGACCCGGCGCCACTTCTGGCCTATGGACCGCCGCATTCAACCCCGGTCTACGGAGGGAAGTGGCTTCCTACACAGGAAGGAGATACATCTCGCCTGGTCACACTTCTTTCAGGGCATTTTTTGCCAATTACACGAAGTGGAGGTAGTTTTGTCAATTTCATCGGTGCAGGGGGTACAATCTAAAAAAAGGGTATGGCTCTCCCAGGTTTCCATCAAAAGCGTAGATATTTGGTAGGTTGCTCGGGAACATTCGCGCTAATGCGAGATCTCCACGCCAATGCACCAACATTTGCGCGGGAATCGAGTCATTTCTCTGTTGGTTTGAAAGAAGTGGGTTAGCCTTCATTTATTATCTAAAGCCTCAGATGAGAATGTTTTGCACCTAAAAATGTTATATTGGAATTCGATATTATTTGGGAAATGCTGGGCTGAAAAGAAAAAAGTGTATATAATAAAGATGGTCGGCTAAAGCTGGGTGGGGACCCGAACACACCGTGGTTTCAGTTCCAAAAAGGGGGAAACGGCGGGCTTTGGTTTTGCTTGGCGAAGCTGCCTTCCTTCCATGGAGTCAAGATCCGGGCGTCGTCGGCTCCGTTCGTCCCCGCAGATTGTTGCTGCTTCGATGGAGATGAGGCCGGGGCGTCGCCTGCGTTTCGCGCAACCGCAGCTGTGTAGCCCAAGCGGCGGCGGCGGCGAACCGGATCGCATCAGCTCCCTCCCGCAGGAGCTCCTCCTCATCCTCACCCTCAAGCGATGCGCTGCCACCGCCACATTCAAGCCCGATCAACGGAGGGAAGTGGCTTCCTACACAGGGAGGAGATACATATCGCCTGGTCACACTTCTACCGGGCATTTTTGCCAATTACACGAGTTTTAACAATTTCATCGGGGGATGGGGTACAAATTAAGAAAAAAAGGGTATGACTCTCCCAGGTTTCCACCAAATGCGTAGATATGTGGTCGGTTGCTTGGGAACGTTCGCGCCAATGCGAGATCTACACGCCAACGCGCGAACATTTGCGCGGGAGTCGAGTAGTTTCTCTGTTGGTTTTAATGAAGATGGTTAGCCTTCAATTATTATCTAAAGCCCTCGATGAGAATGTTTTGCACCTGAAAATGTTATATTTTAATTCCATATTATTTTGGAAATGCTGTGCTGAAAAGAAAAAAGTGTATATAATAAAGATAGGCTGAAAAGCTGGGTGGGGACCCAAACACACCGGGGTTTCAGTTCCAAAAGGGGGCAAACCGTGGGCTTTGGTTTTGCTTGGCGAAGCTGCCTTCCCTTCCATGGAGTGAAGATCCGGGCGTCGTCGACTCCGTTCGTCCCCGCAGATTGCTGGTGCTCCGATGGAGGTGAGGCCGGGGCGTCGCCTGCGTTTCCCGCAGCCGCAGCTGTGTAGCCCAAGCGGTGGCGGCGGCGAACCGGATCGCATCAGCAACCTCCCGCAGGAGCTCCTCCTCCTCATCCTCACCCTCATGGGATGCGCTGCGACCGCCGCGCGCACCAGCGTCCTCTCCCGCCGGTGGCGCGATCTCTGGACGCATCTCCGCCAAATCGTCTTCCACAACCTCGCGCCGTCGATTGTACCGGCGCTCGGCCGTGTCCGTGCCCCCCCGGCCGCGGCCGCGGTCTCCCTCCTGGAAGTCCGCATCCCCAGCAGCAGCAGGCATCCCGGGCCCTTCGGCGCCACGGCCACCAGGCTGCTCCGCGCCGCTGTGCGGCTGGAGCCGGAGGAGATCGTCCTCAGCTTCCCGTGGGGCGTAGAATTCGAAGACCGGCGGAACCTCGTCCGGCTGCCGTGCTTCCAGCGGACCAAATCTCTCATGATGGAAAGGCTTCTCTTCTACTGCCCCGACGGCGAGTTCACCGCGCTCCGGACGCTGTCCATCTCCTACGGCCTCGGCGGCCTCCACAGCTTGCTCCCCCGATGCCCGCACCTCCTCGTGCTCAGCCTCAAGTTTGTCAACGATGGCTTCGGACTTGTCCGGAATGGCTTCATCTCACTCCACTTGCCATCGCTGCAGGAACTTTTCCTTGAGAGCAACATAATGTACGCAGATGCAGTCGATATCGTCGCCCCTCTGCTGAAGCGACTCACGGTGTCCTTCGGCACTTACAAGCTGCTCAGCAGCATCTCCGTCTCGGCGCCAATCTTGGAGAAGGTTTCGTGGCAGTGCTGGTATTTGGGGGACGGGAGCATCGTCCGCTTTGGTCGTTGGAGCCTCCAGAGGTTGTGGCTACACACGGGAGAGACACAGGGACAGCTTCCTTCTTCGCTCCACATTAGTGCCTCTACCTCCAATGTATGTATCATCCACTCATCTCCATTTACTCAATTTACTGGAACTAGCAAAGTGGCATTTTTTTTTTTTTTGAATCCACATTAGTGCCTCTGCCTCCCATGTAGTACTATGTATCATCCACTCATCTCAATTTACTCACTTTACCGGAACTAGCAAAGTGGCAATGCGGGGGCAACATCCTATATATTCTCAATATTTTGTCTCCTTTTATATCAAGAAGACAGAATTGTACAAATGATATATTATCCTGTGAATGTTTTTTCAGAGCTCCTGGTTTATGTCCAATGAAGACAACTTTGCCCAGGAAATAGAGAAGCACCTGGTTGCTGATTTCTCTCTTTTGGAGCTACGTCTCCTAAAAGCCGGACATGTTTTTGGAGCACTGGTGTTTCATCTCCTTGGGATTACTCGTATTTCTAGAGGTATACAGAGGCTTAAGATCGTCCTAGAGAGATCGCGGGTACATAACTAGTTCTCCCCTTTCATATTATATCTCAATTATACACACTGTGTAGTAGTAATTTGCATTTAATTTTTTGTTTTAGCTGAAAGGAAAATGCTCGCCAAACTGTTCATGTCAACCCACAAACTGGAGATCTCAAACAATCTCCTTGACTGCTCTTGAAGAAGTGGAAATCAATGGATTCGAAGGACAAGAACATGAGTTTGATTTATTGAAATTAATACTCAAAGGTGCACCAGCGCTTAAAAAGATGATACTGCAACTGTCACAGGAGGCCTCATCTAATAATAGTGGAAGCACTAAAATATATGACATCTGCAGCACCGATTCTTCAGTGGAATGCTATGTTTATCAGAGCTCTAGTGAGTATTTATTCGGCATCCATGATCAGCATGCTCTTATATATATGAAATAGTAAAATAAATGTTAATATTTGTATGTTTTCTCGAAACTTAATCTTTCATTCCTTTTCATGTTTCGGGTGGTTGAAATGTGTTAGTATTGACATCCCAATTAGAGTTTAGTTGTGCATGTATCCCAGTTATTGGCTAATCTAACATGCTATATTTATCCGATTTTGTGTGCCCACACCTTCATTTTCACAGAAATATAAGCTGGATATATACTGGAGTTGGTGATAAGAAAACATAAATATTTTTTGTGTGGGCTTGCTTACTTTATTTTCCCTTTTGCATTCTTCTGTTTATCGTGCCCTTCTGTTTTGGGCCTGTATTCAAATTTATAGGCTATAGCTGAAGTGGTATCATCTGATTCTATTGACCATCCAATTTTGCACATGTTATTTAGTTCCAGTGAGATTCTGTTTAGCATGTACTGTGGTATTTGTTCCTGCTGTCAACATGTATTGTGTTTTATTTGCAAGTGACAACAATCATTACACATATAACAACTCTACAATTGCATGGGCCGATACTTACTAGAGCTAGGTTTCAATATTTCTCCTTTGCAGGGCTAATGCATGGCGGCCAAATTTATCCGTTGACATGATTCCCGTCCTTACATTTGCGGATTCAAGTGCTCATCGACAAACATCACCATTTTCCCATTCTAAACAGTCAATTACCTAGTCTCAAGACTTTGTTCGGTTGCTTGGACAGTACTTATCATGTGCATGTTGTATTACTAGTGTATTGTAGCTCTTTATAGGGAGCTCAGTTGAATCTTTATTGGTTTCAATGCACTCAACCTATCATTATTATGTTAAACCTTCTGTTTTGATTGCCCTGTGTTCTATTACATTTTACCAAAATACCAGCGGCGTCGTTTTGGGCCGGCGCCACTAATTATCTAGGCCTATATGGGTTTTCCCACTAGTGTAACCTCTGGTATTTTCATATCAGCCACCATCCACAGATCCATTTACCGCCATGTTTGATCTCATCGCCGCCACTTGTCGCTCATTAACCATCTACCGCCATGTGTGATCTCATTGCCACCTCTTGTTGCTATGGTCGACCTTGTCCTTGGCGTGACCTCTGTTACCCCCTTCCATCGATGCCTCTCGGTGACGCACCGGACAACAGGCACTAAGCCGAGACAATGAGCACAAACTTCCTAGGTTCTTCCCATTGAAAGAACCAGGCAACTTGTGTGTAGACAACCCATGTCTTGCTAAACCTCGCACATGTGTGTAGACAAAAGGAATGAAAGGGGATTGTTGGTGGAACCTCACACTTGATAAGGAGCAGTGTTGCTCCACTAGTCTAGTGCATTAGTATTGCATCGCACCTGGTACTGGAAGCATAGCTAGAACCCGAGTCCAAAATTCTAGGGCTTTGTCACTCCATCAGAGTTGAGATCTGGTCTTCAACGGAGGTTAGATTAGGGCCCCGGAGTTCCACCCAAGAGCCTGATAGCGCAAGCCACGAAGCGGACCGCCTCAGCACCCTCCTTGAAGACCTACTCCTCCTTGCTTTCTTCCATCGGATGCGCTACCACCACCGTGCGCATCAGCGTCCTATCCCGCTAGTGGCATGGCGGTCTCTGGGTCAGCCTTCGCCAGGTCATCTTTCGCAGCGGCATCTTCTACTCCCTCAAATTGGCGCTTGGTCGTGTCTCTCCTGTGGTTCCCTCCTCAAGATATGTGCCCCACATAGTTGGTTCAATTCTGAGGGCTAGCCAAATCCAAGAAGTGTTCAGACATTGCGGTAGCTTTGGAGCTACATGCATCTTCCATTTTATTGCTGGAGTTGTATCTTGGTAAATCTAATGGTTAGAACTCTTTTGTTGAGAAGGAAAGTCGAATATATAGAGGATCAATTCTATGGAAAACGTCATACCCCGCCAACTCTAATATTCTATGGAAAATAACCCACATATATAGAGGATCAATTCTAGATCCTTTCGGTAAGTAGGGTGTCAAACCCAATGAGGAGTAGAAGAAATTGGTTGATAGAAAGAAAACACTAAAAAAGTTGCAAGACTATTTGTATGTTTGTTTGATCAAGAGAATAAATGAGAGAATCTAGATTGCAATAAAAGTGTAAATGTGCAGCATGTGGCCCAATTCTTAATTGTGCTAAGGACAAGCTGGTGATATTACTTATATGGATCAAATCATTCTCGAGGATGACATGATGTTTTCACCTAGTTCTAGTAATACTAACTTCCATTGCTTTGATAAGTGTTGTGTGGTGAAGCCGAACTTATATATTGTTCTTACTTACACAAAATACATACTTCTGATTATACCATCCATGCAAGCATCCACAAATACAGGAGAATAACTAACATAACATCTAACCATCATTAAAATATTGGATCCCTGATTACTCCTTATGAAATACTCCCTCCATCCCATAATATACGATGTTTTTGCAAACTAACATAGCTTGCAAAAACGTCTTACATAGTACCACAGAGGGAGTAATTCACAAACTTAGGACACACTAATATTTATCACTCCAGCCATCCGTCCTAAGAAAATTTATCACATAATGCTCTCTTCTAGGACGAGAAAGGTGAAGTGATATGCAATAGAGGTTTGCACATCACCAGTAGAGAATTACAACACAACATAATATCAACACACTGACCTTTACTCAATTTCTCATGGTTACTAGCAATAAGGTTTCTCCAAAGTCCTCAAGAATGTAACAGACTACTCATAAGGCATCATATGAATCATGATTAGTGGGGTAATGATATTAATACCAATCTTACAATGCTTTACCAGCAAATCACTAAGCACCATCTACACAACAACAATTAACACCGGGAAGTTATCGCAACAACTGATCTAGGGTAATAGTTCATAGATTGAAAGCCAGGGTTGGAGATGGATGATGATAGAGAGGGTGATGGTGAAGATGACGACGTTGATGATGATCCCCATGATGAACGGAGTGTTGGTGATGTCGATGACTTAAATATCATTTATAGTTACATTTCTATTTGTAATGAAAATATCCTACATGTAATTAACTTTCCCGTCGACAGCCATCCGGACTTACCCGTTGGTGTCCTTGCCCCACGCTGAGCAGCGCTCTCGGGTGCTCATGGCGGCTGCGGGAGAGCGGGCTAGAGGAGAGGAAAGACACGGGAGAGAGAAAGAGAGGGCCAGGGGGTGTGGCGTCCATAGCAATGTCCAGGAGGCGGTAAGCAGGTAGGAGGTGGCCTGTGTGTGCGTGCGCGGCGACCACACACCTCGCGTCCTTCTGGCGCGAGGTGGGAGACGGTGTCGGCACTGGTGGGCAGGGCCGCCTGGCTACTGGGCCGAGGTAAGCTACAGGTAAGTTCTGTCCTTCTCTATATTTTATTTCTGTTTTGTTTCTTTATTTTTCTTTTGCCACTATTTCAATTTCAAAACAATGCCAAAAGCCCTTTGAATATATTTTTTATGTTGCTAAATGGAATTTTCCAAATGGACATAAAATATTTCAAAGTTATTTGAAAATATATCCTCTATGTTATGAATACAAATCCAAATTGAAATACAATGATGATTTAAATCCAGTGCCCAATATATTCCTTAAAAATGTTCACTATTTTCAGTTTGGATCCAAACCCTTGCCAAAATTATGAAACATTAATGAAGGGTGTTTTGGGTTCATTGAATGAAATTTTTAGGGTTCTTGCCCTTTATTTAATTTTGAGGCTTAGAGAATCCCCTCAATTCAAATTTCAGAAGATTAATATGATGCATGAATGCCTCTGATGCAACTAAATACAAACATTATTCTAGGGCAGTGACATTCAAGCCCAAGTATCCTTCAAGTATCACTCCAAAGGAAGTCGTTGTTGATCAACTCAATGCTACTGGTCAGCTCCTCCTCCAAGGCCCCTAAGATCATCTTCTTCTCAAAGTGCTATTAGTACAATGAGTGGCATAACACCATATTCTGCTCCAAGGGCAGATGGACCTAGTTCATCAAGAGGTGTTTGTGCTGGTCCTATAGAGAAGAGGATCAAGAAGAAGACATCAAGGATGGTGTAGCATTTGACAACTAGTGGAAACAATCAGTTTGTTTTTAATTGAACTATTATGTCATCTCAGTGGAACTTTGAGTGTTTATTAAATTGTTAAGTCATGTCTGTTGAGCTGTGAGTGTTGAACCTATTGAACTTTTAGTGTTGAACTGTTAAATCATTTGTACTGAGGATGGATGGATGAACGGACTAATTGATGAATAATGCATTTGTCATCATTGATAACTAATACATTTGGCATGATGATCTTCGTGTTGATGAATGATGCGTTTGGCATGATGATCTTGCTTGTTGATGAATGATGAATGATTAATTATGCATTTGGCATATGGTTAGGGTAATCCAAAACCCTTTAGCATTATTCGTCGTTGAAGATGACAAATATTGTTAGTGTAAAGCCTAAACCTTTTGGCATTGGTCGTGGTCGATGATGACAAATATGGTTAGGGTAAATCCAAAACCCTTTGTCACTTGTCGTCATCGACGAAGACAAATATGGTTAGGGTAAAGCCTAACCCCTTTGGCATTTGTCATCTTTGACAATGACAAATATGGTTAGGATAAATCCTAAACCCTTTGGCAATGAGGTGAAGAATGAACTAATGTACAAATTGCCAAAAGGTGATAAGGTGTTTTTATGGAATAAATTGCAAATTTCCTTATCAAAATTTCAGCCTTGCATGTAGAGGGATTTACAACTAGATGTTCTAGCAAGGCAACACCTGGTGAGAAAATGTGGATTTTCAAACTAATTAAGTGATGCATGTAACTTATCCAAATTAGGTGGTATTAATCCAAGTGGATCTTGCATAGAGAATAAAATAGAGAAGTCGATCACATGAGGGAATGGGTGTGCTTGTCAATGCGGTCGCCGGATGGCCGTCTACCACCACCTAGCCTCACGGGTGGTGTGCTCTGGGCAATGCGATGGGGACAATAATGTGTGTGTGTGGGAGGGGGGTGGGGGAGGGCGGGCTGCTTGGGGAGGACGGATCGGGGCGCCTCCATGCCAAGCCCTGGACTGTCGCATTCAACCCTGATCCAGTTCCTCACACCCGAATGATATGGTACTTCTGCCAACCCTTATCGTGGAAAGAGCCATCTACTGGTGTGCTTCGAGCCGGCGCCGCTTGTGGCCCATGGACTGCCGCATTCAACCCCGATCTACGGAGGGAAGTGGCTTCCTTTACAGGGAGGAGATACATATCGCCTGGTCACACTTTTGTCATGCCATTTTTGCCAATTACATGTAGTGGACGTAGTTTTGTCAGTTTCATCGGCGGAGCGGGTACAAATTAAGAAGAAAAAAATGGTATGGTTCTCCCAGGTTTCCACCAAAAGCGAACATATTTGGTAGGTTGCTCGGGAACGTTTGCGCGGGACTCGAGTCGTTTCTCTGTTGGTTTGAATGAAAAGGGTCAGCCTTCATTTTACCTAAGGCCTCCGATGACAATGTTTTGCTCCTGAAATGTTACATTGGAATTCGAGATTATTTGGAAATGCTCGGCTGAAAAGAAAAAGTGTATATGATAAAGATGGTCGGCTGAAAAGCTGGGTGGGGACCCAAACACCGGGGTTTCAGTTTCAAAAGGGGGGGGGAACCGTGGGCTTTGGTTTTGCTTGGCGACACTGCCTTCCCTTCCATGGAGTCAAGATCCGGGCGTCGTCCCCTCCGTTCATCCGCGCAGATTGGTGGTGCTGCTCCGATGGAGCTGAGCCCCGGGCGTCGCCTGCGTTTTGCGCAGCCGCAGCTCTGTAGCCCAAGCGGCGACGGCGGCGAACCGGATCTCATCAGCTCCCTCCCGCAGGAGCTCCTCCTCCTCATTCTCGCCCTCATGGGATGCGCTGTCACGGCCGCGCGCACCAGCGTCCTCTCCCGCCGGTGGCGCGATCTCTGGACGCATCTCGGCCGTCGATTGCCGCCGCGGTCGGCCGTGTCCGTGGCCCCCCGGCCGCGGTCTCCCTCCTGGAAGTCCGCGTCCCTAACGCCAGCAGGCATCCCTGGCCCGTGGGCGCCACGGCCAGCAGGCTGCTCCGCGCTGCCGTGCGGCTGCAGCCGGAGGAGATCGTCCTCAGCTTCCCGTGGAGCATCGAATCTGAAGGCGGGCCGAACCTCGTGCGGCTGCCGTGCTTCCGGCGGACCAAATCCCTGATGCTGGAAAGGCTTCTCTTCTACTGCCCCGACGGCGAGTTCACCGCACTCCGGACGCTGTCCATCTCCTACGGCCTGGGCGGCCTCCACAGCTTGCTCCCACGATGCCCGCACCTCCGCGTGCTCAGCCTCAAGTTTGTCAACGATGGCTTCGGGCTTGTCCAGAATGGCTTGATCTCACTCCACTTGCCATCGCTGCAGGAACTTTTCCTTGAAACCCGCATACTACACACAGATGCAGTCGACATCGTCGCCCCTCTGCTGCAGCGATTGACGGTGTCTGTAGGCGCTTACAAGGTGGTCAGCGGCATCTCCGTCTCGGCGCCAATGCTGGGGAAGGTGTCGTGGGAGTGGTGGTATTTCGAGGCCGGGAGCATTGTCCAGTTTGGTCCTTGGAGACTCGGGAGGTTGTGGGTACACACAGGAGAGAGACAGGAACAGCTTCATTCGCTCCACGTTCATGCATCCCATGTATGTATCCACACTCCACTCATGCTCAATTTACTCAATTTATCGGAACTAGCAAGCTAGCATGCAGACTCAAAAAGACAAGTATGTTTACATACGAAATTTTACCTAGCGACGACCTGATGTTTTGCATTTTTGTGATAATTTCTAGCAAATCTCTCTTGTTTCTGCTGTATTATTGTGCTTTTAGTACATACAGTAATAGATAGATGGATAGTTCACTCCACTGAATTGTACAAATGATATATATCCTGTCAATGTTTTTTCAGAGCTGGTTTATTTCCAATGAAGACAACTTTGCGCAGGAGGTAGAGAAGCACATGGTTGTTGATTTCTCTCTTTTGGAGCTACGTCTCCTAAAAGCCGGACATGTTTTTGGAGCACTGCTGTTTCATCTCCTCGGGATTACTCGTATTTCTAGAGGTCTACAGAGGCTTAAGATCGTCCTAGAGAGATCGCTGGTAATTATTCGTCTTCCCCTGCCTGTTTCATATAATTTCTCAATTTTACACTGTGTAATTAAGTAGTAGTTTAAATTTTATTTTTGGTTTTAGCTGAAAGGAAAATGCCCGCCACACTGTCCATGTGAACCCACAAACTGGAGATCTCAAACTATCTCCTTGACTGCTCTCGAAGAAGTGGAAATCAATGGCTTCGAAGGACAGGAACATGAGTTTGATTTACTGGAATTAATACTCAAATGTGCGACAGTGCTTAAAAAATGATACTGCATCTGTCACAGGAGGCCACATCTAATAATAGTGCAAGCACAAAAATATATGACATCTGCAGCGCCTATTCTTCAGTGGAATGCTATGTTTATGAGAGCTCTGGTGAGTATTTATTCAGCATCCATGATCAGCATGCTCTTATATATATGAAATAGAAATAGAAATGTTAAATCTTGGAAGTTTTCTCAAAACCTAAGCTTTTATTGCTTTTCATGTTTAGGGTGATTACGTTGAAATGTCGTACTGACATCCCAATTAAAGTTTAGTTGTGCATGTATCCCGGTTATTAGCTAATTTAACATGCTATATTTATACGTATTTTTGTACCCACACCCTCATTTTTATAGAAATATAAGCTGGATACTAGAGTTGGCGATAAGAAAAATCAATATTTTTTGCGTGGGCTTCCTTACCTTATTTTCCCTTTTGCATTCTTCTGTTGAACATACCCTTCTATTTTGCGTCTGTATTCAAATTTATAGGCTATATATAGCTGGAGTGGTATCTGCTGATTTTTATTGGCCATCCAATTTTGCACAAGTTATTTAGTTCCAGTGAGATTCTGTTTAGCATGTACTCTGGTATTTGTTCCTGCTGTCAGCATGTATTGTATTTTATTTGCCAGTGACAACAATCGTTACACATATAGCAACTATACAATTGCACGGTGCGATACTTACTGGAGCTAGGTTTCAATCTGTCTCCTTTGGAGGGTTAATGCATCGCAGCCATATTTATCAGTTGACATGATTCCCGTCCTTACATTTGTGAATTCTAGTCAACGAACATCATCCTTTTCCCATTCGGAACAATCAATTACCTAGTCTCAAGACTTTGTTTGGTTGCTTGGACTGAACTGATCAAGTGCATGTTGTATTGCCAGTGTATTGTAGCTCTTTATAGGGAGCTCAGTTAAATATTGATTGGTTCCTATGCACTCAACCTTTGATTATTATGTTAAACCTGCGGTTTCAATTGCCCTTTGTTCTATTTCATTTTGCCAAAATACCAGCGACGTTCCGTTTGGGGCTAACGCCACTAATTATCTACACCTGTAAGGCTTTTCCTACTAGTGTAACACTAGTAGAAAAAGGGTCATTTGTCCCGGTTCGTAAGGCCCATTTGGCCCGGTTGGGGAACCGGGACTAAAGGGTCGGTACTAAAGCCCTATACCATTAGTCCCGGTTCTTACACCAACCGGGACAGATGGGCCTCCACATGGCCGCTGCGGCGAGCCCAGGCAGGAGGGCCTTTGGTCCCGGTTGGTAGCACCAACCGGGACCAAAAGGCATCCACGCGTCAGCAGCTGACAGGAGCTGAGGTTTTTTTTTAAAGGGGTGGGTTTTGTAGGGTTAATTTAGGTGTTTCATATATTGTGTTAGCTAGCTAATTAATAGAGAGAAGTGTCCTCTCTCTTATCTCCGTACTTGGTCGACGCTACGTACTGTACGTATAGAAAGGACTCGACACGCTAGCTAGTAAGCAAATGAAGGAAACCATTAAGTACAGAAGATTGTCACATACAGAGAGAAGTGATATCGACCTCTCCTTCTCCGAGAGATTGGTCGAACAACAAGTTTTCGTATATCTATCCGACGCTACTGGCTACATATATACAATATAAGATCTCTTACAATATAATCCCCTAATTATATATGAACTCAGGGTCCACATGGTATTCTCCATCTTTATTGATCACGTGGTCAAGAAAGAATGCCGCCAATTTCTCTTGAATTGCTCGCATGTGATCTGGTGCTAGGAGTTCATCCCGCATCTGAAACATCTAATTTGAAGAAGGGGGTCAATACATATATATGAATGAATGAAACTCAACACAAATGATGGTAATAAAATAAAATTGTGAATATTATTGCTTACGCACTTCATATTGTTTTTTAGAGTAGCCCCGCTCACAGGTCGTGTGGCGGATGGACTCGCAAACGTAGTATTCACAGTAATTATTTCTGGCTTCCTGCCATAACCACTTTACAAGAAATTGAGGTCAATCAAACTGATAAGCAAGCATGCTAAATGTTATTGATGAAACTAGCGCTTGAATCACTAGGAGATGCGCGGAACTAGCTAGTAGTACTTACTTTCGGGTGTGTAAATCGTAGCTTCCCCGGTAGTCCTATAGCTTTTGCGGTGAATTTTTTCCAAACCCTGCCAGACAAAGAAAACAATTACTTGATATCAGGAAGTGAACAAAGTTGCTGATATGGTGCGATAATGATCGATTTAACTTACTTCTCGAGCATTTCAGTCATGTCTGCATACTCATGGGGATCTTTTCGTCTCGAGTCTAAGACGCTTACTAGTCCCTGCTCAAGCTTAATCTCTAGGAGAATATAGTGGAACCTGTGCACGCATGCATAACTCATCAATTACATTACTATAACCTCGACTAATAAGGGAAACTAAATATGCACAAGACAGTAACACTCACTTGAAGTTGTAAGAAAAGAGTATTATATCTTTGTTTTGATTTATTACCAACGATCGTAGCAAGTTGGCCTCGGTATCTTTGGCATGAAATTCAACCGTAAATGCATCTATGAGATTTGTGTTAATGAACCCAATATCACCGATTTGTCTTTTCTTCAATTTGGCGATCTTCAATCTGCATAATATAGTGAGGATAATTATATATACATGCAATGAAAGAGCTGAGCTATATATAGAGACTTAATGACAGAAGTAGTACTTATAGACAGTAGCAAGTGACCGTTAATTTATCGAGGGCCTTTTGATTGAAAAACTGGAAGAAATCCTCAAATGGAACAGACAACAGATTAATTCCAACGAGGTCATGCTCCTCTTTAACTCTCAGCGTCAAAGTATCCTTCCCCCCAGACTCTCTGCAGGTTTTCATGTACCAATCATGGAATCTTCGCATCATCATTGTTAGAGATCTTTCATCTTTCACGAGAAGCTTCCCGTAATGGTATTTGTGTTCGTCCACCTCCAGTGCATCATAATGTACATCGTCGGGCAGGTAATCTCCAAGATTGGTACTGGGCAAAATCTCCGGATGATTAGCGACGATATCGCTAGACACCTTGAGCGGGGGGCACGATTGATTCGCTTGTTCGCCGAGCTTTTCCTACTAGTGTAATTACCTCTAGTATTGTCATATCTGCCACCATCCACATATCCATCTACTGCCATGTGTGATCTAATCACCGCCACTTGTCACTCATTAACCATCTACCACCATGTGTGATCTCATCGCCGCAGCTTGTCGCTACGTTCGACCTTGCGCTCATCGCCACCTATGTTACCCCCTTTCATCGATGCCTCTTGATGACACACCAGACAGCATGCCCTAAGCTGAGAGAATGAGCACAAGCTTCCTAGGTTCTTCCTATTGAGAAAATCAGGCACCTTATGTATATACAACTCATGTCTTACAAAATACAAAACGAACAAAAGGGGGGATGTTGGCCGAACCTTGAATTTTCTAAAGAGTAATGTTGGTCCACTAGTATATTTCATCCCACCTGCTATTAGAAGAATAGCTAGAACCCTAGTCCAAAATTCTAGGGTTTTGCACTCCATCGGAGTTGTGATCTGGCAGTCGATGGAGGTTAATTAGCTTAGGGCCTCGTCGGAGTTCCACCCAGAGCCAGATAGCGCATGCAACGAAGCAGACAACCTTAGTGCCCCCCCCCCCCCCACGACGACCTACTACTCCTTATTCTTTCTTTCATCAGATGTGCAACTACCATCGTGCGCACCAGTGTCATGTCCCGCTAGTGGCACGCCAGCCTCGGATTCGGTCTCCGCCAGATCATCTTTCACGGTGACAGCTTCAACTCCCTCAAATTGGCACCCGGTCTTGTCTCTCCCATGGTCTCCTCCTTGAGATATGTGTCCCACGTACTAGGATAAACCGATAAAGTTTGTGGTCTAGCCAAATCCTAGAAGCCTTTGGACATTGCAGAAAGGGGTGGGCAGTATCTTTGAAGGTACATGCATCTTCCATTTTATTATTGGGGTTGTGCCTTGGTAAATCTAATGGTTAAAAAATTGTTGAGAAGGAAAGTCAAACCATTCAGCCTCGCTAAACAAGCATAATTTTGCTAGGAAAAAGAGTCAAGTGTCTAGACCGAATAGATTGTCTACAAAACATAAAACAAAAATTGTGAGGCATGAGTTTTGGAATCCAATAGAGAATGAAAATTTTAAGCTCCTCCATCAATTACCATGGTCCTATTGAAATATGATCTATACATGTCGGCCGCCAAATAAGTGCATGTTGTCAAAGGCCAAAGCGGTAGCTGCGCCGTTCACAAACCCACACACCACCAGTATAAGGGCTTCCTAGTGCAAGCCTGTCGTTTGCACGATAGTCGTCAACACCAATTAAGGAGGGCCATGGAGATGGACATGAGGTCGGGGCCTCCAACATTGAGGAAGGCACTCAGGTCGCCTAGAAGAAACTAGGTTTGTCGCGGGAGCAATGAGTTGTGGTGGAGGAGGACATGAACTCTAGGGTTTAGGGGAGGTACTCAAGGCTGCCAACAGGAAAGAGGGTGTCGCATGGAAAATCATATAATAATGACCCTCTACCTAATGGAATTCACAAAACAACACCTCTATGACGAGATTGGAAAAACTGCCCCTGGCAGAAGCGCAACCTAGTGACACACATCTCCTCCCACCGTAGCCAATGGTGGATAGTACATCCCGCGATAGCCTTTGGCGGAAGCAACCTACAGCATTGGCTTGTTGTGGAAGTGAGTGCGCCAAGGGATGCGCGCGCTCAAAACTCTTTTCGTCTTTCTACGATAGGGGGTGGCGCAAGGCCAGACTAACTAGATTCCTTATGACGTGTTTACTCTCAAATATCTTATGTCGTCTATAGGTTTGCGGCGGTCATAGACGCTATCAGCCTACCACTCTTTGTTTTCCATAATTATGTTCACATTTATTTCGAGTACTGGTAAATAGGATACATAACAAGATAACATAACTCAAATTAAGATACATACGAATGTTGCAGTTAACATATATAACTAAAATTAAGATCAAACCATATTCTCAAAACTACAACTGAATTCTACTGAGTCCAAAGGGACAATTTCCCTTTCCCATCATCACCTTCTTTGGTTGCATTTGCATAGTCTGCCCCTTGTCTCCCCCTTCCTATGCATCTCCACCTCACGAGCCTCCTTCTCACGCCGTTCCACCTCCTTCATGCAACATGCATCTTCCTCATTTTTCTTGATTAGCTCAAGCATATGAAACTCAGCTGCTCTAAACTATATCTTTCATCTCCTTCTCTTGCTCGGCTTTTGCTAGCACCGCCTCCTTTTACTGGTGCTCATCCTTATACAAGATTTCCCACACACGATCCCTATCAAGATTCTTGCACAAATAACACGAAAATGGCATGGTTTGTCAAAATTTAACAAAAACGAAAACTTGTCTCTGCATTGTCATTGCCGTTAAAACTTAACGGTGGCTTGTTGTACTTGGAATTTGGTCGGGGGGCATGGATATAATTGGCACACATGAAAAACAACATACCCAGCCAATTCAAATTTTATGTGGATGCTAACCCACATATGTAGAGGATCATTTGTAGGTATTTGGATAAGTAGAGTGTATAACCCAATGACGAGCAGAAGAAATTGGTTGATAGAAACGAATCACTATAAAAGGTGCAAATAATATTTGTATATTTGTTTGATTAAGAGAATAAATGAGAGAATGTAAAATGCAAAGTGCAGCATGTGGCCCAATTCTTAGTTGTGCTAAGGACAAGCTGGTGATATTACTTATATGGATAAAATCAGTCTCGAGGACCACAAGATGTTTTCACCTGGTTCCGTTGATATTCACTTTCATTTCTTGATACGTGCTGTGTGCTGGACGATGAACTTATATACTATTCTTACTTACACAAAATACATACCTTTGATTATACCCTCCATGCGAGCATTTGCAAATACAAGAGAATGATGAAGATAACATCTAACCATAGCATTAAACTTTTGGCTCCTCGATTACTCCTTATGAAATAATTCGCAAAGTTAGAACACAATAATATTTGTCACTCCAGCCATCCATCCTAAGCAAATTTATCACATGAGGCTCTCCTATAGGACAATAAAGGTGAGGTGATATGCAATCGAGGTTCGCACATCACCACTAGAGAATTACAACACAACATAATATCACACATTGAAATTTACTCAATTTCACATGGTTAGTAGCAACAAGGTTTCTTCCAAGTCCTCAAGAATATAAAGGACTACTCATAAGATAACATAGGAATCATGATTAGTCGTGTAATGCATGAATAACAATCTTACAATGTCTTTACCAACAAACACTAAGCACCAACTACTCAACACCAACTAACAACAGGACATTATCACAACAACTAATTCGGGGTAATTGTTCATAGATTGAAAGCTAGGGTTGGAGATGAATGATAATAGAGAGGGTGCTATCAAAGATGATGATGTTGATGATGATCCCCAAGATGAATGGCGTGTTGGTGATGTCCATGGCTTCTATTTCATTTATAGTTACATTATTATTTATAATGAAAATATCCTGCTTGTTATTACTTTCTTTTTGATTTTTTAGGACTAAGTACCCCCAACATGTACTTCTCTAAGAGCTCATGCTTCAAGTTCTACTGCAACAACAACTCCTCAAAGACCCATAAGATCATCTTCTACTCCAAGAGCTACTACTACAACCAGTGCGAGAACACTATATTCTGATCCAAGAGTTGCTAGACCTGGTTCATCAAGAGGTGTTGGTGCTGGTGAAGGAAATATGCCCTAGAGGCAATAATAAAGTTGTTATTTATATTTCCTTATATCATGATAAATGTTTATTATTCATGCTATAATTGTATTAACCGGAAACTTAGTACATGTGTGAATACATAGACAAACAGAGTGTCACTAGTATGCCATAGACATGAGTTTTCATTTGATTAACGAGATCACATCATTAGAGAATGATGTGATTGACAAGACCCATCCATTAGCTTAGCACGATGATCGTTTAGTTTGTTGCTATTGCTTTCTTCATGACTTATAAATGTTCCTATGACTATGAGATTATGCAACTCCTGAATACCAGAGGAACACTTAGTGTGCTATCAAACGTCACAACGTAACTGGTTGATTATAAAGATGCTCTACAGGTGTCTCCGATGGTGTTTTTTGAGTTGGGATAGATCGAGATTAGGATTTGTCACTCCGACTGTCAGAGAGGTATCTCTGGGCCCTCTCGGTAATGCACATCACTATAAGCCTTGCAAGCAATGTGACTAATGAGTTAGTTGCGGGATGATGCATTACGGAACGACTAAAGAGACTTGCCGGTAATGAGATTAAACTAGGTATTGAGATACCGACGATCGAATCTCGGGCAAGTAACATACCGATGACAAAGGGAACAACGTATGTTGTTATGCGGTTTGACCGATAAAGATCTTCGTAGAATATGTAGGAGCCAATATGAGCATCCAGGTTCCGCTATTGGTTATTGACCGGAGATGTGTCTCAGTCATGTCTACATAGTTCTCGAACCCGTAGGGTCCGCACGCTTAACGTTCGATGATGATTTGTATTATGAGTTATGTGATTTGATGTACCGAAGGTTGTTCGAAGTCTCGGATGAGATCACGGAGATGACGAGGAGTCTCGAAATGGTTGAGACATAAGGATTGATATATTGGAAGTTATATTCGGACAGCGGAAGGGTTCCGAAGTGTATCGAGTATTTTTTGGAGTACCGGGAGGTTACCGGAACCCCCCGGGGAGTCTATGGGCCTTATTGGGCCCTGGTGGAGAAAGAGGGCAGCAAGCAAGGTGTGGGGCACGCCCCCCAGGCCCAAACCGAATTGGTTTAGGGTTTGGGGGCTGGCCCCGTCTTTCCTTCTCCCCTCCTCCTCTTTCCTCCTTCTCCTAGTAGGAATAGGAAAGGGGGGCAAACCTACTTGGAGTAGGATTGTCCCCCCTCGGCGTGCGCCTCCTCCTTGGCCGGCCTCCTCCTCCCTCCCTCCTTTATATACGTGGGCAGGGGGCACCCCAAAGGCACTCGAAGATTTGTCTTAGCCGTGTGCGGTGCCCCCCTCCACGGTTACACACCTCGGTCATATCGTCGTAGTGCTCAGGCGAAGCCCTGCGCCGGCAACTTCATCATCACCGTCGCCATGCCGTCGTGCTGACGGAACTCTCCTTCGGCCTCAACTGAATCAAGAGTTCGAGGGACATCACCAAGCTGAATGTGTGCAGATCGCGGAGGTGCCATGCGTTCGGTACTTGGATCGGTTGGATCGTGAAGACGTTCGACTACATCAACCGCGTTACTAAATGCTTCTGCTTTCGGTCTATGAAGGTACGTAGACACACTCTCCCCGCTCGTTGCTATGCATCACCTAGATAGATCTTGCGTGTTTGTAGGAATTTTTTTGAAATTACTGCGTTACCCAACTGCTGGACCTACATAGAAGAGGATCGGTGAGAAGGCATCAAGGATTGTGGAGTATTTGCTAGCTGGTGGAAATAATTGATGTGTTGCTGAATGAAATATTAAGTCATGTTTGCTGAAGTTTGAGTGTCTATTGAATTGCTAGGTCATGTCCATTGAACTTTGAGTGTTGACGAATGATGCATTTATCAGGATGATCTTTCTTATTTATGAATGATGCATTTGTCATTATGATCTTGCTTGTTGATGATGATGCATTTGGCATGATGATCTTGTTTGTTGATGAAGGATGATATGCATTTGGCATATGGTTAGGGTAAAGCCAAAACAGTTTCACATTTATTGTCGTCGATGATGATGAATATGGTTAGAGTAAAGCCTAAACCTTTTGGCATTTGACATCATCGATGAGGACAAATATGGTTGGGGTAAATCCAAAACCCTTTGGCATTTTTCATCGTCAACGGAGACAAATATAGTTAGGATTAAACCCTACACCCTTTGGCATTTGTTGCCGTTGACAACATCAAATATGGTTAGGGTAAATCCTAAACCCTTTGGCACTTGGTGTAGTCGACAACGAAAAATATGGTTAGGGTAAAGCCTAAACTGTTTGGCTCCTCATGTCATTGATCACAACAACTATGTCTAGGGTAAAGCCTAAACCCTTTGGCATTTGTCATCATCGCAGAGGCTAAATATGTTAGGGTAAAGCCTAAACCGCCATAACATATCTATATGAGCAACATTTCTGATAAATTCAACATCAAAAACAATAAGGAGATACTCCCTCTGAAAAAATATAATAGCATTTCGATCACTGAAGTAGTGATCTAAACACTCCTATATTTCTTTACATAGGGGGTATATTTTAATTTCAATAGCCTATAAAGGTTGATGGAGTACCTGCATCCCGGGGGCATTCGTGAGAGAGAGTGACCTCCACACCATCCATCTCTATGTGGAGTGCCGTGGGAGCCTCTCAGGGACTCTCTGCACTATTCGATCTGCCCGGACAGCGCGCACCACGGGACCCGCCTCGGGGGTCCATGACCGGTGACCAGCAAGCGCGTAGGGGGATACCGTCATGCGGCGTTGTGCCACACTCGTGTGTGGGGGGTCTCGCACGCTTTCCCGCATGTGGCCATTCGGACCCACCTGTCATTGACCTGTACCCGCACTAGATTGGTTTGATAGCGACAAGTAGATCTCGCATGTTGTCCCGCGCGTGACGACCATCCGGACTCGCCTGTCAGTGTCCTTCCCCCACGCTAGGCTAGTTCGGTGGCAACAAGCGAGACTAGCATGGCGCACGCCTGCGCCGGCCCGCATGTGGGGGTGGGCGGGATGTGTGTCGCGCCAGCCAGCCAGTGGGGAAGTGGGGCTAGCCGGCCATGACCATTAGCCCTGCCCAGGTATGCACTAGTAGCACGTCGGGTGCGGCACCCTAGTGCATCGGCACTGCGTCCACCCGTTTGTCCTGAAGGGTTGTCCGGATGGTATGGCTACGTTGCCCAAGCCTATCTAATTCACGCGGGCGTCCAGCCACATTGCATGTGTTCATGTGGGCTGACTACACTCGCTTGTCCGGGCAGGGGCGTGTTATGTCGGTTTGTCGTGGGCCACGGGTTCGTAGGGTTGTGCTATATATGGGGCACCATTCTTATTCTCTCTCCCTTTTTCGATAAAGTATTCTCTCTCCCTTGCCGTGCTTTTTTTTGCCCTCCCGCTTGTAGGTAACGTGAGCTTCTTATTGGAAATATGCCCTAGAGGAAATAATAAAATAGTTATCATCATATTTCCCGTTCATGATAAATGTTTATTAATCATGCTAGAATTGTATTGACCGGAAACTTAAATACATGTGTGAATACATAAACTACACCGTGTCCCTAGTAAGCCTCTACTAGACTAGCTCATTGATCAAAGATGGTTAAGGTTTCCTAACCATGGACATGAGTTGTCATTTGATAGCGAGATCACATCATTAGGATAACGATGTGATGGACACACCCAACCACAAGCTTAGCATCAGATCGTTTAAGTTATTTGCTATAGCTTTCTTCATGTCAAGTATATGTTCCTTCGACCATGAGATCATGCCACTCCCGGATACTGTAGGAATGCCTTGTGTGCTATCAAACGTCACTTCATAACTGGGTGATCATAAAGTTGCTCTACAGGTATCTCCGAAGGTGTCTGTTGCGGTGCATGGATCAAGACTGGGATTTCTCGCTCCATGTGACGGAGAGATATCTCTAGGCCCTCTCGGTAATACAACATCACAAAAAGCTTCATGTGACTAATGAGTTTAGTCACGAGATCTTGTATTACGGAACGAGTAAATAGACTTGTCAGTAACGAGATTGAACTAGGTATGGAGATAACGACGATCCAATCTTGGACAAGTAATATATCGTCTGACAAAGGGAATTGCATACGGGATTGATTGAATCCTTGACATTGTGGTTCAACCGATAAAGATATTCGTTGAATATGGCGGAATCAATATGTTGGGCAACATAGTATTTCAAAAAAAAAATTGCCTACGATCACGCAAGATCTATCTAGGAGAAGCATAGCAATGAGCGGGGAGAGTGTGTCCACATACCCTCGTAGACTGAAAGCGGAAGCGTTTAGTAACGCGATTGATTAGTCGAACGTCTTCGCATCAAACCGATCAAGTACCGAACGCACGGCACCTCCGCGATCTGCACACGTTCAGCTCGGTGACGTCCCTCGAACTCTAGATCCAGCTGAGGCCAAGGGAGAGTTCCGTCAGCACGACGGCGTGGTGATGGCAATGACGAAGTTACCGGCGGAGGGCTTCACCTAAGCACTACGATGATATGACCGAGGTGTGAATCTAGGGACGGGGGCACCGCACACGGCTAAGAGATTGTCTGTTGTGCCTTTGGGTGCCCCCCTCCCCACGTATATAAAGGAGGAAGGGAGGAGGAGGCCGGCCAGGAGGAGGCGCGCCCAAGGGGGGCAGTCCTACTCCAAGTAGGATTCGCCACCCCCCCCCCTTCCTACTTCCACAAGGACAAGGGCGAAAGGAGAGGGAGAAGAGAAGGAAAGGGGGCCGGCCCCCCTAGCCCTAGTCCAATTCGGTTTGGCTAGGGGGGCGCGCGCCACACCTTGGCCTGCCTCCTCTCTTCCACCACTAGGCCCATGAGGCCCAATAGCTTCCCGGGGGGGTTCCGGTAACCCCCGGTACTCCGAAACTTATCTGAAACGACCCGAACCATTCCGGTGTCCGAATGTAACCTTCCAATATATGAATATTTATGTCTCGACCATTCCGAGACTCCTCGTCACGTCCGTGATCTCATCCGGGACTCCGAACAACCTTCGGTCATCAAATCACATAAACTCATAATACAAATCATCATCGAACGTTAAGCGTGCAGACCCTACGGGTTCGAGAACTCTGTAGACATGACCGAGACACATCTCTGGTCAATAACCAATAGTGGAACCTGGATGATCATATTGGCTCCTACATATTCTACGAAGATCTTCATTGGTCAAACCGCATAACAACATACGTTGTTCCCTTTGTCATCGGTATGTTACTTGCCCGAGATTCGATCGTCGGTATCATCATACCTAGTTCAATCTCGTTACCGGGAAGTCTCTTTACTCGTTCCGTAATGCATCATCCCGCAACTAACTCATTAGTCACATTGCTTGCAAGGCTTATAGTGATGAGCATTACCGAGAGGGCCCAGAGATACCTCTCCGATATACGGAGTGACAAATCCTAATCTTGATCTATGCCAACTCAACAAACACCATCGGAGACACCTGTAGAGCATCTTTATAATCACCTAGTTACGTTGTGACGTTTGATAGCAAACAAAGTGTTCCTCCGGTATTGGGGAGTTGCATAATCTCATAGTCAGAGGAATATGTATAAGTCATGAAGAAAGCAATAGCAATAAAACTATACGATCATTTATGCTAAGCTAACGGATGGGTCTTGTCCATCACATCATTCTCCTAATGATGTGATCCCGTTCATCAAATGACAACACATGTATATGGTCAGGAAACTTAACCATCTTGAAATAACGAGCTAGTCTAGTAGAGGCATACTAGGGACACTTTGTTTTGTCTATGTATTCACACATGTATCAAGTTTCCGGTTAATACCATTCTAGCATGAATAATAAACATTTATCATGATATAAGGAAATATAAATAAAAACTTTATTATTGCCTCTAGGGCATATTTCCTTCAGTCTCCCACTTGCAGTAGAGTCAATAATCTAGTTCACATCGCCATGTGATTTAACACCAATAGTTCACATCACCATGTGATTAGTTCACATCTCCATGTGACTAATACCCAAAGGGTTTACTAGAGTCAATAATCTAGTTTCACATCGCTATGTGATTAACACCCAAAGAGTGATCATGTTTTGCTTGTGAGAGAAATTTAGTCAACGGGTCTGCCACATTCAGAGTCGTATGTATTTTGCAAATTTTCTATGTCTACAATGCTCTGCTTGGAGCCACTATAGCGAATTGCTCCCACTTTCAATATGTATCTAGATCGAGACTCGGAGTCATCCAGATCGGTGTCAAAGCTTGCATCGCGTAACTCTTTATGACGAACTTTTTATCACATCCATAACCGAGAAATATTTCCTTAGTCCTGTAAGGATAATTTTTGACTGTTGTCCGGTGATCTATTCCTAGATCACTATTGTACTCTCTTGCCAATATCATGCTAAGGTATACAATAGGTCTGGTACACAGCATAGCATACTTTATAGAACCTATGACTGAGGCATATGGAATGACTTTTCATTCTCTTTCTATTTTCTGTCGTGGTCGGATTTTTTGAGTCTTTACTCAACTTCACACCTTGCAACACAGGCAAGAATCCTTCTTTGACTGTTCCATTTTGAACTACTTCAAAAACTTGTCAAGATATGTACTCATTGAAAAAAAAACTTATCAAGCGTCTTGATCTATCTCTATAGATCTTGATGCCCGATACGTCTCCAACGTATCTATAATTTTTTTTGCTTCATGCTATATTATATTCTGTTTTGGATGATTAATGGGCTTTGTAATACACTTTTATATTATTTTTGGGACTAACCTATTAACCGGAGGCCGAGCCCAAATTGCTGTTTTTGCCTATTTCAGAGTTTCGCAGAAAAAGAATATCAAACGGAGTCCAAACGGAATGAAACCTTCGGGAACGTGATTTTCGAAACAAACGTGATCCAGAGGACTTGGAGTCTATGTCAAGAAATCAACCAGGAGAGCACAAGGCAGGGGGCGCGCCTACCCCCCCTGGGCGCGCCCTCCACCCTCGTGGCACCCACGTTGCTCCACCGACGTACTTCTTCCTCCTATATATACCTACGTACCCCCAAACCAACAGAGGCATCCACTAAAACCTAATTCCACCGCCGAAACCTTCTGTACCCGTGAGATCCCATCTTGGGGCCTTTTCCGGCGTCCTTCCGGAGGGGGCATTGATCACGGAGGGCTTCTACATCAACAGCATAGCCTCTCAGATGATGTGTGAGTAGTTTACATCAGACCTTCGGGTCCATAGTTATTAGCTAGATGGCTTCTTCTCTCTCTTTGGATATCAATACAAAGTTCTCCACGATTCTCGTGGAGATCTATTCGATGTAATCTTCTTTTGCGGTGTGTTGTTGAGACCGATGAATTGTGGGTTTATGATCAAGTTTATCTATGAACAATATTTGAATCTTCTCTGAATTCTTTTATGTATGATTTGTTATCTTTGCAAGTCTCTTCGAATTATCAGTTTGGTTTGGCCTACTAGATTGATCTTTCTTGCAATGGGAGAAGTGCTTAGCTTTGGGTTCAATCTTGCGGTGTCCTTTCCCAGTGACAGCAGGGGCAGCAAGGCACGTATTGTATTGTTGCCATCGAGGATAAAAAGATGGGGTTTATATCATATTGCATGAGTTTATCCCTCTACATCATGTCATCTTACTTAAAACATTCCTCTGTTCTTTTGAACTTAATACTCTAGATGCATGCTGGATAGCGGTCGATGTGTGGAGTAATAGTAGTAGATGCAGGCAGGAGTCGGTCTACTTGTCTCGGACGTGATGCCTATATACATGATCATACCTAGATATTCTCATAACTATGCTCAATTCTATTAATTGCTCAACAGTAATTTGTTCACCCACCGTAATACTTATGCTTTTGAGAGAAGCCACTAGTGAAACCTATGGCCCCCGGGTCTATTTTCCATCATATTAATCTTCCAACACTTAGCCATTTTTATTGCCTTTTATTTTACTTTGCATCTTTATTATAAAAATACCAAAAATATTATCTTATCATATCTATCAGATCTCACTTTCGTAAGTGACCGTGAAGGGATTGACAACCCCTTTATTGTGTTGATTGCGAGGTTTTTATTTGTTTGTGTAGGTGCGAGGGACTTGAGCGTGGCCTCCTACTGGATTGATACCTTGGTTCTCAAAAACTGAGGGAAATACTTACGCTGCTTTAGTGCATCACCCTTTCTTCTTCAAGGGAAAACCAACGCAGTGCTCAAGAGGTAGCAAGAAGGATTTCTGGCGCCGTTGCCGGGGAGTCTACGCAAAAGCCAACATACCAAGTAACCATCACAAACTCTTATCTCCCGCATTACATTATTTGCCATTTGCCTCTCATTTTCCTCTCCCCCACTTCACCCTTGCCGTTTTATTCGCCCTCTCTTTTCCGTTCTCCTCTTTTTCGCTTGCTTCCTGTGTGCTCGTGTGCTGGATCACTTGCTTGTCACGATGGCTCAAGATAATACCAAATTGTGTGACTTTACCAATACCAACAACAATGATTTTCTTAGCACTCCAATTGCTCCTCTTACCGATACTGAATCTTGTGAAATTAATGCTGCTTTGTTGAATCTTGTCATGAAAGATCAATTCGCCGGCCTTCCTAGTGAAGATGCCGCTACCCATCTAAATAGCTTCGTTGATTTGTTTGATATGCAAAAGAAGAAAGATGTGGACAATGATATTGTTAAATTGATGCTATTTCCTTTTTCGCTTAGAGATCGTGCTAAAGCTTGGTTTTCGTCTTTGCCTAAAAATAGTATTGATTCTTGGAATAAGTGCAAAGATGCTTTTATCTCTAAGTATTTTCCTCCCGCTAAAATCATCTCTCTTAGAAATGATATTATGAATTTTAAGCAACTTGATCATGAACATGTTGCACAAGCTTGGGAGAGGCTGAAATTAATGATATGTAATTGCCCTACTCATGGTTTGAATCTTTGGATGATTATACAAAAAAATTATGCCGGATTGAATTTTGCTTCTAGAAATCTTTTAGATTCGGCCGCGGGAGGCACTTTTATTGAAATCACTTTAGGAGAAGCTACTAAACTCCTAGATAATATTATGATTAATTATTCTCAATGGCACACCAAAAGATCTATTAATAAAAAAGTGCATGCGATAGAAGAAATTAATGTTTTAAGTGGAAAGATGGATGAACTTATGAAATTATTTGCTACTAAAAGTGTTTCTTCTGATCCTAATGATATGCCTTTGTCTACTTTAATTGAGAATAATAATGAATCTATGGATGTGAATTTTGTTGGTAGGAATAATTTTGGTAACAACGCGTATAGAGGAAACTTTCCTAGGCCTTTCCCTAGTAATTCCTCTAATAATTATGGTAATTCCTACAACAATTCTTATGGAAATTTTAATAAGATGCCCTCTGAATTTGAGACTAGTGTTAAGGATTTTATGAATTCACAAAAGAATTTCAATGCTTTGCTTGAAGAAAAATTGCTTAAAGTTGATGAATTGGCTAGGAACGTTCATAGAATTTCTCTTGATGTTGATTCTTTGAAACTTAGATCTATTCCACCTAAGCATGATATCAATGAGTCTCTCAAATCCATGAGAATTTCCATTGATGAGTGCAAAGAAAGAACCGCTAGGATGCGTGCTAAGAAAGATTGCTTTGTGAAGGCGTGTTCTTATAGTTTCTATGAAAATAAAGATGAATATCTAAAAGTTATTGATGTGTACCCTATTAAATCTTCGTTTTGCAATATGAATCTTGATAATGATGGGACTGAATATGAGCCACCTTTACCTAGAAGGCGTTCCAAAAATTTGGAATTTTTAGATCTTGATGCAAAAATTGGTAAAAGTGGGATTGAAGAGATCAAAACTCTAGATATTAATGAACCCACTATTTTGGATTTCAAGGAATTTAATTATGATAATTGCTCTTTGATAGATTGTATTTCCTTGTTGCAATCCATGCTAAATTCTCCTCATGCTTATAGCCAAAATAAAGCTTTTACTAAACATATCGTTGATGCTTTGATGCAATCTTATGAAGAAAAACTTGAGTTGGAAGTTTCTATCCCAAGAAAACTATATGATGACAGGGAACCTACTATTAAAATTAAAATTAAAGATCATGAATGCTATGCTTTGTGTGATTTGGGTGCTAGTGTTTCCACGATTCCAAAAACTTTGTGTGATTTGCTAGGATTCCGTGAATTTGATGATTGCTCTTTAAACTTGCACCTTGTGGATTCCACTATTAAGAAACCAATGGGAAGAATTAATGATGTTCTTATTGTTGAAAATAGGAACTATGTTCCCGTAGATTTTATTGTTCTTGTTATAGATTGCAATCCTTCATGTCCTATTATTCTTGGTAGACCTTTCCTTAGAATGATTGGTGCAATCATTGATATGAAGGAAGCGAATATTAGATTCCAATTTCCGTTAAGGAAAGGCATGGAACACTTCCCTAGAAATAAGATTAAATTACCTTATGAATCTATTATGAGAGCCACTTCTGGATTGCGTTCCAAAGATGGCAATACCTAGATCTATCCTTGCTTTTATGCCTGGCTAGGGGGGGTTAAACGATAGCGCTTGTTGGGAGGCAACCCAATTTTATTTTTAGTTATTTGCTTTTTTATTCTGTTTAGGAATAAATATTTGATCTAGCCTCTGGTTAGACTTGTTTTTATGTTTTAATTAGTGTTTGTGCCAAGTTAAACCTATAGGATCTTCTTGGATGATAGTTATTTGATCTTGCTGAAAATTCCAGAAACTTTCTGTTCACGAAAACAATTGTTAAAACTCACCAGAATGTGATAAAATATTGATTCCAATTGCTGATGATCAATAAACAAATTGTCTAGGACGTCCTATTTTGGCTGAATTTTTTGAGTTCAGAAGTTTGCGCTAGTTACAGATTACTACAGACTGTTCTGTTTTTGACAGATTCTGTTTTTCGTGTGTTGTTTGCTTATTTTGATGAATCTATGGCTAATAAAATAGTTTATAAACCATAGAGAAGTTGTAATACAGTAGGTTTAACACCAATATAAATAAATAATGAGTTCATTACAGTACCTTGAAGTGGTGTTTTGTTTTCTTTCGCTAACGGAGCTCACGAGATTTTCTGTTAAGTTTTGTGTTGTGAAGTTTTCAAGTTTTGGGTAAAAGATTTGATGGATTAAGGAACAAGGAGTGGCAAGAGCCTAAGCTTGGGGATGCCCATGGCACCACAAGATAATCTAAGGACACCAAAAAGCCAAAGCTTGGGGATGCCCCGGAAGGCATCCCCTCTTTCGTCTACTTCCATCGGTAACTTTACTTGGAGCTATATTTTTATTCACCACATGATAAGTGTTTTGCTTGGAGCGTCTTGTATAATTTGAGTCTTTGCTTTTTAGTTTACCACAATAATCCTTGCTTTACACACCTTTTGAGAGATACACACATGATTCGTAATTTATTAGAATACTCACTGCGCTTCGCTTATATCTTTTGAGCTATATAGTTTTTGCTCTAGTGCTTCACTTATATCTTTTAGAGCACGGCGGTGGTTTTGTTTTATAGAAACTATTATTCTCTCATGCTTCACTTATATTATTTTGAGAGTCTTAAACAGCATGGTAATTTGCTTAAATTGGGAAATTAATCCTAATATTTTAGGTATTCAAGACTAGTAAAAAACTTTCTTATGAGTGTGTTGAATACAAAGAGAAGTTTGATGCTTGATGATTGTTTTGAGATATGGAGGTAGTGATATTAAAGTTGTGCTAGTTGAGTAGTTGTGGAATTGAGAAATACTTGTGTTGAAGTTTGCAAGTCCCGTAGCATGCACGTATGGTAAAGGTTATGTAACAAATTTGAAACATGAGGTGTTCTTCGATTGTCTTCCTTATGAGTGGCGGTTGGGGACGAGCGATGGTCTTTTCCTACCAATCTATCCCCCTAGGAGCATGCGCGTAGTGCTTGGTTTTTGATGACTTGTAGATTTTTACAATAAGTATGTGAGTTCTTTATGACTAATGTTGAGTCCATGGATTATACGCACTCTTACCCTTCCATCATTGCTAGCCTCTTCGGTACCGTGCATTGCCCTTTCTCACATTGAGAGTTGGTGCAAACTTCGCCGGTGCATCCAAACCCCGTGATATGATACGCTCTGTCACACATAAACCTCCTTATATCATCCTCAAAACAGCCACCATACCTACCTATTATGGCATTTCCATAGCCATTCCGAGATATATTGCCATGCAACTTTCCACCGTTCCATTTATCATGACACGTTCATCATTGTCATATTGCTTTGCATGATCATGTAGTTGACATCGTATTTGTGGCAAAGCCACAGTTCATAATTTTTCATACATGTCACTCTTGATTCATTGCCTATCCCGGTATACCGCCGGAGGCATTCATATAGAGTCATACTTTGTTCTAGTATCGAGTTGTAATAATTGAGTTGTAAATAAATAGAAGTGTGATGATCATCATTCATAGAGCATTGTCCCAAAAAAAGAGAAAGCCCAAATAAAAAAAGGAAGGCCCAAACAAAAAAAGAAAATAAAAAGGGACAATGCTACTATCCTTTTTTTCCACACTTGTGCTTCAAAGTAGCACGATGATCTTCATGATAGAGAGTCTCTTGTTTTGTCACTTTCATATACTAGTGGGAATTTTTCATTATAGAACTTGGCTTGTATATTCCAACAATGGGCTTCCTCAAATGCCCTAGGTCTTCGTGAGCAAGCAAGTTGGATGCACACCCACTTAGTTTCTTTTTGTTGAGCTTTCATGCATTTATAGCTCTAGTGCATCCGTTGCATGGCAATCCCTACTCCTTGCATTAACATCAGTCGATGGGCATCTCCATAGCCCGTTGATTAGCCGCGTTGATGTGAGACTTTCTCCTTTTTTGTCTTCTCCACATCACCCCCATCATTATATTCTATTCCACCCATAGTGCTATATCCATGGCTCACGCTCATGTATTGCGTGAAGGTTCAAAAAGTTTGAGATTACTAAAGTATGAAACAATTGCTTGGCTTGTCATCGGGGTTGTGCATGATGAGAGCATTCTTGTGTGACGAAAATGGAGCATGACTAAACTATATGATTTTGTAGGGATGAACTTTCTTTGGCCATGTTATTTTGAGAAGACATAATTGCTTAGTTAGTATGCTTGAAGTATTATTACTTTTTTGTCGATATTAAACTTTTATCTTGAATCTTTCAGATCTGAATATTCATACCACAATTAAGGGGGTTACATTAAAAAATTATGCCAACTAGCATTCCACGTCAAAAATTCTGTTTTTATCATTTACCTACTCGAGGACGAGCAGGAATTAAGCTTGGGGATGCTTGATACGTCTCCAACGTATCTATAATTTTTTATTGCTTCATGCTATATTATATTCTGTTTTGGATGATTAATGGGCTTTGTTATAAACTTTTATATTATTTTTGGGACTAACGTATTAACCGGAGGCCCAGCCCAAATTGTTGTTTTTTTGCCTATTTCAGAGTTTCGCAGAAAAAGAATATCTAACGGAATGAAACCTTCGGGAACGTGATTTTCGGAACAAACGTGATCCAGAGTACTTGGAGTCTACGTCAAGAAATCAACCAGGAGAGCACGAGGCAGGGGGGCGCGCCTACCCCCCCTGGGCGAGCCCTCCACCCTGATGACCCACAAGTATAGGGGATCTATCGTAGTCCTTTCGATAAGTAAGAGTGTCGAACCCAACGAGGAGCAGAAGGAAATGATAAGCGGTTTTCAGCAAGGTATTCTCTGCAAGTACTGAAATAAGTGGTAACAGATAGTTTTGTGATAGGATAATTTGTAATGAGCAACAAGCAACAAAAGTAAATAAAGTGCAGCAAGGTGGCCCAATCCTATTTGTAGCAAAGGACAAGCCTGGACAAACTCTTATATAGAGAAAAGCGCTCCCGAGGACACATGGGAATTATCGTCAAGCTAGTTTTCATCACGTTCATATGATTCGCGTTCGGTACTTTGATAATTTGATATGTGGGTGGACCGGTGCTTGGGTGCTGTTCTTACTTGAACAAGCATCCCACTTATGATTAACCTCTATTGCAAGCATCCTCAACTACAACAAAAGTATTAAGGTAAACCTAACCATAGCATGAAACATATGGATCCAAATTAGCCCCTTACGAAGCAACGCATAAACTAGGGTTTAAGCTTCTGTCACTCTAGCAACCCATCATCTACTTATTACTTCCCAATGCCTTCCCCTAGGCCCAAATAATGGTGAAGTGTTATGTAGTCGACGTTCACATAACACCACTAGAGGATAGACAACATACATCTCATCAAAATATCGAACAAATACCAAATTCACATGACTACTAATAGCATGACTTCTCCCATGTCCTCAGGAACAAACGTAACTACTCACAAAGCATATTCATGTTCATAATCAGAGGGGTATTAATATGCATAAAGGATCTGAACATATGATCTTCCACCAAATAAACCAACTAGCATCAACTACAAGGAGTAATTAACACTACTAGCAACCTACTAGTACCAATCCTAGACTATGAGACAAGAATTGGATACAAGAGATGAACTAGGGTTTTGAGAGGAGATGGTGCTGGTGAAGATGTTGATGCAGATTGCCCTCTCCCGATGAGAGGAGCGTTGGTGATGACGATGGCGATGATTTCCCTCTCCTAGAGGGAAGTGTCCCCGGCAGAACAGCTCTGCCGGAGCCCTAGATTGGTTCCGCCAAGGTTCCGCCTCGTGGCGGCGGAGTCTCGTCCCGAAAGGTTGCTTATGATTTTTCCCTGGACGAAAGACTTCATATAGCAGAAGATGGCCACCAGAGAGCCAACAGGGGGCCCACGAGGCAGGGGGGCGCGCCCCCCACCCTCGTGGGCAGGTGGTGGCCCCCCTAACGTATTTCTTCCGCTCAGTATTTTTTATTATTTCCAAAAATAACTTTCATGGAGTTTCAGGACTTTTGGAGTTGTGCAGAATAGGTCTCTAATATTTGCTCCTTTTCCAGCCGAGAATTCCAGCTGCCGGCATTCTCCCTCCTTATGTAAACCTTGTAAAATAAGAGAGAATAGGCATAAGTATTGTGACATAACATGTAATAACAGCCCATAATGCAATAAATATCGATATAAAAGCATGATGCAAAATGGACGTATCAACTCCCCCAAGCTTAGACCTCGCTTGTCCTCAAGCGAAAGCCGATAACGATAAATATGTCTACATGTTTAGAGGTAGAGGTGTCGATAAAATAAAATACGGACATGAGGGCATCATGATTATTCTCATAACAGCAACATATATGGATATTGTCATATGATTTCTTATGCTTAAGTAATAATATATTCACAATGCAGAGTATGAATCAGAAACTTTATTGAGAACTAACAAACTATAATCTCAGTCATTGAAGCAATTGCAATTTATCATAACATCAGAAAGAGTCTATGTCAGAGCTTTCTAGCAAGTCCACATACTCAACTATCATTTAGTCTTTCATAATTGCTAACACTCACGCAATACTTGTGGTTACGGAGTTTTAATCGGACACAGAGAAAGATAGGGGCTTATAGTTTCGCCTCCCAACCTTTTACCTCAGGGGTAATGTCAACAATAATAACTCATGCTGACTTACATCCAATTCAATATATCTATCAGGATCTTTCCAACATCCCGTGCTTGCCAAAGGATAAAATGTAAAAAGGAAAGGTGAAGATCACCATGACTCTTGCATAAGTTGGAAGATAATAATAAAAGATAGGCCCTTCGCACAGGGAAGCAGAGGTTGACATGCGCTTTTATGGTTGGATGCACAAAATCTCAATGCGAAAGAACGTCACTTTATATTGCCACTTGTGATATGAACCTTTATTATGCAGTCCGTCGCTTTTATTTCTTCCACATCACAAGATCGTATAAAGCTTATTTCCTCCACACCAATCAATCATACATATTTAGAGAGCAATTTTTATTGCTTGCACCGATGACAACTTACTTGAAGGATCTTACTCAATCCATAGGTAGATATGGTGGACTCTCATGGCAAAACTGGTTAAAGGGTTTTTGGAAGCACAAGTAGTATCTCTACTTGGTGCTAAGAATTTGGCTAGCATGAGGGGGAAAGGCAAGCTCAACATGTTGGATGATCCATGACAATATACTTTATCTCAGATATAAGAAAACATAACTCATTACGTTGTCTTCCTTGTCCAACATCAACTCTTTAGCATGTCATATTTTAATGAGTGCTCCCAATCATAAAAGATGTCCAAGATAGTATATTTATATGTGAAACCTCTCTTTCCTTATTACCTCCTATTAATTGCAACGATGACCAAAGCTATGTTTGCCAACTCCCAACAATTTTTAATCATCATACTCTTTCTATGTGAAGTCATTACTCTCAATAAGATCAATATGATCTCTTTGTTTCTTTTAATTCTTTTCCCCTTTTTTTTCAAGATCATGGCAAAATAATCAAGCCCTTGACTCAACACTAATCTTTATTATATAGCTCACGGACACGATTACATAGAGAAATCATAAAGCAAAACTCAAAACTAGATCATGCCATAAACTTTATTCTACTATATCAAGATACTACTAATTAGGATCGAACTAGGAAAAACGGTAAAGATAGGAGTGTGATGGTGATACGATACCGGGGCATCTCCCCCAAGCTTGGCAGTTGCCAAGGGGAGTGCCCATACCCATGTGATTATATCTCCTTTGTTGATGAAGAGGAAGATAATGGTTTAGTTGATGACATAGTCTTCTTCCTTAATTAGCGCTTGAGGACAGAATTTTGATCCCTCAAGTCATCAATCTCTTGCTCCAGGCTTAATATCTTTTTGCATAATTCCTGCTTGTTTTCCTGCAAGAGACGAAAAGGGATAAACTCGATCTTAAGTTTCTTTGCTCTATCAGGGAGGCTTGACTTTTTGAACTCCACATGCATGTCCCCAGGTTGAGGTAGTGGGACTTCATCTTCATCCGAGCTCGTCTCCTCCTTTCTCTTGGGTTCATAGTCCTCTTCTTCTTCCGTAGTCCAACCATAGTGCTCCACATCTCCATAGACCTTAGGATTTGCAAGGTAATCATCCACATAACTTTCTCCTTCCGAATCCTGGGACGACATGTTGCTCTAATCTGCAGCAGAATAGCTCGAGAAGAAAACAGAGGATAATTGCATGACACAGGAGTCAAAACCTTCGGGATATTATATAATGAATTCTTACCGACCAAAATATGTATCGTGCAAGAAAACGGAGTCCGGAGAGCACACGAGGTGCCCACGAGGTAGGGGGCGCGCCCAGTAGGGTAGGGCACGCCCTCCACCCTTGTGGAGCCCTCGTGTCCTTCCCGGACTGCTTCTTATTTTTCTATTTTTCTAAATATTCCAAAACGGAGAGATATTGCCTTTAGAACTGTTTTGGAGTCGGTTTACTTACCGTACCACATACCTATTCCTTTTTGGAGTCTGAAATGTTCCGGAAAGTGTCCCTTATGTATTCCTCCGGGATTACGGTTTCAATAACATTGGTTTCAACATTTATAGGATTACCTGAGATATAATGTCTGATTCTTTAACCGTTCACCACCTTCGGATTTGTGCCTTCGAAGTTGTTGATTTTTATGGCACCGGAACGATAGACCTCCTCGATAACGTAAGGACCTTCCCATTTAGAGAGAAGTTTTCCTGCAAAAAATCTTAAACGAGAGTTGTATAGCAATACATAATCACCTACATTAAACTCACGCTTTTGTATCCTTTTGTCATGCCATCTTTTAACTTTTTCTTTAAACAACTTGGCATTCTCATAAGCTTGGGTTCTACATTCATCAAGTGAGCTAATATCAAATAACCTCTTCTCACCGGCAAGTTTGAAATCATAATTGAGCTCTTTAATAGCCCAATAAGCCTTATGTTCTAGTTCGAGAGGTAAGTGACATGCTTTTCCATAAACCATTTTATATGGAGACACACCCATAGGATTTTTATATGCAGTTCTGTAGGCCCATAATGCATCGTCAAATTTCTTGGACCAATTCTTTCTAGATCTATTAACAGTCTTTTGCAAAATTAATTTGAGTTCCCTATTACTCAATTCTACTTGACCACTAGACTGCGGGTGATAAGGAGATGCAATTCTATGATTAACATCATACTTAGCAAGCATTTTACGGAAAGCACCATGAATAAAATGTGAACCACCATCAGTCATTAAATATCTAGGGACTCCAAACCTCGGAAGAATAACTTCCTTAAGCATCTTAATAGAAATGTTATGATCAGCACTACTAGTTGGAATAGCTTCTACCCACTTAGTAATGTAATCAACAGCAACTAAAATATGTGTGTAACCATTAGAGGCAGGAAAAGGTCCCATATAATCAAAACCCCAAACATCAAATGGTTCAATAACAAGTGAATAGTTCATAGGCATTTCTTGACGTCTACTAATATTACCAATTCTTTGACATTCATCACAAGATAAGACAAACTTACGGGCATCCTTGAAGAGAGTAGGCCAATAAAAACCGGATTGCAATACCTTATGTGCAGTTCTATCTCCAGCGTGGTGTCCTCTATAAGCTTCAGAGTGACACTTGCGTAGTATCTGTTCCTGTTCATGCTCAGGTACACAACGTCTAATAACACCATCTACTCCTTCTTTATAAAGATGTGGGTCATCCCAGAAGTAATGTCTCAAATCATAGAAAAACTTTTTCTTTTGCTGGTATGTGAAACTAGGTGGTATAAATTTAGCAACGATGTAATTAGCATAATCACCATACCATGGAGCTGTATGAGAAGCATTTATGACATTTAATTGCTCATCAGGAAAGCTATCATCAATAGGTAGTGGGTCATCAAGAACATTTTCTAACCTAGACAAGTTGTCTGCAACGGGGTTCTCAGCTCCCTTTCTATCAACAATATGCAAATCAAATTCTTGTAGCAAGAGAACCCATCTAATAAGTCTAGGTTTAGCATCTTTATTTTCCATAAGATATTTAATAGCAGCATGATACGTGTGAATAGTTACTTTAGAATCAACAATATAAGGTCTGAACTTATCACAAGCAAATACAACTGCTAAGAATTGTTTTTCAGTAGTAGCATAATTTCTTTGAGCATTGTCTAGAGTTTTACTAGCATATTGAATAACATTTAATTTCTTATCGACTCTTTGCCCTAGAATAGCACCTATAGCATAATCACTAGCATCACACATAATTTCAAAGGGTAAATTCCAATCAGGTGGCTGAACAATAGGTGCAGAGATCAATGCTTTCTTAAGTATTTCAAATGCTTCTACACAATCATCATCAAAGACAAATGGTATATCTTTTTGTAATAAATTAGTCAGAGGCCGAGAAATTTTGGAGAAGTCCTTAATGAACCTCCTATAAAAACCGGCATGGCCAAGGAAACTTCTTATACCTTTGATGTCCTTGGGACATGGCATCTTTTCAATAGCATCAACCTTGGCTTTATCAACTTCAATACCTCTTTCAGAAACTTTATGCCCCAAGACAATACCTTCATTAACCATAAAGTGGCACTTTTCCCAATTCAAGACAAGGTTAGTTTCTTCACATCTCTGCAAAACTCGATCAAGGTTGCTCAAGCAATCATCAAAAGAGGATCCATAGACGGAGAAGTCGTCCATGAAAACCTCACAAATCTTTTCACAAAAGTCAGAGAATATAGCCATCATGCATCTTTGAAAGGTAGCAGGTGCATTACATAAACCAAAAGGCATACGTCTATAAGCAAAAGTACCAAAAGGGCAAGTAAAAGTAGTCTTTGATTGATCATTGGCTGACACAGGTATTTGAGAGAAACCAGAATAACCATCTAGAAAGCAAAAATGTGTATGTTTAGATAATCTTTCTAGCATTTGATCGATAAAAGGTAAGGGGTAATGATCTTTTTTAGTAGCCTTATTTAATTTGCGGAAATCAATTACCATCCTATAACCTGTAATAATTCTTTGCAGAATCAATTCATCTTTATCATTAGGGACGACGGTAATACCTCCCTTCTTAGGGACGCAATGGACAGGACTTACCCACTGACTATCAGCAACGGGATAAATTATACCTGCCTCCAGGAGCTTTAGTATTTCTTTTCTTACCACTTCTTTCATCTTAGGATTCAGCCGTCGTTGATGATCACGAACTGGTTTGGCATCTTCCTCCAAATTTATTTTATGTTGACATAGAGTGGGACTAATGCCCTTAAGATCATCAAGAGTATATCCAATAGCAGCACGGTGCTTCTTCAGAGTTTTCAATAATCTCTCTTCTTCATGCTCTGAAAGGTTAGCACTAATAATAACAGGATATATCTTTTCCTCATCAAGATAAGCATATTTAAGAGTATCAGGCAACGGTTTAAGCTCAAACACGGGATCACCTTTGGGTGGAGGAGGATCCCCTAGGATTTCAACAGGCAAATTGTGTTTCAGGATAGGTTCCTGTTTAAAGTATACTTCATCTATTTCCCTTCTTTCATTCATAAACATATCATTTTCATGGTCTAGCAAATATTGTTCTAAAGGATCACTAGGAGGTACGGCAATAGAAGCAAGACCAATAATTTCATCCTTACTAGGCAATTCTTCTTCACGGTGTTGTCTACGAAATTTAGAAAAGTTGAACTCATGAGACATATCACCTAAACCGATAGTAACAACATCCTTTTCGCAATCTATCCTGGCATTAACGGTGTTCAAGAAGGGTCTACCAAATATAATGGGACAAAAGTTATCTTGTGGGGAACCAACAACAAGAAAATTAGCAGGGTATTTAGTTTTCCCGCACAAGACTTCAACATCTCTAACAATCCCCATTGGTGAAATAGTATCTCTATTGGCAAGTTTAATTGTAACATCAATATCTTCTAACTCAGCAGGTGCAATATCATGCTTAATTTCTTTGTGTAAGTCAATAGGTATGGCACTAGCACTAGCACCCATATCACATAAGCCATGATAACAATGATCTCCTATTTTAACAGAAATAACAGGCATGCCTACCACAGGTCTATGTTTATCTTTAGCACAAGGTTTGGCAATTCTAGCAGTTTCCTCACAGAAATAAATAACATGCCCATCAATATTATCAGACAACAGATCTTTAACAATAGCAATATTAGGTTCAACTTTAATTTGCTCAGGAGGTGTATAAGTCCTAGTATTGCTTTTACAAACAACAGTTGAAGCTTTAGCATGATCCTTTATCCTAACAGGAAAAGGTGGTTTCTCAACATAAGAAGTAGGAACAATAGGATCATTATAGGTGACAATCTTTTCTTCAACTTTAGTAGGTGCGGCTACTTTTACTTCTATGGGAGGATGATATTTAAACCACTTCTCCTTGGGGAGATCAACATAAGTAGCAAAAGATTCACAGAAAGAAGCTACTATCTCAGAGTCAAGTCCATATTTAGTGCTAAACTTATGGAAAACATCGGTATCCATAAAAGATTTAACACAATCAAACTTAGGTGTCATACCTGACTCCTTACCTTCGTCGAGATCCCAATCTTCAGAGTTGCATTTAATTCTATCCAATAAATTCCATTTGAATTCAATAGTCTTCATCATAAAAGAGCCAGCACAAGAAGTATTGAGTATGGTGCAATTTTTATCAGAAAGCCGAGCATAAAAACTTTGAATAATTATTTCTCTTGGGAGCTCATGATTGGGGCATGAATATAACATTGATTTAAGCCTCCCCCAAGCTTGAGCGATGCTTTCTCCTTCGCGAGGCCAAAAATTATATATATAATTGCGATCACGATGAACAAGATGCATAGGATAAAATTTCTGATGAAATTCCAATTTCAATCGTTTGTAGTTCCATGACCCCGTATCATCACATAGCCTATACCGTGTCGATTCATCTCCCTTCAAAGATAAAGGGAAGACCTTCCTCTTAACAACATCACCGGGTATACCTGCAAGCTTAAATAATCCACAAACTTCATCCACATATATTAGGTGCTCATCAGGATGCTTTGTTCCATCTCCTGTAAAAGGATTAGCTAGCAGTTTTTCTAACATACCCGAAGGAATCTCAAAGTGGACATTTTCATTTTCATTTTCATTTTCATTAGGTTCAGTAGGTTGAGGAGCAACTCTTTGCTCTACTGGTCGGGGTGAAGATACCCCGAACAAGCCCCTCAGAGGATTACTTTCCATAGTAACAAGTGATAATAAATTTCAGCACACTATATAAATTTTTCCTTACCAAATTCCACCTACCAAAGGCGCTTCACTCCCCGGCAACGGCGACAGAAAAGAGTCTTGATGACCCACAAGTATAGGGGATCTATCGTAGTCCTTTCGATAAGTAAGAGTGTCGAACCCAACGAAGAGCAGAAGGAAATGATAAGCGGTTTTCAGCAAGGTATTCTCTGCAAGTACTGAAATAAGTGGTAACAGATAGTTTTCTGAAAGGATAATTTGTAACGAGCAACAAGTAAAAAAGTAAATAAAGTGCAGCAAGGTGGCCCAATCCTTTTTGTAGCACAGGACAAGCCTGGACAAACTCTTATATAGAGAAAAGCGCTCCCGAGGACACATGGGAATTATCGTCAAGCTAGTTTTCATCACGTTCATATGATTCGCGTTCAGTACTTTGATAATTTGATATGTGGGTGGACCGGTGCTTGGGTGCTGTTCTTACTTGAACAAGCATCCCACTTATGATTAACCTCTATTGCAAGCATCTGCAACTACAACAAAAGTATTAAGGTAAACCTAACCATAGCATGAAACATATGGATCCAAATCAGCCCCTTACGAAGCAACGCATAAACTAGGGTTTAAGCTTCTGTCACTCTAGCAACCCATCATCTACTTATTACTTCCCAATGCCTTCCCCTAGGCCCAAATAATGGTGAAGTGTTATGTAGTCGACGTTCACATAACACCACTAGAGGATAGACAACATACATCTCATCAAAATATCGAACGAATACCAAATTCACATGACTAATAATAGCAAGATTTCTCCCATGTCCTCAGGAACAAACGTAACTACTCACAAAGCATATTCATGTTCATAATCAGAGGGGTATTAATATGCATAAAGGATCTGAAGATATGATCTTCCACCAAATAAACCAACTAGCATCAACTACAAGGAGTAATCAACACTACTAGCAACCTACTAGTACCAATCCCAGACTATGAGACAAGAATTGGATACAAGATATGAACTAGGGTTTTGAGAGGAGATGGTGCTGGTGAAGATGTTGATGGATATTGCCCTCTCCCGATGAGAGGAGCGTTGGTGATGACGATGGCGATGATTTCCCCCTCCCGGAGGGAAGTGTCCCCGGCAGAACAGCTCTACCGAAGCCCTAGATTGGTTCCGCCAAGGTTCCGCCTCGTGGCGGCGGAGTCTCGTCCCGAAAGGATGCTTATGATTTTTCCCTGGACGAAACACTTCATATAGCAGAAGATGGCCACCGGAGAGCCAACAGGGGGCCCACGAGGCAGGGGGCGCGCCCTGGTTAGGGCGCGCCCCCCACCCTCGTGGGCAGGTGGTGGCCCCCTGACGTATTTCTTCCACTCAGTATTTTTTATTATTTCCAAAAATAACTTTCGTGGAGTTTCAGGACTTTTGGAGTTGCGCAGAATAGGTCTCTAATATTTGCTCCTTTTCCAGCCCAGAATTCCAGCTGCCGGCATTCTCCCTCCTTATGTAAACCGTGTAAAATAAGAGAGAATAGGCATAATTATTGTGACATAACGTGTAATAACAGCCCATAATGCAATAAATATCGATATAAAAGCATGATGCAAAATGGACGTATCACACCCTCGTGGGGCCCATGTTGCTCCACCGACGTACTTCTTCCTCCTATATATACCTACGTACCCCCAAACCAACAGAGGCATCCATGAAAACCTAATTACACCGCCGCAACCTTCTGTACCCGTGAGATCCCATCTTGGGGCCTTTTCCGGCGTCCTGCCGGAGGGGGCATTGATCACGGAGAGCTTCTACATCAACACCATAGCCTCTCCGATGATGTGTGAGTAGTTTACCTCAGACCTTTGAGTCCATAGTTATTAGCTAGATGGCTTCTTCTCCCTCTTTGGATCTCAATACAAAGTTCTCCGCGATGCTCGTGGAGATCTATTCGATGTAATCTTCTTTTGCGGTGTGTTTGTTGAGACCGATGAATTGTGGGTTTATGATCAAGTTTATCTATGAACAATATTTGAATCTTCTCTGAATTATTTTATGTATGATTGGATATCTTTGCAAGTCTCTTTGAATTATCAGTTTGGTTTGGCCTACTAGATTGATCTTTCTTGCAATGGGAGAAGTGTTTAGCTTTGGGTTCAATCTTGCGGTGTCCCTTCCCAGTGACAGCAGGGGCAGCAAGGCACGTATTGTATTGTTGCCATCGAGGATGAAAAGATGGGGTTTATATCATATTGCATGAGTTTATCCCTCTACATCATGTCATCTTACTTAAAGCATTACTCTGTTCTTTTGAACTTAATACTCTAGATGCATGATGGATAGTGGTCGATGTGTGGAGTAATAGTAGTAGATGCAGGTAGGAGTCGGTCTACTTGTCTCGGACATGATGCCTATATACATGATCATACCTAGATATTCTCATAACTATGCTCAATTCTATCAATTGCTCAACAGTAATTTGTTCACCCACGGTAATACTTATGCTCTTGAGAGAAGCCACTAGTGAAACCTATGGCCCCCGGGTCTATTTTGCATCATATTAATCTTCCAACACTTAGCCATTTTTATTGCCTTTTATTTTACTTTGCATCTTTATTATAAAAATACCAAAAATATTATCTTATCATATCTATCAGATCTCACTTTCGCAAGTGACCGTGAAGGGATTGACAACCCCTTTATTGCGTTGGTTGCGAGGTTTTTATTTGTTTGTGTAGGTGCGAGCGACTTGAGCGTGGCCTCCTACTGGATTGATACCTTGGTTCTCAAAAACTGAGGGAAATACTTGCGCTGCTTTACTGCATCACCCTTTCCTCTTCAAGGGAAAGCCAACGCAGTGCTCAAGAGATAGCAATGCCCAATATGTAAGCTGCTTCACTGAGGTCTTTCTTTGAAAAACTCCTTTCAAACACTCCTTTATGCTTTCCAGAAAATTCTACATCATTTCCGATCAACAATATGGCATCCACATATAATATCAGAAATGCTACAGAGCTCCCACTCACTTTCTTGTAAATACAGGCATCTCCAAAAGTCTGTATAAACATATGCTTTGATCACACTATCAAAGCATATATTCCAACTCCGAGATGCTTGAACCAGTCCATAGATGGATCACTGGAGCTTGCACACTTTGTTAGCAACTTTAGGATTGACAAAACCTTCTGGTTGCTGCATCATATACAACATTTCTTTAAGAGATCCATTAAGGAATGCAGTTTTGACATCCATTTGCCAGATTTCATAAAATGTGGCAATTGCTAACATGATTCGGACAGACTTTAAGCATCGCTACGAGTGAGAAAATCTCATTGTAGTCAACATCTTGAACTTGTCGAAAACCTTTTTGAAACAAGTCGAGCTTTGTAGATAGTAACACTACCATCAGCGTCTGTCTTCCTGTTGAAGATCCATTTATTCTTAATGGCTTGCCGATCATCGGGCAAGTCCACCAAAGTCCATACTTTGTTCTCATACATGGATCCCATCTCAGAATTCATGGCCTCAAGCCATTTCGCGGAATCTGGGCTTATTATAGCTTCCTCATAGTTCGTAGGTTCGTCATGGTCTAGTAACATGACTTCCAGAATAGGATTACCGAACCACTCTGGTGCGGATTGTACTCTGGTTGACCTACAAGTTTCGGTAGTAACTTGATCTGAAGTTTCATGATCATCATCATTAACTTCCTCACTAATTGGTGTAGGCATCACTGGAACTGATTTCTATGATGAACTACTTTCAAATTCGGGAGAAGGTACAATTACCTCATCAAGTTCTACTTTCCTCCCAGTCACTTCTTTCGAGAGAAACTCCTTCTCTAGAAAGGATCCATTCTTAGCAACGAATATCTTGCCTTCGGATCTGTGATAGAAGGTGTACCCAACAGTCTCCTTTGGGTATCCTATGAAGACCCATTTCTCCGATTTGGGTTCGAGCTTATCAGGTTGAAGCTTTTTCACATAAGCATTGCAGACCCAAACTTTAAGAAACGACAGCTTAGGTTTATTGCCAAACCACAGTTCATACGGTGTTGTCTCAACGGATTTAGATGGTGCCCTATTTAACATGAATGCAGCTATCTCTAATGCATAACCAGGGCTAAGTATGTTGACGCTTTAGAAGCGACAAAGAAGATGTTGAATCATATAGTTCATTCATGAACTTAGTATAGTTCCAAGATGGCTTTTGACAATGGGACACTACTGCAGGTAGTTGCTCCATAACTCAGGCTAAGTATGTTGACGCTTTAGAAGCGACAAAGAAGATGTTGAATCATATAGTTCATTCATGAACTTAGTATAGTTCCAAGATGGCTTTTGACAATGGGACACTACTGCAGGTAGTTGCTCCATAACTCAGTCTGAGGAATCCAGGTTCGACCTGTGATTCACATACATACAAAGCCAAGTCCACACAAAATATGAATTTTGTGAAAACGTGAAAACGCGAGGACATGCAAAGATACACACGGAACTGAAGTCATCAGATCCGTTGGACATTAGGCTATACCACAAGCGAAGCATAGTTACACCGGTGTGCCACAGGTGTGAAGTGCATTAGCATAAGCTAGATTATTGACTCTAGTGCAAGTGGGAGTCTGTAGGAGATATGCCCTAGAGGCAATAATAAATGATATTATTTATCTCCGAGTTCATAATTATGTTTATGTTCCATGCTATAACTGCTATGGTTCTCGAGTCTGCAATAACCACGAGGCTCGGAGGAAGACTCATATGCACGTGTGGAATAATAAACGGTAAAATGTATTCCTAGTCTGGCCTCTAAGACTAGCTCAAGTGTTGCATGATGGTTATGTTTTCCTGATCATGGGCATGTCTATGTCAGCAACCTTGAGGGCATAATGTTAAGAGAACATTTGTGTTGAATCGACCCGGCATGATGTTATGCTATAAGATTCATTCGTCACAAGTTTATTGGTACATAACACAGAGATGGTTAACGTTTGCATGATTCCTTAGACCATGAGAGTATCGAGTTTCTTCATGCTTGCTTCATGAACTTTGGGGTTTGTTAAACGTCATCCGTAAATGGGTGGCTATTACGGCGGCTTACGGGTTCATGGAAAAGTGTGTCAAGTAACTTGATAGCTCAAGATTGGGATTTGCTCCTCCGACGATGGAGAGATATCTCTGGGCCCTCTCGGTGTTACGGTATCCATCATCGTCTGGCCAGACACTTTGTGATTTGATCACGGGGATGCCGGAACACGATAACGAGAAAAGAGAACAATACCGGTAACGAGGTAACTAGCATAGTGGACAAGTTGTTGATCCACGGGAATGCCAACATGTCTCACCTCGGGTATTTGTAACATATCGCGAAGCAACAGGAATAGCACACGACAACTGGAGGTTCACTCGAATATTTATTCGTGTGGGTATAGGGGTCAATATGGGTGTCCACGGCTCCGATGTTGATCATTGATCGGAAGGGGTTCCGGGTCATGTCTATACTTCACCGAACCTATAGGGTCACACGCTTAAGGGTCATCTATCTGCTGAATACTAGACAGGGAGTCTGAGAGAAAATCACCGAAAAAGTTTCGGACACCGAAAAGTTTCGGACAGCGGAATCGTACCGCAGAGAGAGGTCATCGGATAAGTTTCGATGATACCGAAAAGTTGTTTCGGGATACACCATTAAGTCAAATTGGTTTCGGCACATGCCTGATAATTCTTGGAGGATGCCAGAATCATTCTGGAAGCTTTTTGGAATTTTCTGAGATAAAAACCGGAAATGTTCCGGAGCTGCCGGAGCCACTTCAGATGCGTTTCGCAGATGAAAATCACTAAAACCGGAATTGTTTCGGAACGTGTTGAAAATCATTTTAGTGGGTACTGGAAATGTTCTTAGCCCACATAAATATTTTCAGTTCGATCAGACGCTGAAAAATGTCGTCGTGAATAGTGAAAATCAGCTTTATGGTTACTTTATGGAAAGCCACCTTTTGGGGCTTTGCTCCAAAAGATCTTGGGGATGACATGGATGGATAGGAGCCATTTTTTGGGCCCCTCATGGGGGTGTGGCCGGCCACATGGGGTATCCCCCCTTGGGGACCCTCTTGTTCCTTGGTTTCACTCCTAGGTCCTTGTGGAAGGACTTCATTCATGTGCATTTTGGGTTTTTTGTGAAACTACCCTACCCCCTTGGGATTTCCTATAAATAGAGGTGGAGGGGCAGCCCTCCACACTCATCCCTTGCTCTCATACACATGCCATGCATTATATGGCTTCTTCTCTCCCTCCCACGAAAAGAGTTTCGTAGAGCCGTAAGGCTGTCTTGGTTCCGGCAGGAACTAGTTCTGGACGGCGAAGCCCTGCCGGATAGATGACACCGTATGTGTGCAACTCTGTAGAGAGATCGTAGTTTCGGTCTTAGTTCGTGAGTGCCTCCCGAAGGGCTGTCCGTGTGACCGTCCGAGTTTCGAAGGTCCTCCCGAAGGGCTGTCCGAGTGACCGTTCGAGTTTCGAAGGTCCTCCCGAAGGGCTGTCCGCGACACCGTCCGGGGGGGCTGTTCGACCGCCTCCTGGAGGGCTGTCTGAGGAGCAGATGAGGGTATACATCCTCGCGGTTGGGAGGTTGTAAATCCTAGCTGCGGGGATCTGCACCGCCGATCGTCATCGACTCTACTTCCCGCTGCGCTACGAGTCGGTAACGAAAAAGATCAAACCATGTATGCAGTCTCCATAGTGGTCCTGGGCTGGTGCGTAGGTCGGAAATTTTTTGTTTTCTGCTGCGTTACCCTATATGGTGTTCCAGGTGGCGTGAGTTGTGAAACTATTCCACATTGTTCCAAATGAAGACCAAACTCATAACTCAAATATTCACCTCCACGATCAGATCGTAGAAACCTTATTTTCTTGTTACGATGATTTTCCACTTCACTCTGAAATTCTTTGAACTTCTCAAATGTTTCAGACTTGTGTTTCATTAAGTAGATATACCCATATCTGCTCAAATCATCTGTGAAGGTCAGAAAATAACGATACCTGCCGCAAGCCTCAACACTCATCGGGCCGTATACATCAGTATGTATTATTTCCAATAAATCAGTTGCTCGCTCCATTGTTTCGGAGAATGGAGTCTTAGCCATCTTGCCCATGAGGCATGGTTCGCAAGCATCAAGTGATTCCAAAAGTCCATCAACATGGAGTTTCTTCATGCGCTTTACACCAATAAGACCTAAATGGTAGTGCCACATATAAGTTGCACTATCATTATTAACTTTGCATCTTTTGGCTTCAATATTATGAATATGTGTATTACTACGATCGAGATTCAATAAACCATTTATATTGAGTGTATGACCATAGAAGGTTTTATTCATGTAAATAGAGCAACAATTATTCTTTGACTTAAATGAATAACCGTATTGCAATAAACATGATCCAATCATATTCATGCTCAACGCAAACACCAAATAACATTTATTTTAGGTTCAACACTAATCCCGAAGGTAAAGGGAGTGTGCGGTGGTGATCTTATCAACCTTGGAATCACTTCCAAGTTTCAACTCACATCATCACCTCGCCCTTAACTAGTCTCTGTTTATTTTGCAACTCCCGTTTTGAGTTACTACTCTTAGCAACTGAACCAGTATCTAATACTGACGGGTTGCTATAAACACTAGTAAAGTACACATCAATAACATGTATATCAAATATACCTTTGTTCACTTTGCCATCCTTCTTATCCGCCAAGTATCTAGGGCAGTTCCACTTCCGGTGACTATTTCCTTTGCAGTAGAAGCACTCAGTTTCAGGCTTGGGTCTAGCTTTAGGCTTCTTCATGGGAGTGGCAACTTTCTTGTCATTCTTGTGAAGTTTCCCTTTCTTTCCCTTGCCCTTTTACTTGAAACTAGTGGTCTTGTCAACCATCAACACTTGATGCTTTTCTTGATTTCTACCTTTGCCGATTTCAGCATCGCGAAGAGCTTGGGGAATCGTTTTTGTCATCCCTTGCATATTATAGTTCATCACGAAGTTCCAGTAACTTTGGTGATAGTGACTAGAGAACTCTGTCAATCACTATCTTATCTGGAAGATTAACTCCCACTTGATTCAAGCGATTGTAGTACTCAGACATTCTGAGCACACGCTCACTGGTTGAGCTATTCTCCTCCATCTTGTAGGCAAAGTACTTTTCAGAGGTCTCATACCTCTCGACTCGGGCATGAGTCTAAAATACCAATTTCAGCTCCTGGAACATCTCATATGCTCCATGACATTTCAAAACATTTTTTAAGTCCCGGTTCTAAGCCGAAAAGCATGGTGCACTAAACTATCAAGTAGTCATCATACCGAGCTTTGCCAAACGTTCATAACGTATGCATCTTCTCCTGCAATAGGTCCGTCACCTAGCGGTGCATCAAGGACATAATTCTTCTGCGCAGCAATGAGGATAATCCTCAGATCACGAACCTAGTCTGCATCATTGCTACTATCATCTTTCAACTTATTTTTCTCTAGGAACATATCAAAAATAAACGGGGAAGCTATACGCGAGCTTATTGATCTACAACATGGATATGCAAATACTATTAGGACTAAGTTCATGATAAATTAAAGTTCAATTAATCATATTACTTAAGAACTCCCACTTAGATAGACATCCCTCTAATCATCTAAGTGATCACGTGATCCATATCAACTAAACCATGTCCAATCGTCACATGAGATGGAGTAGTTTCCAATGATGAACATCACTATGTTGATCATATCTACTATATGATTCACGCTCGACCTTTCGGTCTCAGTGTTCCGAGGCCATATCTGCATATGCTAGGCTCGTCAAGTTTAACCCGAGTATTCTGTGTGTGCAAAACTGGCTTGCACCCGTTGTATGTGAACGTAGAGCTTATCACACCCGATCATCACATGGTGTCTGGCACGACGAACTGTAGCAACGGTGCATACTCAGGGAGAACACTTGTACCTTGAAATTTAGTGAGAGATCATCTTATAATGCTACCGCCGTACTAAGCAAAATAAAATGCATAAAAAGATAAACATCACATGCAATCAAATAAGTGATATGATATGGCCATCATCATCTTGTGCCTTTGATCTCCATCTCCAAAGCACCGTCATGATCACCATCGTCATCGGCTTGACACCTTGATCTCCATCGAAGCATCGTTGTCGTCTCGCCAACTATTGCTTCTACGACTATCGCTACCTCTTAGTGATAAAGTAAAGCAATTACATGGCGATTGCATTTCATACAATAAAGCGACAACCATATGGCCCCTGCCAGTTGCCGATAACTATTACAAAACATGATCATCTCATACAATAATTTATATATCATCACGTCTTGGCCATATCACATCACAGCAAGCCCTGCAAAAACAAGTTAGACGTCCTCTACTTTGTTGTTGCAAGTTTTACGTGGCTGCTACGGGCTTCTAGCAAGAACCGTTCTTACCTACGCATCAAAACCACAGCGATTTTTCGTCAAGTGTGTTGTTTTAACCTTCAACAAGGACCGGGCGTAGTCAAACTCGATTCAACTGAAGTTGGAGAAACAGACACCCGCTAGCCACCTGTGTGCGAAGCACGTCGGTAGAACCAGTCTCATGAACACGGTCATGTAATGTCGGTCCGGGCCGCTTCATCCAACAATACCGCCGAACCAAAGTAAGACATGCTGGTAAGCAGTATGACTATTATCGCCCACAACTCATTGTGTTCTACTCGTGCATATAACATCTACGCATAGACCTGGCTCGGATGCCACTGTTGGGGAACGTAGTATTTCAAAAAATTTGCCTACGATCACGCAAGATCTATCTAGGAGAAGCATAGCAACGAGTGGGGAGAGTGTGTCCACGTACCCTCGTAGACCGAAAGCGGAATCGTTTAGTAACGCGGTTGATGTAGTCGAACGTCTTCGCGATCCAACCGATCAAGTACCGAACGCACGGCACCTCCGCGATCGGCACACGTTCAGCTCGGTGATGTCCCTCGAACTCTAGATCCAGCTGAGGCCGAGGGAGAGTTCCGTCAGCACAACGGCGTGGTGATGGTGATGATGAAGTTACCGGCGCAGGGCTTCACCTAAGCACTACGACGATATGACCGAGGTGTGAAACTGTGGAGGGGGGCACCGCACACGGCTAAGAGATTGTCTGTTGTGCCTTTGGGTGCCCCATTCCCCACGTATATAAAGGAGGGAGGGAGGAGGAGGCCGGCCAGGAGGAGGCGCGCCCAAGGGGGGAGTCCTACCTCCAAGTAGGATCCCCCCCCTTCCTACTTCCACAAGGACAAGGAGGGAAGGAGAGGGAGAAGAGAAGGAAAGGGGGCCGGGCCCCCTAGCCCTAGTCCAATTCGGTTTGGTCTAGGGGGCGCACGCACACCTTGGCCTGCCTCCTCTCTTCCACCACTAGGCCCATGAGGCCCAATAGCTTCCCAGGGGGTTCCGGTAACCCCCGATACTCCGAAACTTATCTGAAACGACCCGAACCATTCCGGTGTCCGAATGTAACCTTCCAATATATGAATCTTTATGTCTCAACCATTCCGAGACTCCTCGTCACGTCCGTGATCTCATCCGGGACTCCGAACAACCTTCGGTCATCAAATCACATAAACTCATAATACAAATCGTCATCGAGCGTTAAGCGTGCGGACCCTAAGGGTTCGAGAACTCTGTAGACATGACCAAGACACATCTCCGGTCAATAACCAATAGCAGAACCTGGATGCTCATATTGGCTCCTACATATTCTACGAAGATCTTTATTGGTCAAACCGCGTAACAACATACGTTGTTCCCTTTGTCATCGGTATGTTACTTGCCCGAGATTCGATCGTCGATATCATCATACCTAGTTCAATCTCGTTACCGGCAAGTCTATTTACTCGTTCCGTAATGCATCATCCCGCAACTAACTCATTAGTCACATTGCTTGCAAGGCTTATAGTGATGAGCATTACCGAGAGGGCCCAGAGATACCTCTCCGATATACGGAGTGACAAATCCTAATCTTGATCTATGCCAACTCAACAAACACCATTGGAGACACCTGTAGAGCATCTTTATAATCACCCAGTTACGTTGTGACATTTGATAGCACACAAAGTGTTCCTCCGGTATTCGGGAGTTGCATAATCTCATAGTCAGAGAAATATGTATAAGTCATGAAGAAAGCAATAGCAATAAAGCTATACGATCATTATGCTAAGCTAACGGATGGGTCTTGTCCATCACATCATTCTCCTAATGATGTGATCCCGTTCATCAAATGACAACACATGTCTATGGTATGGAAACTTAACCATCTTGGATTAACGAGCTAGTCTAGTAGAGGCATATTAGGGACACTTTGTTTTGTCTATGTATTCACACATGTATTAAGTTTCCGGTTAATACAATTCTAGCATGAATAATAAACATTTATCATGATATAAGGAAACATAAATAACAACTTTATTATTGCCTCTAGGGCATATTTCCTTCACAATATGGGCATATAGGTCCTGCTATTGTTTATTGATCGGAGAGGTTTCTCGGTCATGTCTGCATGTTCCCGAACACGTAGGGTCGCACGCTTAACGTTCGGTAGCACTAGGGTAGTATTGAGATATTAATAGTGGAAAATCCGAAGGTCGCTCGGAGTCCTAGATGGGATCCGGGATGTCACGAGGAGCTCCGGAATGGTCCGGAGGTAAAGATTTATATATGAAAAGTTGTTGTCGGGGTTCCGGGAAAAAGTCTAGTTTTTTCGGTATTCTACCGGGAAGCACTGGAAGGTTCCAGAGGGTTCCGGAGGGGTCCGAAAGTCCTCGGAGGGTTCCACCACGTCCCATACATTAGCATGTAGGGGGCGCCCTGGCCTTAATGGGCCAAGGGCACCAGCCCCTACAAGGCCCATGTGCATGGGGGAGGGGAAACCCTAAGGGGGAGGGCCTCCACTTGGCTTGGAGGGCACTCCTCCCCCCTTGGCCGCCGCCCCCTACCTTGGGAGGGGGGCTAGGGCTGCCATGCCCCTCCCTCACCCCTATATATAGTGGGGAGGCACGGGGGCAGCCAACCCTTCCGTGCTTGCCCCGTCTCCCTCCCGTTACTCCTCCACGTTCCGTGAGCGCTTGGCAAAGCCCTGCCGGAGTTCCGCCGGCACCACCACCACCACGCCGTCGTGTTGGTTCAGATCTCATCTACCTCCTCTACCGCACTTGCTGGATTAAGAAGGAGAGGACGCTGCCGAGCCGTACGTGTGCTAAACTCGGAGGTGTCGAACGTGCGGTACTTGGATCGGATTGGATCGCGACGCGAGTACGACTAGGCCAACCACGATCTCTAGATCGTTAACGCTTTCGGTCTACAAGGTTATGTAGACACCACTCCCCTTTTGTCAAGAAACTGAGAAGACGGAAGAGAGTTGGTGTTGTCAGTGTGGTGAGCCTATGCGGCAACCACAAGGCTGAAGTCTGCTTTGATCGTTGTTCAAGATTTGAGCCTTGGCTCCGGTTTTGATAGCTCTATATCAGTGAGTTTAGTCCAGTAACTATTTTAAGTATCTTTACTGTGCATAGTTGCATACATTTTATTCATGGATTAGTCTTGGTAATATTAACATTTGAAAAGCAATTTTTGTGTGACCATTTTTTCATCTTAGTATCTCCATCTACCAGCAAAAGGCAACGTGCACAAACCTGTATTTAACATGCAACATGAGATAGTGTGCATCGAAACTATGCTTATGTTTGTGACATCGAAAAGGTGTGGTAGCTCCCGGGACTCCCGGCACCCCCTTATCACCTTCGTACAATCCCTCTGAGATTCGTGCTAAGGCCTGACTAAAATAATACCATTTGCAGGACCTGCCAGCTTTATCAGCCCATTTGAATTATCTAATAGCCATGCATGTAGAGGCGTACTGACTAGTAGCTTGTCTTCGACGGCATGATAGGACAGGCACTGTCCTACAGTGTTGTGTGACACGTGAAGGAGGCTTTTTCGCTGGCAATGGTGAGACTGAACACTGCGCTCTCTCTCCTAGAAAATATTTTGAACGATAGCAAGATTCATCATCGCTCTCTCATATTGTTTTTTCTTCCTTCTACATTGTCTCTCAGTCTCTCTCTTCTGACATTTCTGCTCTCTCACAAACAGGCTCACAAAAAAAAGGCTGGCTATCCTTACCTTTCTTCTCACTCGGTGCCTTAAAAGACTCTCTCTCCTCCCGACAGCTTCTCTCATTTGAGGGACAAGCACACTGACCACCACGAAGTGACAGGTGAGTGGAGAATTGTTTATAGCGAAAGGCCATGGTAAAGTTGTAGTGTCACATCTTTTTACTGTTCACCTTGCGTGCTAATGGAAACAGTGCTGCACGACCATACACATATCCCAATGAGGCATGTATTGCCTGAACGGCATGATAGCCGGGTGTCTAGACACCCGGGTGTTGAAAAATCGGTCTCCATCTACCTATTGCCTGCTGATATTTTAAGCCTACATATTGCCGATTTGGTTTGAGGAATGCTTGAAGCATAATTTACTCCCTAATGTGCAAATAGCAGTATCATTTTTTGTCAAGAAACTGAGAAGACGGAAGAGAGTTGGTGTTGTCAGTGTGGTGAGCCTATGCGGCAACCACAAGGCTGAAGTCTGCTTTGATCGTTGCTCAAGATTTGAGCCTTGGCTCCGGTTTTGATAGCTCTATATCAGTGAGTTTAGTCCAGTAACTATTTTAAGTATCTTTACTGTGCATAGTTGCATACATTTTATTCATGGATTAGTCTTGGTAATATTAACATTTGAAAAGCAATTTTTGTGTGACCATTTTTTCATCTTAGTATCTCCATCTACCAGCAAAAGGCAACGTGCACAAACCTGTATTTAACATGCAACATGAGATAGGGTGCATCGAAACTATGCTTATGTTTGTGACATTCATGTGGCATCTCATGCAGATAGATTTTATTATCCATTTCTGTAGCATGCAATGTTTATTTTCTTCTTTTGGTCCATAATCCCTCCTCAAAGAAATATAAGAGTGTTTAGATCACTAAAGAAGTGATCTAAACGCTCTTATATTTCTTTACATAGGGAGTACATGTCATGATTGTTGGATACACATGCAGACTTTCAGCGAGTTTTTGTTCTCGGACTTGGGATCCACAGTCCAAAGTTGATTGGTGGATCAAGTGAACTTGGTGCATCTCCATTCAAGCTGGAGTACAATTACCAGCCTGCTTGTTTAGCGCAGTCTCCACAATCATACAAGCAAATGAGCATCTGTGGTGGCTTTGGGCGCGTGTTTGAGGCTGGTCCGGTATTTAGATCAGAAAAATCAAACACTCACAGGCATCTGTGTGAGTTTATTGGGTTGGATGCAGAAATGGAGATTAAGGAGCACTACTTTGAGGCAAGGAAGATTTGGAGGAAATAATTCTTTAGTTTGTCTATTGAAGCGATGCTGACCAAGTACTGATTTTTGTTTTCAGGTTTGTGATATCATAGATTGCTAATTGTAGCAATATTCAAACACCCAAATGAAAATTGTCGGAAGGAACTCGAGACAATAAATAGGCAGTATCCATTTGAACCTCTGAAGGTAAGACATTACTCCTTACTGTTTTGTGTTGTTATATGTGTGCTTTTGCTTAATTTACTGTCTCAACTTCTTCTAATTTATATATAGTACCTAGAGAAAACGTTGAAGCTAACGTACGAGGAAGGGATTAAAATGCTCAAGGTACTAACATGTACTTTTATGTATGTCTATGATATCATTATTGTGGCGTTGTATACAATATGCTCTTTTTTGTTGTTCTCACAGTATGATCGATACTAGAACTTAATAGCCCAATTATATTGCATGAAAGGCCTTTGTTGGAAATGATAAAACAGCTAGACAGCAAAATGCCGACCAGCCCCATGTCACTCCATCCCCATGGGCAGTGGCGGATTTACCGTACGGGCACCCTGGGCACGTGCCCGGGCTCGATCCCGTCGGTTTTCTCAACTATAGCGATCTTTCCTAGCCATCGCATGCCTAAAAACCGCCCAAAAACATGAGAAAACGATGGAAAATACATAAACTTCTCTAACTGGGCAGTCCGGGCGTTTTCGGCAGTTTGGGCCTTACTCATATAAGCTAAACAATCAGATGGGCCACAACAGCCAATAGGCCTTGTTTGCTCGATCAATCCACGTACTGAAGAAGAATCTGAATCGATCCATCCATCCACAAGTCGCCTGTTCGTCTGCGTGCGCACGAACGCGAGACCTAGTCGCGACCTAACATCTGCTGCGCAGCTGCACCTTCGAGGCGGCGAGGGCGTGAGGTAGAGACTGCCGCCGGCAGCCAGATCAACGTCGGACGACAAGATTAGAAGAGAGATTAGAGAATAGAGATGACGCGCGGCCAGGCCTCGGCCCTGGCTCCGGTGGGCGACGGTCAAGATCGGAAGCGTAAGCGGGGGCGCCAAGGCGGCGAATCGTCCGGTACCACCAGTGGGAATTCAACTCCGACTCGATCGGACGTTGGGTCTTCACCGTCGACACTAGCGACACGAGCAGCGGCAGTGAACACTCAACCTGTTCAAGAGGCATCCAGTAGCAGACTGCCAACAATTAGGGCTAGAGGCAAGCGACAACTAGGTGAGTTATATTTGTAATTTGAGAAGTTATGCATTGGATTTCTTGCCGACTCTAATTATGCTCATTAAAATTTTAGAGTTGAGCAGATTTTTTGTTGACACTAGAAGAAATTCACAAGTGGAACCGCCACAAGACCCACAACCAAGTGATGTTCATGAACATGATGACGACGTGATAGATGAGGTTCAGAACTGGATTGAGCAGGAAATGTTGGATGATGACGATGATGGTGATGATGATGAGGTGAATTTTGAGGACGAGGACGATGATGAGTTTAATCCAGCTGAAATTGTGTGTGATCCCGCTCATAGGCAACAAATTGCTGATTATCATCCGAATATTCAAGATCAGGTGAGAAGAGCATACATATTGAAGGGTCCAACCCGACCAACTGTCAAATTTGATCGCAAAAAAATTGGTAGCAAGAACCGTGCATTTTCTAAAAATTGGTATAAGAATTATGAGTGGTTAGAATATAGTGTGTCCGAGCAAGCTGCATTTTGTTTCTATTGCTTTCTTTTTAAGCAACCAGGAAGTAGTACACATTTTGGTTATGATGTCTTCACCAAAAAAGGATTCAGGGATTGGAAGCATGCATATCAGGCATTGCCTGCTCATGTTGGTGGGGTAAATAGTGCACACAACAAGGCAAGATTGCATTATGATGATTTTCGTAATCAAAGGCAAAGCGTGTCTAGTAACTTTGCTAGGTCATCCAAGGAGTCTGAAGTACTTTACAAAATTCGGTTGCACACTTCTCTGGGTTGTGCAAGATATCTCATTGCTCAAGGCTTGGCTTTTCGTGGCCATGATGAAAGTTCAACTTCACTGAACAAGGGTAACTTCCGTGAGATGGTAGATTGGCATAAAGCTAGAGATGAGAAAGTGAGGCATGCTTTTGACCATGGTAGTAGAAGCTGCAAGATGCTTGCTGCTGAAATTCAAAAAGATCTTGCAAAGTGTTGCGCAGAAGAGGTCACCAAAGCGATCATGAGAGAAATTGGTGATAAGAAATTCTCTGTGCTTATCGATGAGTCACGTGATATATCTGTCAAAGAGCAAATGGCGGTGATGTTGAGGTTAGTAGTGGTTTATTATTCATTTAAATTGTTATTTCATAGTTTTTTTCTACTTTTATTTAACCTTGTTACAAAAATCTTGATGTAGGTATGTCAATGATAAAGGGAAGGCCGTGGAACGATTTCTCTCTCTATACCATGTCAGTGAGACTACATCAGAGGCACTAAAGGTAGCTCTTGTTGACATTCTTGATCATCATAAGTTATCCATTCATAGTCTACGAGGGCAAGGATATGATGGAGCTTCAAATATGAGAGGTGAATTTAATGGTTTGCAAAAGAAAATTCTTGATGAGAACCCTTATGCCTTTTATGTGCATTGCTTTGCACATCGTTTACAATTGGTGGTTGTCTCGGTTGCTAGTTGTTGCTCCTCTATTCATGATTTGTTTGAGTATGTCTCCTTAATTGTGAGCACAACTACTGTATCTTGCAAGAGAAGGGATTCACTGAGGGAGGAACGTCATCAAAATATCTTAGATCAGCTTGAGAGTGGTGAGATATTTAGTGGAAGAGGTTTGAACCAAGAAACAAATTTAGCAAGACCCGGGGATACTAGATGGGGTTCACACCATACAACTTTGCTTCGTTTGAGTCAAATGTGGAAGTCAGTCATATATGTGCTTCGTGAGGTCAATGATGAAGGGCGCGGACCGTCTCAAGCGGCGGGTTTGATAGAGATAATGGAGAGTTTCAAATTTGCTTTCGTATTGCATCTTATGATAAAGTTGCTTGCTATCACAAATGAACTCTCACAAGTCTTGCAGAGAAAAGATATAAACATTGTTAATGCCATTGAACTAGTTGGTGATGTCAAAGCTCGGCTGGCCTCTATGAGAGAAAGTGGTTGGGAAAGCTTGTTCGATGAAGTCCAACACTTTTGTGTCGCCAAAGGTATTCCGGTGCCCGATATGAATGAAAGAATACCGGTCCGAGGTCGTTCAAGGCTTGATGGTGTGACTTACACCAATCTTCATTTCTATCGAGTTGAGATCTTCTATGTCGCCATTGACAAGATATGCACTGAGATGAATCATCGCTTCAATGAAGCATCTTCAAATATAATAGTGGCCTTCTCATGCCTTCATCCAAAAAATTCCTTCTCCAAGTTTGATGTTGACAAGCTTGCTAGCTTAACTGAAGTTTATCATGGAGATTTCTCTAGTGGTGACCGTGCAATCATAAGAGACGAACTTCAGACTTACATTCTTCATGTACGAAGGCATGAGGCCTTTTCTTCTTGTAAAGATATTGAAAGTTTAGCTACAACGATGGTTGAAACTGAGAAACATTTGGTTTTCCCACTGGTGTACAGAATCATAGAGTTGGCTTTGTTATTGCCAGTCTCAACGGCATCGGTCGAAAGAGCTTTCTCGGCAATGAAGATTATCAAATCTAAATTGCGCAGCAAGATGATTGATACATGGTTTAATGACTTGATGATTTGCTACACCGAGCAGGAGATTTTTAAAGGACTTGATGATGATGCTATTATTAAACGGTTTCAAGCCATGAAGTATCGGAAAGGGCAATTGCCCAGGTCCAATTAGCATATTACTGGTACGCTCCATTCTATCTAATGTGTTTAATTTCAATGAAAATTATATAAATTATTAATGTGTTTTATCTTGTAGATTCTCTTGTGTGCACAAGGATGAACGTTGGAGATTGTACTATTGTCGTCGAGGCGTCGAAAGGTTAGGTTGTGTGACTAGTGTTAGGAGAGTTATTTGGTATTGTATTCCTGTTTTTATTTACTTCTATGATCAATAAAACATTAGTGTGTATATTGCACATGACATTTATCCAAATATATGATACTTATTGTGTCTGATAGACAAAAGTAAAGTTTAGCTTACGGCGTGCCCGGGCTTTGGCAATTTGCTGGCTCCGCCACTGCCCATGGGCTACCCTAAGCCCGGCGACCCCCACCCTCCTCCTCCCCTCACCGTCGCCGAGCAGGCGGCGGCGGGGACGGTTCCTTTTCTCCGCGGTTGTGTCCTCCATGAGTTGGGGAGCTCATGGGGCGGGCGGCAAGCGGAGGGTGACGGCCAGCGCAGTGTCGTGCCTCTTGCGTCGGCGGATGTGGTGAGGTGGGTGGCCTAGGAGGCGTGGGCGACTCAGTTGCTGGGGCAGCTGCCCGGGAGCGGGCTCGAAGGCTCAGATCATGGCGGTCCCGATCTGTCCGCTCCGGCCATGGGGCTGGCCGTTGGATACTGTGACATGGGCATGGTTGGGCTGCGTCCGGGCCGTGCTTACTGCGTGAGCTTTGGCTTTCGTGGTGTATCTAAGGCTCGGTTGTGTTGTGTTGTGCGTTGGTGTTGACTCGCCTCCATGTTGGTCGTGCGGATCGATCGAAGGGCTCTCAGAACTAGTGGTCATGGTTTGCTGCTGCCCGTATAGCGTGGTCTTGGCTTGCTTTCGATCGGCGGTGGCTGAGGTCCTTCCTCGGGGCTGGGTTAGGTCGAGGGGCTTAGGGCGAAAGTCTTGGTTTGATGGGCGTTGAAGGATACCAGCGACCATGGCGTTGTAGCTCCCTCCTCTTTGGAGTTGTCATCGATGAGTTCCTCCTCTTCACTAGACCATGGCTTGCTGGTTTTAAGGGTTGCCGTGGGGGTTGTTGGTGTGGGCGGCCATCTCCTGAGGTCTGCCGGCTGTTGTGGGTCACTCTGGGCGAAATCTTAAGTCTTCGAAGGGGGTCGATGACCACGGCTTACTTTGTCCGTGTCAACAAACAATTCGAAATACCTCGACTTTTTCAGAATAGGTCCGAGTCAAATAGCAATGATTCGAAGCACTTCTTTTTCCATTACACTATTTCAGAAACCTAATGACTCGATTGTATGGATATGGAAAATACAGGATTTCTGATCCTAGCGGGAAAAGGAGGGAAACGGCGGCGCCCTTGGGCGTCGTTATCCTTCTTGAAGGCATCTCGGAAGAGTTCATCCACTCATCTCTGGGGTGTGGGCAAGTTGGTGGTATAGTTTCGAGTTGGCTGATGTCGGAATTGTTGTTTCTTTTTTGTTTCTCTTCTTTTTTCGGGGCTTTGCACAATTTTCCCTTTTAAATCACGTGGTTTTCGGCCTTGTTTTCCTCATAAACAGGGCCATTCTGTAATTTTATTTTCCTCTCTTAATGAATTGGGCAAAGCTCCTGCCTTTCTCCTAAAAAAGGCCTTTGTTGGGTAGACAATACATCTACATATAACAACTGTGCAGACTACAAATGTTTTCCCCATTCGGGCAAACGACACTTTGGCATCTTGATCTATTAAGGGAAATATATTTTTTACTTTAGAAAATGTGGGTTCGGGTTGGTCTGTTGAGTTATGGCTGGCTGATCGGAATAATTTTTCTATTTAAAAAATGTAGCAAATAGCATTTCATTAGAGATTGGTCTGTTGAGTTATGGCTGGCTGATCGAAATAATTTTCCTATTTAAAAATGTAGCAAATAGCATTTCATTAGAGATGGCTTTGCAGCAAATTGCAAATCACGCAAACCAAGCCATCGCCGCCTCGTCGCTCTCGCCGGGAGCGACAACAACCGCCGGTTTCTTCTTCGCCTTCTTAGCCGGTATCTCCTCCATCCGGATGCCCTGCGGCACGAGCCACTCCGCCACGGCCTGGGACTCGACCTCCAGGAAGTTTAGGTCCGTCTTCGGCCGTCCGGCACGCCACACCGCCACGTCGTAGGCACGAGCGGCCTCATCGGCGGTGGGATACGTGCCGAGCCACCAACGCTGCCCGGCATCGGAGAACTCCAGCCCGAAGTTCCCGGAGGGCTTCGCCCTCATGCCGAAGAAACCGGACTTTCCCTTCAGCGCCTCGGGGAGCGGGCGGCGGCCGAGCGGGGAGTGGGGCGGCGACGTGCGGCACGGGGCGGAGGTGGACGGAGCGGGGCGGCGGCGTGCTCCGCGGGGCGGAAGCGGACGGAGCGGGGCGGCGGACGGACCGGAGAGGAGGCGGACGGAGCAGGGCCGGAGAGGAGGCGGACGGAGCGGGGCCGGGCGGAGGATGGACCGGAGGCGAAGGCGGCCGGAGAGGAGGCGGGCGGGGTCGGGGCGGCCGAAGTGGAGGCGAACGCGATGGGGCAGCGCAGCGGCAGGCGACGACCTAGGCGGGGTGGAATCAGTGATGGGGGTCTGGATCTCTGGCGGGACGAGACCTTAAAAAGTTAACATGTAACTCTTGCAAATTATTTCAAGAGTCCGTGGCAACGCACGGGTAGTCTACTAGTTCTTGTAAGTTATGTACTTTTATCTAAACCTAGTGTCAAATTTTCATTGATTTTCATGTTTAGGATGGTTGAGATGCCAATTTAGAGTTTGGTTGCACATGTATCCCAGCTATTAGCTAATTAAACATACTATATTTCTGAAAAATTTGTGTGCCCACACCCTCATATTTTTATAGAAATAGAAGCTGAATGATGCAGTGGGTGATAAGAAAAATACATTATTTTACACAGGCTTCCTTACCTTAGTTGCCCTAGCGCTGCCCTTTTAGATAACCAAGTGTACCCATCTTTGAACAAATTAATATGGCAGCCAAAAATTTACCCAATTTACCCAAATGATAAGGCCCACATGTGTGGAATGAAGTAATTTCGTCCACACGTTTTTTATGGCAACTTTAGTTATAAGAGAATGGCAACTTTAATTGTGAAGCATAGCCACTTTCTATTTGGATGGCAAGTTTCATTTTTTTAGATTTGTTTTTTTATGACAACTTTAGTGTAAAAACGTCTGGACGGTGTTACTACATGCTACACGTATGGCAACTATCAGCGTCAAAAATTTATGACATGCCATCTACGCAGGGCACAAAAACAACGAAGCAACAGCCCAAAGAATCATGGCATTTATGATATGCCAACTACGCAGGGCACAAAAACAACGAAGCAACAGCCCAAAGAATCGTTGCCACGGATCAAGCCGCGAAAGAAACCAGGCCCACAGAGTTGGTGCTCAAGATATTCCTGTTTTTATTTTTGGTTACCTTTCCATATTTGATACAACAGCATGTATCAAATATCACCAAATACTACTATAATGAAGTCTCTGTCCAATTTTGTTCAAAACATATCATTCCCAAACACGAGAGGAGAATCTGGCCATTGGATTTCATAATGAACACAGATCAATCGTCAAGCTGAGGGTTCAGACAGATAAATATTCTGTTCATATGATACTATGATGCAGTAGTTGAGGAAACAGAGACATGTTTACGCAAATTTTAAGATTTCAAATACTCCCTCTGTCCCATAATATAAGAGCATTTTTATGCAAATTTTAAGATTTCAAATACTCCCTCCGTCCCATAATATAAGAGTGTTTAGTGTCAAAAACGCTCTTATATTATGAGACGGAGGGAGTAGCTTATATCTACTGGCCAGTAATGTAAAACATGTAAGGAGCATATATACTAAATTTCTTATCTTCCTCCTGGTTTAGTGTTTGGTGGGCTTTGATTCATTCCTTGACGATTTTCCTGTAACCCGGTCTGATGCCCTACGCAGCATAGCAGTAGCTTCGTCCAAACCATGATCATCATTTCCAGTGGAACCAGCTTTATTTGGTTCCATAGTATCGAAACCGTCCTTGATGCTATGTTTAATGCTTGGATTCTTGCCACCAGCAATTTTCCATGTTTCCTGGAGGGGGCACTTATGGCACCCCTGTTTTGCTGTTCCCTGGCAGTCCTGAATGTTGCCACTCTCTTTCTTGGCTTCAAATCATTCTGTATCTGCCCCTGCTTGACCTGGGTGAGCTACTACTGCTTTGCCAGATTGGAACCCGGTCAGCTTCTGCAGTTGTGGCACATAAGGAGAGAGTACAAACCAGAGCTTTAGGGCCTGTTCGGCAACCCTCCACCTCTCAACTCCATTAACTCCAGTGGAGCTGAGCCGAGCGAACTCCATGGAGATCAAATCAAGAAGCTGGCTGTTCTCTTTAGATAAATTCGGGATGGTACAAGGTGTAGACGTGAAGTGGTATTGCTCAAATGCTCACCCTGCCACCAGCTGTAATGAATTCAATTTTCTTTCCCACAATAAGCAGAAATTTGATATATCTAAGAAAGATGAAAGCCTGGCAAATGGTTACAAGAGAGAACATGACAACTGGCGTTCCAGATGGTCCATTACACTTCATCATATCCGGTGACCAATTTTTTCAAAGAAAGACTGGGACAATTTGTTCAGGAATAAGACAACCACAATGGAACTTGAAGATGAACTCACCATCAGATTTACCAAGCTTGCTGCTCCATCGTTTGTGAAACAATCATTCCACACGAAAGCGGGTCACAATCAGCATCGGCTTGACAGCATATTTCACAACCTAATAGTGTCTTGGGTATTCTGCAAGGCTGCATACAACAATTACTCAAAACAATGTCAAGTTAGAATAACCTCCTGGATGCTTTGGTGCAGTGCTTCAGCTCTGTCCCTTGTTAAGCTTGAGGCAATCAGTAATGGATGGGTTCTCGAGTGCAAAGAATACCATGAACTCTGTTACAGCCAAGCAACAGTGCAGCAAAACAAGTGCAGAAGCTGCAGTAGTTTTATCTAAGGAACAGAGCAGCTTTATCTCCATGTTGTGATAACCTCAGTTGTTCACGATAAGATCAGATCGATTCAGGTGCATGGCATTGCTAGTAATAATTTGTTGAATAACTAGTTCGAGGCTAGTAATAAACAATATAATAAATTCATGGTTCCTTCCCCTCTTGTACAATCAAGCCTCTAGCAATCAAGGGCAGGTGTCCAACCCTCCGTCCCAGGACCCATACATTTCCAGGCCCATAACAAAATCGAAGTTCAAGTGCTGCCTTTGATGCAGGCCTCACAAATTTTTGTATGGATAACTGGTAAAGCACCTCATCTGCAATCCAATTACCAACGCCTGATATGGAACTCTGCTCATTGAAAAAAGCAATATGTTAAAGTATGGTACCATAAGAAAATACAGGAAGTTAATTCTGTATATCACAGGAAAAATAATTGTACAGGCAAAATCATCAATCGATTTGAAGGCGGTCACCTGATCGAGTAAAAGAACTTTTATTCCAATCTTCTTCATGCTCAGTGAGTCCACAAAATTGTCAAGAGACATCAGCTCAATGAGAGCAACTGAACCTAGCTCAGAAATTGGAGGTACAGTTTCAGGCTGCCAACAATACTTGAGTCAGAAACTTGTGCACAATTTAAAGGACAAGTATCTCCAGAAAATTTACCGTTTCAGACTGCCAACAATACTTGAGTGAGCAACGTCTACTTTGTGAAAAAATAAATAAATAGATCAATGGATAGTACAAGATATGCACTGAAGATGTAGATAAGAAACCCTGTGTGTGTTGCATAAGCAGTGACATTGCAGGAAAATCAGAGACAGGCACGCTGACTTGGATCATCTTGAATGGAGTTGAAGCAAAGAGAGTCAGCAAGTAATAACTGAAACAGTAGATAATGAACATAAATGTTTGGACCTCTTTGCTAGACAAGAGTTTATCGAGGAAACATAAATATAAAAAGGTCCAGAAAACACAAAATGGCATCTTGTCTAACAGAACAAGTTCAGTAAGAGAGTTGGTTAGGTTAATGCCATTTATAGTATTAGTGGCATTTCTCAAACAAACAGTCACAATATGGTTCAATCTGAGGCTCTGAGGGCATGCATTTTCAACCGAAGAGGGTTAGGTTAGGCTTGGACTTATAACATCGACTTCCAGTAAATCATGGGGTTCATACAAGTCCAAACACTAAATATTTTGACAATGTCAAGCCTTTTTCCAACCAAAGAGGGTTAGTCTTGGACTTATAACATTGACTCTCCAGTAAATCATGGGCATCAAACAAGTCCAAACAATAATTATTTTGATAACGTCAAGCCTTCTTCCATCCTGTAGTTCCTTACACCGAAGCTAAGCTCTTTCAACACAAGTGGCCTACAATTAAAAGAGTGGAAATTGTTTCTTCTTTAGCCTTCCAGAGTTATCAGTTGCTTGCTTATCTTTCTTCATACTCTTACAAAGATCAGAATTGGTGGCGGTCTGTTCCCCTTCACCAAGATTACCTCCTAAGTAACTAAAAAGTGATCACAGTTGGCATCCATTATGGGGAGGACATACGGTTGAGTCCAGATGAAATGAGAAGAGAGCGCTAACTTAAATTTAGCTAGCTAACTCAAAGGAGCTGCCGAGATGATTGTGTCTAACCCATTATCAGAAAGATAGTAATTTCCCTTCAGAGATAATTTTTCAATAATGCCATGCAATTAGGCACCTCTGAATTATACAGTACAGAGTGCATGTGTTACTTTGTTCAAAACAACCATGACTGAACCTGCAAGGAAGTTCTTATGACTGACTTTGCAAAGTGGCACAAGATGCACCTTCTGTTCATTGTATAGGAAGATAACTCTCAGTTTAAGATAATGAGCTATCACAGAGCCCATTTGGTTCATCTAAAGGGGGCTATAAGCATAAAGAGCTGTAAGGTGAAGAACATTTATTGCTGCGCATTTTACTTCCAATGAAAACATGAAGTGTGACATCAAAATGAAACAGCGGAATAGCAACTGGAACCGTAGGCATAACAGAATCACTAGTTTAGAGTAACTGACTGGCATACGTTGAGTGCATTAACTTAAGTAGTTGAATGGCATAGAAACAATTCAATATTTAATTCCGCAACCACCCACTATATCTAGCAACAATGCACTGGCATAACAACACGCAGATGATCAGTTGAAATAACCAAGCAAAGTCTTCAGACCAGGTCATGGAGTTGGTCAGCATGGGAGAAGGATGATCTTGTCGATGCAAAAGAAAGGGTGAGAATCGTGTCGAAGGGCAATTTTGGCTGCCATACATTAACCCCTGCAGCAGAGGCAAATTGAAAAGCTCTGTTAAGCATCACAATAAGCAAATGTCAAGTGGTCACTGGCAAATAAAATGAATGTGCTTAGAGCAGAAAAATAGCAGTACATGCTGAACAGAATCTAACTCGGACTAAATAACTTGTGCCAAACCTGAAGTTCCATGAAATTCAGATGAGACAACTAATTTACGGTAATCTAGAAACTATCTTTTTTGCTAATGAATACAGATGCAAACCAGAATGTTTTCATTGGCAAATAAAATGAAATACATGCTTCACCAAGATCACGTAAGTTAATTATTAAAAAGTTATCACAGTTGACATCCATTATGTGGAGGACATACGGTTGATTCAATTGGTGTATATTTTGCCTTTTTAGTTTGCAGTAAGTTAGGGGCTATGATAGCACAAGCATTTAAACAACCGATGTAATATAACAAAAAATAACTTGATTTGCAACATATGAGCATTTTGCTAGTAGTTAAGCAAAGAGAACTTCCCCTAAGGAAATGAAGAGAATTACTTTCTAAATACAGTTGATAAATAAAATACACTGATCAGTGATCATTGCAGTTTCTAACATATGTATGGCATTTTCTAAATACCGTTGATAAATAAAATACACTGATCAGTGATCACTGCAGTTACTAACATATGTATGGCATTTTCTGTTTCAGTCGTTGCTTTTTCACATTTCTCAGAGTCATTTCAGCCAAATGCTAACAGAGATGGAAGCAGATGCTTCCTATGTACTTCCTCTGTAACTAAATATAAGAGGTAGTAGTATATTGCACAAACTAGTTTCACATAACAAACATGATAACAGGGAGATGGCAAGCAGTTTAAAGAACTACTCCCTCCGTCCGGAATTACTTGTCGTTGAAATGGATGTATGCAGAACTAAAATCCGTCCAGATGCATCCATTTCTCCGACAAGTATTTCCGGACGGAGGGAGTAGTTTGAAAAACATTGTAAGTAAGAAACGAACTAGTCTGAAGAACTTCATAAACGAATATACATTTAAATCAATTTAGGAAAGCAGTGCCAAAGCAGCAAACACTCACAACTGGATTGCACAAGCTGTGATTCTGTGAACACTGTGATGTTAAAGAACACAGGAAATATGAGAAGGGTTCATTGTTTATTGCATGGCAAAAATACTTCCAACTGAGCAGTCAACCAGCAACAGCCAGGAACTACTTGACGGTGACACAGTAACAGCTTCGATATACATTGTATTAGAGATAAAAATGACATCTGAATAAAAATGAGTCATCTTGACCAAACTACCTCGGTCTCATCATTCACACGATTCTTCCCAGTCTTCAACTTCGACGTCAGGCTGCAGCTTGCTCACCGATTGCCCAGCACTTGGTGCTGCGCTGGATCCAGCACCAACGCGGGGAGCAGAACTGCTGGATCCTGTTTCAGTGCGAAGAGGAGGCTTACGTTTGTCGGTTGGCCCAGAGCTGGTTGCAGCATCAGACTCCAGAGCATTCCAGCGGTTTGAAGAACCCATGACCTGAGCAGGAGTATCACCACGTTTCCACACTGACCCTGAAGCATGACTGAGCACTGTCCAGTCTCCAGATGGGTCGGGCTCAGATTGAGAGGCCTTCCATGGATTGGCACTGCTCTTTGCAGCCAACCCTCCATCTCTCTGTGCTCCGACCCACACATTGCTTGACACAGAAGCCTGAGTGATGCTGCTTGGGCAAAACATTGCAGCACCCTGGTAAGCAGACCCATAATCCAGCCGCCTCAGCGCTGTCGCTGCTCTAGCTGGATCGCTGAAGACTGCAGCGGCATTCTTGTCATTCAGCCAAACCAATTCACACTCCCCACCAAACCTTAAAACTAGAGAGCTAACATCAGCATCCCTGGGCAGGTCCAGCATTGCAACGACGAGCCTCGGATCCATGTCCACCATGGGATCAAAGTAAGGATGGGACGCCGAGACAGGGACACCAGGCTTAGAGCCCAGAACACGAGCAGGAACCTTGGACTTGGGTGTGACATGGACGGTAATAAAACGCTTGGGTTCCCACCCAACTGCCTGGACAGAAAGCTTCCACCTATCTGCAATGAGCCTGATAGCATCTCTCTTGTCCTTCATCATGTGACAGAAGACATGGAACTTCATGTTGCTTGAAGAATTCCCCTTTGTCTTCCCAAGGACAAGGAACTTGCACCTCTCCTCTATGGCCAGAACCCACTTTGGCTCACGCCGGAAAAGATCAGAAAGCAAATCCGACGCATTTGAGTTCTCACCAAAATGGAGTGCATCCAGATTGGGCGGGGTAATGTCAAAAGCTTCAGCAAGGACCCTTTTCCTCTCCATTTTTGCACACTCCTCGTCACAACAAAGTTTCCTCTGCCCAAGAGGAACCCTCTTCCCATTTGATTCCACTGGTTGGAGAGGCATTGGCAGCTGCTGCATGACGGAGATATCGAACGCACTATCACCATTGTAGGCTCCACCAGCACTGCAGGGCACAGCTGTAGTGATACGGCCACAAGAACAGGTAATAGTCACACGGTGTTCACATCTCACATCTGGGCAAGGTGACGACGGGTGGCATGGCGCATTGCAAGTGTGCTTGCATTCCCTCCTTGGGACACCACATAACTGTCCACATGAAACTCTGCCCCCAGAGCTTGAACTAGCTTCTCCATTTGCAGGCGGTGGATCACATGGGGCAGGATGGCAAGTCCTGGCACAAGCATGCAGTCCACATTGGCGGTTCTTTCCACAGGGCTGGTTGCATCTGATATCCTTTGAACCACAAGGGATGTTCCTCAACATCACATGCCCCCCAACACATTCTCTTGTGACTGGCACAACGCAAGGTGGGCAGTCCCCGAAATGGCATTGATGCGAAGCTGGATGCCCGCAAGGCTGAGGGACCATGCACTGGTGTGGGCATGATGGAGTTGGTGTGCCGCAAGGCTGTGGTGGCGGAATAGATGTCCTGCCACAGGCACAAGTGAGATCATGGAATATGGTCTCGCGGCAAGGGTCACAGTGACCGCTGTGGCAGAGATGCTGGCAACCATGCTGTCCACAACGGAGCTTCTTTCCACATGGTATCTGGCAGAAATGGGGATCCATGCTGTCACCTTGATGCTGAGCAAATGGCTTCGACAGCGGGCAACAGCACTCACTGCACCTGTGCCTCCCGCAGTTCTTCTTGCGGCCACAAGGCTTGTTGCAACGGAACTCTTCCTTCAATACCTTGTAGCACTCCACCATCTGGCCTGATGAGCCACAGCGGCACCTCTGCTCGACACGCACCAAGCACGGTGGACACTCTCCTTCGTGACACGTGACCTTGCACCTATGCACTCCACAGGGCAATCTCTTGTCGCATACCTTGTCACAGGTGGGGATTGGGTCCAAGCAGCTAGCCCTCTTCTCCTGCAGCCTTGTCTTGCCACAATGGCATGTGGTGACCTTCCCTGGCACAAGCTCGCACTCCCCACACGGCCCTGGGTGGCAAACATCCTGGCAGGCATGATTGCCACATGCCAGATTGTGGCCGCAAACCTCACTGCAAGAGAACACCCCATCCTTGTCCGACAGCTTCCCTTTGAGCACCATCTCGCCGCACAACAATGTCTCTGTTTTCTTGCCACAGAAGCACTGTGCAGGGAAGTTAACCTCGCAGTCACCGCAGGGGCCGGTGTGGCAGACCTTCTCGCAGCGGTGCCTCCGGCAGGGCAGCAGCTTCTCGCACCGCTGCCCACACGTGACAGGCGTACTCCAGTCCGCGCAGCGACGCGTGATAGACTGCTTGCCGCAAGGACAGGGGCGCTCCGGAGCAAACGCCTTGCAGGGCGGGCACGGCCCAGGGTGGCACTGCAGGACGCATACGTGCGGGCACCTGGTGGCGACATCATCTTCGTCACCGCCCTTGGCCGCAGGATCCGCCTTGCCGAGGGGCTTGGAGCAGGGCTCGCCGCAGGAGTGCGGGGTGAGGAAGAGGTCGTTGGGCGGGTCGCGGCGGCGGCGGCAGAAGCAGGTGTAGGCGATGTCGCGGGCGCGGACGTCCTGCACGGACTGGCAGCCGGGGCAGCGCCAGGCGTCGGAGGCCGGCGCGGAGGCGTCAGAGACGGAGGCCGGGGAGCGCGCCCACTTGCGGATGCAGGGGAGGTGGAAGATGGAGAAGCAGCTGCCGCAGGACCAGACGGGGGCGGAGCGGCGCACCATGTCGTAGCAGATCATGCACTCCACCGCCCCCCGCGCCAGCTTGTCCTGGATCTCCTGCACCAGCTGCGGCACCGACCCGCCGCCCCCCGCGGCCGCCACCGCGGGCGTGGGGGCGTTCGCCCTCTCTTGCCGCCGCAGCGCGGAGGTGTTCGCGGACGCGGGAGCCCTCTCTTGCCGCCGCGGCGCGGAGGCGTTAGCGGGCCCGGACGAGGGAGCCCTCTCATGCGGCGGTGGGGCGGGGCCGTTGTTGCGGTTCGGGCGGCGCTGGCGGCGGCGGGGCGCGCGGCTGTCCGAGGCAGGGCCCGGGTTGGGGTTGGGGTTGGGGAGGGGCAGGAGCGGGGCGGCGTTGTCGCGGTGGTGGGCGGGGTTGGGGGCGGGGGCCTCGGCAGCGGATCGGGGGCGCCATACGCCGCGGGAGGAGGGCGCGGCGGGGCCGCGGCGTTGACCGGTGGGGGGCTGCATGCGGTGGCGGGGCGGGAGGGGGAGGCCCGATGCGTCCTCCGTTTGGGGGGTTGGGGTGGGTGGTTGGGTGGAGGAGGTAAAGGGGCGGCGGCGGCGAGGCGGCGGGAAGTGGCGTTGGTGGGGAGCGGAGTGGGAGGGGGAGGGGGAGGGGGAGGGGGGATTTGAGGGGGAGGAGAGCCTTGGGGGCGACGGCAAATGGGGGGAGGCCCGTGGGGACGACGGCACCGGGGTTGGGGTTGGGTTGCGGCTGGCTGGGTCGTCGGTCGGTCCGCCGATCCGGGAGATTTCGAGACGGGAGGGGAGGGGGGTTCGGTGGGGTAGCACGTGTACGGTCGGGTTCCCTTCGGGCTATGAGGTTAGGTCAGGTCGGTTCGCGTCCTGACGTCACCACGTGTGTGTACCGAGAGCGTGCCTCCGTGGGCCTGCCTCAACGCCTTATTTTAAAATCGAGCTTTTGAGTCGAAATTGGCCTTGGACGCTCAACGTGTTCGCTGCTTAGGACAACTCGAACAACGCACGGACGTATTTCATCTCCCCGAGTTCGTTTGAACGGGCTTGGACAAAAAAGACACGGCCATTTCTACCGCCGCCGCGGCTTCCAGCACAGGCTCACCCGCGGCCTGCCCACCGCTTCCCAAGTCCCCGGACATGTCAGCAATCTCGTCGACGTACCGGTACCTTCCCGGACACGATGCAGCCACGTCGTCTAAGGACGGCTCGCCAGAGATGGATCACAATGTGCCGACGTCCGCCGTGGTGCACCCCTTGATCCCAATTCCACTCATGTGGCCGGTCAGTCCATTGGGGCGCACAGGATGCCCCCGCACGTGGTCTCCCCGGTCAGCTTCTCCGATGCCTACAACCTTTTCAATGAAACACCCACACCAACGCCGGGCGATCCGAGGTCTCACTAGGAAGTCTTGGAGGAGATGATCAACAAGAGTGGCCAAGGGCAGGGATATGATGACGACCAGACTCAAGATGGCCAAGACGTCGCCGGCCAAGACACCCAAGACCAAGGCGGTCAGTACAATGGTGGCCAAGACTTTGAAGTCGAGGGTGTCGACATCGACGGAGAGCCATTGGAGTTTGAGATAAGCTAGAGGAGCAAGGCCGGTCACAAAAGAGGAGGAAAAGCATGGGGACGGGAGTATATACGGTGGATGAGGACAAGTTGGTTTGCGAAGCTTGGATGGCAATTGGACAAGATCCAAAAACCGACATCGAGCAAAAAAGAACAACATTTTGGAAGGGATATTACTTTCATGAATGTAGGAAGTTTGAGCCCTACAAATTTGAGAGTGACCAGACCAATATCCTAATTCAAAAGAGATGGGGCTTCATAAATTGGAGTGCAACAAGTTTTGTGGTTCTCATGAGAATATCAAAAGGATGGCTCGTGAGTGGCCTTGGGATCAAGGACATGGTATACATTTCCTTCCCATGTTCATAATAAGAGGATAAATTTCTTCCTCTGCTATGCATATGAATATATGCTATTGTTTTCATCTCTATGTTGGTTCATGTAGACTTTTCAAGCCTTGGACGCCTTCAAGGCTCAAAATGTGGGCAAATCATTCACCGTGATCCATTGTTGGAGGTTGATAAAGGATTTCCAAAAGTTCAAGGACCAATATGCCGCCCAAGAAAGAGGTAGGGGGCCTTCATTGGTCACCGAACCAGGTGAAATTAAGAAGAGGCGATGGGGAAGACCAATTCCAAGCTGGATGCAGAGCTTGATGCTTTGATAGCCGCCTTACAAGAAATATAGAAGGGGTTCATGACCTAAAAAGAAAATAGGAAAGGAAGGAAGCGCCAAGAGAAAGAGGAGCAAATGAAAACCTACTTTGAGATACAAAAGAAGAAGATCGAGATCGATGAGACCAAATGACAAAAGCCAAGGAGGTGGAGCTCATGCTAATCTCGAAGGAGGTGGAGATCATGGCGGCCGACACAAGCAAGAGGACCCCAAAAAAGAAGGGTCCGTTTGACGCCAATCAAAAGTTCATCCAAGGCCAAGATTATGCGTGATCATCTTTTATGTGCTTTATTTTCATGAACTAGGGTCGAGATGCATGAACTATGGCCGTAGTGATTGATACGACTCAAACATATCTATAATGTTTTTATTGTTTCATGCTATTATATTATCACTTTAAATACTTTTTATAGCAATTTATATTATTTTTTTGAACTAACCTATTAATTTAGTCCCAAGTGCCGGTTCATATTTTTTTGTTTATTTTTGATTTCACAGGAAATCCATATCTAGGAAGGTCCAAATACAATGCTAATTTTTGACAACTCTCTTCATCTGCGATGGTTGCTGCTCTGGTGTGCTGGTCCTTTGGGGCCTTAGCACGACGACTCCCCAACTATCTACTACAACAAGATTTGCCCGGCTCCGGTGATGGAAGGGCGATGACGGTGGCGGGCCTTCGGCTCGCTCCAGTGCTTGTAGTCGTTGCTAGGTGGTCCATAGACCTGGTTGTATATTTTATTACCTCTTGTGTTCTCTGTACTGCCATGATTGATGAATAGATTGGAAATTTCTCTCACAAAAAAGGACCCTAGAAGTTTCATAGGAGCAGCAGACGAGCACCATAGGTACCACACGGCGCGCCCTGGGCCTACGGTGCGTCGGCAGGGGGTGTGGGTCCCATGAGAACCACCTTATGTTGATTCCACCGCTATAAATACATGAACCATTCCATGTATTTCTAGAAGAATTTTATCGCCGCCGCAAGTTCCTGTTTCGCACGCATCTAATCTGGAGGCCTGTTCCGGAGCTCTGCCAGAGGGGGAAGCCATTGTCGGAGTATTCTTCGTCAACCTTGCTGCCTCCATGATGATGTGTAAGTAGTTCCTTCAAGACCTTAGTGTCCATAGTGGTGCTACTTGCTTGTTTTCGATTACTAAATTCTTCTGAACAATTGCTATCTTATATTTTACCATGCTACCTCCCATTTTCACCTTTCTCGTTTGGTTGCGCTCCACCGTGGGAACACACCTTGGGCTACCCGTGAAGCGGGAGTGTATCCGGTGCACCCGTACTTGTGATGCTACCGGTGCACCGTATGCCATAGAACATCTCAAAAAATCTGGAAAAAATCTAGCACATTAACACAACATAAATGTACGATGTCACAAAATTTCGTATCAAAATTCGAAACATTTTTTGTGATACAAAAATGATAAATTTGACATCAATGTGATAATGGGCCAAATCTAAAGCCTAAATTATGTTATGTACTATTCAGTGTTGAATTTGTTATTTTTTCCAATTTATATTTCGAGTTTTGACTTGAATTTTTTTGACAACCTACATTCATGTTCGGTGAATGTGCTACATTTTTTCAGGATTTTTTGAATATTTTAGAAGCACAACGTGTGTTCGGTGCACTGGCAACACCACAAGCTCCGGTGCACTAGATACTTTCCCCCCATGAAGCATACCTATGTTGCCTATGGGAGCACACGTTGTGCTTCCTATATACAATATACGAGGAAAAACAAGAAAAATAGAAAAAGAATCATAGAACCAGAAAAAGTCAAGAAATCGAGAAAACCCCAAGGAAACCGAAAAAAACCACACATACGCCCTTCATTCCCGTGAACCTATCGTTTCCTATGGGGTGAGCCCAGTGCATGACACATGATAACGTAGGAGCGCTCCCCATGAGTAACCCCTAGGAAGCCCACCCAGAGGGTACCTTTTAACTAGTTGCCCTCAGAGGAGATTCTCTACGTGCAATTCACAGAGTCAGAGGATAAACTTAGCCACTTAGCCACCACTTCCGTTTCTATGAACCTATCGCTTCCACCCACTCGGAACACGTGGCAGCGTAGGAACGCTCCTCGCTCTTCCCATGAGTTACCCCTAGGAAGCCATCCAGAGGGTGCCCGTTAACTAGGTGCTCCCGGAGGAGATTCTCTAACGTAGTTCACTAAGTTAGAGGATAACCTAGCCACCACTTCCATTCCCATGAACCTGTAGCTTATTGGTCGGGGTGCGCCCAGCCGCGACATTTGGCAGCGCAGGAGCACTCCTCATCAGCGCCCCTTGAGAAGCTCACCCAGAGGGTACCCTCTAACTAGTTTCTCTGGAGGAGATTGTCTTACGTGCAGTTCACTAAGTCAGAGAATAACAAGGCAACAACGTGTAGCGGGTATTTAGGGCGGTTCCTATTTGGCATTTCAGGTGCCCGTATTGTGTATTTTACAAACGGGTGCCTAAAGCACCCCCGTTCTGGGCCGGCCTATGTAGGTTTTTTTTTCCTGGTTTTTAGATCCCCAAGGAATGCACAAGTTGGTTGCAATTTGAACCAACAACCTCCCTCATTGATACACGCTGGTGTAACCACCACACCACCCAGTGGGATCTAACAACTTACAACCTTTTCTTTCTTATATTCTGTCTTTTTTCCTGTTCCCTTTTTTTTCTTTTTCCTCTACCCGGTTCAACGATTGTTTGCAAATACGTGAATTTTTTCTTCAAATTGATGACTTTTTTTGAAATTTGATGAACTTATTAGTATCAAATGGATGAACCTTTTCACTTTTAGTGGTTATTTTTTGAAAATCCATGATCTTTTTTCAATTTGTTTTTCAAAATTGATGTTTTTTTTCAAATTGGATGATTTTTTTAAATTTGATGGTTTTTTTAAATTGATGCACTTTTTCATATCAGATGAACTTTTTTTAAATTGATAAACCTTTTTTTGAAAATCAATGATTTTTTTCAAATTAGATGAACTTTTTTTATTTGATGAATCATTTTCAAAATCGATGAACTTTTTTTCCAAACTCATGGTTTTTATCTTATTTTTGCGCTTTTTTTAAATTCATAAACTATTTTTGAATTTGTGGTTTTTTTTCAGATCTACCTTTTCTAAGCGAAACGGTCAAACAGCAACAGGGAGACCCGCTCAACTTTTATTTTTCGAGAATCTGGGAGACCCGCTCAACTTTCTTTTTGAGGGGTTGGGAGACCCGCTCAACTGTGAACGAGCAAACAAATCGGCTGCGAACCGAGCGAGCGAAGGAATCGGGACCAGAGCGAGCGAGCGTGTTGGGCTGGGCCAACAGCGTGGCTGCGTGGGCGCCAGTAGCGCTAAGTGGCGCAGAGAGCGCCCAATAGGAGCTCCCCGTATTTAGCCCGGCAATTGCAAAATACACAGGGCGGTTCCTATTTCACACACACACACACACACACACACACACACCCACGCACGCGCGCGCGCGCGCGCGCACACACGCGCGCGCATGTATAACACATATGTACAAATTTTCATAACATTTTACTTCCACACGTGGCGTACAAAAAAAATGTATTTCTAATAGGCAGCTTTTTGTTTGTTTTTGGGCCGGAACTTTTTTTGTACAGTGTACAAATTACATTTTCCAAAACAAAATTTCATGGATCCGTAGTGAACACATACAAGTTTCCACATAATTTTTATTAATTTATTTCGAAACTTCTAAATATGTTTTTGGATTTTCACACCCGCATTTAGCCTGATTATTCTCAGCTATCACAGAGCCATTTGGTTAACCACAGCTATAAGCAGAAAGAGCTGTAAGGTGAACATTCACTGCAGGTCATGTTACCCCCGCTGGAAACATGCAGTGCGTAGTCGCAATGAAACAACAGCGCAAAAGTAACTGAAACCATAGGTTTAAAATGACAATCACCTTCAAGTAATTGACCAAAGACATAGGTAGACTGCAGTTAACTTTAATGGTCAAATGGCATAGAAACCACACAAGATATAACCGAGCACCTTAGATATAGCTAGTACAGTACAGTGGCAAAAGAGCACGCCAGATGATCAGTTGAAGCAACCAAGCAATGTCCTGAGACCTTGTCAATGCACACCCTGAATCCACACACCCGAGAATCTCATCGAAGGGCAATTTTGGCTGTCGTGCATTAACCCTGCCGAGGAGACAAATTGTAAAAAAGGTCCCGTCAGAGCATCGCAACCAGCAAATGTGGAGTTATATGTGTAGGAATGTTTGTCAAATAAAACATAATATGCTGAGAGCAGAAAGAAACCCAAAGGCCAATGAAAAATTCAGATGAGACAGCAAACTTCAGGTAATCTAGAAACTGTATTTTTGCCACTGAATAAAACGGAATACATGCTGACATTAGAAAGAAATAGCAAAGTCCGTGCTGAACAGAGTTTAACTGGGACTAATAATTTGTACGAAACCCCAAGGCCAATGAATTCAGGTGGGACAACTTCAGCTAACCAGGAAACTCAAATACAAACACACAATAGTAGGGCAAGATGAATGAAGAAGATTGTGAAATGCAAACGAGCAATTTTAGGTAAGGAAGGCTGAATAAAAATATTGAATTGTTGTTATCATCCAATCCACCAATCAGTTTCTATTTCTATCAAAATATGAGGGTGCGAGCACACAAATTCGGCTGAAATATAGTATGTTAAATTAGCTAATAAACTGGACATGCACAACCAAACTCTATAATTGGCATGCCAACCCCACGTAGTTGACAAATCTTACACAACGATTAACAGTTATATCTTTGTTTTGTGTAGGAGGACGCTAATAATGTATGCCAAACATATACTCACCAGAACTGTGATAAACATCGCATTTCACAGATGAACACGCCTTGAAGATGCTGTATATCTTTGCGCATCCCTCATGACTTGCCGAGGTCTCTTCTGACAGCTGCACACTCATTCTTTTCAACGTCGGTGCACATCCAAGTATCAATTGTAATAAATCAAATTCATGATCCTCTCCTTCGAAGCCATCGAACTCCACTTCCTTCAGAGCAGCCAAGGAGATAGTCTCAAACCTCCAGTTCCGAAACTTACAAGGACAATGTAGCCGGCATCCTCCTTCCATCTAAAACCCAAAATGTATATCTGAATAACCACACAAAGTATTATTGGCGTATATAATCAGAGCAGAGAATTACCGCTGATCTCTTCAAGATGACCTTAAGCCTCCGTGTAGCAGCACGAATTTTATCCATCCCAAGGAGATGAAAGACAAACCCTCCAAAAGCATGCCCATTTGCTCTGAGTTGTAGCTCTAAACAAGAGAAGGCAGCAACCATATGTTTCTCTATCTCCCGCGTAAAGTTGTCCGCCTGAGCGTGTAAAAACGAGTCCTGGAAAAACAATTTGCCAAGACATTCAGAAAATTAATTTAGTCAAGATATTGCAGTAGAGGGGACGCACCGCACGGGCATGAATTTGCAGCGAGGATAGCTGTCCTTGTCTCTCTGCCGTCTGTAGCCACAGCCTCTTGAGGCTCCAAAGACCAAACACAATGTGGTGCCCCAAGAGGCCCAAGTAGCAGCAGTTCCACGAAACCTTCTCCACCATTGGTGCCAAGACGGAGATGCTGATCTCGCCGCCATTGGCAAATGAGAGGGCCAGTTGCTTAAGTGCGGGCGCAATAATGTCCACATGTTGTGTCTCTCTGATCCGGTGGTGCACAACAAGCTCCTGCAGCGATGGGGAGTTGACCCTAATGTCGCACTTGTAGTTAGGAAACAAATCCCTGGTGACGCGGAGCGTGCGCAGGCGCGGGCAGCAGGAGAGCAGGGCGTCGAGCTCGGTAGTGCAGTGCGACAGGGACAGCGCCTCGAGTCCGGGGAACTGGGCGCCGGCTGGCACGCGGAGGGAGAAGGGGGTGGAGAGGCCCAGCGAGATGGAGGTGGCGCGGTGCGAGCAAGGCAGGTCGACGGCGACGAGACTGCTTTCGGAAGGCGGGTCGGTTAAGTGGGAGGGGAGGCGGAAGTCGAGCTTCTCCGGCTCCAGCCGCGCGGCGGCGCGGAGCAGCGAGTTGACGCCGGCGCTGTCTGTCCGCTGCTCCTTGGGGACGGAGATTTAGAGGAGGGAAACCGCGTGCGGGGGAGGCGGGACGCGGCCGAGCGCCGCCTCGAGCGAGCGGAAGGGCACGTCGCGGAAGACGATCTGGCGGAGGAGCGCCCAGAGGCCGCGCCACCGGCGGGAGAGGACGCTGGTGCGCGCGGCGGCGCCGGCGCAGGGGAGGCGGGCGAGGAAGAGGAGGAGCACCTCGTCGGGGAGCGCGCTGATGAGGTCCGCTTCGCCGCCTGGGCTGCCTACCTCCTGGGTGGAACTCCGGCGAGGCCCCGCGCTCCCCTCCATCGACGCCCGGATCCGACGGAGTGACAAAATCAGGGACAGATGGGGATGCCTGGACTAGCGGACTACCAGTCGTACACTTTCAGAGCATCTCCCTTTCCTTTTCTTCAGAACGGTAGGCCTTCGAGCATCTCCCTTTTCTTTTCTTCAGAACGGTAGGCCTTTTAGCATCTCTGGCGGATGTGCGTACATTTCCCGGCCCATTACGAATTCAAAGTTCAAGTGTCGCATTTGGTGTAAATAGAGCACCTCGTCTGCAATCCAATTACCAATGCCTGATATGAGCCATTAGAAAAAGATGTCAAATATTGTAGCGTCATGAGAAAATAATACAATAAGTTAATTCTGCATATCGTACGAAAACATAACTGCAGAGGCAAGAACTCCAGTTGACTCACGCACGTACCTAGAGCTAGGGCTCCGCCGCCGCCTCCTCCTCCTCCTCCAAGAAAGGAAGTTAGGGTTTGTGCCTCTCGCCGGCGCCGGCGCAGGTCCGCCTCGCCTCCGGTGGCCCTAGGGCCATGGAGGCGCGATGGATCCTGACAAGGGCCGGCAGGAGGGCTTCGTTTTTAGTCATTTTTCTCAATCTTGTTAAGGTTTGTGTCCTACTCATGAAGGCGAGACGGCGGCGGCTCCAAAGATGGAATAAAGGTCTCCCCGCCTAGCCCCCGTTCCGGCGTGCGTCTAGCATCGTTGGTGGGCGTGTGGAGGTGTGTCTCCAGCAGATCTATCTTTGATGGATTTGCTCGGATCTTGTCGTTGTTCGTCTACGTTCGTGTGTCTTCGGTTTGGATCCTTCCGATCTACATTATTTTTCATCGGCGGCAGTTGCTGTTCTGGGGTGCTGGTCCTATGGGGTCTTAGCACGACGACTTCCCAACTGTCTACTACAACAAGTTGTGCCCGGCTCCGGTGATGTAGATCATCAAATAACCGAACTCTTGCAAAGCGCTTCTTATCGGTGAAGATAAACTCCAAGCCATCATACCAAGTTGTAAAAACGCATAACTTTTAAAAGGTTAGGTACATCAAAGTTCAGAAACAATTTCAGATGACCCATGGCTCCCAGAAGGATAGACACAACAATGATAACTCCAAGCCATGACCATCCTGCCTAGCCATCTTCAGTAGGGCTATCTCAAGTCCTCGCCAGTGAGCCACAACTTCTATATCCTACTTGCTATCATTCGCCGGAACAAGCCTTTTACTGACAAGCTAGTGATGAGCTTTAAAACCTCTGTCCATTGGTCTGTTAAGTGATTAGTTGTCATCAAAGCTGACATGTGTTTATTACAGGGCCGGCTCTATATTTTGCGGGGCCCTAGGGCGAAGTTGAAAAATAGGCCCCTACACTGATAATATATGTACACATCTATAGATATATAGGCGCAAAATATTAAAGTTTACATCTAACCACACATTCTTATTTAGAGACGTCTATAAGTAACTGATAAGCGCTTAAGTTATGTCATATCATGGCAGAAGGAATAAAAGAGTAGCAAAATATAACAAATACTTTTCGCTGCTAGTTTGATTACCTCAAATAAGAACCAAGTACTTGAGTTCATCGACAATAATACATCAGTTTTTCACAAAAAAACTTCTTCGAGCATTTCGGGATGCAAAATCATTGATGAGAGTATCAAGATCAATTCTGTCCAAGATATCCTTCTCAATACAACAGGTAGCCAAGCCATTCAATCTCTCTTGTAACATAGTTGACCTCAAACAATTTTTTAGTAGTTTCAGTTTAGAGAAACTTCTTTCAGCTGAGGCTACAGTCACCGGTATAGTCAAGAGGATCCGATAAGCAACTGACACATTTGGATAGCAACCTACAGCTGTAACAAATTGAAGAATCTCAGGTGCTGACATCAAATCATCTGGCAAAGTTACCTTCAACACTTTTAACTCAGAGAAAAAATCATCAAGGTCAACATCATGTGACTTTTCATGAGTAAAAGTTTGTGCAAAAATAGTGCAAGATTTTCGTAGATTACTATCGTCATGATGTGTCATCAGTACATTAAAAAGACCCAATCCTGATGTGTCATCAACCTTTAAGAACTCTAGGAAAAACTCCTCCACTCTCGGAATGTTACTTGACATACTGACACAACGCACAATTAGCGTCATTTGCTCTTCATGGCTCACATCCGGGGTACAGTCCAATATAACAGAGAAATACTTGGCATCCTTGATGGTGCGTAAGATAACCTTTTTCACGGCGTCAGCAAGGAGAGAAATCAACTCATTCTGAATAGTGTGGCCAAGATAATGATGATGTATTTCATTACTTTGAATGCGCCTAATATGTTCTTGCATCACATGATCGAATTCAGCAATCATTTCAACCGTGCCCAAAAAATTACCATTATTATGTTCATACAACTTCTCCTTTGTTCCTCGAAATGCCAAATTACGTTTTGCAAGAAACTTCACTACAGAAATTATTCTTAGAAAAACTTGTCTCCACCGCTCCTTTTCCTTTGCAATCTCCCGCTGCATGTCATCATCAATTGTTTGATTTTTGCTTAACCTCAACCTTAGATCATTCCATGTGTTCATGTTGTTAAATGCTCAACACTGCTCTCATGTTCTTGGAGTCTTCCACTGAGACGCTTCCAGTCCCTTAATCCATCCATCAGACGCTAGCAAAGACCTGCTCTGGTTTGATTTGAACAACCTGCAGGCAAAACAAAAAACTTTGTCCAACTCTTTAGAGTAAACCAACCACTTTCTGTCCATAACCTCTTTATTAGCTAATTTTCTGGAATAGTAAGCATATGAAAAACGTCTACCTTCGACATCATCAGGGCGGGCAGGGAACTCCAGGCCCAATTCTCTCACCGGCCCCTTTTCAATTAAAATGTCCCTTTTCCGATTATCAAGATTATCCCATGTCCTAGGATCATATATAGATAAAAGAGAATCATCTTGTTCATCACCATTCCGAGCATCAGGTGAAGGCTGCAGATTTTCCTCTCCCGTATTGTCCTCATTAACATCAGCATCAATATCTGCATTTAAATACAACAATATGTTGTTACTTACTTACTCACTTCTACAAAAATCGACGCTAGTTAGTTACTTACTGTCATCCAAGGAATGTTCATTGACTTCAGGATCATCATTTGAATTATGATCATTATCTTGTCCCGGTTCAGATTCTTGCCTTTGATTATCAACACTAGTTACCACCGGAAAGAACCTATTTAAAGAACCTCTTTGTTTTTCAATGAGTTGATTCTCTTTTTTTTTTGTTTTCTTTTCTCAGCACCGGACTTTTGTCTTGGCGGCATTGTAACACCTAAGAGTTTAAAGAATAATCAGATCAGCTGATCTAAGAGGACTAGGGCACTAGGCAAATACGTATGTACGCAGTGTTCAGAACTTCAGAAGTTCAGATTACCTTGACTCCTTGTCTCCTTGAGCAAAGCAGAGCAGGGCGAATGGGCGATTAGGGAGACGGATTCACGGCCTGGGCGATCTCCACTGCAGGATCTTGGGGGTCAGGGCCGGAGGCGCAACCGCGCAGCGACGCAGGCAGGCGGCCGAGGCGAGGCGTCGAAGTCGAACAGACAAGCGAACCAGGAGGCGAGACGTCCTGCGTGCCTGGTCGATCGATACTGTGCCTTTTCCTCTCCCGATCAGGGGCCTTTTCCGCTGGGCCCTTTAGCACAAACCTTTTTTTCAGCCCGTATAAAAGCAGGAGGTATACATACACATATGCGGTGATGCCCCCCCCCCAAACATGGGCCCTTGGGCGTCGCCCATGTTCGCCTAGGGCCAGAGCCGGCCCTGGTTTATTAAGCCTATTTTGTTGGAAGATATGGGCTGTTGAAAGAGGACAATTCTTGCACAGCTGTTCTACAAAATTAAACAACAAAAGTTCCCAAGAATTGTGAACCGCTACTCTACATCCAGAGTGTCGGTGTACAAAAGTAGGGACCTTTTCTGTACTCCTTTACTTGTGCACCAGCAGTCGTAGCCACGCCTGCGGACGGGCTTGGCAGGGTAGAGGAAGGAAAAGAATAAAACTGCCAAGGCAGCACTCAAGCCAGAAGCATGAAGAGCAAAGGCGCAAGGTGGATTCCCTCGGCAAGACCTTTGCCGGGCTACGCAGCCCCGGCAAGAGCCTTGCCGGGGCAACTTGCCCGACACTAGCAAGGCCGCTACCCTTGAGCCTGAGAGTCCCGACACCATCGACAAACATCAAGACTAAGGCTCAGGGGCGCCTGTGTGGTGGCATGCAGATATTTTTGAAGACCAAAGGCCTGCAAATCTAGATGAGAACTAGAAGACGAAGACCCTCGACAAGATCCTTGCCGGGGACGGCCGAAGACCCCCGGCAAGACCCTTGTCGGGGACGCCTACGAGACCCCGGCAAGGGTCTTGCCGGGGGCATCTGCAGGGCCGCAGCCAGGCCCACACCCACCATGGCTCCGCCGCCCCGCGGCCGTTCCGACACCACAATCAGCCCGCCAACTAGGCGAGAGCCTGCGTGGCAGCGTGCATCTTCCAGACCAACTAAGCAAGCACCTGCGTGGTGGCATGCAGATCTTCATGAAGACTCTGTCACCGCACCAGCACAACAGCCAGCTAGCCAGTGTGGCGCTGCATGCCTCGTCAGCTTGGACACGCGTCGAAGCAAGGCGAGGCCGCGACGGACGGGACAAGCCTTGCTGCCGTCCCCGATAAAGCAAGAGGAAACGTAGGCGACACATTAAATGCGTTTGTCCTATGATGTCAGGAGATAAACTTGTACACTGTAGATATTTTCCACCTCCTGTATGCCACTGTGGCGACCCCTTTAACGTATAAAAGGAGGCCCGAGGGTTACTGAGGAAGGATTCAGACTTTTTGGACAGGGCATGCACTGTAGCTAGTTCAAGAACTCAAGAACACCAAATACACACAAAAGCAGGATTAGGGTATTACGCGTCGTTCGCGGCCCGAACCTGGGTAAAAATCCCCGCGTTGCTCTTCTAGACCCACTCTTTGCGCAGCCCGCGCCCCGCCAACCGTAGTAGGGATTCCCTGTGATCCCATAGGTGTCGTTCCTGAGCCCTGACATCTTTGGCGCGCCAGGTAGGGGGCGCAGGCTGTGAAAATCCGGTTTTGAAGCCAACACATCGACTCCCTCATCGGGATGGCTCGAGAGAAGAAGGCGGCGTCGATCAGCCACACTCTGGTGCCATCCGCAGCCGCAATAACCATCCGCGTGGCGATGGAAAAGCTAAGTAACGCAAAACCTTGAGCAATTTCCTTTTATTATATAAGGTTATTCTCCTCGAAAGATCTTGCTCCTTGTATGGAAAACCTGCGCGCAATGGAACCCTTCCGCTATTGGCAACGCCCTTGTTCTGTTTCGAGTCCGCTCAACAGTTCAAGCGGTCGCGCTGAGAACGGCAAGGTGGCTTGCCCGGCAGCAAGCGCCCCCCGGCAGGTTGCTAAGGATCTGTTCCTCAAAGCGCCATAGCACGGGTTTACGCACTGGCAAGCCTATCCGACTAAGCGTAGGGTGCGTACATACAAGAAAAGATCAAACAGGAAGATAGCACACACTATTTCAGAATACTGCAAAGTTATATTACATCAGTAGTTGCTGCGGTTCTAACTTAAGATAAAATTGTCTTGGTCATGAACTCGCAGCGGCGATGAGAAACGGGGTGCCTAGTCCCGGCACTGGCCCTCCACCCTCTTGACTCCGTCGACGTAGCTGATGATGGGCTCGATACGCTCTTCGAGCGCCGTGAGGTCCGCATCCTCCGGCAAGCTCTCCAGCGCGTTGGCGAAGTCGACGCTGGGGTTCCAGAACACCACCTTGGTGAGCACCCTGGTCAGGGCGCCCCGGCAAAGCCTCCGGGCCTTGTTGGCCAGATAAGCTGCTCGATTGGAGCGGAGCTGCTCCAGGGCGTCGAGGATGCGCTCGAAGAACAAGGTCAGCCTGGCGTTGGGGCTTACATTCGTCTCCTGGGAGAACCTGACATCCGGCATGCCCATGACGGCTAGCTGGGTGGTGAGCTTCCCCGCGACGACGACGAGGCGGCCGATCCAGAGGTTTACGCTTTGCACGTAGTCCTCGTGGGCGGTGGCGTCATCGCTCCACAGCTGCCTCTCGTCCTCCAGGGCCTTGTTCAGGGTCTCCTCACGGGCCCAGGCCTCCGAAAGCATCCCCTCCAAGGCTCCAAGACGTCCAGTTTCAGCTTCAGATCATTGATGGAGTCGTTGGCCTCGGAGAGCAGCTTGGCCTTGGCGGAGATGGTGACCTGTGAATTCGCTAGAGTGCGGTTGGCCGTGTCCCTCTCCTCCGTCAACTCCAAGATCTCCTTTTTCAGCCCATCCCGCTCCAGCTCCAGCTTCTCCACCTTGCCGGCGTGGTCCAGGGCTAGAGCATCAAGTGTGTCCTTGTGCTTCTGCTCCAGCTCCTGGGTCCGCTGCGCGACGATCTTCTCGATTTCCTCGTCCTTGCTGCGGAGCGTGGCGGCAAGCGCCTGCTCGCGAGCAACGAGGTCTTCCTCCTGGGTGTCCAGCAGAGCCTGCTGCTGCAACCGGGCAGCTTCGTCCCTGGCGGCCTGTTCCTTCGCCGCCTCCTGGGCCTTCTCGATATCAGCCTGCTTCAGGATGAGCTCTCGCTTGCGCTCATCCAGCTCACCCTGGGCAGTCCTCAGTTCCTCCCGGGCCTCGCCAAACCAGACCTGCGTCTGAGCGACACGCTCCTCCAAATCCGCCTCCGCCTTGTCCACCGCTGCCATCCTGGATTTCACTTTGTCTTGGCGGGCACGGTGGAGCTCCTGGAGCTTCTGTAAGTTGGCGCTCATGGCTCGGAGAAGCTGCTCCTCTTGGGAACCACCACTTCCGGCGCTCAGTTCGTCAAGAACCTGGAGCCCGGCGGTGGCAAGCGCCTCGTCATCAAACACCTCCCCTTCGGCTGGCGCTCTGGTGCTCGCCGTCCCTAGGAGTCGGACGAACAGGTCGTCGCCCACCCTCAGGTACTTGCCCGGGGCGGGAGCTGCGGGGGAGGAAGGTTGGTCGTTGGCCACCTCCTCCCCGGTGGGCTCCTCGGCGGCCTCCTCGGCAGCGGCCTCGCCGGACTCCTCGGCAGGCCCCTTGCCGGGCTCCCCGGCCCCTCGCCGGCCTCCCTGGTAGCAGCCTCGCCGGTCTCCCCGGCAAGCCCCTTGGTGGCCTCCTCGGTGGCAGACTTGGCGGCTTTCCCAGCCGCGATCTTGGCGGCCTTGGCTTCGGCGTCCTTGGCGACCTCCTCGATGACGATGTTGATATATTCCTGGTCCGTCGAGGGAGGGTCTGGAAACTAGAAAGGAGAATGAAACGAGGCCAAAATCAAGGTTCAGAATAAAGAAAAGAAAAAAAACAGGGGCGGGAAGCAGGCCGCTTACCCGTACCAAGCTCAGAAGAAGTGGTTCCCTCACCGCCAACGTTCGTGGCCGGGACGGAGCCGCCAGCACCCAACCCGCCTCCTCTTCCTCCGTGCGCGTGGGCTCGACGGTGGATGTTCTTGCCGGGGACGCCCCTCCGGGCGGCGTGGTCGATGGGGGCGGCGTGTCGGGGGCGGCCCTCAGTGGCTCCTCCTGTTGCCGCTCTCCTCCTGCAAACCCGGCAAGGTCAGCACCAAGGATTCATGCCCCAACGCCCATCGATGAGGAGTGAGTAATGAACTCACGCTGGGGGCTGGAGCGGGGGCTGCGTCGAGGGCTGTTGTCCGGGCTGATCTCCACTAACACCGGCGTGCGCGGAGTGCTCGCCGGGGGCTTGTCGCCCGTCGAAGCCTTGGCCCTCTTCGCCGCCCTCTGGGCCAGCGTCTCCGTGTCGCTGCAAAGATAAGATCATGTCAGCGAAGATGGCATAGGCTGAGGGATAGAAATGATGAAGGGCGAGGTGCTTACTCGTCCTCCTCCTCCTCGGGCCTCCTCTTCCTTTTCGGGCTGAAGGACCCGAGGTCGAAATCGGCCTCCGGGGTGCCGTCCGAAGGAGGAGGAGAAGGGGATGGGGTCCTGCGCCGCTTGGACAAAGAAGAGGCGGCAGCCGCGACTTTCTTCGCTGCCGCAACCCTCGTCTCGCGCGCGGGCTGTGCCTGGGCCTGCCGCCGCCGCGTGGTCCTGCCGGGCCGGACCGGCTCGCCGAAACTCGCCCGCCGCAGGACGCGTTCCCTCCCCGGGGTCGAGGAGTCATCTTCCTCGGCCTCCTCTTCGGCCGACTCCTCGACCGCTTCCTCAGCAAGGGGAACCTTGGCGCGAGCACCACTGGCTCCCCCGGCAGACCCCGTCCACTCGGCAAACTCTTTCTCTTCTTCAGCCTCGTCCTCCATGGTGCCGAGGTCGCCGGCCTCCTAGGCAAGTGCCGCCTCCTCCGCCCTGGCGGTAATGTACGCCAGCCCCTCCTTGGTGGTGTCGCGGATGAGCAGTGGCTCGTCACGGACATACCTCTCCGACAAGTTGTCGAAGAATGCCTACACCCGCTCTGCTTCTGGCTCGCCCCAGGTTGGATCGAGGCCATGTGCGTTGAATTCCGGCATCATGGCGATGATGGCAGTCTGGCAAGAGTTGTTGCTCAACGGGACCACCCCCGCTGGCAGCCCATACAGAGACTTGCCGGCCGGGACGGCCTTGCCGGTCCTCTCGACGCTGCCGACCTCATCAACCCTGGGCTGAAAAAGCCTATGGCAGAGATGGGCATGCTGCAGCACCGTGAAGTTGTGGTTCAAGCCGGGGCGGAGCCTCATGATATCGGCCACGTTCCTATCCCATGTTGGCCTCCCATTATTGTGCAGCGGAGCGATCCGGTGGCGGATGAAGTCGGCCCCGATCATCTCGAGGGTGAGCCCGGCCGAGGTGAGGCGATGGATCCTGGTGGTGGCAACCGTGAACTTCTTGTCGTCGGCATCGAGGGCGCCCCAGTCCTTGCGGCGGACTGACGGCCTCCGACGGACCCGGTAAAACTCCTGCGGATCTGCCTCCTCGATCCAGCACCACCGGCTCCGCCACTCTTCCCACCTCTCCTTCTGAGCGCCCTCCGGGTACGTGCCCCTGCTCTGGGTCCTCGGGATCCAGGTGATGCAGCCATAAATGGCACCCCCTAGCTGGATTCGAGGGGTGAAGTAATGGTGGAAGAGCGTCGTGTTGGGGAGCACTCCGGTGAAGCCCTCGCAAAGATGGGCGAAGAAGGCCATGCACGCCACGGCGTTCGGCGTAAGGTCCAGGAGGTGGAAGCCATAGGTGTGCATGATGTCGTTGAAGAAATCTGAGAAAGGGGGGCAGAGCCCGCAGGAGAAGTAGTCGACGAAGAAAGGATACCGATTTGGACCGGCCTTGGCGCAGGAGGCGGGGATGACGCGCGTGGCGGGATGCTCCGACGTCTCCCTTCCTCACAGGGGCCTGAACTTCTCCTTGAGGGTGAGCGCGTCGACCATCGAAGTGAAGACGGTGTACTGCGTCCGCAGTTCCGCCAACTTACTCTCCGGCGCCTCCTTCTCCCCGGCGTCCTTGGCCGCTCCCTTGCCCTTGCTTGTCTTGGGTGCCATGGTGGCTGAGAGGGGATGAGGGATCGAGGGCAATGGGGGCGCGGCGGCGGCGAGCAGAGGCGAAAGCTTCGATGCACGCTTGAGGAAGAAGAGGGGAACAATGGTTCCGAGATTGGAAAAGGCACAGAGGGTAAATGAACAGCGCCCCTGTGGTTTTCCCTTTTATAGGGAAGACACGGGCCGCCTCTTTACTATTTACCACGATGTGACGCAAGCGTGCTGCAACCGCCCCACACACGACCCCCACGTCACGCATTCAATGCGGGTCGTGGGGAAGCACAACTAGCAAGAGAGTTACCACAGTTAAAACTCTTCCACGCATGCCCGCGCACCGTTCTGGGCCTGGCCCAACAACGCCTTGCGCTTGTGTGTGGCCCAGGCTCGGGGCCTCCTGTCGGTGTACAAAAATAGGAGCCTTTTCTGTACCCCTTTATTTGTGCACGGGCAGTCGTAGCCACGCCTGTGGCTGGGCTTGGCAGGGCAGAGGAAGGAAAAGAATAAAACTGCCAAGGCAGCACTCAAGCCAGAAGCATGAAGAGCAAAGGGGCAAGGTGGATTCCCCCGGCAAGACCCTTGCCGGGGCGGCCTACGCAGCCCCGTCAAGAGCCTTGCCGGGGCGACTTGCCCGACACCAGCAAGGCCGCCACCCTTGAGCCTGAGAGTCCTGACTCCATCGACAAACATCAAGACCAAGGCTCAGGGGCGCCTGCGTGGTGGCATGCAAATCTTCGTGAAGACTCTGTCACCGCACCAGCACAACAGCCAGCCAGCCAGCGTGGCCTGCATGTGCCTCGTCAGCTTGGACGCGCGTCGAGCAAGGCGAGGCGCGACGGACGAACAAGCCTTGCTGCCGTCCCCGATAAAGCAAGAGGACACGTAGGCGGCGCATTAAATGCGTTTGTCCTATGATGTCAGGAGATAAACTTGTACACTGTAGATACTTTCCACCTCCTGTCTGCCACTGTGGCGACCCCTTTGACGTAGAAAAGGAGGCCCGAGGCGTACGGAGGAAGGATTCGGACTTTTTTGTCTGGGCATGCACTGCAGCTAGTTCAAGAACTCAAGAACACCAAATACACACAAAGCAGGACTAGGGTATTACGCGTCGTTCGCGACCCGAACCTGGGTAAAATTCCCGCGTTGATCTTCTAGACCCGCTCTTTGCACAGCCCCGCGCCCCGCCAACCGTAGTAGGGATTCCCTGTGATTCCATAGATGTCGTTCCTGAGCCCCGACACAGAGTTCATCATTTTTGTACAAACACCGCTGCAAAAGCAATCACATTACCATTGATAATTCTAACAACAGTACTTTGGGATAAGAAAATACACAAATAAAGAACAAGAAGCTGCTTCAAATAGCTGCAACCGAGACGACGAAAGAAAAGGGACGACAAGCGAGGAGAAGAGGCACAAAAGAAAATCAAATGCAACAAACTCCAGAAAGAGGGGCAAAATAGCATTGGCATCAAAGTTAAGAAATGACTTCGCACGATCAGCAGGATCACACATAGAAACAGGCATAGACAAAAATCAATGCAAAATCTACGAAGATCTGCGATTACGACAAAGCAAAAGGACGGTGAGCGACAAGAAAAGACATACCATAGGCAAGAACCAAAACAAATCCAAACCTCTGTTGGTACGAAGAGCTAATGGCATGCTGACCACAGCTGATGAACAAAAGCAGAGGGAGAACCAGCAGTAGTAACACCGAGAAAGCTCAAAGAACCCTGCCTGTAACGCGAAGAGAGCGCAGTGTGTGTGTGCGCGCGCGCGTGCGTGTGGTGGTTTGGGGGGAGGGGGGCGACGAGAGAGAATAGGGGGGACGACGAGAGAGAATAGGAACAACATCCCCATCTTCTAGAAGCAACCCCACACTGCAGCAACTTGTGAACCTCGCACCGAACCACCCCGCGCATCGAAGACGTATCTCAGACAAAATTAACGGATTAGGAACGAAAAAAATCACCGACACGCAGGACTAGAACAAAATCACCAATGTAAAATGAACAAGCAGATGGGGCCCATATAACCACCGACACACCGAACACCATCCTGCACAACAATCCTCTCACGCCCAACCAACACTACACAGGGCGCCTTATAGCGGTGTGGTACATCTGGTGGCAACGCCGGCAGATGGTTAAGGAGTTTCAGTCCAAACAGTGAAGAAAACGGCAGTATCTATTCGAGTTCTAGGTACAAATTTCATAAAGTAAACGACTTCTTAGCTACCGGTTCAGAAGCGTGATCATATGTGGGCAAAACCTAGTCACGGTTTGGTCAAGATAAATGTCGATGCAACTTAAGATACTCTATCAGACGCATGTGGCACTGTTGTCCGTGATGACCATGCATGTTGACTTTGTTGCGGCGTCAAACTGGTTTCTACCACACATTTGCGATGCTGAATCAGCAGAGCTTCAGGCCATCAGGAAAGGATTATATCTCGCAGCAAACATTGGTCGCAATAGTGTTGAAACCGAGTCTGATTGCATGCTCGCGGTGGAAGCGATGCAATCAATGGATGACTATCTTGGAGCTGATGTGGCTGTGGTTCTAGAGCGTAAGCAGATGGCTATGGATTTCACAAAAAATTGCTATAAACATTTTTCCTAGAAGCAAATCAAATTGCTGATAGTTTAGCTAGTTATTTATTCGATAGTGATCATCTGGATTGTGGGAGAATTCTACCCCAAATTTTATTTCTGTTCTTCTTGTAAATAATATGACCATACTATGAGAAATGAAGTCTTTTACCCGTAAAAAACATTGCACGAGACGCACCAGGTCGAATATTGCCGACCAATGACACCCAAGTACCCACCGTTGGCGATTTGTAACTCAGGATAATCCGGGACGCGGCCAATCGTATACAAGGAGAACCCCGAGCATCCGCCTCCAAACAACCCTCTTACCTCTCGGATCAACAACGATCCTCCCACACGCCAACCAAGACCGCACGGGACGACACCGGGTCCAACATTGCCTACCAATGACAAAGCAGCACAACACACACCGGGTACCCACCAGTAGCGATTAGCGACTTGAGAGCAAGCATAATAGAGCTGAGTCAGCGGGCTATAAGGAATAAACTAGTATATTTCTGCTTAGTTGGAGGAAAGAAAAAAGGAGAGAGAAGGTAAGCGGGTTCTTCGTGAAGAGCCAGCTCTATCACGTGCTTCTAGACACTTTGTGAGAATGAAAGGTGTGCCACATAATAAAAAATAATACTCTTTTGATCTACTATTGTACATGTTGGCTATAAGATGGGCTGTAGATGACATGGCACTGGCTTATAGCCATCAGCTGGCTATACTATTAACCATGCTCTGAGGCAAACCGGGATGAGGCCACCCGTATATAACGTGAACCCCGAGAATACACCTCCCAACAACCATCTTAAACCTCCCCCCCAATCGGCGATTCACAGTAGCACTCGGGAAGGGAACCCGAACACCTGGACACGAGGTAGGCCGATCAAATAAACATGGTATGCCCATGTGCACGCTGTTGAGTATGTATTTTGTACTGCACGTATATTGGAGCTGTGGCCCACCTCCTTGTCTTGTATAGTTGAGGTAGAGGCCTTCCCTTGTATTATATATGCGTGCACCAGCATCCCAATCAATTATCGTATTGCAAATCATCTGTCTACATGGTATCATCCTTTTCGGTTTAACCCTAGGGTAGCCGCCGCCGCCGCCGCGCCTCTCCGCGCTGCCACCGCCGCCGCCGCGCCCCACCTCCCCTCGCTTCCGCCTCCCGCACGCCTCGGCTTCGCCGACACGACCGGTGTGCTGGTCCGGCTATCTGCTCATGCGGTCCTGTGCTGGGCTGCTGGCTTGTGCGCGTCGCCACTCACGCGTCCCACAGGCTTGGTGCTGATCCGAAACTCCCGCTGGCCTATCGATGCATCCTGCGTGGCCGCGTTCCATGGATACTGCATGCATGTTGGTCAGTCGTGCAATTCCTCGCTAGCTGGTCCTCTATGTTGTATCCCATGCGGACTAAGATTGCACGTCCGGTCGTCTAGCCAGCCGGCCATGCCCCACGCCTAGCTAGCTGCCTCGCGCTTTCCCATCGCGCGCCACCGCTTCTGCCGAGTCACGCGCGCGCCGCTGCTTCTGCCAGCCGTGTTGATCGATCGCTAGCTAGCTGCCCCGGTCTGCCGTTTTCCATCGCGCGCCGCCGTCGCGCAGCGCCTTCTCGCGCGCGCCACCGCCGCGCCGCGCCTCCCCGCGCGCGCCGCGGCCGCCGCCTCCTTCCTCTTCCCGCCGCTTCTGACGCCTTCCATGGACTCTCGGGGCTACTTCACCATCTGCGGTGGAACCGCTCTACCGGCCGCGCCGATCCAGTCGCGTCCTCCCGCACCCGCCGGGTGTTACCCGTTGTCGCCACCAGCACCTCCCCCGCAGCACCCGCAAGGGGGAGGGGGCCGACGCAACCGGCGTGGCGGCGGTCGCCGCCGCCTGCAGCAGCAGCGGGCCCAGGACGCCGGGGGGGCACCGCACTATCAGCAGGCTCTCCCCCCTGGCCACCAGTCGTTCATCAGCGCGCCCTTCCAGCTGACTGGCGCCGGCTACGGCGCCCTCCTTGCGCCGCCGCCCCTCGATGGTTATGGCCCGCCCGTCCCGGCGCCGCCCTACGGGGGCCTTCCGCCGCCGCCGGTACCTGTGCCATGGGACCCCACCCTCCTCGCTGCCCAGCACTCCGCGCCGTCGCTGAGTAGCTCTGTTGGTGGAGGCGACTGGTACATGGACCCAGGTGCTACTACGCACATGGCAGCTCATCCTGGTAACCTAACCTCCTCCACTCCCTTCACACACCCACTCGTATCACTGTCGGCAACGGCTCCTCCTTACCTATTACTCATATCGGTAGCACTAGCTTTCCCTCCACTTCCACACCCATCACTATGTCCAATATTCTTGTTTCACCCGATTTAGTCACGAACCTAGTTTCCGTTCGTCGTCTTACTCGTGAGAACCCACTTACTGTTGAATTTGATGGTGTTGGCTTTTCTGTGAAAGACGCCCATACCCGGATGGTCCTTCACCGATGTGACAGCCCCGATGAGCTCTACCCCGTGCACGCCGGCGCCTCCACCTCCACACCCGTCGCCCTTGCCGCCGGCGTTGACCTTTGGCACGCTCGCTTGGGTCACCCCAACCACACCGTCTTACGTCAAATTCTTAGGAGTTTCTCTTTCTCATGTGATAAGCTCGACGAGCACTCTTGTGAGGCTTGTCGCTTAGGCAAGCACGTTCGTGTTCCCTTTAGTGCGTCTTCTTCGGTTTCCACTTTTCCGTTTCAATTACTTCATAGTGATGTTCGGACATCTCCCATTGCGAGTAACACAGGTTATCTTTACTACTTGGTGATTTTAGATGATTACTCACACTATGTGTGGACTTTTCCCCTTCGTCGTAAATCCGATGCTTTAGCCACACTCACCGCCTTTTAGTCCTATGTCACCACCCAGTTCGGTCGCCCCATACTCGCACTCCAAACTGATAACGGAAAAGAGTTAGACAACGTCGCTCTTCGCACACTTCTCGCCTCTCATGGCACCACCTTCCGTCTGACTTGCCCCTACACTTCCCAACAGAACGGCCGCGCCGAGCGCATTCTCCGCACTCTTAATGACTGCGTTCACACGTTACTCTTTCACTCTAACGTGCCCGCTCGGTTTTGGCCCGATGCCCTCGCTACCGCCACTCTTTTAGTTAACATTCACCGTGTCGCCCTTGGTGGAACTACGCCCCTCACCACCTTCTCTTCAGCACACCACCGTCCTATGATGGTCTCCGCATCTTCGGGTGTCTCTGTTATCCTAGCACCGCGTCCACCACGCCACACAAGCCCGCACCACGATCCGTCCCCTGCGTCTTCCTTGGCTACCGTCCTAACACCAAAGGTTACCAGTGCTGTCACTCATCATGTGTACACCTCGAGGCATGTGTACTTTGTCGAGACGGTGTTCCCTTTTTTTCAGGTTCCTCCGGCTTCAGCCCCTTCGGCGCCGGCCCCGCGTCCCCTTCATGGAGCGATGCGCGGCGGCCGCCCCCGGCGGCCCCCCGGCACGGCGCCTTCTGCCGCCACCACCAGGCTTCGTGACTCCCTTCCCTGAGGTCGAGTCCGAGCGGGCCCCCGGGTCCCCGTCTCCCTCATACGAGGTTGAGCCCGGCACCCCGCCTGCCACCCCTGCGACGGGCTCGACGTCAACCTCGCCCGTCACCTCTTCCGCCGCCGCCGCTGCCCGCGGCCCCCGCCGCCGCACCGGGTGCCCCCGCTGTCGCGACCCCTGCCGCTGCACTGGGTGCCCCCGCCGCCCCGGCCCCTGCAGCTGCGACACCCGCCCCGGATGCCCGCCCCGCCCCGGCCCCTGCCGCCGCGGTACCCGCCGGCCCTGCTGCCCCGTCACTTGGCGTGACTACCCGTGCCCGAGCAGGAGTGCTTCGGCTCAGCACGCGCTACTCCGCCGACGAGTATCTGTGCGCCGCCTCGACGTCGACGCCATCACCCGCCCCCACCTTCGCTCGTGCTGCCCTTCGGGATCCCCACTGGCTAGCTGCGATGCAGGAGGACTTCGATGCCTTACAGCGCAACCGCACGTGGCAGCTTGTTCCGCGACCCCCTCGTGCCAACATCATCTCTTCCAAGTGGGTGTTTCGCCACAAGACTCGCCCGGACGGTTCTCTCGAGCGCTACAAGGCTTGGTGCGTGGTTCGTGGTTTTCGGCAGCGCGCGAGCGTGGACTTCACCGACACCTTCGCCCCGGTTGTCAAACCGGGCACGATTCGCGTCGTTCTTCAGCTGGCGGTCTCGCGCGCCTGGCCTGTGCACCAGTTGGATGTCTCCAACGCCTTCTTGCATGGCCATCTCGCTGAGCAGGTGTTCTGTGAGCAGCCCACTGGTTTCGTCGACGCCGAGCACCCTGACTTCGTGTGCTTGCTCTCCCGTTCTCTTTACGGGTTGAAGCAGGCGCCTCGGGCTTGGTACCAGCGTATCGCAGCCTTCCCACAGTCTCTCGGATTTTGGTCCACTCGCTCCGATGCTTCACTCTTCGTGTATCATCAGGAAGTTGACACTGCATATTTGCTGCTCTACGTCGACGACATCATCCTCACGGCGTCTGCCCCTGACCTCTTTCAGCGGCTGACTGCTCGTCTTCGTGATGAGTTCGCCCTCAAGGACTTGGGGCCCCTGCACTACTTCCTCGGCATCGAGGTAGTCCGACGGACTTATGGCTTCTTTCTGCATCAGCAGAAGTATGCCCACGAGCTCCTGGAGCGTGCCGGTATGCTTAACTGCAAGCCGGCACCCACCCCCGTCGACACGAAGGCGAAGGTCTCTGCTCTCGACGGGTCTCTTGCGTCCGATGGAGCATTTTATCGCTCTATTGTCGGTGCTTTACAGTACCTGACGCTGACTCGCCCCGACCCGCAGTACGCTGTCCAGCAGGTGTGCCTTCATATGCACGCCCCGTGTGACTCTCACTGGACTCTGGTGAAGCGTATTCTCCGTTACATACGCGACACCATGTCTTTGGGACTCACCCTGACGGCCTCCGCCTCCACCAACCTCGTGGCCTACTCGGATGCCGACTGGGCTGGCTGCCCCGACACGTGACGCTCTACGTCAGGCTACTGCGTCTACCTTGGCCCCTCGTTGATCTCTTGGTCATCGAAGCGGCAGCCCACGGTCTCCCGCTCCAGCGCCGAGGCAGAGTATCACGCCGTGGCTAATGCCGTGGCTGAGTGCTCTTGGATACGTCAGCTGCTCCAGGAGTTGCTTTGTGATGTTCACAAGACCACTCTTGTCTACTGCGATAACCTCAGCGCGGTCTACCTCTCCGCCAACCCGGTGCACCACCGACGGACGAAGCATATTGAACTCGATATTCACTTCGTGCGCGAGCAGGTTGCCCTTGGCCATGTTCGGGTTCTCCATGTGCCGACGACGCAACAGTTTGGTGATGTGATGACTAAGGGACGATTGCCTACTCCCGTCTTCGAGGAGTTTCGGTCTAGTCTCTGTGTCTCCGGCGACGCTTCGACTGCGCACGGGGGGGGGGGGGGGGGGGAGGGGGGGTGTTGAGTATGTATTTGTACTGCACGTATATTGGAGTTGTGGCCCACCTCCTCGTCTTGTATAGTTGAGGTAGAGGTCTTTCCTTGTATTATATATGCGTGCACCAGCACCCCAATCAATTATCGTATTGCAAATCATCTGTCTACACACGCGAAGCAAACAACTGAACAGCAAATGAACGATGCCAACACAAGGGCCCAACACACATCCCGTGACCGCCTGTACGGGGCGTACCCAACAAATGCGGAACAAACAGTCCGCACACAAGTAGAGGGCAAAGGCCTCCAAATGAGCACCCCTTGGGCCATGCATCATGGACCCCATGAGGCCACTGGCTTGATGAGTAACGCCTGGGGCCGATCGAACAGGCGGGGATGGTGCCAAACAGGCAGCGGCACAAAGCGCGCACGGATCGGATAGCGCGGAGGGCGTGAATGCCCTCAGGAGACAAATACTCCAGCATCCTTTAATATATCCAAATACTTTCCTAGAAAAACCTTATGAGAATTATAAATTTTAAGTTGTTAATTTTATAATAGAGAGCCAAATATTACAAATCCATCATGAGCTATAAGAAAAAAAAACCATTGGAAAAATCTCTGAAAAGACAAAACATCCTACCAGTCAGTAGAGAGGTCGTCTTGCCTAAGCTAATGCTAATGAATTACCATATGCCTCTAGAGGAGTGATGATGATGACACAGGTGTGCTGTCATGACGAGGCCCTCTTTATGGCGGTATGTGTGGGGTAATTTTTGTGTACTACTCAATGGTTGTGATGGTTTTTACCCGGTTCTTCATAATTAACCGAGCAATCTAGTTTTCACTCGGTTTTCCCTAATCATCTGAGCAACTTTTTTTTCTTAGTGAACGCAGGAATCCTGCCATTTAAAAAAAATCATGTGCTGAGGCATCACTACTGCAGTTTGTTTTTAGAATAATCCTTAGAGCTTTAATGCCTAACAGAGGATACACAACTGATCTAGAGAAACCAAAAGCCATACATGTCGCCCTTCACAAAGAGAGGTACGCAATTTTTAAAGGGAATCATTTGTGTGGGGCGTGCCGGCCGAACTTTGTGCCAGACGCGTCCACGCCCGCACGCTGCAGCGACTCAGCGACACATGTGGCATGGGGTTCCCACATACATTATCTTTTTTTTATAACCATCCTCTAGGCATTTTATTCAATTATGTGACGGTTTACATCAGATTGCACTAAGGCAATCAGAGAATCAGGGAATACATCAAAAAGAATAACATCCGAGGCACTCTTGAGGCCCTCCTGAGCAAACCAATGAGCAGCCTTGTTGGCCCCTCTTCTCACGTAGCTGATGCATAGCCCCTGAAAGTTTTGGAGATATGATTTGATTTCGCTGATTACTGGGCTCCCCATCGACCGGCACTTCGTCGCCATCCATTCCTCCGTGACAGTTTGGCAATCCGTTTCGACGGCAACCCGCGTCCAGCCCTTCTCCATAGCTAGACGCACAGCTTCTCGCACCCCTAGGAGTTCAGCAACATACAGGTCAGTCACCCCCCTTACCTTACGACTTCTGGCGAGCACGAGTCCGCCCTGATCTCTTGCCACAAGTCCAATGGCTGAAGTTCCCCCATTCACATCAATCGCAGCATCTGTGTTAATCTTTACACAGCCGGGCTCTGGTGGTATCCAGTCCACATTGTTCCTCTGCTGAACTTCAGACGGAGTGGCCGGAATATACAAAGCATGAACGAGTTCTTGCACTAGAACCACCGACCGACCAGGCTGGTACTTAACCTCCTCATGGGTGTACTTGTTCCTGCTCGACCATTATCTCTTTCCCCCAATCTCACACAGGTGTCTCCGAAGGGCGCGAGGTGGAGCTCGCCGCCGTCGGCTTCCATCCCGCGCGCCAGCTCCTCAAAGGCCTCGGCCGACACGGCCGTGAGCGGCTGCCACCGCCGCGTCGCACATCTGCTCGGACTGCGCCGGTGATCCTAGTAGTTGTGGAATGGCCATGGCGGTGCCTTCCATGCCGGTTGCTGCGACGACTGTTGTTGGGGAGTGCACGCGATGCTGCGGTCCTGCCACCAATGGCCGCTGCTGCCAGGGGCGCCATATCCCGGCGAATCTGCAGGCGCCGACGTGCTACATGGAATGCTTCAACCGGGTACGGTGAAGCTGTTAACTGCACTCGACGAAGCTGCAACTAGTGGCGTAAATTGTTACACGGGCCATTTTATTTTTGCAGGGACAAGAGAAAGCAGGTGTTATAACCGGTGCACATCGGAGCTACAATCATCAACACCAAATGCTACGACTGGTGGCATTTTTTTCTTGAAACAGAGAAAGGAAGGGCTTCGATGAACTTGCGTAAGAGCTGCAACCAGTACTGAAAAATGCTATGTCTGGCAACCTAAAAAGCTAGAACTAGTTTTGGAAAAAGCTTCAGCTGGATACAGGGTAGTTGGAGGTCGGCCACTACGCAGCCGCAAAAAGCTGCAACAGGCAGTGAGAAAGGTACAACCGGCTCAAATAAAAGTTTCAAATGGATACGATGTAGCTGGAGATTGGCAACTGCGCAACCACAAAAAGCTGCAACCGGCGTGGAGAAAAACTACAACCCGCTTCTAAAAAAACTTCAAACAGATAACGGCTAGCTAACAATGGCGAGCGGCGAAGACGGAGCTGCACGGCGATGCTGCGACAGACATGTAGCGAGCTATGATGGCGATGTTGGAACCCTCACCCGGTGGTGCTGCAACCAGGGGCAAGAGACACGTCGAGATGCAAAGGTATGCGGCGCTAGGGACAGCTTTCTTTCGACCGTCCCGGCGGAGCTGCATCTGGCGAGCGACCCCTGTGAGTTGCAATGGTGAGGGCTCCGGCGAGCCGCGACGGGGTGGCCAAGGGCGAGCACGAGGCTGACCTGCGGATCCCATCCTCTTTTTGTTCTCGTGCGCATCCAGAAGGAGGAAGACGACCTGGGTCACGGCAATCTCGCCCGTTGATGCATGCAAATCCGGCGCTTGGCAGCCGACAGGCCCAAATATGGGTCGGTGTGCCGGCGCCTATCAGCCCCATATTTTTAAAACGCCTAATAGAGGAATACGGGTCCTCGTTGTATTGATGAAATTCAGTTCGACAGCGTTGCAACCAAAATTCAGATTCTGTCACTGTCTTCATGAATCGCTCAATTGCCCAGTGTTACAACCGCTTTGACAAACTCATCACGCTGTAGTTCCTCACCCAAGCCACGCCCTTGCCATCAGCGTTGTATCAGAAATCAAAGCTTCCAAAAGTTCGAGTCCGGATAATTCTCACTTCCACCTTGCATATCTCGAACTTGGGGCATCGCCGCAATGCTCCTGTTGCATCTACACAAAATGACGCAGATTCTACTAAAACAAAGTGACACAAGATGCATCTTCAATACATCATATAGTTGCAGTAGTTAGAAAAGAGAGGAAACAGATGATAATTCTCAGTTTAAGATACTGAGCTATCTTACAGTTATAGAGCTGTAAAGCATAAAGAGCAGTAAGGGGAACATTTTACTCCCGCTGAAAACTAGCAGTGCATCGTCACAATGAAAGAACCCAAAATAGGAATTGAAACCATAGGCTTAAATCAGCTTCAGGCAATTGACTCACGAAATGAGTAGAGTGCATTAATTCAATAGTCAAACATCATAGAAACCACACAAGATATAACTGAGCTCCTTGTATATAGCTAGTACAATACACGGGCAAATGAACACGAGATGATCAGTTGAAGCAACCAAGCAAAGTCCTGAGACTTTGTCAATGCGCACCACGAATCCCCTGAACTAAGGATGATCCTGCCAATGCACACCACGAATCCACAGACCTAAGGATGAGAATCATGTCGAGGGACAATCTTGGCAAAAGAGCATGCAAGATGATCAATTGAAGCAACCAAGCATTAACCCTGCGGAGGAGACAAATTGAAACAAGTTCCGATCAGTACCGCAACAAGCTGCGGAGGAGTTATATGTATAGGAATGTAGTCAAATACTCCTCTGTAGCAAAATATAAGACATTTTTTGAACTGCAAAAGCGTCTTATATTTTGGTATAGATGCAATATAACACAATATGTTGAGAGCAGAAAGAAACCAAAAGGTCAATGCAAAATTCAGATGAGACAACTAACTTCAGGTGCGCATTCTGATGTCACCAATGCAAAATTATATATATACATATTTTGCGGTTGCAAAACATATAATGTTGTTATTGGCAAAAAATACGGAATAAATGCTGACACAGCAGAAATAAATAGCAAAGTACTTGCTGAAGAGACTTTGTACCAAACCCCAAGGCCAATGAATTCAGACGGGACAACTTCAGCTAACCAAGAAAATCTAATAGAAACACAAAACAGTAGGGCAAGGTCAATGGAGAAGATTGTGAAATGCAAAAGAGCAATTTAGGTAAGGAAGCCTGTGTAAAAATATTGAATTGTCCTTATCAGCCAAACCACCATTCAGTTTCTACAAAAATATTAAAGTTTAATTAGCTAATAAATCGGACATGCACAACAAAACTCTAAAAGTGGCATGTCAACGCCACATTTTCGACGAATCTTACACAATGATTAACAGTTATATCTCTGTTTTATCTAGGAGGATGCTAATAATGCATGCCAAACATATACTTACCAGAGTTGCCATAAACATCACATTCCACGGAAGAACATGCCTCGAAGATGTTGTATATCTTTGTGCATCCATCATTACTTGCCGAGGTCTCCTGTGACAGCTTCACAATCATTCTTTTTAGCATCGGTGCACATCCGAGTATCAGTTTCAGTAAATCAAACTCATGATCCTCTCCTTCGAAGCCATTGAACTCCACTTCTTCGAGAGCAGCCAAGCAGATAATTTGGGGTTTCCAGTTCGGAAACTCACAAGGACAAAGTGGTGAGCATCCTCCTTTCATCTAAAACCAAAAATATTGAATAACCACACAATGCATTATTGGGGTATATAATCAGTTCGGGTATATAATCAGAGGAGAGAAATACCGCTGATTTCCGTAGGATGACCTTAAGACTCTGTGTACCACAACCAACCCGATCCATCCCAAGGAGATGAAACACAAACCCTGCAAAAGCATGCCCCTTTGCTGTGAGATGCAGCTCTAAAACAGAGAAGGCCGCAACCATATGCTTCTCTATCTCCTGCGCGAAGTTGCCCGCCTCGGCGTGCAAAAAAGACGTGTCCTGAGAAAACAATTTGCAACGGTATATATCATCAACAAAATCAATTTACTCAGAGCTTGCAGCAGATTGAGCAGTAGCGGGGACGCACCGCGTAGGCATGAATTTGCAGCGAGGATAGCTGTCCTTGTCTCTCTGCCGTCTGTAGCTGCAGCTTGTTGATGCCCCAAAGACCAAACACAATATACGACCCCGAGTAGCAGCAGTGCCACGAAACCTTTTCCACCAATGGAGCCAAGACAGAGATGCTGATCAGCTTCTTTGTGCTAAATGACAGGGTCAATTCCTTGAGCGCTGGCGCAACGACGTCGACATGCTGTGTCAAGCTGAGCTCGCGGTACACAACAAGCTCCTGCAGCGACGGGGAGTTGACCCTAATGTCGCACTTATGGTTAGGAAACAAAGCCCTGCAGAGGCGGAGCTTGCGCAAGCGCGGGCAGCAGGAGAGCCAGGCGTCTAGGTCGGTAATGCAGTACGTCAGGGACAGCGCCTCCAGTGCGGGGAAATTGGCACCGGCCGGCACGCGTAGGGAGAAGGGGGAGGGAAAGTCCAGCGCGATGGAGGTGGCACCGTCAAAGCGAGGCAGGTCGATGGGGAGGCGGTGACGGCCGATTAAGTAGGAGGGAAGGCGGAAGACGAGCTTCTCCGGCGCGAGCCGCGCGACGGCGCGGAGCAGCGACTTGACGACGGCGCTGCCCGCCCTGTCCTGGTTCTGGTTGGGTTTGGGGAACGCGGATTCTCCCCTGAGCCGCTGCTTCGGGGGAACGCGGATCTCGATGAGGGAAACCGCTGGCGGGGGAGTAGGGATGCGGACGAGCGCCGCCTCCAGCGAGGGAAAGGGCACGTCGCGGAAGACGATCTGGCGGAGGCGGGCCCAGAGGCCGCTCCACCGGCGGGAGAGGACGCCGGTCCGGGCGGCGGCGCCGGCGCAGGGGAGGCGGGCGAGGACGTCGAGGAGCAGGTCGTCGGGGAGGGCGCTGATGCGGTCCGCTCCGTCGCATGGGCCATCCGGCTCCTGGGTGGAACTCTGGCGAGGCACTGAGCTCGCCTCCATCGACGCCCGGATCTCACCTTGCTCCGACGGCAGTGACGCGGAAACCCTAGAATTATGGTAACAGGTGGGGACTGATGCATTGCAAACCGGCAGTACTGACTACTCTGAGCAAGTACTCCATATAGAACTTAAAAAAAGGCAAGTACTGCATCAAGCCCAGCCCAGCGTTGATGTGTGCTGGCATCTAATTATCATTACCTTTCGCTCAAAAACAATTATCATTACCTTGTCTAAAAAAATCTAATTATCATTACCCCTAAAAAATATCTGATTTTAAAAAGAAAGATCATCATGCCTAGGTTTATTAATCACACATAAAAAATATATCATCTATATAACCAGACAATCTGATTTTTCGTAAAGGACGTGTGTCGTCGTCTTCGCTTAGCGCGACATCCGGTGCATGCTAGGAGGCGATGAGGGCTAGGTCGATAGCAGCGACTAGCTACGACGCCGAGATCACACATGTGCTAGATGATTAAGTGTCTTGACAACATTACAAGGTCTTATAGGGGGCACGACTTTGGGGGGAACGGAGGAGGTGATGGGTTAGATGTGTGTGTGTTGTGGGGGGGGGGGGGGGGGGGGGTGAACGTCAAGGAGCCGGGAGGAAGATGAAGAGCCACACGAGTTGCGTCGTAAGGCTAGAGTAGCGTCACACTAACGTGGCACCCTTTTTAAAATTCGGGCCATTTTTCTAAGCCTTTGAATTAACATCGAATGATCGATCATCATCTTAATCTCACTCCACATAAAAAAGGAAGATGGAAACTAGCAAAGGTGGATTTTTTTTGAATTGGACATCTCCTCATTCCATTAACCAAACCACAACGTAGAGTCGCTACCAACCAAAGAGTCCACGAAGGGGCGTCGCGAGTTCATACGGCTTGGGATTCGACCAAATTTTTAAATAAACTTCATTTAAATGTTTGTAGGATCAATCAAAACATTGGCATTGGGAGAAGATAAAACCTACCGCCGCCTTGGTCTTCCTCCTCTCCACATTAAGTGGCCTCGTCAGCAGCAAAAGGAGTGAGGACCCGTCCATTTCATTTTTCTTTTCCTTATCTTGACGACGTCCGACCCAACACCGATGAAGGGTCTGTGAGAGTTTGTCTCCCCAATTATGTAGGCTCTTTTGGGATCTTGGTAGTTGGTGTGTCTATCAAGGAGTGCAATTGGCTGGTTATTGGTCCAACAACTTTGACATTTTCTTCCATATTGTGCTGCGACATGGTCCGGTTTCTCTAACTCTCTTTTTGCAGCGGTGATGGATTATAAGCATTTACTGCGTGAGGTGATGCTCCAACCAATGTTCATTCAGTGACTTCTACATCTCGACTTAGGCGGCGAGTGACTATTATGGTCTTGAAAGCTTGATATGGCGAGGGTGTTTGCATTTGTTGCTTTCCTTTATTGCTGGTTCTGTGCAATTTCAATCTCCGGGAGGTGGCATACATTCGAAGGAAGAACAACGCTCGTTTGATTATCAATGTAAATTTTTACTGGTTGTCCTGCGCCCATTTTTTGTCTTTCAATTGTACTAATTGTTTTCCTTGATCGGGCCTCCCGCAATACATGCCCGGGCCTGCTTCGTCTTGAGCTGCAGCGTACCATTCCAAGCACTAATTGGTTCCTCCGATTGATGACGTCGTTCCATTGTGGCGAGTATGGGGCCGCGAGGTGACGCTGCACCCCTTTCTCATCACAATGCTTGTAGAAGGTGGCCGACGTGAACTCGCCGCCACGGCCAGCGAGCAACACGCACAGCTTGTGGCAGCACTCCACTTCCACTATGGCTTGGTGCTTGACGATTGCTTCGTCCACCTCGTTCTTAGAGGCGAGGAACACCGCCCACATGAACCTGTTGTAGTTGTCGACGAGCATCACGGTGTAGCGACGCCCACCTGGCGTTGCTGGGGTGATTGGTCCATAGAGGTCCGAGTGGTCTAGTTCGAGGGGCTTCTTCGCTTGGTTCCTGGCCTTCTTGGGAAAGGATACATGATGCTTCTTCCCAGCAAGACATGCATCTCACAACTCATTGGCGCTCATTGTGTGGCACTCCACGCATTAGTTGGCCTCGTGCCATCTTCCGTAGCCCGTCGAAGTGGTGTTGCAATTTTCTTTCGTGCAAGCTGTTGTGAATTCAATTTTCTTTCTTGCAGCAACCAAAAAATGGATAAATTCAAGGAGGACTAAAGGCTGACAAATGGTCACGAGACTGGACCCACTAGTAGAAAACGGCCCATTTGTCCTGATTCCAGAGGCCCTTTAGTCTAGGTTCAGGAACCGGGACTAAAGGGTCGGGATTAAAGCCCAAAATCTGGGTGCGCCTGGGGGCCCTGGCGTGCCTAGGTGGGTTGTCCCCACCTGTTGGCCCCCTCTGGTAGTTATTTGCTCCAATAATTCTTAAATATTCCATAAAAATCTTCGTGAAGTTTCAGCTTATTTGGAGATGTGCAGAATAGATAACTCTGACGTAGCTTTTTCAGGTCCAGAATTCCAGCTGCCGGCGTTCTCCCTCTTTGTGTAAACCTTGCATATTATGAGAGAAAAGACATTAGAAATACTCCAAAAAGCATTATTATACATAAAACCACTAAAAAAAAGACACTTCCGTGATGATACATGTTTGTCACATTAGGTCGCGTTTTTTGTCATACATGTACATCCATGACAAATTTATGACAGAATCAAGATAGTCATACCTGTGCTGTCGTAGAAGTGTTCCATGACATTACCAAAATTATAATCACAGAAGTGTCCACTTCCATGACGATAAATCGCGCGTCACAGAAGTGCTTTCGTCAAGGGTGACTGACACGTGGCATCCACCGTAACGGAACGCCGTTAAGTTATCGGGTCGGGTTTTGGATCCGATAATCCGTTAACAGCTCCGACCAATGGGGATTTTCCACGTGTAAAATCATCATTGGCTGGAGGAGACACGTGTCAGGTCCGCGTTGGCACAGGTGTCACTCATCCAATGGGCGAGACGCGCCTATGATATGTTGACACGTGGACCGGCCCATCAAGTTTAAATGGGCCGGCCCAACTGAAGGCCCACAAGATTTTGCGGACCATAATGGGCTGACCCAGCTAAAGGCCCACGAGATTTTGCGGACCATAATGGGCTGGCCCAGCTAAAGGCCCACAAGATTTTGCGGGCCATAATGGGCCGGCCCAGGTTAAGGCCCACAAGATTTTTGTGTGCCATAATGGGCCGGCCCAGGTAAAGACCCACAAGATTCTTGCAAATCATAATGGGTCGGCCCAGCTAAAGGCCCACGAGATTTCGCCGACATTAATGGGCCGGCCCAGCTGTAGGCCCACGAGATTTTGAGGACCCTAGTAGGCCGGCCCATTAACTGGCTGCCATGTTTTGGGCCAAATGCCGGCCCATATTTGATCCGGTCCATTAATGGCCTGCCACGCTCCGGGCCTAATAGTGGCCCATATGAGATCCGGCCCGTTAAAAGCCTACCACGTTCTGGGCCAAATTACGGCCCAGATCAGGTCCGGCCCTTTAAGAGGCTTTGGGCTCAATTATGGCCCATATCAGATTCGGCCAGTCAACTGGACACTATGCTTTTGGGCCCACTTAGTAATTCCGCCTGCTATTAATTTTGGCCTGTTAAGGGCCCGTTTAACATTTCGGCCCTATATTAATTTCGGCCTGTTAAAAGCCCGTCATATAGTTGGGCCTAACTACGGCCCGTTTTGCATCCGGCCTGCTCGCAGCCGATATCTGACTGGGCCAAATAAGGACCGAGACAATTTTGGCCTGTTAAATGCCCATGATTTGATTCGCACAATCATGGGCCGGGGTTCATTTCGGGCTGCTGCCGGCCCGTGAGCTGTTCGGCACGTTTCAGGCCCAACCTACATCGTGATTCCATGACGGCCCGATTATGTATCGTAATTTTACGGTTTGGCCGGTTTACTGCGAAGACAGGATATATATACAGTAAAATAACTGCAGCATCGTGAATAAGAAAAAACCTAGACTATACAATAAAGAAATTACGGCATATTACATCCACTGGGCATCAAAGTTCGCCACTATGATAATAAAGCACAAGCAGACAGCAGATTACATACACTGGGCATCAAAGATCGCCACCAGTGCAAATAAACACGCCGACAAAATAATATACAAAACCGACAACACTTCAATAGAGTTCAAGAAAGGTTAGCCCTGCTGGGGAGCTGCAGCGCAAGCAGCTGAGCAAGATGATGAGACTGCGCTTGTTCAACACTTATATCTTCCTCACTCTGAAAGATGAACAAGCAGACAGATGACATGTTTTGCACATAAAAGTATCAGTGCTGACAATTCATCACATTTCTTACTGACGAATAAAGTGACACAGTTTAAAATTGCATTAACACAATATGGTATTGTTCAGGTCAAGACATGGCAGGAAATGACATTGTGAAGGAGTTGGCAGCTTCACGACACCACTGGATTACAGATCAAGAACTCATAAGTATCAATGGTTAGTGTGCTGTCAATTTATACCATTTCAGATTGGCAAATAAAGAGACGGTTTAAATAATAGTAGAATGATATGACATTGTTCATAGTTAAGACATTGCAGAATATGACATTGTGCTGTAGTGGGTAGGTTCACCACACCACTGGATTACAGATGAAGAACAGAAGCATACATGCAGTGCAAAAGAAGATCACTTGCTTTGTATAGTTTAATTTACATGGTATGAAGAAGGAACTTGGTTGTACAACTAAAAACTTAAATTGAGAAAGGACAAACTTTTGTTTATGAACTACATAATAAACTTTAAACAAGCAATTTGATGCAAACACCAAAAATAAACAGCCGTTGCAGTCATGCCTAACCAAATATATACAACAAAGTTTGAAGGCTTGAGATGGACAAACTTACATTATTGGTGAAGACAGGCTCTATAAAGGCCTTGTCCATGCTGATGGGGGGGGGGGGGGGGGGCAATTCAAGAAGTTTACCACAGAATCTTCTTCAAAAGCATTGCCTTTATTCTACATTTTGTTAAGAGTAAATATAGATGTGATAATATACGAAAAAATGGAGAATATTTAAGATAAGATGAAGAGTGATGCTACATAACCAAGTAGCTATAAATGTAAGTGCAGCGATACAGGCAAAAGGTACAGCCAAGAGCAATGCACAGCTAAACTTCTTCAGTACCAACCTTATGGTAAGAGTAAATATAGATCCGATGTGTAGAAAATGGAGGGCAAATGAAAATAAGCTGCAGAGTGATGGTACATGAACAACTACCTGTCATTATAAGTACACTGATAAAGGACAGCATGTACTTACAAGAACAATGCGGAGCTAAAAAAACATTGGCATTGGATATATTCTACACTAATGTAACCATTCATACAGATCAGATAATTTGGAGCGAACAATTGATAAGCAAGCTATCATGCATACTGCTGTCACATAATGAACCAGGTATGTATGCAAGTACAGTGATACAGGACAACAGGTACTAACAAGAGCAAAGCAGCGGGCAGCATATTTGCGATATCCTGTCGTTCTTGTCAAACCGGAATTCTTCTTCGAGCAGATTTCCTGCAAAAAAGATCCGTAAGGCACATGCGGAAAAGTAGAAGTTCAAATTGTCATGTGATTTCATAGACAGTACCTTATCCTGGGAATGAGACCAGTGCATAACAAGATTTTTTCATTCAATGTCTTCTAAATTTAGCACAGGAGACTTCACCGAAAATTCGTTTATAGACTTGCCATCAAAGTGTGATTTCCTCAGGTAACACCGATACTGCTACAATGCTTCCTTGAAAAGCACAAGCAAGCTTTGCTCGTCATGACTATCCAGATTGACCCTCGCCTAGTTACAACAATGTAATGTAAATCATTGATGTGTTCAATCAGCAGAAAACAAGAAAATAATAACCATGAATAATAGCACTTACACGTAAGTTGGACAGGAAGATGTGAAAATGATGTTTGTCTTCACAATAATCTTCCCATGATGGGAATATATGCACGTAGTCCCTAACAACATTGAAAGCATTGTCTTTTAAACTGGGAATAAATGGAATGGGGTTCCAATCTGCAGGAATTGGCCGTCTCTGCAGTTGGGATAGGTCTTCGGCCGGTGGACTTGCTATACTTTTTGCTGGAGTGGGATTTTTCTGTGGTACAGCTGGTGCTATGGCAAATGAAATCGGTATACCTTTTGCTGGAGTGCAGGTCCTGTGTGGTGGGGCTAGTGGTGTGGCCAGTGAAGTATGGGTACAGTCTGCTGGAGTCGGTCCTACGTTTTGTGTCACTGGTTGTACAACCAATATAAGTGGGGTGCTGTCTGATTTCTCCGGCACCACCACGTTTTTAAGGAATTTGCTGGTGCTCCTTCAGGTTCGGCAATCACCCTCTTCCTTTTTGATGTCTGATGCACAAGAACGACATTTGAGTGGAAAAACATGGTATGATGACAGATGGAATATGTATTGATAATGGATGGGCATGGCATCTCGACATATATGATGAGTAAACTAAGCAGATGGCGGTGCAACAAAGTAGAAGAAATGCAAGACAACATATGCAAGATACCAGCAATCAATAAAACATTGCCAAATTAGAACAGACACCTTGATGGGTGAACAGGACAAGCCATCTGCCTTTGACTCCTCGAGGTTAGAATAGTCATTAGGATCATATTCTGAACAAGAATCAACAGGTGGGGAGCGTATGAGTTTCATTGCATCCAGAATGGCACTCAATGCCTTGGTGCCAATTTTGTAAGTCAGTGCAGTGTTTAGCTTCAAGAGTGGACTGCTGCTAGTGCGACACAAAGCAGCTACACAAATCATAGTGTAGATATAACGGGAAAACCTTAAGCATCAGAGTAAAATCAGCAAAGTGGAACTTGCTGGAATATATGTGCTAGTATTGCCGGTACGGCTAGAAAGGCTTCGGATACCAGCTCTCTTCAAGTGAAGGTGCGGTACTGTTAATATCAGTGTAACTCTCAAAGGCGACACAGCTCCCCGCATTTCCTTGCTATTCTTATAGGATTCAAGTGAGCAGGCCACTACAAATCCTATTCCTATGTTTACAAGATCCTACGAATCAAAGAGGCTCAAAGTGTCCATCACAACCAACCGTATAGACCTCTACACTGCAAATGTCCCTGCTCATCTTCAGTACAAGGAACATACTATACTACTATCATACTCCCTCTGTTCCAAAATATAAGTCTTGGTAGAGATTTCCACTATGGATCACATACAGATGTATCCAGATACATTTTAGAGTGTAGATTCACTCATTTTGCTCCATATGTAGTCCATGGTGGAATCTATACAAAGACTTGTATTTAGGAACGGAGAGAGTACATATTAAAGAAGAACGGAAGAGGAACATGGTAAAGAAGAGCAAGCAGATTTTGGATAATAAAATGTTGGTTGCGCAGTGCCCGCACATGATGAACCAGAGCGCATTAAGAATGCAACTCCCAGCTGTCTCTCGACCATTTCAGGCGGTTGGATGAAGATCCTACGTCTCGTAACCCTTCTTCTTCCTCGTCTCTGATTCTTCCCATACAGAACACCGCACGGGCCGCCGGCCGGACCACCGGCCCCCACCGCCTGTGTTCCTCCGCCACCCCCACCCCCGCCCCAACCCCCACCCGCGTCGAGTTTTCTTCGTTCGGCGAGGCCCCACAACCACCCGAGCCCCTTCGATCGCACCGGCGAACTCCGGCGAGCTTTGAAAAATCGACTGACCCAATTTTGAAATTTAGTCTACTGTGATTTAAGTAGTGTGGAATATAAAAGGGGAAAACCATAAGCATTGGGAGTATAGTGTTGAGCGTGCCATGGCGGATCTGAAGGTGCAAATCGGACAAAGGCAACTTTGCAACCAAGACAAGAAATCAGAGTAAAGCAGTGGCGATCTATTTTCTTGCTGCGATAAATAAGTTGAGCAGATACGAAAGAGTACCGCCTCTGGTGCGGCGCCGTGTACGCATCTGCTGAGAATTTGACGGTGCTGCGGTAGCGATGGCTGTCGCCGGCGTGGAAGCAGATCTAGGAGGGTAGACGGTGGCGGCGGGGCGCGGTGGACGAGACGGTCGTAGGAGCGGCGCCGGCAAGGTGGACGACGGCGGGGATGAAGCGAGAGGACGGGATGCAAGGATCCCGGTTGTAACATCCCAACTTTCCTAAATTAGGATGTTATTAGATCATTCATATTCATATCATATTTTTATTGCATTATTTGCTTTTTCTGAAATATTCGAATCATTATGCAACAAAGGCAATTTATTGGAGTGGAGATAACATGACTTCTCCCCTGTTTTAAAAATGTTCATAATGTCCAGAATATTATTTCCAGTTCATCTGATATGTTCTGGTATTTTTCTTAATCTCCAAAATATTTTATTTTGTTGTTTTATTGCTGTTTGAGTGGCTTATTGCATCAAAATTATTTTACAAAATTGCATTAGTATTGGAACTAGTGTTCCTGTAGTTTATAGCTGTAGGGCTATTTTTACTATGTGTCTAGGTATTTTTATTTAGAATCTATATTGTGTATTTTATTTTATTTATTTAGTTTTCTACTGCTGTGTTTAAAAAAAAGAAAAAAAAACGCAGCACAGCGCGCAGCGCAGAGCACTGCGAGGCCCAGCAGCCAACCCCGCACTGCCCGCGGCCCAGTCTCCCGCGCCGGCCGTGCCCGACCCGCACCCGATCCGCCAGCTCGCCCAGCCGCTGACCAGCGGGTCCCGCGCCCTGTTCGTCCCCTCCACCGAGCCGGATACCGCACGCAAGCACGCCGAGGCCGAGCCGGTTCGCCCCGCGCCCCTGGTCCACCTCGAGCGCGCCCGACCTGCCGTACGCGAGCAAAACCCCTAGGGGAGACCCCGCAGCTCCTATCCCGATCCTCTTTGTTGCCGCACGCGCTGGTTGGGGCGATTGGATCTCGTCCCGGAGCTCTGCCGTCCGCCGCCGTTCGCCGGAGGTTTTCACCGCCGTAAGAGCCAGTGCCGCCGCATCTCTTGTCCCCTCAGATTCGCCGCTCCACGAAGCACGTTTCTGACAAATTTTCGTGGCCAGAGACGCAGCAGAGGGAGAGGAACAAGCCGACCGACCTCACCAGAGCTCGCCGCAGTTCACTTCGTCACCACCGCCGTTCGACGACGCCCCGCCGCCGTTGAGCACCACCACCGCCTTCGCCACTCACCGCCGCATCCTCCCGTCACTTCCCCATCGCCGGAGAGTCGCCGGAGGAGCGCCACCACCAACGCCCGAATTGCCGCCGCTGTTCCCCTGTTCTCTGGTGAGCACACGCGCACAGCACGGCCTAGGCCAATCACGAGACGACACGTGGCCACCGCTACAGTAAACGCATGAGCAGCCAGGAGTTTTCTCTTGGTTTTTGTCCTTTTCAGTCTTGCAACTAAAACTTCCATTAGCTATAACTCCTAATTCGTATGTCCAATTTAGGTAATTCTTTTTCCTATGATCTCACAAAAATCAGCACATTATCACAGTACCAACTTCGTACATGGTTGCACTGTTCAAATTTGAATTCGTTTGAATTTGTATTAAATCTTCCGGAGGCCATAACTCTCAAACCGTTTATCGGAATCGAGTGATTCTTTTTGCGTTGTGACCATCGTGCATTTTAGGTGCTGTTAAGCTTCTGTTGTTGAGTTTTAAAAATGGTTTTCTTGCTGTTGGTTTTGTTGAATTGTGTGAAACATGTAGATTGTCCGGAGTGCGACGCAAGCTATTGTCAGGAGTGTGACTTTCTGAACCAGAACCAAGGCAAGTTACATGTTGATCATCCTTTACCTATTGTTTTCTATGCATGTAGTTATATCACACTATGAATATATGCATGTATAGGATTATTATATTTTTTCTATATTGTTGAGCTATCTCCCGTCATTGCAGATCGTGGTAGTTGTAGTTTTGCTATGCTTTGTAGACGGGGTTGGTTCGAGTATTCACTGAGCTTATGTGAGGATTATATATTTAACAAGTTGAGTAGTAACTCAGGATTTAACTCACCTCTGGGCGGAAGTGGTATTGCTTGGTGTTGAGGGAAGGCATCATGGGGTCTTGCACCTTTTCTAAGGCCATGCGCTTATGAGAGTGCACCCTAAGTGGAATGCCGCCCACGTTCAAAAAGATCAGACAGACTTAGTGACTAGTAGCTTCCATGTGCGGCCACTGGCTATATGGGCTCTGGCTTAGTTGATTAGTTGTTGGAACCCTGGCCCAGACAGTGTCGATAGATGTAGCATATATAGGTGGGATGTGGCCGTCAGGTGGTTAAGGGAACCTCTTCTGAAAGACTTCATCTCAATCTTCGGATTGGGTCCAGTGGGTAAAGCGTACTAAACTCTGCAGAGTACTAAAACTAATCATGATTAGCCGTGCCCCCGGTTATGGGCAACTTTGAGCCACTATGCCATTACAGTTGTTGGATGATCTTGACAGATGTGACACTTATTAAATTTGTTGGGCAACTTAATAAAGGGTAGGTTGGAGTTGATTTTGCCAACTAAACCTTGTGTATATAATTGTAGTAATAAAAGAACTAAATAAAAATTTGACTATTAGGTAGTTATGAGGACAAAATCAGCTTTCTGCAAAATAAACCCCCAAGCCTTCCTTTGCTGTACTATGCATATACATGTAGGTCTGCTATATTATTACTCTTGTGTAACTTGCCAATACATTCAAAGTATTGACCTATATGGCTGCAACGTCTCATGTTGCAGGATATTCAGACGAAGAGTAAGGTACCGTTAGGGTCGCGAGTCTGCACTCAGCATCGCCAGTGGGCTATGATGGGACTCATCGTTATTTTCTGCTACTTTCCGCTGTTTGATTGAATAAAGCTAGCCAAGTGCTATGCAGATTGTTTTATTTTATACATTCTGGATCATACGTTGTAATAAATGATGCACTTGCTATTCTGGTATTCATCTATACTGTGTGTGCTAGCGAGTTCGATCCAGGGACTAGCACGGTAAGCACAAAGACTCAAATCCGTCGAGGTTTGGTCGTTACACCGGTCCGAAGCCGTGGATGAGAGAGGTCGATCTCTTGTAATGGACGGCGGCGTCGGGGTATCAGCTCCGGCATGGTGGAGGAGGACGGCGGTGGATGGGGTGGCGGACGGCGGCAGACGGAGGAGGGTGGGGTGGAGAGGGTGTTTTGGCGCCCACGGAGTACGAATGGGGAAAAGGGAGGTAGAGAGGAAGGGGGGAACCATGTATTCAGGGCGCGCTTGTCTCAAATGCGAGGAAATTTACAAACTTAGCCCCCGTTTCAAATTTCTACTACATCACAGCAACATTAGTCGGTTGGGGATAGGACGGTAATCTCGCATACACCGAATATTTTCCGACGAGAGTTTGTTTTTGTCGCCCACCGTGTATGAATATGAATCGGGGAGGGAGTCGATTTCGGCCGAGGACACACTGTGTTTTGGCAGCCACCGTGTATGAATCCGGGTGAGAGGCGGTTACGTCACGTTTGGGTGAAATTACAAGCCTACCCCTATCGAAACCTATAGAAATCCAGCAGATAGGCTTTGCGTGGCAGGGATAGGCAGTAGTGATTTCCATCTCGTAGATTTTGGTTTCGGGCGGTTACTGCGACTTTCCCTGCTTCGTTCAAATTTTGCAGAGTGCACGTTTACCATGCCAACTCAATTCGAATCCCGTTTGTATTCTATTTTTTTCGGACGTGATCCATTTTCAATTGGAATTACATTCTATATACATCATTTTTTTATATATTTTCAAAAGCATGAAGGAAATATGCCCTAGAGGCAATAATAAAGTATTATATATTTCCTTATATCATGATAAATGTTTATTATTCATGCTAGAATTGTATTAACCGGAAACATAATACATGTGTGAATACATCGACAAACAGAGTGTCACTAGTATGCCTCTACTTGACTAGCTCGTTAATCAAAGATGGTTATGTTTCCTAGCCATAGACATGAGTTGTCATTTGATTAACGAGATCACCTCATTAGGAGAATGACGTGATTGACTTGACCTATTCCGTTAGCTTAGCACTCGATCGTTTAGTATGTTGCTATTGCTTTCGTCATGACTTATACATGTTCCTATGACTATGAGATTATGCAACTCCCGTTTACCGGAGGAACACTTTGTGTGATACCAAACGTCACAACGTAAATGGGTGATTATAAAGGTGCTCTACAGGTGTCTCCAAAGGTACTTGTTGGGTTGGCATATTTCGAGATTAGGATTTGTCACTCCAATTGTCGGAGAGGTATCTCTGGGCCCACTCGGTAATGCACATCACTATAAGCCTTGCAAGCATTGTGAGTAATGAGTTAGTTGCGGGATGATGTGTTACGGAACGAGCAAAGAGACTTGCCGGTAACGATATTGAACTAGGTATCGAGATACCGACGATCAAATCTCGGGCAAGTAACATACCGGTGACAAAGGAAACAACGTATGTTGTTATGCGGTCTGACCGATAAAGATCTTCGTAGAATATGTGGGAGCCAATATGGGCATCCAGGTCCCGCTATTGGTTATTGACCGGAGACGTGTCTCGGTCATGTCTACATAGTTCTCGAACCCGTAGGGTCCGCACGCTTAACGTTACGATGACAGTTTTATTATGAGTTTATGTATGTTGATGTACCGAAGGAGTTCGGAGTCCCGGATGAGATCGGGGACATGACGAGGAGTCTCGAAATGGCCGAGACGTAAAGATCGATATATTGGACGACTATATTCGGACTTCGGAAAGGTTCCGAGTGATTCGGGTATTTTTCGGAGTACCGGAGAGTTACGGGAATACGTATTGGGCCTTATTGGGCCATACGGGAAAGAAGGAAAAGGGCCTCAAGGGTGGCCGCACCCCTCCCCTTGGTCTGGTCCGAATTGGACTAGGGAAGGGGGGAGCCCCCTTCCTTCCTTCTCTTTTCCCTTCCTCTTTTCCTATTCCATATGGGAGGTGGAATCCTACTAGGACTAGGGAGTCCTAGTAGGACTCCACACTTGGTGCGCCCCCTCCTAGGGCCGGCCTCCTTCTCCCTTGCTCCTTTATATACGGGGGAGGGGGCACCCCATGGACACAACAATTGATCCTTGAGATCTCTTAGCCGTGTGCGGTGCCCCCCTCCACCATATTACACCTCGATAATACCGTTGCGGAGCTTAGGCGAAGCCCTGCGTCGGTGGAACATCATCATCGTCACCACGCCGTCGTGCTGACGAAACTCTCCCTCAACACTCGACTGGATCAGAGTTCGAGGGACGTCATCGAGCTGAACGTGTGTAGAACTCGGAGGTGCCGTGTGTTCGGTACTTGATCGGTCGGATCGTGAAGACGTACGACTACATCAACCGCGTTGTGATAACGCTTCCGCTATCGGTCTACGAGGGTACGTGGACAACACTCTCCCCTCTCGTTGCTATGCATCACCATGATCTTGCGTGTGCGTAGGAAATTTTTTGAAATTACTATGTTCCCCAACAAAGCACAACAAAGAATTCTGCTCCTTTATATGTATAATATGATTTACAAATACAACGATCTCGAAATCTGAAGGTTGAATTCGATTTTTTTTAACCAAATTATGTTCTACTAAAATGTATGGATCAGTAATATCTACATATTAAATAACATAGATGTGGGTGAATTCATATGAGTATGCATGTTTGATAGATCAATTTTGGTTCGAGTATGGATTACATGTATCATCATCTTGAATTCAAATATTTGAATCCCTTTTTTGTTCACTCCTTTCACGCCCGTCTCTCTCGCATGCATGCTCCTTCAGGTAGCTATCACTCTCTTTTCTCCAGCTCACCCGCACGCTCACTTCATGTTTCTCCTATCCTCGCAAACATGGTCTCTCGACGTCTCCCTTGAGAAGTGTCACACTCTCCCTATCATTATACATTACACGGTTTCATTATCTCTCACGTCTCTACTGTTCTCTGGTATCACTCGGTACCTAAGCTTTCTTTTCCACCGCCACACACACAGTCTCCACTCGTCTTTCACTTTGTCTTTCTCTCTATGGGATTCTCTCACACACCCTATATGTATCTACATATGACTCATACCACTAAAATTACTCTCTCTCTCTCTCTCTCTCTCTCTCTCCTGTAGACACAACATTTGTTGCGGTCTCCTTTTCGTCTCCATCCCAGACTGACATTATTCATTTGTTTACCGATCAGACAACCCCGACTACCGTCTCCTCTCTCTCTCTCTCTCACAGACACACACACACAACTCCTGCTTCCACTCCCCTTCCCGACTACCGTCTCTCTCTCACACACGCAAAACTCTCGCTTTCGCACCTCGACTCGTATTTCTCTCACAAACATTTATCGACTAGCTAGCCTCTAGATAGGTTTATACACCCGCACACTCATGCTTCCACCATCGCATACATGTCTCTCTCCCGCTCCTTGTTACTGTGTAGATGTTTCTTCCCTTCTTGAGACACGCCCTCTCGATCGTGCACACACACACACTATCGCCTCATTTTAAGCTGATACCTATCGCACACACACTCCTTGTGTCTTTGTCACACATGCACTCCGTCCTCCTCCACTCTCCCTCTCTCTCACACACACATGGGCTTTTTGCAACAACTAGCAAGATGCCCATGCGTTGCACGGAACATCAAGATGTATTTGTATGAGTAGTTTATCTTGTGGGGGAAAAGGATGAACGAGGGAAGGCCCTATTTGCAAATGTGGAGAGGGGTGTGGGTATCTTTTTGCAAAATTGCCATGGTTTCCTTCCTATCCGTCAGATATAGATCGGACGGCCTATATTGCAGGATGGCAGGCACACGATCATCACCGACAATGCTTTTTATAAGAGTAGGGATAAAAAATAGAGTTGGTGATGATGGTGGGCCTGCCATCCTGCAATGTAGGTCGTCCGATTTATATCTGACGGATAGGAAGGAAAATATGGCAATTTACCCGCACTCTTCACCACATTTGCAGATAAGGCCTTCCCTCGTTCATCCTTTTCTCCCACAAGATCTTGATGTTCCATGCAACACACGGGCATCTTGCTAGTAAGAGTAGAAATTAGACATATACCACTTCTCGAATCTTGAACCAACAACATTCCTACCTTATCTCATCAAAACCGCCAAAGGAATATATTTTGAGTGAAACATAACATATATTTAGTGATATACGTATTTGAAAACTAGACTTTTGTTTCTATCAAATCGGTGAATATGTATTAATCTACTTTGATCGTGTGGCAACACATTGGCACATTGCTAGTAGTTATTATAATTTTTTGGACACCAGACAAACGGTGGAGTACATATACGAAGAGAAGAGGCGCACGCACGCAGTCGGCCTCTCGCTGTCTCGCACACATGAGTGTTACGTAAAGGCTACGTTAACAAATAAACCCTAAAACCCTAGGTGCACGATTGCTGCATTCGCGGGTACCGGGTACGTGGTGGAGCACCTTTGTAGGAATAGTCAGCTCGCGTAATAATTTGATCCGTAGGAGTTGATGGTCGGGACCACAGGTGAACGACTTGGAGCGCGGTGGCTCGCCAGTTGCCACAGATCGAGTAGCCACGTTTAAAATATCATTTTTTTAGCGGGGTTAAGAGTTCCGATTTTCAATGGCGCGTTATAAGTAGTAAGTAGTTTTTAGAACGATTGGTATGGAGCGAAAATGGAATTCATAGTACTACGTAACTCCTTGGCGTATGGTTGTATGTTTTTTTTGCAATGGAGGTTGTATGGGTTTATGTTGCGAGATGTTGAACCTGGTAGTTCTAGGGCAAATACTATGGTTTAGATTTAGATGCTGGTTTTCAGTAATGAAAATCGGAAGGGGAAACCCTTCTTTGATTGAAAAAAACTACTACCTCCATTCTGGTTTACTAGCCCCCATAGTACTTTGGGTCAAAGTTTGTCCATGAATTTTACTTGTAAAATGTGAATGGAAAACGAGATTTTGTTATACCCAAACAAAAAAGGACTGGAGGGAGTGATTGCTCTGACACTGACGCGACCTCTCATAGCGCAGGCATTGAACCGGCGCGCCGACCAAGAGGGCCGCACTCGCTGCAGGCCCGGCTGAGCACGCCTCCTCGCCGCGTGCAACCAGCTTAAGACTGCCCCACCTGCCTTCATTGAATCCGCGCGTGTGCCGGCAACACGTCCTTCCGCGAGCCGACAGGCATTTTAGAACACAAAAAATGACTAAAATAGAATTAATTTACGCATGGTCTTGACTTGTCGTGCTCGCACTGGTAGCAGGAACTAGTAGAGGATTTTCTTTATTTATAACACTCCTCACATTTTTTGGCTTTGAAGTGAATCATGGTTGTGGACATTATGTATGAATGTGCAGATATCTGTGAACATGAGTTTGATGTGGAAGTTGAACTTGGAATGTCGAGCTTGCGCGTGAACTATACCATGTCCAATGCTTCGTCTGTTATTGTTTGGAAAGTAATTGCTGTTATTACATGACCCGAAAAAAAACATTTTGTGCCACATTAGTAGATGCACGGACATCACAACAGGCATGCTGACTGGATAAACATTTGAACCTAGCTATTATGAAGGAAATTTTTTATTGACAACAATTTTAGATAGCAGGAGACGCCTAGCCTGCTCTGCCTCTGCTAGCTTATTTCTGGCTTCTTCCATCTCTTCTTTGGCTTGGGTGAAGAGAGCATCTGATTGCTCTTTTCGCTTCTTCAGGAACTCAGCTACATTCTCAAGGGCTGCTGCACGCTTTCTTTCAGCCTTTACTAATACCACGAGGACACGAACAGCTGACGACTCCACCTGGCTTGTGTGTAATCCAGCATCATCTGGGAATTTGCACCTTGTGTCTAATCCAGCATCATTAGGGAACTGACACCTTGTGTGTAATCCAGCCTCATTTTGGAAACATGATCTCGAGGTTGACCATACTTCCCTCCTCGCAGGAACTGCATCCTGATATGAAGTTACTTCTTTTTTAGATCAATACTCAGAGCAACCTAGATCCATTTAGTAGAAGCCAGATAAACAGAACTCGGAGAAGTGAATTCAAAAGGAAAATAAAAATAAAAACAGACTACAAGGTGAGAACACCCACTTCCTACATCAAGCTAAAAATGAAAGCATTAGGACGATTAAGACTCTTCTTATTACACATCGAAGAACACCACGCTTAAGAGAAACAGAAACTACAACATATACACATCTAAGAACACGAGGCTACACGAAAGTAATTGAAAGGGTGTTACTTACCAAAGCTCATTTTACAGGTTCGGTGCAGCTCCTCTTTAATTTGCCATGCTCCTTGAAGATGTCCCGAATATCCCGTGTTTGGTCTTCATTGCTCCTCTGCATGTTCGCACTCGTGGTTTTAAAATCTCAACATGGCAAGAAAAATATACTACTAGTAATACTCGCGCATCTTGTGGGCAACATTAAAGCACTCGTCTGCCATGTTAGAGCATCTCCAACAGAATCGCAACGCGCGGCGCTTTAAAAAAGCGTTTACAGTGCTGAGATCGAGAAGTAGATACTAGAGAGTAGAGGATAGTTCTCAGCATAGATAGATAAAAAAAGATAATTCAACTACTCCTCGTAGTCCGACTCCTCCTCGGTGATGTCCTCCTCCGACGTCTGACTGTAGGCGTGAAGATACCGATCATCGTCGGATTCCCAGGGCGACGCTGCTCCTAGCCTCATGTTGAATTGAGCGTCCGCTTTTCGCCTACGCTTGTCCTCGCGATAGGCGGCTCGCTCCGCCCTCCTCTTATCCCTCTCCGCCCTCCTTTGCGCATGGAACTCGCGCTCTTTGATGATGTCCTGCGGGAAGTGTTGGCGCCACAGCGCCATGGCTTCCTCGTCCATCTCGGCGATGCGGAGACGGTGCTCCCGCCTCTGGTTGTCGCGACGATCCTCGTCGGTGCTAAGCCGCTGCAGAGGCGCGAGCTCCTGCGCCGGCACGTTGGGGAAGTTCAATGTTCTATGAGACCACCGGAGGCGCGCCAAACGGACGACACCTCCGCGTTCAACACACGTACGGAGCGATGACGTCTCCCACGCCTTGATCCAGCAAGGAGGAGGGAGAGGTTGAGGAAGAAGGCTCCAACAGCAGCACGACGGCGTGGTCGTGGTGGAGTGACAGTTCTCCGGCAGGGCTTCGCCAAGCACACGCGGAGGAGGAGAGGTGTTGGGGAGGGGAGGGGCTGCGCCTTGGATGTGGTGTTGCAGCCCTCCCCTCACCCCTCTATTTAAAGGGAGAAGGGGAAAGGGGGCCGGCCCCTCTAGATGAGATCTAGAGGGGGGCGGCGGCCAAGGGGGGAGGGAGCTTGCCCCCCAAGCAAGGGGGGGGGGGCGCCCCCCATTAGGGTCCCCCCCAAACCCTAGGCGCATGGGCCATAGGGGGGTTGGCGCCCAGCCCACTAAGGGCTGGTTCCCTTCCACCAACAGCCCATAAGGCCCTCCGGGGCAGGTGGACCCTCCCGGTGGACCCCCCGAACCCCTCCGGTGGTCCCGGTACAATACCGGTATACCCCCGAATATTTCCGGTGACCGTATGGTGACTTCCCATATATAAATCTTTACCTCTGGACCATTCCGGAACTCCTCGTGACGTCCGGGATCTCATCCGGGACTCCGAACAACATTCGGTAATCTAATATAAACCTTCCTTATAACCCTAGCGTCATCGAACCTTAAGTGTGTAGACCCTACGGGTTCGGGAATCATGCAGACATGACCGAGACACCTCTCTAGCCAATAACCAACAGCGGGATCTGGATACCCATGTTGGCTCCCACATGTTCCACGATGATCTCATCGGATGAACCACGATGTCGAGGATTCAAGCAATCCCGTATACAATTCCCTTTGTCAATCGGTACTTTACTTGCCCGAGATTCGATCGTCGGTATCCCAATACCTCGTTCAATCTCGTTACCGGCAAGTCACTTTACTCATTCCGTAATGCATGATCCCGTGACTAACTACTTAGTCACATTGAGCTCATTATGATGATGCAATACCGAGTGGGCCCAGAGATACCTCTCCGTCATACAGAGTGACAAATCCCAGTCTCGATCCGAGCCAACCCAACAGACACTTTCGGAGATACCTGTAGTGCACCTTTATAGCCACCCAGTTACGTTGTGACGTTTAGTACACCCAAAGCATTCCTACGGTATCCGGGAGTTGCACGATCTCATGGTCTAAGGAAATGATACTTGACATTAGAAAAGCTTTAGCAAACGAACTACACAATCTAGTGCTATGCTTAGGATTGGGTCTTGTCCATCACATCATTCTCCTAATGATGTGATCCCGTTATCAATGACATCCAATGTCCATGGTCAGGAAACCGTAACCATCTATTGATCAACGAGCTAGTCAACTAGAGGCTCACAAGGGACATGTTATGGTCTATGTATTCATACATGTATTATGATTTACGGATAACACAATTAAAGCATGAACAATAGACAATTATCATGAACAAGGAAATATAATAATAACCATTTTATTATTGCCTCTAGGGCATATTTCCAACAGGTTGGTCACTTTTGCTCTCTCTTTCTGTGTCGCAAGCTCTCTCCCTAACTGGGCCATCTCCTCTTCCAACAATGCAATCCTTACCTTCTTCACCTCATCCTCGACCTTCTCCACACCCGACCTCCTTCGGCTCTTTGGCATACTCAAAGTGGATATGATCTAAGTGACTGGGACTAGATGACTCGAAGTATCTTTCTCGAGATATTGATCTTGAGAAAGATATGCTTGGGTTGAAAGAGGGGATGGTGATCCTTTATATAGATGGAAGTGGGGTCCAAACTAAAACCGCTTATCAATATCCTCTAAAGAACAATATGCTACACGACAACAAAGGTTGTAATTATTAGCTAAACATAGGTTGCTGGATAAGGACACCTCGAATTAATCATAGAGAAAAGCATGTACACATTTAGAGCATTTAAATTTTTTGCTACAAAATGCTACACGACAATGAAGGATGTAATTATTTGCTAAACATAGATCGTCAGATAAGGGCCTTTCAAATTAATACTGGAGAAAAGTATGCACACATTTGCAACATTGAATTGGTTTAATTACATGTTCTTGTTTAAAGACACGTTAACAAGCTTTTGAGAACACACTCTTTTTAATTGTTAGGTAAGAAAGATTGTCCAAATGTTTGTAATTTTGTTAATAGTGAGATCCACATAAATGATAATTTAAGATTAACTTTTACCAACCCATGCAATAGTACTTTTTAAAATGTCCAAGCATGTCGTGCATTGTACCAATACGTCTCCATGTATCTATAAATTAGTAAGTTTCTGGATATTATCCTTTAGTTATGCAAATTTTTTTGTTACAAAGCTTCTTGAGGGACTAACCTATTAATTAGTGTCCAATGTCAGTTTCAATTTTGTGTTGTTTATAAATTTTAGGATAATGAAATACCTAAGTCCATATAAATCTCGAGAAAGGTTGGGAGGAAGTTCCACAACACTAGAGGACCAGGGGGCTAGGGCCAAAACAGGGAGAAAACTAGGGGCCCTTGGCGCCTGATGTAGGCCCCCTATATGATGGGAACCTAAGGGAGGCATCAACGAAGTCTGTGGCTCCCCCAGGTGCCTCATGTCTACTATGCAACTTTTATTCTTGTAGACTCTGTTGGGCCTCCAAGTGCAGAGTTTTGTAGGATAACAACAAATTTCTCTCAAGTGGATGACCTAAGATTTATCAATCTTTGGGAGGTATAGGATGAAGATGGTGTCTCTCAAACAACCCTGCAATCAAATACAAGAAATCTCTTGTGTTCCCACCACACCCAATACAATGGTAAAGTATAGGTGCACTAGTTCGGTGAAGAGATGGTGATACAAGTGTAGTATGGATAGTAGATATAGGTTTTTGTAATCTGAAATAGTAAAAAGAGCAAGCTAGAAGTGAAAAAGTGCGCATAAACGGTATTGCAACGCATAAAAACAAGGCCTGGGTTTCATACTTTCACTAGGGTAATCTCTCAACAGTGCTAACATATTGAATCATATAACAATGCCTCTATGTGCGACAAAGAATCACTCCAAAGTTCTTATCAATAGCGAAGACATAAGATGAAATTATTGTACGTAGCGAACCACCTCAAAGTTATCTTTCCGATCAATCTAATGAGCCATCCCTATAAGTGTCACAAACAACCGTAGAGTTCGTACTACAATAACACCATATGATACGTATCAATCAACTCTGATGTCGCCTAGATACTCCAATGTCACCACAAGTATTCATGAGTCAATTATTCGACATGCACCAAACAATTTCAGATTCATAATATTCAATCCAACACAAATAACTTCAAAGATTACCCAAAAGTTTCTATCAAAGAAATTAGGATGAAAACGTGTATCAACCTATGTGCCTAGATTACCCCAATGTCACATATTTTTACAAACTTACTGATTATTGCATCGTCCAAAATATGGGCAAGGCAACATGGTCCATCATGTGGAAGCCTTGCCATTCTCTCCACGACATACTAAGTTTCCAATTTGAGAAACACCTTGTCCTATTTTTTTAATTCTAGGTAATTGAAGAGGTTATGGAATATTCAATTGTCATGACCTTGATGTATGAAGTGACAACTTGCTTACGATATGGGTGTTGTCCATTCAACCGTAGGGTGATATTCATGACCTTGATGTATGAAGTGAGAACTTGCTTGTCAACAAAATTTTGCCCATATGTGCAGATCAGATGGCTGATGTGCATTACCTATCAATCAGCTGCCAATTATGCATTACCTATCAATTAGAATTGCGAGTTCACTTCATCAAATTTCAGAGTAACATAATGTATGTTGGGGTCTTGACCTACAGAGACTGCTTTTGTCGTATACATCCTCATTTTATTGATACACATAATATTGGTTGATCAAATAATTGTCAAGCATGAATGGTATGGTTGTCTACGGAGCAGTGGTGCTATACTGTTATGATTGTGCACTAGTTTACTATCAACGACTATAATTCGCCTCTTCTATTAATGTCTAATACATGTACTATCTTTACATCTTAGCTGGCATGTTTTGGGCCTCTATACGTACAAATGTACCTATCATTCTATTCAAAAACAATATGGACGTTGCAACGTGGGCCATCATGGTCTACTTAGGGACAACAAACTACAGCATATTCCAGCCCTGTCACGCATCGACTGTCCTATGGGCAGCTACTCCCGAAACTAAATCGAGGTCCTCTCGTGGATGACCCACAAGTATAGGGGATCAATCGTAGTCCTTTAGATAAGTAAGAGTGTCAAACCCAACGATGAGCAGAAGGAAATGACAAGTGGTTTTCAGCAAGGTATTTTCTGCAAGCACTGAAATAGTCGGTAACAGATAGTTTGATAGCAAGATAATTTTTAACGAGAAAGTAACGTTAACGGTAAATAAAGTGCAGCAAGGTAGCCCAATCCTTTTGTGGCAAAGGACTGGCCAAAACGGTTTCTTACAATAAGCAAAACGTTCTTTAGGGTACAAGAGAATTTCACCATGTCACTTTCATCATGTTGGCTTGATTCGTGTTCGCTACTTTGATAATTTGATATGTGGGTGGATCGGTGCTTAGGTGTTGTTCTTACTTGAACAAACCTCCTACTTATGATTAAACCCCTCACAAGCATCCGCAACTACGAGAAAAGTATTAAGATAAAATCTGACCATAGCATTAAACTTTTGGATCCAAATCGGTCCCTTACGAAGTAGCAGATAAACTAGGGTTTAGGCTTCTGTCACTCTAGCAAACCATCATCTAATAACTACTCCACAATGCATTCCCTTAGGCCCTAATAAGGTGAAGTGCCATGTAGTCGACGTTCACATGACACCACTAAGGGAATCACAACATACATATCATCAAAATACCGAGCACATATCAATTTCACATGATTACTTGCAATATGACTTCTCCCGCGACCTCTAGCACAAAAGTAACTACTCGCAAATGATAATCATGCTCAACATCAGAGGGGTATTAAATAGCATAGTGGATCTGAACATATAATCTTCCACCAAATAAACCATATAGTAATCAACTACAAGATGTAATCAACACTACTAGTCACCCACAAGTACCAACCTAAGGTTCTAGTACAAAGATTGAACACAAGAGATGAACTAGGGTTTGAGAGGAGATGGTGTTGTTGAAGATGTTGATGGAGATTGCCCTCCCAAAGATGGGAGAGTTGTTGGTGATGATGATGACGATGATTTCCCCCTCCGGGAGGGAAGTTCCCCCGGTGGAATCGCTTCGCCGGAGGGCAAAAGTGCTCCTACCCAAGTTCCGCCTCGAGACGGCGGCGCTTCATCCCGAAATTCCTCGCCTGATTTTTCTAGGTCTAAATGACTTATATACCAGAAGATGGGCACCGGAGGTGGGCCGAGGAGGGCACAACTGGTGGGTCCCCTCTAGTAGTTATTTGCTCCAATAATTCTAAAATATTCCATAAAAATCTCTGTGAAGTATCAGCTTATTTTGAGATGTGCAGAATAGGTAACTCTGACGTAGCTTTTTCAGGTCCAAAATTCCAGCTGTCGGCATTCTCCCTCTTTGTGTAAACCTTGCATATTATGAGAGCAAAGGCATTAGAAATACTCCAAAAAGCATTATTATAAATGAAAAATTTATAAATATCAGTAGGAAAACATGATGCAAAATGGACGTATCAACTCCCCAAGCTTAGACCTCGCTTGTCCTCAAGCGAAAAACCGAAATCGAAAAACATGTCCACATGCTTAGGGAGAGAGAGGCATGGATAAAAACAAAATACGGACATAGAAGCATCATGTTTATTATTATAACAACAATAAACTTTAACATAAAGCTTTATCACACAACTTTTATCATATGACTTCTCATGAAACAAGTAACAAATCATCACAACATTGAAGTATAAAGCATAAACCTTATTGAAAACCAACAAACTATGTTCTCAGTCAACTTTGCAACTACAATTCATCATCTTTTCAGGAAGAGTCACGTGTCGGAGCCTTTAGGCAAGTTCACATACTCAACCATCACTTAACCTTTTATGGTTGCTAACCCTCACAGCATGCCCATGAACAAAAAGTTTCAGCTAGACACATAGAAAGATAGGGGCTTATAGTTTCGCCTCCCAACATTTTCTCTTACACTAAATGATCCAACACATTTAAAAGCAATTTTTATTGCCTTAATGCACCGATGACAACTTACTTGAAGGATCTTACTCAATCCATAAGTAGGTATGGTGGACTCTCAAATAAGATTTTGGGTTAAGGGTTTTTGGATGCACAAGTAGTATCTCTACTTAGTGCGGAATTTTTGGCTAGCAAAGATATTAAGGAAGCACCACATGTTGAAGGATCTATCACAATATAACTTCTATGTGAATACGAGCAAACATAAATCATTACGTTGCCTTCCTTGTCCAACGTCAACAAATTTGATGCAAAATATTTAATGGGGGCTCACAATCATAAAAGTTGTCCATGATAGTGTATTTGCATGTGAATCGTCTCTTCCCTTATTAATTCTTTAATGAATTGCGTCATTGACCAATGCTATGTTTGTCAATCTCCAATAAATTTTACCACTTACACTTTTCTTTATGTGATGTCATTACTTACCATAAGATTACCATATGATCTTTTTATTATTTCGTTTTATTTTTATTGAAACATAAAAGTAAAGAAAGCAAAACTTGAACTAATCTTTATTATATATCTCGCACACGATTACATAGATAGATAGATCACTAAGCAAACACTCGAAGAGAAAAGATTCAAACTAAACTTTTTATTCAACTTATTCAAAAGATAACTAAGGATCGAACTAAGATAAATAAAGGCAAAGATAGTGGTGGTGATACGATACCGGGGCACCTCCCCAAGCTTGACATAAGCCAAAGGGAGTGCCCGTACCATGAACTTAAGTTTCCTTTGGTGATGAAGATGGAGGTGGTGGTGCTGAGGTAGTAGCGAGCTTATCCTCCGGTTTCCATGGCAGTGGCTCACCATCATGAGGAAGAACGAGTATCACGAGTCCTGCAACTGGCAGCGAAACTCATACCTTTAAACCTTGCCTCATATTCAAAGACTTGGTTTTGGAGATCATAGATTTGGCTTTGTAGAAAGTTGATTAGCTCGTTGAAGGTGAAGACGACGTCCTTCATGGACCGGACATCCACGATGAGATCATGGGTGAAATCCTTAATCATGAGGTGGTTGGCATTGAGTCCGCACACCACCATCCCCTTGCACTTGAAGACCTCTTGCTCCATGGCTTCGAGCCTGGCCTCCACGGTTCCCGTCGTCTTGGGCCCCTGGACGTCCCTGATATGGATCACCCCTTCACGCATCTCGGTGGCTTGAGGGAACTGCGTCACCTCCCGCAAATACGGGTTGATGACGTTCTCAAAGAACTTGTCCTTGGAGGAGCTTGAGGCAGCCATGACGATCTAGATGTGTCAGAAAACAGCAAGAAAGAAGAACAGAGGATTTCTCCGTGATATGGAGGTCAGTACGTTCGGGGGGTATATAAAGATTTTTTTATCTTGCAGGACAAGCAAATGGGAGAAAAACGGAGTCTGGAAGGTAACTGAGGTGGGCACAACCCAGGTGGGCACAACCCACCTGGGCGTGCCCTAGTGTCTTGTGCCCACCAGGGTTGCCTTCCTGGTTGTTTCTTATTTTCCCATTTTTTGTAATATTCCAAAACTACAGAAAATATTTTTGCGGACTTTTTGGAGTCCGTTTACTTACCGTATTGATAACCCACAAGTATGGGGGGTCGCAACAGTTTTCGAGGGTAGAGTATTCAACCCAAATTTATTGATTCGACACAAGGGGAGCCAAAGAATATTCTCAAGTATTAGCAGTTGAGTTGTCAATTCAACCACACCTGATAACTTAATATCTGCAGCAAAGTATTTAGTAGCAAAGTAGTAACAGTAGCAGTGGCAAAAGTAATAGTAGCAGCTTTGTAGTAATTGTGACAGTGGCAACAGAAAAGTAAGAAAGGAAAGGACAGTATGCGAAAAGCTCGTAGGCATTGGATCGGTGATGGATAATTATGCCGGATGCGGTTCATCATGTAACTGTTATAACATAGGGTGATACAAAACTAGCTCCAATTCATCAATGTAATGTAGGCATGTATTCCGAATATAGTCATACGTGCTTATGGAAAAGAACTTGCATGACATCTTTTGTCCTACCCTCCCGTGGCAGCGGGGTCCTATTGGAAACTAAGGGATATTAAGGCCTCCTTTTAATAGAGTACCGGACCAAAGCATTAACACATAGTGAATACATGAACTCCTCAAACTACGGTCATCACCGGGAGTGGTCGCGATTATTGTCACTTCGGGGTTGCCGGATCATAACACATAGTAGGTGACTATTGACTTGCAAGATAGGATCAAGAACTCACATATATTCATGAAAACATAATAGGTTCAGATCTGAAATCATGGCACTCGGGCCCTAGTGACAAGCATTAAGCATAGCAAAGTCATAGCAACATCAATCTCAGAACATAGTGGATACTAGGGATCAAACCCTAACAAAACTAACTCGATTACATGATAAATCTCATCCAACCCATCACCGTCCGGCAAGCCTACGTTGGAATTACTCACGCACGACGGTGAGCATAATGAAATTGGTGATGGAGGATGGTTGATGATGACGACGGTGATGGATTCCCCTCTCCGGAGCCCCGAACGGACTCCAGATCAGCCCTCCCAAGAGAGTTTAGGGCTTGGCGGCGCCCCGTATCGTAAAACGCGGTGAATCCTTCTCTCTGATTTTTTTTCTCCCCGAACGTAAATATATGGAGTTGGAGTTGAGGTCGGTGGAGTTCGAGGGGGTCCACGAGGCAGGGGGCGCGCCCAGGGGGGCAGGCGCGCCTCCCACCCTCGTGGACAGGGTGTGGGCCCCCTGGTCTTGATTCTTTCGCTAGTATTTTGTATTATTTCCAAAAATATTCTCCATGAAGTTTCAGTTAATTCCGAGAACTTTTGTTTCTGCACAAAGATAACACCATGGCAATTTTGCTTAAAACAGCTTCAGTCCGGGTTAGTTCCATTCAAATCATGCAAGTTAGAGTCCAAAAACAAGGGCAAAAGTGTTTGGAAAAGTACATACGACGGAGACGTATCAACTCCCCCAAGCTTAAACCTTTGCTTGTCCTCAAGCAATTCAGTTGACAAACTGAAAGTGATAAAGAAAAACTTTTACAAACTCTGTTTGCTCTTGTTGTTGTAAATATGGAAAGCCAGCATTCAAGTTTTCAGCAAAGATTATGACTAACCATATTCACAATAACACTTATGTCTCATGTTTACTCATATCAATGGCATAATCAACTAGCGAGCAATAATAATAAATCTCGGATGACAACACTTTCTCAAAACAATCATAATATGATATAACAAGATGGTATCTCGCTAGCCCTTTCTGAGACCGCAAAACATAAATGCAGAGCACCTTTAAAGATCAAGGACTGACTAGACATTGTAATTCATGGTAAAAGAGATCCAGTCATAGTCATACTCAATATAAATTAATAGTAATGGATGCAAATGACAGGAGTGCTCTCTAACTGGTGCTTTTTAATAAGAGGGTGATGACTCAACATAAAAGTAAATAGATAGGCCCTTCGTAGAGGGAAGCAGGGATTTGTAGAGGTGCCAGAGCTCGATTTTTGAAACAGAGATAAATAATATTTTGAGCGGCATACTTTCATTGTCAACATAACAACCAAGAGATCTTGATATCTTCCATGCTACACACATTATAGGCGGTTCCCAAACAGAATGGTAAAGTTTATACTCCCCCACCACCAACAAGCATCAATACATGGCTTGCTCAAAACAACGAGTGCCTCCAACTAGCAACAGCCATGGGGGAGTTTAATTTGTTTGCAATTATTTTGATTTGATTTGCTTAGAGCATGGGACTGGGCATCCCGGTTACCAGCCATGTTCTCGTGAATGATGAGTGGAGTCCACTCATCTTGAGAATAACCCACCTAGCATGGAAGATATAGACAACCCTAGTTGATACATGAGCTATTCGAGCATACAAAACAGAATTTCAATTGAAGGTTTAGAGTTTGGCACATACAAATTTACTTGGAACGGCAGGTAGACACCGCATATAGGAAGGTATGGTGGACTCATATGGAATAACTTTGGGGTTTTAGGGATTGGATGCAGAAGCAGTATTCCCGCTTAGTACAAGTGAAGGCTAGCAAAAGACTGGGAAGCGACCAGCTAGAGAGCGACAACAGTCATGAACATGCATTAAAATTAATCAACACTGAGTGCAAGCATGAGTAGGATATAATCCACCATGAACATAAATATCATGGAGGCTATGTTGATTTTGTTTCAACTACATGCGTGAACATGTGCCAAGTCAAGCCACTCGAATCATTCAAAGGAGGATACCACCCTACTATACCACATCACAACCATTTTAATAGCATGTTGGCACGCAAGGTAAACCATTATAAACTCCTAGCTAATTAAGCATGGAATAAGCAACTATAATCTCTAATTGTCATTGCAAACATGTTTATTCATAATAGGCTGAATCAGGAACGATGAACTAATCATATTTAAAAAAACAAGAGAGGACGAGTTCATACCAGCTTCTCTTATCTCAATCAGTCCATTACATATCATCATTGTTGCCTTTCACTTGCACGACCGAACGGTGTGTAAAATAATAATAGTGCATGTGCATTGGACTAAGCTGGAATCTGCAAGCATTTAATATAGAGGAGAAGATAAGGTAATATGGGCTCTTGGTTAAATCAACAATAATGCATATAAGAGACACTTCAGCATTTTCATCATGGTCTTCTCCTTTCGACCCCCAAAGAAAAGAAAAGAAATAAAACTATTTACACGGGAAAGCTCCCAACAAGCAAAAGAAGAACGAGAAATCTTTTTGGGTTTTCTTTTAATTACTACTACTACAAGCATGAAAGGTAAACTAGCTAAAAGCTACAACTAGTTTTTTTTTCGGTTTTTCTTAAGGTTTTTCAAACATACAAGAAGAAAACTAGAAAAAGATAAATAAACTAGCATGGATAGTACAATGAAAAAGTATGATGAGCACCAACAACTGGAATGAGTGTGTGAAAATGAATGTAATGTCGGTGAGAAATACGTACTCCCCCAAGCTTAGGCTTTTGGCCTAAGTCGGTGTATGCCCATGGATGGCCTGGCGGATATCCGAAATTGTAACTGGGGTCGTACTGAGAAGGAACCTCGGGTTGCCACTGGTTGGCAATCTCCTCCGGATCCCACTGGTAAACAGATTGTCGTGAAGGATCAAATTGTGGTTCCGGCTCTGGCTCTGTAGCTGGTGTGGGGTTTTTGTAGGCATGAATGGCCTCCGGCGGAACAAGGTACTTGCCTGCAGATAAGTCAAACAAGGAAGGAGCAGGCAGAGTAATAATCTCAGCGTGATTTTTATCAAATACCAGCTTGTACTTAAGCATCTTTTCCTTATTCTTAACGATAAAATCATGTGCTACCATACTCTTATAGTTTAGAAAAACAGGAGGCAGCAACTTTTCTTCTTTCTCATAATGCCTAATAGGTATGTTAAAATGTGCAGCGGGGCGCGAGGCGAAGATACCTCCCAAGATGGGGCCCTTCGTACGGTTAAGATTTAACTGCTTTGCAATAATAGCGCCCATACTAAATGTGTCATCGCGGAACAAGGCATGGCCCAAAATAACAATATCAGGGGCACTAAGGTTGCCACAATTTCCGCGACCAATTAAGCATCTACTAGCAAATATTGCAAAGTAACGTAGAACAGGAAAGTGTATGCTGGTAATTCTTGCATCGGAAACCTTCCTCGTTTCCCCTACAGCAATTGTATCAATAAACCCCTCCACATCGTTATGATGTGGTTCCTCTACGCTGCCCGAAAAGGGCAACTTGCAAACCTCACAAAATTCATAAAGGGACATCTCCTTATACTCATCATATAAATAAAAATCCACCGAAGGTGGTGACCTCTTAGCATGGAAATGAAAATTTTGCACAAAGATATTAGTGAGTAGGAGATACTGTTTGCGTTGGTCGTGGAGGAAGTCGGTGAGGCCTGCATTCTCAGCCAACTCATAAAAATCATCATAAATATCGGCTGCTTTCAAGAACTCATCACAAGGCCATTCACACGGCCGAACCTCCGCAGTGCGAGGAAGATTATATTTGGGCCTCTTATCTTCTTCACTTTGCTTATCCTTCGAGCTTCGGCTCGAAGAGCCCCTCAAAAATCTCTTCATCATTTTCTGAAATTTTTTAGTAACTTCAAAATAAAAGTGAACTAAACTCAAGAAGATTGATAGCAACTATTCCCAGAAGTGCCTAGAGACTATATCATGCATTAGAACTACTTGGGGCCAAATAAATTTGACATGCAAGCTCAAGAACGGGGTCACCTAAGCAGCAAAAATTTGCAATGAATAAAGCACTAGAACAAAAACTAATTGGGCCATTGGAGGAGTCACATACCAAAGAGCAATCCCCCAAATCAGTTTTGTGAATGGAGCTTTGAGCAAGGAGATCGAAAATCGCAACAAAAATGAGCTAGAACTCGTTCTTGAGCTGGTTGGTGATATTTTTGGGAGGAAGAAGGGGTGTGTGGGTGCACGAATAAGTGAAGGGGAGCCACCAGGGGCCCATGAGGCAGGGGGCGCGCCCAGGGGGGTGGGCGCGCCCTGGACCCTCGTGGCCAGGTGCTTGCTCCCCCCGATGTGTTCTCAGTGCCAGATATTCTCAAATATTCTAGAAACAATCATATTTCATTTTCGGGGCATTTGGAGAATTTTTATTTTCGGGGTATTTTTTATTGCACGGATAATTCAGAAAACAGATAGAAAATACTATTTTTGCTTTATTTATTCTAAATAACAGAAAGTAAAATGAGGGTACAGAGAGTTGTGCTTTCTAACTTCATCCATCTCATGCTCATCAAAAGGAATCCGCTAACAAGGTTGATCAAGTCTTGTTAACAAACTCATTCCGAATAACATGAGACCGGAGAATTTTCGAATAGCACTAGGTTACCTCAACGGGGATATGTACGTCCCCAACAATAAGAATATCATATTTCTTCTTGACAGTAGGAAGAGGAAATTCAAAACCTCCAATAGTGATAGTTGGAATTTTTCCAATAGAATTGATACTGTGGACGTGAGGCTGTTTCCTCGGAAAGTGTATCGTATGCTCATTACCATTAACATGAAAAGTGACATTGCCTTTGTTGCAATCAATAACAGCCCCTGCAGTATTCAAAAAGGGTCTACCAAGGATAATCGACATACTAGCGTCCTCGGGAATATCAAGAATAACAAAGTCCGTTAAAATAGTAACATTTGCAACCACAACAGGCACATCCTCACAAATGCCGACAGGTATAGCAGCTGATTTATCGGCCATTTGCAAAGATATTTCAGTAGGTGTCAACTTATTCAAATCAAGTCTACGATATAAAGAGAGAGGCATAACACTAACACCCGCTCCAAGATCACATAAAGCAGTTTTAACATAGTTCCTTTAATGGAGCATGGTATAGTTGGTACTCCTGGATCTCCTAGTTTCTTTGGTATTCCACCTTTAAAAGTATAATTAGCAAGCATGGTGGAAATTTCAGCATCAGGTATCTTTCTCTTATTTGTAACAATTTCTTTCATATACTTAGCATAAGGATTCATTTTAAGCATATCAGTCAAACGCATACGCAAAAAGATAGGTCTAATCATTTCAGCAAAGCGCTCAAAATCCTCATCATCCTTTTCCTTGGATGGTTTAGGAGGAAAAGGCATGGGTTTCTGAACCCATGGTTCTCATTCTTTACCGTGCTTCCTAGCAACAAAGTCTCTCTTATCATAACGTTGATATTTTGATTGTGGGTTATCAAGATCAACAGCAGGTTCAATTTCTACATCATTGTTATTACTAGGTTGAGTATCAACATGAACATCATCATTAACATTATCACTAGGTTCATGTTCATTACCAGATTGTGTTTCAGCATCAGAAATAGAAATATCATTGGGATTCTCAGGTGTGTCAGCAACAGGTTCACTAGAAGCATGCAAAGTCCTGTCATTTTTCTTTTTCTTCTTCTTAGAAGGACTAGGTGCATCAACATTAGTTCTCTGAGAATCTTGCTCAATTCTCTTAGGGTGGCCCTCAGGATACAAAGGTTCCTGAGTCCTTTTACCCGTTCTAGTTGCAACTCTAACAGCAAAATCATTGTTCTTACTATTTAATTCATTGAGCAAATCATTCTGAGCCTTAAGTACTTGTTCTACTTGAGTGGTAACCATAGAAGAATGTTTACTAATGATTTTAAGTTCACCTTTAACTCTAGACATATAATCACTCAAGCGTTCAATCATATAAGCATTGCGTTGCAATTCTCTACCAAAATAAGCATTGAAGTTTTCTTGCTTAACCATAAAATTGTCAAACTCATCTAAGCACTGGCTAGCAGTCTTATAACGAGGAATATCACCTTCATCAAATCTATAGAGAGAATTTACCTTTACTACCTGTATCGGGTTATCAAGACCATGTATTTCTTCAATAGGTGGTAAATTCTTAACATCTTCAGCTTTACTACCTTTTTCGTTCATAGATTTCTTTGCCTCTTGCATATCTTCAGGACTGAGAAATAGAATACCCCTTTACTTCGGAGTTGGCTTAGGAGTTGGTTCAGGAACCGTCCAATTGTTTTCATTAGTCAACATATTATTCAATAGCAATTCAGCTTGATCAATTGTTCTTTTCCTGAAAACACAACCAGCACAACTATCCAGGTGGTCTCTGGAAGCATCGGTTAGTCCATTATAAAAGATATCAAGTATTTCATTTTTCTTGAGAGGATGATCAGGCAAAGCATTAAGTAATTGGAGAAGCCTCCCCCAAGCTTGTGGGAGACTCTCTTCTTCAATTTGCACAAAATTATATATTTCCCTTAAAGCAGCTTGTTTCTTATGAGAGGGGAAATATTTAGCAGAGAAGTAATAAATCATATCCTGGGGACTATGCACACAACCAGGATCAAGAGAATTAAACCATGTCTTAGCATCACCCTTTAATGAGAACGGAAACAATTTAAGGATATAGTAGTAGCGAGTTCTCATCATTAGTGAATAGGGTGGCTATATCATTTAATTTAGTAAGATGTGCCACAACAGTTTCAGATTCATAGCCGTAAAAACGATCAAATTCAACCAAAGTAATTATCTCAGGATCGACAGAGAAATCATAATCCTTATCAGTAAGAAAGATAGGTGAAGTAGCATAAGCAGGGTCATATTTCATTCTAGCATTCAGAGACTTTTCTTTAAGCTTAGCTAATAATTTCTTAAGATCAGATGTATCGTTGCAAGCAAGAAAATCTCTAGCAGTTTCTTCCTCCATAACATAACCCTCAGGCACAACACGCAACTCATATTTAGGGGGAGAATCTTCATCATCACTTTCATCAATATTATTAGTTTCAATAATTTCATTCTCTCTAGCCCTAGCAAGTTGTTCATCAAGAAATTCACCTAGTGGCACAGTGTTATCAAGCATAGAAGTAGTTTCATCATAAGTATCATGCATAGCAGAAGTGGCAACATGAATAACATGCGACATATCAGAATTAATAGCAGAAGCAGGTTTAGGTGTCGCAAGTTTACTCAAAACAGAAGGAGAATCAAGTGCAGAGCTAGATGGCAGTTCCTTACCTCCCCTCGTAGTTGAGGGATAAATCTTGGTTTTCTCATCTTTCAAGTTCCTCATATTGATCAGCAGATATAAATCCCAAGTGGCTTAAAGAATAGAGCTATTCTCCCCGCCAACGGCGCCAGAAAATAGTCTTGATAACCCACAAGTATAGGGGATCGCAACAGTTTTTGAGGGTAGAGTATTCAACCTAAATTTATTGATTCGACACATGGGGAGCCAAAGAATATTCTCGGGTATTAGCAGTTGAGTTGTGAATTCAACCACACCTGGATAACTTAATATCTGCAGCAAAGTATTTAGTAGCAAAGTAGTAACGGTAGCAGTGGCAAAGGTAACAGTAGCAGCTTTGTAGTAATTGTGACAGTGGCAACGGAAAAGTAACTAAGCAAAGGACAGTATGTGAAAAGCTCGTAGGCATTGGATCGGTGATGGATAATTATGCCGGACGCGGTTCATCATGTAATAGTTATAACATAGGGTGACACATAACTAGCTCCAATTCATCAATGTAATGTAGGCTTGTATTCCGAATATAGTCGTACGTGCTTATGGAAAAGAACTTGCATGACATCTTTTGTCCTACCCTCCCGTGGCAGCGGGGTCCTATTGGAAACTAAGGGATATTAAGGCCTCCTTTTAATAGAGTACCAGACCAAAGCATTAACACATAGTGAATACATGAACTCCTCAAACTACGGTCATCACCGGGAGTGGTCCCGATTATTGTCACTTCGGGGTTGCCGGATCATAACGCATAGTAGGTGACTATTGACTTGCAAGATAGGATCAGGAACTCACATATATCCATGAAAACATAATAGGTTCAGATCTGAAATCATGGCACTCGGGCCCTAGTGACAAGCATTAAGCATAGAAAAGTCATAGCAACATCAATCTCAGAACACAGTGGATACTAGGGATCAAACCCTAACAAAACTAACTCGATTACATGATAAATCTCATCCAACCCATCACCATCCAGCAAGCCTACGATGGAATTACTCACGCACGGTGGTGAGCATCATGAAATTGGTGATGGAGGATGGTTGATGATGACGACGGCGACGGATTCCCCTCTCCGGAGCCCCGAATGGACTCCAGATCAGCCCTTCCGAGAGAGTTTAGGGCTTGGCGGCGGCCCCGTGTCGTAAAACGTGATGAATCCTTCTCTCTGATTTTTTCTCCTCGAACGTGAATATATGGAGTTGGAGTTGAGGTCGGTGGAGTTCCACGGGGCCCACGAGGCAGGGGGCGCGCCCAGGGGGGCAGGCGTGCCTCCCACCCTCGTGGATAGGGTGTGGGCCCCCTGGTCTTGATTCTTTCGCCAGTATCTTTTTTATTATTTCCAAAAATATTCTCCGTGAAGTTTCAGGTCATTCTGAGAACTTTTGTTTCTGCACAAAGATAACACCATGGCAATTCTGCTGAAAACAGCATCAGTCCGGGTTAGTTCCATTCAAATCATGCAAGTTAGAGTCCAAAACAAGGGCAAAAGTGTTTGGAAAAGTAGATACGACAGAGACGTATCACCTATCGTGTACCTCCTATCTTTTGGTTATTCTGGAGTGTTCCGAGAGGTTTCTATTATGTGTTGCTCCGGTGTCATGGTTTGGATAATATTGCTTTCAACATTAATAGGCGTACCTGAGATATAGTGTTTAATTGTTTGACCATTCACCACATTTCGGTTAGTACCTTCGGCATTATTATTCTTGATAGCTCCAAAGAATCTGAAACGAGAGTTGTACAAAAGAATATATTCACCAACTTTGAATTCCTGCTTTCGAATTCTTTTGCCTTCCATGTTTTAACTTTTCCTTAAACAGTTTGGCATTTTCATAGGCTTGGGTTCTGCATTCATCTAGTGAGCTAATATCAAATAACCTCTTTTCACCGGCAAGTTTGAAATCATAGTTGAGTTATTTAATTGCCCAATATGCTTTATGTTCTAACTCTAGAGGCAAATGACAAGCTTTTCCATAAACCATTTTGTAAGGAGACATACCCATAGGATTTTTATATGATGTTCTGTAAGCCCCAAGTGCATCATCTAATTTCTTAGACCAATTCTTTCGGGACCTATTAACAGTTTTTTTAATATCAACTTTATTTCTCTATTGCTAAGTTCAACTTGACCACTAGATTGAGGGTGATAGGGTGATGCAATTCTATGGTTAACATCATATTTAGCAAGCATTTTATGGAAAGCACCATGAATAAAGTGTGAACCACACTACACCACAACACTACATCCCCAACAGACACGTTGGTCGGAAAAACAACGTCCACTGACAGACAATCGGTCGGGAAAGACTATTGCCGACCGACCTTGTGTGTTGGGGAAAGTCCAGACGGGAAAGCCTTGTCCCGACCGACTGTTTGACGGCTAAGGAAAGAATTACCGACCGACTTTCTGTTGGCCCTGCTATGAACCTTTCCCGACCGACAATCCGATGATAGTACATTTTCCAACCGACTTTCTCTCGGCCCTGCCATAAAACTTTCCCGACCAACAGTATTACGTTGTTAACTTTTGCCGACCAACAGTTCGATAGCATTTTGTTTAGCCAAGCAAGATATATTTAATACCCACCTCTTATTTGGCTTATCCCTTGCCAAACAATATCAATCAAGTTGTATTTCTCATTACAACACAAAATCAATCAAGTTACAGTAACTTGCCAATCAATATTAATCAATATTAAACCAGAACCAAAGAAGAATATAGGTAACTAACTGAAAGGAGGAAACCTTTATGTTTCAGCCTCCGAGACACATGATAGGTTTACAAAATGATATATGCATGTTCGAAATTCATTGTTTGCTCCATTACACATAATAACCAATTGACAAGACACCATATAGGTTTACAAAATGATAACTAAAAGACACATTGTTTTTGCTCCATTACACAAAATATATAGCTGACGCAAACTGCCATCTTCATGGTTCCTCCCTGGTCCTCTTGTATGTCATTCCTACAAAGGATGAAAAAGTCATCGGTGAATTCATGCATTCATAGATATAACGGCAAAAATAATAATTGTATAAAGCGTCAATAGCGAAAACAAACTGGGATTTTAGTATTGTAAAAACAGGGCATGTTCAGAATAATGCCACAGCATGTTCTAATTAGAATCTGTGATGTGTTAAGACATAATAAAGCATCAATGCCACACAGACCCACCATATAGCCTGTATCAATCTCCTCAAGCCGCAGACCAGGAAGTATATTAAATGGAAAAGGAGCATAATGCATCGTCTGGTCACAAGGCAACAATTTCGCATGTCCAAACACCCAATTATTGGGAGCAACACATCCACAAGCAAACACAGGAAAGTCATTTTTGAATAAAATACTGCACTAGTTTTCTTTCTTTTTCTTCTCTGGGGTGGGAAAAGACCACACTTTGCTGCACTAGACGGCAATACAATAGGCAAAATGATTACTATCTAATACACAGCTAGGAGTTTCAATGATGAGTGCAGCATGGCCTGGGAAAAGCATTGTCAAAGACCCACTTACATCAGGAGGTTATACATACTTTCCCTATGTCATAAATGAATTTCAAGACGAATCTATTCGCAATCATTTCTAAATGCAGTACTAAGCACATGAGGACCTGCAAACTACTAAACAAAAAGCATCTGAACTTAGACTGCACCTGACTATTATATTTATAAAAGCATGGGAGAAAAGCATTTGTACTTCAGCGCCACAGATTAGATTAAATTGATGACCATCCTCTGATCTCACTGCACTAAGCAGTAGCAACTCAGACTACAAGTGGATGCCCGTGGTGCCCACATCCAAGCCCGCAAAAATTGTCAGGGTAAGGTGCTAAAACGATGTGGGTTGTGGCTGTCCCATGGGTATCGGCCTGTTGGGGCTAGAAGACCATGTGCTTCTGATAGTTCAACTTGTTATGATCCAAACTGACAAAGGAATATGTGGACAGTGTTAGAAGATATTTCACTTCTATGGTTAATTTTGATGTTTTCATATTATACGAGAAAATGCAATATGGTTTTGCACAAACTACTGTGTTATCCGTATGAAGTTCATCCATGGTCAAAACTTTATACCAACTTATAGGAACACTTATGCAAGATGAGTTGTGGCAATTGCGGGAAGGATGTAGGCAAATTAACAATTACCTTTTTTGAACTAACTTGCTTATGACATGTGCAAGGTAGGATCACCATTAAGCACCTGACTTGCTACTGCTCAGGGATTCAGAAACTGAGAAGATTTCTATGTACAGTACACAAATACTGTTAGGATCGAGGGTGTATGCACATAAATTAATTTCAAATAGATATCATCTCTTTAAATGGAATATCTTGAAGCTATCCCTCCCCACTAAAAAACTGCATGAAATTTATCTCATGAATGTTCGCTTGTGATAACCAAGAGAAACTATCTGTGCATACAAGTGTTTTAGAAGCAACAATATAGTAGTGGCAAGCCAGGATATAGGTTCCATTCGTTTAATCCATCACTATACATTTAAATTTCCATGGTTTGACAGTATTAACCACAATTCACATGCAATACACTATGTAAAAACTGCAAATATACTTGGAATCATACTTGATTGAATCTTTACGACATATTTCTAGACTTATACCATGGAAATAAGTAATGGGGTGTATATTGTGTAGGGGCAGAGTACATATGATGCACTGTAACCCATATGACTCATGACCAACTGTTCTTTACGACATTCAGACAAAATTCTTTTGCAGAAATAATCCAAACCAACTCCAAACTGAATGAAAAAGGGTTTCATTGGCATCCATGTCAAGGACAACAAACATATACGAGTATGTTGGCAATATTAGATTAGTCATCCTGTACCAAATATTACAAAGTTTAGAGATGTACCGACATTTTTTCCTCATCACGCTTCTTTACAGCTTCCTCTCTGTGTTGCCGAATCAATCTGTGGATTTAAAAAGGATAGGTAAAATTGATTGTTTGCCAATAATCAAACAACTATGATCTAGTAATAGAAATTATTTTAATGAGGGTCTAGGAAGATGAGTGGTTCTACTGCAAACTGATGAACAGGGATCTGAGGGAATTAAGATAAACAAGACATGCCTACAGTTGCACATCAAAATTTGAAGCAAACGGGAAGGACTCACTGGTTAGAGGTACGGGTCGAACGGCGCAGCCGCTAGGAGAAAGGTGACGCAGTGGGCAGAGCGCCACCACCGGGTGGGACGCGTAGTCGCCAAGAGTGAACGACCAGAACGAGCCTCTACCCGGAGCGCGAGGGCAGGGGCGGCGGTCTGGCTGCAACAAAACAACATGGCAGTGTGGGCCGTCGCGTGCGGCGGTCGGGGGATGAACAAAACAGTGCGGTAGCCACCGGTGCCCGGCGCGTGGGACGGACGAAGGGATGGCAGATCTATGCCGTGTGGGCTGCTAGCGCACCATGCTGAGGATGCACGCGAGAGGGGCGCGCCCTCCATCTCGATGGCAAGACGCGCACAGACCGACGGCCGCGTACCATTTCCTCCACTTCGGGGTGGAGCTCGCTTGCTTCATGTGTGCAAATCGACGGGGTGATGAGGCCTTCCTCCACATCGGGGCGGCGAGACCTTCCTCTACATCTAGGCGGAGCTCGATCTGAGGAAGAGAAGTGGAGGAAGGCGATGGGAGCCGCCGCTCAGATCTGGAGAGAAAGAGATAAGGGGGACGGGTGGGATTGGGTGGGCTGCGGCCTATGGGGGCAAGAGACAAAAATTCGGATTGCTCGCGTGCTAAGTTTGCCAAGCACGCACGTGGGGGGGGGGGATATTTTGGGCGGCCGAGTTGGCGACCCACGGTCGGTCGGCATTATTTTCTGACCAACAGTTGGATGGTAGCGCAGTTTTTACCGACCGACAGTTTGATGCTATACATTTCAGCATTTCCGACCGACAGTTGGTCGTTACACATGAGTATTACCGACCAACGGTTCGATAGAAGTTTTCCCAACCAACAGTCGGTCCACGAAAAAGACTTTTGCCAACACACGTCCGTAGGGAATGCAGTGTCGTGGTGTAGTGCCACCATCAGTCATTAAATATCTAGGGACTCCAAACCTTGGGAAAAATAACTTCTTTAAGCATTTTAATGGAAGTGTTGTGATCAGCACTACTAGTTGGAATAGCTTCTACCCACTTAGTAACATAATCAACAACAACCAAAATACGACTATACCCATCAGAGGAAGGAAATGTCCCATATAATCGAAACCCCAAACATCAAATGGTTCAACAGCAAGTGAATAATTCATAGGCATTTCTTGACGCTTACCGATATTACCAATTCGTTGACATTCATCACAAGATAAAACAAACTTACGGGCATCTTTGAAGAGAGTAGGCCAATAAAAACCAGATTGCAATACCTTGTGAGCAGTTCTATCTCCTGCATGATGCCCTCCATAAGCTCTGGAGTGACATTTTCGTAGGATTTGTTCCTGTTCGTGCTCAGGTACAAAATGTCTAATAATACCATCTACTCCTTCTTTATAAAGATGTGGGTCATCCAAAAGTAATGTCTTAAATCAATTTTTTCTTTAGTTGGTATGTGAAACTAGGTGGTATGTATTTAGCAACAATATAATTAGCATAGTTAGCATACCAAGTAGTATTTTGAGAAACATTTATTGCAGCTAGTTGTTCATGAGGGAAGCTATATATCATTAATAGGTAGTGGGTCATCAAGAATGTTTTCTAACCTAGACAAGTTATCAGCTATGGGGTTCTCAGCTCCCTTTCTATTAGTGATATGTAGATCAAATTCTTGTAGTAGGAGAACCCATCTAATGAGTCTAAGTTTAGCATCTTTCTTTCCCGTAAGATATTTAATAGCAGCATGATTAGTGTGAACAATTACTTTGGGATCGCCAATGTAGGATCTGAATTTATCACAAGCAAACACAACTTCTAAAAATTCTTTTTCACTAGTAGCATAATTTCTTTGGGCAATGTCTAGAGGTTTACTAGCATAATAGATAAAATTTAATTTCTTATCAACTCTTGTCCTAGAACAGCACCAACAACATAATCACTAGCATCACACATGATTTCAAAAGGCAAGTTCCAATCAGGTGGTTGAACAATAGGTGCAGAAATTAAGGCTTTATTAAGTGTTTCAAAGATTTGTAAGAGACCTAAATTTTTTAGAGAAGTCTTTAATAAATCTCCTATAGAAACTAGCATGACCAAGGAAGCTACAAATACCTTTAATATCTATAGGACATGTCATTTTCTTGATTGCATCAACTTTAGCTTTATCCACCTCAATACCTTGTTCGGAAATTTTATGGCCCAAGACAATACCTTCATTAACTGTAGCAACCCGACCTCAAACGGTCAAGTCTCTGTGCTTCAGTGTCATCCCTGGATCGGTAATGCTGACACACACAGTACTCGAAGGATTTATAACAGAGTAGCAATCACACACTTATTACATCGAATGTCTCAGAAGAGAACTTATTACAATAAATATGGCTTAAGGACATTTAATACGATAACAACGGAAGGCTTGGAAGATAACGTGAGTCCATAAACTCCAACGACATAGCTGAGCTGCACGGCAACGACCTAACGAAACTTACTCCTCGTCTGAAAAGTCTGCAACATAATACGTTGCAGCCCGAAAACGGGTCAGCACATGGAATATGCTGGCAATGTAACACGGTAGAGCAAGAACAGAAATAATTCTACCACTACATGCATATTTGGCTGGTGGAAAGCTCTATGGTTATAGTTTTGCGAAAAGCCAATTTTTCCCTACAACAAAGGAATAAGTTTTAATTTAACTATCATGGTAGTTGAAACATCATTGAGAAGGTTCCTCCAACTCAATCCCAATTAAAAGTAATTATCAAGCCACCAATATTAAATTAGAGTGATGAGATACTTAGGATAATCCAAGTACTAGATACTCAAAACGTACATAACCGGGGACACAGCTAACCATGATTAGATTGTACACTCTGCAGAGGTTTGCGCACTTTTCCCCACAAGACTCGATCTCCTCCGCTGGATTTCTCGCACTACATCGTGTTTGAGAGACGGATGACCGAGACACAGTCTTTCAGAAACATTAACTCTTTACTCCGGGTAGACTATACCAACCTACATCCCTCTACATCTGCTAGTCCACCTCTTCAAGAGCTCACGCAACTGACTCAACTATGCTAGAGCCCATAATAGCTTGTGGCTGCACACGGAAGTTTCTAGCATGAAATATCTCAGTTCCCTTTGAGCCTGGGTGGCGGACCTTAGGATGATCACACGGGTACTCCGGGATATCCTAGGACAACACTGGATTCTCCAGGTGCCCGGCAAGAAATCCACCAAGATATGCATTTAAGTTGCCACCTTAAGTTGAACCATTAATTAACAATCTCACATCTGTCATGGATTCACTCACCCAAACTACGTCTACGAGCATAGCATAGCAATATAAGCAATACGTAGAAGTAACTCCCAAGGGTTTGAATATAACAGGGCAATCGGTTCTACCTCATCAACTACTTCCCAATACCCACAAGTTAATCACATCCACGCAGTGTTTGAGGATTGGAGCTGATGCATAAAACTGGGTATGAAAAGAGTATGATCAATGTGTTACTTGCGTTGCTGACGATCCGCAAAACCTAGGGACTCGTAGTAGCACGCTTCGCACTCCGGGAATTCCATCGCAAGCAAACAATAGCATACATAAGCAATCAATCACAGATGCACGGGCAAAACTCAAATAAGAAGAATCGACCAGAAAGTTCAACTTAAGAACTCCGGTTTGCAAAAAGAATCAAATCAAACGGAGCAACGAAACCCAAACTGCAAGAGAAACAAGATCCGTTTACTAATCTGAACTAAAGTAAAATTTTACAGTACCAAAATCTTGTTCAAGTTGGTTAAACAGAAAGAGGGTTTCGAGATGAAGATCTAGGCGCTTGAATCGCCTGATTCCGATTAACGATCGAAAAGATAAACTGAAACGAAAATCGGATCAGAAATCACGATCGTAAATAATCGCGAAAAACCCGAGGAAAAGAAAAACTGACGAACAAGCTAATGAACGAACGTTCGTTGTCTGTAACTAACGAGCGAAAACCGTTCGTTAAAACGAACGTATGGATGAACGTCCGCTAAATAACTAAACCGAGAAATCGGTGAACCGATCTAGAAAAAAAACAAAACTAGGGTTTTATAAAAAACCGACGGTTTTTACCTAAACTGAAAAAAAACCAAACGGCGAGATCGGATCGGATCGGCAGCGGCTCCGGCAGCTTCCGCGACGGCGCGGCGAGGCGGGGCAGCGCGGGGTGGCTCGCGACGGCGGCGGCTCCCGCTTGGGGCTCGAGGGGGGCCTCGGGTCGGCTTTTAAAGGGGGGGTGGCGGTGGCTTGCGGGAGGGGGCAGGGGACGTGGCCGACTCGGCCACGGCGACGGCGGCGTTGTGGTCGCGGTCTCCGCGAGGGAGACGGCGGCGCGGGGTGGCTGGGCCAGCTGGGCCTCGGCCCAGTTCGGTCCGGCGGGGTTTTTTTTAACAGATTCCGATGAAAATAAATCCTAGAAAAATAAATAAATATTTAAAAATGCCAAAACTAATTTTCGCCGTCTAAATAAAATATTTAGAACATGATGAACATTTTCTTGGCCCGAAAATGCCATTTTGAAAACATGCCATTTTTTCTAATGCAAATAAAATAGCAATAAAATCCGAATAAAATCAAATATTTGATTTTAATATTTTTTCCTCCAATATTTCATTTATTTTGGAGAAGTCATATTATCTCCTCTTATATATTTTAATATGAAATATTTTCGGAGAGAAAAATAATTAAAACAAATAATCCTCGTTTCAATATTTGATAAGATTCAAATCTGAAAACAGTGAAATCCCCAACTCCCTCCGAGGGTCCTTGAGTTGCTTAGGATTTCGAGGATCGCGAAACAAAATGCAACAAGGATATGATATGCATGAATGATCTATGTATAACATTCCAAATTGAAAATTTGGGATGTTACAAACCTACCCCCTTAAGATGAATCTCGCCCTCGAGATTCGGGTTGGCTAGAAAATAGGTGTGGGTGGTCTTTGCGACGATCATCCTCTCGTTCCCAGGTGGCTTCATCCTCGGTATGGTGGCTCCACTGACCTTTGCAAAACTTGATAACCTTGCTGCGGGTGACTCGGCTGGCAAATTCAAGAATCCTGACTGGCTTCTCCTCATAGGTCAGATCACTGTCCAACTGAATTGCTTCCAAGGGCACTGTATCTCTTAGTGGTATATCGGCCATCTCAGCATGACACTTCTTCAACTTTGGAACATGAAACACATCATGAACTCCTGACAATCCTTCAGGTAACTCCAACTTGTAGGCAACTTCTCCCATACGTTCCAAAACACGATACGGTCCTACAAATCTCGGGGCTAACTTTCCCTTAACTCCAAAACGTTTCACTCCTCGCAGAGGTGACACTCGCAGATATGCTCGGTATCCAATTTCATAGGTTACCTCCTTGTATTTCGAATCTGCATAACTCTTCTGCTTGGACTGAGCTACCTTTAGTCTATCGCGAATCAACTTAACCTTCTCTTCAGACTCCTTGATCAAATCTGTTCCAAACAACTGTCGATCTCCAACTTCATCCCACATCAACGGTGTTCTGCACCTTCGTCCATACAGGGCTTCGAACGATGCCATCTTCAAACTGGCCTGGTAGCTATTGTTGTATGGGAACTCTGCTTAGGGCAAATTGTCATCCCAACTAGATCCATAATCTAGCGCACAAGCTCTCAACATATCCTCCAGAATCTGGTTGACTTTTTTGGTCTGTCCATCTGTCTGCGGGTGAAAAGCTGCACTGAACTCCAGCCTTGTACCCAAGGTCTGGTGCAGCTGATGCCAAAACTTGGAAGTAAACTGTGTTCCTCTATCTGATACGATGGTCATCGGAACTCCATGCAGACATACAATCCTGGTCATGTATATCTTGGCCAACTTCGCACTTGTATAGGTGGTTTTCACTGGGATAAAGTGAGCCACTTTGGTCAATCGATCAACTACTACCCATATAGAATCATATCCAGATTTGGTCCTGGGCAATCTGGTGATAAAATCTGTGCCAAGTTTATCCCACTTCCATTCGGGTATCGGCATAGGCTGTAACAATCCTGCTGGCTTTTGATGCTCTGCCTTTACTCTCTGACATACATCACATACGGCTACATACTCGGCAATATCCTTCTTCATACCAGTCCACCAGAAACGTTCCTTCAAATCCAAATACATCTTGGTGTTTCCGGGGTGTATCGAGTATGGTGAGTCATGAGCCTCCTGAAGTATTAACTTCCTGATCTTTGTGTTATTGGGCACATAAACACGGTCCTCAAACCATAAGGTGTTGTGCTCATCCTCACGAAAACCTTTGGCCTTTCATTTGCTCATTCTCTCTTTTATCTCGGCAATCTCTTTGTCATCCTTCTGAGCTTCTCGAATCTTTCCTACCAATGTAGACTGAACCTCCATTGTTGCAACAAAACCTCTAGGAACAATCTCCAATTGAAGTTCCCTGAGATCCTCTGCTAACTCCTTTGGCAATCCCGTGCTTACTAGCGTGTTAGCATAATTCTTCCGACTCAAAGCATCTGCTACGACATTGGCCTTGCCTGGATGATAGTGAAGCTTCATGTCATAATCCTTTATAAGCTCCAACCATCTCCTCTGCCTAAGGTTCAGCTCCTTCTGTGTGAAAATGTACTACAAACTCTTATGATCCGTGTACACATCACAACGGTTTCCAATAAGGTAATGTCTCCAAGTCTTGAGTGCATGCACTACAACTGCTAACTCCAAATCATGCGTGGCATAATTCAATTCATGCGGTTTTAGTTGTCGTGAGGCGTACGAAACAACTCTACCGTCCTGCATAAGCACACTTCCAAGTCCTAGGCGAGAGGTGTCGCAATACACTTGGAAATCCTTGCGTATATCCGGCAGAATCAGCACTGGGGCTGTAGTCAAACGTTTCTTTAACTCCTGAAAACTTGCCTCACATTCTTCCGTCCATTTAAATTTGGTATCCTTCTTCAATAACTCCGTCATTGGCTTCGCAATCTTGGAAAAATTCTCAATGAATCTCTGATAGTATCCTGCGAGTCCAAGAAAACTGCGGATCTCGCTAACTAAAGTGGGTGCCAACCATTCAGTGACTGACTGAACCTTGGTGGGATCTACTGCTATACCTTCTCCCGATATAACATGTCCAAGGAATCCAACTTCCTTCAACCAAAACTCACATTTGCTGAACTTGGCATACAACTGATGTTCCCTGAGTTTCTCGAGAACTAAACGCAAATGCTCCTTGTGCTCCTCCTCATTCTTTGAGTATACCATTATATCATCAATGAACACCACAACAAACTTATCCAAATATTCCATGAACACCTTGTTCATCATGCTCATGAAGTAAGCAGGGGCATTAGTCAGTCCAAATGACATGACCGTATAATCATACAACCCGTATCGTGTGGTTAACGCTGTCTTTGGTATATCCTTCTCTCGAATCTTCAGCTGATGATACCCTGATCGCAGATCGATCTTCGAAAACACCTTAGTTCCTTGCAACTGGTCAAACAAATCATTGATCATCGGCAGTGGGTATTTGTTCTTAATTGTCACTTCATTCAACGCCCGATAATCAACAACCATTCTCAATGATCCATCCTTCTTCTTGACCAAGAGCACCGGGGCTCCCCATGGTGATGAACTTCGTCGAATGTAACCTTTCTCCAATAACTCCTTGATCTACTTCTTAATCTCCTCCAGATCATTTGCGGGCATCCGGTATGGTCTCTTTGATATAGGCCCGGTGCCTCGCAATAGTTCTATCAAAAACTCGATGTCTCGATCTGGCGGCATGCCTGGTAATTCCTCTGGAAATACATCCGGGTAATCCTTTACGATGGGCACTTCTTCTTGAACGACTCCTGAGAGGGAATTTACTTGGCTCCTCCTAGGCGCGTGCCTAGATACATACTTGATCATTTTTCCCTCCGGGGTGGTGAGATAAATCGACTTACTAGCACAGTCAATGCTTCCTCCATACTCTGACATCTAGTCCATGCCTAATATCGCATCCAAACCTTGTGACTCCAAAATTATTAGGTCTGACGGGAAAACATGGCTACCAATGGTTAAGGGTATCTGATCACACCATCGGCTAGCCATATACTCTGCTCCAGGTGAACTCACTAACAGAGGTGTCCTAAGGGTTTGGGTTGGTAGTTTAAACTTATCCACGAATCCCCTTGATATGTATGAATGCGATGCACCAGTATCAAAAAGAACAAGGGCGGTAAAAGACTTAACCAAAAACTTACCGATAACCGCGTCTGGCTGCTCTTCAACCTCCTCCACGTTAACGTGGTTCACTTGTCCTTTGTTGAACGGATTGGGCTTCTTCCCAGCGCTCCCATTGCCGTTTCCATTCTTTGCTTCAGGGCACACCGTGGCATAGTGTCCAGTCTTCCCGCACTTGAAGCAAGTAATGTGACTTAGGTCTCTCTTGGCGGGTGTGGCTAGATTGGCGCAGTTCTGATTGTTGCTTGTTCCGTTCCCGGTCCCATTCTTAGAACCATTGTGGTTATGCGAACTTCCTCCGGTGTGGTTATGACCTCCATGGTTATGAACAAGTCCTCCCGAGTTCGGGGTTAGACGAGGCTTCTGCTGAGCTCCTGAGTTGTATCTTCCTTGCCCATACTTCCTCTTACGGCTCTCAATCTGCTGCTGCTTCCCTTCAATCATAAGAGCCTTATCTACCAACTCCTGGTAGTTGTTGAATGTTGCCACCATCAACTGCATGCTCATCTCATCATTCAGCCTTCCATAAACTTCTCCTGCTTCGCGGCATCTGTGGCCACATCATCAGGGGCATAGCGAGATAACTTGCTAAACTCATCCACGTACTGAGCTACAGTACGGTTCCCCTGGCGTAAGTTGCAAAACTCACGCTTCTTCATATTCATAGCTCCAGTTGAGACATGGGCCGTGCGGAAAGCTTGCTGAAACTGATCCCAAGTGACGTTGGCTATGGGGAAAGTGGTCGCATAATTCTCCCACCATGAGGCTGCTAGTCCATCCAATTGATGTGCGGCAAAGCGCACCTTCTCAGCGTCTGTGCAACCTGCGATGGTCAACTCCCTTCCAATACGGCGTAGCCAATCATCAGCAACTATAGGCTCGGTGCTACTGGAAAACACCGGCGGCTGCAACCTTAGAAAGCGAGCTAAGTTGTCAACTAGAGGCGGGTTGTTGTTGTTGCCTTGGTTCTGGACTAACAATTGCATCAAGGCATTCTGCTACTGGATCAACTGAGTGAGCTCTGGCGGGAAGGCAAATCCGGTGTCACGTCTCGGAGGCATCTGATGGGTTTAGAGGGGAGAGATTAGAATAGAAAAGGGGTCTAGTGAGAAAGCACTACCCATATGCACATGAGACAAACACAATCATTTCACTCAATCAATCAAGCAAGGGCATACAAACGGTCTAGAACTATCGTTGAAAGTGCTCAACTACTACTATATACATGGGGGAATACTACTAATTATTTGGTGGTCATCTAGAAATTTTGATCGGTGGAAGACTCCATAATGTCTGCTCCAGCTTCGTCTTCAAAGTCATCTTCACTGGGGTCGGAGTCGGTGTCGTCGATGATGATCTAGTTCTCTGGGCAAGTGGAATCGTCGTCCTCTCCTCCTGGCGCGAGGTCTCCCATGAATACTCCGATCTTCTTTATCAGGTCGTCATTCTTCTCCAGTAGTGTGGCAATTTCCTCCTCATATCCATCGCGTGTAGACTTAAGTTCTTCCTCTAGCTCGATGATCCTTGTCTTCGCCTTCTTCAAATCTATCATGTCTGCGCACATCTGATTCTCCTAGCGTCGAATGTGCTGGTTTAACTCCTGGATGAAAGCTGCAATGGATCTGTCCTTCTTGGTGCTGATCATCTCCCATTGCTCATCTCGGCGCCCACATATCTGATAGATAGTGTCCTTAAGATCCTTGTTTTAGACTTCTCCAATGCGTCCCATGGCAATGTGGGCTGCCATGCTCTTGCCTAGACTCCAGGTTGGTGCATCAAAAGAAAACTCTATGGGCTTAGTGGTTGGCGAGAACGTCCTTCCCGGAACTTGAACTTGAATCATCCAGCGCTCCTCTTCTGGTAAAGTGGCGTTGTAACTCCCGGTGAAGCTTGGTATTCCGATGTTCAGGTACCTAGTGACTTCCTTCAAGTGGCGTCCAAAGGGGGTGTCTTCATCCGATTGTGCAAACTTGTTCCTCGAATCCGCCATCCTAAGAGTAGAAAATGGAGGAGTCAGAAATGAGTAGAGAAGAGTGACCTATGGCTTATCTTAGTGGTCGTGTCCTACACTCAGCGTGTGCTCTGATACCATCTTGTAGCGACCCGACCTCAAACGGTCAAGTCTCTGTGCTTCAGTGTAATCCCTAGATCGGTAATGCTGACACACACAGTACTCGAAGGATTTATAACAGAGTAGCAATCACACACTTATTACATCGAATGTCTAAGAAGAGAACTTATTACAATAAATATGGCTTAAGGCCATCTAATACGATAACAGCGGAAGGCTTGGAAGATAAAGTGAGTCCATCAACTCCAACGGCATAGCTGAGCTGCACGACAACGACCTAACGAACCTTACTCCTCGTCTGAAAAGTCTGCAACATAATACGTTGCAGCCCGAAAACGGGTCAGAAATAATGCTGGCAATGTAACACAGTAGAGCAAGAACAGAAATAATGCTATCACTACATGCATATTTGGCTGGTGGAAAGCTCTATGGTTATAGTTTTGCGAAAAGCCAATTTTTTCCTACAACAAAGGAATAATTTTTAATTTAACTATCATGGTAGTTGAAACATCATTGAGAAGGTTCCTCCAACTCAATCCCAATTAAAAGTAATTATCAAGCCACCAATATTAAATTAGAGTGATGAGATACTTAGGATAATCCAAGTACTAGATACTCAAGATGTCCATAACCGGGGACACGGCTAACCATGATTACATTGTACACTCTGCAGAGATTTGCGCACTTTTCCCCACAAGACTGGATCTCCTTCGCTCGATTTCTCTCACTACATGGTGTTTGAGAAACGGATGACCGAGACACAGTCTTTCAGAAACGTTAACTCTTTACTCCGGGTAGACTATACCAACCTACATCCCTCTACATCTGCTAGTCCACCTCTTCAAGAGCTCACGCAACTGACTCAACTATGCTAGAGCCCATAATAGCTTGTGGCTGCACACGGAAGTTTCTAGCATGAAATATCTCAGTTCCCTTTGAGCCTGGGTGGCACACCTTAGGATGATCACACGGGTACTCCGGGATATCCTAGGACAACACTGGATTCTCCAGGTGCCCGACAAGCAATCCACCCAGATGTGCATTTAAGTTGCCACCTTAAGTTGAACCATTAATTAACAATCTCACATCTGTCATGGATTCACTCACCCAAACCACGTCTACGAGCATAGCATAGCAATATAAGCAATACGTAGAAGTAACTCCCAAGGGTTTGAATATAACAGGGCAATAGGTTCTACCTCATCAACAACTTCCCAATACCCACAAGTTAATCACATCCTAATCATGCAGTGTTTGAGGATTGGAGCTAATGCATAAAAACTGGGTATGAAAAGAGTATGATCAATGTGTTACTTGCCTTGCTGACGATCCGCAAAACCTAGGGACTCGTAGTAGCACGCTTCACACTCCGGGAATTCTATCGCAAGCAAACAATAGCATACATAAGCAATCAATCACAGATGCACGGGCAAAACTCAAATAAGAAGAATCGACCAAAAATTTCAACTTAAGAACTCCGGTTTGCAAAAAGAATCAAATCAAACGGAGCAACGAAACTCAGACTGCGAGAGAAACAAGATCCGTTTACTAATCTGAACGAAAGTCAAATTTTACAGTACCAAAATCTTGTTCAAGTTGGTTAAACAGAAAGAGGGTTTCGAGACAAAGATCTAGGCGCTTGAATCGCCTAATTCCGATAAACGAGGGAAAAGATAAACTGAAACGAAAATCGGATCAGAAATCATGATCGTAAATAATCGTGAAAAACCCGAGAAAAAGAAAAACTGACGAACAGGCTAACGAACGAACGTTCGTTGTCTGTAACTAACGAGCGAAAACCGTTCATTAAAACGAACGCACGTACGAACGTCCGCTAAATAACTAAACCGAGAAAACCGGTGAACCGATCTAGAAAAGAAACGAAACTAGGGTTTTATAAAAAAACCAACGGTTTTTACCTAAACCGGAAAAAACCGAACAGCGAGATCGGATCGGATCGGCGGCGGCTCCGGCGGCTTGCACGGAGGCGCGGCGAGGCGGGGGCAGCGCGGGGCGGCGGCGCGGGGTGGCTCGCGGCGGCGGCGGCTCCGGCTTGGGGCTCCAGGGGGGCCCCGGGTCGGCTTTTAAAGGAGGGGGTGGCGGTGGCTTGCGGGATGGGGCAGGGGGCGTGGCCGACTCAGCCACGGTGATGACGGCGTGGCGGTCGTGGTCTCCGCGAGGGAGACGGCGGCGCGGGGCGGCTGTGCCTCGGCCCAGTTCGGTCTGGCAGGGTTTTTTTTTAAACAGATTCCGATGAAAATAAATCCTAAAAAAATAAATAAAAATCTAAAAATGCCAAAACAAATTTTCCCCATCTAAATAAAATATTTAGAACAAGATGAACATTTTCTTGGCCCTAAAATCCAATTTTGAAAACATGCATTTTTTTCTAATGCAAATAAAATAGCAATAAAATCCGAATAAAATAAAATATTTGATTTTAATATTTTTCCTCCAATATTTCATTTATTTTGAGGAAGTCATATTATCTCCTCTCATATATTTTAATATGAAATATTTTCGGAGAGAAAAATAATTAAAACAAATAATCCTCGTTTCAATATTTGATAAGATTCAAATATGAAAACAGTGAAATCCCCAACTCTCTCCGAGGGTCCTTGAGTTGCTTAGGATTTCGAGGATCGCGAAACGAAATGCAACAAAGATATGATATGCATGAATGATCTATGTATAACATTCCAAATTGAAAATTTGGGATGTTACATTAACCATAAAGTGGCACTTCTCCCAATTCAAGACAAGATTTGTTTGCTCACATCTCTACAAAACTAGATCAAGGTTGCTCAAGTAATCATCAAAAGAAGTTCCATAAAAAGGAAAAATCGTCCATGAAAACCTCAACAATATTTTCACAAAAATCAGAGAATATAGCAGTCATACATCTTTGAAAGGTAGCAGGTGCATTTCATAAACCAAAAGGCATACGTCTATAAGCATAAGTTCCAAAAGGGCATGTAAAAGTGGTTTTTTCTTGATCAGGTTGTGAAACAGGTATTTGATAAAAGCCAGAATATCCATCAAGAAAGCAAAAGTGTGTGTGCTTAGATAGTTTTTCCAACATTTGATCAATAAAGGGCGGAGGGTAATTATCTTTTCTAGTTGCTTTATTTAATTTTCTAAAATCAATTACCATTCTATAGTTAGTAACAGTTCTTTGCGGAATGAGCTCATTTTTATCATTAGGAACAACAGTAATACCTCCCTTCTTAGGGACACAATGTACGGGACTTACCCATCGACTATCAGCTATGGGATAGATTATACCTCCTTCCACAAGTTTTAATATTTCAGTTCTTACCACTTCTTTCATCTTAGGATTCAAACGTTATTTATGATCAACAACGGGTCTAGCATCAGGTTCCATATTAATCTTGTGCGGACAGAGAGTGGGACTAATGCCTTTAAGATCATCAAGGGTATATCCAATAGCAGCTCGGTGCTTCTCCAAAATTTTCAATAATCTTTTTTCTTCATGTTCTTAAAGGTTAGCACTAATAATAACAGGATATATCTTTTTCTCATCAAGATAAGCATATTTCAAAGTGTCAGGCAGTTGTTTTAATTCAAACACAGGATCACCCTTAGGTGGAGGAGGACCTCCAAGAGTTTCAATATGCAAATTGTGTTTAAGCAGAGGCCGTTGTTCAAAGAATATTTTATCTATTTCATTTCATTCATGCATATGCATATCATTTTCATGGTCTAGCAAATATTGTTCTAGTGGATCAGTAGGAGGCATGGCAATAGAAGACAGACCAATTATTTGATCTTTGCTAGGCAATTCTTTCTTATGAGGTTGTCTATTAAACTTGCAGAAATTAAATTCATGAGACTCATCACCAAAGCTAACTCTGGCAGTTTGTTTATGACAATCTATAGTAGCATTGACAGTGTCGAAGAAAGGTCTATCAAAGATAATGGGACAGAAGTCATCTTGTGGGGAACCAAGAACTAGAAAATTAGTAGGGTATTTTATTTTAGAAAAAAGTCCATTGTTCTCCCTTGAATAAAATGGGTGGTTCATATAATCCCCCGAACTTTTTCGGTTCACTTAACCCCCTAATCCCAACCCGTTCAGAATTTTTCATTGGCGAGTTTGCATGGTGGTTTTAGTGACATGGACGAGGTCAAAGCGGTTTGTTGACCAGTGGGGCCCTCCTCTGCCCTCCATCCCACATCTTCAGCCACCTGAGAGGGCCCGAGCTTTGGTCGGCGGCCACCGTCATCGTGCACGTGGCCGGAGGAAGCACCAAGCCACGCAAAGATGTCCGCAACATCTGCCTCATGGCCCTCTTCAACTATGCCATATTCATTGTGTCGAGCCACCCCCAATCGACCCTGGCATCCTCGCCTTCCTCGCCGCTGCTAACGACCGCACCAACATTCACCATCACCGGCGTGCCCCCGAGCTCCACGACCCCTTCCTTGACCTGGGACCAGCTTGCACAACTTCTGGACAGCTTCTCGACGAGGCCCGTGACCCCAAGCCCCTTCCCCCATGAGCCTGCACTCTGCTCCCCGCCTTGAGCATCCATGGCATCGCTGCAGAGCACCCCAGTCTCCCTTCATGCCCTAGCACCCCCTAGGTGAGCCCCTGCTCCTCCAGAGCCTCTCTGTTCCATCTCTCATCTCTATAGCTTACTTGGTTCGTGCGCTGCCCATAGCCGCAGTGGGGGCTGAGCTTGGCCATGTGGGGAAACGTTCTCAAGGATGTGCGGCTCCAAATGGACGGGCTGGTCAACTTTAGAGGAGCAACACTGTGCTCAGAAAGTAGAGAAGGAATAGCGGGGTCGCCATAGGAAGAGATCGAGGCTGTGACGATCGATGCCGGAAGCGGGGAAGAAGACATAGGCGGCGGAGATTCACGCCGACTCGGACAAAGCCGTTTAGCAGGAACATATAGTAGAGGGAGGGGAAGCTCAAGGACATGGCTTTAAGGCGAGGGGGAGGTGTTGGCTGCGTGGGGGAAGAAAAAACTACAGCGTTGGCGGCGTAAACTGAGCGTCGACTATGCTCTCAACGTACAGGAGGGGAGTGGGGTTGCGGCAAGAGGGCCCCACGGGTCAAATACCAGCTTGACCGTGTCCAAGTAAAAAAATGAGCTCAGAAAAGTAGCTAGATATGATTTTTGAACAGTTTGAGATAGATGAGGGGGTTAAGTGAACCGAAAAGAAGTTCAGGGGATTATGTGAACCACCCATTTTATTCAAGGAAGTAAAATGGACTTTTTTCTTTATTTTACCACACAATACTTCAACATCTCTAACAATCACAAGTAGTTGTGATCGACGCGCTGATCACAACTTCGGGTTCGCGAAAGCGATCCCCCCTACCTGGCGTGCCAAAGATGTCGTGGGTGGACACTATCACCTATGGGATCACGGGCCCTTGTGGTTCGGCAGTGGGGAGATCACGTTGCACAAAGAGTGGAAGCCATGAGGCAACACGACGACAAGAATCTGGTGGTTTTTACCCAGGTTCAGGCCGCTGTGAAGCGTAAAACCCTACTCATGCTTTGGTGGATTGGCTAGAGGAACACGAAGACACGCAACGCCCAAACCCGGCAAGGTGTCCTTGGGGAGATCTGCAACGCGAGTACAAGTGTGAGAAGATCTGAATCCTTGTCTAGGTTGCCTTGGACCTCCTTTTATAGATCAAGGGTGACCACAATGGCAAAACAGACATTATCTTGCTATTAGATAGCCAACAGTGCTATCATACCTAACTCTGGCACTTAGGACAAAATTCCATAAATGCTACCTTAGGTGGCATGCGAGGATGCATCCCCGACAAGCTTATATCGCCGCTTAGCCAACTTCTGCTTATCATCTTGACACACCCTTGGACGGGTGTCAAACGGGTGTGATATGCCTCCCAACAAACCGCCACGTGCTTCGTGAGAGCCACTTAGTTGCTTGGGGGGCTCGACACCGCATCGACAAGTGACTGGCGTTGTGGTGCGGTGGTAACTGGCCTGCGCCTTCCAGGGCAAGGCTTGCCGGGCCTTCTTGGTGGGGTCCGTGCATTGGTCTTCGGCTGTCCCAGAAACACGGCTGGCGCGGCTTGATCTTGCTCTTGTTTATTGCATCGACCTTGCAGGCCTTGTCTGACCCACTAGTAGAAAACCGGGCTTTGGTCCAGGCCTGAAAAGCCCGTTAATCTCGGTTCACTCACGAGCTGGGACCAATGGGTGCATCGGTCCCGGTTCATGAGGCCAGGGCGCGGCCGGGCCTCGTGGGCCGTTGGTCTTGGTTCGTCTAACCCCTTTGGTCCCGGTTCCAGGCACGAACCGGGACCAATGGGCCTCGCTCCTGGCCCACAACCATTGGTCCCGGTTGGTGGCTGGAACCAGGACCAAATGTGGTCCTTTAGTCCCTGTTCTAGCCACCAACCGGGACTAAAGAGTGGCCTATATATACCCCGAGCCCTGCCCGCGAGCAGAGCCATCGCTCTATTTTCTTGGCCGGCCATGGGAGAGCTTTGTGGTGCTCTAGCTCACCTCCTATGCACATGAGGTGTTCGATGAAATGCCCGAGCCACACTTAAGCTTTCTCCTCTCAAAGCTCCTTGTCCAAGCTCCATTTTCCTCGAGATTTGTCTAAGTTTGGCGGTCCGTGTCCTGTCCCATCCCCGTCCTCACCGCCCTCGATCACCCGCGTCGAGCTCATCGCCGGCACCACCGTGGTGAGCCTCTTGTTCTTATCTTCTTTCTAAAATAAAAAAGCTCTTACTTGTATGATTAGATAGATACTTGTATAATTTTCTTACTTTTATTATTTTTTGTTATTATATAGTGCGATGGTTTTGGTATCTGCCTCCGTCGGCCCTCGTCCTGTCTATGATTCAGATGTGGTATATATTATCTTTTATAACTATTTGGTTCATTTAGTGTATATGACAATTATGCCGACCTACGTCACATGGATGTTTTTATCTAGGAGGTATGTGAACCGGAAATTCCAACCGACCCTATTATCGAGAGATTGAATTTAGTTGAAGAAGAAAACAATTACCTGAAGGAAAAATTGAAAAGAATTGAGGAGGAGAAGATGAGATTGGAGTTGCATGTTGCGGATGTCGTCGATGATCACAAGATCAAGATGGATGCAATGCGCTTGAAGACTAGAAAGATTAGAAAATATGCCATTCATACTGAGGCTTGGTATCATTAGGTCGTTGGATCAATTGTTACCTTAGTTGCGATTATGATCGCATTTGTTGTTGCATTGAAATGTTTTACATAGTTTCAATGTATGGTTTAATTAGATGCTCTAGAGAGCTATAAATATGTTGTTCAATGAGAACTATATATGTATGAACTTTTTTTTTAGTAATAACATTTGATCATTACTATACTTTGGTTTTAATGATGAACTTCTATTAATTTGGTCACTTCTGTATTCATGATGTTCTGTAATGGTTTTTGACACACTTAATTGTATATAATGCACACAGATGAACCGGCAATGGATGTATGGTGACAGACGCACCTACGAGTACATTAAGGGTGTGCATAATTTTCTCGAAGTGGCTGAGGCAAACAAGCAGAATGGTTTTATGTGTTGTCCATGCCCTATATGTGGGAATACGAAGTCTTACTCTGACCGAAAAATCCTTCACACCCACCTGCTTTATAAGGGTTTCATGCCACACTATATTGTTTGGACCACACGGAGAAAGAGGCTTTATGATGGAAGACAACAAAGAAGAAGAGGATGATGACAACTATGTGCCCCCTGAATATGGTGATGCTGCAATGGGGGAAGCTGAAGATCAAGAGGAACCAGACGATGTGCCCGATGATGATCTTCACCGGGTCATTGTTGATGCAAAGAGACAATGCGAAAGTGAAAAGGAGAAGTTGAAGTTCGATTGCATGTTAGAGGATCACAAAAAAGGGTTGTACCCCAATTGCGAAGATGGCAACACAAAGCTCTCGGTACCACACTGGAATTGATGTAGTGGAAGGCAGAGAATGGTGTACCTGACAAAGGATTTGATAAGCTACTGAAAATATTGAAGAAGAAGCTTCCAAAGGATAAGGAATTGCCCAGCAGTACGTATGCAGCAAAGAAGGTTGTATGCCCTCTAGGATTGGAGGTGCAGAAGATACATGCATGCCCTAATGACTACATCCTCTACCGCGGTGCGTACGAGGATTTTAATGCATGCCCGGTATGCGGTGCATTGCGGTATAAGCTCAGACGAGATGATCCTGGTGATGTTGACGGCGAGCGCCCTAGGAAGAGGGTTCCTACCAAGGCAATTCAGATATGGTCCATCTCTCAAGCCTCTGGAAAAGTTACCATACGAGAGGACCGAGAAGGAAAACACAGAGATCTGTGCGGCCCAAGTGAGGGACTTTTTTGCAAAGAAACCTCCACCTTCGAAGGAGATGATAGATCCGGTGAAAGTGAATCGCACTATCGATGCACTGAAGCGACCACCACCACCTGCACCGGATTCCAACTATGTTTGCTGTCTTAAAAAGACATATGAAGATGTGCGGCGGTCGGGAAGTACTTCGAGTGATAAAAGGTTAGCAGAACGAAGAAGTGGGAAAAAATTCCTCAGCTCGGCGAACAGGCGAACCAATCGTGCCCCCCGCTCAAGGTGTCTAGCCATATCATCGCTAATCAGCCGGGGATGGTGCTCGGTACCAATCTTGCTGATTACCTGAGTGATGATATAGAGTTTGAAACAATGGAGGTGGAAGAATTCAGATACCAGCACGGGAAGCCTCTCATCAAACCTGGCCATCCTCCTTCAACAACGATGATGCGAAGATTCCATGAATGGTACATGGAAACCTGCAGCGAGTCTGGGAAGGATACTTTGGCGCTGAGAATTAAAGAGGAGCACGACCTCGTTGCAATGGATCTGTTGTCTATTGAATTTAACGAGTTATTCTAGTTATACAATCAAAAGGCCCTCGACAAAACACTCATGACTTGCTACTGTCTGAAAGTACTACTTCTGTAATTAAGTCTCTATATATAGCTCAGCTCTTTCATTGCATGTGTATATATAATTATCCTCAGTATATTATGCAGATTGAAGATCGTCGAATGCAGAAAAGCACAAATCTATGACATTGGGTTCATTAACCCAAATATCATACATGAATGGACGGTTCAAAAGAATGTCACGGAAAACGAGGACAACTTGCTACAATTGTTGCTCAAAAATCAAAACAAATCTAAAATACTCTTTCCTTACAACTTCAAGTGAGTGTTACTGTCTTGTGCATATTCGGTTTCCCTTATTACTCGAGGTTATAGTAATGTAATTGATGAGTTATGCATGCGTGCACAGGTTCCACTTTATTCTCCAAGAGATTAAGCTTGACCGGGGAGTTGTAACCTTCTTAGACTCGAGACGAAAAGATCCCGAGGACTATGCGGACATGGCTGAAATGCTCGAGAAGTAAGTTCAATCGATCATTATCGCACCATATCGGCAACTTTGTTCATTTCCTGATATCAAGCAATTATTTTCTTTGTCTGGCAGGGTTTGGAAAGATTTCACCGTAATTGCCCCGGGACTGCCGAGGGAGCTGCGATTTACACGCCCGAAAGTAAGTACTACTACCTAGTTCCGCGTATCTCCCATTGATTCTAGCTAGTTTCATCAATACCATTTAGCATGCTTGCTTATCAGTTTGATTGACCTCTATTTCTTGTGAAGTGCTTGTGGCAGGAAGCCGGGAATGATTTTTGTGGATACTACATTTGCGAGTTCATCTACAACACGACGGCCTCTAAGCGGGGCTACTCTGAAAAACAATATGAAGTGTGTAAGCAAAAATAGTCACAATTTTATTTTATTACCATCATTTGTGTTGAGTTTCATTCATATACATGTATTGACCCCCTTCTTCAGATTAGATCTGCAGATGCGGGATGAACTCCCACCACATGATCGCATACGAGCAATTCAAGAGGAATTGGCGGGATTATTTCTTGACCACGTCATCAATAAAGCCGGAGAATACCATGTGGAAATTGACCTTAGATGTTAGGGATTGTAAGAGATCTTATATTCTATATATGTAGCTAGTAGCATCGGATAGATATACGAAAACTTGTTGTTCGACAAATCTCTCGGAGAAAGAGAGGTGCACTCCTCTATGTATATGTTCATGAAGATCTTGTGTAATTAATGGTTCCTTCATTTGCTTACTAGCTAGCGTGTCGAGTTCTCTCTATATGTATAGTAGCTAGCATCGACCAAGCACGGAGATAAGAGAGGTCACTTCTCTCTATTAGCTAGCTAACACAATATATGAAACCCCTAAATTAACCCTCCAAAACCCCCTAACCCCCCCCCCCCTTCAAAAAAACAAAAAACCCTGCTCCTGCCATCTGCTGACACATGGATGCCTTTTGGTCCCGGTTGGTGCTACCAACCGGGACTAAAGGTACTCGTGCCTGGGCGCCCCGCAGCGGCAACGTGGAGCCCCTTCTGTCCCGGTTCGCTTACGAACCGGGACTAAAGGTTTTGGGCTTTAGACCCGAGCCTTTAGTCTCAGTTCCTGAACCGGGGCTAAAGGGCCTCTGGAACCGGGAAAATGTGTCGTTTTCTACTAGTGACCAGCAAAGGACACTTCCCTTGGAATCGTTGTCTTGTATGTTGGCTTGGTCTTCTTGACGCGCTCCTTGATCTCATGAAGAGCAGCTTTTCTGGCTCGGCCTTGCGTTACACACTAGTGCTGGATGTATGAATGTCAGCACGCCTGTGTATGTGTAATATCCCAAAATTCTAAATTTTGGAACGTTATATTAAATAAATAGTTTTGATTGTTTGTTTGATTGTGGTGTGGTTGCATGTGTGAAATTGAGTGAAATTTGAAACTTTTGAAAGTTGAATGAGAGGGAATGAAATGACTTTCCCAAATTTTCACCTTGCATTTATGATCTCCATGAATTCAAATTTCATTTCATCACAAAACCCTAGAGAGAAGATGATATGACTTCTTCCATTTAATTAAATGAAAAAGGGGTTTTGAAAAAGGTTTGAATTCTATTTGAAAATATTACAAATTCAGAAACTTTATGCAACTCAATGATTTTCATGAGAGAAGATAAAATGACTTCATCAAATCATACGAAATATGAGTTGGAAGTTTAAAAGAATCAAATTTAAAGTCCCTTTGAAATTATTTTCAATCTGGAGTTATTTTGGTTTTATTCAAATTATTTTTCTCCGAAAATAAATTATATGGAAAATAGGGTAAAATGATTCCCTACAGTAGAAAAGTGGAGAAAAATGAGTTTGAAATCATGTTGGTATTTTAAAATATTTTATTTGGTTTTTAAATAAATCAGTAGCACTGTTTGTTTATTTTAAATTTGTGTGGATTTTATTTGATGATAGAAAAATGTTCATGATGTAGAAAATAATTTTCTGAAAATTTCGATATATTATATGTCTATGGTATATTTTTATTGTATTTTGGTTTCCTTTTATTTTCTGTAAAATTGTTTAAAAAAGGAAAAGCCCACCGACTGCGCCAGGCCAGGCCCCCGGCCCAGCCCAGCAGCGGCCTCCTCGCGCCCGAACCACCTCCGCCTTGCCCGCCCGCTCTCTCCTTCGCGCGCACACCGCCACGCTCAGCCACCGACAGGTGGGACCCACCTGTCGGGATCGTCCCCGTCCTCCAGCCGGAGTCGATCTCCAGCACGCAGTCGCCGGCCGACGCCGAGTCCTCTCGGGACTCTCCTCCCGCTTTTCCCCTTATATGCACGAAAGCCCGCATATAAATAGCCGAGGCCTCGGCCTCGTTTGGCCTCAAACCGCAGCGCCCGAGACCCTCCCCACGCCCCTCGCGAACTCGCCGGAGTTCGCGAGCTCCGCCGCCTTGTCCCGCACTTCACCGCCGCCCACGACCGACGCCGCCACCGCCATCAGATTCCCCCCGTCGCGCGGCACCTCCCCATCTACTCTGCCGTCGCCGCCGACCCCGGAGCAGCCGATGCCCTCGACGTCCGAGCCGCCGTCGCCATCTTCTCCGGCGACGTCGACACCCACCGCCGCAGTAAGCCCGCCTCCTCCCTCGTCTGTTAGATCTAGGATCAACGATTAGGATTAGGTCGCGTTATTATCATTATTTTTATTTTATTCAAAATGTTTTTGTTTAATTAGTGAACGTTCGTTAGCTTAGGCTCTGGAGCGAGCAAAGTTTGTCGGTTTAGGTTCTGTAGCGAACGTTCGTTCGGTAGTTTTCTCTTTTTATTTTAGTTTTCGGCCAGGGACCCTTATGTGATTACTTTTTTCTACATATTAGCCCCTGGTTTTCAATCGATCACAACTTTTTTCCCGCTTATCCAAATTCAATGAAACCAATGCCCACTTCTTCGTTACGATCCCCTCTATCCAGATAAACAACTTGAATATGTTTTTGAAAATTTAAAATTTGATTTAAAACAGATTTGAATTTGAATTTCTTTTGTTCATAACTCAAGTTTTATAACTCCGATTTAATTGATTCTTTTTGCAAATCGAAGCTCTTGACCTAAACTTTCTGATAAGGCCAAATTCACCCAATTTTTGTACTGTTGGAAATTGTTTTCTGTTGCAAGAGTTAATTGTTTGTTTTCGAAGTTTTCCGAGATCTTTTCTTCGATTCTTTTGCATGATTGCTTATGTGTGGTTACTATTGCTTGCTTACGATAGATTGAACAGAGTGTGACGAGTAGACCTATTAGGAGTTATGAGTGCGAATCATCTTCATCAACAGTACAAGGCAAGTTCACACTTTGATCATATCCCTTTGTTACCTACTTTTTATGCATTAGTTTCAACCCCTCAAACATTGCATGGTTAGGATTTGATAACACGTGGGTATTGGGAAGTAGTTGATGAGGTAGGAACCTATTGTCTTGCATTCAAACCCAGGGTGTTACTCCGTTATGCTTATACGGCTATGCTATGCTCGTAGACGTGGTTTGGTTTTGAGAGAATTCATGAAAGATGTGAGAGTTATTATATCAACTAAGGGAAACTTAAGGTGGCTATTTTAATACACATCTGGGTGGAATGGTTGGGGCACCCTGGAGCACCCAGTGGTTTGCCCGGGCACCTGGAGAACCTAGTGCTTGCCCAAGGGAATCCCGGAGTACCCGTGTGATCACTCTATGAAATGCCACCCCGGCTCAAAGGGATCATAAGATTATTCTTGCTAGAAACTTCCGTGTGCAGCCACAAGCCATTAAGGGCTCTGGCATAGTTGAGTAAGTTGTGGGAAACCTTTCCATGATAGGCTAGCAGATGTAGGGGATTGTAAGTGTACCGGCCTATCTATCGGTTAAGGGGACCTCTTCGGAAAGACTGTCTCAGTCATCCGTTTCTCAAACATCATGCAATGCGAGAAATACTACGGAGGAGATCGAGTCTTGTGGGGGAAAGTGCGCAAAACCTCTGCAGAGTGTACAAACTAATCATGATTAGCCGTGTCCCCGGTTATGGACATCTTGAGTATCTGGTACTTGAATTATTGATTTGATTTGATCTCATCACATTACTTAATGAATTTGTTGGGTTATAATTATTACTTTGGGGTTGAGTTGGAGGAACCTTCTCAATATTTCAACCAACTTTGTAGTTAAATAAAATCTATTCCTTTGTTGTACGGAAAAATTAGCTTTATGCAAAATTAAACTTAGAGCCTCCACCAGCCAAATATGCATGTAGTGATAGCCATTATTCAGCATTGCTCTACTGTGTGAAATTGCCAGTACATTCAATGTACTGACCTATATGGCTGCAACATCTCATGTTGCAGGAATCTTACGACGAGTAAGTGATACGTTAGGGTTACGATTTCTACACTCAACTTTGCCGTTGGTGTTGATGGGAATCCACAACCTTGTTACTTCCCCTATTTGGATTAAGGTAATAGTATTTACGTTACTTTATACATGTGATTTACCTGTGTTATAAATCCTCGAGTACTGTGTGTGTCAGCATACCGATCCAGGGATGACACTTAAGCACATAGACTTGACCGTCTGAGGTCGGGTCACTACAATATGAGTCCGGTCATCAAACGCGGATGTTTGTTGCACCGACAGTGGAGGAGGGTGAGGCACTGGGGCAGGAGGCATCAGACACAGAGATGGTGGAGGAGGAAGGCGGTGCGGATCAGGCACCTTTATATGCGGAATCTACATGGGCGACGCGCTGGCCGAGTTTGAGGTGGCCCAAGCGGAGGAGGCAACAGAGAAGTAGGCCATCATCAACTCCTTCCGGTCAGAGCTCGCCGCTACCTCCGTCGGATGGACCAAATATGAAGGAAGTCTTTGTGGATCTGGACTCTGACAAGGAGACGGAGCTGTGGTCTGTCTGGCACTGCCGGCACGGAGGTCATTGACATCTCAGACAACAAATAGTAGTAGGGTTGTTTTATCTATGTAGTATGTAACTTTTTTGTTGCATGGTGTAGTATGAATTTAGGGTGTGATATTTGAGGTATGTGGTAGCAGTGGATGAAAAATGAGGGGTGACCGGGCCCTGTCCATGGACGCACCAAAATGCGGGCATATCACGGGTCAATTTTGGGTATGCGGATGTACGTGCTCCAAGGGCATTTCTAACTGATCGACTATCCGGCGTTAGAGGAGTAAAAAGTATATTTTACTCCTCTAACGCACACCTAACCGATCCCTAATCGGCCGTAAGGGAGTAAATATTATCCTCCCGTGCCAACTTTCTCCCTAAATATACTCGCCGTTATGGCTCTGAGTAAAAGTCGTGCCTCTCCCTCTCGTCGCCCCTGCCACCACATCTTCACTGGCGCGCCTCCCGGCAACCTCCCATCGGTGCTACTACTACCTCGTTGCCTTCCTTTGCCCCCGCCAACCTTCTGACCGACGTCGAGCCCGATCGGCCCCCACCGCCATCGCCGGAAATAAGGTGAAATGCCACCACCGTCGCCATAGCTGATTCGTCGGATTGCTTCAAAACTTCTTCATTTTTTGTCGGCAGTCGCATCTCATCTTGCTTGCACACCGCTGCAGGTCATACGCACGCGTCGCCGCCAGCCGGGTTGGTCTAAACGACACCAGCCGGCCGATTCACCACTACCGCACTGCAAGTGTTCAACGAATTGCCTAGGTGAGTTTTTTTTGTGCTTTGCTTTTCGAACCAAGCCGTTTGGATTGAACCTAGCGGTTTGAATTGTAGATGAATAGGTTGAGTTAGATGGTCTTGGAGGACTCCATGATCGCACGTATTGATGGTTTCTTCTGCATGCAGCAGGGTCTCGTCAAATCAGGCGGTTGCCGAGGCAGCGTGGGGAAGCGGAGACGCCCACGTACAATCAGTCGCCACGCGTCGACCAAGGACGCGAGCGGTTGGGGCCCGCGGCGCTCCACACTTGCCCCTTGCCTTCGCCTTGAAGCCAAGTTCGAGCGCGCCTTGGGCCCGGGGGCTACTGTCGGCGTCTTGGGAACAGGGGTACCCAGACTTGCCTGCGTGCGGCCCAGGACGTGGCTCCCTCGACCGCCTGGTACGGCCCAACATCGACAACAACAGCTCAAGACCCTCACGAGGTGGACGACAACAAGACCTCCCTAGGGGCAGTCTCACTAGGCTGGCTCCCGAGGAGCGGAGATATCTATGCAAGGTGCACCTCGCGAGGTTCACGTGACGTGAGCCATGACGACCAAGGCCAGGCGGGCGCCAGCGGGCGCAGAGTACCCATTTCCCCTTTGGTGCCAAGGGGGCAAGCGCAAGCGCGGAGTCTCGAGGAATCAGGCAAAGATTTCCATATCGGTGCAACAAGACCAAGGACCGCTAGGACGGCAGGATGGAGGTCATCGTGGAGCCCCGTCCAGCGCCACCACCAGAGCCTTTGGCATGCGAAGACTACTTTTGTCAGGATAGCTTGTACTAGTTGTCCCCCTTCAAATCTGGTCGTTGTGGGATCCCTTCCCGCCTACATTTGGGAAGAGGACCAGGGCCTCTATAAATAGCACTAGCCACCACCATAGAGGGGAACAAATAGACAGATGGAGGGGGATATCTAACCTTGGACTGGATCCATTCCATCCAAACCCTCTCCAGCTCATCGAGCCCAAGAACGCCTCTCCTCCTGAGGCTGTTCATCCACTTTACTAGTTCATCCTCAGCCCTCAAGAGGCAATCCACCACCACACACTGGAGTAGGGTATTACACCACACGGTGGCCCGAACCAGTATAAACCCCCGTGTCCATTGTTCTTTGAGTTCATTGAGCTAGGCCGTGGATCGTTGAGCGGGCGCGCGGGGGAGAGAGTGTTATTCGTGCGCACCCCAGAGTTCGAACCTCTCTAGGGTCTACGAAACCCGAAATGCGACAAAGACACCCAGAGGCTGATGACAGAGAGTGAAACAAGAGGATGGCCAAGGATGCTTGGATCACTTGACTGTATGCATTGGACATGGAAGAATTGTCATGCGGGGTGAAAGGGTTAGTACAAAGGCCACTGCAATGAACCAATGATCATTGTTCAGGCAGTTGCAATGAATGATCTTTGGATATGGCATTCATTCTTTGGTTTTCTTGGCTCTCACAATGACTTGAATGTGCTATCGAGATCGCCACTGTTTTCTACGCTTATTACAGGAGATGCTCCTGCTTGCAACTACTCGGTCAACGGCCACAACTACTCAATGGGTTACTACCTTGCGGATGGCATCTATCCAACATGGGCCGCCTTGGTCAAAACAATTCCGCGCCCAAAAGGTAACAAAAGCATTCACTTTGCCCAATGTCAAGAAGCTGCTAGGAAAGATGTGGAAAGAGCCTTCGCTGTGCTTCAGAAGCGCTTTGCAATTGTTCGTGGCCCTGCCAAGTACTGGAGCTCCAAGGTTCTATGGCAGATCATGACTTGTTGCATCATATTGCATAACATGATCATTGAAGATGAGAGGGATATGCCTGAGAACTTTCAGTACGTCACCAACGGGACTCAGGTTGAGCCAGAGTATGATATGAACAGGATCCTGGCATTCCTTGAGGAGCATCGCAAGTTCGAGAACCAACAAGTTCATGCTCAACTCCAACAAGATCTTATTGAGCATCACTGGCAACGTCTTAGCGAGTCCTAGTTGAACTATCACATGCTAGTGGAGTAAATATACTCCACCGGGGTTTACTCGGCCAGATCCTCCACTATTTATTAGGGATCGGTTGGAAATGCCCTAAGCTAATCTAGCCAGGACCGTGAATTACCATGTGCAGAGAGGCATCACTACTGCACTTTTTTTTTCAGAATTACATTAGAGCTTCATTGCCTAATGATGTTCATAGGGATACACAAAGGATCTGGAGGATCCGAAAGCCATACTTGACGGATTCATCATGCTTCATGCCAAACATACGTTCACAAAGAGAGGCACAACCAGACTGCCCACAGCGTTACAGCCGCTCTGACGAACTCATCTTACCGTAGTTCCTCACTCAAGCCGAATATCCACGGCCATACATATCTCCCACTCCCTTCAAAAAAGAGAGCTACAGAATTTTACACGGCCTGATGGAGGAATCTTGGTCCTCTCCTTCCTGTCAACTTAAGCATGGGCCAACAGCATAGATTGAAATTCAGCTTCATGAATCGGTCCACGCCGAGCCCACCAGACTGCTGGCAACGGTGTTACAACCGCTTTGACGAACTCATCATGCTGCAGTTCCTCACTCAAGCCGAACAGCCAAGCCTTTGCCACCGGCGTTGTTTCAGCAATCAGAGCTTCTCGCATAGATTGCACTCAAGCAAGGAGTGTCGCCAGGAATCAACTATCACCCTGCATATCTCACACTAGCTCAGCCCCTGAGTCGCCGCAATGCTCCTGTTGCATCTACACAAGATGATACAGATTCTGCTAAAACAGAAGTGACACAGAGATGCGTCTTCAATCCATCATATAGGGTGCAATAGTTAGAAAAGAGAGGAAACAGAGGTTAATTCACAGAGCCGCTTGGTTCATCTAACCATAGCTATAAGCACAAAGAGCTGCAAGGTGATCATTTCACTCCCGCTGAAAACAAAGAGCTGTCGTCGTCACAATGAAACAGCTCAAAATAGGAACTGAAACCATAGGCTTAACATGATAGTCAGCTTCGAGTAATTGACTCACGATTCACGACATAGGTAGAGTGCATTAATTCAATAGTCAAATGTCACAGAAACCACACAAACATATAACTGTGCACCTTGTATATAGCTAGTACAGTACACTGGCAAAAGAACACGCCAGATGATCAGTTCAAGCAACAAAGCAAAGTCCCGAGACCCTGTCAATGCGCAGCGCGCGACGAATCCACAGACCAAAGGATGATCTTGTGAATGTGCACCACGGATCGACAGACCTAAGGTTGACAATCATGTCGAAGGGCAATTTTGGCTGCTGTACATTATCCCTGCAGACGAGACAAATTGAAACAAGCTCCGGTCAGTATGACAACAAGCAAATGTGGAGTAATATGTGTAGGAATGATGTCAAATAAAACACAATATGCTGAGAGCAGAAAGAAACCCGAAGGCCAATGAAATATTTAGATGAGACAACAAACTTTAGGTTATCTGGGCACTGTCTTTCTGCTACTGAATACAGATGCAAAACCGCAAATAAAACATAATACACACTGACAACAGAAAGGAACAGCAAAGTAATTGCTGCATAAAGTTTAACTGGAACCAAAATTTGTTCCAAACCCCAAGGCCGATGAATTCAGATGGGATAACCTCAGCTAACCAAGAAACTCGAATACAGATGCAAAACAAAATGGCAAGACCAATGAAGAAGATTGTGAAATGCAAAAGAGCAATTTAGGTAAGGAAGCCTGAGTAAAAATACTGAATTTTTCTTATCATCCAATCCACCATTCAGTTTCAGTTTCTATAAAAAATATGAGCGTCTGAGCACACAAATTCGACAGAAATATAACATGTTTAATTAGCTAATAAATTGGAGATGCACAAGCAAACTATATAATTAGCATGTCAACGACACATATTCGACAAATCTTACACAATGATTAACAGTTATTCTCTCCGTCTCCCAAAAGAACGCCTACAATTTTATCTCAAGTCAAATGGTGCAAAATTTGAACAAACTTGCATAAGAAAAATTATCAACAACTACAATACAAAATGACTTAAGAGAAAATTTATAAGACTTCTTTTCGGAAACGGAGGGAGTATATCTGTGCTTCATTAAGAAGATACTAATAATGCATGCCAAATATGTACTCACCCGAGCTGTGATAAACATTACATTCCACAGAAGAAGATGCCTGCTTGAAGATGTTGACTATCTTTGCGCATCCATCATTACTTGCCGAGGTCTCCTCGGACAGCTTGACAATCATTCTTTTTAGCATCGGTGCACATCCAAGTATCAATTCCAATAAATCAAACTCATGATCCACTCCGTCGAATCCATTGAACTCCACTTCCTCGAGAGCATCCAAGGAGATAGTTTGGGACCTCCAGTTCGGAGACTCACAAGGACAGTGTGTCGGGCATACTTCTCTCAACTAAAACCAAAAATGTATATCTGAATAAAACCACACAATGTATTATTGGGGTATATAATAAGAGCAGAGAATTACCTCTGATCTATGTAGGACGACCTTAAGCCTCCGAGTAGCAGTACTAATTCGATCCATCCCAAGGAGATGATGAACCACAAACGCTCCGAAAGCATGCCCCTTGGCTGTGAGATGTAGCTCGAAAACGGAGAAGGCAGCAACCATGTGCCTCTGTATCTCCCGCCTAAAGTTGTGCACCTGAGCGCGAAAAGGAGACGGGTCCTGAAAAAACAATTTGCCAACAAGATATAGATATTGTCATTCGTAAAATTAATTCAGTCAGAGCTTGCAGCAGATTGAACAGTAGAGGGGACGCACGACGCAGGCATAAATGTACAGCGTCGTTGGCTCTCCTTGTCTCTCCGCCGACTGTAGCCGCAGTTTGCTCAGGCTCCAAAGACCAAACACAATATACGGCCCCAAGTAGCAGCACTGCCATGAAATCTTCTCCACCACTGGCGCCAAGACGGTGATGTTAACCGCCACCACCGATGTAAATGAGATGGTCAATTGCTTAAGCTCGGGAGCAACAATGACGACACGCTGTGTCAATCTGGCCTCGCATTCCACGACAAGCTCCTGCAGCAGAGGCGAGTTGACGACCCTAATGACGCAGTCAGGGAACACAGCCCTGCTGAGGCGGAGCGTGCGCAAGCGCGGGCAGCAGGAGAGCAAGCCGCCGAGGTCGGTGATGCATTCCGCCAGGGACAGCGTCTCGAGTGCGGGGAACTCGGCGCCGGCCGGCACGGCGGCGAGGGAGAAGAGGGAGGAAAAGTTGAGCGCGATGAAGGTGGCGCGGGGCAAGCAAGGCAGGTCGACAGCGAGGGCGCGCTCGCTTATGCCGGAGGGGATGCGGAAGTCGAGCTTCTCCGGCTCGAGCCGCGCGGCGGCGCGGAGCAGCGAGTTGATGGGGACGCCGGCGCTGTCTCTCCAGTGCTCCTTGTCCTTGGGGGCGGGTTGATGGGGACGCTGCTGCTTGATGGGGACGCGGATTTTGATGAGGGAAACCGCGGGCAGGGGAAGATCGACGCGGCCGAGCGCCGCCTCGAGCGACGGGAGGGCCACGCCGCGGAAGACGATCTGGCGGAGGCCGGCCCAGAGGCCGAGCCACCGGCGGGAGAGGACTTCGGTGCGGGCGGCGGCGGCGGCGCAGGGGAGGCGGGCGAGGACGTCGAGGAGCAGGTCGTCGGGGAGGGCGCTGAGGCGGTCCGCTCCGTCGCATGGGCCATCCGGCTCCTGGCTGGAACTCCGGCTAGGACCCGAGCTCGCCTCCATCGACGCCCGGATCTCACCTCTCCGACGGGAGAGAGTGACACAACCCTAGAATTATGGGTGGGGAGTGGGGACTGATGCAGTACACTGATGAGTGACCACCAGTCACCACTACTCTGAGTAAGTAGTACGAGGTTCCACCAACATTCCCCTTCCGGTCTTTTCTTATTGTTTCAAGCATAAACCCAGACCAGCGTTGATGTGTGGTATATGTAGTTTCAAATACACATAAGTTGTCATTTTTCTTATATCATAAAAAAAAACTATGAAGCTCGTGTCGCCGTCTTGACTTAGCGCGGCAACCAGTGTAGGTGAATGACAGAGGTGATGAGGGCAAAAGGTCGACACCGACGACCTGCGGGGGTGAGATTGCACAGGGTGGTAGACGGTTAATGAGTGCCGAGACGGCATTCGAAGAAGACCTTATTGGGATGCGACGCTAGTGGGTTCGAGGTCATTGGCAAATTCGGCGGCGGCGGAGGAGGTGGTGAGCTTGATGGGTGTGGGGTGGGGGAGGAGAAGCGTCAAGGAGTCTGGAGGAAGACGAAGAGCAGACGTGGCATCCTAAGGCTTGAGTTTGACATCACGCTGACGTGATGCCCTTAAATACGTGACCATTTTCTACACCTTTGGATCAACATCGAATGGCGATTTGCTGGGTTGACACCTAACTATCATTATCTCGATCCCACTCTGGGTATAAAAGGAAGACGGAAACAAGCAAAGGGGGATACAAGTGATTATACACACCTCACCTCCTCTCCCCCCCCCCCCAGCTCTCGTGACTGCATCGCCCCCGCGGGAGACTGGCTGTGCCCTGGCCCTTCTTCGTCCAGCTCTCCCTCACCCCTCCCTCCCCGCCGCCATCGCCGGTGCTCGTCGCCGGGCTTGGCCCGGGCGACGCTGGCGGCGGCGGCCCCTGGCCATTTCCCTCTCAGTTGTTCTTGGTGCGGGGCGGAGCAGCGCCTAGGGTTGTTCCTAGGCGGCAGCGGTCCGGTGTGGCGGCGTGGTGGCACGGCGGCGCCTACTTGGCCCAGATTTGGGCCCTCTGGGTCTGGGCGGGTTGGCAGCGTGGCTTCCGACAAGCGGGGGAGCAACGGCGCTGGTGCCGCTCTACTGCAGCGTGGCCGGCGCGGCTTAGTGGGCCCGATTCAGGCCTGGGCGGGCCAGGGGTGGCCTAGTATATGCCCTGTTGTCGCGTCCGGATGGCGACCGCGACTGTGCCGGTGGCACGGGCCTCCCGCACGACGGCGGTGGAGGTGGTTCCCTCCCGCGTGGCTACGGTGTTGCTGCTCCCGTCGCCCGACGCTTCTCTCCTCGTGCTCTTGGCCTCGTGGTGGTGTTCTCAGTGAGGCGGCGTGGGTGGCATTGCGACCCGCGGTGGCGCATGCTGGTGGGCGGCGAGTTGGCTAGTTGGCCCCTGTCCGAATTGGGCGGTGAGGTATGGAGGGCGGGTGAAATCCTTGCCGGTTCTTCCAGCTCCGATGCGGTGACGCCTGTGTGTGTCGCCGTTCCTTCCTGGAGGGTGTCGTTGGTCTTCATCCCCACTCCCCTTTGTCTGCCAAGGGAAACGCTAGGACACGTCTAGGCAACGGCGTCATTGGCGTCGCATTCCTTCTTGGAGGTGTTGCTTGGTACGCGGCGAACCGTAGCCTTGTTTTGTGGTGGGTCGTTTCCGAAGGGCGCGGCGGTGGCGGGTCATCCGCGCTTTTGTCGAGCTGCCGTTGTTTTCATTTGTTTCTTCTTCTTTTTTTCCTTTTGGGCTTGATGTGATGCTCGCCACAGCATTTGCTTTGTGATCGATGTTGGTTGCTTTGGAATACAAAGCGGGGGAAACCCTTTCTCAGCAAACTAGCAACGATATATATTTTCTTAAATTGGAAATTTGCTCATTCCATTAACCAAGGAGCCCACCAGAATCGTTGGCAACCAAAGAGTGCACAAACAAGCGTCGCAAGGCCATACGGCTTGGGGTTCGACCAGATTTTTAAATAAACTCTAGTTAAACGTTTGCAGGATGAGCCAAAGCATTGGTATTGGAACCCTCCTATCCCCATCTGACAGGCTCGGTCGGTCGGCAGCAAGAGGAGCGGGACCCATCTATTTTTTTTATCTTCTCCTTAGGTTTTGTTCCCTAGGCGACGTTGATGAGGTGGTGGAGACGATGGCGTGTTGAAATAAGGTCTCTCTGGCATCTCCTACCTCGATGAAGTCTGATCCGGCCTTGAAGAAGGGTTTGTTAGAGTTCTTGTCGAAAGATCTGTTAGCTGTTGGTTCTCTTTGAATCGTGGCAGTTGGTGTGTCTATCAAGGAGTGCAATTGGCCATCTATTAGTGCGACGGCTTGGATATTTTCTTCCATGTTGTTCTGCGACATGGTCCGCCTTCTCCAACTCTCTGCTCTAGTGGTAATGGATTGCAGGATGTACTGCGTGAGGTGATGCTCCAACGATGTTTTTTCGGCAACTTCTAGATCTCATCTCAAGCGGCAAGCAGCTATTGTGGTCTCTAAATCCTGATATAGCAAGGGCATTTGCAGGTGTCACTTTTCTTTACCATTGCTTCAGTGCAATTTTCAACCTCGAGTGGACAGTGTACAATTAAAGGAAAGAACAAGGCCAATATGATTTTCAATATAATTTTAATTTCATTGTTTATTCTGCGTCCAGTTGTCTTTTTGTTATACTAGTTATTGTTTCTCTCGATATTTATCAGATCTAAGATGCCCTCTTGGGTGTCTTTTCTTAAATAAAAAATTGGTTGGTGCTTTTGTTGATAAGGGTAGCCCTCTTTTGTACATACACTAGTACAAAACAGGGCTTTCGTCACAGGGCAATTTTCACATTAGTCCCGGTTCAGTCACGAACCGGGACTAATGTGAGCATTGGTCCCGGTTCGTGCGGCTAAGGCATTAGTTCCGGTTCACCTGGGCCCTTTAGTCCCGGTTGGTGCCACGAACCGGAACTAAAGGGTGCGATGCCCATTAGTACCGGTTGGTGGCACCAACCGGGACTAAAGGTCTAACCTTTAGTACCGGTTGGTGCCACCAACCGGTATTAATGGGCTTTGAGGCATTAGTACCGGTTCATGGCACGAACCGGTACTAAAGGGCCCATTTTCAAACTCTATCCCCCCCCCCCCCGGACCGCCTTTTCAGTTTTAGAAAAAACAAAAGAAAATGATGGAAATGTCAAAAAAATAAAATAAAATAAGTTTCCCATGTGATATGTGGTCTAGTTGTTGGGAAAATTAACAAATATGAATTTCGACTTTATTTGCAAAAACTCTCTAGAATTTCTTAAAATGGGCATAACTTTTGCATACGAACTCGGATGAAAAAGTTTTTTATATGAAAAATCATCTACTCGAAAAGTTACATCCGAATTTAACAGGGGGAACCTCGTTAAACATTTTCAAAATCCTCAAAAACCTAACAGAAAAAAGATACGGGGCTTTTAAGATCTGGAGAGGCAAAAAAATTCAAAAAAATTCAAATTGTGGTCAAACTGTGGTCCAACAATGGTCAAACTAATTATTCTAGAATATTAGTGTTACTAAATAATTATTTCAGTTTTTTTGAATTTTGGTCAAATCTGGTCAAACTGTGGTCAAACATTGGTCAAACTAATTATTCCAGAAATATTAGTGTTACTAAATAATTATTGTTTTTAAAAACAATAGTTTCAAACTCAAACAGTGAAATGTGTCACTTCATGCTCAAGCTAAATTCCTGAGGGTTAATAGAATTGACATCTTACTATTGTCAGAAAAACAACAAGTGCAGACTTGGAAACGAGGGAGAATAGAACCCGGAAGTTAAGCGTGCTCAGGCTGGAGTAGTGCCGGGAAGTTAGATGATTTGGAATGATGAGGGGTGATTAGAGATTAGAGGATAAATTGAGCAGTGATGAGGGGTGGTGATTAGAGATTAAAGGTTAAAATAATTCAGAAATTTGAAAATAAAAAAAAATAAAAAAAATTCGCAAAAAAAAATTTCAAAAAAAAATATCATAAAATTTCCTTTAGTCCCGGTTGGTAACACCAACCGGGACTAAAGGTGGAGCTCCAGGCTGCGTCCATGTGGACGGCCTTTAGTCCCGGTTTGTGTAAGAACCCGGACTAAAGGGGGGAGGCATTACTAACGACCCTTTAGTCCCGGTTCAAAAACCGGGACTAAAGGCCCTTACCAACCGGGACAAAAGCCCCCTTTTCTACTAGTGATAGGATCAGTTCTAGTGTATTTTGTATGTAACATTTTCATATTTGCAACAACATCATATATATATATATCAAATATCACCAAATACTGCAATGAAGGCTCTGTCCAAGTTTATTGAAGACATTGATGGCCAAATTTGAGAGGAGAATCTGACCATTAGATTTCATAATGAACACAGATGGAAAGTTCAAACAGATGCATTTTCTGTTCATACGGTAACACGATACTGCTGCAGTTCAAGAAACCGAGACAAGGTTACGAAATTCCGGGGATTTCAAATGGTTTCATAATCACTGGAATGTAGTATAAAACACATAACCAACATACTCTACACTAAACTGATGTTAGACAACGTGTAACCACCATACACTTTTATCTTCTTCCAGATTAATTATTTGGTAGTCTTCGGTTTATTCTTGGACGAATTTCTTGTACCCCGGCCTGATACTTTGCGCATCTTAGCAGCAGGTTCGTCCAAACCATGCTCATAGTTGCTACCAGCACCAGCTTTGTTTCGTCCTGTAGTCTTCATATCATCTTTGCTGCCATGTTTAATGCTTTGTTTCTTCTTGCCACCAGCAATTTTCCTTGTTATTTTGGAAGGGGCACTTATGGCATCCTTGTTTTGCTGTCCCTTGGCAGCCTTGAATGTTGCCACTCTCTTTCTTGGCTTCAAATCATCATCAGCTTCCACTTCTACTTCTGCCCCTGCTTCCTTGGCATCACCATCCTCGCTCACTTGCCCTGGGCTAGCCACTACTTTTTTGTTAGATTGGGTCCCAGTCAGCTTCTGCAGTTGTGGCACATAGGCTGTAGTCTAAATAGAGAGAGTACAAATCAGAGGGTTAGATAGATCTAGGATGGCAGAAAGTGTGATAGTGAAGTAGTGTTGCTCACCCTGCCACCAGCTGTTATGAATTCAATTTTCTTTCCTGCAATAACCAGAAACTGGATAAATCTGACGAGGGCCAAAGGATAACAAACTGGAGCACATAATTACTGGCATTCCTATTTTCCTGCATAATTGCCGCAGTTCATCTTATGAAATGCAAAATTACGATGAGTTCTGTCAGTGGCCAATTTTCTCAAATAATGGATGTGACCGTGTTCAAGACTATCAATTTTTTCCTTTAGAAACTCACCATCGACTTTACCAGGCTTCTTGCCCCAGCGGTGATGAAACAACCATTCCACAGGAAAGCGATCACAATTAGCATCAACATCGACAGCATATGTCACAACCTAATAAATTCTTGGGTCAAGACACAAGTATTCTGCAAGGTATACAGTAGTGCAGTACAGTTACTCAAAACAATGTAAAGTTAGAGTAACCTCTTGGATGCTTTGGTGTAGCGCTTCACAACTCTCCCTTGTTAGGCTAGAAGCAATCTGCAATGGATGGATTTTCGACTACAAATAATAACATGAATTTTGTTATGGCCAAGCCGCACTGAAACACAAGTGCAGAAGATGCAGCAGTTCTATCTATTGAACAGTAGCAGATTTATTTCCTAGGACTCCTAGGTGTGTGTTAGCCGAAATTGTTAGGGATAAGATCAGATTGCTTAGGGTCCATGGAATGGCTATTAATTCCTTTTTGAATTATTAGCTGGAGGGGGGCAATGATTAACAAAATGAAATCCTGGTCCCATCCCCTCTTGTACAATCAGGCCTCTAGCATCCAAGGGCGAGTGTCCAATCCTTAGTCCTAGCGTTCGTACATTTCCAGGCCCATAACAAATTCAAAGTTCGGGTATTTCGTTTGGTGCAAGCCTCACAATTTTTTCTACCAATACCTGGTAAAGCACCTCATCTGCAATCCAATTACCAATGCCTGATATGAAGCTCTGCTCATAAAAAAATGCAAGATGTCAATTATGGTATTATCAGAAAATAGAACAAGTTAATTCTGTATATCATAGGAAAACATAATTGTAGAGCCAATAACTTCTATCGACTCAACAATAATCACCTGATCAAGTAAAAGAGCTTTTATTCCAATCTTCTTCCTGCTCAGTGAGTCCACAAAATTATCAACAGACATCGGCTCAAAGAGCGCATCTGGACCTAACTCAGAAATTGGAGGTACCGTTTCAGGCTGCGAACAATACTTGAGTGAGCAAACTGTTATAAAATTTAAAGGAAAATAACCGAACTCTTGCCTTGGCTCCAGATAATTTAAACTAAACTTGAGAAAGCAATAAAAGCACTTACATCATCAAATAACCGAACTCTTGCAAAGCGCCTCTTATCAGTGAAAGAAAACTCCAAGCCATCATCAAGCTGTACAACGCGTAAATTTTAAAAGGTTGGGCACATCAAAGTTGAAAACTAACTTCAGATGAGCCTTGGCTTCCAGTGTGAACAGGTTAGAGACATCAATGATAACTCCAAGCCGTAGAGCTCCTTCCTAGCCATCTTCAGGAGGGACTAACTAGTGGGGAAATTCTAACGATTGATGATATAATTTCTTTTATTACAAGGGAATTAAGTGTCTTAATCTCATGAGGGCTATTTGTGCCAGGCCGCAGGTTTCCGTGTGCTAGCTCTAGTCCTGGCGAATGAGCCAGGGCCTCCATATCCTATTTTTGCTGGCATTCCCCGGAACACGCCCAATTCTGAAGAGCGGGTGATGAACATTAGAATCTCTGTCCATGAGTTTATTAAGCTTGTTGTGTTGAAAGATATGGGCTACTGAAACATGGCCTTTCCTGCTTATCTACAGCCACGGTTATTCTACAAATTAACCAACAAAAGTTTGCAAGAGAAGTGACTCATGCCACTTTCAACTCGTGAGCTCACACCTGAAGTTCACCATCTTGTACAAGCACTGCCGCAAAAGCAACACATTACCACAGATAACTCCGTGTTTAGAATAACTGAAAAGAATCTGGACGTTGTTTATTGGGCTCCTGACCTCGACGAAGAATTTGGAGTACTTGGAGGGCCACTCGTCCTCGGAGTTGACAGCCGATCTGAAACCATCCATAAGCTTCGTTATGAGCTCCAACTGTACTAGTAATAATCTATCCTAGTGAAACAACAGTGAGATACGAAACGGAAAGGAGCACTTGCCTCTTGTACTTTGTGACGGCAACGCCCTTTATGTAGATCGCACCTGCCATCCCTGCAAACCCAGACCATGTCCATGTCAATCTCGGTGTTTGGTGAAGCCCAAAATATTGCCCCCTTTCCCAACTCTCCATCTCTAGAGGACACTAATCAGCAACAATTGTCATTGGGATATCATCAGCGAGCAATTAAGCAAATTCATCTTGACACTATACGGGATTTCTATGGGAATCGAGCATAAATCGTCGCCAATCAAGCTAATGCACCTCCAGCGAGTTACTGCAGAACAAGACTGCAATCGGCAAAGCAAGCAGAGGCAGGGTAGGTCGGGGAAACTGTCGTGTGGTGGTAGTGGATACTGACCGAACTGGAACGAGGGGAAGGGCGGGGCGTCGAGGCGGAGCCAGAGATTCTTGCCCCTCCGGCGCGCGGCCACGATGGTCCTGCCCACCATGGCGCGCTCGAAGGTCACGCGCCCGGCGGCAGCGACGACGACCTTGGGGTCGTCCGCGACGGCGCAGCGCGTGATGCGGCGGCCCACGCAGTGCGCCTCCAGCGCCCGCCGCGCCGCCTCCACCTCCGGCAGTTCCGGCATCTCCGCTCTCTCTCTCTCCCCTGAGTCCTGTCCGGCGTCAGTGTCAGGCAGGCAGGGGCAGGGGCAGCACGGCGAGCCCCTGTGCGAATGGGCTGAGTTTGGGCGTCTCCTCACGCGTGCACAGGCCGTGCGGATGTGTCCTCACGCGTGCGCGGGCCGTTCGGATGGGCGGGCCCATCGGGACATGGTTGATGTGAACACATTTATTATTAGTTGCAAGCTGTCGTGTGTTTTTTTGCCGAAATCACTAGTTGAGAAGTACTCGTTACAAAGATCACTCCAACTTCTCAGGTTGCGACAAGTGGCGCACAGCACGTCACTTGTCGCAACTTAGGAATTTTCTCTTTTTTCGTAGATCCGTTTATTCAAAACGTTTTATTTCTCAAATTGTGCGTCCAAATCTCAAACCGCTTTCACCGTTGTATTCATCGCGTCGAGATGTTCAAAACTAAATCCCATGATAGGTTTTGATGAACTTATTTTTCACAAAAAAACAGACAAATAAACCGGACGAAAAAACCGAACCGGGAGCACGGGTTTTTTCCCTTTTTGAAAGAGGCACGCCCATCCTCTCACGAAATCACAACCGTGCCTCTCGCAGAAGCAAAACTGTGACTCTCGTGGAAGGAAAAAAAAGAAGAGAAAATGCGTTTTTCTTTCGTTTCCGAGGAGGCATGGCCATGACTCTCGCGAAAGCACACCCGTGCCTCTCGTGGAAGCAAAACCGTGACTTTCGCGAAAGAAAAAAACAAAAAATACGTTTTTTTTTCGTTTCCGAGAGGCACGGCCGTGACTCTGGCGAAAGCACTAGCGTGCCTCTCGTGGAAGCAAAACCGTGACTCTTGCGAAAGGAAAAAAACAGAAAACATGTTTTTTTCGTTTCCGAGAGGCACGGCCGTGACTCTGGCGAAAGCACAAGCGTGCCTCTAATGAAAGCAAAACCGTGACTCGTGCGAAAGGAAAAAAAACAGAAAACGTGTTTTTTTTCGTTTCCGAGAGGCACAGCCGTGACTCTCGCGAAAGCACAACCGTACACTCGCGGAAGCAAAACCGTGACTCTCGCGAAAGAAAAAAATAGAAAACGCGTTTTTTTCATTTCGGAGAGGCATGGCCGTGACTCTCGCGAAAGGAAAAAAAAATAGAAAACGTGTTTTTTCGCAGAAAAAAAATTCAAATTTTTTTTTCGGAAAGCTAAGACCGGTGAAAAACCAAAATGTCGAAAAAAACTAAAAAAACCGTTTAAATAGCCGAAAACGCGTGCGAAAAAAAACAAAATACAGAGGGAACGCCAAGAGCGCGACACGTGACGAATGGCTGAGAGCGCGCCAAGTGGCGCTGATCGTTGCGAGGCTCCCGATGGAGCGCTCGTTAACTAATGGCTCCCTTTTTTGCAGGTTCTCAAAAATAAAAATGCAGGCTGTCATGTCATAAATTGATATCGTACTTCTGATGCACGCACAAGAACTAACTCATGATGAACATAAGTTGCGGCAATTTATGCGGATTCTATGGATCTTATTGTATCCCTGCTGTGTGGAACCTTAAAGTCCCGCAAAAATTCATGTGTTTCATTGGTTGTTCTTCAACAATAAACTAACGACTAGGAATAATCTTAGGAATAATGGGGCACGCTACGCGTCCGTGGTTGATCTTTTTGAAAGATTGGCCGGGCGCAAGCTATCAGATTTGACGCATTGAGCGGCCGAGCGTTCCTATCCACCATTGCAACAGATGTCTTGTTGCGAAAATTTCTTGCAACGGACATCTTGTTGCAGAATTTTTTGCAACGGACATCTTGTTGCATAATATTTTTGGAATTTTTCTGCAACAACCATCTTGTTATATATTCTTTGGCAACAGAGGAGTTGTTGCAGGATTATATTTCTACAAAATGAAGCTGCATCACATCGCAGTAGTCGTTCACCACCAAGATTTGCAACAATACCGTTGTTGTTAAAATAGGTAATTACACTTGCCTTTATGCTGAGGACGTGTGGCACACAATGGAGGCGGCGGACGCACCGTGATTATCAGTTGTAAGTGCATCTAGTGCCCCTTAGTGATTTTGGTGTATTGAAGACTTATAGGTTAAGGGACTAATGTGTTTATGAGTGTACACAGGTCTATAAGTCTATGAGGAGTTTGATATTTACAGAGAAAGTCGAACCCTAAAAATGAAGTTCTTCGTTTGCAGACTTTGGATTTCTGAAGACTTTCTGAAGACTTTGAAAGTGAAGAAATTGGTGTGACCTTGAAGACTTGGTATTCATTTGAGGAACATGAAGCGTGAAGACTTTTGTTTTCGTAGTTTCATTTTCTCTTTCTTTAGTCATAGGAAACACCGTACTATTAAAGGGGGTCGAGGAAATACTGAGGAAAAATTTCCATGTGATGCTCAACTCAAAATCCTACACCTACCAATCCCTTCGAGTGAAACCATTGGAAATCTCACACAGTTCAGTCATATTCTTCAGTGACAGAGACGAAGTTCTTCTGGTCTCTGAGGAATTTGTTCTGACTGAGGAGTTAGGAATTCGCCAGTACGGATTGCCTACACAGTGAGGAACATGATAGCCCTGAGGAATTTGATACTCAAATTTCCGACCGTTGCTGTGCTATGCGCCAGCTGTCCCAAAATATCTACCCACCTAACGGTCATATCATTGAAGGGCATTTATGTCTTATCATGACGGGCTGCTCCCTAGGCTATAAATAGCCGCCCCTACAACCACTAGCTGGTTGGCTGCTCCGAGAGAAACTGACACTTGTCATTTGAGAGCATCCCATCGTCCGAGGACTTTGAGCGAAAATCATCAAGTGAGGAAAACCCAAACCCAAACACCTACAAACCCCAAGTGATTGAGCATCTGAAGAGATTGATCCTGCGTGGATCCGACGCTTGTTACCTTTGAAGACTGTGCTTCTTCCAGACGGTTAGGCGTCATGGTCTAGAGCATCCAAGAGGAAATTGTGGATCGCCGAGTGACCGAGTTTGTGAAGGTTTGGAAGTCACCTGAAGACTTACCACGAGTGATTGGACGAGGTCTGTGTGACCTTAGTTCAAGGAGAATACGGTGCGGATTGTGTGTCCAGGACTGTGTGTCCTCAGGTTTAAATACCTAGCCGCTCCAACCAGACGTACAACTGAGACAGCCGTTGGAACTGGTCTACCAAATCATTGTCTTCACCAAGCCAACTGGTTCTATTTCCTCAACTCTTTCATCTCTTCATTACTGTGTTGTATGCTTGTTCATATCTGTGTTTGAAGACTTTGACTGAAGACTTTCTCAATTTCCTCAGTTCAATTTCTTCAGTCTGTTTGTCTTCATCCTGTGCTATCCTGTGTTTACGCTTTCTGTACTCTGTGCTTGTTTTCATTTCATCATGATGACTATGCTTGTGTTCTGCTATGCATACTTTTGAGTACTTATTCCACTGCAAGTAGTTCTTCGCTAAGGAATTTCCTCACCCACAAATTCTCAGTGAAGAATTCATAAAAATCGCCTATTCACCCCCTCTAGTCGATATAACACACTTTCAATTGGTATCAGAGCAAGGTACTCCCTTGTTCTGTGTGATTTTGGTTTAACCGCTTGAAGTTTTAGCTATGTCGACCGCAGGTATGATCAAGGTCTCTTCTGGGTGTCCTACCTTCGATGGGACGGACTACCGCTACTGGAAAAATAAGATGCGAATGCATCTTGAGGCAATTGATAACGATCTCTGGTATGTTATGGAAAATGGCACTACTAGGAAAAGGGCTATAGATGGAATGGCCACTAATGACGCACTGTACATGTGGTGCGCCATTACTAAATACTAATGGCGCACCATGTGTCGGTGCGCCATTAGTGTGAAAATACTAATGGCGCACCACATCCACGGTGCGCCATTAGTAATTTTTTTTAATTTTTTCAAAACTACTAATGGCGCACCGTGGGATGGTGCGCCATTAGTAGTTCAACTAGTAATGGCGCACCACCCCACGGTGCGCCATTAGTAATTATGTTTCAATTTTTTTTTTCAAATTTTTTTTATTTTTATTTTTTAAACTACTAATGGCGCACCTGTGAGTGGTGCGCCAATAGTAGTTCAACTACTAATGGCGCACCATGGGAGTTAATGGCGCACCACTCACAGGTGCGCCATTAGTAATTTTGTTACAAATTTTGTTTGTTTCAATTTTTTTTTGAAAAACTACTAATGGCGCACGGTTGGGGAGGTGCGCCATTACTAGGTGAACTACTAATGGCGCACCACCCCCACGGTGCGCCATTAGTAACTTGGCCCATTCCACCGAATGCACCCCCTCCCCCCCCCCCCCCCGCCGTGGACCGCCTTTTCAGTTTAAAAAAAAAAGAAGAAAATGATGGAAATGTCAAAAAAATAAAATAAAGTAAGTTTCCCATGTGATATGTGGTCTAGTTGTTGGGAAAATTAACAAATATGAATTTCGACTTTATTTGCAAAATCTCTCTGGAATTTCTTAAAATGGGCATAACTTTTGCATACGAACTCGGATGAAAAAGTTTTTTATATGAAAAATCATCTACTCGAAAAGTTACATCCGATTTTAACCAGGGGAACCCCGTTAAACATTTTCAAAATCCTCAAAAACCTAACAGAAAAAAAGATACGGGGCTTTTAAGATCTGGAGAGGCAAAATAATTTAAAAAAAAAATCAAACTTACTAATGGCACCTGCCCATGGTGCGCCATTACTACCTTCCCGCCTTCAAAATTCAAAATAAATTAAAAAAATAAAAAAAAGTTACTAATGGCGCACCTGCCCATGGTGCGCCATTAGTATCTTCCCGCCTTCAAAATTCAAAATAAATCAAAAAAAATAAAAAAAAGTTACTAATGGCGCACCTGCCCATGGTGCGCCATTAGTATCTTCCCGCCTTCAAAATTCAAAATAAATCAAAAAAATAAAATAAAAATAGTAATGGCGCACCTGCCCACGGTGCGCCATTACTATGCCGTATATATGGCTGGGCGTGTCCTCTCCTCCTTACCTCTTCATTCTTCTCCTCCACTCCACCTCTCCTCCACTTCATCTCCTTCTCCCTCCTCTCCGGTGAGCTCCTCCTCCCTCCTCTCCGGTGAGCTCCTCCTCCCTCCTCTCCGGTGAGCTCCTCCCTCCTCCTCTCCGGTGAGCTCCTACTCCCTCCTCTCCGGTGAGCTCCTCCTCCCTCCTCTTCGGTGAGCTCCTCCTCCCTCCTCTTCGGTGAGCTCCCCTCATGGTTTCTCCTTCCTCCTCTCCGATGCTCCGGTGAACTCCTCTCCGGCGACCTCCTCCTCCTCTCCGGCGATGTAGGCGAGCACCTCTCCGGCGACCTCCTCCTCCTCCTCTCCGGCGAACTCCTCTCCGGCAAAAGAACACGACAAAAGAACGTACAAGATCCAAAAACAGGAACAAAATTTGAAATAATATCGTGCAAAAAAATGAGCCAAAAAACGAGCAAAAAATGGGCAAAAAAATCGCGATCCAGATCCAAATTCAAAAATAGCAAAGGATACTAATGGCGCATCACTAAACAGTGCGCCATTAGTATGCCGAAGTTACTAATGGCGCATCCTGTTGTTGTGCGCCATTAGTATGCCAAAGCACCTGGGTATAGATGGCCCCCTGGGAGGCATACTAATGGCGCACTGTTGTATATACTAATGGCGCATCTGGGGTGCGCCATTAGTATACCAGATACTAATGGCGCACCAGTGGTGCGCCATTAGTAAAATATACTAATGGCGTGGCACTAATGGCGCACCACTAATGCGCCATTAATGGCCAAATTAGGTGCGCCATTAGTACGCCTTTTCCTAGTAGTGTGGTGTTCCCTCTGTCTCACCCTCACTGAACGCTACCGATGTGAAGAGATTCAAGCAACTCGATTCTCAAGCAAAGAATATCATATGTGGCCATCTGAGCAAAGGACAGTATGGAAGAGTGAGTGCTTTGGAAACTGCTAAGCTTATCTGGGATAGGCTGTCCAAAGTAAATGAAGGAGTCTCAACTCAGCGTGACTCTCGAGTTGATGTTCTTCGCAATATCTTCAACCGCTTCAAAAGACTCGACAATGAAAATGTTCAACAAACCTTCGATCGTCTCACTGACATCTCAAATGAGCTTCAAGCGCTTGGTGCCACTGACATCACCGACCATGAGGTGGTGAAGAAATTGTAGAGATCGCTTGATTCCTCATTTGATACTCTGGCATTGATGATACAAGAACGTGCTGATTACAAGTCACTTGATCCCGCTAATATCCTCGAGAGGCTAAATACTCATGAGTTCCAGCTTGCTGAAAAGAGAGATCTCTATGGTTCGAGCTATGGCAGATCACGTGCACTGAAGGCCAAGGCAGTTTCTGAGTCTGAAGATGAAGACTCTGACAGCAGCCTTGGTGATCTTGAAGAACTGAGCCATGATCTAGCACTGCTCGTGAAGAAATTCCAGAAGTTCTCAAGACGTAGTCGCTTTGGAAGACCCTCAAGGAGCAATGATTCCTCATCCAGTGACTACAAGAAGAGGCTTTGTCACAAATGCAAGAAACCCGGACACTACATTCAAGATTGTCCTCAGTGGGAAAAGGAATCAAAGAAGAAGAAATACAAGGATTACAGTTCTGATGATGTGAAGAAAAAGAAGAAATCCTCAAAATCTTCATCATCAAAATCCTCAAAGTCTTCATCTCACAAGAAGAGCAGCTCCAAGAAGGCTCGGGCATTCATTGGCAAGGAAATGGACTCTGAGGCTGAATCTGAAGAAAATGAGGAAGAGGAGGCATCTGAGGATTCCGAATCCGGTGTGGCGAGCCTAGCCCTCGCTACTGCATTCGTCAGCAAGTCTATCTTCAACACTGAATAAAATGACCTCACCAACAAGGCCGATGAAGGCAATGATGACTAAGCTCCCATCTATTGCTTCATGGCAAAGGTGCCAAGGTACTCAAATATACCTCCTCTGAATCAAGTGAGAATGAATCTGATGAAAACCTTAAGCCCAGCTATTCTAAACTTGCTAAGATTGCTGTGAAACAACAAAGGGCTTTTGAAAAGGTTCAAAACATGCTAAACAAAAGTGATGATATGTTGGGTGAAGAAATGGATCGCACTAAAACCTTGACTGAAAATCTTCAGAGACTTCAGACTAGGTTTGACAACCTTCAAGGTCATCATAACACTCTCTTGTCTGATCATGAGAAGCTTTCTTATGAATTTCTTCAAAGAAAGCAAGATCTTGAAAAGCTAAGAGTGAGTTATAAAGATCTTCAGAAGGAGCGCGATTCATTACTTGCTCAACAAATCAGCGCTGCTCAGGAAGAATTTGTTCCTCCATGTTTGAAATGCATTGAACGTGAATCTGCTAATTCTTCACCTGAATGTTCAAATGCTTCTAATGCTACAAATTCTTCAACTGTCTCTGCTATCACTAATTCCTCATCTGAGGACTTTGCTAGTATCACTGACGATGCAGGGCTGAAGGAATTGTACATGACAGGCATGTACAAAAGCCTCAAGGGGCATCGGACTCTTTGTGATGTGCTTAAAAAGCAGATCCTCAATAGGAACCCTAGGAAAGAGGGTATTGCCTTTGAGAGGAAACTCAATGCTGATGGTACATATTGGAAGCCTGAGCAGTACCCCAAAACCTCATGGGTTGCTGCAAAGGGACCTCCAGTTGATCCATCTAATTTATCTGGCTTTACATGTGAATATTCTCATTCTTCTGATGAGTTATTTGACTCCACCTATAAACTGTTCAAAAATCAGAATGGTGAAGTATTTGCTAGATATGTTGGCACTAACTGCAGGAACGGTTCTCCTATGAAGAAAATCTGGGTTCCCAAAAAGTGCCTTGAAAGTCTTCAGGTGAATGTCCTCATGACACCACCTGTGAAGAATAGGAACCCCAGATCAAATTCTTCATATGGACCAAATTCTTCATATGGATCCAAGTCCTCATACGGACCAAATTCCTCACATGGATCAAATTCCTCAAAAGGATCAAAGTCCTCATATGAACATCATCGTGCTAACAACTCTGTTTCGCAGGGAAGAGCTAAGGGCTCTGAATATGAGCACTATTCTTCTAATCATTATGTTCATAAGTCCTCGAAGAATTTCTCTGCTTATTCATATGCTTACCCTAAGTTCTCTTATGTGAAACGAAATGGATTGGCTTCTATGCCACCTTTTTCGTATGGAGCTCGCAGAGTGATGAACTCTTTGCCACCCCTTCAGATGTGGGTGGTGAAGAAAAAGAACTAATCTTTTATGCAGGGTTAGGTCTCCAGACGTACTTAAACGTCTGAAGAATTTGCTGGAGACCTGAAAAGTGCCTGAAAGGACATAGGCTAATCATGAAGAAATGAACCTTCATTTCTCACATCCTCATACTGTTTTAACTGTTGCATTGCTTGATGAAATTGGTCTGATGAATTGTGATGTCATATTCTTCACTGATGAAGTATATGAAGTTCGTAAGCTGCACTAATTCATCTGCAGGATGATCAACCCAAAGCCACTGAGTGGGTCCTCGATAGTGGATGTACAAATCACATGACTGGTGACAAGAATCTATTGATGGATGCTCCCTTATCACCACCGCATCTGAAGCATATCATCTTCGCTGACAAAGCCAAAATTCAGGTATTGGGTCTAGGTAAGGTTGCGATCACAAAGGATCGACACATGGACAAAGTCATGCTTGTCGAGTCCTTAGGATACAATCTTATGTCTGTCTCAATGCTTTGTGATCTTGATATGGTTGTTGTCTTTGGCAAGTATCGCTATGTTGTGGTTATGGAAGCTGACAATTCCAAAGTCTTCGAAGGCTTTAGGAGAGGAGACTTGTATATTGTTGGTTTCTCTACAGGATCGCAACCAGCCGTGTGCCTACTTGCAAAAGCTTCAGAAGGGTGGCTATGACATCGACGACTTGGTCATGCAGGCATGAGGAATTTGCACACGCTTGCGAAGAAGAAGCATGTCATTGGCATTGAGAATGTCAAATTCCTCAAGGATCACCTGTGTGGAGCTTGTGAAGCTGGAAAGATGACCAAGGCTAAGCATCCAGCGAAGACTATCATGACCACTACTCGACCATTCGAATTGCTTCACATGGACCTCTTTGGTCCTAACCATTACTCAGCTGTCACAAATGACACATCTCTCTATGGCCTTGTTATTGTTGATGATTACTCTCGTTACACATGGGTACACATTATTTCTTACAAACATGAAGTGCAGGAAGTCTTCAAACGATTTTCCTCGAGGGCTTCAACCAACTTTGGTGTGAAGATCAAGCACATCAGAAGTGACAATGGAACTGAGTTCAAGAATTCTGGTCTTGATGACTATCTTGATGAACTTGGTATTACTCATGAGTTATCTGCTCCTTACACTCCTCAGCAGAATGGCGTCGTGGAGCGCAAGAACAGGACTCTTGTTGAGATGGCTCGCACTATGCTTGATGAGTACAAGACGCCTCGTCACTTCTGGATTGAGGCAATTTATACTGCGTGCCACATCATCAACAGGGTATATCTTCACAAATTCTTCAAGAAGACTGCCTATGAACTCCTCACTGACAAGAAACCCAATGTGAGTTATTTCAAAGTCTTCGGTGCTAAATGTTGGATTAGAGATCCTCATCACAATGCTAAATTTGCACCGAAAGCACATGAAGGTTTTATGCTTGGTTACGGAAAGGACTCACACACCTACAGAGTCTTCAACAACGTTCTTCACAAGGTTGTTGAAACTGTAGATGTGCGGTTCGATGAAACTAATGGCTCGCAAAGAGATCACCTACCCTCTGTGATAGATGAACCAGCACATGAGGAAACTATCAAGTTCAAGGCTACTGAGGATGTCATTCCTACTGAAGAATCTGCTGAAGAATTCATTCCGGAACGTGAAGAACGTCGAGCTAATGCACCTGAAGAAAATGCTGAAGAAAATGGTGCTGAAGAAAATGCTGATCAAATTCCTCGACGACAACCTACTCATCCTCGCGTTGCAAAAGAAGTGCAAGTTGAAAAGATCATCGATGACATTGAAGCACCAGGTCCTCTCACACGCTCAAAAGCTTCACATTTATCTAACTTTTGTGGGCACTATGCTTTTGTCTCTATCACAGATCCCACTAAGGTAGATGAAGCATTTCTGGAGCCTGAGTGGATTCAGGCCATGCAAGAAGAATTACATTAGTTCGAGCTCAACAACATTTGGGAACTGGTCAATCGTCCAGATCCTCGCAAACACAATATCATTGGCACAAAGTGGATCTACCGCAACAAGCAAGATGAAAATGGCCTTGTGGTGAGGAATAAGGCACGGCTAGTAGCTCAAGGCTACACACAGGTTGAAGGAATTGATTTCGATGAAACTTTTGCACCTATTGCTAGACTTGAAGCTATTCGCATATTACTTGCTTATGCTAACCATCATGATATCACTTTATATCAAATGGATGTGAAAAGTGCATTTCTCAATGGTAAACTTGAGGAAGAAGTATATGTTGCTCAACCCCCAGGTTTTGAAGATCCTAAGCATCCTGACAAAGTCTTCAGACTAAATAAGGCCCTCTATGGCCTCAAGCAGGCCCCTCGGGCGTGGTATGATACTTTGAAGGAATTCCTCATGAAGAAAGGCTTCAAACCCGGTTCACTCGACCCTACTCTTTTCACTAAATCTGATGATGAATTGTTTGTGTGCCAAATATATGTTGATGATATCATCTTTGGCTGTACTGACCAACGTTATAGTGATGAATTTGCCTATATGATGAGTGAAGAATATCAAATGTCTATGATGGGAGAGTTGAAATTCTTCTTAGGTCTTCAAATTCGTCAACAGCGCAATGGCATATTCATATCTCAGGAGAAATACCTCAAGGATGTGCTGAGGAAATTCGGCATGCAAGATTGCAAATGCGTCAAAATTCCTATGCCCACAAATGGCCATCTGTGCACTGATGAAAATGGTATTGACTTCGATCAAAAGGTATACCGCTCCATGATTGGTTCTGTATTGTATTTATGTGCATCTAGGCCTGATATTATGCTTAGTGTTTGCATGTGTGCCCGATTTCAAGCTACACCGAAGGAATCACACCATAAGGCTGTGAAACATATTCTTCGATATCTAGCTCACACACCAACACTAGGATTATGGTACCCCAAGGGCTCGGCTTTTGATCTCATTGGATATTCTGACTCTGACTATGCTGGTGATCGTGTGGACCGCAAGTCAACATCTGGTACATGTCATTTCCTCGGACGATCTTTGGTCTGTTGGTCCTCGAAGAAACATAACTGCGTATCACTGTCTACTGCTGAAGTTGAGTACATTGCTGTTGGTTCTTGCTGTGCTCAATTGCTGTGGATGAAGCAAACTCTCAAGGACTATGACGTCAACATGAAGAATGTGCCTCTCTTCTGTGACAATGAGAGTGCCATCAAGATTGCTCACAACCCAGTTCAGCACTCGAAGACAAAACACATTTAGATTCGTCATCATTTTCTTCACGATCATGTGTTGAAGGGCGACATTTCTATTGAGCATGTGAAGACTGAAGAACAGCTAGCCGATATCTTCATAAAGCCCTTGGATGAGAAGAGATTTAGCAAGTTGCGGTGTGAGCTAAATATCCTAGAATCTTCGAATGTTCTTTGAAAAGGACGCTCATCCTAACACTTATGCAAAATTGATGACTTAGATGTGCAACACATGAAGAAACGTTTTTCTTCAATCAACGAAGAATAACACTCTAGAGTGTGAAAAAATTAATGAAGAATTTGATTCTCAGAACCCTACGACAATTGTACGCGGTGTCTGAAATCATCATTCTTACACGGTGGGTCACGCCACCACAAAAGTTGAAAATCTTCAATTTGAGTTTTTCCTCAGTTTTTGAAATTTCTCAGTTGTTCATTTTCTTCAACTTTGCATTGTCTTCACTGTTTCTGTCGTTTTTCTTCATTGGCTATATATATATATATGAGTTTATGTCCTCTACAGCATTCACTTATGGCTAATTCTTCAAGTTTTTTTGCTAAGTGAATTTGATCGGACCCTTCCCCTTCTATGCTTTACTCAACCCAATCTATTCACAGATTCTTCATATGCGTTCTATTTGAAACTCGTTCAAAATCATCACTGTGTCCTTGTGAGCTGAAGAATTTGCGAACGGGACTTTTAACTTATCTTATCCATAATTTTCGGCTTTGCCGCTCAAACCGTTCTGCATCCCACGATATACTTATCTATTCGCCCACGATCTAACACGATCTCCACTTCTCAGTACGTGGGTGACACATGTCAAGCGAATGAGAAGGGTCAGGGGCACGTTCGTCCAATTTCTTCGGGCGAACGGTTTTTCACCGTGGCTATAAATACCCCCTCTCCCCTTCCTCACTTCTTTTACTCCGCTCGACCTCTCTCCAACTCAAGCTTCTCAAACCCTAGCGCCGCCGCTACTTCATCGTCGCCGGTGAGGAAGAGCTTCACTGCCTCGACCTCGTCGCCGCCGTACTCGCGTCGGCCGCGGAAACACTCCATCGCCGCCGTAGCCGTCTTCCTCCGCCAAGTTAGGGCGTGGAAGATCTGCACAGACGAACTTCACTTCTCCACATCCCAGTTCGTCGTGTTCTTCGTCCAGGGTAATTAAAAGTTGCTTTTACTGCCCTTTTTGATTCAAATGATTCCTACAAAATCTTCAAAGGTGTTTATTCCTCAAATTTTTCACACACTGAACACCTCACATGTCATCTGTTCTTGATTCGTTTCTCTAAGCATCATTTTTCTTCAAGATTCCTCAATTGTGTGGATCTTCGATCTATACAACTCTGGAACCTAAGACAAAGAATGCTTAGTGAAATTCTTCAAGACTCATCTGGTCAAATTCCTCAAACTTGTTCTTTAAAAAAAAACTTCTGAGAACGCATATGACCTCTCCAAATTCCTCACAACTATACTCTGTTCACAGGTACTCATGTCCGCTGCTGAATCACTGGGTTCTCATCAACTTAACTCATTTGCAGCGTTCCTCGAAGAAAAGTTGCATACTTCTTCAGAAAGTTCAATTGTTCAAATTCCTCAACTGAAGAAAATGGCTGATGGAAAGAAGCCACAGAAAGGAGGAAAGAGGCCTGAAATCAATACTGCCTTTGAAATCCCTGAGGACATTTATGCTGGGTACCACACACCCCCTGAGGAAGATAAAAATCAGTGCAAGGTGCGCATTCAGAGGATAGAAAGGAGATGGGCAAAAGAGTGGAGGGAGTACAGGTATGTGACTCCAAAATACATGAAGAAATTCGTTGTTACTCCTCCATGCTCAAGACCACCATTGGCACCTGGCCAAGAGGCAGATCCCACTAGCATCAAGCACGGTGAGGATTTTCCTGAAGAATGGGCCAAGCGCCAGGCCAAGTTGGCCAAACAGGCAAAAGATGCAGTGAAGAAATTCAACGAAGACTCTACTGCTACTGCTACTGCTGAGGCCTCTGTAAGGCCGAAGAAATCCATGGCAAAGAAGCCTGCGCACAAGCCGAGTGGCTCTTCTTCAGTGCCCTCACGGCAAATTTCCTCAGCTAAGCCCTCACGGACAATTCCTCAAGCCGCTCCTGCTCCTCCAAAGTCCTTAGTTGCTCCGCCCAAATCCTCAGCACCTGTGCGTCTTGCCACGTGCCAAAGGACTACAGGCATCTCCATTGCCTCAGGAGCTTCAGCTAGTTCCTCAGCTGCACCAAATTCTTCAACGGGACCATCTCTGCTGAAGACAAAGACCACTGCTAGACGAGGCTCTCACCCAAGTCCTCACAAGAGGTAGGTCGCCTTCCAAGTACAGTCTGAAGAAGACGAAGCTGATGATGAAGAACTTGCTGAAATCATCAAAGATAGGCAAGTCAGGGCCGCTAGAGCCAAGGGCACAAATGTGCCACTGCTTTTGGATCCAAAGTTGATCCTCGACTACATTGACCTCTGGCACAAGGACCCAAACACTCCTATGCCTGATTTTAAGCTGACTCCTGGTCAAAATCATATGCTGACTGCCTTCATCCAAGAAGAAAAATGGAAATTTGAGAAGGCCAGACAGCTCAAGAAAGCACAGTACAGGAAGGAGAAATTGCTGAAGAACATTGTCTCTATGACAACTGATGAACTTGTGAAGATCCAATCTGAAATCAAAGTCCTCAGCGATGATTTCAATGCTTACTATGCTGATTGGAAAGGAGCCAAGGTCAGGTTTGTCAAACTGACTAAGATGTTCACCTCAAATGTTGCAGCCCCATCGCAACAAGAAATTCCTCAGGCTGAAGCCTGTGCTCAGCCAACTGAAGAACATGCCAGCACCGCTGATGACAATCAGGCTGCTGAAGAAAATGTGAGTTCCAGGGCTGATGACTGCATTCCAGCCGCTGAAGAAATTGACAGGGCACCCACTAGTGGTGCGCCTGAAGAAAATGAAGAGGTCAGGGCAACTGCATCAGTTGTGCCTGAAGAAAATCAACCACATTACTCTGCTCCTCCTACGCCTACTCCAACTCTAATCCTTCCACCTGCATCAGATGTGAAGAAGACCAAGGCTGCAGAGCGTGCAGCAGTGAAGAAAAGGAAAGCATCAACTCCTTCAGATTCTTCAGCACCAAAGAAGATGAATAGATTGACAAGCTCATTTGCTCGTCCAATTGATGTTGTTCCAGTTTCCTCCATGCCATCAAAGGAAATCATCCCTTTTGATGAAGAATATGTGATCCCTAGCGGATCTGATGAAGAAAATCCTTCTGCTGCTTCGTCAGAGCAGATGGATGAAGAAATTAAAGTGGATAAAATCCCTTCAACCCCCACAGTTTCCTCGCCTATGCCTCAGTTTACTGCTGAAGAGGCTGGCGTTGAAGAAATTGAAGAAGAAGATGTGGACATTGGCTGTACCACACCAGTGATGAATGATGACTTTTGGGAAAGTCAGCACCCCAATTCTCCAGTCTTCACTCCACTGCAGCAAATTCCTCAGTCCCCAGCCACTACAGTTCAAATGGGATCTGATGAAGCTCATGAAGACATTCCAGCCGCTAGTGCTGAAGAAAATGAAAATGAAGATTTGAAGAACCAGACTGCCACTGAAAAGGAACCAGAAATTCCTCAGCCTGAAGAACCTGAGATTGCGATTCCAGTGGTCATCATGCAACTGACTGACACTCCTCTGTCCAAGCCAAAGGATCCATTCTCAAGGAATCAAAAATTCAAGGCTGATGCCTTCTTTGGCGAGCACGTATTCTTCACTTATTACAACCCTTATGACTCTGCTCGCATAAGGAAGAGGCGTTTCTGGACTGCCAGCCAGGCAAATTTCTATTCCTCATTGCTGTTCAACAAAGACAAAGTCTTCGATCATGAGCACATTCCTCACGTGGATATGGAATCTCTGCCGTGCTTCGGGCCAATCCTCAGTGTTCTCTACGACGCTGGACTGTTAAATTTCTGCACTGACATATGTGATTGGAATGAAGAGCTAATTCTTCAATTTTATGCAACTCTGCACATCACCGGCAACTCTGAAGACGTGAATTCATGGGTGCTGGACTGGATGTCTGAAAACACTCACTACAAAGCACCAGCTACTGAATTGCTTCATGCTTTGCCTCTCAGTCCGCCCCTTGAAGGTGCTTGTTGCGTCTACAATGAACCTGAGCTTACAGATCACTATATGCAAGTGCTGATGAAGCCATTGAAGCCAGGTCAGGCCCCAAGAACAAAATTCCTTGTGAAGGAATTGCTGTATGTGCCTCGGACTGTCTATCGCATTCTGACGAAGACATTGAGTCCTATCAAGGGCCACGACTCGAATGAAGAAGAAGTCGTTGGCATCATGAAGAATCTGCTTTTCAATATCATTCATGGCATTCCCGTCAACTTCCATGATTTCTTCATGAGGACTCTGGCCAATGTCGCAATGTCCCCATTTGAGTTGAAGCCTTATGCACCGTGGATTATGAGATTCATCAGAACAAGGTTTTCACTCAACTACAAAGCTGATACACTGAATCATTGCAGCTACTTGCCCCCGATTGAAGTCCTCAAACGGACATTTTCCTCAGCTGATGGAAAGGGCAAGGCTACGGCTGTAATTGATGAAGGCATTCGTCCATTGGATGGTCAATTTCGCAAGGCTGCATCCTACTCCACCAGTGATGACTCTGCCACCCATGACTCTGCCGCAAACGCACCCAAGCAAAATCCTCAAGGCACAGCACCCAGGGTGATGACTGACCGTGAGCTTCTCCTCAGTCTTCACCAGAAGGTTGATCGCAATCACAAATGGGTCAAACGTCAGTTTGGTTCAATTCTTCACAACATGACTGCTACCCACAATGCTGTGAAGAGAAACCATTACTACCTTCATGAAACCCTCAACCGCACCTGGGCTGTTCTGTCGCACATATATGGTGAAGAAGATCTGAAGAAAATGGGTCTCAAGGAAGATCTTGACTGGGATGCACCTCCTCGGAAGAAGTACAAGAAGGTCAAGGTTCCTTCCTTGGTGGCCAGCTCCTATTCTTCATCACGTGACACTGATGAACATGAGGACTTGGACGACACTGCAGCAGGCCCTACTACAACAAACGACCCCAACAACGCTGACGCTCCTTCATCACCTTGATATTCTTCAGGGGCGTTAGTCCTCATTTTCGACCCTTTTGGTCATTTGATGACAAAGGGGGAGAAATTTGAGTTAGTCTTCAAGCGGGTCTATCTTATGGGGCGTTTTTTTAAGTTACAACTCTCGTTCTTCTGATGACTTTGTTGGATCGAGTTGTAAACTTAAACTCTATGGTGGCCTGATACTTTTGTTGTTTCTTCTGCATGCTTATTCCTCATTAATGTTATTGCACGCATGCTGAATTACATCAGTCACCATATTTCATCATGCATTTCAAATTCTTCATATATTATGTCAAATGCGTGTATGAATTACAAGATATAGGGGGAGATATCCATGACTTTACTCTTCAAGTGTGCATTGCTTCAAAAGCAAATTCCTCACTATGCACATCTTCAGGGGGAGTTCTTCTTAATCTTGCAATCAAATTCCTCAATATCAGTATTTACACTTCATATGTTTATCCCCGTTGAAAACTTAACCTATATTGTCATCAATCACCAAAAAGGGGGAGATTGTAAGTGCATCTAGTGCCCCTTAGTGATTTTGGTGTATTGAAGACTTATAGGTTAAGGGACTAATGTGTTTATGAGTGTACACAGGTCTATAAGTCTATGAGGAGTTTGATATTTACAGAGAAAGTCGAACCCTAAAAATGAAGTTCTTCGTTTGAAGACTTTGGATTTCTGAAGACTTTCTGAAGACTTTGAAAGTGAAGAAATTGGTGTGACCTTGAAGACTTGGTATTCATTTGAGGAACATGAAGCGTGAAGACTTTTGTTTTCGTAGTTTCATTTTCTCTTTCTTTAGTCATAGGAAACACCGTACTATTAAAGGGGGTCGAGGAAATACTGAGGAAAAATTTCCATGTGATGCTCAACTCAAAATCCTACACCTACCAATCCCTTCGAGTGAAACCATTGGAAATCTCATACAGTTCAGTCATATTCTTCAGTGACAGAGACGAAGTTCTTCTGGTCTCTGAGGAATTTGTTCTGACTGAGGAGTTAGGAATTCGCCAGTACGGATTGCCTACACAGTGAGGAACATGATAGCCCTGAGGAATTTGATACTCAAATTTCCGACCGTTGCTGTGCTATGCGCCAGCTGTCCCAAAATATCTACCCACCTAACGGTCATATCATTGAAGGGCATTTATGTCTTATCATGACGGGCTGCTCCCTAGGCTATAAATAGCCGCCCCTACAACCACTAGCTGGTTGGCTGCTCCGAGAGAAACTGACACTTGTCATTTGAGAGCATCCCATCGTCCGAGGACTTTGAGCGAAAATCATCAAGTGAGGAAAACCCAAACCCAAACACCTACAAACCCCAAGTGATTGAGCATCTGAAGAGATTGATCCTGCGTGGATCCGACGCTTGTTACCTTTGAAGACTGTGCTTCTTCCAGACGGTTAGGCGTCATGGTCTAGAGCATCCAAGAGGAAATTGTGGATCGCCGAGTGACCGAGTTTGTGAAGGTTTGGAAGTCACCTGAAGACTTACCACGAGTGATTGGACGAGGTCTGTGTGACCTTAGTTCAAGGAGAATACGGTGCGGATTGTGTGTCCAGGACTGTGTGTCCTCAGGTTTAAATACCTAGCCGCTCCAACCAGACGTACAACTGAGACAGCCGTTGGAACTGGTCTACCAAATCATTGTCTTCACCAAGCCAACTGGTTCTATTTCCTCAACTCTTTCATCTCCTCATTACTGTGTTGTATGCTTGTTCATATCTGTGTTTGAAGACTTTGACTGAAGACTTTCTCAATTTTCTCAGTTCAATTTCTTCAGTCTGTTTGTCTTCATCCTGTGCTATCCTGTGTTTACGCTTTCTGTACTATGTGCTTGTTTTCATTTCATCATGATGACTATGCTTGTATTCTGCTATGCATACTTTTGAGTACTTATTCCGCTACAAGTAGTTCTTCGCTAAGGAATTTCCTCACCCACAAATTCCTCAGTGAAGAATTCATAAAAATCGCCTATTCACCCCCCTCTAGTCGATATAACGCACTTTCATCAGCCGACTGAGGGCAATCATTTCCCATAATGAAACCTCTAGATTGTGTTTTCTGTACTAATAAGAAACCTATAACACACATGCTTTTATATTGTGTGGTGGGTTGGTGGCTAAGAATCTTTGGCCTTTTGTTAGAGATTATTTTAAGCTCCCAATTGGGAGTGACTATGAATCCATAGCTAGATTCTGAATTTCAGATACTCCCTTCGTCTAGGTGTATAAGGAAGAGCGGCGCGACCTAAGTGGATTGAGATTGGACGAGGAGGAGCACGGCAAGCAGGGAAACTTTCAATCACAGGGCTGGTTTTAAAACGGAAGTAAAATCAGCATTGAATACATGAGTGCATGCAAAACAATCATCATTCTCTTGCCTAATTAAAGTCCAGCAGCGATGCATGCACTGGCCGTTCTCCTCAAGGTGCCTCCTCTTCCTCCCTGCACATATTCTATGTGGGTAGTAGTACGAGGTTGGGAGGGGAAGGTGAACAAGATTCAATGTAATGCACCTAAGACTTTTGGGAATATCTGATTTTCGTAAGGTGACTTAATACACCTGGCTGGAGGGAGTAATGAGAATTCAGTTGTGAATACTGTTAGTTCTGCAATAATTTGGTGTTTATGAAAATATAGGAACTCTATGATTTTTGACAACACCAAATGGATCTCTGTTATTCAGGTCTGGAGATTGATCCTAATAACTTCAGATACTGAGTTGTCCTATCTCTAGAGTAGACCAAGGAAAGGCTGCTGGATTTCTCAGAATCCCTAGAAAGATTCATACAACAACCTCTGAGAATCAGAAGTGACCATGGTTTTGGGTACCGCCCGAGAAATTCGGATCTCGAGCAAAAAAATCCGAATTATTTGAATATTTTGAATTCAAACGCTCAAAATCTATTAATGAATGTAGCTTCTGATTTGATCAAATAACCTTATTGTGGCGTGGTGGTAGTGATCTGTTTTCCTTGTCCATAGGTAGCTTGTTCGAATCCTCGTTCTAACTTTCTTTAATTATTTTTCAGATTGGTAAGTAGTAAATGTGAAAAAATGAGGACCAAAAGAATAGAACTCGCGACCTCAACACCGCTTAGCGCAAACATAGTTGATCTTCCACTGAGCTACTACCACTCTTTTGAATAAAAGTAGTTCATGATATTTTTATATCTAATTTAAAAGAATTTGAATCCAAATTCAATTACAAATTTCATCCGAAATTTGTTCGGAATTTCTCGGTAACTGTGGTTACCGAGAATTTCGCCCGCCCACGAGAAAATTTGCCCATTCGGAATCCAAAACCTTGGAAGTGACTGACTGGACTACCGTATGAGCACTCCTGTGCTCCCACTCCAAGATCGCTAATGACACTGCTTGCCTCATGTCACCAACCAAGAAGAGAGACCTGGGAACAAGGCCGCCGTAACTAGTCCAATGTCCACGCTCACCGTCTGCTGGTCTCCTCAAGCGGTGTTTGCACTGCCACTGAAAACCAAGAAAGCTGACCGAGAGATCACCTGCTATGTAGTGTGAAAACATGTGGTATCCTACACTCGTTGTTGGCTGTGTATTCACACCCAACGCTATCATCTTTCCACCAGCTGTCTTGGGAACCTGCTATGTGTTTTAGTTTGTTTATTTTCTGTTCGAACTGCTCCTCTCAGTGAGCTGATGTATGACTTCATGATTTCGTTGTGAGTAATGGAACCGGGGAGAGACCTCCTCGTTATTCTAAAAGAAATGGGTCTTATTGTGGAGATTGAGAACGTCCATTCGAAGCATTGTTTACACGGAACAACTTTGTATGCTCATGAGATTGCTCGATTTAGTTTTGAGAATAAGATTTCTTGTAATGGTCGATGAGCCCCTTGATTTTATCCTTAACTCTATCTTAAACGATTTAAGTGTTATTTGAGATCATAAAGTAAGCCATGATGGTGTTCCCTCAAAAAAATAGAGGTTTTAAATATAAAAAATACGATCATACTTTGCGGATAATACATATAACATGTTATGTATAGTTTGGCTAGCTTCTTGGTTGTATTTGGCTTTGCATCATGAATTCAACGGTTCATTTGATAAATTCCAGTCCTACCGTGATGAAAGCAAGAGGTATGGCTGCTGAAAAAATTTCACTAAGATGGTCTGGACGGCAATAGACTTACACAACATTAAAAAGTACATGTATAGGTTCCAGTTACAACATACCAATACTCTGTCAGGTCAATCATAGCTTCTAGTGCAAAGTTCTTTAAACTAAATTTAGGGGATCTACTAATAGAAACCATGTTTTTGATGCACTAGCCATTCAGGGGATCTACTAGATAGGTTATAATCCCTTGAAACAAAAAGTTTCGCCTCAAATATGTGACTTTTGAGGACTCAAAACAAAGTTTCTTCTGACAAAAAAGGGTTTCCCCCGCTTAAGATTATAAAGCAACAAAAAGTTCTTCTTGAATATAACTTTTCAGGCATCCGCTAGAGATGCTATAAGAAACTAGCTATCAATACAACTAGCAGCGTCCAAGATAATACATAAATTTTCTAAACAAGTGCTTCACCACCACCGAAATACCTCACTTTCTTCCCAGCAGGCAGTCAACCATCATCGCAATTCTCGCTTGTCCCTTGAGCTAACTCTGTGTAGCTCCTCTTTGGAGCTCTCGAAATTTCATCAGCCAAACACTTGACCTCCTTAAGAAACCGAGCTTTCACTCCAGGTAAAATCCTAAGTTTAACAAGGCAGTCATACATCAAGGAATACATTTTAAAATCAATCTTCTTTCGTGCATCATCTGCTGCAGCAGCTGCTGCATCTATCTTCTTCACCACATCATCTGGGAACCACTGTATCAAAACACAAAATAACATTCAGTTTATCGACACCACTAATTGGTATATTCAAAAATATTTTATTGGAAACAATAGCTTATTTATAAACGAGCTTGGTCGGAATCTTTGACACAGCTTCTGCATGGAGCTTGTCTTCCTTAATAACTGGACCAATATCAGGAACCAGCTTGTCACATACCTCATGTATCGTCTTGGCAGAATGCTTGAACCTTGTATCACATCGATCCACTAAACCAACAAGGATTATGATGTTTCTATCAACCTGCATTGGATCAACATGAACATGGTTGATAGACAAGCATTACATCAACTTTTTTATTTTCAACATGAACAAAGCATCACATCAACTTGCTCAAGCTGCAAAGGATAATTCAAAGCAGAAACAACTAACAGAAAAGTGCAAGATAAACAAGCATTACAAATTAAAATCCTGGATAATGTTGTAGTCAGTCAGGCAGAAGTTTGAACAAGTTTGGATTGAAGCAAGGAGAGTGGTTAATATATAACTAGCTAAATGACCCAATATACCCATTAGTGCAGCACTAGCATCTGTACACAAAAGGCATAACAACAAGGCACAACAGTAAGAGCAAAAGCAGAAAAATCGAAGCGTACAATTCAGTTCTTACTTCTTCCGTAGGAATATTCATTCCATATTTATGCATGCAATCTATCAATCCTTTGGATAATGGGAGAAGATACTGGCGAGTGATATCTTTCTCGGCGTACATAATCATACAACACATTCCTTAACCCCCACATCAGTTCATGAGTAACCTGTCGTCAAAGCAATCAATTTTCTAGCAAAACTAGTAAGCTTGCATGTGCAACGCACGTCTCGGCCAATGCTCCTTTTAAAGATACACCTACTACGAATCGCACCCGCATAAGTAAACCACGACAAACGTGAATTCAAATATCCAACTAAAGACACTCACAAAGTTTGAACATAAAGCTGGACACCATATTTGGCTTGCTATCATCATGTAAGTTGAGAAACAACGAGGAGTTTTTCAAATTAAAGGAAGATCAATGATGGGCATGCATGTGGTCCAATAAAGTAGACAGAAGATACTATAAGCAGAAAATAAATATAATATAAATGAATAAACAATTGGTAAAAGGAAGACGGCCAAAAATAAAGAGCATAAAATTGTTGAGAAAATGGAACATAATGTATTGGACAACAATGCCGAACTATGTCATGCATTTTTTAGAGTAGCTTTGAAAAAAATTGCGAGGAAGAGTAATTTCGAATTTAACTGTAAGATATCGTCTGTTCCAAGTTAATAATGCATACAAACACATCGCGGGGGGGGGGGGGGGGGGGGGGGGGGGGGGGGATAGAGAAACGAATAAAATTGGCCATTGCTCTTGTCCAATAAATTTACTTGTACAACGTTGTCCCATCTCCCTTGAAATGTCTTTACTAAGATTATATTCTTTGTACCTCTTTATCAAGATTCTTTACTGAAAAGGCATTTCGGTTGCTAATTTGTCAAAACACAACATGGGAGATCAATAATACATTTTTAGTAAAATACAAAAAACAAAAGACACTTCACATGTCTCATATTGCAATATAAATATAGTACTTGCTGTCAACGTAAGCAAATAACAACAAAAAACAGCGAAGATTGTGCACAAATATGACATATGGTACCATACTTTGCCACTTAGTATTGTTATTAGCTAAAAATCTGAAACTACGGATACCAATTGAAAGAAGATGCGTCTTGTAAAAGCAATCCAAGTACGTATTCAGCCATCTTGACACCAACCATCAAAAAGGGTACCAAATCCCTGACAATTAGGTGAACTGTTTTGTCAGTATATTCAAATCACACACAATGAGTGCATGCTAGCGGATTAAATGAGCCAACCATTTCCACCATAAAAAGTGTAAGAATGCAAGGAAAGATCTTGCCAGCTCAAACATGGGTGAAAACGATAACTCAAGATATCAAAGGGCTGTACTCAATATCCCGGTATTAGAGAATAATTAATGTGAGTTTTACTCTACAAAAGACGTTACCGGTGGTGAAACTCAAAAATATATACAAATCGTTTACGACTTCTCTGAAAGCGATTATATCATCAAACTATATGAGGTAGGAGATCATCATTATGCCGTACCAAATCTTCTCTGGACAGTCAAACTCCCCTGTAAAATATAAACATATAAACCATCCATATTAGCAAACAGTGCACTCATATTCTTTTTTACAGTAAACAACCAAATTCTGGAAACCAAAAAGGCATTACCATATTTTGGTAAAGAAGCTAAAACATAACATCACTGTTTATTCTGGAATAGCACGCCCATGATCACAAGATTCACATGGCGATGAAACTTTTCATGTATGCCTATGTTTCTCTTAATTTTAGACGACTGCATTTTTTGTTTTGCATTCATACCAAGGCAGAAAACATGCCTGTACTCTTAAAAACGATTGTGTAAACCAAGTTAATTTTTTTTATACCGTTGTGTCAAATCAGAAGTAATTATAACTATGAATTTCAACAACTAATGTGTTTTGTTTACATGACACTATGACACTCAAGAGGATATACATTTATATAACATCAGAGTGGTAAATCACTTGTTACCACTATATAAACCTGGAAATATCAGAGTCGACTTCAAGACCCTTGCATTTTTATTTTTATTTTGCGAAAGAAGACCCTTGCATATGGCTCCTATATCATAACATCATAAATTGAAAATAACACTTGCTTGCTACTCTCATAACACAAGAAGTCCTACGACTACAAAACAATTCTTGTAGTTCATTCTTTCATAGTAAACGGAATCTGAATTATAGTTGCCAACACTCCTGCATCACAGTGCCAGGAGTCCTGTAAAGTAGCAGGAATATCACTATTTTTTAACATCTGTAGCACAAATACGTACAAGGAAAATAATCTAAATCCCTGGCATTAAAGTGGCAATAATATAGCAGCCTTTTGATTTTCAGTAGAACTGGTAGCAATGACACATGGAATATTCCTACAAAAACGCACACAGATGAAGCACTCCAGAGATAACAATTGGCCAACATGTAGAACAAAATAGCACATCAGAAAACTGAAGTGAGGACACCTGAATAGAGAAAGAGAGGTGACGCTCGATTTCCTTGCTATCACCATGCCATTGCAAGGACGCACAGCCACCATGTTGTGGAGCAAATTGAACAAAACTAAGAACTCACCCATAGATGCATATGAACCTGAGCGTTTGAATCTCTTGTTCGGGCTGTAATGACAAATAGGATAATGCCAAGAGGTTAGGATTTTAGACACCTCTACCGAAGGAGGAGGAGATACAAGAGAATTTGTAGATTTCTTTTGCTGATAATGACAAACCAGAATTATAGAGCTGAGAATATATGGAATCACTCAGAACCCGAGAGGAGGCAGGGCCATCCGGCATGGTGGAGGTGAAGTCCAGCGGGTGAGGCGCGACAAGTTGAGTCGTTGTACGAGGATGGCAAGGCGGCGGCGAATCAGGGCCGCGGCGTGTCGGGTAACGTGGTGGGCGACGACACGTTGGTGCCCGGAAGAAGGCACAACTCCTCCTCGCACGTCCCAGTGGTGGCTCGCGTGGCAACGACAGCCGCCTCGCGCGTCCCGGCGGCGGCATCTCGCTGGCAGTGGCGGGCGGCTTGCACACTCTCAGGGATTTTCTCGCTGGCAGTATAATCATACAACACATTCCTTAACCCCCACATCAGTTCATGAGTAACCTGTCGTCAAAGAAATCAATTTTCTAGCAATAAAAGATGTTACTGATACATTAGCAGTGACCATTAATTCATGGAAAGAGAAAGGCACAGACAAACTACTAAAAAGATATCAGGAAGCCTCTTACCAAGACCATCCTTGAGCGCAAGCGCAACAGACTTCTTATCGACCTTTACGAACTCACGCAAACTCATAACCTGGTAAGAAAGTAACAGAGTGTTATTAGAGAGAAAACTTACAAATGAAGCACAGTAACCTTGCATTTCTCCAACAGATTATTTTGCTGTGTAAGATATTTTGGATGTACCTTTTAGTTGCAAACTCCCTAACTCTTTAATGCCAGTGATAATATATATAGATTATGATTAAGCCTGATTCCTGAGTGCAAATTAAATAAGAGAACACAACCAAAGCAAACGCTAATCAAAGCATGGTACATAGAGTATCAGAAATACTAACTTTTGTAGCAAAGCTCTTCTTGATAAACAATGACCATATACTCTGTAATAACAAAGTGAAGCATCATAAGAAGCAGAATGGAAGTGACTGACATGGAAGGACGGTTGGAAATGGTTGTATACAAACCTCTGGTCCAGAAGTTGCAGGTCCGTAAACACTGAAGTAGGCAAAACCCCTCGGAGTCTCCAGTATCGTGGTCGAAACAAAACCAGGTGCCATCACTTTTTTGGTCCAGCTAAAAAGAGCACGGAAAAATAAGGGTTAACATAACAGAATAACAGAAAAATAAAAGGAAAATTACTCCAGAATAAATATGTCCAATGCCCTGAATCCCTGGTAGATTCAGGGATGTGCTGCTCACCTAGGGAAACCCTAACTGGTCCTCTTTTCTAGGGATACAGTCGGACGCATCCGCGCAGTCCGCATGCCTCCATGCGTCCGAAATTGCACTAATATTCGTTACTGTAATTATCACGGTAGTTCTAGTTACAAGTTTGATATTTGCTTGTACTTGATTTGTTAAATTTGGCCGAAGACCTAACAGTCGTCTTTTTATTGGATGCAGCAAGCAGAGATCTATCTTCAGGATACCAAGCAGACCGTCAGCAAGACCCCGCCTTCTGCTCAGCCGGCCCCATTGGCTGAACCGACTATGCAGGTTGCTTCCACGGCCCCTTAGGCTGCCGACATTGTTGCACCGGAGGGAGCCGGCGACCAAACACACATGCTCACGAACAAGTCCCACCCCAGCCCATGGACGTGGACCATGTCCCGTCCATGGAGAGAGAGAGAGAGAGAGAGAGAGAGAGAGAACCTCGGGGCAGCGCCTGCTGCCCCCTTAGAATATTTTGTTGAACTCCCATCATCTATTGCGACACCAACTGCCCCACCAACTGCTGCCTCACCGGCTCCACCGATTCTTTGGGTAGACTTGATTGATTTGGTGTCTTTTGAATGAAGTATATGTATGTTATAATTTGAATTGTTCAATTAGATAAACTATAATATTTGTAGTTCAATTGTTGGATATGCTGCATTTCAACTATTCAAATAATTGTTGGTGAAATACCATGCAATTGTTTGAAATATGTATGTCACAAAGGATGGAATAATTAGTTTAAAAAATAGAGAGTTAAATATAGAAGTTCGGTTAGGTTCCAGCCACATTTTAACGCCTTATATTTCAGGCATTAAAGTTTGACAGATCATTTGAGGAGTTACAGGATAAGGGTTTGGTTAGAGACGGCCTAAGCAGATGATGAGCTATAAGAAAACAAAAGAATAAGACACTGGAAAATCTCAAAAAAGATGAAACATCCAACCATTCATTAGATAAACCATACTCTCATTAGAGAGCTTCGTTGCCTAATGATGTTCATGCGGATGCACAAAGGATCTGAAGGATCCGAAAGCCATACATGTATCCCTTCACAAAGAGAGGCACAACTAGACTGCCCACAGTGTTAATTACAACCGCTATGACGAACTCATCTTGCTGCAGTTCCTCACTCAAGCCGGACAGCCAAGCCTTTCCCACCGGCGTTATTTAAGCAATCAGAGCTTCACAAACTCCAGAATAAACAAGAGTCCAGATACTTCTTCCCATATATTGCACTCAAGCAACGAGTATTGCCAGGAATCAAGTTGCACCTTGCATATCTACACAAGATGACAAAGATTTTGCTAAAACAGAAGTGACACAAAGATGCATCTTCAATCCATCATATAGGGTGCAGTGCAGTAGTTAGAAAAGAGAGGACAATTCCAAGTTTAAGGTACTGAGCTATCTCACAGAGCCGTTTGGTTCATCCAACCACAGCTGTATAAGCACTAAGAGCGGTAAGGGGAGCATTCACTGCAGATAATTTTACTACCGCTGAAAGCATGCAATGTCTTCGTCACAATGAAACAGTGCAAAATGAGAACTGAAACCATAGGCTTAACATGATAGTCGGCTTCGAGTAATTGACTCACAACAAAGGTAGAGTGCATTAATTCATTAGTCAAACGGCATAGTAACCACAAGATACAACTGAGCACCTTATATATAACCTAGTACAGTACACTGGCAAAAGAACACGCCAGATGATCAGTTGATGCAACCAAGCAAAGTCCTGAGACGATGGACCTTGTCAATGTGCACCACGAATCCACAGACCTAAGGATGATCTTGTCAATGCGCACCACAGGATCAAGAGACCCAAGGATGAGAATCATGTCGACGGGCAATTTTGGCTGCCGTGCATTAACCCTGAAGAGGAGACAAATAGAAACAAGCTCAAGTCAGTATAAAAAAGAATGAGAACAGACGGGAGACTCCCCCTGTATTATTCTTATATGCCGCCAAATAAAACACAATATGATGAGAGCAGAAAGAAACCCGAAGGCCAATGAAAAATTAAGATGGGACAACAAACTTTAGGTTATCTGGGAACTGTATTTTTGCTACTGAATACAGATGCAAAACCAGAAATAAAATGGAATACACGCTGACAGCAGAAAGAAATAGGAAAATAATTGCTGAATAAAGTTTAAATCGAACTAAAATTTGTACCAAACCCCAATGCCGATGAATTCAGATGGGATAACCTAAATAAGAAACTCAAATGCAGGTGCAAAATAAAAGGGCAAGATCAATGAAGAAGATTGTGCAATGCAAAAGAGCAATTTAGGTAAGTGAGTAAAAATACTTAATTTTTATTATCATCCAATCCACCATTCAGTTTCAGTTTCTAAAAAAAACATGAGCATCTGAGCACACAAATTTGGCAGAAATATAAAATGTTTAATTAGCTAATAAATTATACGTGCACAACCAAACTATATAATTGGCATGTCAACTCCACATATTCGACCAGTCAGATCTTACACAACGATTAACAGTTACTTCCTCCGTCTCCTAAAATGACTATAATTTTGTCTCATTTCAATCGGTGCAAAATTTGAACAAACTTATATAAGAAAAATTATCAGCAACTACAATACAAAATTAGTATCACTATGGCCTTTTTACAAACTTGGTCAAACTATGCACCGTTTGTCTTAGGAGAAAATTTATAAGCCTTCTTTTCGGAAACGGAGGGAATATATCTGTGTTTCATTAGGAAGATATTAATAATGCATGCCAAATATATCTCACCAGAGCTGTGATAAACATCACATTCCACAGAGGACCATGCCTTGAAGATGTTGTCTATCTTTGCGCATCCATCATTACTTGCCGAGGTCTCCTCGGACAGCTTGACAATCATTCTTTTTAGTGTCGGTGCACATCCAAGTATCAATTCCAATAAATCAAACTCATGATCTGCTCCGTCGAATTCATTGAACTCCACTTCTTCGAGAGCATCCAAGGATATAGTCTGGGACCTCCAGTTTGACTCACAAGGACAGTATGGCGGGCATACTTCTTTGAACTAAAACAAAAAATGTACATATATGAATAACCACACAAATACACAATGTACTATTGGGTATATAATCAGACCTGAGAATTACCGTTGATCTCTCTAGGACGACCTTAAGCCTCCGTGTAGCAGTACGAATTCGATTCATTCTAAGAAGATGAAACACTAACGCTCCAAAAGCATGCCCCCTCGCTGTGAGATGAAGCTCTAAACCAGAGAAAGCAGCAACCATATGTTTCTCGATCTCCTGCTTAAAGTGGCCTGCCTGAGCGCGAAAAAAGCCAGAGAACTGAAAAAACAATTTGCCACGATAGATAGATATCATTCACAAAATTAGTTTAGTCAGAGCTTGGAGCAGATTGAACAGTAAAAGGGACGCACCGCACAAGCATAAATGCACAGCGACGATGGCTCTCCTTGTCTTTCTGCCGATTGTAGCTGCACCTTGTTGAGGCCCCAAAGACCAAACACAATACGCGGTCCAAAGTATAGGCAGTGCCACGAGACCTTCTCCACCATTGGTGCCAAGACGGAGATGCTGAGGTCCACCGCCGTCAATGAGATGGCCAACTGCTTAAGCGCGGGAGCAACGATGTCGACATGTCGTGTCACACTGGTCTCACAGCAGACGACAAGCTCCTGGAGCGACGGCGAGTTGACCCTAATGTCGCTGGCCGTGCTGAGGCGGAGCGTGCGCAAGCGCGGGCACCAGGAGAGCAAGGCGTCGAGGTCGGTACTGCAACGCGCCAGGGACAGCGTCTCGACTCTCGAGTGCGGGGAAATCGGCACCGGCCGGCACGGCCAGGGTGATGGGGGAAAGGTCCAGCGCGATGGAGGTGGCGCGCTGGAAGCAAGGCAGATCGACAGCGAGTGTACGGTCGATTAAGCCGGAGGGGAGGCGGAAGTCGAGCTTCTCCGGATCGAGCCGCGCGGCGGCGCGGAGCAGCGAGTTGATGGGGACGCCGGCGGCGGCGCTGTCTGTCCAGTGCTCCGTGGGGACGGGTCCACGCTGCTGCTTGATGGAAACCGCAGGCGGAGTGACACGGCCGAGCGCCTCCTCGAGCGAGGGGAGGGCCACGCCGCGGAAGACGATCTGGCGGAGGCCGGCCCAGAGGCCGAGCCACCGGCGGGGGAGGACTCCGGTGCAGGGGAGGCGGGCGAGGACGAGGAGGGGCAGCTCGTCGGGGAGGGCGCTGATGAGGTCCGCTCCGTCGCCTGGGCCATCTGGCTCCTGGGCGGAACTCCGGCGAGGCCCCGAGCTCGCCTCCATGGACGCCCGGATCTCACCTCTCCGACGGGACGGAACGACAAAACCCTAGAATTGTGCTACCAGGTGGGGACTGAAACTGATGCTGTGGACTGGCGGACGACCACTACTCTGAGCCAGTACGAGGGTTCCACCAACATTCCACTTAGGGAAAGCCTTGTAATCGGCGGACCGGCTCAGTATTGCGCCGGACACAGGCTTCGATCGGCTCTACTAGTAGCTTCTACGCACGCACCGCTTCCTTATCTTTTTGCCTTATTTCTTCCGTCTCTCACAACCATTCGTTTCTCCTCTTATCTACTCCTTCTCATCTCATCTCTTAACTAAACTATCCCGTGAGCTGTTCCGGCCACCGCCGCCGATTCATGGCCACGCGCGCACCCTCCTCCCTCTGGCCTCAGATCCATGGCGTAGTTCATCCCAAGGCGCGTACCGCCTGGCATCGGACCGCCCAAAGACCAAGCACTGTTTCCAGGCACCTCTGGCGAGAGGAGTTGATGTGAGGGGCTCGCCGGCGTCGCGGGCCAGGGCTACCAGCAGCCACCGCGTACGCCGTGTCTCAGACGACCCCAGCCACTGCAGCGCGTGCTGGAACCACGCATCATTTTTGCTGGAACCAGCACCGCGGGGAGCTGCAACCGACCGCACCGCAGCTCCGGCGCTCGTGGGTTCGAGCTTAGCCCTTGCCGGATGCAGCTTGGCCCCCTGCCGGTTGCAGCTCCTCCACAAGCCGGTTCTAACTCCAGCATCGAGCATTGCTATGTGCTACAGAGTTGTGCTGCGACGGGCAGCTAGCGGTGCTGGAACCGGTGTCTATCGGTGCTGGAAACGGTGCATATATAAGCTGGAACTAGCATCGCGTTTTGCTACTACTATCTTGGTTTTGCTGACCAACTGAATTTTGCTACCACCGCCTTCAATTTTTGCTGGAACCAGCAATCTTTTTGTTACCACTATCTTTTGTTTTGCTGGAACTAGACCCAATCTTGCTTTCATCGCCTTCGATTTTTGCTGGAACCAGCAATATTTTTTGCTACCACTATCTTTTGTTTTTCTTGGAACCAGCCCCAATTTTGCTTCAACCGCCATCGACTTTTGCTGGAACCAACAATCCGTTCTTTGCTACCATCAGCTTTGTCTGGAAGCGACACCGCCGTCGCCATTGATGCTGCAACGGCGGTGGGCAGCACCGGCGAGGGACGGTGTCGCGGTCGGCGCCGCGAAGCTACCATGGATGCAACACAGAGGCAAGAGAAAAAGCTGCTACGGTCAACGGCCTTTTTGTTGCGAGCGACGGCGGCGAGCATCGGCGGTGGGAGTCTGCGGCGAGGCAAACGGGCAAGGTTCTGCGAGCACGGGTCGTCGGCGGCCAAGGACGAGCGGGGCGCTGGTCTTTTTCCCCTTCTTCTTTCTCCTCTGCTTTTTCCTTTGCTGCAGCGTTTTCTGGAAGCTTGACGAAGGAATCGTACGGTTTAGAAAAGCCAGATCGTGTGGCCCACGTGGGACCGGCCGAAATTTTCGGCCGACGCGCCGTCGCCTATTAGTGGCCTTCCACTTATGGTCCTTCTGGTTTTAGAATAAGCCCGGCCCACAATGTATCTCTGCTATGTCTGATTTTCTTAACAGGAAAAAAACTGCTGTATGAAACTCGCCGTCTTGACTCGGCGTCTGCTGTGTGCTAGGAAGAAGATGAGGGGGCGAACGACGAGGCAACGAGGGCAAAGGTTGGCACTGACCACCAGCGGCGACGAGATTTCACAGGTGCTACATGGTTAATGAGTGTCCCAACAACATTAGAAGAACACCTTATCTGGACGTGACGGCAATGAATCTAAGGACGTCGGCAAATTTGGCAACAAAGGAGGTCATGGGATGAGGAGGGAGGAAGCGTCAAGGAGTCGGAAGAAGACGAAGAGCCACATGGCATTGCATCCTAAGACTAGAGTTTGTCGTCACATTGGCGTGGCGCCCTTTTTAAAATACGCAACCATTTTCCTGAGCCCTTGGATCAAAATCAAATGGCAATCCTTCGGGTTGACACCTAACTATCATTATCTCAATCTCACTCCATGTATAAAAGGAAGATGGCAACTGGCAAAAAAAAAAAACTCAACTGGAAATCTGCTCATTCCATTAACCAAATTAAGAGCGGCACAAAGTAGGTTTCTATCTTTCTTTTTCACGTACCCCGCTTCCCCTAGGTCTCCTAGGGTTCCCTATATCCTCTGGCGGCGAACGCCTGAGTCCACCATAGATCGCTGATCTCCGGTGATTCCCCAACCCTAGTGAGATTGGATTGTGGCCGAGCCCACGAACGCGAGTACCCCTCCCAGGCGACATGGAGGAGACGGGATCAGGATCGGCCCAGCCTGAGGCTGCTGCTGGCAGCGGCATGTACAGTGAGGATTACCGGCCGCCATGATTCTTCCTTGGAAGATCGATTCGTGGGTCTGAATCTACATGGAGAAGAGGAAGAAGAGCTGGATCTGTCAGGAGAAAGAGAAGGACTGATTGAGGAAACACGCTGGATCAGGATCTTTAGGGTTCACACCCAAAAACCCTTCAGCCATGTGGCCTTATTCGAATCGATGCGCAATGCCGTCTGCTCATGGTGTTACCTTCAAAACCAGGGGCAACAATCTGTTCTTGGCCCAGTTTTTGTGTTTGGGCGGCTGGGACCGGGTGATGAACAGAGGCCCATGGGAGTTCCGTGGTGCGCCAGTAGTGATCGAGGAATATGATGGCATATCCAACGTCACAGACTATAAATTGGATTGAATTCCGATGTGGGCTCGCATCATGGGTATCCCAGAGGGGCTCATGAAGAACACTGAGCTAGCGATAAAGATAGCGAGGAAAGTAGGGATCCCGCCCATAAAAGTAATTGTTAATGAGGGTCGGATAAACCCTACTAAATATCTACGAGCCAGGGTGTTCATATTGCTGGATACTCCGCTCATACGTTTTGTGCCACTGACATTGAAAGCAAAAAAGAAGTACCCCGTGGCATACGAGAAACTGCCAGATTTTTCTGATTTGTGTGGACTAGTTGGACATGTGTTGTGACTGAATGCGGAGATGGAATACATAAACCGGAGGATTGTGAGTGGGGCAGCTGGTTACTTGTTAACTTTGACAGATCAGGAGGCAGACAAGGAGCTGGAAGAGGAATGGGGCAGAATGGTGATGGTGCTGGCAGGGGCGGCGGCTTTGGCAGAGGGAGAGGGAACCCCGGTGACCCTAACCCACAAGAAGGGCTGGCCATGGACATAGATGCTCACAACCCCAACGGTGCGATCGTAACCACTGCCCGGAAAAGGCTCATATCGCAGGATGGCATGGTTGCTTCAGCGTCGGTGTCTCCTCAAATACCACCAGCTGGCTTTGTTAATGACAAAGTTTACTTTGTTGGAGAACATTGCCACGGAACCAGTGGACAAGAGTCTGCTTAGTACTCCACAGAAAGTTCAAGATCAGAAGAGGTTGAGATCTGAAACCAGCAACTCGGGTCAAGGAACAAATGACACATCGGCGACTCCCCTCGAGGGTGATCGCCAGAACCAATGAAAACCATATGTTGGAACTTTCGCGGTATGGACAGTACAGCGGCAGTAAGGGTGCTTCTGGACATCCAGAATCAATGGGGGCCGGATGTGTTTTTTCTGTCCGAAACACATTTGAACACAGTGAGGGCAGAAAAAATGATGAGAAAACTTAAGATGGACCATGTGGAAGTGGTGAAAAGTGTTGGGGCAAGTGGCAGTCTTTTATTCCTTTGGCGCAATCCTGTTGTGTTGGGAGTAATGGGAAAAACAAAGAATTTCATTGATGTAAGGACGGGAACTTCATCCGATGAGAAGTGGAGGATAGATCACTCACATGGAAGCAGAACTAGTTTGAAGTGCGGTGGCTTCAAGAAGGAGAGATGATGGATCGGGTAACTGAATCATGGTCACGTACATCAGGTACTATGCCGTTTGCTGAACGTACTGCAGAGGTACACAAGGATTTGCATGACTGGGATCGCACAGTACTTAAGTCACCACAGCGCCGACTGAAAAGCTTGAAGGAGGAGTTGGGAAAACTATGATCGGGCCCACTTATTGACGAGTCGGCAGATCGGCAGAGACATCTACTAATTGAGATTCAGGAAACAATGGAAAAAGAGGAAATATATTGGGTGCAAAGAGCTCGCGCAAACTGGCTTAAATTCGGTGATCACAATACATTTTTTTCAATAATTATGCAACAGCCAGAAAAAAGAGAAACCTCATCGGGCGTCTTATGGATGCAAACGGTGATTGGAAGGAGGATAATGAGGCTATGAGAGCTCTGATTGACAGCTACTTCCAGAACTTATTCACGGCAGAGGTACATGTGGTGAACCAGGAAGTACTCAAGAAGGTTAAACCAAGAGTAACACCATACATGAATGAAGCTTTGTTGGCACCATACACTGAGGAGGAAGTGAAGAAAGCGTTGTTCGGCATTGGTGATCTAGAGGCTCCTGGGCCAGATGGCTTACACACAATATTTTATAAAAAGTTTTGGCGTTTAATCGGTGATGATCTTACAAAAGAAGTACTGTATGTTGTGAATAGTGGGGTCATCGCAGAGGGATGGAACACAACCATGATAGTGCTGATTCCCAAAGTTGATACTCCGGAGAACGTCTCACAGTTTAGGCCAATAAGCCTCTGTAATGTTGTTTACAAAGTACTAGCGAAGATGCTGGCAGCAAGGCTAAAGATTTTTCTTCCTGATATTATTAGTTAGACATAGAGTGCTTTTGTTCTAGGGCGTATCATTACTGATAATGTAATTGTGGCTTACAAGTGAACTTCTTCTTTCTTCCTATTCCTTCTTTTCTTCCTGTTCCTTGATTTTCTTCATCTTATTATGTCATTTGTGGACTAAATAGGCTAAATTATGTCATAAATGGACTAAATAGGCTAAATAAGAAGAAAAATGCCATTTTTGAGCTAACGTACCAAATTATGCCATTTTTGACCTAACTAAGCTTATTGTGTCATTTTAGAGGACAACAAGCTAAGTATATGACATTTATGAGGTTAGCAAGGTTATGATGGCATTTACGAATAAAAACAAGTAAGAGGAGGAAAAGAAGAAGAAGAAGAGAAGAAGAAGAAGAAGAAGTAGAAGGAGAAGAAGAAGGAGAAGAAGAAGAAGAAGAAGAAGAAGAAGAAGAACTTTTCTACTTCTTCTTCTTCTTCTTCTTCTTCTTTTCTTCATATTCCTTCTTTCCTTCCTCTTCCTTGATTTTCTTCATCTTATTATGTCATTTGTGGACTAAATAGGCATTATGTCAAAAATGGACTAAACAGGCTAAATAAGAAGAAAAATACCGTTATCACGAAGGTGTAGGAATGGTCGGGGCTGCGCCAGTGGCAGACGGAGGTGAAGGACCAGTCGGGGTTCCGGCATTGGCAGACGCGGAAGGATTGGTCGATGCTTGTCGGGAGCCATGCTGAACCAAATATCATTTTCAATAATGTCTCGTTAGCATGATGCAAACTGAAATGTGAATAGTAGTAACTAAGGACCATTCAAATCAAACTCACCGTGGTCGCCGGAGCAATCTGGGGCATCGGCGGAGGGGCCTGACCGTTTTTCTCACACATGGTCTGCACATTTGGTTCTCATGAGTCACTCATATTAATTAGTTAGTAATGCGAACATTACGTGCATGATTGGGCTAAAATGCACGAGAAACGTACCACGATGAGCTCGTATAGGGCCCGGTTAGACGCCTCGTTCTGGTTCCTCTCCTCCTCCAACAGCTTAGCCGTCCTCTCCTCCATCTCCCTCTCCGCCGCCTCCCTTTTTGCCTCCTCCAAAATCGCCTGGGTCTTCAATCTCTCTTTCTCAACCAATGCCTGCAACACAGCACTCCTCGTTAGCATTGTAATCATCGACGGACGCACACACACAATGTAATGGAGGAAAGGTGAGAGAGTCCGTATAACTAACCGCCATGGCGAGCTCCGCGGGCTGTGCACGAGGCGTTATCTCAGGATCAGAGCTACTCAGGCGCTTCTTGATCTGCGGAGAGTCTTAGGACAACGTATCAGTCCATCACCAATGGCTTGAGAGCCATGGGACCTCCCGCCACCAAATATCATCACCAGCTCTGTATCAAAAGGATCCTGGCTCGGGTTAAAGTCCTCCCCTTTACTCGCTTTCCCCTCGTCTCTGTACTTCACAAGCTTGTGGTGGGAGGAGATGTTGGTGAAGCTCTCTGGATGATCTAGGTCAGACTCCGTGAATGGCTTGGCCTTCTTGTACGGGGCCATATGGGCCATGCCATAGAGGTCGAAAAGACTTGGCACAGGCTTCTTGTCGTCGTGCGCCTGAGAGAGAGGAACAAAATATTAGTTAAGGGCTCAAGCTAGCATGAAGAATGATATTGCTATGTAAATAGGTCATTTTGGAGCTAAGAAAGGTTATTATGTCATTTTCGTGGAAAATAAGCTAAGTTTAGGTCATTTTCAAGGTAACCAAGATTATTATGCCATTTTTGACCAAAGTATGCTAATTATGTCATTATTGAGCTATCCAAGGTAGTTATGCCATTTTTTAGCTAACTATAACATACTAGTCGCCGACCCGTGCACTTGCACGGGCTAGTATCATATGGAAAGTCAAAATATGTTCAAAATTTATTTTCTTAGAATTCTATCTCATTAGCATTTTTCAAGTGTTATATATAGTGTATTTTCATTTACTTTTATCTTTAATTATAGACGACCAAATAAAGGTAGTTCGAAATTCTAACGTTTACAGTGTCGTTGGAAAAATGAGCAGTAAGAATAGGTGATTCAGCCAGGTTTTTAACTCCAAAAGGTCATCTAGTTCTGATCCCCATTGACAAAGAGAACACAATAATTCTTCACCATCTGACTATGTGTAAGCATAATAATAATATGATATTTTAGGGTGGTGTTGCAATTACAGCCAGACAACAACAACAACAATAGTTATATATGTATCACAAATGGTCCCATTGATTTTCTGCACACATAAAATACAGTATATTAGATGGGCTGCCTTCTACGTAGGCCAAAAGAGACTGTCAATTATCAATTATATTTTGAATAAGACAATCGTACAATTGGATGATAGAAAATTTGCATAAAGGAAGAAGTAGAAAACATTCAAGGGCTAGGGAATATAAGTTATAAGGTGTGCTTCCATACACACCATATAAAATTTTGTTTCTTCATGCTTACAACCATTCCGGGTTAAGGATACAAAACAAAACCACACATCTATATATTATTTATTTTAGCACTTTCGTGAAGTACAATAGAATACATTTGACTTTCAATTGAAATAATATGCTTTAATATACACCATTGAGTTGCATCAGCCTTTCTAATATATTATTGAAGGGGGCGTACCAACGAACACATCATAAGTTTATCGTCAATTAATGTATCTTCTTGTTCCGTGTCTATTTCTGCACTTTGCTAGTCGTGTCAGCCTAACCGTATGCACCACGTTGTACTTCCAATATATATGAAACAATCAGAAAACAGAGTTGTTACGCTATCAATAGAGAACTGATATTATAATGGTCTTAGTGTGGACATACACAAATCTCTGACATAAAATTGAAATGAAGAGAATGGTATCGAGATGAAACCATATGTTTCTGCTTAAGTTAATCACTGTGCTAAACGCCATAGGATGTGGACATATAATCAGAACATAACCCAAAGCTGGCTCTGGCGACTCGGGGGCGAAAACCTAGCGCAGCCACCACCCCTCCCCCCACCCCCTCCCATCTCGCCGCCGCTAGAGGTTTCCGCCAGCAAAGCTCGCGCTGGACCCAGGGACGGCGGCGGCGGGGCGTCTCTCTCAATCCAGGTAGCAGGGCTCGGCGACGCGAGGCCCTCTGCCGGCGGCGCATCTGGCCGTGGTCGGTGGCGGTCTCATCCGACGCGAGCTGCCTCACGGTGGTGGTTGCGAGGCGGTGGCGGGCAGCTGTGCTGCGGCGGTGTGGCGGCCGGTGGACCTGGTGACCTGGATCTGGATCCAGCGAGCCGGTCAGGCGCGGCGCCGGCTTGCAGGTGGTGAAGGGCAGAGGAGTTGGGCGGCGCGGTGTGCGCGCACGGGCTGCGTGGTCGTGCGGGGGTGCAGTCTAGCCAGTGTGGGATGCTACTTGGCGCCCATATCTGCTTTTCCTGAACTCACCCGGCCAACCGGCATTCGTGGCCACGACCAGGGGGTCGGCGGTGGATGCCGTCGACAGAGTTTGACTACGGTGGTGGTGGGGTGTGGTTGGAGGCAAGGGCTTGAATGCAGGTGGCAGCCGACAACGACCTGACTCCGGCTGTGCAGGTGCTCGAGGTGAGCTTCTGTGTCAATGGAGCCTCATGCTAGTCTTAGTGGGGACGCTCGCCGTGGACTGGCAGGAGGGTGGGGAGGTCTCGGGCTGCAGGGCACATCGGTCAGCTTCAACGGAGATGACGGGGACGGGATGCTTCAGGCGAAAGCCTTGTGTCGATCCTGTCGGCAACGATGACGGCGACGCCTTCGAGCGCCGTTTCCCTTCTTGAAGGCGTCATCGGGAAGCTACTGTTACCCTCTTAATCGTGTGCCCCGGGCGAAAGCCTCAGATCCATCTCTGGATCGGACGACGACGGCGTCTCGATGTCGTTTCTCCCGCTTGAGGGCGTTGTTTTTGGGGGCCACGGATCCGCGGTTGGCAGCTTGATGTCTGGATTGGAGTGTTTGTTGGGTTGTTGGTGTGCAGGGTGGTGGCGGTGGAAGTGATCTGTGGCGGCGACCAATCCCTTGGTCACCTCGGTCCTGATGGTTGACCTTATCTCTTGGGGGCTCGTGGCGACGATGAGGTCTCGGTGTTCGGTGCCCTTCGACGGCGTCTGAGGCTTTGTGGCCTGGCATAGTGCTTTGGTTCTATCTATTTTTGATGGTGGCCGTGGTGTGGCCTAGAGGAGGTGCAGGGTCTGTCTCGGTGGAACATTGCCCTTCGGCACGGTCCGTAGCTCTCTTTGCCGCGACGTGGCTAGGCAGTGGGATGCCCTTCGACAGTGGTTGCGACTTCCTAGCTCTTCAAGGTGCAGAGTGATCGCAGGGCAGCCGGCAACTTCTTCTCTACGTCTTCTCGGTGACGGATCTCCTTTTGATTGATTCAACAAAGCTTGCTTCCGCTCTTCTCGTTCCAACTAGTGGTGTTGGGTGCTAAGTTCTTGGTGTTGGCTGCTTGTCGTAGCTCTTTTCTGGTTCTTCTTCTGTTCTTTCTTGTGCCTTCTTGTGTGTGTTGGTTGCTTTCTGTTGTACCTGATGTCTTCTATCTTTCTCTTATATATAATGAAAATGGTTCAGGCTGGCGTAAGCCCGCCGTAGGACCATAAAAAAAAAGAACATAACCCAAAAATAAAATGCGGCCAGATTTTTTTTTTCGAGAATGACGGGGGGGCCAGGGCCCCACCGGTTGTTGTATTACTCGAAAGACTTGGCAGTCAACAGAGTTTTTCATCGAAGAGATAAAAAACTACCAACTAAGCAGCAAAAACCGAAGAGGGGGAGAGGGAGAGTTACAGGGCTGAAAGAAAAAAAAGCACGCGTCTCCAGGAACAGCGCGCGATCAGGAGCGTTGTAACGGTGGCTCCAGAGCATGATGTCGTCCGCAGTTCTGGAGAGGATGTCGCCAACGTCGCAGTCGACGCCGTTGAACGTGGCGTTGTTCCGGGCTTTCCAGATCTGCCAAAGCAGCACTAGGAGCCCGTCCTTCCAGAGCGGAGGCGAGGTCGGAGCACCCGGGGGCGAGGAGAGAATCCCGCCAACCGAGTCGAAGGGGCCTAGTCCAAGGCGGCGCCAGGTGGAGGCTGCGCGCACGCACGAGGTGAAAATATGCACAACAGTCTCCTCCGCGGAGCAGGAGGCACACATACTAGAGGGGGCGCAGTTCTTCGCGAACAGGTTCACACGCGTGCTGAGGCGGTCACGAGCCAGCAAGCAAGCGAAGATCTTGATCTTCCTGGGAAATTTGGAGCACCAAATGTCGATGGAGGTCTGACAGAGCACTCCATTGGAGGAGAGAACCCGAAACGCAGCGCGTGAGCTGAACGCTAGGTCCTCGCCCCAAGCCATGAACCGACGGTCCGGAGTGTCACCAAGCTACAGGGCACGGATGAGAGCCCGGACCTCTCCCAGCTGAGAAGCAGCTACAGAGGAGAGGCGTCTCTGAAGATGAAGACCGTCGAGGGCGACCGCCGCCACGGAGGCGTTGGGGCGCGTGGAGTGGGAGAAGAGCGCCGCGTACTCGAAGCAGAGGGCACCACCGGGGCACCAGCGGTCATGCCAGAAGGAGGTAGTGCGCCCGTCCCCAAGCGCCACACGGGTGATGGCCCTGTACGTGGGGAGCCCCCGGCGGACGATGACCTCGAGGAAGGAAGGAGCCGAAGAGCAGTCGCCAATGTCCCCCCTGATGCTGCGGAGGAACCAGCTCTTCCAAGGGGGACAGTCCGGTTGGTGAAGCTTGTGGACGAAGTTGAGGAGCAGGCACATGTTCTGTCGTCGTAGATCGCGGATCCCGAAGCCACCCTCCTGCACATCTGCACACACATTATCCCAAGCAACAAGATAGCGAGCGCCAGAGCACGTATCCTTGCCGGTCCAAAAAAAGGCACGACGTCTACGGTCGATCATCTCAATCACACCAGAGGGAAGCAGATAGGAGCACATAAAATAAGTAGAGAGGTTATTAAGGACGGCATTACAAAGTACCATTCGGCCACCAGAGGAAAGGAGCAGGGCACGCCAGCCCGAAAGGTAACGGTCGAAAGAACGGATGAGGGGGTCATAGGCGGAGATGGGGAGCTTATGGGGAGACAGGGGGAGTCCTAAGTAGGGTTGAGGAAAAGAAGAGATAGGGCAGCCCAGGATCCCAGCCAAGGCCGCCGACAGTTCACCACTGCAGTGCATCGGGATGAACCCAGATTTGTGGAAGTTTATGGCGAGTCCGGTAGCGAGGGCAAAAGTGTCCAGCAAGGTTTTGAGGTGGGTAACCGAGGGAATGTCAGCGCGGCAGAGGATAAGGGTATCGTCGGCGTATTGCAGAACGGGGCACGGGAGGGAAGGGTCAATGGGGTGGGCGAGCCGCCCCTCGTCGGAAGCACGGCGAATGAGACGTTGAAGGACATCCGCAATGATAATAAAAAGGTAGGGGGAGAGCGCGTCTCCCTGACGCAGGCCATTGTGACAAAGGATCCAGTCCCCAGGAACATTATTCAGGAGAACCGAGGTGTGACCGGTAGACAAAATAGCGCGAATCCAACCGCACCACTTAGAGTCAAAACCCCGAGCCGAGAGGACGGTAAGGAGGCTGGCTCAGTTGACAGAGTCGAACGCCTTCCGGAAATCGATTTTAAACACCACAGTAGGAGCTCGCCGGGTATGGCAAACGCGAAGAAGGTCAGCAGCGTAGACAATATTCTCAGAGATGCGGCGGCCAGGGAGGAACCCGGTCTGATCGGGGTCAACTAGAGAGTGAATGTAGCGCTGCAAACGGGAGCACAACGCTTTGGTGATGGCCTTCATGATGCAGTTTTGCAGGGAGATGGGGCGGAAATCAGACGGCGAGCGAGCTGCCTCAAACTTAGGGAGAAGGACGAGGAAGGCTCGGTTTATGCGGGTGAGATCGAGAGTACCGTCATAGAAGTCATGATGTCCAAAGAGCCCCCTGAATCCGGCCCAAGAAACACTGGCCCACCTGCGACCGCTTCGAACTGGGCCTCATACCCAGCCGAAGACGGCCCAGACTCGACCGGTGGCCCCGCAGCGCCAATCAAGGATTTCAAACCCTAAACTCTATCTAGCTGGTATGGTAGTAGTAGCGACGGGCGACGGGCGGGCGTTTCGGCCGCCGGTTTCGATGCCGCCGGGAGTTTCGACGTCCATCACTCCCACTGATCGCCGGAGAGTGGGCGGGCGTTTCTGGGCGCTCGCCGAGGAGGAGAGTGGGGATGAGGATGAAGACGGCGGGCAGTCCGGCGGCGCCACGGAATACTCTCCGACTCCCTCCGATATGATTTGCGAAGCCTTTGCCCCCGGCTACGACGAGGACGAGGTGGCGGGGATGGTGGAGGCGATGATCCCCTCAGAGGATCCGGCGAGGTCCGGTCTGCCGCCCGGTGAGAACATGGAGGTGCTCCGGCGGGTGGTCCATCGGAGGACGGCTGCGTCTGCTCCTCGGCCATGGAAGGGGCCTATTCCCAAGGTAAGTCTCCCAAAACTTACTCTTCTCGATTTAGTCCCTCCGGAAGCATGGACGGTGGTCGTGAGAAGGAAGAAGGGCGGCCGTGCGGCGGCCGGCCGGCAGCAGATGGCGCCGGCGGCGTCGATCCCGATCGCTGATGTTCGGGCGGCGCGTTTGAAATCCTTGATTGCCGCTGCGGGGCCACCGGTCGAGTCTGGGCCGTCTTCGGCTGGGTATGAGGCCCAGTTCGAAGCGGTCGCAGGTGGGCCAGTGTTTCTTGGGCCGGATTCGGGGGGCTCTTTGGACGAGAGCATCGCGTACGTGCGAGAGGCATGCAACGATCCCTCTAATCCCGCTGGTCTCGTAGTGCGCCGTAGGGTTTCCTGCCGACGGGCTCCTCATCGTCGAACTGATCTTGGAGGGTGTGCCCGTCGAATCCCACCGCTGCGCATGGCGGGTCAGGGGGTCGCGGGAAAGAGCTCGACGGAGCCGGCCGGGTCGGCCCGTGCTGGTGTAGGACCGCTTGATGGCTCCGGCGGGGCGCACCGTGGAGTGCCGGCGGCGGGCCGGGGCGTTGCTCCGGCGGGTGCTAATCCTGTCGCCCTTGGCCGCGGTGGCGGTGCTCCTGTCCGGCCGCCAGCTCCGGCCCCTGTCGGTGCCGCGGGTAGAGGTGGTGGATTCCGCCGCCAAATCCGGCTACCAGTGCTGCCGCGGGTCGGGGCGGTGGCAATGGTGTCCGGCTGCCGATTCAGCGTCCGGCGGTGCCGACCGGGACTTTGTCCACCGCTGGGCGAGGAGGACTGCGGCCTCCCAAACCGGTAGCTGCGGCTCCGGGGAGCGGGACCCCTCCCCCACGACCTCCGGTGCCTGCATCCGTGGGGCGGGGTGTCGCCCGACGGTGCCTCGAGCGGCGCCACCGCCTCACTATGTCGCGAGACCGGTGCAAAAGCGTTCGGGCACATCGCAGACAAGGCTCGACACGGGGGATGGTGGAGCTAATGGACTGCCCAGAGGACAGTGGGGGGATGATGGTTTTGATGCTTATGGGGAGGGTCAGCACCGTGGTTCGTCGTCTACGGGAGGCGGACGCGGATACGCGTTGCAGAGTGATGGTTCTGCCGAAAGACCTTTCCTTGGTCCGACGGGTGGTTTTGTCGAAGGGACTACTGGCCCGAATAACCGGCAGAGAGGTGGATTCCGTGGCCATCATGGTGGTCGTGGTGGCGGCCGTGGTCGGGCCCGCAAGCAGCCCCCGCCACCGGTGGTGGCTGACCATCAGGCTTCGGATATGGCTGTTGATCCCGTGCGGTCGACTGAGCTGCCTAGCCAGGCATTGGAGGTCGTGACGGCATTGGCCAACGTGGATGCTACTGCTACTGGAGTGGCTGCGGAGGCAGGGGACAGGGCTGAGTCTGAGAGGGCGTCCAAATGGGCGCGTAAGAAAGAAAAGATGCTATGCTATCGTTGTGGTGAGAAGGGCCACTTTATTGCTGAGTGCATGGCGGAGCTCTGTAACACATGTGGTAAGACTGCTCATATTATGGGGGATTGCCCGGTTTTGCGTGACCAGGCTCCTGCTCTCACGATGTATGGAGTGTATTGTGCCGAGCTCACGTTCTTTGAGTCTCCGGTGGCGAGGGAGACTCGAGTTGAGACTCAAAGTTTGACAACTGGACTTGTGAAAGCTACCTGCGAAGCGATTTCTGAGGCTCAAATTGTGCAGCGACTCCAGGAACTGGCTCCAGGTGATTTTCAGTGGGAGCTCGTCCAGATTGAGGACGATGTGTTTAGGGTTGATTTCCCTTCGGTGGAAGATTTGCAGAAGCTGCTGAGTTTTGGGTTGTGTAAGGTGCTGGGTACTAAGTGTATCCTAGAGTTTCACGAGTGGAAAAAGGTGGAACCTAGGCAAACCGCTCACTCAGGTATGACTGCGGTTTTCAGGGGCACCATCTGAGGCTCTGACAGATGCTCGCGTGGTGGCGAGCTTGGGTATGATGGTTGGTAAGACCGAGGATGTGGACATGGCTTTTACCCGCTCACATGGGGTGGCCCGGCTCTTGGTGGGGGTTTTGGACATCGATTATGTCCCAGATAGGGTCAACTGGTTTTATGGGGGAGAGGTGTTCCCTCTTGAGATCGAGTTTGAGGATTCCGAGCTGTTTGCCGAGGTGGCTTCCGATGATGCTATGGATATGCACGAGGGGGATGATGATGCCGGTGCTCGTGGGAACCCGCATGATGAGGCGGGTCGTGACAAGACCAAGGGGTCGAGTCAGGATGCTCAGTTGCCAGGTGATGGTCCTGGAGTGGAGTCTCCCTCGGATCCGGCGGTACCCATGACTACGCTGCGGTTTGGATCCTTCGAGCCAGCATCTGCTCCTCCCAGGCTCTGGAGCGACAGGGTGGAGTCTGATGATTGTTTTGAGTGTATGCTTCCGCCGTTGGAGCTTGACGTGGTGGCTAGTCCTATGGAGGATGGGTTGTTCGGGACGCCCGTGGGAGGGGTTCGGGAGGTGGAGCCTCAGGTGGGGCCGACCTCTCCTACCATCTCAATGGTCTCGGGCCGGCAGGCGTCGACTGACTTGGTGGTTCGATTTGGGGAGGGGAGTCGGGGGCAGGTGGCCCCGGTCTCTCCTTCTCTCAGCCTGGCGCCGGAGACACCGGCGACGCCGGTGATGGTCGATTATGGGGAGGGTTGCATGGGTCAGGCGGACCCAGCTTTCCCTCCTGTGGGGATGCCGATTCAGGTGGGGTCGGCCAGCGCTGGGGGAGGGAGCCCGAGGCAGGCAGCCTCGGCTCTTGCCTCCCCGGTTGGGGCGGTGCCACCCGAGCCTGCTGCTGCGCTAGGGGGGGGGCGAGGCAGGTGGCCCTGGCTCTCCCCTCTTCCCCGGCGGTCAGGAGGACCGCCACTCCTTCGCCGACGGCTCTTCCCTCTGCGTCGGCAGGGGGGTGGGAGGAGGGCATGGGCAGGTGGCCCGCGCCTTCTCCTATCCGTCTATCCCCGTGGACGTGGATCCCCCGGCGGGGTTTGGGAGCCTGCAGCCACCTCGTCCGGTCTCCTCGGTTGATCCTCTGAGGGACTCAGCGCGAGGCTTTACCAGGGAGGAGGTCGTTGCTTTTGGCGGGATCCCAGACCCTGCCTCGACGGGGAGACGGTTCAGTGAGCGAGTCCACGAGCTTCCGGAGGCGGATGATATGCAGCAGCGGTGCGCTATGAGGGCCGCCAAGCTTCAGGACGCTGCTATCTCTGCTGGTATGTCCGTAAACATATCTAACTCGTTATTGCATTTTTCTAATGAGGAGATTATAAATAATGCAAACCAATTGGGAGTTTCACTAGGGGAGTCATATAGTGAGGTTTCCAAGTCGGTGAATGACTTGTTAGATTTGGAGGCGGAGCGTGCCTTAGAAACTATTCGTAATATTTCCGCGGTTAAACCAATGAATGACAATGAGATTGATGCATTAGGGGTTAGAGTGCTCGATAATATGTGTGTGGATCTAGCACCCTCTAATCAGGAGTCTGAGGACGATGATATGCCCATAGAGAATACAATTTTTTGTTCCAATGAGCCCGGTTATGAGGGTCGGGAGTCAGGACCTAGTAAACCCAAGCGTAAATGGAAACGGAAAATTTATCCCGATTCTGTAGTTCGTCGGAGTGCTAGGATTCGGACTACTAAAAAATTTCATGATGAGTGATGAAAGGAATCTTTTGGAATAGCAGAGGTCTGAAAGACTTGGCTAAAAGAAGGTTTCTTGCTGAGGCATCACTGGAGCATCGTTTAGATTTTATTGCTCTATCGGAAACTGGTAGAGACAACTTTGCGCCCCAGTTCCTTTCCTCTCTTGCGGGTGGTGTTGATTTTGATTGGCATTGCCTTCCTCCGCGAGGAAGATCGGGTGGTATCTTGCTGGGTGTGAGATGCGATTCGCTTGAAGTTCGGAGTGTAGTGATGGGTGACTTCGCCGTTAAGTTTCGAGTCAGGTCTAAGGTTGATGGTTTCAACTGGGCGTTGGTGGCGGTTTATGGTGCCGCACAACCCGAACTTAAACCGGAATTTTTGGCGGATCTTGTTCGGATTTGTGGGTCCGAGCAGCTTCCAATCTTAGTTGGGGGTCACTTCAATATCATTAGGAGGACAGAGGAGAAGAATAATGATAATTTTGACGGCAGATGGTCGTTCATGTTCAATACTATCATTGAAAGCTTGGATCTGAGAGAGATAGAACTTTCTGGTAGAAAGTATACCTGGGCTAACTCTCTGCCCAACCCGACTTACGAAAAGCTTGATCGCGTTCTTGCGAGTGTGGAGTGGGAATAGAAGTTCCCGCTTGTGACGGTTCAAGCTCTTTCACGGGGTTTTTCCGACCACACACCCCTGTTCGTTGACTCAGGGGAGCCGAACCACGTGGGAAATAAAAACACCTTCTCTTTTGAGATGGCCTGGTTCGAACGCGAAGGATTCCTAGACCTGATCGCTAGGGAATGGGCGAAGGGTGTAGGCGGTAGGACTGCGGTCGAGCGTTGGCAAAATAAGATTAGGAGTTTGAGAAGCTTCTTACGGGGCTGGGCTAAGCACCTTAGTGGGGTATATAAGGTTGAGAAGGACAGGCTCCTCTCTCTTATACAGAATCTGGATGTTAAGGCTGAATCCATGATTTTGACGCCTGCTGAGCTCCAGGTTAAAACTGACGCAGAGAAGAGGTTAAAAGAACTTCTCCGTGAAGAAGAATTGAAGTGGGCTCTGCGGGCTAAGGTTCGCAAAGTGGTCCAAGGGGACGCGAATACTCAATTCTTTCATCTGATTGCTAATGGTAAGCACAGAAAGAAGAGAATATTCCAACTCGAGCAAGATGAGGGCACTATTTTAGGACAGGATAACCTAAAAACATATATAACCGAGTATTATAGGCAGTTGTTTGGCCCTCCGGAGGATAATTGTGTATCGCTCGAAGAGTCCAGAACTGAGGATGTGCCTCAACTCTCGGCAGCTGAAAATGAGATTCTGGTTGCCCCATTTTCGAAGAAGGAGGTGTTTGATGCTATAGCACAATTGAAAAATAATAAGGCTCCCGGTCCGGATGGATTTCCGGCGGAGTTCTACAAAAAGTGCTGGCATATTATTAAGGGGGATTTGCTACCTATGTTTCATGATCTGTTCTCTGGACAGCTTCAATTATTTCACTTGAACTTTGGCACTATTACACTGCTTTCGAAGAAGACGGATGCTGTGAGAATTGAGCAGTTCAGGCCGATCTGCCTTCTCAATGTTAGTTTTAAAATCTTCACCAAGGTCGGGACTAATAGGCTCACACAGATTGCGCATTCTGTGGTGCAGCACTCCCAAACCGCTTTCATGCCGGACCGCAACATCCTTGAAGGGGTGGTCGTTCTCCATGAAACACTCCATGAAATCCATTCCAAGAAGTTAGATGGTGTCATTTTCAAGGTGGATTTCGAGAAAGCGTACGATAAGATTAAATGGCCCTTTCTCCAACAGGCATTGCGTATGAAAGGTTTTGATGCAGCCTGGCGACGCCAGGTTGAATCATTTACGCAAAAAGGCAGTGTGGGAATTAAAGTGAATGACGATATTGGTCATTACTTCCAGACACATAAAGGCCTAAGACAAGGTTAGCTATCTTGTTTAACATTGTGGTTGACATTGGCCCTTTCCCCTATCTTGTTTAACATTGTGGTTGACATGTTAGCTATCTTGATAGGAAGGGCTAAGGAGAATGGTCAAGTGGGTGCCTTGGTACCTCATCTGGTTGATGGAGGTGTATCCATCCTTCAGTACGCTGATGATACAATCATCTTTATGGAGCATGACCTGGCCAAGGCGCGAAATATGAAGCTGGTGTTATGCCTTTTCGAACGATTGACTGGGTTAAAGATTAACTTTCATAAGAGCGAGCTGTTCTGCTTTGGTAGAGCCAAAGACGAACAGGAAGCTTACCGGCAATTGTTTGGGTGCGAGTTGGGGGATTTACCTTTCTCTTACCTAGGTATTGCAATCCATCATAGAAAGCTGACCAATAGAGAATGGAAGTGCATCGAAGACCGGTTCGAGAAGAAACTGAGTTGCTGGAAGGGCAAGCTCATGTCATATGGAGGCCGATTAATTTTGATTAATTCGGTGCTCACGAGTATGCCTATGTTTCTCTTATCGTTCTTTCAAGTCCCAGTTGGTGTTAGGAAAAGACTGTACTTTTATCGATCGCGTTTCTTTTGGCAAGGTGATGATCTTAAAAGAAAATACAGACTTGCAAAATGGGATATCATCTGTAGACCGAAAGACCAAGGGGGTCTTGGTATTGAGAATCTTGAAGTCAAGAACAGATGCCTTCTTAGCAAGTGGCTGTGGAAGCTTTCTTTTGAGACTGAGGCCATGTGGGCCCAAATCCTTCGCAGCAAGTACCTACAGACAAAGTCCTTGTCTCAGGTCACTGTCAGGCCAACTGACTCGCCGTTCTGGAAAGGCCTGATGAAAGTCAAACAATCGTTGTTTAATAGGACAAAGGTTCTTATTGGTAACGGCGCTAGTACACGATTCTGGGAGGATACTTGGCTCGGTGAGACACCCTTGGCCATTCAATATCCGTCTTTATATCGTATTGTTCAACGACGTGAGGTGTTCGTTGCTACGGTGTTTCAATCCAACCCCCTTAATATTCAGTTCAGACGGTCGTTAGTGGGCAATCGTTGGGAAGATTGGCTCCGTCTAGTTCGAAGACTAATGGATGTCCATCTTTCTCAACAACCCGATGAATTGAGCTGGAAACTGACTAGGTCTGGAGTTTTCACGGTTAAATCAATGTATATTGATGTGATTAATTCGAACTCCATTCCTACCTCCAAGCATGTTTGGGCTGTCAAAGTTCCTTTGAAAATAAAAGTGTTTATGTGGTTTGTCCATAAACAGGTTATTTTAACCAAGGATAACTTGATTAAGCGTAATTGGACAGGACCTACGAGGTGTAGCTTCTATGATCGGGACGAGACGATCAAGCATCTCTTTTTTGATTGCCCGCTTGCCAGAGTACTTTGGCGGACGGTTCACATTGCTTTTAATATTACTCCACCGAATTCTGTCACCACGTTATTTGGGACATGGCTCACTGGGGTTGAGCCTGAATTAGCGAGACATATACGTGTTGGAGTTTGCGCTTTGTTGTGGACTATCTGGACTTGCAGAAATGATTTGGTTTTTAACAGAATATCACGTATTCATTTTTTGCAGGTTATTTTCCGAGCCACGGCCATGATCCGTTCATGGTCGCTACTCACTCCGATGGTGGCCAGGGAGCATCTGGTTACTGGATCTATCCGCTGGGAGATGGTAGGTCGGGATATCTTCAACCGGTTTGGATGGCGGTCATGTAATAGGATAGGCAATTAGTTTACCTATCTATATTTAGCCAGCCGGATGTGGCGTCTTTTCTTGGCTAGTCTGTGTGTCCAGCCTCTTTTGCTCTGTGTGAGCTGTCTTTTCATTACTTTTCTGTCGGAGACTTTCGAACCTTGTTGGAACCTTTTATTTCGTTAATAAGAGGGCCGTATGCATCACTCTGATGCAGAGGCCGGGGAGACCCCCCTTTTCGAAAAATAGAAGTCATGGAAGACCCCTTCGACATCCGCAACGACAGTATCCCAGAACGAGGCGTAGAAAGAGGGGCCGAAACCATCCGGTCCGGGGCTGGAGAGACGGTTCATGTCGAGAAAGGCCCGACGGATCTCGTCCGGGGAGAAGGGGGCCGTGAGGTCACTGGGGAGCGGAGTCGAGTCGGGGTAGAGGTCCGAGAGGGAAAATCTCCAGCAGCAGGCTGGCGCCGTACCCAGGAGATCCTTGTAGAAGGTCCGGAGGGCAGCAGCTTTGTCCTCATGAGAATGGAGGTCGGCCCCGTTGACAGAAAGGACGGGGATACAGTTTCACCGGAAACGTGAGGAGGCGGAGGCGTGAAAGAAGCCAGTATTCTCGTCCCCATCCACGGCAAAGCGAACTTTGGCACGGAGCTTCCAGTACAGGACCCGCTCTTTGATGGAGAGGTGCAGGGCGTCGATAGTGAGAGTTCGGAGGAGACGCTCGAGGGAAGAGAGGGGGCGCAGCTCTTCAACGCGATCAAGGAAGCCAACGAGCACGCGGCAGTCCTGCTCACGGCGGGAAGCAGGCGCCGCCCGTCTCGTCCAGCGTTTACAACAAAGCCTAACTTGACGAAGACGAGCAACGAGTCGAGTAGTAGGATCCGGCCGAAAAGCGGAGGCCCAAGCTGCAACGACCACAGAGCGGAACAATGGGTGCAGCGCCCAAGCCTTCTCATAGCGAAAGATGCGGGTTTTGGGGGCGGCGGAAGAGATCGACGCAACCAGGGGGACGTGGTCGGACGTAGAGCGGGTGAAGGATGAGAGGGTGGAAGTGGGAAACCTAGCATCCCACGACACGTTGACAAGGACCCGGTCGAGCCGAGCAAGGATTGGGGAGGACTGGCGGTTGGACCACATGTAAAGACGGTCGCGGAGGGGGAGGTCAATTAGAGAGAGCTCATTGATGAAGTCATTAAAGAGTGCGGCCTCGGTCCGGCAGAAATTAGCATTGTTGCGGTCTTCGGGAGAACGAGTAAGATTGAAGTCGCCCAAAACGGCCCATGGGATGGCGTCACCGGGGGCATGGCCGGAGAGCTCGGCAAGGAAGCTGCAAAGAGAAATATGAAAATCAAGCTCATTGCACGTAATCAGATTGGGGGATTTTGCCAATATAGTGAAGCTGCAAAGAGAAATATGAAACAACAATTAATTCGAAATAAATGATTCTAAAGATGTTCCAGACTTCCAGTATTGATATGCAAGAAAATGGCTACTGCACATTAATTAGCCACCGTACTGAGAAAGAATGGACTGACTATACCATCAAATACCATCATGCGTTTATACATTTTGTTTTGCAGGAAATCATGCGTTTATACATAATACGTGCAACTTACCAGGCTAAATAGAATAACGTGAAGATCTCACAATTAAACAGGGAGATCTCTTTTATTCAAAAATAGGTACCTGCAGCTGAGAGTCTTGCCACAGAATCGGTTGTTGTTCATCTAAATCAAGGTCAAGACATGTCTGAATAATCCTGGCATCAAAGAAATCGTACAGGTTAGAAACCCAAGTGCAAAGAAACTATAATATTCTGATAGAGACTATGGAGAGAAGAACGAACCTCAGAAAGAAACCCTGAAAATGCACCAAAACATAAAGAGTAGAATCTGAGAAGAAGAAATCAAATCAAAGTAGGAGAAAAATGATCTAGCTGCTGCTTACTCTTGACCGTCCCTTTCAAATAGCCACCATCCGAACACATTCAAGCACACTTGATGAGAGAAAAAAGGAAAAAGTTCACCACTCCATTCTCTATCATCTACTTGGTGTGAAAAGAAACATTAATAATTCTGGACGTGCAACAAATTTGTATAAAGGGAACATGACAGAGATTACGGTCGATTTCGTTTGCAGCGATAAGAAAATAGTTGCCAACTGACAAATTGTTTAATCTGCACACAACACAATAGCTACCGATTTAATGAGTATACAAAATCCATATAATTCATTTTCAGCTGAATTTGCAAGCATGTAGAAAATATATCTGCAGAATAGTAGCTATTCTTTGGATCCTATACCATGTATAATGCACCATATTATAAACTACATTTAGGACCTTGAGCTCTAGTTTGAAGCATCTATTGTTGGATTTTATACATAATTTTATCCTTTTTCAACTATAAATCAGCAGAATCATCTGAATAGAAATAGCCCACGCATAGCTACGTTCTTGAAACATTACCTCATACACATTGTGAGCAGGTCCAACAGTTACACGACTAAACTGCGGAAAGCCAAAACTTGATCTGAACAGCATCAATCTAACTACTGTGAATCAGCAACTAAACTTCGAAACCTTAGCCACATATGTCTCTAAGAAAAGATAAAGGCTCTCTTGTTAGGAGAATCCTCCTACTACTACAACAGGTATTTACTTTAGAAACAAAGTAACAACCACTGATTTGATCCGTTTGTGCTTCTATGATGGGCATGACCTATTGGATAATTAGGGAAGCATAAAATTGGAAGTACAGATCCAAGTCAAACCTGTAGTTTTTTCCAATAAGAAGCAGAGAGGAGTAGACAAAAGAAACGCTCCAAAATGACTCATCCAGTTTCTTACAACATAAGAAGATGTGCTTGCGTTCGTTGGGTGGAAGTACGGCCATATCTTCGATGAATTGCATCCCTTAACTGGATTTTATGGCACCTCAGCAAAGATGAACCGCAGGTCTGCAGTGTGGTTGTGACAGTTGAGATTTCTGCATGAAGATGAAGGGGACAGAAAAAGGCTCATTTAACCGTTTTACTTGAGGTCTGCAGATAGGAAGCAGGGGCCGACCTGGAAGAGCAGCGCTTTCGCAGATTGAATCCCCTAACTGGATTGTATGGCTCCAACAAATCTTATTCGTCCTAGTTATACGTATCTAGATAGGTCTGTAACTAAACGCATATCAACAAAATCCTACAGAACGAACCCTAAGGTTGCACTTGTTCTTTTAGATCGCACTACATAAAAATTCCTAATAACAAAAACCTAGTGGCATCCTTGCTAGCTCCTTAATTACCTGCAATCAGTGTACCATAGTTCTTCGACTCAGCAGCTTCCCCAACAATGGCTTATGTCCGGTCAGATTTAGGTAACACCTCCGTCTCAACAACATCGTTTATCATGTGTTGCGGTTTGGTTGGGCTTCGCATCTGAGGAGATTGGAAGGCCCTTTCTCTTCATCCAAGATGGACCGCATGTCTGCAGCGTGGTTGGGAGAGTTCAGATTTCTGCGCCAAGATGAAGAGGGTCGCAAGGAACTCACCGAACTTTGTTGCATTAAGACTGCAGAAGATGGGACGGAGGAGGATGAACTGGAAGAGCAGCCCTAGGGATTTGTGGATTACGCCCAGGTGCCTCATGGGATAGACTACGGGAGGAGAATTGGGCCACGGAGGTGTTTTTTTTAAATTACGTGGAGCATGACGTGGGACAATAGACCAGGACTCTTGAGGTTTCTCATGGACGTGAGAGATACGTAATAGATTTTATTAGAGCTATACCTGAGAAATTAAGGGAGATTTGACATGGGAAAGATGCGTGAGATTTCAGTTTTTTTTCGTGTGAGAATTTAAGTTTTTTTTTCCGTTCTATGAATCAATATACACAGTAATAATTCGGTCCCACCAGATTAACGGTTCGTACATTCTAATTAACGTGGGAATTTGTAGGAAGTGCCTAATTAGTATAGGTATAGAGGTATAGACTAGCACAAATGCCCGTGCGTTGCAACGGGAGACAAAAAAACCCACTTTACTAATGCAATGGCTCACATCATGAGACATGATGATATCAACAAACTCCTTGAAATCCTCCACATTGTCACATGAGAAACAACATAATATGAGGAGCGTTTTACAAATATCACACATCTTTCTATGATATAACAGGGAAAAGTGCGGAGTTTGAGTCGCACACAGTAGGGACTCCGAGTCTGATTCCTTGTACTTTGGTGACGGGTGCTAGTGAGTTGATCAGAAAAATAAGAGTAAAGATGTTTTCTGTTCTCAGAAAAGTATAGCACATGACCAACAAAAAATAAACACCTTTTTATTGTGATTTAGACTTTTTTTTGCATGTGTTATACATAATATTTTTCTCTTGAGTTAAAAAATTCCGGTACGTCAAATATTAGTATTACAACGTCATATCTTAGTCCTTGACGTCAACAGTTCTGATATAAAGAAGTGGTTCAACTGTGGTATATGCACCTAAACAAAACTCCTACCAATTCAGTTACAAACGAAGCGGTTCAACAAATTTAGACACAAAAGAAGAAATTCATCATCCTCGACCATGTAGGTAAATTATGATATTTTTGCACCAGACCGTCTGATCTGGTAGACCGGTCGCACATGTGATGATGATCCGATTGCATAGTCCTATCATGTCCACCGTGGGTGATGTTGTGTAAGCCATGCGTTCGCACATCACATTAATTTTTTGAATAACCCCCCCCCCCCCCCCCCCCCCCCCCCCCCGCAAATTTTTTTTGAATAACTCAAAATCATGATTGGCCCCGATCTAAGTTTTTCTCCAGTGCAAAGACATCTAATTTTGTATATGCTCATGTTTCTTTTGTATGTGCTCAAGTCTCAACTTGCATGTTCCATAAAAAATTTGTACGCATGTTTTTTTATATATTTCTGACTCATAATGGAGTGTGGCATACATGCTTTTTGTTCCAAATATGGTTTTGCTTCCTTCTCTCATCCCCATTCGTGATTTAATTCCTCATTCCTTGTTTGGTTTTTAATCACATATGAAATCCCTCGTTCTTTCCTTATTATCTCAATTCCTCTTTCTTTCCTTATATTCTCTCAATGCCTCTTTATTTCCTTATTCTCATTCCTTGTTTGGTTTTAATCCCTCTTTCTTTCCTTATATTCTCTCAATGCATGTTTCCTTTCTTATTATGAGACGTCTGATTTCCTCCCTAATGATTCCTGAGATGGCTCCTCGATATCCAAAAGAAAATCAAGACGTATATCAATTAGGAAAATTAGGTCTAAGGGAGCGAGGTGGGACTATTTAATAGGTTAATCAACATTGTATTCTCATATGTTGCGATCCAGCTTAGTCCACATTTTTTTTGCATTGGCCGCCTGGGATTATTTGACAGGCGTGAAACCATTTGTTCAAACACAAAAACATCCTAGGTCAACTGGCGACGGCTTGGCATGTTAGGTCTGGAGGTTTTGAGTTTGATCCCACCGAAGAACAGTTTTTTTCTGCCTTCTTTTATACAGAAGTTGGGCCGGCTGACTTGGGCTAGATAGACGTTTGACAAAAAATTTGATGGGCCGTCTGAGTTAGACATAGCCACAGCGACGACGTACGACAAAATATGGATCGTTAACGGCGGATGAAATCATCGTAATGACGGATGAAACTACAGACGGTTCCCCGAATTAGTACCACCTCGCGTATATGTTTTAAATTCAATCTCAAAGCGCAAATTCATGGGAGGAAACGTATTGTGATGGTGAACCCGACAAAGTCAATCCGTGCTTTATTATTAGGAAAAATAGATAGATTTAGGCATTCTATAGAGCTATCTAAGGTTATTATGTCATTTTAGAGCTAATTATGTCATGAATGAACTAGCTAAGATTAGTTTAGGTCGTTATTGAGCTATCGAATGTAGTTATGCCATTTTTAACTAACTAAAGCATATTAAGTCATTTTATAGAGCTATCTAAAGGTTATTATGTCATTTTAGAGCTAAATATGTCATAAATGAACTATCCAAGGTAGTTATGCCTTTTTTTTAACTAACTAAGCATATTAAGTCATTTTGGAAGGGATAAATGCTACCATGAAGAATGAAATTGCATGAATCATGTAGCAAACCACATACTCAGTTATCCCCGTACTCAAACAGGTTGGAGCTCCCTTGATGGTGTCACTACTGGAATCAGCTAATTTGCCATCTGCCAGCTCTTTGCCGTCTGCTAGCTGACGGCAAAGAAGCTCTTTGCCATCAGCTACCCAAAAGCAGACGGCAAAGAAAGGGCAGACGGCAAAGAACTTTGCCATCTGCCAGCTCTTTGCCGTCCGCTGGCGGACGGCAAAGAGTGAGGTGGCCCCCACCCCCCGCCCATTTGGGAAAAACTTAACGGGCCACCTCTTTGCCGTCCGCTAGCAGACGGCAAAGAGGCAAAAAAGCGGACGACAAAGAGGGGCGGACGGCAAAGAGCTCACTACCTAACGGCCCGTACCCCCGCCCGTTACTCACTTCTTCTCTCCCTCACCGTTTCTCTCCTCCCACCCCCCCGCCGCCGCCGCCCGCCGCGTGCCGCCGCCGCCCCGTCGCCCCCGCCGCCCCGGCTCGCCGCCGCCCCAGGGCCCCGTCGCCCCCACCGCCCCGTCGCCCCCCCGCCGCCCCGCGCCCCACCGCCCGGGCCCGGCCCCCCACCGCCCCGTCGACCCCGCCGCCCCGGGGCCCGTCGCCCCCACCGCCCCGTCGCCCCCCCGCCCCGGCCCCCCGCCGCCCCAGGCCGCCTCCTCCACCGCCCCGCCCCCTCCTTCACTGGCCTCCTCCACCCCCCAGGTGAGCCCCCCTTTTTTCTATTTTTTTTCCTTTTTAGTTTTAGTTTTAGTTTAGATTTAGTTTTAGTTGTAGTTTTAGGTTTAGTTTTAGTTTTAGGTTTAGTTTAGTTTGAGGAAAGAAGAAGAAGAAGAAAAAAGAGGAGAGGAGGAGAAGAAGAAGAGGAAAAAGGAAAGGAAGAAGAAGAAGAGGAGGAGGAGAAGAAAAAAGAAGAAGAGGAAGAAGAAGAAGAAAAAAGAGGAGAGGAGGAGAAGAAGAAGAGGAAAAAGGAAAGGAAGAAGAAGAAGAGGAGGAGGAGAAGAAAAAAGAAGAAGAGGAAGAAGAAGAAGAAAAAAGAGGAGAGGAGGAGAAGAAGAAGAGGAAAAAGGAAAGGAAGAAGAAGAAGAGGAGGAGGAGAAGAAAAAAGAAGAAGAGGAAGAAAAGGAAGAATAGGAAGAAGAAGAAAAGGAAAAAACCACGACCCGACACGGCACCCCGACCCCGACCCGGCACCCCGACACGACACCCCGACCCCTAGACCCCGACCCCGACACCCCGACCCCGACCCGGCACCCCGACCCGGCACCCCGACCCGACACCCCGACCCCGAGACCCCGACCCCGTGCCTGACCCGACACCCCGACCCCGACACCGACATGGCACCCCGACCCCGACCCGGCACCCCGACCCAAGACCCCGACCCCGAGACCCCGACCCCGAGCCTGACCCGACACCCCGACCCCGACACCGACACGGCACCCCGACCCGACCCGGCACCACGACCCCGAGACCCCGACCCCGACCCCGACACCCCGACCCCGAGCCTGACCCGACACCCCGACCCCGACACCGACACGGCACCCCGACCCCGACCCGGCACCCCGACCCGACACCCCGACCCTGAAACCCCGACCCCGACCCCGACACGGCACCCCGAGACCGACACGACACCCCGACCCCCGACACCTCCCGAAAAGGTGTTCTTTGGCCTTCCAGAAGCCGATGGGGTCATATATTTGTGAATTATTAGTTAGGTCATATATCTTTCGATTTTGTTATGAAAAACATCATATATAATTGTGTTGATCGGGTAGTTTTAAATGTGCAGTTGTTTCATCGCGCGAGGTTTGGTGTTCGACGACCTCGCCGTGCGTTTGACGAGCTCTGCCCCTTCGTTCGTGGGTGAGCACAAATGACATGTCCTCCTCCCCCATTAATTATTTGATCTATTCCGATGAAACTTGATAGCTAGCTACATATGTGTCTTGAATCATCAGTATGCGTAACCAATATGTGTCTCCCGTTCGAAAGCGTCATAGTTATAAATATGCATGCATTTGCATATTTATAACCATGATTCTTTCGAATTGTCCAACGCTATCCATGCACAGCCCGAGTATGTTTAGATTGGGTTCGTTTTCCCATATGCTTTGCTCCGGATCCGACGCATAAATTTCGTCAGTGCCTCCCCTGTTGTTCTCCGAGTACACATCCTCTCTGTTTATTGCAGACGTGTATCAGGAGAACAGCGGGGAGGTGCTGCCGAAATTTTGCGTAGGATCCGGAGCATAGCATGGGAAAATGAACCCAATCTAAACATACTCGGGTGGGATTAGGACCTATCATTACCTATTAGAGTGTAGGTTGCATGGACGTAATAAAATTGACAAAGTAGATCAACTGATGAATATATACATTGTGAATTATATATATATATTTGTTGTGTGTCTAGTAGCTCTGAAAGTCAAGATGAGTGATCGTGCGTGGATGTACACCGGTCACACTGGTCAGAACAAATGGAGCACTGAATGGTTCACAAAAACCAAGGGGTTTGTGCGAGCCGCATTTGCAAATGGCCAGAGGAAAACCTGGTGCCCCTGTTTACGGTGCGGCAATTGGGAAAAGAGGACAGAGGCTGAAATGGGCAAACACCTGCAGAAGAGTGGTTTTACGCCCGATTATACGGTGTGGACATTTCATGGTGAGTCTGCCCAACGTGACCGAGCTGAGGTGGATCATCGTCGCACCGACGAGCATGGTACCGGGATGGAAAACATGGTGCAAGACTTTGATGATGCTCGGGATTCGGACGAGGAGATGGAGGAATCTGCAAAGGCCTTGAATGAAATGTTGGAGTCTTCAAAACGTCCGCTCCATGAGCACACTGAGCTTTGTCAGTTGGATGCCATCTCACAAGTAATGGCTCTGAAGGCTCAGTTCAACTTGGGCAGAGAATGCTACGACGCAATGATGACAGTATTTGGACGCTTTCTACCCAAAGGCCATGTAATGCCTGCAAACCTGTACCAGTCGGACAAAATCCTCCGTGCACTGAAGATGCCCTATGATAAGATACATGCCTGTGAGAAAGGATGTGTCTTGTTTAGGATTGACTATGCGGACTTGAACTATTGTCCCATTTGCAAGTCTTCCAGGCATGTTGTGGTAGACAACGGTATGGGTGAGAAGACACAGACCAAAATCCCCGTTAGTGTTCTTCGGTATATGCCAATCGTACCAAGACTCAACGTCTTTTCATGGTCGAAGAGACGGCCAGACAGATGACATGGCACAAAACGGGCAAAAGAACCGAACTAGATGCAGATGGGAATCTGATGATTGTACACACATCGGATGGTGTTGCGTGGAAAAGGTTTGATGAATTACATGGTTACAAAGCGGCAGTTCCGAGGCATCCTCGAGTCGGCATCAGCACGGATGGGTTCAGTGTGTTTGGTATGACAGCAGCCCAATACAGTTGTTGGCCCGTATTTGTCTTTCCACTCAATCTCCCCCCCGGACAGATTATGCAAAGAAAGAACATTTTCCTGACGTTGATAATTCCAGGGCCCAACTATCCGGGGAAAAATATGAATGTGTACATGCAACCGCTTAAGGACGAATTGCAAGAAGCCTGGGATAATGGGTTCAAGACATACGATGCCTATAGCAAACGGAACTTCATAATGCGTGTCTGGTACATGTACTCGACGCATGACTTGCCGGCGTATGCGCTATTCGTTGGCTGGTGTGTGCATGGAAGGTTCCCGTGCCCCACATGCAAGGGAGCTCTTGAGTTTCGTTGGCTTCAGGCCGGTCGCAAGTTTTCTTGCTTCGACATGCATAGACAGTTCCTGAATCCTCGCCATAAGTTCAGGAAAGACAAGAAGAACTTCATTAGAGGTAGAGTTGTCAAAAACTCTGCACCACCTGCATTGACAGGCCAACAGACCATGGATCAGTTAAACGCTCTCGAGCCAGATCCAGAGCGTCCAGGGTACTTCAAGGGGTATAATTCTAAGCACGCCTGGACTCACAAAACATGCTTATGGGATCTGCCTTACTTCAAAGACCTCCTTTGCCCACACAACATCGACGTGATGCACACTGAGAAGAATATCGCCGAGGCACTTTTTGGTACATTGTTCGGCATAGATGGGAAGTCAAAGGATAATACTAAGGCTAGAGTCGATCTGGAGGCGCTATGTGATAGGCCGTTACAAAACATGAAAGAACCGAAAGGAAAGCAGAACTGGACGAAGCCAAAGGCATGGTTCAATCTTGGAAGGCCAGCTATGAGGGAAATTATCTTGTGGGTGAAAATGCAGTTGATGTTCCCCGATGGGTATGCAGCGAATCTACAGAGGGGAGCCAGTCTTGATAAATTGAAGATATTTGGTCTCAAGAGTCATGATTGGCACATATGGATTGAGCGGGTAATGCCGGTGATGTTGCGTGGCTTCATCCCTGAGGATGAATGGCTAGTACTGGCAGAACTCAGCTATTTCTTCCGTGTTCTTTGTGCGAAAGAACTATCGCCTGGCGTGCTAGAAGAAATGGAAGAGTTGGTGCCGGAGTTGATCTGCAAGTTAGAGAAGATCTTTCCACCGGGCTTCTTTAATCCAATGCAACATTTGATTTTGCATCTCCCGACCGAGGCAAGATTGGGGGGGCCCGTGCAAAATCGTTGGTGCTACCCAACTGAGAGGATGCAGAAGACGCTTCGACAAAAATGTAAAAATAAACGTAGAATTGAAGCATCGATGGTTGAGGCATTCATCACTGAGGAGGCGGCAAACTTCGTGACAGCACACTACGAAGCCAAAAATCGTCATTTGCATAATCCGAAGCCTTGGTACAATGCTGACGACCCTAAAAAGGGTGGATCCAACCTCAGCCTATTCAAAGGGAATCTCGCACCAGCCAGTGTTATAAATCCAGTATCTTTGGATAACGAACAATGGCGGACCATTTCGTTGTATATCTTCAACAACCTGATAGAAGTGCGGCCGTACATCGAGTAAGTTCTCGGTACATAGTTTCGCAACTTCTATTTCCTTTGGACTGCTCTTATTCCTGGATATTTCATATAGTCGATACGTCGCCTTATTCTCGTATGGAGCGGTGATCCAAAAGGATTCTGTCGAAGAGTATGAGCTTCTCGCAAAGCAAGGAGGCGGCTATCCCGGTTTCATCTCTTGGTTCAAACAAACGGTAATTTCTATTAGACTTGTAGGCTAATTTGTAGGCGGCTATCCCGGTTTCATTCGCTAATTTGAGCGTAATGCAACAATCCTTTCATATTAAACTTGTAGGCTAATTCAGAGTCTATGGACGGCGAATTGACACAAGTCGCTAATGGTTTTGACTATAAGGTCCGTTCATTTGACAAATACGACATCAACGGGTATCGCTTTCGTACCTATGGCAAAGAGTTATCTATGGCCGACCGAAAGTCTACAAATTGTTGTGTATCTGCTATCGGCGAAGGAGGTACCGAGTATTATGGGAGAGTTGAAGCAATTTATGAACTTCTATTCTATGGTGAAAACCCACCGAATGTCGTAGTCTTCAAATGTTATTGGTTTCAGCCGAAGGAGACTAGAAGGACTCATGAACATATAGGGCTAGTTGAAATCAACCAAAGCACCCATTTAGATGTTCCTGATGTCTATATTACGGCTCAACAGGCGACCCAAGTATTCTATCTACCGTGGGCCTGCCAAACTAATCCAAATCTGAAAGGTTGGGATGTCGTTTATGAAGTGCCGCCACGTGCTAGACTATCTCCCCCAAAGGAAGAGGATTATGAACCTCACATTAACCCAGACACATATGAAGGAGAATTCTTCCAAGAGACACGTCTTTCCAAAAAGCGTTTCAAGAACTGCTATACTTCACCCCAAAACATTGAAGTAGACAGCGACAGTGAATCCGACATCACCCCAGAGGAGGAACAAGAAGAGCCGGAACAAGAAGAGGTTACTGCTGCGGATGACCTGTCATTGCTTGACCGATTACGTCAAGGTGGCCTTGCACATGTTGATGCCACTAAACCCTATGAGACCGTCATTGATTATAGTGATGATGATGATTATGCATTTATTGATGATACTGATCGAGATTATTAGTAGTGTCAGGTATTAAATGTTTTAATGTTGTACTTGATGATGATACACTTAAGTGATACACATATTATTATTCATGTCGGTCTTTTTTTTATGTTGTGCTAATTTCGTTTACTGTTTGTCATGGCAGGTGTTGAAAGATGGTGGGCGCTGGTCGGGAGCGCGCCAAGGCCCCTTCTTCGTCGGCGCGTGGTCTGAGGTCTTCGATTCCAGACGCACCTCTCTGCCGAGCGTTGCTAGACAGTATGTCCACACCGCCGGCCCTTCTTCGTCGACCGCGGTGCCCAGCAGGGGACGAGGTAGGAAGAGAGGAGGTGGGGCACGTGGTCGCGGGAGAGGAGGTAGGGTGACTGCTACGGCACCTTCCTCGCCGCCACCCCCAGCTGTTTCACCCGAGCACGTGACTGCTAGGGTGGACTCGTCCGAGGAGGAGGCTACACGGACTCCGGTCCACGAGCCTCCGGTCCACGGGTCTTGGGCCCACGAGCCTCGGGTCGACTGGCCTTCGGCCCATGAGAGTTCGGCCCACGAGACCCCGGAGGAGCACACGTCCGGATGGGGTACCTGGCCGGATCAGCCCGAGGAGCCGAGTGGCCATGCTAATGATGGCGGGGAGCCGACTGATCTTGAGGAGGAGGGTGGCACCGTCTACCAGCGTGGTGCTACACGGCTCCCGTCTGTGCCGGCGACCCGCGAGCAGAGGTGGTTGATCTTCCCTGATGGGTTGTACCTTCTGCATTCACGTTCAAATAACTAATGCGTTGGCCTTGTCATGCTGCAGGGGTTGGGACCACCATCATAGTGTCCGCCGGCCCAACTCCGTCCTTGGAGTTCTTTGCCGGCAAAACTTCCCGGGGTTTGTCACGTTGCCTGGTGAGGGTCGGCTTCCAGAGCTTGGGTTGAGCTGGGAGCACTACGTGGCTGCCCCGGCCCCGCCGGATGTCATTATCGACGGTGTCGTGTGCGACACGAGGGCAGACATGGTGATCAGGACGTTCTGGGTAATTTCTCCTTTACACATTTCAAAATCTTCAACTAGCTAGTTATTAATTGTACTAATCAATATTGTCTCATTTGATTGCAGACATTCTACAGGTGTGAGGAGGGATACGAGGAGGACGCGGCAAATGTTATCCACAACGTCTGCAAGCGCCTACTCCCGAACTTACGGCACGAGGCTCGGGTGCAGGCTGTTCGAGACTACTACGCCTTGCGTGGTATCAAGAAGACCAAGCCGGCGTGCCGCGATAAGTTCCTGAGTAAGGAGTAGTACATGAAGGTAATTCTTAAGGCCTTCTACTTAAGTTCCTTCATTTAGTAATTCTTAGCCGTAGCGCTCAAGTTTCTATTTGCTAACTTAGGCGCCTCCGAGATGGTGTGCGGATCGGATGGATTGTTGGGAGGTGTTGGTCGATGAGTGGTGCTCAAAAGAATGGCTAGCCCTCCACAACGAGGCCAAGGACAAACGTGCCCAAATGGAAGGTGTGCCACACCATCAAGGCAGCTCCAACTTATATCAGTTCGGGCGCAACTGGGTATGTGGTTTGCTTCATGATTCATGCAATTCATTCATCATGCTAGCTTGAGCTCTTTAATTACTAATTTTCATTGTTTCTCTCTTTCAGGCACGCTACAATAAGGCGGATAAGGTGCCAGAGGTGTACGACCTGTATGCCATGGCCCACACTGGCTCTTTCAAGAAAGTCAAGGCTTTCTCTTAGTTTGACCTCGATGATGCAAACAACTTCACCAACATATCCTCCCACAACAAGCTCGTGAGATATAGAGATGAGGGGAAGGCGAGGAAAGGGGAGGACTTTAACCCGAGCCAGGGTCCCATTGATCCAGAGCTGGTGATGATATCTGGTGGCGGGAGGTCCCATGGCTCCATAGCCATTGGAGATGGACTTATCCGTTGTCCTAGCACTCTCCCGGAGATCAAGGCGCGCCAGTCGAGCTCCGCTCCTGAGATAAGGCCTCGTGAACGGCCAGTGCAACTCGCCATCAAGGTTAGTGATACGTACTCAGTTATCTTTCTCCATTACATTGTGTGCGCTTCCATCAATGATTACAAATGGTCATGTGAGTGGTGTTGCAGGCTGCTATACAGACTGAGAGAGATAGAACGGAGAAACTTCTGGCGGAGGCGGCGGAGAGGCAGCGGGAGATGGAGGAGAGGACGAGAAAGATGATGGAGGAGGAGAGGGCACGGAATGACATGCAGGCAAGGGCCATGTACGAGCTCCTTGTGGTAAGTTTCTTCTGCAGATTACTTGCTAGTCTTAACATTTGAGTCTCATTACTAACTAGTATGACTCTGTTCTAAAAACCAAATGTGCAGTCTGTGTGCGAGAAGTCCGGTCAGCCCGCTCCGCCGATGCCAGTGATTGCTCCTGGGAGCACGGTGAGTTTAATTTGAATGGACATTACTTGCTAGTCTTAACATTTGAGTGTCATAATGCTAACGAGACATTGGAAATGATCTTTGGTGCAGCTTAACTCCATAAACGCATCGCACGATCCTTCTCCAGGTAGCGGCACTAGCCACCCCGCTCCTACACCTCCCTGATCACGGTAAGTTTCTCTAGTGTTTTGCTTAACAAATGCATAAAGACCTAGACTTAGCTTTATTTCCTCCAATATGCTTACCATAATGACCTAGAGTTAGCTTCTTTTCCTCCAAAATGACTTAATAAGCTTACTGACCTCATAAACCATCCATTTTACCTAAGTTAGCTCTAAAACGATATGTACTTAGCTAACTTATGTCAAAAATTGCATAAAGATCTCATAAACGACCCATTTCACCTAGGTTAACTCATAAACGACCCATTTCACCTAGGTTAACTCATAAACGACCCATTTCACCTAGGTTAGCTCATAAACGACCCATTTCACCTAGGTTAGCTCATAAACGACCTATTTCACCTAGGTTAGCTCATAAACGACCCATTTCACCTAGGTTAGCTCATAAACGATCCATTTCACCTAGGTTAGCTCATAAACGATCCATTTCACCTAACTTAGCTCATAAACGATCCATTTCACCTAAGATAGCTCATAAACGATTCATTTCACCTAGGTTAGCTAATAAACGATCCATTTCACCTAAGTTAGCTCATAAACGATCCATTTCAACTAATTTAGCTCATAAATGATCCAGTTCACCTAAGTTAGCTAATAAATGGCATATACTTCTTCTTCTAGTCTTCTTCTTCTTCTTCTATTCTTTTTCTTCTAGTCTAATTCTTCTTCTAGTCTTCTTTTTCTAACTTTCTTATTTGTCATTTTGCAGGTTTCGTTCACTTCACGGAAGCCAGCTTTCTTTGATGGATTGCTTGTTTTTTCCTTTGATGCACTTCTTGTATTCTGCTCGCTTGCTATGATGAAACTAGATTGCTATGATGAAACTTTGCATATTGTAATATGTATGGATCGATGGAACTATGTGCAACCTACTATGTATGGATGGATATATATGTGCTGGATATTTATTATGTTGGATATATATGTGCTGGCTCCTGTGATATATTTGCTGTGATATATTTCCTGTGATAATTGTTGGATATAAGAAAAACAGAATAAAAAGAGGCAGTGCAGGCTCTTTGCCGTCCGCCGCGGACGGCAAAGACACCTTTGCCATCGGTGGCAGACGGCAAAGGGGGCACGTGGCGCCCACCTGTGCTTCCTGAGAGATGGACCATTTGGCAAATTTGCCTACCGTGGCGGACGGCAAAGCTAAGCTGACGGCAAAGACTTTGCCTTTGCCGTCCGCCATGGCAGACGGCAAAAAACAGCGGGCGCTGACGCATTGCTGACGTCAACTGGCGGATGGCAAAGAGGCGCTCAAATTTGCCGTTCGCTAGCGGACGGCAAAGGCCGCCGTTAGCCGCCTAACGGACTAACGCTGGCGGACGTCCAGTATTTTTGCCGTCCTTCCTCTTTGCCGTCCGCCGCTGTAGGCAAAGGACTCTTTGCTGTCCGCCATAAAAAGCAGACGGCAAAGGACCTGTTTACCGTATCCTACTTTGCCGGAGCCTTTTGCCGTCCGCGGCTGACGGCAAAGGCCTTTGCCGTCCGCCGTTCGAGCCTCTGCCGTCCGCGGTGGCAGACGGCAAAATAGCTGTTTCCTGTAGTGTGTGGCACACCTTCCATTTGGTCGCGCTTATCCTTGGCCATTTGGTGTTCGACTAGCCATTGGGGAGAGCACCACGCATCCACCAACGCCTCCCAACAGTCCATCTTATCCACACACCATCTCGGGGGCACCTAAGTGAGTCAAGAGAAATTTCAGCGCTACGCCTATGAATCAAATCAAGAAAACTAAGTTCAAGGCCTTAAGAATAGGTAATTACCTGCATGTACTTCTCGTTACTCAGAAACTTGCCGCGACACTTCTTCTTGCCCCTCCTAATACCCTTCGAGGCGTAGTAGTCTCGAACGGCCTGCACCCGAGCCTCGTGCCATAAGTTCTGAAGTAGGCGCTTGCACTCGGTTTCGACAACCATACACGTGGCCTCCTGCTCTCCCTCTGAAACCCTGTAGAAGGTCTGCAATCAAACAAGACAACACTGATTAGTACAATCACTAGGTGCTGTTGATTTTTAATTCTGTAAGGAGAAATTACCCAAAACCGACGGAACACAATGTCGGCCATCGTCTCGCACAAGACACCGTCGACCCTCTCCTCCTGTGAGGCCGGGGCAACCGAGTACAGCTCCCAGGTCAGTGCTAGCTGTGCAACCTGACCCTCACCGGGCAATGTGACCCACCCAGGGAAGTGTTGCCGACAAAGCACACCAAGGACCTGGTTGGGCCTGCGGACACCACGGGGGTGTACCCAGCCCCTGCAGTATGACAAGGCCAACGCACTAGATATTAATTTGAAGGAACATGAAGGAAAAAGGTTAAAAAAATAGTTAATGCACTTACTTCAACCCTTTAGGCGCAATCAAACACCTCTGGTCGGGGGTCGTCGGCACGGGTGGGAGCTTTGTACAACCACACTTGTAGACCTTCTTGCCCTTCTCAACCATCTCATCGCCGCTGTAGCTATCATCTGAAAAGGTGTCCTCGCTACCATCCTCCGGGCCACTAGCCTCCGGCGTCTCGTGGGAAGAAGACTGTGGGATCGGGGTCTTCTGGGACGAAGACCCCGTGACCGGAGTCTTCTGGGACGAAGACTCTGGGACCGGACTCACGTGGGGCGAAGGATCAGCGACCCGAGTCTGGTAGGGCGAAGGATTAGTGACTGGAGGCTCATGGACCGGAGTCTGAGACGGGTCCACGTCAGACGGAGCAGTCCCGTGGTCGGGTGAATCAGCTGAGGGTGGCGGCGAGGAAGGCGTAGCAGCCTTCCTACCTCTCCCGCTGCCACGTCCACCTCTACCAGCCTTCTTTGTCCTCCCCCGACATCTCCCAGCCGAAGAAGAAGCGCCCGCCATAGTTGTCTACATACTGTCTAGCAGCTCTCTCTGGAGGGGCTGGGCTACAATAATGGAACCACCCCTCCCAGTAGCGCTCGCAGGAGGCTCGGGGCGCTTTGGACCCTTGCCCACCATCCTGTCAACACCTGCAATGACAAAAAGTAAACGAAATTAGTAAAACATAAAAAAATTGGATACCTGACATCAACATAATAATATGTATATAATTTAAGTGTATGATCATCATCATGAACATAATAAAAATACACCCGATCAACACAAATATATATGATGTTTTTGTATCATCATCATGTCCGGGGTCGATCGGGGTGTCAGGGTGTCGGGGTGTTAGGGTCGGGGTCGGGGTGTGCTGTCAGGGTGTCGGGGTGTGGTGTCAAGGTGTCGGGGGTCGGGGTCGGCGTGGGGGGGGGGTCGGGGTCTCGATTGCCGGATTCTCAGGGTGTCGGGGTGTCGGGGTCGGGGTCGGGGTGTCGGTGGTCGGCGTGTCAGGTGTCGGGGTGTCGATGGTCGGGGTGTCGGGGTCGGGGTGTGGTGCCAGGGTGTCGGGGTCGGGGTGTCGTGTCGGGGTCGGGGTGTCGGGCTCGGGGCGGGGTGTGGTGTTAGGGTGTCGGGGGTCGGGGTGGGGGGGGGGGTCGGGGTGTCGTGTCGGGGTGTTTTTCTTCTTCTTCTTCTTCTTCTTCTTCTTCTTCTTCTCTCCTTCTTCTTTCTCCTCCTCCTCCTCCTCCTCCTCCTCCTCCTCCTCTTCTTCTTCTTCTTCTTCTTCTTCTTCTTCTTCTTCTTCTTCTTCTTCTTCTTCTTCTTCTTCTTCTCCTTTTTCCTCTTCTTAAACCTAGCACTAACCTAAAACAAAACAGGGAAAATCTACACCTAAACCTAGCACTAACCTAAGCCTAAAACTCAAAACTACACCTAAACCTAGCACTAACCTAAACCTAAAAACTCAAAAGTACACCTAATTAAACCTAGCACTAACGTAAAACAAAACAGGAAAATAGAGAACAAAAAACAGGAAAAAAATTACCTCTTGCTCCGGCGAGGTCGGCCGGTGGGGCGGGGCGGCGCAGGGGCCGTGGGGAGGAGGACGACAGTGGGGCGGCGCGGCGCAGGGGTCTCGGGGAGGGGTCCGGCGCAGCGGGGCGGCCCGGCGCAGGCCTCTCCGGCGACGAGGCGGCGCAGGGGCCGCGGGGAGGAGGACGGCAGTGGGGCGGGGCGGCACAGGGGCCACGGGGAGGGGTCCGGCGCGGCGGGGCGGCCCGGCGCAGGCCTCTCCGGCGACGGGGCGCGGCGGGATGGCGGGGCGACGCAGGGGCCGCTGGGGGGAGGACGGCAGCGGGGCGGGAGGGATGGACGGCGGCGGGGGCTAGGTCCGGGGGGCGGGGCTGGCCGGCGGCGGTGGCGGCGACAGAGGAGAGAGGCGGGCGCGCGGGAGGGAGAGGGAGAAAAAGAGAGAGAGGGGAGACGGCTCGGCCCGTTAAGTGGGCTGCCCACGCCTCCTCTTTGTCCTCCGCAAGCGGACGTCAAAGGAGTAACATTGTCGTCTGCTAGCAAACGGCAAAGTAGTCACCTCTTTGCCGTCCGCTAGCAGACGACAAAGAATCTGACCTAGCCACGCCGTGCCCTGTGGGGCCAACCTGGCTCTTTGCCGTCTTCCTTCTAGCTCTTTGCCGTTAGCTAGCTGACGGCAAAGAAGCAACTGACAGCAAATAGCCTTTTTTCCATCTGCACTTTCTTTGCCGTCCGCTTTGTGGAAGCGGACGGCAAAGAGTCTCTTTGCCGTCAGCTGGCAGAGGGCAAAGAGGTGGCAGACGGAAAAATTCCATATTCCAGTAGTGCTCCTTGGCCGAAGTCGAGTCTAGACATTACAAAACTTTTACTAACATGGCTGTGTGGCTTACGGGCCCACGTCGCCATTTAGGTGGTATTAGGATCTTTTATTCCTCGTCTATACTCTGGGACTCTAATCTCTCTACTATTCGGGTTAAATGAATTTTCTAAGTCTGTCATTAGGATCCCGTGACCGCATTCACCCGGAGAGCCCCTTATTGCAGAGGATCGCCTGCTGCATCAGAAGATTCCGAAAATACTCTTTGATGTTCTCTCAAGACACTCTGTCCATCACTTTTGCAATCCCCTACCACCGATACATCCGTATGGATAAATACTTACACATGTCCTTCTTACTTTCATTCCCAGCTGCTCTTGTTATTACAAGATGCATCGAATTATTCTTCGACTTTTAAGAATCTCTTGAGCCACTGCTTTACTGATCTTTGCCGCATGAATACCCCTACGGATAATTCCTCGCACATATCGAGTATCCGCTCATTCGCAGTTGTTCATGTGTTTTGCAAAAGACTTCAAAATACCATTTGATCTTCCAAAAATCCTAAGAAGCCTATTGCTCCTGAAATTCTTGCTTGCTTGCATTATGGTTAATCCCATAAGTCTCGTAATCTTATAGGCATCCCTTGTCTTTATCATTTTAAGTCCGTTGATTCAATAGGTTGAGGATGCTCGCATTCCTCAGTCGAATCCTAGAATTCATCTTTCCGTCTCTGATGTCATTTGAACAGGAGTTGGTTCTCGACCAATCAAATTGCCATCGATTGTACCCCTAAGCCTACTCAATTTATCCATCCTTAATCAGAGTGTTTGCTTCTGATCCTTTGATTTGGAAATCATCATTCCTTGCATTTGAGCTTGGAATTAGTCAGTTCTTTCTATAATCCAATGTCTTTGCATTGTTTCTTCCTCTGGTTGTGTGCCGATACTCACATCAGATCCTTTGTGGACCACCAAATCCTTTGTTGGATTTTTATCCGACAACGTCCTTCATATTCAATAACCTTTTGAGCCTTTCTTAGGATACATAATGCCTTGCGAAATTGTATCCTCTACTTGCTCGACCATGCTCTGCTTTCGAGCTTGTATAAATTACTCCTGGAGTTGTGGTATATGTTTCTAAGATGCCCTGATGGGATGCACCTATGCCTTTTCTAATATGTGTGAACCCAGAAACTACTACGGGTTATACTCTACTGGCTTTTCGTCAGATAAAATTCCAACACTACAACTTCTTTGAAAGAGGGAAGTGAATGAAAAATTGTGCATTGGAGAAGTGGGAGTCGACCTTGAACTTTGTGTTCATGCCCATGGACACGATGTAGATCTTATCATTAAAGCTTCTCGGAAATTAATTATTCCTTGGGTATAAGTTCATCTTATATCTGGGAGTTGTCCTTTACAACCGTGGTTCCGACCATGATTGTTCTTCTTTGATCCCATTTCTCGGACAAGTTAAAGCACTTGTATTTTGCAAGTCAATACACCAGTCCAACCTCTACTTTGATATAACGTCGGGTATTACCCTCTAGTATCTCGAGAATATCTAAGAACTGTGTTGCATCTTATGAGTCTTCGTCAGCTATTATTTCTCGTTGATTCCAAATTTTCATGGGTTCTGAGTTGTTAGTCGCTCAAGAACACCGATAAGTGAACCGATTCCGCACTCTGGTTCGATAACTCTAAGTAATCTTTGTTGCTTATGAGTTTAATAATCCTTAAAGTCATTCCTAGCCTGATCGGCTATATCATTTTGTGCTAAATTTTAACTGTGCAACCTGGTCCTTCTTCCCAGAGCATAATTTTCAACGGTGAGCTAAGCTTACATCGATCTCCCTCGTCATATCATTCCGCCTTGAACAACAAGCTTGGTTCCGAGTTTGTGTCATACCCATGGTTCCAATAAACTTGCGCTTCATCATTCCTTTGACTTGATGTCATCACCAATCGATTACATCTTCATGAAATCTCTCGACAAATGTGTCGTGATCATCATCAACATTTTGACTCCTTAAAGGATATCAATCGAATTCTTGATGAGAAATACCATCCTTGCCCCTCGATGATTTGTATTATCATCGACAACATTATTTCCTTCCCTCCGACACAAACTTGATCATGTTATGGAGCACCTTGCTATACAGCTTATGTTATTCTCTACCTTGGAGTATTACCATCTTATATGTCAAGAATGTCGTGAGAATTTCACCACCTCTTGAGAACTCTTGATACAAGTAATACTTATCACCATCACCATTCCTTCTTGGTCCTCGTGTTTCTCCTAACCGGGATACTGACAAATGAACTTTGATGTGTGAATTCAAAACTTCTAGCAACCCTATTGCTTTGAAGTGAATGTTCGATAGTTTCATACTAAGTCTTTTGGTTATTGGATCACCATCCTAAGATGGATCTGAAGGAAATATTCCCTAGAGGCAATAATAAAGTTGTTATTTATATTTCCTTATATGATGATAAATGTTTATTATTCATGTTAGAATTGTATTAACCGGAAACTTAGTACATGTGTGAATACATAGACAAACAGAGTGTCACTAGTATGCCTCTACTTGACTAGCTCGTTGAATCAAAGATGGTTAAGTTTCCAAGCCATAGACATGAGTTGTCATTTGATTAATGGGATCACATCATTAGAGAATGATGTGATGGACTTGACCCATTCCGTTAGCTTAGCACTTGATCGTTTAGTATATTGCTATTACTTTCTTCATGACTTATACATGTTCCTATAACTATGAGATTATGCAACTCCCGAATACCGGAGGAACACTTTGTGTGCTACCAAACGTCACAACATAACTGGGTGATTATAAAGGTGCTCTACAGGTGTCTCCGATGGTACTTGTTGAGTTGGCATAGATCAAGATTAGGATTTGTCACTCCGATTGTCGGAGAGGTATCTCTGGGCCCTCTCGGTAATGCACATCACTATAAGCCTTGCAAGCAATGTGACTAATGAGTTAGTTGCGAGATGATTTATTACGGAACGAGTAAAGAGACTTGCCGGTAACGAGATTGAACTAGGTATTGAGATACCGACGATCGAATCTCGGGCAAGTAACACACCAATGAAAAAGGGAACAACGTATGTTGTTATGCGGTTTGACCAATAAAGATCTTCGTAGAATATGTAGGATCCAATATGAGCATCCAGGTTTCGCTATTGGTTATTGAACAGAGACATGTCTCGGTCATGTCTACGTTGTTCTCGAACCCGTAGGGTCCGCACGTTTAACGTTCGGTGACGATTGTATTATGAGTTTATGTGTTTTGATGTACCGAAGGTATTTCAGAGTCCCGGATATGACCACGGACATGACGAGGAGTCTCGAAATGGTCGAGACATAAAGATCGATATATTGGCGACTATATTTGGACATCGGAATGGTTCCGGCTGAGATCGGGCATTTACTGGAGTACCGGGAGGTTACCGGAACACCCCGGGAGATATATGGGCCTTATTGGGCCATAGTGGGAGAGAGGAGAAGGGAGCAAAGGAGGGGGCGCCCCCCCAAGCCCAATCCAAATTGGGAGGGGGGCCGGCCCCCCTTTCCTTCCTCCTTCCTCCTCCTTCCTTCTCTCCTAATCCAACTAGGGAAAGAGGGGAATCCTACTCCCGGTGGGAGTAGGACTCCCCTTGGGGCGCGCCTAGGAGGCCGGCCCCCTCCCCCTCCTCCACTCCTTTATATACGGGGGAGGGGGGCACCCCATAGACACACAAGTTGATCATTGATCTCTTAGCCGTGTGCGGTGCCCCCCTCCACCATAATCCACGTTGGTCATATCGTCGTAGTGCTTAGGCAAAGCCCTGCGCCGGTAGCTTCATCATCACCGTCATCACGCCGTCATGCTGATGAAGCTCTTCCCCGACACTCTGCTGGATCGTGAGTTCGTGGAACGTCACCGAGCCGAACGTGTGCAGATCGCGGAGGTGCCGTACCTTCGGTGCTAGGATCGGTCGATCGTGAAGACGGACGACTACATCAACCGCGTTGTCATAACGCTTCCGCTTACGGTCTATGAGGGTACGTAGGCAACACTCTCCCCTCTCGTTGCTATGCATCACCATCATCTTGCATGTGCGTAGGAAATTTTTGAAATTACTACGTTCCCCGATAGTGGTATCAGAGCCAGGTTTATGCGTAGATGTTATATGTACGAGTAGAACACAAGTGAGTTGTGGGTGATAATAGTCATACTGCTTACCAGCATGTCATACTTTGATTCGGCGGTATTGTTGGATGAAGCGGCCCGGACCGACATTACGCGTACGCTTATGCGAGACTGGTTCTACCGACATGCTTCGCACACAAGGGGCTGGCGGGTGTCAGTTTCTCCAACTTTAGTTGAATCGAATGTGGCTACACCAGGTCCTTGTTGAAGGTTAAAACATCACATACTTGACGAAATATCATTGTGGTTTTGATGCGTAGGTAAGCACGGTTCTTGCTCAGCCCGTAGCAGCCACGTAAAACTTGCAAAAACAAAGTAGAGGACGTCTAACTTGTTTTTGCAGGGCATGTTGTGATGTGATATGGTCAAGACATGATGCTAAATTTTATTGTATGAGATGATCATGTTTTGTAACGGAGTTATCGGCAACTGGCAGGAGCCATATGGTTGTTGCTTTATTGTATGAAATGCAATCGCCATGTAATTGCTTTACTTTATCACTAAGCGGTAGCGATAGTCGTAGAAGCAATAGTTGGCGAGACGACAACGATGCTACGATGGAGATCAAGGTGTCGCGCCGGTGACGATGGTGATCATGACGGTGCTTTGGAGATGGAGATCAAAGGCACAAGATGATGATGACCATATCATATCACTTATATTGATTGCATGTGATGTTTATCCTTTATGCTTGTTATTTTGCTTAGTTCAACGGTAGCATTAAGATGATCTCTCACTAAATTTCAAGGTACAAGTGTTCTCCCTGAGTATGCACCGTTGCGACAGTTCTTCGTGCTGAGACACCACGTGATGATCGGGTGTGATAAGCTCTACGTTCACATACAACGTGTGCAAGCCAGTTTTGCACACGCAGAATACTCGGGTTAAACTTGACGAGCCTAGCATATGCAGATATGGCCTCAGAACACTGGAGACCGGAAGGTCGAGCGTGAATCATATAGAAGATATGATCAACATAGTGATGTTCACCATTGAAAACTACTCCATCTCACGTGATGATCAGACATGGTTTAGTTGATATGGATCACATGATCACTTAGATGATTAGAGGGATGTCTATCTAAGTGGGAGTTCTTAAGTAATATGATTAATGGAACTTTAATTTATCATGATCTTAGTCCTGGTAGTATTAGCATATCTATGTTGTAGATCAATAGCTCGCGTTTAGCTCCCCTGTTTTATTTTTGATATGTTCCTAGAGAAAACTAAGTTGAAAGATGTTAGTAGCAATGATGCAGATTGGATCCGTGATCTGAGGATTATCCTCATTGCTGCACAAAAGAATTATGTCCTTGATGCACCGCTAGGTGACAGAACTATTGCAGGAGCGGATGCAGACGTTATGAACGTTTTAACAAGCTCGGTATGATGACTACTTGATAGTTTAGTGCACCATGCTTTACGGCTTAGAACCGGGACTTCAAAGACGTTTTTGAAACGCCACGGAGCATATGAGATGTTCCAAGAGTTGAAATTAGTATTTCAGACTCATGCCCATGTCGAAAGGAATGTGACCTTTGACAAGTACTTTGCCTACAAGATGGAGGAGAATAGCTCAGCTAGTGAGCATGTGCTCAGAATGTCTGAGTACTACAATCACTAGAATCAAGTTGGGAGTTAATCTTCCAGATAAGATAGTGATTGACAGAGTTCTCTAGTCACTATCACCAAGTTACTAGAACTTCGTGATGAACTATAATTTGCAAGGGATAACGTGTGATGCTGAGATCGACGAAGGTAGAAATCAAGAAAAGCATCAAATGTTGATAGTTGACAAGACCACTAGTTTCAAGAAAAGGGCAAAGGGAAGAAGGAGAACTTCAAAAAGAACGGCAAGCAAGATGCTGCTCCCGTGAAGAAGCCCAAAGCTAGACCGAAGCCTGAAACTGAGTGCTTCTACTGCAAAGGAAATGGTCACTAGAAGTGGAACTGCCCTAGATACTTGGCGGATAAGACGGATGGCAAAGTGAACAAAGGCATATTGGATATACATGTTATTGATGTGTACTTTACTAGTGTTTATAGCATCCCCTCGGCATTTGATACTGGTTCAGTTGCTAAGAGTAGTAACTCAAAACGGGAGTTGCAGAATGAACAAGAAACTAGTTCAGGGCGAGGTGACGATGTGTGTTGGAAGTAGTTCCAAGATTGATATGATCATCATCGCACACTCCCTATACTTTCGGGATTAGTGTTGAACCTAAATAAGTGTTATTTGGTGTTTGCGTTGAGCATGAATATGGTTTGATCATGTTTATTGCAATACGGTTATTCATTTAAGTTAGAGAATAATTGTTGTTCTGTTTACATGAATAAAACCTTCTATGTTCATACACCCAATAAAAATGGTTTGTTGGATCTCGATCCTAGTGATACACATATTCATAATTGAAGCCAAAAGATGCAAAGTTAATAATGATAGTGCAACTTATTTGTGGCACTGCCGTTTAGGTCATATTGGTGTAAAGCGCATGAAGAAACTCCATGCTGATGGGATTTTGGAATCACTTGATTATGAATCACTTGATGCTTGCGAACCATGCCTTATGGGCAAGATGACTAAGACTCCGTTCTCCGGAACAATGGAGCGAGCAACTGACTTATTGGAAATAATACATACTGATGTATGCGATCCGATGAGTGTTGAGGCTCGCGGCGGGTATCGTTATTTTCTGACCTTCACAAATGATTTGAGCAGATATGGGTATATCTACTTGATGAAACATAAGTCTGAAACATTTGAAAAGTTCATATAATTTCAGAGTGAAGTGGAAAATCATCGTAACAAGAAAATAAAGTTTCTACGATCTGATCGTGGAGGAGAATATTTGAGTTACGAGTTTGGTCTTCATTTGAAACAATGCGGAATAGTTTCGCAACTCACGCCACCTGGAACACCACAACGTAATGGTGTGTCCGAACATCGTAACCGTACTTTATTAGATATGGTGCAATCTATGATGTCTCTTACCGATTTACCACTATCGTTTTGGGGTTCTGCATTAGAGACAGCTGCGTTCACGTTAAATAGGGCACCATCTAAATCCGTTGAGACGACACCATATGAACTGTGGTTTGTCAAGAAACCAAAGTTGTCGTTTCTTAAAGTTTCGGGTTGCGATGCTTATGTGAAAAAGTTTCATCCTGATAAGCTCAAACCCAAATCGGAGAAATGTATCTTCACAGGATACCCAAAGGAGACAGTTGGGTACACCTTCTATCACAGATCCGAAGGCAAGACATTCGTTGCTAAGAATGGATCCTTTCTAGAGAAGGAGTTTCTCTCGAAAGAAGTGAGTGGGAGGAAAGTAGAACTTGATGAGGTAACTATACCTGCTACCTTATTGGAAAGTAGTTCATCACAGAAATCTGTTCCTGTGACTCCTACACCAATTAGTGAGGAAGCTAATGATGATGATCATGTAACTTCAGATCAAGTTACTACCGAACCTCATAGTCAACCAGAGTGAGATCCGCACCAGAGTGGTACGGTAATCCTGTTCTGGACGTCATGTTACTTGACCATGACGAACCTACGAACTATGAGGAAGCGAGGATGAGCCCAGATTCCGCGAAATGGCTTGAGGCCATGAAATCTGAGATGGGATCCATGTATGAGAACAAAGTGTGGACTTTGGTTGACTTGCCCGATGATCGGCAAGCCATAGAAAATAAGGATCTTCAAGAGGAAGACGGACGCTGACGGTAAAGTTACTGTCCACAAAGCTCGACTTGTAGCGAAAGGTTTTCGACAAGTTCAAGGAGTTGACTACGATGAGACCTTCTCACCCGTAGTGATGCTTAAGTCCGTCCAAATCATGTTAGCAACTGCTGCATTTTATGATTATGAAATTTGGCAAATGGATGTAAAGACTGCATTCCTGAATGGATTTCTGGAAGAAGAGTTGTATATGATACAAACAGAAGGTTTTGTCAATCCTGAAAGTGCTAACAAAATGTGCAAGCTCCAGCGATCCATCTAAGGACTGGTGCAAGCATCTCGGAGTTGGAATATACACTTTGATGAGTTGATCAAAGCATATAGTTTTATACAGACTTGCGGTGAAGCCTGTATTTACAAGAAAGTGAGTGGGAGCACTATAGCCTTTTTGATAATTATATGTGGGTGACATATTGCTGATCGGAAATGATGTAGAACTTTCTGGAAAGCATAAAGGTGTGCTTGAAAGGAGTTTTTCAAACAAAGACCTCGGTGAAGCTGCTTACACATTGATCATCAAGATCTATAGAGATAGATCAAGACGCTTGATAAGATTTTTCAATGAGTACATACCTTGACAAGATTTTGTAGTATTTCAAAATGGAACAGTCAAAGAAGGAGTTCTTGCCTGTTTTGCAAGGTGTGAAGTTGAGTAAGACTCAAAGTCCGACCACGGCAGAAGATTGAAAGAGAATGAAAGTCATTCCGTATGCCCCAGCCATAGGTTCTATAAAGTATGCCATGTTGTGTACCAGACCTATTGTATACCCTGCCCTGAGTTTGGCAAGGGAATACAATAGTGATCAAAATTATCCTTAGAGGACTAAGGAAATATTTCTCGGTTATGGAGGTGATAAAGAGTTTGTAGTAAAGAGTTACGCCGATGCAAGCTTTGACACCGATCTAGATGACTCTAAGTCTCGATCTAGATACATACTGAAAGTGGGAGCAATTAGCTAGAGTAGCTCCGTGCAGAGTATTATAGACATAGAAATTTGCAAAATACATACGGATCTGAATATTGCAGACCCGTAGACTAAAAATTTCTCTCACAGGCAAAGCATGATCATACCTTATTACTCTTGGGTGTTAATCATATAGCGATGTGAACTATATTATTAACTCTAGTAAACCTTTTGAGTGTTGGTCACATGGCGATGTGAACTATGGGTGTTAATCACATAAAGATGTGAACTATTGATGTTAAATCACATGGCGATGTGAACTAGATTATTGACTCTAGCAAAAGCGGGAGACTGAAGGAAATATGCCCTAGAGGCAATAATAAAGTTGTTATTTATATTTCCTTATATCATGATAAATGTTTATTATTCATGCTAGAATTTTATTAACCGGAAACTTAGTACATGTGTGAATACATAGACAAACAGGGTGTCACTAGGATGCCTCTACTTGACTAGCTCGTTGAATCAAAGATGGTTAAGTTTCCTAGCCATAGACATGAGTTGTCATTTGATTAACGGGATCACATCATTGGAGAATGATGTGATTGACTTGACCCATTCCGTTAGCTTAGCACTTGATCGTTTAGTATATTGCTATTTGCATTCTTCATGACTTATACATGTTCCTATAACTATGAGATTATGCAACACCCGAATACCGGAGGAACACTTTGTGTGCTACCAAATGTCACAACGTAAGTGGGTGATTATAAAGGTGCTCTACAGGTGTCTCCGATGGTACTTGTTGAGTTGGCATAGATCAAGATTAGGATTTGTCACTCCGATTGTCGGAGAGGTATCTCTGGGCCCTCTCGGTAATGCACATCACTATAAGCCTTGCAAGCAATGTGACTAATGAGTTAGTTGTGGGATGATGCACTATGGAACGAGTAAAGAGACTTGCCGGTAACGAGATTGAACTAGGTATTGAGATACCGACGATCGAATCTCGGGCAAGTAACATACTCATGACAAAGGGAACAATGTATGTTGTTATGCGGTTCGACCGATAAAGATCTTCGTAGAATATGTAGGAGCCAATATGAGCATCCAGGTTCCGCTATTGGTTATTGACCGGAGACATGTCTCGGTCATGTCTACATAGTTCTCGAACCCGTTCGGTTTGCACATTTAACGTTCGGTGACGATCGTATTATGAGTTTATGTGTTTTGATGTACCGAAGGTATTTCGGAGTCCCGGATATGATCACGGACATGACGAGGAGTCTCGAAATGGTCGAGACATAAAGATCGATATATTGGACGACTATATTTGGACATCGGAATGGTTCTGGGTGAGATCGGGCATTTACCGGAGTACCGGGAGGTTACCGGAACCCCTCGGGAGGTCTATGGGCCTTATTGGGCCATAGTGGGAGAGAGGAGAAGGGAGCAAAGGAGGGGGCGCCCTCCATGCCCAATCCGAATTGCGAGGGGGGCCGCCCCCCTTCCTTCCTCCTTCCTCCCCCTTCCTTCTCTCCTAATCCAACTAGGGAATGTTGGGGATCGTTGCAGAATTTTAAAATTTCCTACGCATCACCAAGATCCATCTATGGAGTATACTAGCAACGAGGGGAAACGAGTGCATCTACATACCCTTGTAGATCGCGAGCGGAAGCGTTCCAATGAACGGGGTTGATGGAGTCGTACTCGCCGTGATCCAAATCACCGATGACCGAGTGCTGAACGGACGGCACCTCCGCGTTCAACACACGTACGGAGCAGCGACGTCTCCTCCTTCTTGATCCAGCAAGGCGAAGGAGAGGTTGATGGAGATCCAGCAGCACGACGGCGTGGTGGTGGAAGTAGCGGGGATCTCGGCAGGGCTTCGCCAAGCTTCTGCGAGAGGGAGATGTGTTGCAGGGGGAGAGGGAGAGAACAGGGGCTGTGGTACTGCTGCCCTCCCCCCACTATATATAGGCCCCTGGGAGGGCGGGCGCCGGCCCTGGATCCCATCTACAAGGGGGGCGGCGGCCAGGGGGGAAACTTGCCCCCAAGGCAAGTGGGGCGCCCCCCACCCCTAGGGTTTCCAACCCTAGGCGCAGGGGGAGGCCGATGGGGGGGCGCCCCAGCCCACTAAGGGCTGGTTCCCCTCCCACTTCAGCCCATGGGGCCCTCCGGGATAGGTGGCCCCACCCGGTGGACCCCCGGGACCCTTCCCGTGGTCCCGGTACAATACCGATAACCCCCGAAACTTTCCCGGTGGCCGAAACTTGACTTCCCATATATAATTCTTCACATCCGGACCATTCCGGAACTCCTCGTGACGTCCGGGATCTCATCCGGGACTCCGAACAACTTTCGGGTTTCCGCATACTAATATCTCTACAACCCTAGCGTCACCGAACCTTAAGTGTGTAGACCCTACGGGTTCGGGAGACATGCAGACATGACCGAGACGCCTCTCCAGTCAATAACCAACAGCGGGATCTGGATACCCATGTTGGCTCCCACATTTTCCATGATGATCTCATCGGATGAACCATGATGTCGAGGATTCAATCAATCCCGTATACAATTCCCTTTGTCAATCGGTATGTTACTTGCCCGAGATTCGATCGTCGGTATCCCAATACCTTGTTCAATCTCGTTACCGGCAAGTCTCTTTACTCGTACGGTAATGCATGATCCCGTGGCTAACTCCTTAGTCACATTGAGCTCATTATGATTATGCATTACCGAGTGGGTCCAGAGATACCTCTCCGTCATACGGAGTGACAAATCCCAGTCTCGATCCGTGTCAACCCAACAGACACTTTCAGAGATACCCGTAGTGTACCTTTATAGTCACCCAGTTACGTTGTGACGTTGGGTAGACCCAAAGCACTCCTACGGCATCCGGGAGTTACACGATCTCATGGTCTAAGGAAAAGATACTTGTCATTGGAAAAGCTCTAGCAAACGAACTACACGATCTTTTATGCTATGCTTACGATTGGGTCTTGTCCATCACATCATTCGCCTAATGATGTGATCCTGTTATCAATGACATCCAATGTCCATAGTCAGGAAACCATGACTATCTTTTGATCAACGAGCTAGTCAACTAGAGGCTTACTAGGGACACGTTGTGTTCTATGTATTCACACATGTATTACGATTTCCGGATAACACAATTATAGCATGAACAATAGACAATTATCATGAACAAAGAAATATAATAATAACCATTTATTATTGCCTCTAGGGCATATTTCCAACAGGGAAAGGGGGGAATCCTACTCCCGATGGGAGTAGGACTCCCCTTGGGGCGCGCCTAGGAGGCCGGCCCCCTCCCCCTCCTCCACTCCTTTGTATAGGGGGGAGGGGGCACCCCATAGACACACAAGTTGATCATTGATCTCTTAACCGTGTGCGGTGCCCCACTCCACCATAATCCACCTCGGTCATATCGCCGTAGTGCTTAGGCGAAGCCCTGCACCGGTAGCTTCATCATCACCGTCATCACGCCGTCGTGCTGATGAAGCTCTTCCCCGACACTCTGCTGGATCGTGAGTTCGTGGGACGTCACCGAGCCGAACGTGTGCAGATCGCGGAGGTGTCGTACCTTCTGTGCTAGGATCGGTCGATCGTGAAGACCTACGACTACATCAACGGTGTTGTCATAACGCTTCCGCTTACGGTCTACGAGGGTACGTAGACAACACTCTCCCCTCTCGTTGCTATGCATCACCATGATCTTGCGTGTGCGTAGGAATTTTTTGAAATTACTACGTTCCCCAACTGGATTATGACATCTAAAGCCCATATTTCGTGCACGCCTTTGATGTTAGGGAATGTAGTAATTTCAAAAAATTTCCTACGCACACGCAAGATCATGGTGATGCATAGCAACGAGAGGGGAGAGTGTTGTCCACGTACCCTCGTAGACCGACAGCGGAAGCGTTATCACAACGCGGTTGATGTAGTCGTACGTCTTCACGATCCGACCGATCAAGTACCGAACGCACGGCACCTCCGAGTTCTACACACGTTCAGCTCGATGACGTCCCTCGAACTCCGATCCAGCCGAGTGTTGAGGGAGAGTTTCGTCAGCACGACGGCGTGGTGACGATGATGATGTTCTACCGACGCAGGGCTTCGCCTAAGCTCCGCAATGATATTATCGAGGTGTAATTTGGTGGAGGGGGGCACCGCACACGGCTAAAAGATCTCAAGGATCAATTGTTGTGTCTCTGGGGTGCCCCCTGCCCCCGTATATAAAGGAGCAAGGGGGAGGCAGCCGGCCAAGGGGAGAGGCGCGCCATAGGGGGGAGTCCTACTCCCACCGGGAGTAGGACTCCTCCTTTCCTTGTGGGAGTAAGAGAAGGGAAGGGGGAAGGAGAAAGAAGGAAGGGTGCACCCCCCTTCCCTAGTCCAATTCGGACCAGACTATGGGGAGGGGTGCGGCCACCTTTTGAGGCCTTTCTCTCCTTTCCCGTATGGTCCATTAAGGCGCAATACGAATTCCCGTAACTCTCCGGCACTCTGAAAAATACCCGAATCACTCGGAACCTTTCCGAAGTCCGAATATAGTCGTCCAATATATCGATTTTTACGTCTCGACCATTTCGAGACACCTCGTCATATCCCCGATCTCATCCGGGACTCCGAACTCCTTCGGTACATCAAAACTCAATAAAACTGTCATCGTAACGTTAAGCGTGCGGACCCTACGGGTTCGAGAACTATGTAGACATGACCGAGACACGTCTCCGGTCAATAACCAATAGCGGGACCTGGATGCCCATATTGGCCCCCACATATTCTACGAAGATCTTTATCGGTCAGACCGCATAACAACATACGTTGTTCCCTTTGTCATCGGTATGTTACTTGCCCGAGATTCGATCGTCGGTATCTCGACACCTAGTTCAATCTCGTTACCGGCAAGTCTCTTTACTCGTTCCGTAACACATCATCCCGCAACTAACTCATTAGTCACAATGCTTGCAAGGCTTATTGTGATGTGCATTACCGACTGGGCCCAGAGATACCTCTCCGACAATTGGAGTGACAAATCCTAATCTCGAAATACGCCAACCCAACAAGTACCTTTGGAGACACCTGTAGAGCACCTTTATAATCACCCATTTACGTTGTGACGTTTGGTAGCAGACAAAGTGTTCCTCCGGTAAACGGGAGTTGCATAATCTCATAGTCACAGGAACATGTATAAGTCATGAAGAAAGCAATAGCAACATACTAAACGATCGAGTGCTAAGCTAACGGAATGGGTCAAGTCAATCACGTCATTCTCCTAACGAGGTGATCTCGTTAATCAAATGACAACTTATGTCTATGGCTAGGAAACATAACCATCTTTGATTAACGAGCTAGTCAAGTAGAGGCATACTAGTGACACTCTGTTTGTCTATGTATTCACACATGTATTATGTTTCCGGTTAATACAATTCTAGCATGAATAATAGACATTTATCATGATATAAGGAAATAAATAATAACTTTATTATTGCCTCTAGGGCATATTTCCTTCATTTGAACCAATGCTTAATTGAGTATGTTTTCCTCGATCATACATCATTATATCATTTTGATCTAACAAATGTTATCTCCTTGTTCACATAACTGTGGAAATCCATCTTTTTGGAAACCTCGATGAATTGTCGTTGATTCCATCAGCCACCTCCTCATCCTCTCGTTGGTTTATTGATGAACTCTTGTTTTGGGACTCGCTTCAATGTTCATTTCCCGAGAATCTTCGATGTCATCTCGTCAATTTGTGTCGCACCTTTTGTCCTCGAGCATCCTGAGTTTGAGGTATCCTGACACCAATCAGATCTGAATCTCGGTCAGATATGATGGTTGGAACATATTTCCAGGAGTTATAACATTGGTCTTTATAAGACCCGGTAAGGTGATGCCATGCTTAACACACCTGTCCGGGGGACCTATTGTTATAGTTTCCTTTTTAGCAAGGTTAGCCATTCTTCCATGAGGAAATTGTAAGACTTATTCTATAAGTTGTTCCTGATGTATCCTTTGTGTGTCCAAAGTCTGACCTTTGCTTGAATACCATGTCAATGCTATCTCGAAGCATGTCTATGGTACTCCGATTTTCAACAAGAACATTTGAAGCCCAATGCTAAATGTTTCCTACTCAATTATCCAAACACCGATGTATGGTAATGTCATGAAATTTCTCTCCCCTACGTAAAGAGTTTTCTACATTATATCCTGTCATGGATATCATGCTTTGCGTGTCCTTGGGAAGGATATAACTTTGAAATATGTGTTTAAACACATTTTCCTTTCCATTGTTCTGTTTAATCTGATAATCATATTTTCCTTTCCATTGGTTGGTTTGACATTGCTTGTGATTAATATGATCTAAGCAGTAATATTCTCCTGCTTATGTAAACATCTCGGTGTACAATTCTGTAAGCAAGACCCTGTTACTATTGTTGATGACGTTCCGGTAGCCACCGAGGGACGAGAACTTTGCCTATTGGTCCGCCTCGTTCAACGAGCTGGAAAATGGTTCTCTTCGTCCCTCGCCATTGCTACCGACATTGTTGCCGACATAATCGACAGGCTACCCTCTGACATGCCCTGCATGCATGATCACACAAGACGTCTCCGCCCTTCCTACTTTTAACCCACATGGTGGGCCCATAACCCACAGTTCCACAGGATCGAAACCTGACTCTCCTGTACAACCCTGTTTCTAATGGTTATTCCCCACGCTTGGCTTTGTATTTAATTCACGGGCCACCTTCCTAGTGCTCTATTATGGTCTCAGATGCAATACTTACTCTCGCTGCTCTGAACCCCTTTCTCACTCTGGTTCAGACTTTGAGCAGCTATCTATCCGCTTGGAACCTCTTATTGTACCTTCGTACCTTACTCTCGATGTATTTTATATGTTCAACTCGAGAGATAATATTATGCTCATTCATGGGTTAACCCCAGATTGTTTCCCTCATAAGCATTCTATCGTAGCCGAGATGCCCCTTACCTATTCGTAAGTACGTTGGAGTTCCCGAAGAAAAGGACGACTTCACCATGATGACCTAAAGCAGAGAAATGAAGACATCAATGTAAGGGATCGACCTCTTCGAGAAGAGCAACCAAGGTCGAGAAGATCCGTTAGAATTTCGTAACTAGACCTCCCCCCTTCTCTACCTCTTAAATCTCGGGACGAGATTTCTTGTAGTGGAGGAGAATTGTGACGCCCGTATAATCAAGCTACATTAACCTCTGCTAATGATGCCACGTCACCTCCGTTACTATCGCTAATCTCGCGTTGGATTAAAACTGTTCAAATTCAAATTATAATTTTTGTCAAACATCAAAGATTCTCAAACATTTAAAACTAAAATGTTCGGAGTGTGCCAATTAATGCTTAGGTATTTATGGTGAAGGAAACACATTTTTACATAATGTCTAAATATTTTAAAATGAATTAAAACAAAAAAGGAAATAAATAAAAGTAAAAGAAAATACAAAATAGAAAACAAAACTAACAAAAAAAGAAAAGGAAAACAGAAGAACCCCCCCTAACTGGGCTCCGGCCCAGCACGCCACCAGCCCAACTGGGCAAAGGCCCAACCGGCCAGCCCACCCCCACTACCTTATCCCCTCTCGCCCGAAACCCTAACCCCAACTACTCCCACTCGCTCCCACTCACGCCCACATCGCTCTCTCTCCCTCACCGTTCCAGATTTGGATAGGGGAACGAACCGCGCCGACCGCCCCCAACGCCACTGGACTGCGCCGTCACCTGCGCCCGAGGACTTCGCCGGAGCCTTTCCACCTCGCCGGACTGCCTCCCCTACGTCGTCGTCGTCCCCGTCCTCCTCCTCACGCCCCGCTGCCTAAGACCCTGTGGCCCCGCAGTGAGCTCCGACCTCTCCTCCTCTCTCCCCTGTCCCCTGCTCGCCCATCGACCACGCCGTCCGCGTCTAGGGCCAGCCCCGCACGGCGCCACCTCTCTGCTCCCGCTGCCCCCAGCGCAACGCGGTCACCGTGCTTGCACGCACACCTCGAGTGGGCCCTCCTCCTCTAGTTGTTGCTCCGCCCTGCCCTGCCTTGCGAGCCCGCGTCCCGCGGCCGCCCCCTGACCCCGCGCCTTCTCTGCTCGCCGCCTTGCTGCGTCCCTGCCTGCGCCACTGGCCTCGACCCGGCCTCCCGCAGCCCTCCCCACTCCGGCCGTCCTCGCCGACCATGCCCGCGGCCCCTGCTCGCCAGCCAACTCGAGCCCGCCGCCAGCCCAGCGCACGCACACCCCGCTGCTGCCCCTTGTCATGCACGACGCCGCGTCGTCGCCCCGTGTCCGGTCTCCGCCTCCCGCCTCAGTTCCGCCGCGCCAGGCCGTGCCGGTGCCACCCCTCGCCTGCCGTCGAAGCTACACGCCGGCGCGCTGGCACCCGCGCCCTCCAGCCGCCCCACGGCGCCTAGTCGGGTGTGCACCCGTGGGCCAGCGCCCGTTCGGGCTGTGCCCGTTAGCGCTCGTGCCCCGCTATGGCCTCTCGGCCTATGACATATGGGCCCCGCCCACAGAATGATGTAAAAAAGAGAGAATAAAAAGAATAAAAATAATTAATTAATAATTAATTAACTAATGACTTAAATAAGTTAATTAATCATGTTTAACTAATCTAATTAAAATAAATTAGCCTAATCACTTAGTTAGTCTAATTAACCCGATTTAGTTAACCTGAGTCTATGACTAGTGGGACCCACATGTCAGCTTGACCAGTCAATGGTCAGAGTTGACTGCTGATGGCATGCTGACGTCATAAATGCAAATTCGATTTAAAATAATCTGTTAATTCTAGAAAATGATTTTAAACTTTAAAAATTAATATAAAATGATCCGTAACTCCGATGAAAATACTTTGTACATGAAAGTTGCTCAGAACGACGAGACGAATCTGAATACGCGGTCCGTTTGTCAGCCACACGTCCCCAGCATAGCGAACGTGCAACATTTCACCTCTGGTTCATCTGTCCGAAAACGGGAAACACCGGGAATACTTTCCCGGATGCCCTCCCCTTGCCGGTATCACCTAGCACTGTGTTAGGGCACACCTAGCACCGCTCATTGTCATGTCATGCATCGTCATGCATATGTTTGCATTATGTTTATTGTTTCTTCCCCCTCTACTCTCGTTAGACATCGAGACCGACGCTGCTGCTACCCCGATCGACTACGTTGTTGACGAACCCTCCTTGCCAGAGCCACAAGGCAAGCCCCCCCCATGATCACCCGATATCGCCTATTCCTTCTCTCTACTGCTTGCATTAGAGTACTGTAGCATGTTACTGCTTTCGGTTAATCCCATTCTGCTGCATAGCCTGTCATTGTTGCTACAATTATTGATACCTTTGCCTGCAATCCTACATGCTTAGTATAGGTTGCTAGTACTTCATCAGTGGCCCTACATTCTTGTCCGTCTGCCATGCTATACTATCGGGTCGTGATCACTCGGGAGGTGACCACGGGTGTATACATATATACATACATACTATACAGGTGGTGACTAAAGTCGGGTCAGCTCGTAGAGTACCCGCATGTGATTCCGGTGTGGTGGCTGAAAGGACAGGTGGCTCCATCCAGGTAGTGGTGGGCCCGAGTTCCCGACGGCCCCTGACTGTTACTTTGTGGCGGAGCGACAGGGCAGGTTGAGACCACCTAGGTGAGAGGTGGGCCTGGCCCTGCTCGGTGTCCGTGGTTACATCAATTAACACGCTTAATGAGATCTTGGTATTTGATCTGAGTCTGGCCATTGGCCTATATGCACTAATCAACTACGCGGGAACAGTTATGGTTACTCGACGTCGTGGTATCAGCCGAAGCCTTCTTGACGTCAGCGACTCAGCGGCGCGCGCCGGGTTGGACCGTGTAACGCAACTTCCTTTGTAATGGAGGTTGCTAGGTCTGCTCACCGGCCGCGTACGGAATGTGCAGGTGTGCAATGGGCGATGGGCCCAGACCCCTGCGCGCTTAGGATTTAGACCGGTGTGCTGACCTCTCTGTTGTGCCTAGGTAGGCTCTGATGTGTTGATCTTCTGAGGCCGGGCATGACCCAGGAAAGTGTGTCCGGCCAGAGGGCATCGAGCGTGTTGGGAAATGTGGTGCACCCCTGCAGGGAAGTTGATCTATTCGAATAGCCGTGTCCCTCGGTAAAAGGATGACCCGGAGTTGTACCTTGACCTTATGACAACTAGAACCGGATATTTAATAAAACACACCCTTTCAAGTGCCAGATACAACCCGGTGATTGTTCTCAGACAGGGCGACGAGGAGAGGATCGCCGGGTAGTATTATGCTATGCGTTGATACTTGGTGAACTTACCATCTACTCTCTTCTACATGGTACAAGATGGAGGCTGCCAGAAGCGTAGGCTTCGACAGGACTAGCTATCCCCCTCTTATTCTGGCATTTTGCAGTTCAGTCCACCGATATTGCCCCTTTACATAGATACCCATGCATATGTAGTGTAGATCCTTGCTTGCGAGTACTTTGGATGAGTACTCACGGTTGCTTTGCTCCCTCTTTCCCCCCTTTTTCCTCTTCTTCTTGGACGTCGCAACCAGAGGTTGGAGCCCAGGAGCCAGACGCCACCGTCGACGACGACCCCTACTTCACCGAGGGTGCCTACTACTACGTTCAGGCCGCCAACGGCCAGGATTAGTTTAGGAGGATCCCAGGCAGGAGGCCTGCGCCTCTTTCGATCTGTATCCCAGTTTGTGCTAGCCTTCTTAAGGCAAACTTGTTTAACTTATGTCTGTACTCAGATATTGTTGCTTCCGCTGACTCGTCTATGATCGAGCACTTGTATTCGAGCCCTCGAGGCCCCTGGTTTGTATTATGATGCTTGTATGACTTACTTATTTTAGAGTTGTGTTGTGATATCTTCCCGTGAGTCCCTGATCTTGATCGTACACGTTTGCGTGTATGGTTAGTGTACGAATGAATCGGGGGCGTCACATTGCACCATGAGACTTATTGTTCATCTTGGACCACTTGATTGCACACATGTTAGAGATCTAGCTTTGACTTGTCATTTTCACCTTTCCATGCATCATGATATATATGCCTTGTGTGTTGCATCCAATTCTTGGATTATTTGCTCCTATCATATGTTGGGTTGCAACAATGTCATTACTTCACATATGCCTATGCCTACTATTTGCTTACATGACTTAATTGCCTCGCACATGTTGCAAAAGTGCTATATCATTTGTGTTGAGTGCCTCACTTTCTTCACCACACCATATGCACATTATGCTTGGATTGTCTTGCACGTGCCTCATGCGTTTAGACATTTAATTTCATTTGGTGTTGTGAATGACTCTTATGCCTACCATAGACCGTTCATTGAGAGTCTTATGCATGATTGCTATGAGCTTGAGGTAGATGCTTATTCTCTTAAACACATATTTGGATCGCTACCTCACATTAACATGCTTGTTTCCATGATGTCCTCGATTTGGCTCAGTTTATATGCTTAAATGCCATGACACACTTATTTGTCAAACCATATGCTATGCTTGATGACGACACTTGTTTGGTGAATAACCTCTTGAATGCTTGGTTTTGCACTAACGCTAACCACATTTATTTTTCCAAGTGTTTGTTATACTTGCTCCTTTTGAAGGAATCACAAGACGGTGCGACATTGGAGAGTGCCCATTTTGAGCTTCAACATGACAAGTGCTTGGTGGTTGTCCACTTCTACACAGTGACGCCCTCTCTTTACCATGGTGATGAAGATCACGATCCGTGGACGGATCTCTCCCAAGGGGGGAGATGATGCGGAGCATCCCTCAACTATCACCATGGACGTCACACCACCACCGCAAGGACGGAGAAGACCGATGACAAGAGCACACGCACGTGCAAACGAAACCGAGGTTAACTCCTTCCTCTTGGAGCTCCATTCAAATTCATACGAGAGTTGGGTCCTACCTCAAATGGAAGTGTTATGCATGCTTAGGTACCAAGGACATGACCATGAAGAAGCTCGGAGGGAGACCCAAGCACCCATGAAGGAAGGGAAGGAAGAAGGACGCGAGAAGCATGAAGCCCCGGAGGCTCTAGGACCCCCGGGTGCCCGCCCTCCATGCCCCCGGGTGCCCGGGCCTTCGACCACCGCCTAGGGCCTGCCCGCTGTGCACCCCGGGTGCCCGGCCCTTGGAGCCCCGGGTGCCCGGCCGTTGCCTGGGTGGCGCCCCAGAGCAGCCCGGGTGCCCGGCCAACTAGCCCCGGGTGCCCCTCCGGCTGGGAGCTGCACCGCCGCCCCGGGTGCCCGGGCCATCAACCCCGGGTGCCCGGACCCCCCTCTAGCCGGCTCTCCACCGCCCCGGGTGCCCGGGCCATCAACCCCCGAGTGCCCAGTCCCTACAGCCACTTGGCCGCGGCCTCCTTGACCGGACCGGGTGCCCGGACGACTCCAAATATGCCTGCGTGCATTTTGGGCAATTTGCCCTTGTACCCCTCTCTCCCTCATATTTCGTCCCTAGACTATATATACCCCTTTCCTTGCTCATTTGGAGGATAGCAAAGTATATGAGAGACATTAGAGAGCTTTGCTCCTTGTACCCACTCCTCTAGGAGATCAAGACCTCCTAGGAGAAGATCCCTAGTGGATATCAAACCCCATCTTGGGAAGGATCCCCATCATAGGATCATCAAGACCTCTCTCCTCACAGGATTGGGATGAACTAGTACCTTGTATCTTTCCTTTGTTGTTCTTGGATCATTGTGACCTCTTGTGTGTTCTCGAATCTAGCATATGTGTGATTGGATCTAATCAATTTGAGTGTTTCCCCTCTCTTGAGTTCTTCGTGTTCTTGGGGATTTCCCCTCCAATTTGTGAAAGATCTCCATCTAGGGTTCCACCCTACAACAATAGGCATCATGTCCATGACAAGTAGACCGAAATGATTCTTCATCTACTACTATTACTCCACACATTGAATGGCTCCTGCCTGCATCTAGAGTACTAAGTTCATAAAAACAGAGTAACGCCTTAAGCAAGATGACATGATGTAAAGGAATAAACTCAAGTAATATAATATAAACCCCATCTTATTATCCTTAATGGCAACAATATAATACGTGCCTCGTGCTACCTCTTGAGCATGTGTTGGTTTTCCCTTGAAGAGGAAAGGGTGATGTAGTAAAGTAGCGTAAGTATTTCCCTCAGTTGTTGAGAACCAAGGTATCAATCCAGTAGGAGACAACACGCAAGTCACCTAGTACCTGCACAAACAATCAAGAACCTTGCAACCAATGCGATAGAGGGGTTGTCAATCCCTTCACGGCCACTCGCAAAAGTGAGATCTGATAAAGATAGTAAGATAAATATTTTTGGTATTTTTGTTTTATAGATTGGAAAGTAAAGATTGCAAAATAGTAAATGAGATGTGATGTAAATAAGATGCAATATAATAAGAAAGAGACCCGGGGCCATAGGTTTCACTAGTGGCTTCTCTCAACATAGCATGTATTACAGTGGGTGAACAAATTACTGCCGAGCAATTGATAGAAAAGCGCATAGTTATGAAGATATCTAAGGCAATGATCATGAATATAGGCATCACGTCCGTGTCAAGTAGACCGAAACGATTCTGCATCTACTACTATTACTCCACACATCAACCGCTATCCATCATGCATCTAGAGTATTAAGTTCATAAGAACAGAGTAATGCATTAAGCAAGATGACATGATGTAGAGGGATAAACTCAAGCAATATGATATAAACCCCATCTTTTTATCCTCGATGGCAACAATACAGTACGTGCCTTGCTGCCCCTGCTGTCACCGGGAAAGTACACCGCAAGATTGAACCCAAAGCTAAGCACTTCTCCCATTGCAAGAAAGATCAATCTAGTAGGACAAACTAAACCGATAATTCGAAGAGACTTGCAAAGACATCAAATCATGCATATAAGAATTCAGAGAAGAGCCAAATAATATTCATAGATAATCAAGTTCATAAATACACAATTCATTGGATCTCGGCAAACACACCGCAAAAGAGTATTACATCGAGGAGAACTTTTTATTGAGAATAAAAGAGAGAGAAGAAGCCATCTAGCTAATAACTATGGACCCGAAGGTCTGTGGTAAACTACTCACACATCATCGGAGAGGCTATGGTGTTGATGTAGAAGCCCTCCGTGATCGATCCCCCCTTCGGCAGATCGCCGGAAAAGGCCCCAAGATGGGATCTCACGGGTACAGAAGGTTGCGGCGGTGGAAAAGTGGTTTCATGGTTCCACCTGATGTTTTTAGGGTATAATAGTATATATAGGCGAAAGAAGTACATCGGTGGAGCTCCGTGGGGCTCACGAGGGTGGGGGCGCGCCTACCCCCCTGGGCGCGCCCTCCTGCCTCGTGGCTGCCTCGCGGAGTTCCAGACTTCAACTCCAAGTCTTCTGGTTTGCGTTTGTTCCTAAAAAGATCATCGCGAAGGTTTCATTCCATTTGGATTCCGTTTGGTATTCCTTTTCTGCGAAACACTGAAATAGGCAAAAAAATAGCAATTGGCACTGGGCCTTCGGTTAATAGGTTAGTCCCAAAAAACATAAAAGAGCATATTAAAGCCCATTAAACATCCAAAACAGATAATATAATAGCATGGAACAATCTAAAATTATAGATACGTTGGAGACGTATCAAGCATCCCCAAGCTTAATTCTTGCTCGTACTCGAGTAGGTAAATGATAAAAACTGAATTTTTGATGTGGAATGCTACCTAACATATTTTTCAATGTAATCTTCTTTATTGTGGCATGAATGTTCAGATCCGAAAGATTCAAGATAAAAGTTTAATATTTGCTACAAAAGCATATAGTTTAGCCATGCTTCATTTTCATCACACAAAATGCTCCCATCATGCACAACCCTGATGACAAGCCAAGCAATTGTTTTATACTTTAGCATTCTCAAACTTTTTCAACTTTCACGCAATATATGAGCGGGAGCTATGGACATAGCACATTAGGTGGAATAGAATGGTGGTTGTGAGGAAGACAAAAAGAGGAAGATAGTCTCACATCAACTAGGCGTATTAATGGGCTGTGGAGATGCCCATCAATAGATATTAATATGAGTGAGTAGGGATTGCCATGCAACGGGTGCACTAGAGCTATAAGTGTATGAAAGCTCAACAAAAGAAACTAAGTGGGTGTGCATCCAACTTGCTTGCTCATGAAGACCTAGGGCAATTTGAGGAAGCCCATCATTGGAATATACAAGCCAAGTTCTATAATGAAAAATTCGCACTAGTATATAGAAGTGTCAACAGAAGAGCCTCTCTATGATGAAGTTCACGGTGCTACTTTGAAGCACAAGTGTGGAAAAAGGATAGTAACATTGCCCCTTCTCTCTTTTCTCTCATTTTCTTTTTTTTGTTTGGGCCTTCTCCTTTTCCTTTTTTTATGGCCTCTTTTTTTGTCCGAAGTCTCATCCCGACTTGTGGGGGAATCATAGTCTCCATCATCCTTTCCTCACATGGTACAATGCTCTAATAATGAAGATCATCACACTTTTATTTACTTACAACTTTAAGAATTACAACTCGATACTTAGAACAAAATATGACTCTATGTGAATGCCTCCAGCGGTGTACCGGGATGTGCAATGAATCAAGAGTGACATGTATGAAAAATTATGAATGGTGGCCATGCGGAAATACGATGTCAACTACATGATCATGCAAAGCAATACGACTATGATGGAGCATGTCATAATAAACGGAACGGTGGAAAGTTGCATGGCAATATATCTCGGAATTGCTATGGAAATGCCATAATAGGTAAGTATGGTGGTTGTTTTGAGGAAGGTAAATGATGGGTTTATGGTACCGGCGAAAATTGCGCGGCACAACAGAGGCTAGCAAAGGAGAAAGGGTGAGAGTGCGTATAATCCATGGACTCAACATTAGTCATAAAGAACTCACATACTTATTGCAAAAATCTATTAGTCATCAAAACCAAGCACTACACGCATGCTCCTAGGGGGATAGATTGGTAGGAAAAGACCATCTCTCATCCCCGACCGCCACTCATAAGGAAGGCAATCAAAGAAACACCTCATGCTTCAAATTTGTCACACAACGGTTACCATACGTGCATGCTACGGGACTTGCCAACCTCAACACAAGTATTTCTCAATTTCACAATTACTCAACTAGCACGACTCTAATATCACCATATTCATATCTCAAAATAGTCATCAAGTATCAAAGTTCTCATAGTATTCAATGCACTCTATATGAAAGTTTTTATTATACCCATCTTGAATGCCCATCATATTATGAATTTTTTTATAACCAAAGAAAATTACCATGCTGTTCTAAAAGACTCTCAAATAATATAGGTGAAGAATGAGAGTTCATCTATTTCTTCAAAATAAAACTACCTTCGTGCTTTAAAAGATATAAGTGATGCACTAGAGCAAACGACAAACTAGTCCAAAAGATATAAGTGAAGATCAATGAGTAGTTGAATAATTATGTAACTATGTGAAGACTCTCTAACATTTAAGAATTTCATATCTTGGGATATTATTCAAATAGCAAGCAAAACAAAATAAAACAAAATTACGCTCCAAGCAACACACATATCATGTGGTGAATAAAAATATAGCTCCAAGTAAAGTTACCGATGAACGAAGACGAAAGAGGTATGCCATCCGGGGCATCCCCAAGCTTAGGCTCTTGGTTGTCCTTGAATATTACCTTGGGGTGCCTTGGGCATCCCCAAGCTTAGGCTCTTTCCACTCCTTATTCCATAGTCCATCGAATCTTTACCCAAAACTTAAAAACTTCACAACACAAAACTCAACAGAAAACTCGTAAGCTCCGTTAGTATAAGAAAATAAATCACCACTTTTCATACTGTTGTGAACTCATTCTAAATTCATATTTGTGTAATATCTATTGTATTCCCACTTCTCTATGGTTCATACCCTCCGATACTACTCATAGATTCATCAAAATAAGCAAACAACACATAGAAAACAGAATCTGTCAGAAACAGAACAGTCTGTAGTAATCTGTAACTCTCGAATGCTTATGTAACTCCAAAAATCCTACCAAATTAGGAAACCCTGAGAAATTTGTGTACCAATCCAGAGCAAAAATAATCAGACCAAAATCACATTTCTGTGAATTATCAAAACTAATTTACTGGGCGCAAAAGTTTCTGATTTTCAGCAGGATCAACACAACTATCACCGTAAGCTATCCTAAAGGTCTTACTTGGCACTTTATTGAAAATAATCTATAAAACATGATTAATAAAGTAGCATAATCATATGAACACACAAAAACAGTAAGGGTAAATATTGGGTTGTCTCCCAACAAGCGCTTTTCTTTAATACCTTTTTAGCTAGGCATAAAAGCAAGAATAGATCTAGGTATTGCCATCTTCGGTATGCAATCCGTAAGTGGCTCTCATAATAGATTCATAAGGTAATTTAATTTTCTTCCTAGGAAACTGTTCCATGCCTTTCCTTAATGGAAATTGGAATCTAATATTTCCTTCTTTCATGTCAATGATTGCACCAATCGTTCTAAGGAAAGGTCTACCAAGAATAATAGGACATGTAGGATTGCAATCTATATCAAGAACAATGAAATTACGGGCACATAATTCCTATTTGCAACAATGAGAACATCATTAATCATTCCCATAGGTTTCTTAACGGTGGAATCCGCAAGATGCAAATTTAAAGAACAATCATCAAATTCATTGAAACCTAGCACATCACACAAAGTTTTTGTAATTGTGGAAACACTATCACCCAAATCACATAAAGCATAGCATTCATAATCTTTAATCTAAATTTTCATAGTAGGTTCCCACTCATCATAAATTTTTCTAGGGATATAAACTTCTAGCATAAGCTTTTCTTCAAGGGATTGCATTAAAGCATCAACGATGTGTTTAGTAAAAGCTTTATTTTGATTATAAGAATGAGGAGAATTTAACACGGATTGCAACAAGGAAATACAATCTATAAAAGAGCAATTATCAAAATTAAAATCCTTGAAATCCAAAATATTGGGTTCATTGCTATGTAAAGTTTTGACCTCTTCAATCCCACTTTTATCAATTTTTGCATCAAGATCTAAAAACTCCGAATCATTGGGACGCCTTTTAACTAAAGTTGACTCATCTCTAGTCCCATCTTTATAAAAATTCATATTGGAAAACAAAGACTTAATAGGAGACACATCAATTACTTTTAGATCTTCATAATTATTATGATAAAAACTAGAAGAACACGCTTTTACAAAGCAATCTTTTTTAGCACACATCCTAGCGGTTCTTTCTTTGCACTCATGAATGGAAATTCTCATGGCTTTGAGAGACTCATTGATGTCATGCTTGGGTGGAATAGATCTAAATTTCAAAGAATGAACATCAAGAGAAATTCTATCCACGTTCCTAGCCAACTCATCAATCTCAGGCAATTTTTCTTCAAGCAAAGCATTGAAATTCTTTTGTGAATTCATAAATTCTTTAACGCTAGTCTCAAAATAAGAGGGCATCTTATTAAAATTTCCATAAGAGTTGTTGTAGGAATTACCATAATTATTAGAGGAATTACTAGGAAACGGCCTAGAGTTAAAATTTCCTCTATAAGCGTTGTTACCAAAATTGTTCCTACCAAAAAAATTCACATCCATAGATTCATTATTATTCTCAATCAAAGTGGACAAAGGCATATCATTAGGATCAGAAGAAACACTTTTATTAGAAAAAAATTCATAAGTTCATCCATCTTTCCACTCAAAACATTAATCTCTTCAATAGCATGAACTTTTTTACTAGTGGATCTTTCGGTGTGCCATTGAGAATAATTAACCATAATATTGTCCAGGAGTTTAGTAGCTTCTCCTAAAGTGATTTCCATAAAACTGCCTCCCGCGGCCAAATCTAAAAGATTTCTAGAAGCAAAATTCAATCCGGCATAAATTTTTTGTATAATCATCCATAAATTCAAACCATGTTTAGGGCAATTACGTATCATTAATTTCATTCTGTCCCAAGCTTGTGCAACATGCTCATGATCAAGTTGCTTAAAATTCATAATATCGTTCCTAAGAGAGATGATCTTAGCGGGAGGAAAATACTTAGAGATAAAAGCATCTTTGCACTTATTCCATGAATCAATACTATTTTTAGGCAAAGAAGAGAACCAAGTTTTAGCACGATCTCTAAGAGAAAACGGAAATAGCTTCAATTTAACAATATCATTATCCACATCTTTCTTCTTTTGCATATCACAATTCAACGAAGTTGTTTAGATGGGTAGCGGTATCTTCACTAGGAACGCCAGAAAATTGATCTTTCATGACAAGATTCAACAAAGCAGCATTAATTTCACAAGATTCAGCATCGATAATAGGAGCAATCGGAGTGCTAATAAAATCATTGTTGTTGGTATGGGAAAAGTCACATAATTTAGTATTATCTTGAGCCATCGTGACAAACAATCAATCCAATACACAAGCACACAAAAAGCAAGCGGAAAGAGGCGAAGAAAAGGCAAAGGTTTTTGAAAATCGTTTTAGAAGTGGGGGAGAGGAAAACGAGAGGCGAATGGAAAATAATGTAATGCGAGGGAGAACAGTTTGTGATGGGTACTTGGTATGTCTTGACTTGAGCATAGATCTCCCCGGCAACGGCGCAAGAAATCCTTCTTGCTACCTCTTGAGCATGCTTTGGTTTTCCCTTGAAGAGGAAAGGGTGATGCAGCAAAGTAGCGTAAGTATTTCCCTCAGTTTTTGAGAACCAAGGTATCAATCCAGTAGGAGACTACACGCAAGTCACCTAGTACCTGCACAAGCAATCAAGAACCTTGGAACCAACGCAATAAAAGGGGTTGTCAATCCCTTCACGGCCACTCGCAAAAGTGAGATCTAATAAAGATAGTAAGATAAATATTTGTGGTATTTTTGTTGTATAGATTGGAAGGTAAAGATTGCAAAATAGTAAACGAGATGCGATGTAAATAAAAGAGATGTAATATAATAAGAAAGAGACCCGGGGCCATAGGTTTTACTAGTGGCTTCTCTCAAGATAGCATGTATTACGGTGGGTGAACAAATTACTGCCGAGCAATTGATAGAAAAGCGCATAGTTGTGAAGATATCTAAGGCAATGATCATGAATATAGGCATCACGTCCGTGTCAAGTAGACCGAAACGATTCTGCATCTACTACTATTACTCCATACATCGACCGCTATACAGCATGCATCTAGAGTATTAAGTTCATAAGAACAGAGTAACACATTAAGCAACATGACATGATGTAGAGGGATAAACTCAAGAAATATGATATAAACCCCATCATTTTATCCTCGATGGCAACAATACAATACGTGCCTTGCTGCCCCTTGTAACACCCCGAGAATCATGCTACAGTAACTCCCTGTGATTAAGCTAATCATGTTGCTAAACAGGGCTTGATCACAATTGCATCAAATTTCTTTTCAAACTCCTAGTTCAAACTTCAATTAAAATCAAAGTGGAAAATAAAAGTTTTCAAAAATTTGAACAAAAATGTTCGGTGGGTGCCAAATAATACACTGGTAATTATGGTGGAGAAAACACATTTTTATAAAATACCTAAATACTTTTAAATGAAATAAAACAGAAAAGAAAATAAACAAATAAAAAGAAAAAGCTAAAGAACACAGCACAGACAAAAGAAAAAAAAAGGGGAGAAGGCCCTTTTCCCCGCTGGACCCCTGGCCCGACTGGGCCGACCCCTGGCCCAGCCCACCTCTCCCACTCGCCCCCTCCCCTGTTCCCCCGACCGGGGTCGGAACAGGGGCCGTCCCCGCCGCACCCCCTCGCCGGCGACGGGGGGGATAAGGACGCCAGCCCCCCCGCCTCCTCGGGCCTCTCTCCCACTCACCCCCCCGCTCTCCCTCTCGGCCGCTGCGCCTCCCCCGTCAGATCCACCTCCCTCTCCCCTTCGATCCCCACTGCCCGAGCGTGCTCGCCGCCGTTCCCGTCGTTCACACGGCCACCGTGCCCCAATCGCCACCTCGCCGTGTCATATGCCGTCGCCGCCCTCGACTACACCACCTCCGCCTCTCCGTTGAAGCTCGGAGCCACTGCAACGGCCTCCCCGAGCTCGTCTTCAACCTCGGACGCCGGCGACCCCCCTTCTTCCCCGGCGCCGACCTGCTGCTCCTAAGCTCTCACCGGCCTCCGTGTGCCGCGCGGTGAGCCTCTTCCCCCCTCCTCCCCTGTCCTTTCTCTCTCGCGCGCCCCCTAGTTTCTTCCCCGCGCGCGCCCGAACGCCGCGCCGCGGAGCTCGCCTCCGGCGGGTCTCCGGTGACCTTTTGGTCACGGGCTCAAGCCCGCAGCACTCCCCACCGCACGTAGATGCTCCCCAGCTCCTCCGCTTGCCCGATCTCGCGCCGAACCAACGTTGCCGTTGCTTGCCCGAAGCACCTCGCCGCCGGCGAGCTCGAAGCGCTCGCCCCCGCCCGTTCCAGCCCCTCCGGCCACCACCGTTGGACGCGTGGCGCCGAGCCGCATCGAACGCGCCCCGCCACGACCCCGCAGACCCCCTGTGCGTGAAACCCGCGCCCCTCCTGAGCCGCGCCGCCGCGTTTGGCTCGCCGGAGTTGCTCCGGCGCCGGCCGCCGACGTGGCTGGCCCGGGCCCCCCCAGTGCCACTGCCAGTGGGCCCGTGGGCCCCGTTGACTGGGTCCACCCAGTCAACGTGCTGACTGGGCAGGCCCAGCCACTGACATGCGGGCCCCGCTGCAAAATTAAAAAAAAAGAAAAGGAAAATGTTTTATAAATAAAAATAATTAGATTAACTAATCACTCACTGACATATGGGGTCCACCCCCTCTAATTAGACTGTTAGTTTAGTTTAAATTAATATTAGACTAACAGAGGCTGACATGTGGGTCCCCCTAGACCCACCTGTCTGGTTTGACTGGTCAGCCGACCTGTTGACCTGCTGACGTCATCATTGCCTCATGCTGACGTCATAATTCATTTTTGCTTAATTTAAATAATTCCAGAAATTCAAATAAGCTTTGAAAATTCATATCTTTTAAACCGTAACTCGGATGAAAATGTTTTCTATATGAAAGTTGCTCAGAACTACGAGACGAATCCGAATACGTAGTCCGTTCGTCCACCACACCTCCCTAACCTATCGAACTAGCAACTTTCCCCCTCCGGTCCGTCTGTCCGAAAACGCGAAACATCGGGAATACCTCCCGGATGTTCCCCCCCTTCACCGGTACCACCTACTGTCGCGTTAGGACACACCTAGCACCGTTCATTGTCATGTCACGCATCGTCATGCTTATGTTTGCATTGTATTTACTGTTTCTTCCCCCTCTTCTCTCCGGTAGACTACGAGACCGACACTGCTGCTGCCCAGTTCGACTACGGGGTTGACGACCCCTCCTACTTGCCAGAGCAACCAGGCAAGGCCCCCCCTTGATCACCAGATATCGCCTATTATTCTCTATACTGCTTGCATTAGAGTAGTGTAGCATGTTACTGTTTTCCGATATCCTATCCTGATGCATAGCCTATCCTTGCTACTACTGTTGTTACCTTTACCTGCAATCCTACATGCTTAGTATAGGATGCTAGATTTCCATCAGTGGCCCTACATTCTTGTCCGTCTGCTGTGCTATACTATCGGGCCGTGATCACCTGGGCGTGATCACGGGTATATATTTATATACTATATACATGACACATGAGATGACTAATGTCGGGTCGGCTCGTAGGAGTACCCGTGAGTGGATCTTTGTAGCGGAGCGACAGGGCAGGTTGAGACTGCCTAGGTGAGAGGTGGGCCTGGTCCTGGTCGGCGTTCGCGGTTACTTAACACGCTTAATGAGATCTTGGTATTTGATCTGAGTCTGGCCATTTGGTCTATACGCGCTAACCATCTACGCGGGAGTAGTTATGGGTATCCCGGCATCGTGGTATCAGCCGAAGCCTTCTTGACGTCAGCGACTGAGTGGCGCGCGCCGGATTGGACTGGAACGCCACTAGGCTAGGTCTGCTTCTGGCCGCGTACGCAACGTGCAGGTGTGCATAGGGCGATGGGCCCAGACCCCTGCGCGCATAGGGTTAGACCGGCGCTGACCGCTCTGTTGTGCTTAGGTGGGGCTGCGACGCGTTGATCTTACGAGGCCGGGCATGACCCAGGAAAGTGTGTCCGGCCAAATGGGATCGAGCGTGTTGGGTTATGTGGTGCACCCCTGCAGGGAAGTTTATCTATTCGAATAGCCGTGTCCCTCGGTAAAAGGACGACCCGGAGTTGTACCTTGACCTTATGACAACTAGAACTGGATACTGAATAAAATACACCCTTCCAAGTGCCAGATACAACCCGGTGATCGCTCTCTAACAGGGCGACGAGGAGGGGATCGCCGGGTAGGATTATGCTATGCGATGCTACTTGGAGGACTTCAATCTACTCTCTTCTACATGCTGCAAGATGTAGATGGCCAGAAGGGTAGTCTTCGACAGGACTAGCTACCCCCCTTTTATTCTGGCATTCTGCAGTTCAGTCCACTGATATGCGCCTTTACACATATACCCATGCATATGTAGTGTAGTTCCTTGCTTGCGAGTACTTTGGATGAGTAACGGTTGCTTCTCTCCCTCTTTTCCCCTTTTCCTTTCTATCTGGTTGTCGCAACCAGATGTTGGAGTCCAGGAACCAGACGCCACCGTCGACGACGACACCTACGACACTGGAGGTGCCTACTACTACATGCAGGCCGCGGACGACGACCAGGAGTAGTTAGGAGGATCCCAGGCAGGAGGCCTGCGCCTCGTTCGATCTGTATCCCAGTTTGTGCTAGCCTTCTTAAGGCAGACTTGTTTAACTTATGTCTGTACTCAGATATTGTTGCTTCCGCTGACTCGTCTATGATCGAGCACTTGTATTCGAGCCCTCGAGGCCCCTGGCTTGTATTATAATGCTTGTATGACTTATTTTTGTTTTAGAGTTGTGTTGTGATATCTTCCCGTGAGTCCCTGATATTGATCGTACACATTTGCGTGCATGATTAGTGTACGGTCAAATCGGGGGCATCACAAGTTGGTATCAGAGCCGACTGCCTGTAGGAATCCCCCTTTTCAACTCCTTGGCCGAAGTCGAGTCTAGACATTACATAACTTTTACTAACATGGCTGTGTGTCTTACGGGCCCACGTCGCCATTGGGTGGTACTAGGATCTTTTACTCCTCGACCTTTACTCTGGGACTCTGAACTCTCTTCTACTCGGGTTAAACGAATTTACTAACTCTAACACTAGGATCCCGTGACCACATTCACCCCAAAGTTGGATAAGCCATAGTTGTTTCTTAGAGTAGTATTTTGAACAATTCACACACTGTCATTTGACTCCTTTGAAACGTCTTTGCTTTCAGATGGAACCCACGAGGCAGGTCGTTCGCCACACGACGGCCATTGGTGCCTTGGGATCACCTGCGGTGCTAGCTGAGATGATGACCTATCTGGGTTATCGCTGGCACCCTGAGTACACCGTCTACGAGGAGTACCAGGACTTTAACCAGGAGCAGTACCGTGCCATCGTCCACCTATACTCTCGGGAGTATGACTCCACTACTGTGCTTCACACCGCACATGGAGTTGGTGTGACCATCGATATGGCTGTCCACGATGCTGCCTATGCTGCTCTGACACGTCTTCATGGAGAGTATCGGGAGTTGGACACCTCCCCTTTCAGGCACATTGCTATCGCATCCGATGATGGTGCGGAGGGATACTATACTGCTGCCTACTCCACTGTCACCCGAGAGCCCTTCTACCATCAGAACCTGGTTCTGCATGCTGATGGGCTGGATCGAGCTAACCGAGCTCTTCGCCACGAGATGTACACCACCCGTCAGCACCTTTACCGTGCTCTGACGCTGCTGCACCCCTTTGTCCGATCTGGACAGGTACCGCGTACTGCGATCTACCCAGCCAGGACTGTGATGCCCCACGGTGTCGGTTGGCCAGAGGTGGGAGGCCACTCCCCCGCACTTGGTCCTCTTCTGCCACCTGAGCGTCGGGCTCTACACCTGAGTATCCGCGGCCCCCAGTCTGCTGACGTGGAGGGCTATCCGTTGCCTCACTACCAGCTGTCGGGCTACGATTACCTCCACAGTACCTCTTGGGACTGATGTAGGCTTGCTAGTAGTATTAGTTGCAGTCGCCGCGAGCCTGTGTGCCGCCTATGATGTTTTAGTCTATGTACTGAACTCTATGTACTGAACTCTATGCATGACCCCTTTTGTAAAGTTATGCCGACTACTATGTAGTAGCTATCGTGCTCCTTTCATTATGCATGTTTCATCATGAATGATTCTTGTCATTGCAAATTTCTCAATGCTGAACTACCCCTGTTATATATTAGCAGGATGGTTAGACCAGGTGGTCGTGGTCGTGGTGGCGATGCCCCACCACCACCTGAGTACATGGCTGGTATGATCCAACAGTTTGAACTGAACCGCCAATTCATGGAAAATATGATGGCCCAGTTTCCTCGCCCCAATATGAACCAGCAGCCAGCTCAAGTGACTCTTCAAGATTTCATACGCCTCAACCCAACCATCTACCGCAGCTCAACTCAGCCTCTGGATGCTGATGACTGGCTCCATGACATCACCTATGAGATGGAGTCTGCTGATGTAGCCCCTGCCAGCTATGTCACCTTTGCTTCCTTCTTCTTGAAGGCACCCGCAGCTCAATGGTGGGACAGCCACAGGCGTACTCTGCCAGCTGGAACAATCATTACATGGCCAGACTTCCAAGCTGCTTTCCGTGCCCGCTTCATTCCTCAAGGAGTCATGGACCGGAAGAAGCGTGAGTTCCGCAACCTCACCCAAGGCAACAAAACTGTCGAAGCTTATCAGCGGGAGTTTCTGGACTTGTCCCGCTATGCTGAAGAAGACATTGCAACTGATGCACGCAGACAGGAGAAGTTCCGTGATGGCCTTCAAGCTGACATCAAGCTCGCACTTCTAGTGCATGACTTTGCTGATTTCGCCACCTTGGTGAACAAGGCCATCAATGTCGAAACTGGTCTGCAGGAATACCAGAGCTCTCACAGGCGCAACCGTGACACGGGCTCATCTTCGGGCCCGCCCTCACAGAAGCGTAAGATATGGATCCCGAACAGCATGTACCGTCCAAATGCATCTGCCCCAAGGCAGACATATGCTGCACCTCGTCTGCCTCCACCACCATCTAGGCAGTCAAGACTTCCAGCTCCACCATCCCAAGCTCCTGTTCCCACTCCGAATAATGGCTTGTGCTTCAGGTGTGGTCAACCAGGACACCGTGCTAAAGAATGCAACCAGAACCAGAATCAACTAGCCCTTCCAGCAACTGGCCGTGGTAACAATCAGCCTCGCAAAAACAATGCTATGTCTTATGGTCGTGCTCACGCCAACCACGTTGATCTCAACGAAGCTCAAGACCAGCCTGCTACTGTGATGGGTACACTCCTCGTAAATTCAGTACCAGCATCCGTTTTATTTGATACAGGTGCATCGCATTCATTCATGTCAGAAGATTTTGCATACAAGCACGACGTTAAATGTGAGGAGATGAACACCTCTGTATTGGTCAAAACCCCCGTGGGACAGTGTCAAACCTCCTTGGTTGGCATCGATGTCCCCGTGGAAATCGAAGGGCTGGAATTCTATGCCTCTCCCATTATCCTGAAGTCGTCTAACATCGACCTCATTTTGGGTATGGATTGGTTGAAAGCGCATACTGCTTCTATAGTTTGCGCCACTAAGACCGTCCATCTGCTACACCCTTCAGATGAAATAGTTGCTTACCAAGCTCATCTGGTGCAAAATGCCGAGGCAAGGCTCTATGCATTGAATGCATTGAACGCTACACCACTCGAGGGCATTGAAAACATTCCCGTCGTGCGTGAATTCCTCGACGTCTTCCCTGAAGAACTTCCAGGGATTCCCCCTGCTAGAGCTGTCGAATTCATCATCGACTTGAAACCAGGCACCACTCCTATAGCCAAGCGACCCTACAAAATGCCACCGCATGAACTCCTTGAGCTTAAGGAGGAAATCGACAAATCTCTTCGCAAGGGATTCATTCGCCCAAGTTGCTCTCCTTGGGGAGCACCTTCTCTCTTTGTCAAGAAGAAGGATGGGACAAACCGGTTAGTTCAAGACTACCGTCCTATAAACCAAGCTACCATTCAGAATAAATACCCTCTTCCTCGGATCAATGATCTGTATGATCAACTGGCGGGTTCGTCAGTGTTCTCTAAGCTCGACTTGAGGTTGGGCTACCACCAGATCCGTGTTCGAGAAGAGGATATCCCAAAGACCGGCTTCGTGACTCGCTATGGTTCATACGAGTACACCGTCATGTCTTTCGGTTTAACCAATGCTCCAGCCACCTTCTCTCGTCTGATGAACTATATATTCATGGATTACCTCGACAAGTTCGTCGTGGTTTATCTGGATGATATCCTAGTATTTTCCAAGAACGAAGAAGAACATGCCGAACATCTTCGACTTGTGCTGGAGAAGCTACGAGAGCATCAACTATATGCCAAGTTCTCCAAATGTGAATTCTGGCTACCGGAAGTAACCTATCTTGGGCATGTCATCTCTAAGGATGGTATTGCCGTCAACCCCGAGCGAGTTCAGGCTATTCTTGATTGGACTCCTCCCAAGAACGTTAAGCAAGTCAGAAGTTTTCTCGGTCTCGCCAGCTATTGCAGTCGATTCATCGAGAACTTCTCTAAGATCGCCAGGCCTCTGACTAACCTGTTGCATAAGGGTGTCAAGTTCCAATGGACAGACAAATGTCAGGAAAGTTTCCACGCACTCAAAGACAAGTTGACTTCTGCTCCAGTTCTAGCTCCACCTGATACTAAGAAGGACTTTATCATTTACTGCGACGCTTCCCGTCAAGGATTAGGCTGTGTCCTAATGCAAGACCGCAAAGTGATTGCTTATGCCTCTCGGCAATTGCGCCCTCACGAAGAGAACTACCCAGTTCACGACCTCGAACTTGCTGCTGTCATTCATGCGCTGAAACAGTGGCGACATTACCTTCTCGGTAATCGTTGCGAGATCTTCACTGACCACCAAAGTCTGAAGTATCTGTTTACTCAGCCAGATCTGAACCTCCGTCAACAGAGATGGATGGAGCTTGTTGCAGACTTTGACTTGGGTATTTCCTATACGGCAGGCAAGGCTAATGTAATGGCTGATGCCTTGAGCCGCAAGTCTTACTGCAACCACCTCCAGGTTCACAAAGTTCAGCCCTCGCTTGTTGAAGAATTCAGAAAGCTGAACCTCCATATTGTTCCTCCGGGTGCACTCGCTCCCCCTCCTAAGGAGTTTGGCAAGGTGAACCTCCATGTTGTTACCCAGGGTTCCCTCAATACCCTAGTTGCTAAACCAGATCTCGTGGATAGCATCAAAAGGCTACAGAAGTATGACTCTGAAGCCCACAAGATTAAGTGCTACCTCGCAGAAGGAAAGCCCTCATTCTTCACCATTTCTGAAGATGGCACCCTATACTTCAAGGGCCGCCTAGTGGTGCCATGTGCAGAGAAAAACCTGGATATGACACAGGAAGTTATGAAAGAAGCTCATGATACACCTCTGTGTATCCATCCGGGTAGTACAAAGATGTACCAAGACATCCGTCAGAGATTCTGGTGGTCTAATATGAAACAAGCCATTGCTCGTTATGTTGCTGAGTGTGACGTTTGCCGTCGTATCAAAGCAGAACATCAAAGGCCTGCTGGAACTCTGCAACCTATCTCTATTCCTGAATGGAAATGGGACCATGTTGAGATGGACTTCGTCACTGGATTTCCCAAATAACAGAACGGTAATGATGCTATTCTTGTCGTCATTGACCGACTTTCCAAAGATGCACATTTTCTGGCAGTCAAAGAAACGATCACGGCTAGCCAGTTGGCAACGCTCTATATGTCCAGGATTGTTTCACTCCACGGTATTCCATTGGTTATCAGCTCAGACCGTGGCAGCTTATTCACTTCAAGATTCTGGGCAAGTTTCCAAGAAGCTATAGGAACTCATCTGTCATTCAGTACTGCGTTTCATCCTCAATCGCAAGGACAAGTTGAACGCGTCAACCAAGTTCTTGAAGACATGCTACGAGCTTGCGTTATTTCCTTCAGCAAGAAATGGGAGGAATCTCTCCCGTATGCCGAGTTCTCTTATAATAATAGCTATCAAGCTAGTCTGAAGATGGCCCCCTTCGAAGTGTTATATGGACGAAAGTGTCGAACCCCTCTGAACTGGTCAGAAACTGGGGAACGTCCACTCTTCGGTCCGGATATTATCCAAGATGCCGAAGAACAAGTCTGCATTATTCGTGAGAATCTCGAGACTGCTCAGTCACGTCAGAAGAGTCAGTATGACCGTCATCATAAAGACATGGTCTATCAACCTGGCGAAAAGGCTTATCTTCGAGTCACACCTATGAAGGGTGCTCGCCGCTTCGGGATCAAGGGCAAACTAGCTCCTCGCTATATTGGCCCATTCACTATTCTCGAAAGGCGTGGAAAAGTGGCATACCAACTGGAGCTACCGTCGAACCTTTCTCAGGTTCACGATGTGTTCCATGTGTCACAGCTCCGCCGTTGCTTCAAGGATCCAATCCGAGCTGTGGATGATGAAGTGCTCGAATTGCAGCAAGACCTCTCCTATAAGGAGCATCCGGTCCGCATTCTCGACCAAGCTGAACGCCGGACACGTCAGAAGGCGATCAAGTTTCTCAAAGTCCAGTGGTCGCACCATTCCGAAGATGAGGCCACTTGGGAACGAGAGGATCGTCTGCGCGAAGAATACCCCGCACTGTTTCCTTCTACCTCCTAAATCTCGGGACGAGATTTCTTGTAGTGGAGGAGATTTGTAACACCCCGAGAATCATGCTACAGTAACTCCCTGTGATTAAGCTAATCATGTTGCTAAACAGGGCTTGATCACAATTGCATCAAATTTCTTTTCAAACTCCTAGTTCAAACTTCAATTAAAATCAAAGTGGAAAATAAAAGTTTTCAAAAATTTGAACAAAAATGTTCGGTGGGTGCCAAGTAATACACTGGTAATTATGGTGGAGAAAACACATTTTTATAAAATACCTAAATACTTTTAAATGAAATAAAACAGAAAAGAAAATAAACAAATAAAAAGAAAAAGCTAAAGAACACAGCACAGACAAAAGAAAAAAAGGGGAGAAGGCCCTTTTCCCCGCTGGACCCCTGGCCCGACTGGGCCGACCCCCGGCCCAGCCCACCTCTCCCACTCGCCCCCCTCCCCTGTTCCCCCGACCGGGGTCGGAACAGGGGCCGTCCCCGCCGCACCCCCTCGCCGGCGACGGGGGGGATAAGGACGCCAGCCCCCCGCCTCCTCGGGCCTCTCTCCCACTCACCCCCCCCGCTCTCCCTCTCGGCCGCTGCTCCTCCCCCGTCAGATCCACCTCCCTCTCCCCTTCAGTCCCCACTGCACGAGCGTGCTCGCCGCCGTTCCCGTCGTTCACACGGCCACCGTGCCCCAATCGCCACCTCGCCGTGTCATACGCCGTCGCCGCCCTCGACTACACCACCTCCGCCTCTCCGTTGAAGCTCGGAGCCACTGCAACGGCCTCCCCGAGCTCGTCTTCAACCTCGGACGCCGGCGACCCCCCTTCTTCCCCGGCGCCGACCTGCTGCTCCTAAGCTCTCCCCGGCCTCCGTGTGCCGCGCGGTGAGCCTCTTCCCCCCTCCTCCCCTGTCCTTTCTCTCTCGCGCGCCCCCTAGTTTCTTCCCCGCGCGCGCCCGAACGCCGCGCCGCGGAGCTCGCCGCCGGCGGGTCTCCGGTGACCTTTTGGTCACGGGCTCAAGCCCGCAGCACTCCCCACCGCACGTAGATGCTCCCCAGCTCCTCCGCTTGCCCGATCTCGCGCCGAACCAACGTTGCCGTTGCTCGCCCGAAGCACCTCGCCGCCGGCGAGCTCGAAGCGCTCGCCCCCGCCCGTTCCAGCCCCTCCGGCCACCAACGTTGGACGCGCGGCGCCGAGCCGCGTCGAACGCGCTCCGCCACGACCCTGCAGACCCCCTGTGCGTGAAACCCGCGCCCCTCCCGAGCCGCGCTGCCGCGTTTGGCTCGCCGGAGTTGCTCCGGCGCCGGCCGCCGACGTGGCTGGCCTGGGCCCCCCAGTGCCACTGCCAGTGGGCCCGTGGGCCCCGTTGACTGGGTCCACCCAGTCAACGTGCTGACTGGGCAGGCCCAGCCACTGACATGCGGGCCCCGCCGCAAAATTAAAAAAAAAGAAAAGGAAAATGTTTTATAAATAAAAATAATTAGATTAACTAATCACTCACTGACATATGGGGTCCACCCCCTCTAATTAGACTGTTAGTTTAGTTTAAATTAATATTAGACTAACAGAGGCTGACATGTGGGTCCCCCTGGACCCACCTGTCTGGTTTGACTGGTCAGTCGACCTGTTGACCTGCTGACGTCATCATTGCCTCATGCTGACGTCATAATTCATTTTTGCTTAATTTAAATAATTCCAGAAATTCAAATAAGCTTTGAAAATTCATATCTTTTAAACCGTAACTCGGATGAAAATGTTTTCTATATGAAAGTTGCTCAGAACGACGAGACGAATCCGAATACGCAGTCCGTTCGTCCACCACACCTCCCTAACCTATCGAACTAGCAACTTTCCCCCTCCGGTCCGTCTGTCCGAAAACGCGAAACATCGGGAATACCTCCCGGATGTTCCCCCCCTTCGCCGGTACCACCTACTGTCGCGTTAGGACACACCTAGCACCGTTCATTGTCATGTCACGCATTGTCATGCTTATGTTTGCATTGTATTTACTGTTTCTTCCCCCTCTTCTCTCCGATAGACTACGAGACCGACACTGCTGCTGCCCAGTTCGACTACAGGGTTGACGACCCCTCCTACTTGCCAGAGCAACCAGGCAAGCCCCCCCCCTTGATCACCAGATATCGCCTATTCTTCTCTATACTGCTTGCATTAGAGTAGTGTAGCATGTTACTGTTTTCCGATATCCTATCCTGATGCATAGCCTATCCTTGCTACTACTGTTGTTACCTTTACCTGCAATCCTACATGCTTAGTATAGGATGCTAGATTTCCATCAGTGGCCCTACATTATTGTCCGTCTGCTGTGCTATACTATCGGGCCGTGATCACCTGGGCGTGATCACGGGTATATATTTATATACTATATACATGACACATGAGAAGACTAAAGTCGGGTCGGCTCGTAGGAGTACCCGTGAGTGGATCTTTGTGGCGGAGCGACAGGGCAGGTTGAGACTGCCTAGGTGAGAGGTGGGCCTGGTCCTGGTCGGCGTTCGCGGTTACTTAACACGCTTAACGAGATCTTGGTATTTGATCTGAGTCTGGCCATTTGGTCTATACGCACTAACCATCTACGCGGGAGTAGTTATGGGTATCCCGGCGTCGTGGTATCAGCCGAAGCCTTCTTGACGTCAGCGACTGAGTGGCGCGCGCCGGATTGGACTGGAACGCCACTAGGTAGGTCTGCTTCCGGCCGCGTATGCAACGTGCAGGTGTGCATAGGGCGATGGGCCCAGACCCCTGCGCGCATAGGGTTAGACCGGCGTGCTGACCGCTCTGTTGTGCTTAGGTGGGGCTACGACGCGTTGATCTTACAAGGCCGGGCATGACCCAGGAAAGTGTGTCCGGCCAAATGGGATCGAGCGTGTTGGGTTATGTGGTGCACCCCTGCAGGGAAGTTTATCTATTCGAATAGCCGTGTCCCTCGGTAAAAGGACGACCCGGAGTTGTACCTTGACCTTATAACAACTAGAACTGGATACTGAATAAAATACACCCTTCCAAGTGCCAGATACAACCCGGTGATCGCTCTCTAACAGGGCGACGAGGAGGGGATCGCCGGGTAGGATTATGCTATGCGATGCTACTTGGAGGACTTCAATCTACTCTCTTCTACATGCTGCAAGATGGAGATGGCCAGAAGCGTAGCCTTCGACAGGACTAGCTACCCCCCTTTTATTCTGGCATTCTGCAGTTCAGTCCACTGATATGCCCCTTTACACATATACCCATGCATATGTAGTGTAGTTCCTTGCTTGCGAGTACTTTGGATGAGTACTCACGGTTGCTTCTCTCCCTCTTTTCCCCTTTTCCTTTCTATCTGGTTGTCGCAACCAGATGTTGGAGTCCAGGAACCAGACGCCACCGTCGACGACGACACCTACGACACTGGAGGTGCCTACTACTACGTGCAGGCCGCGGACGACGACCAGGAGTAGTTAGGAGGATCCCAGGCAGGAGGCCTGCGCCTTGTTCGATCTGTATCCCAGTTTGTGCTAGCCTTCTTAAGGCAGACTTGTTTAACTTATGTCTGTACTCAGATATTGTTGCTTCCGCTGACTCGTCTATGATCGAGCACTTGTATTCGAGCCCTCGAGGCCCCTGGCTTGTATTATAATGCTTGTATGACTTATTTTTGTTTTAGAGTTGTGTTGTGATATCTTCCCGTGAGTCCCTGATCTTGATCGTACACATTTGCGTGCATGATTAGTGTACGGTCAAATCGGGGGCGTCACACCCCTGCTGTCACTGGGAAAGGACACCGCAAGATTGAACCCAAAGCTAAGCACTTCTCCCATTGCAAGAAAGATCAATCTAGTAGGCCAAACTAAACCGATAATTCGAAGAGACTTGCAAAGATATCAAATCATGCATATAAGAATTCAAAGAAGAACCAAATAATATTCATAGATAATCAAGTTCATAAATCCATAATTCATCGGATCTCGGCAAGCACACCGCAAAAGAGTATTACATCGAATAGATCTCCAAGAACATCGAGGATAACTTTGCATTGAGAATCAAAGAGAGAGAGAGAGAGAGAAGAAGCCATCTAGCTAATAACTATGGACCCGAAGGTCTGTGGTAAACTACTCACACATCATCAGAGAGGGTATGGTGTTGATGTAGAATCCCTTCGTGATCGATTCCCCCTCTGGCAGATCGCCGGAAAAGGCCCCAAGATGGGATCTCACGGGTACAGAAGGTCGCGGCGGTGGAAAAGTGGTTTTGTGGCTCTCCTTGATGGTTGGGGCGCACGAGGGTTGGGGCGCGCTGATACGTCTCCAACGTATCTATAATTTTTGATTGCTCCATGTTATACTATCTTCTGTTTTGGACATTATTGGGCTTTATTATTCACTTTTATATTATTTTTGGGACTAACCTATTAACCGGAGGCCCAGCCCGGAATTGCTGTTTTTTGCCTATTTTTGAGTTTCGCAGAAAAAGAATATCAAACAGAGTCCAAACGGAATGGAACCTTCGGAACGTGATTTTCGGAACGAACATGATCCAGGAGACTTGGACCCTACGTCAAGAAGGCCACCAGGAAGCCACGAGGTAGGGGGGCGCGCCCTCCACCCTCGTGGGCCCCATGTTGGTCCACCGACGTACTCCTTCCTCCTATATATACCTACGTACCCCCAAACGATCAGATACGGAGCCAAAAACCTAATTTCACCGCCGCAACTTTCTGTACCCACGAGATCCCATCTTGGGGCCTGTTCCGGAGCTCCGCCGGAAGGGGCATCGATCAGGGAGGGCTTCTACATCAACACCATAGCCTCTCCGATGAAGTGTGAGTAGGTTATCTCAGACCTTCGGGTCCATAGTTATTAGCTAGATGGCTTCTTCTCTCTTTTTGGATCTCAATACAATGTTCTCCCCCTCTCTCGTGGAGATCTATTCGATGTAATCTTCTTTTGCGGTGTGTTTGTTGAGACCGATGAATTGTGGGTTTATGATCATGTTTATCTATGAACAATATTTGAATCTTCTCTGAATTGTTTTATGTATGATTGGTTATCTTTGCAAGTCTCTTCGAATTATCAGTTTGGTTTGGCCTACTAGATTGATCTTTCTTGCAATGGGAGAAGTGCTTAGCTTTGGGTTCAATCTTGCGGTGTCCTTTCCCAGTGACAGTAGGGGCACCAAGGCACGTATTGTATTGTTGCCATCGAGGATAACAAGATGGGTTTTTTATCATATTGCATGAATTTATCCCTCTACATCATGTCATCTTGCTTAAAGCGTACTCTGTTCTTATGAACTTAATACTCTAGATGCATGCTGGATAGCGGTCGATGTGTGGAGTAATAGTAGTAGATGCAGGCAGGAGTCGGTCTACTTGTCTCGGACGTGATGCCTATATGCATGATCATACCTAGATATTCTCATAACTATGCTCAATTCTGTCAGTTGCTCAACAGTAATTAGTTCACCCACCGTAAAATACTTATGCTCTTGAGAGAAGCCACTAGTGAAACCTATGGCCCCCGGGTCTATCTTCATCATATTAATCTTCCAACACTTAGTTATTTCCGTTGCTTTTTACTTTGATTTTATTTTACTTTGCATCTTTATCATAAAAATACCAAAAATATTATCCTATCATATCTATCAGATCTCACTCTCGTATGTGACCGTGTAGCGATTGACAACCCCTTATCGCGTTGGTTGCGAGGATTTATTTGTTTTGTGTAGGTGCAAGGGACTCGCGCGTAGCCTCCTACTGGATTGATACCTTGGTTCTAAAAAACTGAGGGAAATACTTACGCTACTTTGCTGCATCACCCTTTCCTCTTCAAGGGAAAACCAACGCAATACTCAAGAGGTAGCAAGAAGGATTTCTGGCGCCATTGCCGGGGAGTCTACGCAAAAGTCAACATACCAAGTACCCATCACAAACCGTTATCTCCCGCATTACATTATTTGCCATTTGCCTCTCGTTTTCCTCTCCCCCACTTCACCCTTGCCATTTTATTCGCCCTCTCTTTTCCCTTTGCCTCTTTTTGCCCGTCTCTTGTTTGCTCGTGTGTTGGATTTCTTGTTTGTCACAATGCCTCAAGATAATACCAAATTATGTGACTTTACGAATACCAACAATAATGATTTCCTTTGCACTCCGATTGCTCCTCTTACCGATACTGAATTTTGTGAAATCAATGCTTCTTTGTTGAATCTTGTTATGAAAGATCAATTCGCCGGCCTTCCGAGTGAAGATGCCGCTACTCATCTAAATAGCTTCATTGATTTGTGTGATATGCAAAAGAAGAAAGATGTTAACAATGATATTGTTAAATTGAAGCTATTTCCTTTTTCGCTTAGAGATCAGGCTAAAGCTTGGTTTTCATCTTTGCCTAAAAATAGTTTTGATTCTTGGAATAAGTGCAAAGATGCTTTTATCTCGATGTATTTTCCTCCTGCCAAGATTATCTCTCTTAGAAACGATGTTATGATTTTTAAGCAACTTGATCATGAACATCTTGCACAAGCTTGGGAGAGAATGAAATTAATGATATGTAATTGCCCTACACATGGTTTGAATTTGTGGATGATTATACAAAAATTTTATGCCGGATTGAATTTTGCTTCTAGAAATCTTTTAGATTCGGCCGCGGGAGGCACTTTTATGGAAATCACTTTAGGAGAGGCTACTAAACTCCAAGATAATATTATGGTTAATTATTCTCAATGGCATACTAAAAGGTCTACTAATAAAAAAGTGCATGCGATAGAAGAAATTAATGTTTTGAGTGGAAAGATGGATGAACTTATGAAATTATTTTCTAGTAAAAGTGTTTCTTCTGATCCTAGTGATATGCCCTTGTCTACTTTGATTGAGAATAATAATGAATCTATGGATGTGAATTTTGTTGGTAGGAATAATTTTGGTAACAACGCGTATAGAGGAAACTTTAATCCTAGGCCTTATCCTAGCAATTCCTCTAATAATTATGGTAATTCCTACAACAATTCTTATGGAAACTTTAATAAGATGCCCTCTTAATTTGAGACTAGTGTTAAGGAATTTATGAATTCGCAAAAGAATTTCAATGCTTTGCTTGAAGAAAAATTTCTTAAAGTTGATGAATTGGCTAGGAATGTTGATAGGATTTCTCTTGATGTTGATTCTTTGAAACTGAGATCTATTCCTCCAAAGCATGATATCAATGAGTCTCTCAAAGCCATGAGAATTTCCATTGATGAGTGCGAAGAAAGAATCGCTAGGATGCGTGCTAAGAAAGATTGCTTTATGAAAGCGTGTTCTTCAAATTTCTATGAAAATAAAGATGAAGATCTAAAAGTTATTGATGTGTCCCCTATTAAATCTTTGTTTTGCAATATGAATCTTAATAATGATGGGACTGAATATGATTCACCTTTACCTAGAAGGCGTTCCAAAAATTCAGAGTTTTTAGATCTTGATGCTAAAATGGATAAAAGTAGGATTGAAGAAATCAAAACATTAGATGTTAATGGACCCACTATTTTCGATTTCAAGGAATTTAATTATGATAATTGCTCTTTGATAGATTGTATTTCCTTGTTGCAATCCGTGCTAAATTCTCCTCATGCTTATAGTCAAAATAAAACTTTTACCAAACATATCGTTGATGCTTTGACGCAATCTTATGAAGAAAAGCTTGAGTTGGAAGTCTCTATCCCTAGAAAACTTTATGATGAGTGGGAAACTACTATTAAAATTAAGATTAAAGATCATGAATGCTATGCTTTGTGTGATTTGGGTGCTAGTGTTTCCACGATTCCAAAAACTTTGTGCGATTTGTTAGGTTTCCGTGATTTTGATGATTGGTCTTTAAATTTGCACCTTGCGGATTCCACCATTAAGAAACCTATGGGAAGAATTAATGATGTTCTTATTGTTGCAAATAGGAACTATGTGCCCGTAGATTTTATTGTTCTTGATATAGACTATAATCCTTCATGTCCTATTATTCTTGGTAGACCTTTCCTTAGAACGATTGGTGCAATTATTGATATGAAGGAAGGGAATATTAGATTCCAATTTCCATTAAAGAAAGGCATGGAACACTTCCCTAGGAAGAAAATAAAATTACCATATGAATCTATCATGAGAGCCACTTATGGATTGCCTACCAAAGATGGCAATACCTAGATCTATCCTTGTTTTTTTTTTTGCCTAGCTAGGGCCGTTAAACGATAGCGCTTGTAGGGAGGCAACCCAATTTTATTTTTAGTTTTTTGCTTTTTGCTTCTTTTTAGGAATAAATGTTTGTTCTAGCCTCTGGTTAGATGTGTTTTTATGTTTTAATTAGTGTTTGTGTCAAGTTAAACCTATAGGATCTTCTTGGATGATAGTTATTTGATCTTGCTGTAATTTCCAGAAACTTTCTGTTCACGAAAACAATTGTTAAAAATCACCAGAACATGATAAAATATTGATTCCAATTGCTTCTGATTAATAAACAAGTTTCCTAGGTCGTCCTATTTTTGCTGATCTTTTGGAGTTTCAGAAGTTTGCGTTAGTTACAGATTACTACAGACTGTTTTCTTTTTGACAGATTCTGTTTTTCGTGTGTTGTTTGCCTATTTTGATGAATCTATGGCTAGTAAAAGAGTTTATAAACCATAGAGAAGTTGGAATACAGTAGGTTTAACACCAATATAAATAAATAATCAGTTCATTACAGTACCTTGAAGTGGTCTTTTGTTTTCTTTCGCTAACGGAGCTCACGAGATTTTCTGCTGAGTTTTGTGTTGTGAAGTTTTCAAGTTTTGGGTGAAAGATTTGATGGATTATGGAACAAGGAGTGGCAAGAGCCTAAGCTTGGGGATGCCCATGGAACCCCCAAGATAATCTAAGGACACCATAAAGCCAAAGCTTGGGGATGCCCCAGAAGGCATCCCCTCTTTCGTCTACTTCCATCGGTAACTTTACTTGGAGCTATATTTTTATTCACCACATGATATGTGTTTTGCTTGGAGTGTCTTGCATGATTTGAGTCTTTGTTTGTTAGTTTACCACAATCATCCTTGCTGTACACACCTTTTGAGAGAGACACACATGATTCGGAAATTATTTGAATACTCTATGTGCTTCACTTATATCTTTTGAGCTATATAGTTTTGCTCTAGTGCTTCACTTATATCTTTTAGAGCACGGTGGTGGATTTGCTTTATATAAACTCTTGATCTCTCATGCTTCACTTATATTATTTTGAGAGTCTTAAAATAGCATGGCAATTTTCTTTAATTAAATGAGAAATTTGATGCTTCATAATTGTTTTGAGATATAAAGGTGGTAATATCATAGTTGTGCTAGTTGAGTAATTGTGGAATTGAAAAATACATGTGGTTGTGTTTGTGGTTCCCATAGCATGCACGTATGGTGAACCGTTATGTAACAAAGTCGGAGCATGAAGTATTTGTTGATTGTCTTCCTTTGTGTGGCGGTCGGGATCGCGCGATGGTTAACTCCTACCAACCCTTCCCCTAGGAGCATGCGTAGTAGTACTTTGCTTCGAGGGCTAATAAATTTTTGCAATAAGTATATGAGTTCTTTATGACTAATGTGAGTCCATGGATATACGCACACTTACCTTTCCGCAATTTTCTAGCCTCTTTGGTGCCGCACATTGCCCTTTCTCACCTTGAGAGTTGGTGCAAACTTCGCCGGTGCATCCAAACCCCGTGATATGATACGCTCTTTCACACATAAACCTCCTTATATCTTCCTCAAAACAGCCACCATACCTACCTATCATGGCATTTCCATAGCCATTCCGAGATATATTGCCATGCAACTTTCCACCGTTTCATTTATCATGACATACTCCATCATTGTCATATTGCTTTGCATGATCATGTAATTCACATTGTATTTGTGGTAAAGCCACCGTTCATAATTATTTCATACATGTCGCTCCTGATTCATTGCATATCCCGGTACACCGCCGGAGGCATTTATATAGAGTCATATTTTGTTCTAAGTATTGAGTTGTAATTCATGAGTTGTTAGTAAATAAAAGTGTGATGATCATCATTATTAGAGCATTGTCCCAAGTGAGGAAAGGATGATGGAGACCATGATTCCCCCACAAGTCGGGATGAGACTCCGGACTAAATAAAAAAAAGAGTCCTTAAAAAAACAGAAAAGGCCCAAATAAAGAAAATGAGAGAAAAAGAGAGAAGGGACAATGTTACTATCCTTTTACCACACTTGTGCTTCAAAGTAGCACCGTGATCTTCATAATAGAGAGTCTCTCATTTTGTCACTTTCATATACTAGTGGGAAATTTCATTATAGAACTTGGCTTGTATATTCCAATGATGGGCTTCCTCAAATGCCCGAGGTCTTCGTGAGCAAGCAAGTTGGATGCACACCCACATAGTTTCTTTTTTGAGCTTTCATACACTTATAGCTCTAGTGCATCCGTTGCATGGCAATCCCTACTCCTCGCGTTAACATCAATTGATGGGCATCTCCATAGCCCGTTGATTAGCCTCGTTGATGTGAGACTTTCTCCTTTTTTGTCTTCCCACATAACCCCTACCATTATACCTTATTCCACCATAGTGCTATATCCATGGCTTGCGCTCATGTATTGCGTAAGAGTTGAAAAGGCTGAAGTGCGTTAAAAGTATGAACCAATTGCTTGGCTAAAACAGGGGTCGTATATGATATGAATATTTTGTGTGGGGAAGATGGAGCATAGCCAGAGAATATGATTTTGTAGGGATAACTTGCTTTGGCTATGTTATTTTGATAAGACATAATTGCTTAGTTAGTATGCTTGAAATATTATTGTTTTTATGTCAACAATAAACTTTTATCTTGAATCATATCAAATCTGAACATTCATGCCATAATAAGAAGAATTATATTGAAATTATGCCAAGTAGCATTCCACATCAAAAAATCTGTTTTTATCATTTATCTACTAGAGGACGAGCAGGAATTAAGCTTGGGGATACTTGATACGTCTCCAACGTATCTATAATTTTTGATTGCTCCATGCTATATTATCTTCTGTTTTGGACATTATTGGGCTTTATTATTCACTTTTATATTATTTTTGGGACTAACCTATTAACCGGAGGCATAGCCCAGAATTGCTGTTTTATGCCTATTTTAGAGTTTCGCAGAAAAAGAATATCAAACAGAGTACAAACGGAATGAAACCTTCGGGAACGTGCGTCAAGAAGGCCACCAGGAAGCCACGAGTTAGGGGGCGCGCCTACCCCCCTGGGCGGCCCCTCCACCCTCGTGGGACCCATGTTGCTCCACCGACGTACTCCTTCCTCCTATATATACCTACGTACCCCCAAACGATCAGATACGGACCCAAAAATCTAATTCCACCGCCGCAACTTTCTGTACCCACGAGATCCCATCTTGGGGCCTGTTCCGGAGCTCCGCCGGAAGGGGCATCGATCAGGGAGGGCTTCTACATCAACACCATAGCCTCTCCGATGAAGTGTGAGTAGTTTACCTCAGACCTTTGGGTCCATAATTATTAGCTAGATGGCTTCTTCTCTCTTTTTGGATCTCAATACAATGTTCTCCCCCTCTCTCGTGGAGATCTATTCGATGTAATCTTCTTTTGCGGTGTGTTTGTTGAGACCGATGAATTGTGGGTTTATGATCAAGTTTATCTATGAACAATATTTGAATCTTCTCTGAATTCTTTTATGTATGATTGGTTATCTTTGCAAGTCTCTTCGAATTATCAGTTTGGTTTGGCCTACTAGATTGATCTTTCTTGCAATGGGAGAAGTGCTTAGCTTTGGGTTCAATCTTGCGGTGTCCTTCCCCAATGACAGTAGGGGCAGCAAGGCACGTATTGTATTATTGCCATCGAGGATAACAAGATGGGGTTTTTATCATATTGCATGAATTTATCCCTCTACATCATGTCATCTTGCTTAAAGCGTTACTCTGCTCTTATGAACTTAATACTCTAGATGCATGCTGGATAGCGGTCGATGTGTGGAGTAATAGTAGTAGATGCAGGCTGGAGTCGGTCTACTTGTCTCAGACGTGATGCCTATATACATGATCATACCTAGATATTCTCACAACTATGCTCAATTCTGTCAATTGCTCAACAGTAATTTGTTCACCCACCGTAAAATACTTATGCTCTTGAGAGAAGCCACTAGTGAAACCTATGCCCCCGGGTCTATCTTCATCATAATAATCTTCCAACACTTAGTTATTTCCGTTGCTTTTTACTTTGCTTTTATTTTACTTTGCATCTTTATCATAAAAATACCAAAAATATTAGCCTATCATATCTATCGGATCCCACTCTCGTAAGTGACCGTGTAGGGATTGAATACCCCTAATCGCATTGGTTGCGAGGATTTATTTGTTTTGTGTAGGTGCGAGGGACTCGCGCGTAGCCTCCTACTAGATTTATACCTTGGTTCTCAAAAACTAAGGGAAATACTTACGCTACTTTGCTGCATCACCCTTTCCTCTTCAAGGGAAAACCAACGCAGTGCTCAAGAGCTAGCACGCGCCTACCCCCCTGGGCGCGCCCTCCTGCCTCGTGGCCACCTCGCGGAGTTCCAGACTTCAACTCCAAGTCTTCTAGGTTGCGTTTTTTCCAAGAAAGATCATCGCGAAGGTTTCATTACGTTTGGTATTCCTTTTCTGCGAAACACTAAAATAGGCAAAGAGCAGCAATTGGCACTGGGCCTTCGGTTAATAGGTTAGTCCCAAAAATAATATAAAAGAGCATATTAAAGCCCATTAAACATCCAAAACAGATAATATAATAGCATGGAACAATCAAAAATCATAGATACGTTCGAGACGTATCACCTCGCTGCCCCTACTGTTACTGCAAGAAGACACCGCAAGATTGAATCCATCACAAAGCACTTCTCCCATTGCAAGAAAAAACAATCTTGTAGGCCAAACCAAATGGATAGACCGGAGAGAATTACTAAGCCATCTCAGTCATGCATAAAAGAGTTCAGAGAAGACTCAAATAATATTCATACATAATCTGATCATAAATCCACAATTCACCGAATCTAAACAAACGCACCACAAAAGAAGATTACATCGGATAGATCTCCAAGAACATCGAGGAGAATATTGTATTGAAGATCAAAGAGAGAGAAGAACCATCTAGCTATTAGCTATGGACCCTTAGGTCCATGGTAAACTACTCACGCTTCGTCGGAAGAGCAGCAAGGTTGGTGTAGAGGCCCTCCGTGATCGAATCCCCCTCCGGCGGAGTGCCGGAAAAGGCCCCAAGATGGGATCTCACGGGAACAGAAGCTTACGGCGGCGGAAAAGTATTTTTGGTGTGCCCTCTGGCATAGGGGAATATTTGAGGATTTATAGTGCTGAAATTAGGGTTGGAAGGGCTACGAGGGGCCCGCAAGCCCTTGGGGCGTGCCCCTACGGCTTGTGGCTACCTCGTAGGTCTTCAGGCCTCCTCTCCATGTCTAGTAGGTTTCTTCTGGTCCAAGAAAAATCACTGTAAAGTTTTATTCCGTTTGGACTCCGTTTGATATTCCTTTTCTGTAGAACTTAAAAACAAGGAAAAAACATAAACTCGCACTGGGCTCTGGGTTAATAAGTTAGTCCCAAAAATAATATGAAATAGCATATTAATGCATATAAAACATCCAAAACAGATAATATAATAGCATGGAACAATCCAAAATTATAGATACGTTTGAGACGTATCAAGCATCCCCAAGCTTAATTCCTGCTCGTCCTCGAGTAGGTAAATGCTGAAAATAGAATTTTTGATGTGGAATGCTACCTAACATATTTATCAATGCAATTCTTCTTATTGTGGCATGAATATTCAGATCTCAAAACAAAAGTTTAATATTGACATAAAACAATAATACTTCAAGCATACTAATAAAGCAATCATGTCTTCTCAAAATATCATTGCCAAAGAAAGATATTGCAACAAAATCATATAGTCTAGCTATGCTCTATCTTCATCACACAAGGTATTTGATCATGCACAACCCCGATGGCAAGCCAAGCAATTGTTTCATACTTTTAATGTTCTCAGCCTTTTCAACTTTCACGCAATACATGAGCGTGAGCCATGGATATAGCACTATAGGTGGAATAGAATAGGGTGGAGGTTGTGAGGAGAAGACAAAAAGGAGAAAGTCTCACATTAACTAGGCAAATTAATGGGCTATGGAGATGACCATCAATTGATATCGATGCAAGTGAGTAGGGATTGCCATGCAACGGATACACTAGAGCTATAAGTGTATGAAAGCTCAAAAGAAAACTAAGTGGGTGTGCATCCAACTTGCTCACGAAGACCTAGGGAAAATTGAGGATGCCCATCATTGGAATATACAACCCAAGTTCTATAATGAAAAATTCCCACTAGCATATGAAAGTAATAAAATAGGAGACTCTCTATCATGAAGAACATGGTGCTACTTTGAAGCACAAGTGTGGAAAAGGATACTAACATTATCCCTTCTCTCTTTTCTCTCATTTTTTTATTGGGCTCTTTGGCCTCTTTTTTTTATTTGGCTCTTTGGCCTGTTTTACTTTTTTTTAAAGTCCAAAGACTCATCCCAACTTGTGAGGGAATCACAGCTTCCATCATCCTTTACTCACATGGGACAATGCTCTAATAATAATGATCATCACACTTTTATTTACTTACAACTCCTAGAATACAACTCGATACTAGAACAAAGATATGACTCTATATCAATGCCTCTGGCGGTGTACCGGGATGTGCAATGATCTAGTGTAGCAACGATATCAAAAAATGGACAAGCCATGAAAATATCATGCTAGCTATCTTCGATCATGTAAAGCAATATGACAATGATGGTGTGTGTCATAATAAACGGAACGGTGGAAGTTTCATGGCAATATATCTCGTAATGGCTATGGAAATGCCATAATAGGTAGGTATGGTGGTTGTTTTGAGTAAGGGTATATGGTGGGTGATGCACCAGCGAAAGTTGCATGGTACTAGAGAGGTTAGCAATGGTGGAAGGGTGAGAGTGTGTATAATCCATGGACTCAACATTAGTCATAAAGAACTCACATACTTATTGCAAAAATTTATTAGCCATCAAAACAAAGTACTAATACGCATGCTCCTAGGGAGATAGATTGGTAGGAAAAGAAAATCGCTCGTCCCCAACCGCCACTCATAAGGAAGACCATCAAATAATAAATCATGCTCGGACTTCATCACATAACAGTTCACCATACATGCATGCTTCGGGAATCACAAATTTAACGCAAGTATTTCTACCAATCCACAATTACTCACTAGCATGACTCTAATATCACCATCTTTTATATCTCAAAAAAATGCAAGGAATCAAACTTCTCATATACTCAATGCTCTTTATACGAAAGTTTAGATTATATCCCTCTTGGATGCCCATCATATTAGGACCAAATTCATAACCTAAGAAAATTACCATGCTGTTTTAAGACTCTCAAATTAATCTAAGTGAAGCATGAGAGTTCATCAATTTCTACAAAATAAAACCATCGACGTGCTCTAAGAAGATATACGTGAAGTACTAGAGCAACTGCCTAGCTCAAAAGATATAGGTGAAGCACATAGAGTATTCTAATAAATTCACGATTGATGCGTGTCCCTCTCAAAAGGTGTGTACATCAAGGATGATTGTGTCCAACTAAAAAACAAAGACTCATATCATACAAGAGGCTCCAAGCAAAACACATATCATGTGGTGAATAAAAATATAGCCTCAAGTAAAATTACCGATGCATTGAAGACGAAAGAAGGATGCCATCCGGGGCATCCCCAAGCTTAGATGCTTAGTTTTCCTTGAATATTACCTTGGGGTCCTTGGGCATCCCCAAGCTTAGGCTGTTGCCACTCCTTATTCCTGGTCCATCAAAACTTGAAAACTTCACAACACAAAACTCAACAGAAAACTCGTAAGCTCCGTTAGTATAATAAAATAAATCATCACTTTAGGTACTGTTGTGAACTCGTTCTTAATTTATATTGGTGTTATATCTACTGCATTCCAACTTCTTCATGGTTCATACCCCTTGATACTACCCATAGATTCATCAAAATAAGCAAACAACACATAGAAAACAGAATCTGTCAAAAAAAGAATAGACTGTAGTAATCTGGAAACTTCGTATACTTCTCTAACTCCAAAAATTCTAATAAATGAGGACAAGCTAGGCAATTTGCATGTCAATCTTGTGTAAAAATTCAGAATTTTATCACGCTTCTGTGATTTTTAACAATGCTTCTACTGGACGCAAATTTTCACCAAGATCAAATCATCACCACAGACCACCCCAAAGGTCTTACTTGGCTCAAACACTAATTAAAAAACTAAAACACAATTACTACAGAAGTAATAATGTATATTTATTCAAGAACAGTAGCAAAAACAAAAAACACAAAATAAAATTGGGTTGCCTCCCAACAAGCGCTATGGTTTAACGCCCCTAGCTAGGCATATTGCATAGATCTAGGTATTGTCATCTTTGGTATTGAATCCATAAGTAGCCCTCATAATAGATTCATATGATAACTTAATTTTATTTCTTGGAAAGTGTTATATGCCCTTCCTTAACGGAAATTGAAATCTAATGTTCCCTTCTTTCAATAATTGCACCAACAATTCTAAGGAAAGATCTACCAAGTATAATAGGGCATGAAGGATTGCAATCTATATCAAGCACAATAAAATCTATGGGCACATAATTCCTATTTTCAACTATAAGAACATCATTAATTCTTCCCATAGGTTTCTTAATAGTGGAACCCGCTAGATGCAAATTCATAGAACAATCATCAAATTTATTGAAACCTAGCACATCACATATAGTTTTCAGAATAGTGGAAACGCTAGCACCCAATTCACACAAAGCATTAAACTCATAATCTTTAATTTTAATATTAATAGTAGGTTCCCATTCATCATAAATCTTTCTAGTGATTCAAACTTCCAACTCAAGTTTTTCTTCAAACGATTTCATCATAGCATCCACGATATGTTTAGTAAAAGCCTTATTTTGATTATAAGCATGAGGTGAATTTATCATGGATTGCAACAAGGAAATACAATCAATCAAAGAACAATTATCAAAATTAAAGTCCTTGAAATCCAAAAGAGTGGGTTCATCACTACTTAAAGTTTTGACCTCGCCAATCCCACTTTTATTAATTTTTTCATTAAGATCTTCACCCTCCATATTATTGGGACGCCTTTTAGCTAAACTTGACTCATCTCCAGTCCCATCTTTATCAAGTTTTATATTAGCAAACAAATATTCAATAGGAGTGACACCAATCACTTTAGGATCTACATCATTATTATCACAAAAACTGGAAGAACATGCTTTTACAAACCAATCTCTCTTAGCATGCATCCTAGCGGTTCTTTCTCTACTTTCATTAATAAAAACTTGAATAACTTTTAGAGATGAATTAATATCAATCTTGGGTGGCATATATCTAATCTTAAAAGAATCAATCCCATGAGAAATTCTATCAACGTTCCTAGCCAAATCATCAATCTTAAGCAATTTTTCTTCTACCATAGCATTGAAAATCTAATGAGAATTAATGAAATATTTAACATTATTCTCAAGATCAATAGATATTTATTATAATTTCTATAAGAATTGTTGTAGGAATTACCATAATTATTAGAGGACTTACTAGGAAACGACTTAGGGTTGAAATTTCCTCTATACGCGTTATTACCAAAATTGTTCCTAACAAAAAAATTCACTTCCATAGATTCATTATTGTTCTCAATCAAAGTGGACAAAGGCATATCATTAGGATCAATAGGAGCACGCTTACTAGCAATCAATTTCATAAGTTTGTCCATCTTTCCACTCAAAGTATTAATTTCTTCAATCGCATGCACTTTTTTACTAGTAGAAGATCTTTCGGTATGCCATTGAGAATAATTTGCCATAATATTATCTAGGACTTTTGTAGCTTCTCCTAATGTGGTTTCCATAAAAGTACCTCCCGCGGTGGAATGTAAAATATTTCTAGACTCAAAATTCAATCTGTCATAAAAAATTTGTATGATCATCCATAAACTTAAACCATGAGTAGGGCAATTTCTTATCATCAATTTCATCCTCTCCCAAGATTGTGCAACATGTTCATGATCAAGTTGCTTAAAATTCAATATATCGTTCCTAAGGGAGATGATCTTAGCTTGAGGAAGCTACTTGGAAATAAAAGCATCTTTACACTTATTCCATGAATCAATACTATTTTTAGGCAAAGATGAAAACCAAGTTTTAGCACAATCTAGTAGTGAGAACGGAAATAGCTTCAATTTAACAATATCATTATCCACATCTTTTTTCTTTTGCATATCACACAATTCAACGAAAGTATTTAGATGGGATGAGCATGAATATATGCACCTGCACAAACTAACAAACACTTGCACACAACGCAAAAAAGGGGTTGTCAATCCCTTCACGGTCACTTGCAAGAGTGAGATCTAATAGAGATAGATTTAAAAGGTAGGTAAAAAGCAAAATAAAGTAAACACAAATAAATTGCAGCAAGGTATTTTTGGATTTTTAGTTTTATATATCTGAAAATAATATGATGGAAAATAGACCCGGGGGCCATAGGTTTCACTAGAGGCTTCTCTCTTGAAGAAAGCACACGATGGGTAAATAAATTACTGTTGAGCAATTGATAGAAAAGTGCAAAGTTATGACGATATCTAAGGCAACGATCATGAATATAGGCATCACGTCCGTGACAAGTAGACCAAAACGATTCTACATCTACTACTATTACTCCACACATCGACCGCTATCCAGCAAGCATCTAGAGTATTAAGTTCATAAGAACAGAGTAACACATTAAGCAAGATGACATGATGTAGAGGGATAAACTCAAGCAATATGATGTAAACCCCATCTTTTTATCCTTAATGGCAACAATACAATACGTGCCTCGCTGCCCATACTGTCACTGCGAGATGGCATCGCAAGATTGAACCCATCACAAAGCACTTCTCCCATTGCTAGAAAAGCCAATCTAGTAGGCCAAATCAAATCAATAGATCGGAGAGAATTACTAAGCTATCTCAATCATGCATAAAAGAGTTCAGAGAAGACTCAAATAATATTCATAGATAATTTGATCATAAATCCGCAATTCATCGAATCTCAACAAACGCACCGCAAAAGAAGATTACATCGAATAGATCTCCAAGAACATCGAGGAGAACATTGTATTGAAGATCAAAGAGAGAGAAGAACCATATAGCTACTAGCTATGGACCATTAGGTCCGTGGTAAACTACTCACGCTTCATCGAAAGGGCAGCAAGGTTGATGTAGAGACCCTTTGTGATCGAATATCCCTCCGGCGGAGTGGCGGAAAAGGCCCCAAGATGGGACCTCACGGGAACAGAAGCTTGCGGCGGCGGAAAAGAATTTTTGGTGTGCCCTCTGGCATAGGGGAATATTTAATGATTTATAGTGCTGGAGTTAGGGTTGGAAGGGCTACGAGGGGCACACTAGCCCTGGGGACGCGCCCCTACGGCTTGTGGCCGCCTCATAGGTCTTCTGGCCTCCTCTCCAAGTCTCGTAGGCTACTTCTGGTCCAACAAAAATCAGCGTAATGTTTTATTCCGTTTGGACTCCATTTGATATTCCTTTTATGTAAAAGTCAAAAACAAGAAAAAAACAGAAACTGGCACTGGGCACTAGGTTAATAGGTTAGTCCCAAAAATAATAGAAAATAGCATATTAATGCATATAAAACATTCAAAACAGATAACATAATAGCATGGAACAATCAAAAATTATTGATACGTTGGAGACGTATCAATTACTTGCAACGTGACTTCTCCCGTGACCTCAAGAACAAAAGTAATTACTCACAAATGATATTCATGCTCAAGATCAGAGGGGTATTAAATAGCATAATGGATCTAAACATATAATCTTCCACCAAATAAACCATATAGTAATCAACTACAAGATGTAATCGACACTACTAGTCACCCACATGTATTCCCTCCGTCCGGAAATACTTGTCATCAAAATGGATGAAAATGGATGTATCTAGAACTAAAATACATGTAGATACATCCATTTCAATGACAAGTATTTCCGGACGGAGGGAGTACCAATCTGAGGTTACGGTACAAAGATTGAACACAAGAGATGAACTAGGGTTTGAGAGGAGTTGGTGTTGTTGAAGATGTTGATGAAGATTGGCCTCCCCAAGATGAGAGGGTTGTTGGTGATGACGATGGATTTGATTTCCCCCTCCGAGAGGAAGTTCCTCAGGAGGAATTAGGCAAAAGTGCTCCTGCCCAACTTCCGCCTCGACACGGCGGCGCTCCATCCCGAAAGTCCTCTCCTCATTCTTTTTCTAGGTCAAAATGACTTATATACCAGAAGATGGGCACCGGAGGTGGGCTGGGCTGGCCACAACGCACCAGGGCGCACCTGGGGGGCCTGGCGCGCCCTGGTGTCTTGTGGTCGTTGATACGTCCATTTTGCATCATTTTTTCCTACTAATATTCATAATGTTCACTAGTAAGAAAAGACACATCCGTGACATTTTGGGTCGAACGAATTTTTTTTCTGTCATACATATGACACTTCTATGACGACAATTGTGACAAAACCCGGTATCATCATAGATGTGGTGGGCTCCTACTTCTATGACAAAAAATCATGACAGAAAATGGGCTTTTCGTCCTAGGCGGGCCGGAGACGCAGCTGCATGACATTCTTTGGGCCGTCCATGACGGAAAAAACCGTGGTAGAAGCGAGGGCGAGGAAAATTTTGGGGAGTTCCCGGTTACGGTGGGAGGTCGGGGGCCGAGCGATGCGCGTTTCTCTCATACATGTACGCGCGTGTGTGCGAGGCGTTGGCTCTAACTGAACCCGAGCGAGGCGTTGGGCTCTAACTAAACCCGAGTGATTGCACTGCAGGCTACACGTTACTGAACCCGAGCGATCGATCGATGGCGGTTAACTGAACCCGATCGAGCGATTCCTTCGCTACTTCTGGGGTGCCCGTGGAGGGGTGGTTGAACAGTAGCCGGTGGAGTAGCACGCGGTGGAGGCTGGATGAACAGGAGCCCGTGGAGGCTGGAGGAGGTCGACGGTAGCCCGTGGAGCCTGGAGGAGGTCGACGGTGGAGATGAACAATATCCCGTGGAGTCCCGTTTTGCGGTACGCCACACCCCTCCCGATGAACATGACCCCCGTTTCGACCGTAGGAGGTACGTTTCGTCCGTTTTGCGGTACGCCACACCCCTCCCGATCAACAGGACCCCCGTTTCGACCGTAGGAGGTCCGTTTCCTCCGTTTTGCGGTACGCCACACCCCTCCCGATCAACAGGACCCCCGTTTCGACCGTAGGAGGTCCGTTTCCTCCGTTTTGCGGTACGCCACACCCCTCCCGACCAACAGGACCCCGTTCCGAACGTAGGAGGTCCGTTTCCTCCGTTGTGCGGTACACCAGGCCTTGTTTCCATCGCCTGTTACGTCCAAGCCCTGCTGATGAACACGACCACGCATTCCGTTCCGACCCAGCCGGTTGGCTCCCACGCGTTCCGTTGCCTCCCGATGAACACGACGCATTCCGTTGCCTCCCCATGAACACGACGCATTCCGGTGCCTCCCCATCAACACGACGACGACGCTGTTTCTCCGTTCCGACCCAGTCATGTACACGAGCCCTGGCCGTACGTATGCGCGAGTAGGCGTTCAAGACCCCGCCCGTATGTACACATACGTGGCCGTATTTTCTTTCTTGCACCCTGGCCGATGTGCGTACGTGTACATGCTACGTGCGCGCCTCTACTACGACACGTACGCGCCTCTACTACGACACGTGCGCGCCTCTACATCCACCAGTATATATGTACGTACATGTTCGCGGCCAGAATGACAACGCTATGTACGCTTTGACCAGGTGGGTCCTGACTGTCAGGCACTTCCTTGCCTGCGAAGATGTAGCTGGTGGGTCCCAGCAGTCAGGGGGCGAATCGTTTTTTTATTCCGGACGCACTTGCTTGCGTGCGAGGATGTAGCTGGTGGGTCCCAGCAGTCAGGGGCAAATGTTTTTTTGCAAAATACGGTGGCCCGTCCGGTGGGTCCCCGCTGTCAGGTGGAGGAATAATTATTTTGCACGTAATAAGGAGGCACTTCCTTGCTGCGGTTGTGGACCCAGCTGTCAGCCTCTCCACGTATAGTCCACGTCCGATGGAAGCCGTTCCTTGACCACGTTGACCACGCCGCGCCGAGAGCACCAGGGCGGTGGACGACGGCGAGGCCTAGGAAGGGGATGACGCGGAGCCAGGGAAGACGCGACAGTGGATGCCCACGCATAGAGGAGTATGAGGGTTCACTGGTTCGCTGTGGTGTGAGGCTGCCGTCGCTGGAGAATAACAGGGGGTTAGTGTGAGTAGAGGGATGGCCTGGCCAGCGGTGGGAGTAGTAGGGGGCGGTGAGGCCTCCGCCGCATCGCAGCCGGCCACGGGAGGCAGGAGCACGAGGCACGACCGGCACTGGTTTGGGCGGCTGGAGCAAGAAGACCAGAGGTTGAAGAAGCACTACGGTCGTTGGATGGACATCGTACGGTCACTAGAGCTAGAATCGTGCATATTGACTAGGTTGACAAAGCCCTCCGTCCCCGTCAATTTAGTAGGCCCACAAGTTAGCCTGCCACTATACTGGGTCCCAGCTAACAGGGGGAGTATTCATTTTTTTGTGCGTAATAAGGAGGCACTTCCTTGCGTGCGAAGATATAGCTGGTGGGTCCGAGCTGTCAGCGGCGGTAACGTTTTTTTTCGCGAAATACAGAGGCCCTTTCGATGGGTCCCTGATGTCAGGTGGAGGAATCATTATTTTGCGCATAATAAGGAGGCATTTCCTTGCGTGCAGCCGTGGACCCAGCTGTCGGCCTCTCCACGTACAGTCCACTTCACATGCATGTCGGTCGTTGACCACGTTGACCAAGCCGCGCCGAGAGCACCAGGGCGGTGGACGACGGCGAGGCCTAGGAAGGGAACGACACGGAGGTAGGGAAGACTCGGCTGTTGTTTCCCACGCGGAGGGGAGTACGACTGTACAAGGGTTTACTGGTTCGTCTGCCGTCGCCGGAGAATAAAAGCAGGTGTGGGTGAGTAGAGGGATGGCTAGACCAGCGATGGGAGTACGGTGGGGCGGTGAGGCCTGTGCGGCAGCAGAGCCGGCCGCGGGGAGGAGGTAGCAGGCAGTCCCGCCGGCGCTTGTTTGAGCGGCTGGAGTAGGAAGAGCAGAGATTGAAGAAGCACGACGGCTGTTGGATGGACATCCAACAGTCTGTACTTGTGCGTCAACCTTTTTTTTAGGAAAGCCGCAAATCTGTGGAAAACAACATACATCCCATCTGCCATTATTTCTAATAATTTACAACCCATTTGCTAATTATTAAGGTTTTTTTTGGAGCCCATATTCTTTTTGTTAGCATTACAGCCCATATTGTGGCCACGGTTAAAAAATTATACGAAATTTTGCATATTTCGGTGCGGTCCGAACTGTTTTTAATCCCGAAATTTCGACTCACATTCAAACTGATTTTAAAAATAAATGTATATCAATATAAAATCCAACAAATTCTCCACGCATAAAAATTAATGTAATTTAAAACCTCAAAATGAAAAAAAAAGATATTTGAAACTAATTGCCGATTTGATGTGTTTTAAAAATGTACAGCCCATTTCTCATTACTGATGGGCCATTTTCTCGGCTAGCCGAATGAAAGCTCTCCTCGTCTTGAAAGATTTGCAGCCCAACAGGCCTGACAAAGCGACTTACTTGGCAAATCACAAAAAAACTGGGTTGTGGCCGTGGACCCAGCTGTCAGCCTCTCCACGTACAGTACTCTTCCGATGGAATGTCGTTGACCACGTTGACCATGCCGCGCCGAGAGCACCAAGGCGGTGGACGATGGCGAGGCCTAGGAAGGGGACAACGCGGAGCCGGGGAAGACGCAGCAGTGGATGCCCACGCGGAGAGGAGTACGAGGGTTCACTGGTTCAGCTGCGGTGTGAGGCTGCCGTCGCCGCAGGGCCTGGCTAGCAGTGGGACTAGTAGGGGGCGATGAGGCCTCAACGGCAGCACAGCCGGCCACTGGAGGCAGGAGCAGGCGGTCTCCCGGCGCTGGTTTGGGCGGCTGGTGCAAGAAGAGCAGCGATTGAAGAAGCAGCAGGACCGTTCGATTCAAATCCAACGGTTATTGCTGCTAGAATCGTTTGTTGACAAAGTTGACAAGCCCTGCGTACGCATCAACTTAGTAGGCCCACAGGTCAGCCTCCCAACCGGTGCGCCCCAGATGTCAGTGGGAGGAATCATTTTTTCGCGTAATAACGAGGCAGTTGATTGCGTGCGGCCAGGCCAGCGGAGGGAGTAGGGTGGGCCAGGGAAGCATGCGCGGCATCACAGCGGGCCACAAGAGGAGGGAGCAGGCAGTCCCGCCGGCGCTAGTTTAGGCGGCTGGAGCAGGAAGATCAGCGATTGAAGAAGCACATCGGCCGTTGGATGGGCATCCAACAGTCACTGCTGCTAGAATCGTGTGTTCACTGACAAAGCCTTGCGTAAACAAGTCAGCCTAGAAATCTTTGGCGTGTACAACCCATTGCTATTATTTTTATAATTTTTACTCATTTTCTAATTCATATGGAATTTATTGCAGCCTGTTTTCCATTTTTAGAATTGCTGGCCATTTTCTGGTCAGTACCAGGGTCAAGAAATTAACTAAATATGTGGGAAATTTTGAAAATTCGCAATTTTTTGCTGGGGAACGAAATATTCTTAATCCAAAAATTAATAGCCATACTAAAACAAATTTAAAAATAAATTAGTACTATGTTATGTTAAATCCAATGAAATACGTATAAGATATCAGTGAAGAACAAAAACAAAAAAAGAAACTTATATCCCATTTGCTATATATTTTTTTGCAATTTTCAACCCCTTTTGATATTACTTTTAACAGACATTGACCATACTCTTAAGCCAGGCCTAAATGCATCCCTCCTCGTCTTGAAAGATTTGTAGCTCAGTAATTCGGAGAAAACAAATAGGCCTAGCTTGGGTATTCTTCAAAAAGAAATACTGGGCTATCTATTTTCCCAAAGAACTGGTGCAGGAGCATTTAGCTTTATTTATTTACGTATTTATGTTTAGGGGGCCATGAGCATGTACCTGGGCCGGATTCATGTGAGAGCCTCCCTTCCAGTTAATTATGGGCTTCTCTATTGGGCCTTCATCAGTGGGTTGCATGTTATCAGCAAGTGGAAAATGTGTTCCATACGAAAAATAGTATGCGCTACGTACGGTACGGGGCACTAAAGGATCGAGCCGTGCAACGACTTCCAAAACATTGTGTTTGTCGTTCTAACAACACATTTATTCAACCAATAGACGAAATATACTACTGATTGTACATTGAAAACAGCAGCAGCAACAACCAGGGCTGGGGGTGCAACAGAAGCAGTAAGCAGGCCAGAAGAGTGAAGACGCAGCTCTCTCTTCCAAACCAAACATCAGCCATCATTACAAAAGGGCTACCAAAAAAGAACAAGTGTATGCATCAAACTAAATAAAGATCCTACTACACCAAGTGTACGCATCTAACTAACTGGCTAAGTTAGACATTACTATTTATTAAGTTGTGGAGATTGGCTGATGGCTTGAACCAGATGTGTGCCTGACGGGGGAAACTCCAGCCAGCAGGTTGAAGTCTGATACTTGCGACCCTCTCTCCTACTTTGGGCTGCAGAGCGTGGCGACACATATCAGGGTATGGTGCATGCAGAGACGCATGGTACGCTGTGTACACACAGTTTTGCCTGATGAACGAAACCGCGCTGCCATCATGATCCTTGCCGACGGTTATCTCCTGGTTAATCGGATAATTCAGTCCCACAAACAGAGAGCGTGTACCAAGGCTACTTACCAGCCTCCAGTCAAAAATTCCTGAAGGCCCAGAGAAGCTGGGATCATGCTCAAAGACCTTGCAGTGACTGTGATTGTATTCCGTGAAACAACACGTCCGGTACGTGCGAACGATCATCAATCTTTCGCCGTCGTCTGATCGAGCCAGGAACCAACTGCAACTGCCATGCCGCTTTTCTTTGAAAGGTTCTGGGATTAGGAAGGGTAGGGACACCAGGCGGCCTACAACATCATATCAAGTTGGAGTCAAATAAAAAAGGGCTCTTGATTTAGTCAATCTTAAGAATAGCATGTTATGAGCATGAATATTTTTTTAGCAAATGTTGACAGTAATATAAGCAAGCCATCATGATATCATAGGAAAGTAACATACTGTTGTAACAGCCGTTTGTAGCGATGACTGGAGTAGGCCAGCAATACGTCCAACCATAGAAGGAGTCGACAGCGTAAATGAAGCCCTTGTGTTCAATGGCATCAGAGAACCATGGAGGATGTATCATCATGCGATGGACGTGCAGATTTATCCACTTACCGCAGTGACTTGTCAGATAGGCAAGACCACGGTTGAAGAACGCAATAAGCCTGAAGTCTTTATAATTCGCAGATCTTGTGGGCACTTGGAAGATTACAACCTTTAGCAAATCAAACTTGGTATCATGTTGGCTACTGTAAGATTCCGAGTATTCTGGGCCGCGGTGCCAAAGCAGTGCAGTGTTAATCGAAGGAAGGGGGGTCAATCGCCGGGTGTAGACCACCACGAGCATCCAGCTGCCGCGACCGTCAACGAGCACCATCCAAGACGTGTTCATGCCGACCTAGTACATACCATTAATGTAGTTGAGGCTGACGGGGATCGGATCGCAGTCAAGGGGGTTGATGCTCGCCACCCTACGATCGTAATGCTGCGTGACACGCCGTTTCTGAAGATCAGGCGGCATCAGCAAGCAAGGAGTTGGCTTAAAAAGCTCCGGCCTGAGGGCTTTGAGTAAGTGGTACAGCCCCGACGAGCACGCGGCGAGCGGCATGGTACTGAGATTGTCCACACGCGAAACAATGAGCTTGATTACCTCTGTGGGTAGCGAATTCTAGCCACTCTTTCGGCGGACGCTGCTCGGTTCTGCCATTGTTAGTGCTTGGGTTTCGGACGAGCGGGGAGGCGCCTTAGCGGGGATGGAAGATTGGACGAGATTATGTGCGGACAAAGATGGAGAAGCGAATATGTGCTGCGGGAAGTGGACATGTGATGATGACTGCAGCACGCCGCTTGACTTACGAGACACATACCAGCAGCGTAGGGTCATGTCGATGCCAGACAACTTGCTTGAGTGATCACGGTACTGGTACTCCCTACAGTGCTATGCCCTAACTTGCTTGAGTAGAGTAGTAGAGTAGGACTCTGCTCTACTACTAGCACCGGAGGAGTAGTATATTCTAATCTAAAATAGTTACAAACTTCAATGCCCGAGCATGGCACGACTACGAACCGTGCTCAAAGACCGTGTCTACGTGGTGTTTGGACATGGGCGACAACCTCAACGCCAATGGTGCTGCTCCCGTTGCACTGTATGTGTTTCTGTCCTTCCTATTCGAAATCGTGGTAGAATTCATGTTTCTACTCTGTATCCTACTACTATGCTAGTCCACATGATTAGTTTCATCTCTGTTATAGACGTCATGATTTATTTTGTGCTTATTCAGATTAAATCTCGTAGTAACTTGCTCATATATTCAACTGGCGCAACGTCCCCTACAGCCACTCCCGTTTCATGGACGGCCTGGTTGATGCCTCCAAGGAGCCCTTCGTCCACTGCTATGAGTGCCCGATGCCGTTTTGTGGCTCGCCGGCGGACATGGTGCATCACCTCACGGATGCGTGCAGCGGTCACTGCTGGCCCTTGGCGGAGAACATCAAGTACGAGATGTGCTACCCGTTCACCATGCTGGAGTCGCTGGAGGATCACCGCCGCCTGCTAGCCTCGGAGGAGGACGGCAGCGTCTTCCTCTTGATCATGGGCAGGAGTAATCCCATTTGTAAAAACTAATGATATCTTGAGATTTTATCGGAAAATAGTATGTCAACCCTTTCATCGAAAAAATGATATGTCGAGAAAGATGATAGAGGTGAGGAGGAGTGGGGCGTGGTGGTGACTGGTGGTCGGACTGGGCGGAGGCATGGGGATGGACGGCGCCGGCAGCGGCCACCATGCCAGATTGTTCCAGAGACTTCCTTTTGTAATTGCTCAGCAGTGAGGTTGTGGGAGATAAGGATGAACGAGGCAAGGCCTTATCTGTAAATGTGGAGAGAGGAGCGGGTATCTTTTGTAAATTTGTCATAGTTTGCTTTCTATCCGTCAGATATAGATCGGATAATCTATATTATAAGATGGCAGGCGCACCATCATCAGCAACTCGGTTTTTTCTCTACTCCTACTCCTATAAAAGACTCAGTTGGTGATGATGGTGCGTCTGCCATCCGCCATTTCTGACCATTAGATCTGCATCTAACGGCTGTGATGTAAGTTGTGGACTTTTGCAACAATACCCACTTCTCTGCTCCAGTTTACACAAAACCCCTTAGTATCTTGAAACCAACCACATTCCTCCCTTACTTCATCAAAACAGCCCAAAGAATATATTTGGAGTGAAACATAAGATTTTTTAGTGATTTGTATATCAAAAGTAAACTGTTTTCTTTCAAATTTGTGAATATGTATTATTCTACTTTGGATCTGTTGCAACGGACGGGCTCATAGTTATAAAGGTTTATCTCTTGCATTCTCTGCAACCAACACCTAGTGTACTGGTCCGGGCCGGATGCTCGCAGCCCGATGACCTGAGTTCGAATTCTGTCCTAAACTTTAGCTTTTTATATTTTTTTAATATATACTACTTCTTTTGCTACTGTACTGGTAGTGGAACCCACAGAGTACCTAGAATACAGGATGAAGGATGGATTTGTTTCTTTTTAATTTTCTGTACGAATCTGTAGCTAGCCTGCAAGTCATGTACACTGTACTGACAGTGGAACCCATAGAGTACTTAGAATACAAGATTAAGGATGCAATTAACTTTTTACAGAGGGAGAATCATACACGCAATTAACTCAAATGGATTGGACGTGACTCTATTATTCTCCAACTGCAACCGACAAATTTCCTCCCGCGGGCCAGAGTAGGTTTCTCGGTTTGCATGCGGGTTTAACGGAGGGGTTTGATGGAGGCGAGGAGGCGTGTTCAGCCGGGCGTGCAGTGGACAGCGCAGTACTATTCGATTTGACAACTACAACTAGTATATTATAAAAAACAAAGAAGAGTTGTAGAGATAGAGATAAGAATAGAGACTAGGGAGGAGCACCATCTACTGCTTCGTGGGCTACTCCTGCGCTCCATTTGGCGGCCGCAACGTCCCCTACAGCCACTCCCTCCTGCGCTCCATTCGGCGGGCGCTGTTGAAATTTGGGGAGCGCACTCTCGCGACTGCTAGCAGCGATGACTTCACCGACGACGACTTCTTCCCCGACCGCGGCAACCTCTTCCTCAACGACATGGGCGACAACCTCAACACCAATGGTGCTGCTCCCGTTGCACCATATGTGTTTCTGTCCTTCCTGTTCGAAATCGTGGTAGAATTCATGTTTCTAGTCTGTGTCCTAGATTCGATCTGTTCATCTACTATGCTAGTCCGCATGATTAGTTTAATCTTTGTTATAGCCGTCATGATATATTTTGTGCTTATTCGGATTAAATCTCGTAGTAACTTGCTCATATATTCAACTGGCGCAACGTCCCCTACAGCCACTCCCGTTTCATGGACGGCCTGGTCGATGCCTCCAAGGAGCCCTTCGTCCACTGCTATGAGTTCCCGATGTCGTTTTGTGGCTCGCCGGCGAACATGGTGCATCACCTCACAGATGCGTGCAGCAGTCACTGCTGGCCCTTGGCGAAGAACATCAAGTGTGAGACGTGCTACCCGTTCATCGTGCCGGAGTCGCTGGAGGATCACCGCCGCCTGCTAGTCTCGGAGGAGGACGGCGGCGTCTTCCTCTTGATCGTGGGCACCGGCGAGGCCCGCATAGGCCGCCGCCCCGTCTCTGTAGTGTGCGTCAGGGGCGCTGACGCTGACACTGAGACGAGGCCGATGTACGGGTGCGTGCTCACTATTACTACCCCTCGGAGGTACGTGGGCGGCGACACTGGCTACGTCAAGCTGACTTGGACTTTCCCGAGCTGGGACCTTCCCGCCGATGTGGACATGGAAAACGCATGGTATTATTTGACCCCCAACAATGTGCACGGGGACTCCAAGGAGGTTCACCTGGACATCTGCATTATCAGGTTAAATGTTGATCATTAGTCTTCGCTCAATGTAATCCGCTGTCTAAGCATGTGGAGACTTCCATGCATGATCTTGCTCTATTGGAGTATGACGCATGAATAAAAGTGTATCCATTTATGGTTTAGTCTAGAATCTTCCATGTATGAATTTTTACTACAGTACTGGTGAAAGACTTATGATGAACCATTTCTTACATATCCTCTGCCCCCTTCCAAGTCATCCTGATTTAATCCCTCCGTCTAGGTGTATAAGGGCATGGTTAATACTTAAATAGTATAGCAAACTGTTGACTATAAGAAAGTGCCATGTCATCTGTAGCCAACATGTATAACAATGGATACTCAAAAACTAATTCTTGAAGATCATTTCTTGCAAAGCACAATAAGAGTTATTTCTTCACAAGTTATGGATGCAGGTTGAATAGTTGAACGCTTTTGTTTGCAAAAGATACTTTTTTATCTATTTCACCCGGATGTTTGTGAGCTCTAGAGATGAAATAATATCCGAACAAACCTATCGATACCCGTTACACATGAGATGACCCCCACATCCTTTGTCAAAATAAAAAACTCCCCGATCAATGCATTTCACTCTTCCGTGCAACGCACGGGCACCTTACTATAGATTAGTACGACCAACAATTGAACTAACATTATATATAGTACGATAAATGATGATGCATGTCACCTAAAATTATATCATTGAAAACTATGTTCAAATACGAATCCAACGATATTGTTTTTGTTGACATGCACTAACATTTTGTCCGTTAAATCTTCAGTCAAATTCAATGGGGGATAAACCACGACCGATGTAGTACTAGTGTGGAGGGCGGCGCTGCACGGGAGTCTCGCCCCGCTCGTGGCGCGGCAGTAAAGCCGTCATATCACAAAACCCAACCACTCCCAGTAATAAGTGGCATGGTAAAATAAACGGACAAGCAACCATCACATCCCTCCGTCTTTTTTGCATTTCATCTCTCTGCATTTACTTTCTCCGGTTCATCTCGCACACTTGATCCCTAGCTACTACTCCTAGTATCCCTAGCTACTACTCCTAGGGCCAGTTCTTTTGGCAGCTTCCCCAGCTTTTCCCATAAGACTAGTCACAGTGGAGAGTAACATTAAGGCGCCTCACTCATTTATTTGGGCTTCTAAACTACTACTAGTAGTACCTCCGTCCTGGTTTATTCCTCACCATTGTAATTTGTGCTAAATTTTGACCAAAGATTTAACAGATAAAATATTAGTGCATGTGACATGCACTAACATTTCATTAGTTAAATTTATGATCAAAATTTGACACAGATTACAATGGGGACCAATAAACCAGGACGGAGGTAGTAGTTATGGGATTACTAATCTAGAAGCCTAAAAGAACTGGCCCTAGTACTCCTACTAGTAGTAGTACTCAAGTTGGAATTCAAATTGCACGGCACAACTTGTTAGGCAAAAAATACGATACAGGTTGTAGGAAGCGGTTTGGGAATTTGCATGCCTTTCCAACCAGTGAGATACTCCGTACAAAGTACGACAGAGAATAACCACAGAGAAGGAAGCTAAAAGTAAACAATCAAACGAGCATTTTTGCATTTGTTTTGCATTGAATCATTTCACAAGCTTGCCTAGTGCTGTTTTTCTACTTTTACAAAAACCGCATCGTAATGTTAAAACGTGCATTTGCACGTACATAAGTAATAGTAGTACTCCCTCCGTCTAGGTGTATATGTCTTCCCTCATTCTTGGTCACGGTGCACAACCAAAGATGACTTATTGACCTGGATGGAGGGAGTAGCACAGTCTGCAAGCATATATCGAGAGAGACGTGTAGTGCGATAGTATATAGTAAAGTTTGTGCTATATGCACGTACTTGCAAAATGCGTACGAATACACAAGGTTTCCAAACTTTTCCTTTTACATACTTAATTACAGACGCAAAAAATTCCTGAACGTTTGGGATTTATCATTTGCGTCCCAAAACTAATGAGACCGCCTTACGAAACAAAAATTATACTCCTCCTAAAAGCCACGGCGCTCGCAGGAGCGCTTGCGGCGCGCCACGAGTGCCCTGGTGCACGGCCGTTTCCAAGCGCGCCGACACAACGCCTCTTCCTCAGCCTCGCAACTCGCGAGGCGCTGATTGGCGGCTTGCCGGCGGGCGAGCGCGATCTCACCGGTGTGGTGATCCAGCGCCAACAGGTACTCCTCCTCGCTGGAAGCGTGCACCCGGTCCACGTACCGCCAAGCGTAGATGAGGCGCTTGGGCCCGACTGCACTCAGGGCGTCGGCACGGGCGTCCTCCGCCACCCTCACGGCCCTCGCACGAGCCTTCTGCCAAAGAGCCAATTGCCTGACTCTCTTGGACGCGACATAGGCCTCCTAGGCAGGTTGTTCCGTGGTGCGCTTCTCTTCCTCGGCCTTCTTCTCCGCCTCTATTTTGGCGCGCTCTGCTGGAGGCAAAGCCTCCAACAAGGCGACATCCGTTTCTTTCCAAAGCTCCTCAATGTTGGGGGGCTCGGCAGGCGGCGCGGCGTTCTCCTCGTAGCGGGTAGCCGACGCGTCCTCCGGCGCGCGTGCTGGCGAGATTGGGAACGCCGACGCGTCCACCTCGACGCGTCGCGGTGAGGAGCGGAACGCCGACGCGTCCTCCTTGACTAGTGGCGGCGAGGAACGGAACGGCGACGCGTCGCGTCGCGGCGAGGAGCGGAACACCGACTCGTCCTCCTCGACTAGTGGCGGCGAGGAACGGAACGGCGACGCGTCGCGTAGCGGCGAGGAGCGGAACACCGACGCGTCCTCCTCGACTAGTGGCGGCGAGGAACGGAACGGAGACGCGTGACCATCCGCGCGGTGCAGCGAGGGGCTCCTAGGGCTTGGGAGGGGTGATGCCATGGTGGTCGACGTGAGAGGGAGGGGGAGGAGATAGCGATGAACGTGGACGTGAGCGGGAGGAGATAGCGATGTCGTGGGAGGCATAGTATTTATAGCGAGCATTGGCACACCTACGTATGGTATGGACTGAGCTGCACTGACTTAACTGCAGGTCCAGTTGCGTCACTGACATGTGGGCCAGACCCCTGTTGGGCCCATATGTCAGTGACCCAATGCACCTGCAGTTAAGTAACAACTAGGTGGGCATATTTGTTGGAGTAAATGACGGGAGAGCGAAGGGGTGGAAATATTGCTGGTCACAACGGATTGGACGAGCGTGGGGGGAGGAGAGTCATGCATGCAGATTTTTTCACACGGGGTGGAGTGGTGGGACCGCCGGAGGGAGAAGGAGAGTTTGGCAGGCATATTGTTTCCACACATGGAGAGGAAAAGATTTGGAGACGAACGTGCTTCCTGCAGGTATGGGGAACGGTGCATAATAAGTCATCTTGCATGCCGGGCTAGGTATAGCGTGGAGGAAGCGGAGCTTAGGGCTTGCATTGCCGGTCTCTACACAGGTATTTCTCTTCATAATCCTTTAATTTTGGAGACTGATTGCGCTTTTGTGGTAGCGTCTCTTGCATCGGGGGACTATGACAGGTCTGCTATGCGTGACCTGAAGATGAAAGCGTTGAGCATCTCGAAGTTGATCAACAATCTTCAATTGTCAAAGATTAGTCGTTCGACCAATAAGGTGGCACAATTAATCGCTAAGTATAGCTTTGACAATAGATTAGATGGTATTCTTGTAAATAACATACCGCCCTGTGTGGTGAATATTGTATCGAGTAAGTGTACTGGTGTGGCTGGTTAATTAATATAAGGTGGTGTTAAAAAAAGTATAAATTTGGTCAAACACTTTGCAAACGGTTGACGGGAGTAAAAAGGACCAGAGGGAGTATCATGCATGCGGAGTAGGCAAAAAAATTGCTTGTCTAAAAAAAGGCAAAAAAATTGCTCATTTATAGCCGGTCGAAGTCTCAAAGGGCGCGACCGCGCGAGGGAGGCAAAGGTCGTGGGAGGCGCGACGTTTGACGGAATTAAGTGAAGATACATCCACGCGCCGGCATGGCGTGCGAACAGGCAGAAGCTATACCGTCAGGCCTACGATATGGGTCTAGTAGACATGACATCTAGTGGGTCCCGCATAGTTCTCGAGAACTCTTTGGGGGCTTGCAGCCGTTTATCCCCCGGGCAAGCCAGCAACCCCACGCCGTTCGCACGCCCTACTTGTCCCCGTCTTCTACCTTACAATGGTTCGCTCCCAGTCGTCCTGTCCTTTCACATTAGTTCGCTCCCAGGTTTTTTTTTGCGGGGTACAACAGTTCAACTTCTCCTAACCCTCCTCCAAAATCCATGGCCTCCTAAATCTCCATGGTCGCCGCTGAGTACCAAGTTAGAGCCATCACCGGCGATTAGTTCATCGTCATCTACACACGTGGATCCGAGACGGTGAAAGAATGGCTCGCTCGCTTCCTACGCATGTTCAACAGTTCAACGGATGAGTGGGTCGCTGGGCTAGATGTTGAGTACGCCACAGTCCTGGGACAAGAGAAGGATCTAAAGGAAGAAGAGAGGAAGAAGCCCGCCGTGATCCAGGTTTGCGTACATAACGTTTGCTTGGTCTACCACATATGCCATGCCGACGTTGAGTGCCAGGATTTTAAGAACTTCCTCAAGGACAAAAGAGTGAAATTCGTTACAGTAGGCTTTAAGAACGACAGGGATGTCCTGCGTCGGATAGGTCTCGTTGTAGGCCAGCCCTTCGATCTCCAGAAGGCAAGCCTGGTGTCCTCCTCTCAACCTTCAATGCTGACCCTGGCAGCAGCCATGACTGATCCTTCGTACGCTAAACTGAAGAAACCTCATCACGAGTTTCATCATGCATGGGAGTCGAAGACATTAGATGAAGATCACATCCTGTACGCAGCAATGGATGCCTACCTTTGTTTAAATATCTACAAGGGTTGGATGAAGAAGCAGAGCCCAGTGACCGGTTCAAGCAAAGAAGCGTCGGCGAAGAGGAAGAGGAAGAGGGACGAGGACGAAGTCGAGGACGTGGACTCGGACTCCGAGTAGGTGGCAGTGCTGTCGCTCATGATGGCTCTACTGAAGTGTCAAGCGGACTAGTTGCTTAGTTTATTTTCAAGGGTGTGTTGTGCTGAGGCCCCAGCAGAACTATGTTTATGTTCTTTCTCGTTATTTGAACTCTTTAGTACGTACAGTAGTACTAGTACTATGTCTTACTACTGTTCTTCTTGCAGTTGGTACTACTGCTTGTATCTTCGTGTTCCTACTATATTTAATACGTTCGTACTAGTAGCATAATTTGGGTCAGTCGATTTGTGAAAGAAGTTCGACGGAGCAAAGGAAGAAGACGACAGAAGAGGTGGAAGAAGCCCTTCTAGCCATCCATGTTGCATCAAACGGCTCACATGAGTCGACTGACCCAAATTGCTCCTTCAGATTGCAGGATCCACGTGGCATTCAAGGTCTTGAAGGTAGATTCCGCGTCCGCACCCGGTTTGCGGGCTCGACGCGCGCGCGACCGGCTTCCGCCGCGACAGCCACCATGCGCGCCTCCTCCGCGTGGGCGGAGACGACAATGACACGCTAGTTCCTCCTCGCCGGCGTGCTGGAGCACGCGCTCGTCCTCCTCTTCGTACGTTGCGTGCATAGACGCGGCTCCACCAGCTGCTCGCGTGCTTGGCAGCGCTGCGGCATCGCGAGAAGGGACTGCAGACGGCGTGAGCGGGCGAGCCTTCGGCTTCATGGCATAGGGATGGCGGCGGCACGGCGGTGATGGGCGAGAAATTGTTGGCCGGAGCAGGCGGGCGCCGACATGCGCAACGGCGGCGGTGGCATATTGATGAGTGCGCGTGTGGGAGCTTACTTTAGTTTTATATATAAGGTTGGTCAAACTTAAAAGAAAACCGTACTAGTACACGTAAACATTAGACTTAGGCAGCGCTTTTATTAGTTAGTACCACAGCCACGATACGGAATCCTGTGTAAGCGCGTGAACCGCGGCCGCGCGGTCGATCGAACGGTGCGTCACCGTGTCGGGCTCGAAGGACATCCACCGAACCTTTTTGTGTGTGTGAAAACAGTCCTCGAATATTACTCAACTTTTTTTCCTGTGAAAGTTCTTGACGCTGCAATATTTCCATATATTTGAATTTAGCTCCAGTTCGTGTTTATTTGGATTTGGACGTTTTAGGTGCGCCCTAGTTTTTTTTAATACTGATTTTGTGTGTGTGACTGAGAGAGAACGTGTGTATGTGTCCATATGTGTGTTGTGGCGGAAGGGCAATGTGGAGACGGTGTGCATGTGATACAGACATAGAGAGGTGTGAATGTGCAAATGATCATGCATGAGTGAGACATAGACAGATGTCGATACGTTGTGTATACATGAGAGAACGGTCTTCTAGTTTACTTGTGTGTGTGTGAGAGAGAGAGAGATGGAGAGAGAGACAGAGAGAGGAGCATCCGTAACACAACAACCATCTCTCTCGATTCGTCCGCCCCTCGCACGGTCGCATGCAACACATGCATCAACACGCACATTTTGACACCCTCACCCGGCCCCTGCCCACCTCAAGGCCCGCACAATCTCTTCGTGAATACCCATTTCTCTCCTTAGGTTTGTTTTCTCTCAATATCTGACACACACACACACACACACACACACACACAGAGACACGCAGCACAACACACACACACACACACACACTCTCCCGAGCACACAATTCATCCCCATACAAGGTTATACGGCGACCACTCTCGCTTGTGCTTCTTTGCACCCCAACATGCACAACACCTCAATCTTCAAAGAGGGCATCGAGCAGATCGAAGACGGTGACCACACCGCGCTAGAGAATGCGGGGTCATTTGGAAGCAGGGTGATGTGACGACGGCTGACTGACTCCTCCCCCCACCCTCTCTCTCTCTCTCTCTTGCACAAAATTACCAATCCCTCTCTCCCCGCACAAAATTGTCAAGCCCTCAACCGACGAGATCCTTCCCCTCTCGTCCATGTTTTTCCAGCTCTCTCATCAAACATGTTGTATCTTCTCCTTCCATGTATACAGAATCCAGATGCACACGCATCTCATGTATATTACATGTATCCATCTTTCTCACAGACCTAACTTCTTCCTCTCTCTTTCTCTATCTATCTCTCTCTCTGTCTCATTAGGTTTGTCTCCTACTCTCTCGTCCACATACATACAATCTTTCCCGCCCTATCTGCTCCATCTTCAAAAGCTCTCTCTGCACGTTTCATTCACACATTGGGATATGTCAAAATGTTGCTTCTATAATGGCTGATGTAGAGTTATGGTTGTTTTTGTTGCATCCTACAAATTAATAACTATGAAATGCATTTAGATTCTCATTTGACTGGGATTATGTGAGTTTGAGCATGTTGTGAAGTACTATAGACCTTGTATACATCTTGGGATTCGACAATGATTGTAACTATTGAATTGTATAGACCATTACATTCGAAGTCAATAGCCTAATATATTTATTTCACAATTTCAACAAATGATTAGTTCACTACAAACTAAGAAAACAAATGTGTACTCCCTCCGTTTTTATTTAAGTCCGCGTATTAGCATTGGTCAAAGTCAAGTTTTGTAAACTCTCAGAAAGCTTATGACAAAAAATATTAACATATACAATAACAAATAAATACCATTAGATTCATTATTGAATGTACTTTCACATCATACATATTTGTTATGGTCAATGTTTATATTTTTCTATAAACTTGGGCAAACTTTAGGAAGTTTGACTTCGGTCAAACCTAATATGCAGAGTTTACTACTACTACTCGCTAGTTGCTTAGCCGAATCACTCAACACGCCAGACGGGGAGTCCAGTGTCACAAAATTTTAAGGTCGGCGGGAAAATCTCCCGCGACCCTGATTCGAGCAGTGGGAAGTTACCATCATAGCCTTCGGAACAGGCCTACGGATGATGCTTGGTAGGGGCTGTTTTCATAACTTCAGGTTCACCCTACCCAGCCAACCCCACCCTGGCACCCAGAGTAGTACACCTGAATACTCCCCATTTTCTATCCCCACCGCAAAATAGACTTCTCTACGGCACCGCAGCCTTCGTGCTCCTCCCCTTTACATCGGCGCACTCGTCCACCACAACGCATCTGCCTCATCGATGACCTCGTATGCCGCACTGGAGCCGGTCCACCGTCGTCGTCGTACACGGAGCCTCTTCCCCGGCATCGTCTTCCATGGTCTCGGATCTGCTTCCCGGAAGCCGACGCCAAGCGCAGAAGTACCACCGTCGTGGACAATGAACTGACTCCCGTTGCCGACCATGACTCACAGAGGCCGCCGCGACCATTGTTCTCCTCCTCGATTGGTAATGTGTGTATTGAATCACTTAGCAGTACATGTGTAGTTCCAATTTTGTTCATACCTACCCTTCAAAATTCCTGGGTGCTATTGTTCCCGTAAAAGTAATTGGTTACAGCCTCCATTGTCCAACAAAATATCAGCTTGTAATTGTGCGTCGCTCCTGTATCGCGCTGTGCTTGGGTAGGTTTTTCATCTGCAACCAGTAGTGTGGCAAATGATGGAAAGGTTTTTAGAGCTAGCAAGATGCCCATGCGTTGCACGCATCAAGATGCATTTGTATGAGTAGTTTATCTTGTGGGAGAAAAGGATGAACGAGGGAAGGCCTTATTTGCAAATCTGGAGAGGGGTATGGGTATCTTTTTGCAAAATTCCCATTTGTTTCCTTCCTATCTGTCAGATATAAATCGGACGACCTATATTGCAAGAAAAAAAAAGTATAGAGAAAAAAAGTAGACAGTAAAGGAAGTAGAGATAAATATTAAATATTAAATATTAAATAAATATAACAGTAGAGAAGAGAGTACAGATAGCAGAGACGTCGGGAAAGGATCGCGCGCGCGGGAAAAAGCGGCCGGGTGTGCGCTAGTTTTGGCGCGCGGCGTCCGACGCGCTTTATAAAATCCAACGCCCTCCCACCGCTCTATGCCTTGCCACCGCTCTCTCCCCGCTCTGTGCCTCGCCACCGCTCGCTCCCCGCTCTTTTCCGCCTCGCCGCCGCCGCGCCACCATGCCGCCGCGTCGCCGGGAAACTTGGGGATACCGCGGCGTCCGCGCGCGCCCCTCCGGCGGCTTCTCCGCCGAGATCCGGTTCCGCGGGATGCGCCTCGTCCTCGGCAACTTCGACACCGCCAATGAGGCAGCCCGCGCGTACGCGGCGGTGTGGCGATCATCGGTGATTTGGATCACAACGAGTACGACTCCATCAACCCCGTTCTCTTGAACGCTTCTGCTCGCGATCTACAAGGGTATGTAGATGCACTCCTCCCCCTCTCATTGCTAGTAAACTCCATGGATTGATCTTGGTGATGCGTAGAAAATTTTAATTTTTGCTACGATCCCCAACAGTGGCATCATGAGCTAGGTCTATGCGTAGTTTCTATGCTCGAGTAGAACACAAGTTGTTGTGGGCGTCAATTTTGTCAATTTACTTGCCGTTACTAGTCTTATCTTGATTCGGCGGCATCGTGGGATGAAGCGGCCCGGACCGACCTTACACGTACGCTTACGTGAGACAGGTTCCACCGACTGACATGCACTAGTTGCATAAGGTGGCTAGCGGGTGTCTGTCTCTCCCACTTTAGTCGGATCGGATTCGATGAAAAGGGTCCTTATGAAGGGTAAATAGAAATTGGCATATCACATTGTGGTTTTGGCGTAGGTAAGAATCGTTCTTGCTAGAAACCTATAGCAGCCACGTAAAAGTTTGCAACAACAATTAGAGGACATCTAACTTGTTTTTGCAGCAAGTGTCATGTGATGTGATATGGCCAGAAGGATGCGATGAATGATATATGTGATGTATGAGATTGATCATGTTCTTGTAATAGGAATCACGACTTGCATGTCGATGAGTATGACAACCGGCAGGAGCCATAGGAGTTGCCTTAATTTATTTATGACCTGCGTGTCAACTGGAACGTCATGTAATTACTTTACTTTATTGCTAACTGTTAGCCATAGTAGTAGAAGTAATAGTTGGCGAGACAACTTCATGAGGACACGATGATGGAGATCATGATGATGGAGATCATGGTGTCATACCGGTGACGATGATGAACATGGCGCCCCGAAGATGGAGATCAAAAGGAGCAAAATGATATTGGCCATATCATGTCACTATTTGATTGCATGTGATGTTTATCATGTTTTATATCTTATTTGCTTAGAACGACGGTAGCATAAATAAGATGATCCCTCACTAAAATTTCAAGAAAGTGTTCCCCCTAACTGTGCACCGTTGCGAAGGTTCGGTTTTCCGAAGCACCACGTGATGACCGGGTGTGATAGGTTCTAATGTTCGCATACAACGGGTGTAAGCCAGATTTACACACGCAATACACTTAGGTTGACTTGACGAGCCTAGCATGTACAGACATGGCCTCGGAACAGAAGAGACCGAAAGGTCGAACATGTGTCATATAGCAGATATGATCAACATGAAGATGTTCACCGATGATGACTAGTCCATCTCACGTGATGATCGGACACGGCCTAGTTGACTCGGATCATGTATCACTTAGATGACTAGAGGGATGTCTGTCTGAGTGGGAGTTCGTTAATAATTTGATTAGATGAACTTAATTATCATGAACTTAGTCTAAAAAACCTTTACAATATGTCTTGTAGATCAAATGGCCCACGCTAATGTTGCCCTCAACTTCAACGCGTTCCTAGAGAAACCCAAGCTGAAAGACGATGGTAGAAACTACACGGACTGGGTCCATAACCTGAGGATTATCCTCATAGCTGCCAAGAAAGCATATGTCCTTGAAGCACCGCTAGGTGATGCACCTGTTTTCCCAGCAAGTCAAGACGTTCTGAACGCCTGGCAGTCACGTAGTGATGATTACTCCCTGGTTCAGTGCGGCATGCTTTACAACTTAGAACCGGGGCTCCAAAAGCGTTTTGAGCAGCACGGAGCATATGAGATGTTCCAAGAGCTGAAAATGGTTTTCCAAGCTCATGCCTGGGTCGTGAGATATGAAGTCTCCAACAAGTTCTACAGTTGTAAGATGGCGGAGAATAGTTCCGTTAGCAAACACATACTCAAAATGTCTGGGCTGCACAACCGCTTGTCTCAGCTGGGAGTTAATCTCCCGGATGACGCGGTCGTTGACAGAATCCTTCAGTCGCTCCCACCTAGCTACAAGAGCTTTGTGATGAACTTCAATATGCAGGGGATGGAAAAGACCATTCCTGAGGTATATTCAATGCTGAAATCAGCGGAGGTGGAGATCAAAAAGGAACATCAAGTGTTGATGGTGAATAAACCACTAAGTTCAAGAAAGGCAAGGGTAAGAAGAACTTCAAGAAAGACGGCAAGGGAGTTGCCGCGCCAGGTAAGCAAGCTGCCGGGAAGAAGACAAAGAATGCACCCAAGCCTGTGACTGAGTGCTTTTATTGCAAGGGAAACGGTCACTGGAAGCGGAACTGCCCCAAGTACTTAGCGGATAAGAAGGCCGGCAATACCAAAGGTATATGTGATATACATGTTATAGATGTGTACCTAACCAGCGCTCGTAGTAGCTCCTGGGTATTTGATACCGGTGCGGTTGCTCATATTTGTAACTCAAAGCAGGAGCTGCGGAATAAGTGGAGTCTGGTGAAGGACGAGGTGACGATGCGCGTCGGGAATGGTTCCAAGGTAGATGTGATCGCCGTCGGCACGCTACCTCTACATTTACCTATGGGACTAGTTTTAAACCTCAATAATTGTTATTTAGTGCCAGCTTTGAGCATGAACATTGTATCTGGATCTTGTTTAATGCGAGATGGCTACTCATTTAAATCCGAGAATAATGGTTGTTCTATTTATATGAGAGATATGTTTTATGGTCATGCCCCGCTGGTCAATGGTTTATTCTTAATGAATCTCGAACGTGATGTTACACATATTCATAGTGTGAATGCCAAGAAATGTAAGGTTGATAATGATAGTCCCACATACTTGTGGCACTGCCGCCTTGGTCACATTGGTGTCAAACACATGAAGAAACTCCATGCAGATGGACATTTGGAGTGTCTTGATTATGAATCATTTGACACGTGCGAACCATGCCTCATGGGAAAAATGACCAAGACTCCGTTCTCTGGAACAGTGGAGCGAGCAACCAACTTATTGGAAATCATACATACTGATGTGTGCGGTCCAATGAGCGTTGAGGCTCGCGGTGGCTATCGTTATGTTCTCACCCTCACTGATGACTTGAGTAGATATGGGTATGTCTACTTAATGAAACACAAGTCCGAGACCTTTGAAAAGTTCAAGGAATTTCAGAGTAAGGTTGAGAATCAACGTGAAAGGAATATAAAGTTCTTACGATCAGATCGTGGAGGGGAATATTTGAGTCACGAATTTGGCACACACTTAAGGAAATGTGGAATTGTTTCACAACTCACGCCGCCTGGAACACCTCAGCGTAATGGTGTGTCCGAACGTCGTAATCGCACTCTATTGGATATGGTGTGATCTATGATGTCTCTTACCGATCTACCGCTATCATTCTGGGGTTATGCTTTAGAGACTGCCACATTCACTTTAAATAGGGCTCCGTCGAAATCCGTTGAGACGACACCGTATGAATTATGGTTTGGAAAGAAACCTAAGCTGTCGTTTCTTAAAGTTTGGGGATGCGATGCTTATGTCAAGGAACTTCAACCTAAAAAGCTCGAACCCAAGTCAGAAAAATGCATCTTCATAGGATACCCTAAGGAAACCATTGGGTATACCTTCTACCTCAGATCCGAAGGCAAGATCTTCGTTGCTAAGAACGGGTCCTTTCTGGAGAAAGAGTTTCTGTCGAAAGAAGTAAGTGGGAGGAAAGTGGAACTTGATGAGATGACCCCTCTCGAACCAGAAAGTAGCGCAGCACAAGAAAATGTTTCTGTGGTGCCTGCACCGACTAGAGAGGAAGTTAATGATGACGATCATGATCAATTTACCACTGAACTTCGTAGGTCCACAAGGACACGTTCCGCACCAGAGTGGTATGGCAACCTTGTCGTGGAAATCATGTTGTTGGACAACGGTGAACCTTCGAACTATGAAGAAGCAATGGCGGGTACAGATTCCAACAAATGGCTTGAAGCCATGCAATCCGAGATAGGATGCATGTATGAAAACAAAGTATGGACTTTCACAGATTTCCCGATGATCGGCGAGCGATAGAAAATAAATGGATCTTTAATAAGAAGACGGACGCGGATGGAAATGTTACCATCTATAAAGCTCGACTTGTTGCTAAGGGTTATCGACAAGTTCAAGGAGTTGACTACGATGAGACCTTCTCACCCGTAGCGAAGCTGAAGTCCGTCCGAATCATGTTAGCAATTGCCGCATTCTACGATTATGAAATATGGTAAATGGACGTCAAAACAGCATTCCTTAATGGCTTCCTTAAGGAAGATTTGTATATGATGCAGCCGGAAGGTTTTGTCGATCCTAAGAATGTTGACAAAGTATGCAAGCTCCAGCGCTCAATCTATGGGCTGGTGCAGGCATCTCGGAGTTGGAACATTCGCTTTGATGAGATGATCAAAGCGTTTGGGTTTACGCAGACTTATGGAGAAGCCTGTGTTTACAAGAAAGTGAGTGGGAGCTCTGTAGCATTTCTCTTATTATATGTGGATGACATACTATTGATGGGAAATGATATAGAATTCTTGGAAAGTATAAAGGCCTACTTGAATAAGTGTTTTTCAATGAAGGACCTTGGAGAAGTTGCTTACATATTAGGCATCAAGATCTATAGAGATAGATCGAGACGCCTCATAGGTCTTTCACAAAGCACATACCTGATAAGATATTGAAGAAGTTCAATATGGATCAGTCCAAGAAGGGGTTCTTGCCTGTATTGCAAGGTGTGAGATTGAGCACGGCTCAATGCCCGACCACGGCAGAAGATAGAGAAAAGATGAGTGTCGTCCCCTATGCCTCAGCCATAGGGTCTATTATGTATGCCATGCTGTGTACCAGACCTGATGTAAACCTTGCCGTAAGTTTGGTAGGAAGGTACCAAAGTAATCCCGGCATGGAACACTGGACAGCGGTCAAGAACATCCTGAAGTACCTGAAAAGGACTAAGGATATGTTTCTCGTTTATGGAGGTGATGAAGAGCTCATCGTAAAGGGTTACGTCGATGCTAACTTCGACACAGATCTGGATGACTCTAAGTCACAAACCGGATACGTGTATATTTTGAATGGTGGGGCAGTCAGCTGGTGCAGTTGCTAGCAAAGCGTTGTGGCGGGATCTACATGTGAAGCGGAGTACATGGCAGCCTCGGAGGCAGCACATGAAGCAATCTAGATGAAGGAGTTCATTGCCGACCTAGGAGTTATTCCCAATGCATCGGGGCCGATGACTCTCTTCTGTGACAACACTGGAGCTATTGCCCTTGCCAAGGAGCCCAGGTTTCACAAGAAGACCAGGCACATCAAGCGTCACTTCAACTCCATTCGTGAAAATGTTCAAAATGGAGACATAGATATTTGTAAAGTGCATACGGATTTGAATGTCGCAGATCCGTTGACTAAACCTCTTCCACAAGCGAAACATGATCAACACCAGAACTCTATGGGTGTACGATTCATCACAATGTAACTAGATTATTGACTCTAGTCCAAGTGGGAGACTATTGGAAATATGCCCTAGAGGCAATAATAAAATGGTTATTATTATATTTCCTTGGTCATGATAATTGTCTATTGTTCATGCTTTAATTGTGTTATCCGGAAATCGTAATACATATGTGAATACATAGACCATAACATGTCCCTAGTGAGTCTCTAGTTGACTAGCTCGTTGATCAATAGATGGTTACGGTTTCCTGACCATGGACATTGGATGTCATTGATAACGGGATCACATCATTAGGAGAATGATGTGATGGACAAGACCCAATCCTAAGCATAGCACTAGATCGTGTAGTTCGTTTGCTAAAGCTTTTCTAATGTCAAGTATCATTTCCTTAGACCATGAGATCGTGCAACTCCCGGATACCGTAGGAATGCTTTGGGTGTACCAAACGTCACAACGTAACTGGGTGGCTATAAAGGTGCACTACAGGTATCTCCGAAATTGTCTGTTCGGTTGGCTCGGATCGAGACTGGGATTTGTCACTCCGTATGACGGAGAGGTATCTCTGGGCCCACTCGGTATTGCATCATCATAATGAGCTCAATGTGACTAAGTAGTTAGTCACAGGATCATGCATTACGGAACAAGTAAAGTGACTTGCCGGTAACGAGATTGAACGAGGTATTGGGATACCGACGATCGAATCTCGGGCAAGTAAAGTACCGATTGACAAAGGGAATTGTATACGGGATTGCTTGAATCCTCGACATCGTGGTTCATCCGATGAGATCATCGTGGAACATGTGGGAGCCAACATGGGTATCTCGATCCCGCTGCTGGTTATTGGCTAGAGAGGTGTCTCGGTCATGTCTGCATGATTCCCAAACCCGTAGGGTCTACACACTTTAGGTTCGATGATGCTAGGGTTATAAGGAAGGTTTGTATGTGATTACCGAATGTTGTTCGGAGTCCCGGATGAGATCCCGGACGTCACGAGGAGTTCCGGAATGGTCCGGAGGTACAGATTTATATATGGGAAGTCACCATACGGTCACCGGAAATATTCGGGGGTATACCGGTATTGTACCGGGACCACCGGAGAGGTTCCGGGGGTCCACCGGGAGGGTCCACCTGCCCCGGAGGGCCTTATGGGCTGTAGGTGGAAGGGAACCAGCCCTTAGTGGGCTGGGCGCCAACCCCCCTAGGGCCCATGCGCCTAGGGTTTGGGGGGGAACCCTTAAGGGGGGGGGGGGGGCGCCCCCCCTTGCTTGGGGGGCAAGCTCCCTCCCCCCTTGGCCGCGGCCCCCCCCTCTAGATCTCATCTAGAGGGGCCGACCCCCTTTCCCCTTCTCCCTATAAATAGAGGGGTGAGGGGAGGGCTGCAGCACCACATCCAAGGCGCAGCCCCTCCCCTCCCCAACACCTCTCCTCCTCCGCGTGTGCTTGGCGAAGCCCTGCCGGAGAACTGTCACTCCACCACCACCACACCGTCGTGCTGCTGTTGGAGCCTTCTTCCTCAACCTCTCCCTCCTCCTTGCTGGATCAAGGCGTGGGAGACATCGCCGCTCCGTACGTGTGTTGAACGCGGAGGTGCCGTCCGTTCGACGCTTGGATCATCGGTGATTTGGATCACGACGAGTACGACTCCATCAACCCCGTTCTCTTGAACGCTTCCACTCGCGATCTACAAGGGTATGTAGATGCACTCCTCCCCTCTCGTTGCTAGTAAACTCCATAGATTGATCTTGGTGATGCGTAGAAAAATTTAATTTCTGCTACGATCCCCAACACAACCAACACTTTGAGAATGCCAAGGAAGAGAGCTCTGGAACTGTTGCCAGGTATCTTTTCATGAATGAAGAGGATCTTAAACTTGAGGAGTGCAAGGAGTACTACCAAGAGCTCATGCGGATCAAGCAAGAAATTGCAAATCGGTTGTCCTTAGATTCCACGGGCTCAAGCGTGCCACCCCCGCAGCCGCATTTGTCTTCAATGGAATCACAAATGAAGGAAGAAAAGTAGTGAAACTTCCATACCTAGACCATATGTGGGTCATGTCCCATCGTTTGAGATATATTTCTTATGTTGTAGTGATGAAATAATGGACCCGCCGCTTATGTCGAAATGAATAAACTTGTTTGAAGTAATACTTGTCGCAAATTAAAATTATCCAAGGAAAGAGTTGTAATTGAACAAATAATCAAAAGATTAAAAAACATGCCTTACAATATATTACTGAACAACATATGTATGTTCAATGAATTCCAATAACAAGATCTTAATACAAAAGAAAAACATCGCCATTTAATGAGAAAACTAACCTCTTAATTAAGATACATGCTACAATTTGAATGTCTAGATGACATTTGGTACAGAGGGATCTCCAAAAACACATCAGTCACCTACGTTTGACATCCCCTCCCCCTAGTTGTTGTTAATATTTTTATTCGTCATGAGTATCTTCAGAGAGTTGTCACACTAGTATGTGCCCCATCATTAGTGGCATCTCAAAGTGCCTACTAGCAGCCTTCGGCATGAACGAAACCTACTATATATCGTTGGTCTAGTAGTGTGTTTCCCAAACACCGTTAATGAATACCTACCAGCAGCATCCAACCTAGACGCCTCTAATAATAGCTCAACTAGTAGCGTTTATCCCAAGTCAGTCGTTGCTAACATCAAATAAACATAGTGGTCTTTTCCCTGCTTTGCACGCTGCTGGCAAAAAATACTCTAATAAAAAAAGGTTTTATTTTATTTGACAGGATGTTGTACCCATTTTGCTACCATTGCATCATCTATGGGCCATGGACAGCAAAATATAATCAAAATGCGATCATGCACCATTTCGTAGCCCAAGTGGTGGCATGGCACCATTTCGAGCTACCAAAACTAGAATTTGTGATTAGTATCATTGGATCATAATCTGAATATATCACATGTGAAACATAATTAACTTCCACATAGTACCTAGCAATTCTGGAAACAGAGCACTTAGTGCTAGAAAGCAGGTGGGAAGATCTTCTGAAGCTTGCAAGAATTTCAGGAATTTCACGTCCCATTCATTCCACGGCGTCGATTCTTAATATCTTGGCACACAACTCCTTAAAAACTCTTCCTCATTCGACAACTGCTATTACGTTCCTTCGGGACAATGCCTCTAAGCCAGCTGGTAAGATAGGTTGCAGGAGTATTTGGTAATCATGCATATTCATACCGTTTAATTTACCAGTCTTGCCATTAACATATGTTGCCAGTTTTGCTGCGTGACCATCTTGAAACTTCACATTAGCCAGAAACTTGCACAACTTTATGTTGCCTTCCTTATTAAGCGTCCATGGAGCAGGATACTTCTTGCAAGAATCCTTCTTCTTCGGATATTGTTGCAACCAATGCTTTCTCCCGATGCCCATATGTTGTAAATCTAATCTTGCGCTGATGCTAACCTTGTTCTTACCATCAAGTTCAAGGAGTGTACCAATGATACTCTCACATATGTTCTTCTCAATGTGCCATGTGGGATGATCTATGCACTTTCTCTTTCTACTTGCATTTTGTGGGTACTTCCCTAGATTTAAATCCTCCTTAGCACGTTGTAAGTACTAATCAACTTCTTCGCTTGTGAACTACCTTGTTCGACCCCTAGGCTCTGAAGGAAATATGCCCTAGAGGCAATAATAAAGTATTATTTATTTCCTTGTATCATGATAAATGTTTATTATTCATGCTAGAATTGTATTAACCGGAAACATAATACATGTGTGAATATATAGACAAACAGAGTGTCACTAGTATGCCTCTACTTGACTAGCTCGTTAATCAAAGATGGTTATGTTTCCTAGCCATAGACATAAGTTGTCATTTGATTAACGAGATCACCTCATTAGGAGAATGACGTGATTGACTTGACCCATTCCGTTAGCTTAGCACTCGATCGTTTAGTATGTTGCTATTGCTTTCTTCATGACTTATACATGTTCCTATGACTATGAGATTATGCAACTCCCGTTTACCGGAGGAACACTTTGTGTGCTACCAAACGTCACAACGTAAATGGGTGATTATAAAGGTGCTCTACAGGTGTCTCCAAAGGTACTTGTTGGGTTGGCGTATTTCGAGATTAGGATTTGTCACTCCAATTGTCGGAGAGGTATCTCTGGGCTAACTCGGTAATGCACATCACTATAAGCCTTGCAAGCATTGTGACTAATGAGTTAGTTGCGGGATGATGTGTTACGGAACGAGTAAAGAGACTTGCCGGTAACGAGATTGAACTAGGTATCGAGATACCGACGATCAAATCTCGGGCAAGTAACATACCGGTGACAAAGGGAACAACGTATGTTGTTATGCGGTCTGACCGATAAAGATCTTCGTAGAATATGTGGGAGCCAATATGGGCATCCAGGTCCCGCTATTGGTTATTGACCGGAGACGTGTCTCGGTCATGTCTACATAGTTCTCGAACCCGTAGGGCCCGCACGCTTAACGTTACGATGACAGTTTTATTGAGTTTTGATGTACCGAAGGAGTTCGGAGTCCCGGATGAGATCGGGGATATGACGAGGAGTGTCGAAATGGTCGAGACGTAAAGATCGATATATTGGACGACTATATTCGGACTTCGGAAAGGTTCCGAATGATTCGGGTATTTTTCGGAGTACCGGAGAGTTACGGGAATTCGTATTGGGCCTTAATGGGCCATACGGGAAAGGAGAGCAAGGCCTCAAAAGGTGGCCGCACCCCTCCCCATGGTCTGGTCCGAATTGGACTAGGGAAGGGGGGCGCACCCTTCCTTCTTTCTCCTTCCCCCTTCCCTTCTCCTACTCCCACAAAGAAAGGATGACACTCATCTTTTCTATATCTTCTGCCGTGGTCGGGCATTGAGCCGTGCTCAATTGCACACCTTGCAATACAGGCAAGAACCCCTTCTTGGACTGATCCATATTGAACTTCTTCAATATCTTGTCAAGGTATGTACTCCGTGAAAGACCAATGAGGCGTCTTGATCTATCTCTATAGATCTTGATGCCTAATATATAAGCAGCTTCTCCAAGGTCCTTCATTGAAAAACACTTATTCAAATAGGCCTTTATACTTTCCAAGAATTCTATATCATTTCCCATCAATAGTATGTTATCCACATATAATATGAGAAATGCTACAGAGCTCCCACTCACTTTCTTGTAAACACAGGCTTCTCCATAAGTCTGTGTAAACCCAAACGCTTTGATCATCTCATCAAAGCGAATGTTCCAACTCCGAGATGCTTGCACCAGCCCATAGATTGAGCGCTGGATCTTGCATACTTTGTTAGAATTCTTAGGATCGACAAAACCTTCCGGCTGCATCATATACAACTCTTCCTTAAGTAAGCCGTTAAGGAATGCCGTTTTGACATCCATCTGCCATATCTCATAATCATAGTATGCGGCAATTGCTAACATGATTCGGACGGACTTCAGCTTCGCTACGGGTGAGAAAGTCTCATCGTAGTCAACCCCTTGAACTTGTCGATAACCCTTAGCGACAAGTCGAGCCTTATAGATGGTCACATTACCATCCGCGTCCGTCTTCTTCTTAAAGATCCATTTGTTTTCTATGGCTCGCCGATCATCGGGCAAGTCAGTCAAAGTCCATACTTCGTTTTCATACATGGATCCTATCTCGGATTTCATGGCTTCTAGCCATTTGTCGGAATCCGGGCACGCCATCGCTTCTTCATAGTTCGAAGGTTCACCGTTGTCTAACAACATGATTTCCAGGACAGGGTTGCCGTACCACTCTGGTGAGGAACGTGTCCTTGTGGACCTACGACGTTCAGTAACTTGATCCGAAGCTTCATGATCATCATCATTAACTTCCTCCCCAGTCGGTGTAGGCACCACAGGAACATTTTCCCGTGCTGGGCTACTTTCCGGTTCGGAAGGGGTGACTATCACCTCATCAAGTTCCACTTTCCTCCCACTCAATTCTTTCGAGAGAAACTCCTTCTCTAGAAAGGACCCGTTCTTGGCAACGAAGATCTTGCCTTCGGATCTGAGGTAGAAGGTATACCCAATAGTTTCCTTAGGGTATCCTATGAAGACGCATTTTTCCGACTTGGGTTCGAGCTTTTCAGGTTGAAGTTTCCTGACATAAGCATCGCATCCCCAAACTTTTAGAAACGACAGCTTAGGTTTCTTCCCAAACCATAATTCATACGGTGTCGTCTCAACGGATTTCGACGGAGCCCTATTTAAAGTGAATGCGGCAGTCTCTAAAGCATAGCCCCAAAATGAGAGCAGTAAATCGGTAAGAGACATCATAGATCGCACCATATCCAATAGAGTGCGATTACGACGTTCGGACACACCATTTCTCTGAGGTGTTCCAGGCGGCGTGAGTTGTGAAACTATTCCACATTTCCTTAAGTGTGTACCAAATTCGTGACTTAAATATTCTCCACCACGATCTGATCGTAAGAATTTTATTTTCCTGTCACGTTGATTCTCAACCTCACTCTGAAATTCCTTGAACTTTTCAAAGGTTTCAGACTTGTGTTTCATTATGTAGACATACCCATATCTACTTAAATCATCAGTGAGAGTGAGAACATAACGATATCCTCCGCGAGCCTCAACACTCATTGGACCACACACATCGGTATGTATGATTTCCAATAAGTTGGTTGCTCGCTCCATTGTTCCGGAGAATGGAGTCTTGGTCATCTTACCCATGAGGCATGGTTCGCACGTGTCAAATGATTTGTAATCAAGAGACTCCAAAAGTCCATCTGCATGGAGCTTCTTCATGCGCTTGACACCAATGTGACCAAGGCGGCAGTGCCACAAGTATGTGGGACTATCGTTATCAACTTTACATCTTTTGGTATTCACACTATGAACATGTGTAACATCACGTTCGAGATTCATCAAAAATAAACCATTGACCAGCGGGGCATGACCATAAAACATTTCTCTCAAATAAATAGAACAACCATTATTCTCGGATTTAAATGAGTAGCCATCTCGAATTAAACGAGATCCAGACACAATGTTCATGCTCAAAGCTGGCACTAGATAACAATTATTGAGGTTTAAAACTAATCCCGTAGGGAGATGCAGAGGTAGCGTGCTGACGGCGATCACATCGACCTTGGAACCATTCCCGACGCGCATCGTCACCTCGTCCTTCGCCAGTCTCCGTTTATTCCGTAGTTCCTGTTTTGAGTTACAAATATGAGCAACCGCACCGGTATCAAATACCCAGGAGCTACTACGAGTACTGGTAAGGTACACATCAATTACATGTACATCACATATACCTTTGGCGTTGCCGGCCTTCTTCTTGTCCGCTAAGTATTTGGGGCAGTTCCGCTTCCAGTGACCAATTCCCTTGCAATAAAAGCACTCAGTCTCGGGCTTGGGTCCATTCTTTGACTTCTTCCCAGCAACTGGTTTACCGGGCGCGGCAACTCCCTTGCCGTCCTTCTTGAAGTTCTTCTTACCCTTGCCCTTCTTGAACTTAGTGGTTTTATTCACCATCAACACTTGATGTTCTTTTCTGATCTCCCCTTCCGCTGATTTCAGCATTGAATATACCTCAGGAATGGTCTTTTCCATCCCCTGCATATTGTAGTTCATCACAAAGCTCTTGTAGCTTGGTGGAAGCGACTGGAGGATTCTGTCAATGACCGCGTCATCCGGGAGATTAACTCCCAGCTGAGACAAGCGGTTATGCAACCCAGACATTCTGAGTATGTGCTCACTAATAGAACTATTCTCCTCCATTTTACAGCTGAAGAACTTGTCGGAGATATCATATCTCTCGACCCGGGCATGAGCTTGGAAAACCAATTTCAGCTCCTCAAACATCTCATATGCTCCATGTTTCTCAAAACGCTTTTGGAGACCCGGTTCTAAGCTGTAAAGCATGCCGCACTGAACGAGGGAGTAATCATCAGCACGCTGCAGCCAAGCGTTCATAACGTCTTGGTTTTGTGGGATTGGTGCTTCACCTAGCGGTGCTTCTAGGACATAATCTTTCTTGGCTACTATGAGGATGATCCTCAGGTTCCGGACCCAGTCCGTATAGTTGCTGCCATCATCTTTCAGCTTGGTTTTCTCTAGGAACGTGTTGAAATTGAGGACAACGTTGGCCATTAGATCTACAAGACATAGTGTAAAGATTTTAGACTAAGTTCATGATAATTAAGTTCATCTAATCAAATTATTTAATGAACTCCCACTCAGATAGACATCCCTCTAGTCATCTAAGTGACACATGATCCGAGTTTAACTAGGCCGTGTCCGGTCATCACGTGAGACGGACTAGTCAAGATCGGTGAACATCTCCATGTTGATCGCATCTTCTATACGACTCATGCTCGACCTTTCGGTCCTCCGTGTTCCGAGGCCATGTCTGTACATGCTAGGCTCGTCAAGTCAACCTAAGTGTATTGCGTGTGTTCCGAGGCCATGTCTGTACATGCTAGGCTCGTCAACACCCGTTGTATTCGAACGTTAGAATCTATCACACCCGATCATCACGTGGTGCTTCGAAACAACGAACCTTCGCAACGGTGCACAGTTAGCGTGAACACTTTCTTGAAATTATTATAAGGGATCATCTTACTTACTACCGTCGTTCTAAGCAAATAAGATGCAAAAACATGATAAACATCACATGTAATCAAATAGTGACATGATATGGCCAATATCATTATGCTCCTTTGATCTCCATCTTCGGGGCACCATGATCATCTTCGTCACCGGCATGACACCATGATCTCCATCATCATGATCTCCATCATTGTGTCTTCATGAAGTCGTCACGCCAACGATTACTTCTACTTCTATGGCTAACGCATTTAGCAACAAAGTAAAGTAATTTACATGGCGTTATTCAATGACACGCAGGTCATGCAAAATAATAAAGACAACTCCTATGGCTCCTGCCGGTTGTCATACTCATCGACATGCAAGTCGTGATTCCTATTACAAGAATATGATCAATCTCATACATCACATATATCATTCATCACATCTTCTGGCCATATCACATCACATAGCACTTGCTGCAAAAACAAGTTAGACGTCCTCTAATTGTTGTTGCAAGTTTTTACGTGGTTTGTAGGTTTCTAGCAAGAACGTTTCTTACCTACGTATGACCACAACGCGATTTGCCAATTTCTATTTACCCTTCATAAGGACCCTTTTCATCGAATCCGTTCCGACTAAAGTAGGAGAGACAGACACCCGCTAGCCACCTTATGCAACTAATGCATGTCAATCGGTGGAACCTGTCTCACGTAAGCGTACGTGTAAGGTCGGTCCGGGCCGCTTCATCCTACAATACCGCCGAAACAAGAAAAGACTAGCAGCGGCAAGAAGAATTGGCAAACTCAACGCCCACAACTGCTTAGTGTTCTACTCGTGCATAGTAACTACGCATAGGCCTGGCTCATGATGCCACTATTGGGAATCGTAGCATAATTTAAAATTTTCCTACGTTCACCAAGATGCATCTATGGAGTATACTAGCAACGAGGGGAAAGGAGTGCATCTACATACCCTTGTAGATCACGAGCGGAAGCGTTCCAATGAACGTGGATGACGGAGTCGTACTCGCCGTGATCCAAATCACCGATGACCGAGTGCCGAACGGACGGCACCTCCGCGTTCAACACACGTACGGTGCAGCGACGTCTCCTCCTTCTTGATCCGGCAACGGGGAAGGAGAGGTTGATGGAGATCCAGCAGCACGACGGCGTGGTGGTGGATGTAGCGGGTCTCCGGCAGGGCTTCGCCGAGCTTCTGCGAGAGAGAGAGAGGTGTTGCAGGGGGAGAGGGAGGCGCCCAAGGCTGTAGGTTTCTGCCCTCCCTCCCCCCCTTTATATAGGCCCCCTGGGAGGGGGGGCGCCGGCCAGATCCCATCTAGGGTGGGGGGCGGCGGCCAAAGGGGGGAAGGGGGGTGCCTTGCCCCCCAAGGCAAGTGGGAAGCCCCCCCCCCACCCTAGGGTTCCCAACCCTAGGCGCATGGGGGGAGGCCCATGGGGGGGGCGCCCAGCCCACTAGTGGCTGGTTCCCTTCCCACTTCAGCCCACGGGGCCCTCCGGGATAGGTGGCCCCACCCGGTGGACCCCCGGGACCCTTCCGGTGGTCCCGGTACAATACCGGTAACCCCCAAAACTTTCCCGGTGGCCGAAACTTGACTTCCTATATACAATTCTTCACCTCCGGACCATTCCGGAACCTCTCGTGACGTCCGGATCTCATCCGGGACTCCGAACAACTTTCGGGTTTCCGCGTACACATATCTTTACAACCCTAGCGTCACCGAACCTTAAGTGTGTAGACCCTACGGGTTCGGGAGACATGCAGACATGACCGAGACGCCTCTCCGGTCAATAACCAACAGAGGGATCTGGATACCCATGTTGGCTCCCACATGTTCCGCGATGATCTCATCGGATGAACCACGGTGTCGAGGATTCAATCAATCCTGTATGCAATTCCCTTTGTCAATCGGTATGTTACTTGCCCGAGATTCGATCGTCGGTATCCCAATACCTTGTTCAATCTCGTTATCGGCAAGTCTCTTTACTCGTACCGCAATGCATGATCCCGTGACCAACGCCTTAGTCACATAGAGCTCATTATGATGATGCATTACCGAGTGGGCCCAGAGATACCTCTCCGTCACACGGAGTGACAAATCCCAGTCTCGGTCCGTGCCAACCCAACAGACACTTTCGAAGATACCCGTAGTGCACCTTTATAGTCACCCAGTTACGTTGTGACGTTTGGCACACCCAAAGCACTCCTACGGTATCCGGGAGTTGCATGATCTCATGGTCTAAGGAAAAGATACTTGACATTGGAAAAGCTCTAGCAAACGACACGATCTTTTATGCTATGCTTAGGATTGGGTCTGTCCATCACATCATTCTCCTAATGATGTGATCCCGTTATCAATGACATCTAGTGTCCATAGTCAGGAAACCATGACTATCTGTTGATCAACGAGCTAGTCAACTAGAGGCTTACTAGGGACATGTTGTGGTCTATGTATTCACACATGTATTACGATTTCCGGACAATACAATTATAGCATGAACAATAGACAATTACCATGAACAAAGAAATATAATAATAACCATTTATTATTGCCTCTAGGGCATATTTCCAACACAACACTCTCCCCTCTCGTTGCTATGCATCACCATGATCTTGCGTGTGTGTAGGAATTTTTTTGATATTACTACGTTCCCCAACAGGCTCTGGCTTGTTACAAAACGCTTTTCTCTATTTTCTAAAATAATGGTCGTCAGGAAATAATCGGCGATGGGAAATGTATCCAATTTTATTTTTCAGTTTCTCACGTAAATGATTATCATCGCAATGCACAGATGCATAATAACCCTTTGTGCTCTAACCTAAGGTAGTTCCATATGGAGGATAATCATGAATGGATCAAATAAGCGCCACACGCAAATTCAAAGGTTGTTGCATGCATGCCTCAACTGTTTTCACACCAACCAAGAGCTTTTACATATCTGCTATCAGTGGCAACATAAATACATGGAAACCTTTTCCTGGTGTGTATTTCCCAGGAATCGGTAATGTCATCATGAAGTTGGATTGTTTCATGCACCTCGAGGGTGGGAAGTTGTATGGAATGACAAAATGGTCTACATACTGTATGCACTGCTCATGTGTCCAAAGGGACTGAATCCATCGGTTGAAAATCCTAACTTCAAGTTACAGGGATCTGCATCAAAGCTTGTCTGTTCTTCGTCAAACTCCATAGATGCCTTCCCATCAGCGGGGTACCTCATTACATTATTCTGTTCAACCCTCATTTCCTTGTGCCATCGGGTGTGCTCTGATATTTTCCTCAAAGAGAAAACCTGTAACCATTGGATTTTGGAAAAGTATAAAAGAATCTTGTGAGGAACCTTTTTCTTGCCATCGACATGTCTCCACCTTCATGTGCCACAGTGGGGACAATGAGTACATTTGGCATTGTATCTCCCAAAAAATGTAGTTATACTTGCATACATGAATTGTCTCACAACCAAGACCAAGATAAGAAAGACCTCTTTTAGCATCAATTTTAGATTTCGGAAAGTTCACATCAGGCAAACCAAGATGCTAAACCGGAAAAAGCATATTGAATGTCCTGTTGGTCGTACAGGTATATATTTTCACATGAAGGACCCTAATAATGAATGCCAACCATGTCATAGTGCAGGATCCCTCTTGAAGGTGCTTCGCTGCTTCTTCGTTGAGGTTTTGATAAATATTCAACCCACCTAATGCATCTTATTTATTTCCAGATTCTTTGCTCATGCCATCCATGAGAGCTGCCAGAATAGCATACACAGATTCATCGAGCGGCTCAAAATCATCAAACTCGTCATTTTCATAACCACAATCATCGGCACTACCACTCCTTCCACTATTGTCCACTAATTCCCCAAGATAGATCCACCTCATATAGGTTCTTGAGCATACTAGTGATATTTACGAAATAACCGACATTCTCTATAGTTTGGTGGGCCCCATTACAGAAATTTATGCATGAGAGAGGAGAGGTCGGGGTGGGATGGGAGGAAAAGTTGGATGGCCGTCCATCAGGCATCCGACGTTGCATCGTATGGGCAAATGAGATGGTCTCGATTTAGTTTTGGGGGTAGCTTCCCATAGGAGAGTCGATGCGTGAGAGGGCTAGAATGTGGTGCAGTTTTGCTGTCCTTAACTAGACCATGATGGCGCGGGTTGCTGCGCCCATATATTTCTTTCAATAGAATGGTAGGAACATTTGTAAGTATAGAGGCCCAAAACATGTTGGATAAGTTTGTAAAGATGATACATGTGTTAGACATTAATAGACGAGGCGAATTCTAGTTGTTGACGTAACAAGTGTAGAGTCATAACAGTATAGCACCACTGCTCCGCAGACAACCATACCATTCATACTTGACAATTATTTGTATACAACAAAAGCAGTCTCTGTAGGTCAAGACCCCAACATATATTGTGTTACCCTGAAATAGGATGAAATGAACTCGCAATTCTAATTGATAGGTAATCCACAATAGGCATCTGATTGATAGGTAATGCACATCAGCCATCTGATCTGCACAAATGGGCAAAATTTTGTTGACAAGCAAGTTCACACTTCATACATCAAGGTCATGACTGTCACCCTATGGTTGAATGGACAACACTCAGATTGTAAGCAAGTTCTCACTTCATACATCAAGGTCATGTCAATTGAATATTGCATATATGGACAAGACCTTAACTCGAGAGGGACAAGCAATGAACAAGATAGATGGCACTACACTTGGAACTGCAATCACTATTCATCCATGTGGATGTACAAAGCCCTTGAAGAGACAGAGATCCATCATAACATTTTTAAGCTCATATGGGACACCTCTTGTAGACTCGGGCATAAGATATTCTTCTGGATGCTATACCAGGATAGATTAAACACAAGGAACTTGTTGCACCGTAAGAGTATGTACCTGCCAGATTCTAATTGTGTACTCTATTCTCATAATACTCAAGAAACTTCCATGCACCTGCTCTGGGATTGTCCATTTGCCATTACCTGCTAGGAGTTTATCATACCAGATGAGCAAGGAGGTATCTCAACTCATGATGAGATCTTATCAGCTCTATACTCATTGCCATCAGAGATTGCATTCGACATCATCATCATGAGCTGCTGGAGTGATGGATTATGGGCATCAGAATTGAGAGCTAAAGTGAAGAAGGCAGACAGGATTAGGAGCTGGGTAGCATAGATCCTGGGACCAGACTAATATTGTTTTCACATGTTACCTAGAACGGGCATTGGTTAATTGTACTTGATACTTTGTATTTTTTAATGTTTTAATATATGAAAATACCACAGAACAATTGTTCTACGGTTTTGGCTCAAAAAAATATTGCATATATGGCATAACTTCTTCAACTACCTCGAATTAAAAAAAATAGAACAAGGTGTTTCTCAAATTGGAAACTTACATAATATCAGTTTGTCGTGGAGAGAATGGCAAGGCTTCCACATGATGGACCATGTTGCCTTGCCCGTATTTTGGACGATGCAATAATCATTAAGTTTGTAAATAAATTGTGACAGACACCCTACGGTTAAATGGACAACACTCAGATTGTAAGCAAGTTCTCACTGGAAACTCATGACAATTGAATGTTGCATATATGCTTCGATTACCTCAAATTAAAAAAATAGAACAAGGTGTTTCTCAAACTGGAAACTTACATAACATCAGTATGTCATGGAGAGAATGGCAAGGCTTCCAGCATGATGGACCATGATGCCTTGCCCATACTTTTAGACGAGACAATAATCAGTAAGTTTGTAAATAAATGGAAATGAAAGCCAAGCATAACTGGAAGCATTGCCAAAGTAAGGATGAACCAAAACTTAGACGATACAATAATGAAATAGGAACAAACATCATTGTAAGGATGAACCAAAACCAAGCAGCTGGATGGAAAACAATGGTTTGGTGTAGTACACTACTTCATGACAAATCACATAATTGCCAAATCTTAATCCAAGCGTACATTTCATTATAAGATGTATGCATGTACCTCCGTTCAATGATCATCATAGTAATTTCCACATAGAAGTAAAATTTGCTAATTCTACGTGGACAGTGATTTTGTTCAGTCGCGATCGATTTCCAAAAGGTGCAACTTCAGCTTCACTAAATGAAGTTGTACTTCTGGAAATCGATTGAGGCATATACAAACTCTATAAGTAGCATCAAACATTATTTCTTACACTTGAGAAAGTCAAAGATATATACAAGTTGTTTCACAAGTGCCAAGCCAAACCTAAGTTATGCTCATGCCGTAATAAAGCCAGGAGTAGCCAGAGAAAGCAGATTACATAGCAAGGATATTTAAGTTAATGTTTACATGTTTGTGGGTTTGTGGTCTTCCATTGCAACTTTGGAACAAAAAATAATTATCCATTTTTCAAACATACACCCTGATCTCCTTATTTTGAACTATTTGCTAGTTGGCAGAACTCATAGTTCACATTTACATGGTGGGATGTATGCAAATGTTTATGTTTTTGGTTGGTTGATTGGTTTTGATGCCATCAGCTCTATTATATCAAGATTAAGGTCTAAACCAGCTGATGAATGATTCAACTAAGAATGGCACGAGGGAGTCTTATAATCTACAGTGAAGATTGTAAGATTGCTTGCTTAGTTTAGATGAACATAATGACCTCGTAGGCAGTGCTTAAAATGTAGAAGGGCATAAAGTGTCAAATGAGTTAAACATTACTGTTGGGACAAACCCTCTGGCGACATACGTCGAGCAGCCCTCCGGTGACATGAACGCCGGACGAACCCCTCTCTCTCTCTCAAACGGAGGTAGAAAAAGAAGTGCTAGACATAGATTTTCAGACGACGAACGCATCGCCGCATGAACGGCGCCACGCGGACGAACAGCGCAACAGCCGCACGCACGGCCTTTCTTTTTCTCTTAGCCGGGCACATACCCCCGCATTACAATGGACTGGATTACATGGCTTAAATAGCCATGACTCACCGGCCACCCCGCAGGCACACATAGCTAACTACCCTGGAGTCAACAAACTCTATCCATGCACACACACGGACGCCCACCTCCTAGAATATCTCAACCACATGCACCCATATCCATCCGATGCATGCACGTAGCTAACAACTTGGACGTGGCCCAGCTTTGTAGCCGGCCAGACTTGGCGATCACGGACTGCTCGCTCACCCCGGGCACCTCGTGCACGCACGGTCGTCTTGGCGATCCGGTCTTCATCACGCGATCGCTAGCGCCTCCTGCAACAACCCTCGATCGCCATACGATCGTGAGCCACGGGACACACCGGCTCGACCTAAACACACACGCGCACACACGCATACTCCCTCCGTTCCTAAATATTTGTCTTTCTAGACATTTCAAATGACTACCACATACGGATGTATATAGACATATTTTAGAGTGTAGATTCACTCAGTTTGCTCTGTATGTAGTCACTTGTTGAAATGCCTAGAAAGACAAGTATTTAGGAACGGAGGGAGTACAACCGAAACGCGTCGAGTACAAGAGTATTCCTAACAATTACAACATTCTTAATCGACCCAAGAATCTGTAGACAGATAGCAGATGTTCAGCAAATCATACTGGCTGGACAGATCGCCCAACAGGTGGTAAGGATAGATAGGCAAAACATAGAAGGCAAAAGTAAGATAGCTTACTTGAAAGATAGGGAGATCACATCTCAAACAAATTAAGATAGCTTACTTGAAAGAGGGGGGATCCTTTCATCTCAAACGTATTACCTCTCCGCTGATGGCTAGAATCTCGTCAAACAATACAACAACTGAAATTATCATGGAGGCTGGCGGCTAGAAAGAAGGGCAGGTCGTCAGCTGAGACGGACGGAGATGAAGCTGGATGTGCAGAGGCGCCATGGACCGAACTACCACCCGTTGCTGAATCGGCACCATCTTGTATTATACCTTCAGCTGTCAATCCGAGAGCTCTACATGAGAAGGAACAACGGGTCAGATGAGACTATATGGACACGCATGAAGTAAATAAAGAGCACCAATGGACATGCCTGCAATTATCTGTAGCCAGTAAGTGGGACACATTGATGAGTTGCCATTAAAGTCTTGTAACATCGGTTATTTACCTCCTGCATTTTCGGTGACTATTCACTGCTCGTGAGGCGACCCTCTCGCCCGTATCGAATGGACAAGGCATAGAATCACCAGGCCAGCGAGCGAGATATACATGGAACCTGTACGCCTAAATAACAGACTACGGATTTTGTTATGCGAGCATCGGCCCAGCTTGTATAGCACTCGTGTTCAACACCGAAGTCCACACGTGATTGGAAGTACATCCAAGGGTCAGAAACGTCTAGAAGTTCAGATAGAATGACTGAAAACGTTGACAGCCTGAGATTGATAGACTAAGCAAGTTGAGGAAATTATTTGTATACCTCGGAGAAGCTGCTGCAGTGTAATTGCACTTTGGGTAAATGAAACAAAATTCGGTTTTTCTTGGGCTGTAATTCTTGTGGCACTTATATGACAACATGAACAACCTCTTGTCTGATGTCACGTCTAAAACAAAAACAGCTAAGCAATTAGTCCAGGGTGTTTCTGTAGGGATGAGTTGGGTAAGAAATCACATGACTCAACAGAACTTGCAGGATTCTCATTCATTTTAGCAAGTGTTCACTGTCGATTGACACTGTCATAAGACCTGACAACGGTTGCTCTGAAAATGTAAGCACATTCAGTTGCCGCTCCTAGTCATTTTTGGTCGTTCAGACGAAAGGAAACGAGAATAAGATTGCACTCAAGTTTGACTACTTCAGGTTCAGATTTCTTGAAAGCTATTGATCATCTTCTGTTGCCATCCACATATGATCTATAAATAAACAAGTTAGATGTAGAATAAACTTGTTGGTGCAGACGAAGGAACCTGTCCAGCAGCGTACCTCTGACTGGGTGCTCGAGCGAGGTTGGATCTGGCGGCAGCACGCCCAAGGACTCCAGATGGAGCATACCTCTGACGGCGGCCAAATTTGTTTAGGGAGCATCTACCCAGCCCGTGTAGCGCTCTCAGCTGGATTGAAGTTGCATCCAATGGCCAGAAACACAAGAATTGTAGAACCGACGGTCAAAATGCCGATGGCTTGAGAGGGCTCCAATAGTGCTCAGTTTTAATGTCTCTAAATATGATGATGTTATTAACCCACTTTTTGGTACCATTTGCAGGGCATTTTTTTAACATGTGGATTATATCATCATGGAGTGGGTGCCACGACGAGGATGTACACTGAAACATGCAAAAACAAAAGGTATTGTTATCGTTGATTGGCGATCTGCACAATGATATTATCCATAGCTCTCTTTTTTTGGAAACGGAGGCTTGCCCCCGGCCTCTGCATCTAAGCGATGCATGCAGCCATCTTATTAAAAGTCTCGAAAAAAGCACAAGGTCTTAGATTCATTACTGCTCGCAAGCGGAGCAAAAAAAAACAAAGATAAAACTCAATACCACAACCGGTCTGTATAATAGGACAAGATCCCTAGACTCCTATCCTATTATGAGACCGCCATTCAAACCAGTTGAATATAGCCCGTGCTATCATCTCTCACTGGTTGCACCCAGTAACCAAAGGCTCCCTGGTGTCCATAGGAGTGAGTAAGGATCATGTACAGATCTAATATGTAGCTCTGAAGATTACCTGCAAAAAGTTTAAGATGTGTTGTCTGTTAAAAATCATGTTGTTCCTGGAGTTCCATATAGCCCAAATAAGCGCGCATATTACAATCTGAATACGAGACGCAGTAATATAATGGGATAATTAGATTTATGCCCTAGTTGTGTCCCACTCGGCTGTTTTACCCCTAATTTCCAAAAGTCACCGCTTCTGTCCAAGTCACTTCGCTCCTCTTATGCTTTTGCCCTTTGACCGTTTGACCGTCAGTTTTTTAACTTCATAACTAATTCATACTAAATCATAAAAATGCAAATAAGATACCAAAATATTCGAAAAAATATCACCTATATGTCGGTGTCATTTGCATTCATGAAAAAAGTGTCTGAAAGTGCCCATCCGAGTTTTAGCTCTTATGCTACCACCATGAATAGTAATATCTAAAAAAATTCAAAAAATTCAAAAAAAATGGTGGCAAAGAATGAAAAATGTTTTAAGTGCTTGCCAAGTTTCAACAGGAAATGACATTCGTGGGTGCCCCAGCAAAAAAAACAATCGGCACTCCAAAATAGATTATTTTTTTACCATGACTTCCATGAATGCCATTCCCTGATGAAACTTGGCAAGCACTTAGAACATTTGTTGTTCTTTGGCACCATACTTTTTTTTGAATTTTTTTGTATTTTTTATATTTTACTATTCATGGTGGTATCAAAAGAGCTAAAACTCGGATGTGCACTTTCCAACACTTTTTTCATGAATGCAAATGACACCGACATATAGGTGATGTTTTTCTGAACATTTTGGTATCTTATTTGCGTTTTTTCTGATTTAGTATGAATTAGTTATGAAGTTTTCAAACTGACGGTCAAACGGTCAAAGGGCAGAAGCATAAGAGGAGCAAAGTGACTTGGACAGAACGGGTGACTTTTTGAAATTAGGGGTAAAACAGACGAGTGGGACACAACTAGGGGCATAAATCTAATTATCCCTAATATAATCTACTCCAGCTAACCACGTCCCAAATAACGATTCAATGTTAACTGGAGGAGTAATGTTAAATGCTATATGAACCGTTCGCCAAAGTAATTTTGCGAGAGGGCAATCTAAAAAAGGTGTTGTATTATTTCATCCTGATCACAAAGACAACATCGTGCACTACCTACCCAATGTCGCATTAGTAAATTATCTTTGGTGAGGATCACTTGCTTGTGTACAAACCACATAAAAAAATTAATACGCAAGGGAACCTTAACTTTTAAAATATGTACCCATCTCGGGATTGGGCCAGAGTTAATTAGATCCACATACATTGATTTGACCGTAAACACACCGTTTCTAGCTAGCTTCCAGTGAAACGAATCAGGTTGGTCGTATAATTGAACCTCCGAACCAAGTGCATCTAGGAGTTCCATTGCTCCCCAACTAACGATCGCCTAAACTGGATATTTAAGGGTACCGATTGTAATACTGTGCCCACGTAATCCTCCTTACGTTGTACAATATTATATAGGGTGGGATACTGCATGGCTAGAGGCGTCTCCCCTAACCATGTATCTTCGCAAAATCTAGTTATCATTCCATTACCAATGAGGAATTTCGCCCTATGGAAGAACAAATCTTTCGTTCTCATAAGCCCTTTCCAGAAAGGCGAATGATTAGGTCTCACGGTCACTTGGACAAGAGTTTTAGAGTGCAAGTATTTGTTGCGTAATATCTGTGCCCACATACTCTTCGTCTCCACATCTATACAACCAGTTACTCATGAGGCATTTATTTTTAATTAACAGGTTATCAATACCGAGACCTCCCTGGTCTTTAGGCCGGCAGATGTTATCCCATCTGGCCAGGCGATATTTATTTTTGGGGTTTATTACATCTGTGCCCCTGGTTCCTTAGCTCTAGTCATTCATCCCCGCGCTCTTAACTTTTGCTCAGTTTTCCCCACTCCCTTGCCAGAAACAGTCATAACTGGTTACAACGGACGTTGCCGTCGGGTCAAAGGCTTGACCGTTAACTCTGACTAGTGGGGCCGCGCTCGACTATGTCATCGGTTGGACGTCACAAGTGGGGCTGCGTTAGGTGGTGTCGCTGTTCGACCGTTGGGCCGTGGTTTCGTTGGGCCGTCCCTTGCATTAAACGTTTGCGTGCACCGCCAGGACAGAAGCCTGCTATGCATGCACCCAGCAAAGCCTGCCTGCATGCGTCGATCGAGCCTGCATGCGCCGATGCAACGATGCCACGATGCGTCGACCGAGCCTGCATGCGCCGACCGAGCCTGCATGCGTCGATGCGTCCACCATGATGCATTGACCGAGCAGCTTTCTTGCACGCCAGCCGCCACGGATGAAGCGATGGTCACTGCCACTGGTTCCTCTCTTCTAGCTAGGTGGCTACATATCTGTGGCTTGTGTAAAAAAAACTCACTCCCTTTCTTAGCTCTACTCATTCATCCCTACTATCAAAGCTTGCTTGCATGCACTAGGTGGTTACTAACAAGGGAACCCTACTAACAAACCAAGCTCTCTAAGAAAACAATCAAGAAAGATGTAGTCCCAGTATGTAGATAGGGCCAACAAGCCCATAGCACGATCACATAGTTCAAACTAGGAAGAACTTAATAATAGAATAGATAGAAAACTTAATAATAGAACTTAAGAAAAGGGCCAACAAGCCCATAGCAACTCCAACATAGTTAAATTACAACTTAACATAACATAGACTAAAAAAAGATAGAGGGTTTAGAACCCTAGCCGCCGCCTTCTTCACCTCGCTCCTCCTCCGGGCGCCCTTTTCACTGCTCCTCCGGGGCATTGTCGATGGGGTACGGAAGAGTGTGCATGCGCATCGCGGTGGGGAAGATGTTGGTGTACTCCGTGAACCTGTTGTGGGTGGTGAAAGCGATGAACTCGGAGCAACACCAAAACACCCGGCCGAGGAGGTAGAAGGTATCGAATGTGTTGGTGAAGTGGGCAGGGAGAGCAACCACCACCCAGTTTTGGATGACCTCCTCGACGCGGAACATCGTTGGAGATCCCTGCCGGAGGTGGTGGTAGCCGGACGCGAGGAAGAACTCGGTGAAGTTCCTTGTGGTCCTCGACCTTGATATCGCCCACACATGTAGTGTGTGATCAATGTACAAGACGGTAGGGTAGAGCCTCTCCGGCATGGTGGGTGGGAAGCGGTAGGTTGGTCCGGTGTACTGCATGGCTGAGGGTGTGCAGAAGAAGGAGAAGGGGTCGAAGAGCAAGAATGGCATATGGGAGAGGATGGGAGATGGATGAGGGATGGCAGAGGCAGAGGGTGGCTTGAATAGCCATAGTGCTACGTGTTATTTGGCGGTAGCAATAACGGGGTCAAATGTGAAGTAGCCCGTTTTAATACCCACCGCAGCATCGGGAGTGTACACGCGTGGGAAACGGTGGTTTGAAAAAAGAAGAAGAAAAATATGCTAATTGCACGCGCGGGAATCCGTGGTCATATATATTATATGAACAAAAGAGACAATTTTTGAAGGGCTTGTGCCCATTTTGCATGATAAAAATAAATTTGGTCATTTTGCATGATAAAAAAAGATAGAGGGCTTGTGGCCATTATACAAATGCAAAATGACCCATTATTGAATAGTTTGTGGCCATTTTGCATGATAAAAATAAATTTGGTCATTTTGCATTTGTATAGAAAAAAAGAACTAAAATTTCTAGGCAATGTCAATTGTTGTGTAATTTCAAACGATGCAAAAAAACAGAGCCAACACGTTCATAAAAAATAGAGCCAGCACGTTCACACAAAAAAACAACGCAATTCAACGGCCCAACCAGAGCTTAGTTTCCTTTTGGGCCCAATAACAACGTTTTTTTTCCGCGGAGTCAGTGATGGGCGAGCAGCCGAGCTCAACCAACTGGATTGCCTCTCGCGGACCGCCACACGATCCAACGATGCGGAGTCGTTCTTGTCATCCAACGGCCCGGAGCCTGCACGCAGCCTGCCCACGAATTCCTTCTAGAAGACCACATCTGAGGGTTGTCGCTTGGCGCCAGGGTATGATTGGATGACTGACGTTCGGACCTAAGGTTAGGCGAAACCCCACGGGGTTTAGAGGGGTTTTGAGCTGGTCAACGGGGTTTTGAAAGCTTTGACCGAGCATAACTAATTTAAAAAAATTGAAAAAATATGAAACCTTCGCCATTCGTCGTTTTATAAGACACACTAACGAGGAAAAATACTAAACTTGGGCTATGGTCTTTTTCATGAAAAAACCATAGCTGGCACGATCGAGGTCAAATGAGCACCATTAATTTAAAAAAATCTAAAATATATAAAGCCTGTGCACAATGTTGTCTTATGTGACATGTTAGCAACCAAAAATCATAAACTTGGTCTATGGTCATTTTCATGAGAAAACCTTCACACATATGAGCTATCACCTACAAGATTTCATAGAGTCCAAGGAGATGAGGTAGGGTTACCTTCTGTTTTTGAATTTTTTTAAAAAAATCACCAAAGCTTCATTTCAAAGTGAATATTACCTTGGGGTGCCTTGGGCATCCCCAAGCTTAGGCTCTTGCCACTCCTTATTCCGTAGTCCATCGAAACTTCACCCAAAACTTGAAAATTTCGCAACACAAAACTCAACAGAAAACTCGTAAGCTTCGTTTGGATAATAAAGAAAATCACCACTTAGGTATTGTTGTGAACTCATTCTAAATTTATATTGGTGTTATATCAACTGTATTTCATCTTTTACATGGTTCATACCCTCCGATACTACCCATAGATTCATCAAGCAAACAACACAATGAAAACAGAATCTGTCAAAAATAGAATATTCTGTAGTAATCTGGAAACTTTCCATACTTCTGTAACTCCAAAAATTCTGAACAAATAGGAAAACGTAGGAAATTTGTATATAAATCAACTGTAAAAAATTCAGAATTTTTCGACGCTCCAGTAATTTCAAACAATTTTGTCACTGGGCACATAAGTTTCTGTTTTTGAACAGAATCAAGTCAACTATTATCCACACTATCCCAAAGGCTTTACTTGGCACTTTATTGAAACGAAAGCTATAAAACATGATTACTACAGTAGCATAATCATGTGAACACACAAAAACAGTAGGGGTAAATGTTGGGTTGTCTCCCAACAAGCGCTTTTCTTTAATGCCTTTTTAGCTAGGCATGATGATGCTCACATAAAAGATAAGAGTTGAAACATAACGGGGGCATCATGAAGAATATGACTAGCACATTTAAGTCTAACCCACTTCCTATGCATAGGGATTTTGGGAGCAAAAAAAATATGGGAACAAGAATCAACTAGCATAGGAAGGCAAAACAAGTATAATTACAAAACTTTCAACACATAGAGAGGAAACTTAATATTATTGCAATATGTAAAAGCATATGTTCCTCTCTCATAATAATTTTCAGTAGCATCATGGATGAATTCAACAATATAACTATCACATGAAGCATTATTTTCATGATGCACAAGCATAGAAATTTTATTACTCTCCACATAAGCAAAATTATTCTCATTAATAGTAATGGGAGCAAACTCAACAAAATAACTATCAAGTGAGGTGTAATCCAATTGAAAATTAAAATCATGATGAAAAGTTTCATGGTTATCATTATTCTTTATAGCATACATGTCATCACAATAATCATCAGAGATAGCAACTTTGTTCTCATAATCAATTGGAACCTCTTCCGAAATAGTTGAATCATCATTAAATAAAATCATGACCTCTCCAAATCCACTTTTGTCAATATTATGAAAAGATTCAACACCCTCCAAAGTAGTGGGATCATTAGTACCTAGAGTTGACACTCTTCCAAACCACTTTCATCAATATAATCATCATAAATAGGAGGCATGCTATCATCATAATAAATTTACTCATCAAAACTTGGGGGACAAAAAATATCATCTTCATCAAAAATAGCATCCCCAAGATTGTGGCTTTGCATATCATTAGCATCATGGATATTCAAAGAAATCATACTAACAACACTGCAATCATGCTCATCATACAAAGATTTAGTGCCAAACATTTTATAGACTTCTCCTTCTAACACTTGAGCACAATTTTCCGATCCATCATTTTCAAGAAAGACATGATAAAGATGAATTATATGTGGAATACCAAACGGAGTTTTATAGAAAAGGAATACCAAACGGAGTCCAAACAAGCTGAAACTTTACGACGAGTTTTTATGGACCAAAAGAAGCCCACGGAGTATCGGAGATGGACCAGAGGAGCCACGAGGCATCCACAAGGGTGGAGGGTGCACCCCCTAGGGCGCACCCCTACCTTGTCGTTGCCTCGTGGACCCTCCTGACTTGTTCCCAACGCCAAAAAATCCTATAAATATTGAAACCCCAAGAAATAAACCTAGATCGGGAGTTCCGTTGCCGCAAGCCTCTGTAGCCACGAAAAACCAATCGGGAGCCCGTTTCGGCACCCTGCCGGAGGGGAAACCATCACCGGTGGCCATCTTCATTATCCCGGCGCTCTCCATGACGAGGAGGGAGTAGTTCACCCTCGGGGCTGAGGGTATGTACAAGTAGATATGTGTTTGATCTCTCTCTCTCTCTCTCTCTCTCGTGTTCTTGATACGGCACAATCTTGATATACCGTGAGCTCTGCTATTATAGTTGAATCATACGGTGTTTCTCCCCCTCTACCTCCTTGTGATGAATTGAGTTTTACCTTTTAGGTTTCACTATTATTGGATTGAATACTATTATGGATTTGAGAACACTTGATGTATGTCTTGCATGGGATGCCCGTGGTGACAATGGGGTATTCTATTGATTAACTTGATGTATGTTTTAGCACTCAACTCGTGGATTCCCGAGGTGAACTTGGGGTAATCTATGCATAGGGGTTGATGCATGCTTTGGTCCTTGTTTCTCCGGTAGGAATCTTGAGGCACTCTTCGAGGTTCTTTATGTTGGATTGAATATTATGAATCTGAAGTTGTTTGATGCATATCGTATAATAGACCCACGGATACCTGTGGTGACATTGGAGTATCTAGGTGACATTAGGGTTGATTGATGTGTGTCATATGGTGTTATTTTACTACAAACTCTAGGGCTGTTTGTGACACTTATAGGAATAGCCCAATGGATTGATCGGAAAGAATAACTTTGAGGTGGTTTCGTACCCTACAAGCAATTTCATCTTATGTTCTCCGCGATAGGAACTTTGGAGTGACTTTTGTCGCATGTTGAGGGATTGTTATATGATTCAATTATGTTATCATTGTTGAGAGAACTTGCACTAGTGAAAGTATGAACCCTAGGCCTTGTTTTCAAGCATTGCAATACCGTTTTCGCTCACTTTTGTTACTAGTTACCTTGCTGTTTTTATATTTTCGGATTACAAAAACCTATATCTACTATCCATATTGCACTTGTATCACCATCTCTTCGCCGAACTAGTGCACCTATACAATTTACCATTGTATTGGGTGTGTTGGGGACAAAAGAGACTCTTTGTTATTTGGTTGCAGGGTTGTTTGAGAGAGACCATCTTCATCCTACACCTCCCATGGATTGATAAACCTCAGGTCATCCACTTGAGGGAAATTTGCTACTGTCCTTGAAAACTCTACTCTTGGAGGCCCAACACGAGTCTACAAGAAGAAGGTTGCGTAGTAGACATCACGTTGGCGGGAGATGGCTACTCCAGTCGTGTGCGTGCGACTACGTCTTCCTCAATGAGGAGAGATCCTTTATCACACCCATCCTTGCAGGTGACAAGTGTAGTGAGGGTTGGTTCCTCGACACCGGCGCCACAAACCACATGGATGGTTCATTCGATCCATTTGGGGAGCTGGACCTCTCGATCTCCACGAAGGTGAGGTTCACATAAGGCTTAATGGTTGACATCCACGGGCGTAACACCACTGTCTTTGTCGATGACTAGGATGACCATAGGGCGTTCGCAAACATCTTCATCATCCCGATGCTCAAGAGCAGTGTCATAAGCCTCGGTCAGCTCAACAAGGGGTGGTCATTGTGCGCGACTAGCACAGATGGTTGCTCATCGACGTAACCCGAGGACGGAATCGCGTGTGCAAGTTCTCCTTCCACCCTATACACCATGTGTGCCTCGCCATGCGTCATGTATCCCATGATGACCCACAAGTATAGGGGATCAATCATAGTCCTTTCGATAACTTAGAGTGTTGAACCCAACGAGGAGCAGAAGGAAATGACAAGTAGTTTTCAGCAAGGTAATTTCTGCAAGCGCTGAAATTGTCAATAACAGGTAGTTTGATAGCAAGATAATTTGTAACGAGCAAGTAACGGTACTGGTAAATAAAGTGCAGCAAGTTAGCCCAATCCTTTTTGTAGCAAAGGATGGGGTAAAACAGTATCTTATGATAAGCAAAGTGTTCTTGTGGGCACACGGGAATTTGAAAGTGCGTTATATCGACTAGAGGGGGTGAATAGGCGATTTTTACAAATTCGTCACTGAGGAAATTCAAGGTGAGGAATTTCCTAAGTCACGAACAACTAGCAGCGGAATAAGTACTCAGATGCAAGTGTAACAGAGCAGTAACAGGGTCATCATGATGAAATGAAAGCAAGCACAGAGTACAGGAAGCATATAAACAAGATAAGTAGGCTGGAGACAAAGTGACTGGACAATTAGGATTGAGGAAATTGATAAACTCTTAAGTCAAAGTCTTCAAACAGTAACGATCAAGTGCAACAACACATAAATGAGGAAATGAAAGGGTTGAGAAAATAGAACCAGTGGCTTGGTGAAGACGATGATTTGGCAGACTAGTTCCAACTGTTGTGACAGTTGTATGTCTGGTTGGAGCGGTTAGGTATTTAAACCTGAGGACACACGGTCCCGGCCACACAGTCATCACCGTATTCTCCTTGAGCTAAGATCACACAGACCTCTCCCCATCACTCGTGGTAAGTCTTCAGGTGACTTCCAAACCTTCACAAACTCGGTCACTCGGCAATCCATAATTTCCTCTTGGATCTTCTAGACCATGACGCCTAACCGTCTGGAGGATGCACAATCCTCAAAGGTAACAAGCATAGGTTCCACACAGGAACAATCTGTTCAGTGATGCTCAATCACTTTGGGTTTGTAGGTGTTTGGGTTTGGGTTTTCCTCACTTGATGATTTTCGCTCAAAGTCCTCGGAGGATGGGATGCTCTCAATGACAAGTGTCAGTTTCTCTCGAAGCAGCCAACCAACTAGTGGTTGTAGGGGGCGGCTATTTATAGCCTAGGGAGCAGCCCGACATGATAAGACATAAATGCCCTTCAATGATATGACTGTTAGGTGGGTAGATATTTTGGGACAGCTGGCGCATAGCACAACAATGGTCGGATATTTGAGTATCAAATTCCTCAGGGCTATCATGTTCCTCACTTGTAGGCAATCCGTGAAGGAAATATGCCCTAGAGGCAATAATAAAGTTATTATTTATTTCCTTATATCATGATAAATGTTTATTATTCATGCTAGAATTGTATTAACCGGAAACATAATACATGTGTGAATACATAGACAAACAGAGTGTCACTAGTATGCCTCTACTTGACTAGCTCGTTAATCAAAGATGGTTATGTTTCCTAGCCATAGACAGAAGTTGTCATTTGATTAACGAGATCACCTCATTAGGAGAATGACGTGATTGACTTGACCCATTCCGTTAGCTTAGCACCCGATCGTTTAGTATGTTGCTATTGCTTTCTTCATGACTTATACATGTTCCTCTGACTATGAGATTATGCAACTCCCATTTACCGGAGGAACACTTTGTGTGCTACCAAACGTCACAACGTAAATGGGTGATTATAAAGGTGCTCTACAGGTGTCTCCAAAGGTACTTGTTGGGTTCGTGTATTTCGAGATTAGGATTTGTCACTCCGATTGTCGGAGAGGTATCTCTGGGCCCACTCGGTAATGCACATCACTATAAGCCTTGCAAGCATTGTGACTAATGAGTTAGTTGCAGGATGATGTGTTCCGGAACGAGTAAAGAGACTTGCCAGTAACGAGATTGAACTAGGTATCGAGATACCGACGATCAAATCTCGGGCAAGTAACATACCGGTGACAAAGGGAACAACGTATGTTGTTATGCGATCTGACCGATAAAGATCTTCGTAGAATATGTGGGAGCCAATATGGGCATCCAGATCCCGCTATTGGTTATTGACCGGAGACGTGTCTCGGTCATGTCTACATAGTTCTCGAACCCGTAGGGTCCGCACGCTTAAAGTTACGATGACAGTTTTATTATGAGTTTATGTATGTTGATGTACCGAAGGAGTTCGGAGTCCCGCATGAGATCGGGGACATGACGAGGAGTCTCGAAATGGTCGAGACGTAAAGATCGATATATTGGACGACTATATTCGGACTTCGGAAAGGTTCCGAGTGATTCGGGTATTTTTCGGAGTACCGGAGAGTTACGGGAATACGTATTGGGCCTTATTGGGCCATACGGGAAAGAAGGAAAAGGGCCTCAAGGGTGGCCGCACCCCTCCCCTTGGTCTGGTCCGAATTGGACTAGGGAAGGGGGGCACCCCCTTCCTTCCTTCTCTTTTTCCCTTCCTCTTTTCCTATTCCTTATGGGAGGTGGAATCCTACTAGGACTAGGGAGTCCTAGTAGGACTCCACACTTGGTGCGCCCCCTCCTAGGGCCGGCCTCCTGCTCTCTTGCTCCTTTATATACGGGGGCAGGGGGGCACCCCAGAGACACAACAATTGATCCTTGAGATCTCTTAGCCGTGTGCGGTGCCCCCCTCCACCATATTACACCTCGATAATACCATCGCGGAGCTTAGGCGAAGCCCTGCGTCGGTGGAACATCATCATCGTCACCACGCCGCCGTGCTGACGAAACTCTCCCTCAACACTCGGCTGGATCGGAGTTCGAGGGACGTCATCGAGCTGAACGTGTGTAGAACTCGGAGGTGCCGTGCGTTCGGTACTTGATCGGTCGGATCGTGAAGACGTACGACTACATCAACCGCGTTGTAATAACGCTTCCGCTATCGGTCTATGAGGGTACGTGGACAACACTCTCCCCTCTCGTTGCTATGCATCACCATGATCTTGCGTGTGCGTAGGAATTTTTTTGAAATTAGTACGTTCCCCAACAGTGGTATCAGAGCCTGGTTTTATGCGTTGATGCTATGCACGAGTAGAACACAAGTGAGTTGTGGGCGATATAAGTCATACTGCTTACCAGCATGTCATACTTTGGTTCAGCGGTATTGTGAGATGAAGCGGCCCGGACCGACATTACGCGTACGCTTACGCAAGACTGGTTTCACCGTTGCGAGCACTCGTTGCTTAAAGGTGACCGGCGAGTGTCTGTCTCTCTCACTTTAGTTGAACCGAGTGTGGCTACGCCCAGTCCTTGCGAAGGTTAAAACAGCACCAACTTGACAAACTATCGTTGTGGTTTTGATGCGTAGGTAAGAACGGTTCTTGCTAAGCCCGTAGCAGCCACGTAAAACTTGCAACAACAAAGTAGAGGACGTCTAACTTGTTTTTGCAGAGCATGTTGTGATGTGATATGGTCAAGACATGATGTGATATAATTTGTTGTATGAGATGATCATGTTTTGTAACCGAGTTATCGGCAACTGGCAGGAGCGATATGGTTGTCGCTTTATTGTATGAGATGCTATCACCATGTAATAGTTTTACTTTATCACTAAGCGGTAGCAATAGTCGTAAAAGCAATTATTTGGCGAGACGACAACGATACTACGATGGAGATCAAGGTGTCGCGCCGGTGACGATGGTGATCATGACGGTGCTTCGGAGATGGAGATCACAAGCACGGTGCTTCGGAGATGGAGATCACAAGCACAAGATGATGATGGCCATATCATATCACTTATATTGATTGCATGTGATGTTAATCCTTTATGCATCTTATCTTGCTTTGTTTGACGGTAGCATTATGAGATGATCCTTCACTAAATTATCAAAGTATAAGTGTTCTCCCTGAGTATGCACCGTTGCAAAAGTTCTTCGTGCTGAGACACCACGTGATGATCGGGTGTGATAGGCTCTACGTTCAAATACAACGGGTGCAAAACAGTTGCACACGCGGAATACTCAGGTTAAACTTGACGAGCCTAGCATATAACAGATATGGCCTCGGAACACGGAGACCGAAAGGTCGAGCGTGAATCATATAGTAGATATGATCAACATAGTGATGTTCACCGTTGAAACTACTCCATCTCACGTGATGATCGGACATGGTTTAGTTGATATGGATCACGTGATCACTTAGAGGATTAGAGGGATGTCTATCTAAGTGGGAGTTCTTAAGTAATATGATTAATTGAACTTAAATTTATCATGAACTTAGTCCTGATAGTATTTTGCAAATTATGTTGTAGATCAATAGCTCGCGTTGTTGCTTCCCTGTTTATTTTTATATGTTCCTAGAGAAATATTATGTTGAAAAATGTTAGTAGCAAAGATACGGATTGGATCCGTGATCTGAGGATTATCCTCATTGCTGCACAGAAAAATTATGTCCTTGATGCACCGCTAGGTGACAGACCTATTGCAGGAGCAGATGCATACGTTATGAACGTTTGGCTAGCTCAATATGATGACTACTTGATAGTTTAGTGCACCATGCTTAACGACTTAAAATCGGGACTTCAAAGACGTTTTGAACGTCATGGACCATATGAGATGTTCCAGGAGTTGAAGTTAATATTTCAAGCAAATACCCGAGTTGAGAGATATGAAGTCTCCAACAAGTTCTATAGCTAAAAGATGGAGGAGAATCGCTCAACTAGTGAGCATGTGCTCAGATTGTCTGGGTACTACAATCGCTTGAATCAAGTGGGAGTTAATCTTCCAGATAAAATAGTGATTGACAGAATTCTCTAGTCACCATCACCAAGTTAGTAGAACTTCATGATGAACTATAGTATGCAAGGGATGACGAAAGTAATTCCCGAGCTATTTTGTGATGCTGAAATCGACGAAGGTAGAAATCAAGAAATACATCAAGTGTTGATGGTTGGCGAGACCAGTAGTTTCAAGAAAAGGGCAAAGGGAAGAAGGGGAACTTCAAGAAGAACGGCAAGCAAGTTGCTGCTCAAGTGAAGAAGCCTAAGTCTGGTCCTAAGCCTGAGACTAAGTGCTTCTACTGCAAAGGGACTGGTCACTAGAAGCGGAACTACCCCAACTATTTGGTGGATAAGAAGGATGGCAAAGTGAACAAAGGTATATTTGATATACAGATTATTGATGTGTACTTTACTAGTGATTATAGCAACCCCTCGGTAATTGATACTGGTTCAGTTGCTAAGATTAGTAACTCGAAACGGGAGTTGCAGAATAAACAGAGACTAGTAAAAGTGAACAAAGGTATATTTGATATACAGATTATTGATGTGTACTTTACTAGTGTTTATAGCAACCCCTCGGTAATTGATACTGGTTCAGTTGCTAAAGAGTAGTAACTCGAAAACGGGAGTTGCAGAATAAACAGAGACTAGTAAAAGGCGAGGTGACGATGTGTGTTGGAAGTAGTTCCAAGATTGATATGATCATCATCGCACACTCCCTGTACTTTCGGGATTAGTGTTGAAACTAAATAAGTGTTATTTGGTGTTTGCGTTGAGCATGAATATGATTTGATCATGTTTATTGCAATACGGTTATTCATTTAAATTAGAGAACAATTGTTGTTCTGTTTACATGAATAAAACCTTCTATGGTCATACACACCAACGAAAATGGTTTGTTGGATCTCGATCGTAGTGATACACATATTCATAATATTGAAGCCAAAAGATGCAAAGTTAATAATGATAGTGCAACTTATTTGTGGCACTGCCGTTTAGGTCATATTGGTGTAAAGCGCATGAAGAAACTCCATACTGATGGGATTTTTGGAATCACTTGATTATGAATCACTTGATGCTTGCGAACCGTGCCTCATGGGCAAGATGACTTAAACGCCGTTCTCCAGAACTATGGAGAGAGCAACAGATTTGTTGGAAATCATACATACAGATGTATGTGGCCCGATGAATATTGAGGCTCGTAGCAGGTATCATTATTTTCTGACCTTTACAGATGATTTGAGCAGATATGGGTATATCTACTTGATGAAACACAAGTCTGAAACATTTGAAAAGTTCAAAGAATTTCAGAGTGAAGTGGAGAATCATCGTAACAAGAAAATAAAAGTTTCTACGATATGATCGCAGAGGTAAAATATTTGAGTTACGAGTTTGGCCTTCAGTTAAAACAAAGTGAAATAGTTTCACTACTCACGCCACGTGGAACACCACAGCATAATGGTGTGTCCGAACGTCATAACCGTACTTTATTGGATATAGTGCAATCTATGATGTCTCTTACCAATTTACCACTATCGTTTTGGGGTTATGCATTAGAGACAGCAGCATTCACGTTAAATAGGGCACCATCAAAATCCGTTGAGACGACGCCTTATGAACTGAGGTTTAGCAAGAAACCAAAGTTGTCGTTTCTTAAAATTTTGGGGTTGCGATGCTTATGTGAAAAAGTTTCATCCTGATAAGCTCAAACCCAAATCGGAGAAATGTGTCTTCATAGGATACCCAAAGGAGACAGTTGGGTACACCTTCTATCACAGATCCGAAGGCAAGACATTCGTTGCTTAGTATGGATCCTTTCTAGAGAAGGAGTTTCTCTCGAAAGAAGTGAGTGGGAGGAAAGTAGAACTTGATGAGGTAACTGTACCTGCTCCCTTATTGGAAAGTAGTTCATCACAGAAATCTGTTCCTGTGACTCCTACACCAATTAGTGAGGAAGTTAATGATGATGATCATGGAACTTCAGATCAAGTTATTACTGAACCTCGTAGGTCAACCAGAGTAAGATCCGCACCAGAGTGGTACGGTAATCCTGTTCTGGAGGTTATGTTACTAGACCATGATGAACCTACGAACTATGAAGAAGCGATGGTGAGCCCAGATTCCGCAAAATGGCTTGAGGCCATGAAATCTGAGATGGGATCCATGTATGAGAACAAAGTGTGGACTTTGGTTGACTTGCCCGATGATCGGCAAGCCATAGAAAATAAATGGATCTTCAAGAGGAAGACGGACGCTGATAGTAGTGTTACTATCTACAAAGCTAGACTTGTCGGAAAAAGGTTTTTGACAAAGTTCAAGGTGTTGACTACGATGAGATTTTCTCACTCGCAGCGATGCTTAAGTCTGTCCGAACCATGTTAGCAATTGTCGCATTTTATGAAATCTGTCAAATGGATAAACAAAACTGCATTCCTTAATGGATTTATTAAAGAAGAGTTGTATATGATGCAACCAGAAGGTTTTGTCAATCCTAAAGGTGCTAACAAAATATGCAAGCTCCAGCGATCCATCTATGGACTGGTGCAAGCATCTCGGAGTAGGAATATACGCTTTGATAAGTTGATCAAAGGATATAGTTTTATACAGACTTGCGGTGAAGCCTGCATTTACAAGAAAGTGAGTGGGAGCACTACAACATTTCTGATAAGTATATGTAAGTGACATATTGTTGATCGGAAATAATGTAGAATTATTCTGCAAAGCATAAAGGAGTTTTTCAAAGAAAGACCTCGGTGAAGCTGCTTACATATTGAGCATCAAGATCTATAGAGATAGATCAAGACGCTTGATAAGTTTTTTCAATGAGTACATACCTTAACAAGATTTTGAAGTGGTTCAAAATGGAACAGTCAAATAAAGAGTTTCTTGCCTGTGTTACAAGGTGTGAAATTGAGTAAGACTCAAAACCCGACCACGGCAGAAGATAAAAAAAGAATGAAAGTCATTCCCTATGCCTCGGCCATAGGTTCTATAAAGTATGCCATGCTGTGTACCAGATCTATTGTATACCCTACACTGATTTTGGCAAGGGAGTACAATAGTGATCTAGGAGTAGATCACTGGACAGCGGTCAAAATTATCCTTACTGGAATAAGGATATGTTTCTCGATTATGGAAGTGACAAAAGGCTCGTCGTAAAAGGTTACGTCGATGCAAGTTTTGACACTAATCTAGATGACTCCAAGTCTCGGTCTAGATACATATTGAAAGTGGGAGCAATTAGCTAGAGTAGCTCCATGCAGAGCATTGTAGACATAGAAATTTGCAAAATACTAACGGATCTGAATGTGACAGACCCGTTGACTAAAATTATCTCACAAGCAAAACATGATCACACCTTAGTACTCTTTGGGTGTTAATCACATAGCAATGTGAACTAGATTACTGACTCTAGTAAACCCTTTGGGTGATGGTCACATGACGATGTGAACTATGGGTGTTAATCACATGGTGATGTGAACTATTCATGTTAAATCACATGGCGATGTGAACTAGATTATTGACTCTAGTGCAAGTGGGACTGAACGAAATATGCCCTAGAGGCAATAATAAAGTTATTATTTATTTCCTTATATCATGATAAATGTTTATTATTCATGCTAGAATTGTATTAACCGGAAACATAATACATGTGTGAATACATAGACAAACAGAGTGTCACTAGTATGCCTCTACTTGACTAGCTCGTTAATCAAAGATGGTTATGTTTCCTAGCCATAGACAGAAGTTGTCATTTGATTAACGAGATCACCTCATTAGGAGAATGACGTGATTGACTTGACCCATTCCGTTAGCTTAGCACCCGATCATTTAGTATGTTGCTATTGCTTTCTTCAAGACTTATACATGTTCCTCTGACTATGAGATTATGCAACTCCCGTTTACCGGAGGAACACTTTGTGTGCTACCAAACGTCACAACGTAAATGGGTGATTATAAAGGTGCTCTACAGGTGTCTCCAAAGGTACTTGTTGGGTTGGCGTATTTCGAGATTAGGATTTGTCACTCCGATTGTCGGAGAGGTATCTCTGGGCCCACTCGGTAATGCACATCACTATAAGCCTTGCAAGCATTGTGACTAATGAGTTAGTTGCAGGATGATGTGTTACGGAACGAGTAAAGAGACTTGCCAGTAACGAGATTGAACTAGGTATCGAGATACCGACGATCAAATCTCGGGCAAGTAACATACCGGTGACAAAGGGAACAACGTATGTTGTTATGCGGTCTGACTGATAAAGATCTTCGTAGAATATGTGGGAGCCAATATGGCCATCCAGGTCCCACTATTGGTTATTAACCGGAGACGTGTCTCGGTCATGTCTACATAGTTCTCGAACCCGTAGGGTCCGCACGCTTAAAGTTACGATGACAGTTTTATTATGAGTTTATGTATGTTGATGTACCGAAGGAGTTCGGAGTCCCGGATGAGATCGGGGACATGACGAGGAGTCTCGAAATGGTCGAGACGTAAAGATCGATATATTGGACGACTATATTCGGACTTCGGAAAGGTTCCGAGTGATTCGGGTATTTTTCGGAGTACCGGAGAGTTACGGGAATACGTATTGGGCCTTATTGGGCCATACGGGAAAGAAGGAAAAGGGCCTCAAGGGTGGCCGCACCCCTCCCCTTGGTCTGGTCCGAATTGGACTAGGGAAGGGGGGCGCCCCATTCCTTCCTTCTCTTTTTTCCTTCCTCTTTTCCTATTCCTTATGGGAGGTGGAATCCTACTAGGACTAGGGAGTCCTAGTAGTACTCCACACTTGGTGCGCCCCCTCCTAGGGCCGGCCTCCTCCTCCCTTGCTCCTTTATATACGGGGGCAGGGGGGCACCCCAGAGACACAACAATTGATCCTTGAGATCTCTTAGCCATGTGCGGTGCCCCCCTCCACCATATTACACCTCGATAATACCGTCGCGGAGCTTAGGCGAAGCCCTGCGTCGGTGGAACATCATCATCGTCACCACGCCGTCGTGCTGACGAAACTCTCCCTCAACACTCGGCTGGATCAGAGTTCGAGGGACGTCATCGAGCTGAACGTGTGTAGAACTCGGAGGTGCCGTGCGTTTGGTATTTGATCGGTCGGATCGTGAAGACGTACGACTACATCAACCGCGTTGTAATAACGCTTCCGCTATCGGTCTATGAGGGTACGTGGACAACACTCTCCCCTCTCGTTGCTATGCATCACCATGATCTTGCGTGTGCATAGGAATTTTTTTGAAATTACTACGTTCGCCAACAATCCGCACTAGCGAATTCCTAACTCCTCAGTCAGAACATATTCCTCAGAGAACAGAAGATCTTCGTCTCTATCATTGAAGAAATTAACTAAACTGTATGGGATTTCCAATGGCTTCACTCGAAAGGATTGGGTAGGTGTAGGATTTTTAGGTGAGCATCACTTGGAAACTTTTCCTTAATTTTACCTCGACCCCCTTTAACAGTACGGTGTTTCCTATGACTCAAGTAAGAGAAAATGAAACTACGAAAACAAAAGTCTTCACGCTTCAAAATCCTCGCATGAATACCAAGTCTTCAAGGTCACACCAATTTCTTCACTTTCAAAGTCTTCAAGAAAACCAAAGTCTTCACCTGATGACATTCATTTCTAGGGGTCGACTTTCATCGTAACACTAGTAGAAAACTGGGCTTTGGTCACAGGGCAATATTCACATTAGTCCCGGTTCAGTCACGAACCGGAACTAATGTGAGCATTGGTCCCGGTTCGTGCGACCAGGGGCCTGCCGGGCCACGTGGGGGCATTGGTCCCAGTTCGTCCGGACCGTTTGGTCCCGGTTGGTGGGAAAAACCGGGACCAATGGGCCACGCTCCTGACCCACCACCCTTTAGTCCCGGTTCATACCACAAACCGGGACTAAAGGGCTGGTCCTAGTTGCGGCCAGTGTTTAGTCCCACCTCGCCAACCGAAGGGTGCTCAACACCAGTTTATAAGCCCGTCCCTCTCTACCTTGTTGAGCTCCTCTCAAAGTGAAAATAGATGCCCTTATACAGGGAATTTGACCTAAATTCACAGTAAATTTCGTTGAATTTCATAGAAATTTATTATGAATTTAGGTTGAATTTTCTCTATAGGCGCATCTATGTTCATTTTTTTATAGTAAATAAAAATAAATAAACCTTAATAAAATAAAACAAAATAAACTATAGTAACTAAAATAAATAAACCTTAATAAATTAAATAAAAATAGCAGCAGTAAAATAAATAAAAATAGCAGCAGTAAAATAAATAAAAATAAAATAATTAAAGTAAAATACATAAGTAATTAGAAATAAAATAAATAAGTTTTCTGTTGTAAGTAGAAACAAAACAAAAAAAATAAAGTAAAAGAGAAAACAAAAAACAGAGAAAAAAAATGTGCCACCTGCTGGGCCACCACGGCCTGAATACGACTTGAAACCCATCCTGGGCCAGGATTCAGGCCCGCAGAAGGCCTAGTAGGCCCCACAGGCAAAGATAACGGTTAGGCCCGAAAGCCTGCAGTTGAGAGGAGCTTGAGAGGATGGGCGCAACAGCGCTTATAGACCACTCTCGAGCCCTCTCAACTAGCGAGGTGGGACTAAACTTTTGACGCGGGGCAGCACAAGGCCTTTGGTCCTGGTTGATGCCAGCAACCGGGACTAAAGGGGGCATCGGTCCCGGTTTGTGGCACCAACCGGGACCAAAGGCCTTAATCCCGGTTGGTGCCACGAACCTGGACCAAATAGTTCCCTATATATACCCCATCGCCACAGCAGAGCACTCCACAGTGCTATGTTTTTTCTGGCCGGCGAGGGGAGGGCATTGGGGTGCTCTAGCTCACCTCCTATGCACATGAGGTGTTCGATGAAATGTCTGAGGCACACTAGTTAATCTTTCTCCTCTCGAAACTCGACCTCCGAGCTCCATTTTCCCCGAGATTTATCTAGGTTTAGCGGTCCGTCACGTCCCGTCCCCGTCTTCACCGCCGTCGATCGCCCGCGCCGATCTCGTCGCCAGCACCACCGTGGTGAGCCTCTTGTTCTTATCTTCTTTCTGAAAGGAAAAAAATTATTACTTTAGATAGTTACTTGTCTAATTTTGTTACTTTTATTATTCCTTCTTATTACATAGTGCGATGGTTTTGGTATCCGCCCCGGTCGGCCCTCGTCCTGTCTATGATTCGGATGTGGTATATATTATCTTTTTATAACTATTTGGTTCATTTATTGTTTATGACAAATATACTGACCAACGTGACATAGATTTTATTTATCTAGCAGGTGGTTGAACCGGAAATTCTAACCGACCCTATTGTCGAGAGGTTAAATTTAGTTGAAGAAGAAAACAATTACTTGAAGGAAAAAATAAAAAAATTGAGGAGGAGAAGATGATATTGGAGTTGCATGTTGTGGATGTCGTGATGATCACAAGATCAAGATGGATGCAATGCGCTTGAAGATTAGAAAGATTAGAAAATATGCCATTCATACCGAGGCTTGGTATCATTATGCCGTTGGATCAATTGTTACCTTGGTTGCGATTATGATCGCATTTGTTTTCGCATTGAAATGTTTTACATAGTTTCAATGTATGCTTTAATTAATTAGATGCTCTGGAGAGCTATATATATGTTGTTAGATGAGAACTATGTATGTACTTTGGTTTTAATGTGATGATGAACTTCTATTAATTTGGTCACTTAATTATCTATTCATGATGTTCTGTAATGGTTTTTGACACACTTAATTATATATAATGCACGCAGATGAACCGACAATGGATGTATGGTGACAGACACACCTCCGAGTACATTAAGGGCGTGCCTGATTTTCTCGAAGTGGCTGAGGCAATACGAAGTCTTACTCTGACCGGAAAATCCTTCACACCCACCTGCTTTACAAGGGTTTCATGCCACACTATAATGTTTGGACGAGGCACGGAGAAATAGGGGTTATGATGGAAGACGGCGCAGAAGAAGAGGACGATGACAACTATGTGCCCCCTGAATACGGTGATGCTGCAACGGGGGAAGCTGCTGAAGATCAAGAGGAACCAGACGATGTGCCCAATGATGCTGCAAGGGGGGAAGCTATTAAAGATCAAGAGGAACCAGTGCCCGATGATGATGATCTCCGCCGGGTCATTGTCGATGCAAGGACGCAATGCGAAAGTCAAAAGGAGAAGCTGAAGTTCGATCGCATGTTAGAGGATCACAAAAAAGGGTTGTACCCCAATTGCGAAGATGGCAACACAAAGCTCGGTACCGTACTAGAATTGCTGCAGTGGAAGGCAGAGAAGCTGTGCCTGACAAAGGATTTGAGAAGCTATTGAAAATATTGAAGAAGAAGCTTCCAAAGGATAACGAATTGCCCGACAGTACATACGCAGCAAAGAAGGTCTTATGCCCTCTAGGATTGGAGGTGCAGAAGATACATGCATGCCCTAATGACTGCATCCTCTACCGCGGTGCGTACAAGGATCTGAACGCATGCGGTGCATTGCGGTATAAGATCAGACGAGATGACCCTGGTGATGTTGACGGCCAGCCCCCCAGGAAGAGGGTTCCTGCGAAGGTGATGTGGTATGCTCCTATAATACCACGGTTGAAACGTCTGTTCAGAAACGAAGAGCATGCCAAGTTGATGTGATGGCACAGTGAGGACCGTAAGAAAGACGGGAAGTTGAGAGCACCCGCTGACGGGTCGCAGTGGAGAAAAATCGAGAGAAAGTACTGTGCTGAGTTTGCAGCTGACCCAAGGAACGTATGGTTTGCTTTAAGCGCAGACGGCATTAATCCTTTCGGGGAGCAGAGCAGCAATCACAGCACCTGACCCGTGACTCTATGTATGTATAACCTTCCTCCTTGGATGTGCATGAAGCGGAAGTTCATTATGATGCCAGTTCTCATCCAAGGCCCTAAGCAACCCGGCAACGACATTGATGTGTACCTAAGGCCATTAGGTGAAGAACTTTTACAGCTGTGGAATGGAAACGGTGTACGTACGTGGGATGAGCACAAACATGAGGAATTTAACCTGCACGCGTTGCTGTTTGTAACCATCAACGATTGGCCCGCTCTCAGTAACCTTTCAGGACAGACAAACAAGGGATACCACGCATGCACGCACTGTTTAGATGACACTGAAAGTATATACCTGGACAAAAGCAGGAAGAATGTGTACCTGGGCCATCGTCGATTTCTTCCGACCAACCATCAATGTCGAAAGAAAGGCAAGCATTTCAAAGGCGAGGTAGATCACCGGAAGAAGCCCGCCATGCGTACTGGTGATCACGTACTTGCTATGGTCAATGATTTACACGTAATCTTTGGAAAGGGTCCCGGCGGAAGAAGAAATCTTTGGTCAATGATTTACACGTAATCTTCCGAATGACGCTGAGGGACACGCACCCATGTGGAAGAAGAAATCTATATTTTGGGACCTACCCTACTGGAAAGAGCTAGAGGAACGCTCTTCAATCGACGTGATGCACGTGACGAAGAACCTTTGCGTGAACCTGCTAGGCTTCTTGGGCGTGTATGGGAAGACAAAAGATACACCTGAGGCACGGGAGGACCTGCAACGTTTGCATGAAAAAGACGGCATGCCTCCGAAGCAGTATGAAGGTCCTGCCAGCTACGCTCTTACGAAAGAAGAGAAATAAATCTTCTTTGAATGCCTGCTCAGTATGAAGGTCCCGACTGGCTTCTCGTCGAATATAAAGGGAATAATAAATATGCCATAGAAAAAGTTCCAGAACCTAAAGTCTCATGACTGCCACGTGATTATGACGCAACTGCTTCCGGTTGCATTGAGGGGGCTTCTACCGGAAAACGTCCGATTAGCCATTGTGAACCTATGTGCATTCCTCAATGCAATCTCTCAGAAGGTGATCGATCCAGAAATCATACCAAGGCTAAGGAGTGATGTGGCGCAATGTCTTGTCAGTTTCGAGCTGGTGTTCCCACCATCCTTCTTCAATATCATGACGCACGTCCTAGTTCATCTAGTCGACGAGATTGTCATTCTGGGGCCCATATTTCTACACAATATGTTCCCCCCGGAGAGGTTCATGGGAGTCCTAAAGAAATATGTCCGTAACCGCGCTAGGGCAGAAGGAAGCATCTCCATGGGCCATCAAACAGAGGATGTCATTGGGTTTTGTGTTGACTTCATTCCTGGCCTTAAGAAGATAGGTCTCCCTAAATCGCGGTATGAGGGGAGACTGACTGGAAAAGGCACGCTTGGAGGGGACTCAATAATATGCAGGGACGGATATTCTTGGTCTCAAGCACACTACACAGTTCTACAGAACTCTACCTTGGTGACCCCGTATGTCGATGAACACAAGAATAGTCTGCGGTCCAAACACCCGGAGCAGTGTGACGACTGGATTACATGTGAACACATCAAGACTTACAGCAGTTGGTTGGAAACACGTCTCAGAGGTCACACCACTGTTTGTGATGAGTTGTACTCGTTGTCCAGGGGACCATCTTCGACTGTATTGACTTACAAAGGATACGAGATAAGTGGGAATACATTTTACACGATCGCCCAAGATCAAAAGAGCACCAACCAAAACAGCGGTGTCCGCTTTGATGCAGCAACCGAGAGGGGAAAGGACACATATTATGGTTACATAATGGACATATGGGAACTTGACTACGGACATGATTTTAAGGTCCCTTTGTTTAAGTGCAAATGGGTCACTCTGTCAGGAGGCAGGGTACAGGTAGACCCACAGTACGGAATGACAACAGTGGATCCGAACAATCTTGGGTACACTGACGAACCGTTCGTTCTAGCCAATGATGTGGCATAGGTTATCTATGTGAAGGACATGTCTACCAGACCCAGAAAAAGAAAAGATAAGGAAGCGAATACATCATACGATGAGCCAAAGCGCCACATAGTTCTTTCAGGAAAAAGGGACATTGTGGGAGTGGAGGGCAAGACAGACATGTCTGAAGATTATGAAAAGTTTCATGAAATTCCTCCCTTCAAAGTCAAGGCTGACCCAAGCATCCTGATAAACGATGAAGATTATCCATGGTTACGGCGCAATAAGCAAATGACACAAGCGAAGAAAAACTGAAGACTTTCTCCTGCAACTATTATGATGATACCATGCCAACTTTGTAACAGACGAGTATGATACCATTGTCCATTTTGTACACGAAGTGCATCTAGTTTTTGCCGTAACCCTCTCAACTTTCTTGCACATGCTATGTGGATGAAATGATGATACCATGCCAACTTTCAACCTTTTCGGAGTTCATTTGAAATGCTTTTCAATTTTAGGGTCTTATAGCTCAAAATAATTAGTAAATGCATGAAAAATAAGAGGCCAAAAATTAAAAATTATGCCACCTACTGGGCCACCACGGCCTGAATACAATTAGAAACCCATCCATGGGCCAGGATTCAGGCCCGCAGAAGGCCCAGTAGGCCGACAGGCATGTACAGAGAGGTTAGGCCCGTAAGCCTGCTTTAGAGAGGAGCTCGACAGCTCAGGCGCACCGCACCTTATAAACAGGTGCGGCTCTCTCTCAGCTAGCGAGGTGGGACTAAACTCCCACCACCACGCCGCTGTGCAAGGCCATTGGTCCCGGTTGGTGGCACGAACCGGAACCAATTCCACCCTTTGGTCCCGGTTGGTGCCCCGAACCGGTACTAATGAGGCTGTGGCCCCACGAGCACCTTTAGTACCGGTTCGTGGTATGAACTGGTACTAGAGTTTCTTACTAAGTAGTTTTTCAGTCCCACCTCGCTAGCTGAGAGGCACTAGGAGCGGTTTATAAGCCCTGAGTGCAGAGACGATGAAGAAGAGGCGCAATGCTCACGTTGCTTAGCTTCAAGCCTTGAGGAATAAGGTAGACTGCATGGAGCTATGTGCAGTGCAGTCTACACTATTCCGAAAGGCTTGAAGCAAATCAACGAGCATTGCCCTCTTTTTTATTTTTAATAACTTATTACAACTCCGGACTTCTTGTGTTCCGACAAAATAAAATAAACTTTAATAAAATAAAATAAAGTTCTTTATGAAAATTAACAAAGTATTTTCTATTCAAAACATTATAAGAAACCTCTAGTATTATTGAAAATAAAATCATATAAAATTGATGCAACTAAAATTATCGAAGTATTTTCTGTTCAAAATCATTAAAAGCAAAAAGAATTTTCATAAAGAACTTTTTTTGATAGAATCTTTAATAGCAAAAAGAATTATCATAAAGTAAAATAAATAAGTAATTAGAAACAAAATAAAATAAAATAAATAAGTTTTTTGTTGTAAGTAGAAACAAAACAAAATAAATAAAGCAAAAAAGAAAACAAAAAAACTAAATACAGCAAAAAGAATTTTCATAAAGAACTTTTTTTGATAGAAATTTTAATAGCAAAAAGAATTATCATAAAGTAAAATAAATAAGTAATTAGAAACAAAACAAAATAAAATAAATTAGTTTTTTGTTGTAAGTAGAAACAAAACAAAATAAATAAAGCAAAAAAGAAAACAAAAAAACTAAATACAGGAAAAAGAATTTTCATAAAGAACTTTTTTTGATAGAAACTTTAATAGCAAAAAGAATTATCATAAAGTAAAATAAATAAGTAATTAGAAACAAAATAAAATAAAATAAATAAGTTTTTTGTTGTAAGTAGAAACAAAACAAAATAAATAAAGCAAAAAAAACAAAAAAACTAAATACAGCAAAAAAAATTGTTGGGGCGCTGCCAGCTGGGCCCTCCAACCCTCGGGTTTGCAAATAAAGGCGCAGAAGGGCTAGAGGGCTCAACGGGCAGCGCGCCAAAGTTAGGCCCAGAAGCCTGCTATGGAGAGGAGTTCGAGACAGCAGCCGCAGCGGGGCTTATAAACCACTCCGAGCCCCTCTCAACTAGCGAGGTGGGACTAAACTTTTGGCCGCGACGCGGGCAGCAAGAGGCCTTTGGTCCCGGTTGGTGCCACCAACCAGGACTAAAGGGGTGCATTGGTACCGGTTCGTGGCACCAACCGGGACCAATGCCCCCCTTTAGTCCCGGTTGGTGCCACCAACCGGGACCAAAGGCCGCCGCTTCCCGCCCTTTGGGCTGCTGAAAAGAGGCCTTTGGTCCCGGTTGGTGGCACCAACCGGGACTAAAGGGGGGCATTGGTCCCGGTTGGTGCCACGAACCGGGACCAATGCTCTCAGTATATAAGAAAGCACTTAGCGTTTTTCAGATTCATCTCTGCATCAGTTCCCCCGCCCTGACGACGCTGCCAGGCTGCCCGAGCTCGCCCCGTCGACGCCATCGCCGCCCTCTGCTGCCTCGTCGACACGCAGCCGCCCCTTCCCCGAGCATGCCGCCGGCGGCCCGCCCCGACCACGCCGCGCGCCCCTACCCCGACCACGTCGTCGTCGCCCCAGCTGCCCCGACAACGCCGCCCTCGCCTCTGCCTCGCCCTGCCCCGACCACGCCGCCGACGCCTCTGCCCCTGCCCCGACCACGCCACCGTCACCTCTGCCCCTGCCCCGATGCGCCGCCGTCGCCTTGGTCAGGGCCGGCACTGCCCCCTTCCTCCCTGTCTTTTTTTTGCATTTTTATAAAAATGTATATATGTATGTATATATGTTATCTGTGTATATATATGTTCTTTGTGTGTATATATATATATGTTCATGTATATATGCAAAAGATAGATTTTTAGAAAAGTTAGGATTTTTTTCTGTTCATAGAATTTTTTGGTGATATTAATTATTGTAGAATATGCAAATGTTTGTATATTCATATGAACAATGCATTAGGCAAAACCTTTACTTTTTTTCCAAATTTTCTATTTGAACATTTTTTTATGAATGAGAGGAAAAAGGAAATAAGAAGAGGAAGAAAGGAGAAGAAGAGGAGAGGAAGAAGAGGAGAAATAAATAAGAAGAGGAAAAAAGAAGAAAAAGAAGAGGAGAAGAAGAAAGGAATAGAAGAGAAGAAGAAAAATTAGAAAAAATTCTATTTTTTCTTCTTCTCTCCTCTATTCCTTTCTTCTTCTCCTCTTTTTGTTTCTTCTTCGTTTTCTTATGTTTTATCGGGTCTGTCGTCGTCGATATACCCCTCTCCTGATAACTTCAACACGAGGGGGGGTCGATATACCCCCTCCCCGATAATATTATTTTCCCATGTACGTTCATTGTCGTTGTCGATATAACCCCCTTCCGATAACTTCAACACGTGGGGGGGGGGTCGATATACCCCCTCCCCGATAACATTATTTTCCTATGTATGTATGTCGTCGTTGTCGATATATATAACTCCCTCCCAGATAACTTCGACATGATGGACGGTCGATACTTATACCCCCTCTCGACCGTGATAACCTATACCACGGGAGCACCCCCCGGCCCTCTCGCTCGACCAAAACTCTCGAGGACACCCAAACCGTAGAAAAAAAAGGATGTCGGTCTCCTACCCCCTCCCGCCGCGCCCCTACCCTTGAAGCGTTGCTGAGGCCACCCCAAACCCGGAATAAGCTAGGTCTACGTTTGCACTAACCACCTGCTGTCATGTTTGTGTAATAATTGCCATGTTGTAATATTTGCAGAAACAATGGAGCGCGGACGAGACGAGCAAGCAGAAGAGGTGTTGGGGGACATAATCTTAGCCGGAGGTGATATCTTGTCGTATCTTAACGACAATGATGGTCTGGAAGAACAGGGTGAAGAAACAGGCTACGGTGATCGAAGAGTGGACGAGGAAAGACATGATTATGATGGCTCAGGTGACCCAATGCTGGTGCAAGAAGGAGCCCGTGGTGACGGCTCCGGTGACCGAACAGAGTCCGGCCCGGTAAATATATTAGTTAAGCCTATGCTGACTAGCTAATTGATGCATTCATTGTTTGGGTATGTACACATATTAATTAACACTCGTCTTTCTTATTTTTTCTAGCCCTCCGGATCGAGCACAACTGCGTAAAGAGACGAGGCCCGAAGAGAAAGTTGCGCTCGGATGAAAGGTTTGAGATCATAGCAATCGCGCGCGATAGCCAACCGATTGAACCCATCCGGACAAAGGATGCATTTGCTGCTCAGTGCGGGGTTCTACTTAGGGACAAGATCCCGATCAGCATCCACTAATGGTATAAGCCTAAGAAGGTAGACCCTGAGGTGTCTTATGTCAATGATATGCAGAAAGATGATCTTTGGATTGAGCTGAAGGCAAATTTCACCCTACCGCCAGAGGAGGATCCGGAGAAGCCAGTTAAAGAGCAATTAATCAAGTCTCATGCTCTTAAGAAGATGGCAGACCTATTCAGGAGGTGGAAGAATGAGCTGAAAACGTTTGTCGACAAAGAAGAGACACCAGAATTCATCGGCCGGTATGAGAAGATCAGAGATCACTGGCCCGCATTTGTGGCCCACAAGACATCGGAAAAGAGTAAGAAGATGTCAGCGACAAACAAGAAGAATGCTACGAAGAAGAAGCTTCACCATCGCACGAGGTCAGGTGGCTACCTCAAAGGCCGTCCTAAGTGGGCCAAGGCTGAGAATGATCTGCTTGAAAAAGGGATCGAACCACAGACAATGAACTAGACAGACCGTTGCCAGACTTGGTTCTTTGGGGAAGGCGGAACCTTGGACCCTGTATCAGGGAGGTGCGTTTGGACGAACAAGCTTTTGAGAATACCAGTCAAGAAGATTCAGCAATATATCGATGCAGCGCAGGAAGGGACGTTCGTTCCAGACAGAGAGAACGACGAGCTCACAATGGCCCTCGGGAATCCTGAGCACCCTGGACGGACACGAGGCACGCCAGGCTCCGTTCCCTGGAAGGCTGGTTTTCCGGACGCAGGCGGTTACAAAAGCCAGGAGAGGAGGAAAAAAATGGAGCAGACCCATATTCAGAAGCTGCACGAAAGGGTTCAAGCGCTAGAGGAACGAGACAGCAATCGACATGCCGAAACTACACCCGAAGCTACCCCGCCATCTCAGCGGAGAAGCAGCGTGGCTTCCACCGAGCTGCTTCAGCTGGAGCATGTCTTGACGGCTCCTGCTAGCTACCCCGTGGATGCTATCACGGAGTCTCAACATTGCCACCTTATGGCGCAATGGCAGAACTTCAAAGTCAAGGCGGCTGTTGGCTCTGTTTTACCTCCTGAACCCGGTGCAACCTACCACTGCCGGCCGATTCCAGAAGGATATGCTAGGGTGATGGTGGATGAAATAACGGAGGGATTTGAGGACCTCCAGCTTGACCACCCAACCGGTGAAGGGGAGACTCGGCTGGGTTTAGCTCTGAAGACTCCATGCCTATGGCGGAAGGAGCTCATCAACCTTCCGAACTGGACGGCTCCGGCGAGTAAGGGCAGTCCGCCTCCTCCTCCGCCTCCTCCTCCGGCGAATGATCAGGGCACTCAGCCTCCTTCTCCGGCGCGTGGCGGCACTCCGCCTCCTCCTCCGCCTCCTCCTCCGGCGAGTGATCAGGGCACTCAGCCTCCTTCTCCGGCGCGTGGCGGCACTCCGCCTCCTTTTCCGCCTGCGCCGGCGCGCCAGAGCAGCCAGCCTCCTCCTTCTCCGCCTCGTCAGCAAGGGCGGAAGAGACCCGCCGCCGCTGCGGTTGCTCCGGCGCATCGTAGTCCTTATCCTCCGCCTCATATGCAAGGAAAGAAGACAGCCGCAGCCGCTCCGTCTGCTCTGCCGGCGTCTAGCGGTACAGCTGCTAGAGGCGGGAGGCAATATAGATTCGGTCCTTCTCTGAAGACTCTAGAGAAGTTACCATACGAGAGGACCGAGGAGGAAACCAGGAAGATCGTGCGAGCCGAAGTGACAAACTTCTTTGAAGGGGTGAAAGCAAAGAAACATCCACCTCCGGAGGAGAAGGTAGATCCGGTGAAAGCAAAGCGCACTCTGGCTACCCTGATAAAACCACCAAAGTCTCCACCGAGAGGCAACTATGAGCGCATTCTTGCAAAGACATATGCCGAAGCGGAGCGGTCGGGAAGTACTGTCAGTGATCAAAGGTTAAAAGAACGACGAGCTGGGAAAAAAATTGCCCAGCTCGGCGAACAAGTGAACCAATCATGCCCCCCGCTCAAGGTGTCAAAATACATCGTCACTAATGATCCGAGGATGGTGCCCAGTTATAGCAATCTTGGAGATTACCTGCCCGACGATGTACATTATGAAATCATGGAGGTGGACGAACACAAATACCATTACGGGAAGCCTCTCGTCAAAGATGAAAGATTTCTAACAACGATGATGCGAAGATTACATGATTGGTACATGAAAACCTGCAGAGTCTGATGGGATCAGTACTTTGACGCTAAGAGTTAAACCGGAGCATGACCTCGTTGGAATTGAACTGCTGAATGTTCCATTTGAGGATTTCTTCCAGTTTTACAATCAAAAGGCCCTCGATAAAACAACGATCACTTGCTACTGTCTGTAAGTAGTACTACTTTTGTCATTAAGTCTCTCTATATAGGTCAGCTCTTTCATTGCATGTATTTATAATTATCCTCACTATATTATGCAGATTGAAGATCGCCGAATTGAAGAAAAGACAAATCGGTGATATTGGGTTCATTAACACAAATCTCATAGATGCATATACAGTTGAAAAAACATCCCAAAGAAGCCGAGGCCAACTTGCTACGATCGTTGGTATTAAATCAAAACAAAGATATAATACTCTTTCCTTAGAACTTCAAGTGAGTGTTACTGTCTTGTGCATATTCGGTTTCCCTTATTAGTCCAGGTTATGGTAATGTAATTGATGACTTATGCATGCATGCGCAGCTTCCACTTTATTCTCCTAGAGATTAAGCTTGAGCAGGGAGTAGTAACCGTCTTAGCCTCGAGACGAAAAGATCCCCAAGACTATGCGAACATGACTCCAATGCTCGAGAAGTAAGTTAAATCGATCATTATCCACCATATCAACAACTTTGTTCATTTCCTGATATCAAGTAATTGTTTTCTTTGTCTGGCAGGGTTTGGAGAAAATTCACCACAAAAGCTCCGGGACTGCTGAAGAAGCTGCAATTTAAACACCCGAAAGTAAGTACTATAGTAGCATGTTCCGCGCATCTCCTAGTGATTCAAGCACTAGTTTCATCAATACCATTTAGCATGCTTGCTTATCAGTTTGATTGACCTCTATTTCTTGTAAAGTGGTTGTGGCAGGAACCCGGGAATAATTACTGTGGATACTACGTTTGCGAGTCCATCCGCTACACGACCTGTGAGCGGGGGTACTCTGACGAACAATATGAAGTGCGTAAGCAATAATATTCACAATTTTATTTTATTACCATCATTTGTGTTGAGTTTCATTTATTCATATATATATGTATTGACCCCTTCTTCAAATTAGATGTTTCGGAAGCGGGATGAACTCCTGGCACCAGATCGTATGCGAGCAATTCAAGAGGAATTGGCGGCATTCTTCCTTGACCACGTGATCGCTGAAAACGGAGAATACTATGTGGACCCTGTGTTCTTACAATTTAATTAGGAGATTGTATTGTAAGAGATAATTATTGTATATATGTAGCCTGTAGTGTCGGATAGATATACGGGAACTTGTTGTTCGACCAATCTCTCGGAGAAGGAGAGGTGGTCGATATCACTTCTCTCTGTATGCATATGTTCATGACGATCTTCTGTTTCCTTCATTTGATTACTAGCTAGCGTGTCTAGTCCTCTCCATACGTATATAGTACGTAGCGTCGACCAAGCACGGAGATAAGAGAGGACACTTCTCTCTATTAATTAGCTAGCTAACACAATATATGAAACACCTAAATTAACCCCCAACCCCCCCCCCCTTTAAAAAAAACAAAAACCCCAGCCCCTGAAATGCTGACGCGTGGATGCCCATTGGTCCCGGTTGGTGACACCAACCGGGACAAAAGGCCCTGCCTATTGGTCCCGGTTGGTGGCACCAACCGGGACCAAAGGCCCCCTTGCCTGGGCTGGCAGCAGCGGCCACGTGGAGGACCTTCTGTCCCGGTTCGTGTAAGAACCAGGACTAAAGGGTTAGGGCTTTAGTAACGACCCTTTAGTCCCGGTTCGAAAACCGGGACAAAAGGCCCTTACAAACCGGGGTAAAAGCCCCTTTTCCTACTAGTGTAAATATCAAACTCCTCATAGAATTATAGACCTGTGTACACTCACAAAAATATTAGTCCCTTAACCTATAAGTCTTCAATACACCAAAATCACTAAGGGGCACTAGATGCACTTACAATCTCCCCCTTTTTGGAGATTGATGACGATATAGGTTAAGTTTTCAACGGGGATAAACATATGAAGTGTAAAAATGCTGATATTGAGGAATTTGATTACAAGATATAGAAGAACTCCCCCTGAAGATGTGCATATCTGAGGAATTTGCTTTGAATAGCAAAGTCACACTGTTGAGTAGAATCATGGAGATCTCCCCCTATATCTTGTAACTCATACACGCATTTAACATAAGATATGAAGAATTTGAAATGCATGATGAAAGATGGTGTCTGATGAAATTCAGCATGCGTGCATTAATGTACTTGAGGAAATAGCATGCAGAAAACAGAGCAAAAGTATTTGACCACCATAGGACTTAAGTTTACAACTAGATCAACAAACACTTCAGAAGAGCGAGAGTTGTAACTTAACAAAAAACGCCCATATATATATAGACCCGCTTGAATACTACCTCAAATTTCTCCCCCTTTGTCATCGAATGACCAAAAGGGACGAAAAATGAGGACTAACGCCCCTGAAGAATATCATCATGATGTCGATGGAGGCGCGCCAGCGTTGTTCGGGTCGTCCGTTGGAGTAGGGCCTGCCGCGGTGTCGTTCAAGTCTTCGGATTCATCTGTCTCGCGCGATGAGGAATATAAGCTGGTGAACAAGTGAGGAACTTTGACCTTCTTGAATTTCCTCGAGGGTGGTTGTGACTAGTCAAAGTCCTGTTGAAGTTCATCTCCTTAGATCTTCAGTTCTATAGAGATTGGACGCAATAGCCCAAGTGCGGTCAAAGACTTCATGCAAGTAGTAGTGGTTCTTCTTCACAGAATTTTGAGTGACTGTCATGTTTTGAAAAATAGCACCAAATTGACGCTTGACCCACTTGTGATTTCTATCAACTTTTGATGTAGGCTAAGGAGAAGCTCACGGTCAGTCATCACACGCGGAGTAGTGGCTTGAGGATATTGCTTTGAAGCATTTGCGCCAGTATCATGCGTTGCAGAATCGTCATTGGTGGAATATGATGTAGCGTTGCGAAACTGTCCATCCAATGGATGAGTGCCTTCATCAATGAGAGCAGCCTTGCCCTTCTCATCAGCTAAGGAAATATTTCTTTTGAGGACTTCAATTGGCGGCAAGTAGCTGTGATGATTTTGACAACCAGCCTTGTAATGAAATGAAGACCTTGATCTGATGAATCTCATAATCAAGGGAGGGTAAGTCTTCAACTCAAAAGGTGACATAGCAGCATTGGCCACAGTCCTCATGAAGAAGTCATGGTAGTTGATAGGAATACCGTGTATGATATTGAATAGCAGATTCTTCATTATGCCAACAACCTACTCTTCATCAGAGTTGTGGCCCTTGATCGAACTGAGGGTTTTGGTCAATATGCGATAGACAGTCCTTGGCACGTAGAGTAATTCCTTCACGAGGAATGTGGTCCTTGGAGCTTGGCCAGGCTTCAAAGGCTTCATTAGCACTTGCATCAGATGATTTGAAAGTTCTGGTTCTGCATAGATGAGCCTTGCACCTTTAGTGGGAGCACTGACCGGGATGGCGTGAAGCAATTCAGTGGCCGGAGCTTTGTAATGAGTATTTTCGGTCATCCAGTCAAGCACCCATGAATTCACATCTTCAACATTTCCAGTGATGTGCATAAAATTGAAGAATGAGTTCTTCATTCCAGTCGCAGACGTCGGTGCAGAAGTTGAATAGCCCAGCGTCATGAAGAACACTGAGGACAGGGGTGAAGCATGGAAGAGAGTCCATATCCACATGAGGAATTTGCTCATGGTCAAAAATCTTGTCTTTATCAAACAGCTGCGAGGAATAGAAATTCATCTGGCTGGCAGTCCAAAAACGCTTGCGACGAAGTCGAGCAGAGTCATGTGGATTGTAGTCAGAGAAGAAATGATGCTCAGCAAAGAAATCATCAGCTTTGAATTTCTGCTTCTTGGTGTGAGGATTCTATGGCTTGGGCTGAACATTAGCAGTTGAAGTCTTCACAGCCTCTTGACGCACAACCTCGGGAGCCGCAGGCTGAGGAATTTCAGGAGCAGTTTCATCATCAGCAGCCTTGGCCTCCATTTCTTTAGCACTAGTGGCTGGAGCTTCTTCAGGAATAGAAAGAAGTGAAACTTGATGTCCTTCAGAGCCCGTATGAATTTCTTCGGTCTGGACCGGGGACTGACGAATTTGATGTAGAGGGGTTGTTAGAGGTGAATTGGGGTGATGACTTTCCCAATAGTCATCATTCAGAATAGGAGTGATTGACCCAATATCCACATCCTCGTCTTCTTCATCAATTTCGTCGACGGCTGCCTCTTCAGCTGTGACCTGAGGCATGGGCGATGATACCGGCGGAGTTGAAGGTATTTCATCCACTTCAATTTCTTCATCCAACTGCTCTGACGTAGCAGCAGAAGGATTTTCCTCACCAATGTCATCTAGAATGACCTATTCCTCACCAAAGGATACAATCTCCTTTGATGGCATGCTTGATATCGGAACAACATCAATTGGGTTCGAGTATGAGCTCGACAAAGTCTTCACTTTCTTGGGAGACCAAGACTCTGAGGTTGTAGATGCTTTTCTCTTTTTCACTGCTGCCTGCCCGCAGCTTTGGTCTTCCTTGCTTCTGATGCAGAAGGAAGGTTGATACGTGTCATCCATGATGACTTTGCAGGAGGAGCAGAGGAAATAGGTTCAATTTCTTCAGGCGCAACTGATGGAGTTGCCCTGGCATATTCAGATTCCTCAGGCACTGTAGCAGATACTTCAACTAGCCTGGTTTCTTCTTCAGGCGCAACATTGGAGGTTGCCCTGGCAGTTTCTTCAAAGGCTGGAATTTCTTTAGCAGCCCTGGTACTTTCAGAATAATCAACAGTCTGATTTTATCAGCTGTGCTTGCATGTTTTTCAGTAGGTTGAGCAGATGACTCAGCCTAAGGAATTTCATGTTGCGATGAAGCTGCAACATTTGGATTAAATGTCTTAGTCAACTTGACTAATCTGACTTTGGCACCTAGCCAATCAGCATAGTATCTGTCAAATTCATCATTGAGTCCCTTGATTTCTGTTTGTAGAGCTACAAGTTCATCAGGAGATAACTTCAAAACACTATTCTTTAGAAAGCGCTCTTTCTTGTACTGAGCTTTCTTGACTTTCCTCCCCTGTTCAAATTTCCATTTTTCTTCTTCAATGAAGGCCGTTAACACATGACTTTGGCCAGGATGAGGTTCACCTCAGGCAAAGGAGTATTGGGGTCGTTGTGCCATAGATCGATGAACTCGAGGATCAACTTTGGATCCAGCATGAGTGGCACTATACTGTCTTTGGCTCTAGCGGCCCTTTGTTGCCTGTCTCTGATGATTTCAGCCAATTCTTCATCATTAGCTTCGTCTTTGCTTGACGGTACTTGAAAGGTAACTTGCTTCTTGTGAGGACTTGCCCTTGTGCCTCGTCCAGCTGTGGCCTTTTTCTTCAACAAGGTTGGACCAGTTGAAGACTGAGGTGGAATAGAGGAACTTGCCGAAGCTCCTGAAGCAATAGAGATTCCTTTGGTCCTTTGGCAAGAGGCAAGATGCGCAGGTGCCGAGGACTTTGCAGCAGTTGCTGAGTATTTTGCAACAGTGGGGACTGGCGCTGCTTTTCAAGAAGTAGATTGAGGAACAGGGCGTGAGGGCTTTCAAGAGCTCGGCCGTGAGGGCATTGCAGCTGAGGAACTTGGCTTCACAGCTGGTTTCTTTGGCATTGCCTTCTTGGTCTTTGCTGGTTTCTTCACTGCTTCTGTGTCCATTTTGGCCAACTTAGCTTGCCGCTTGGCCCACTCCTTGGGAAAATCCTCACCAATTTTGATGCTAATGGGATCTGCTTCTTGGCCTGGTGCCAATGGAGGTCTTATGCATGGAGGGTGTACGGCAAATTTCTTCATGTACTTCGGAGTCACATATCTGTACTCCCTCCATTCTCTGGCCCATCTCCTCTCTATCCTCTAATGTGCACATTGTGCTCATTCTTCATCTCCTTGGCATGAATTGCTTCATCAGTGGTACAGTACCCTGCATAGATATCATCAGGGATCTCAAAAGCAGCATTCACTTCTGGTCTCTTTCCTCCCTTCTGAGGTCTTTTTCCATCAGCCATTTTCTTCACTTGAGGATTTTGAAAAATAGAATTCTCTGGCGAGGTATGCAATTTGTCTTCGAGGAATGCTGCAAATGAGTTAAGTTGATGAGAACCTAGAGATTCAGCAACGGACATGTGTACCTGTGAACAGAGTATAGGTGTGAAGAGTTTGGAGAGGTCATATGCGTTCTCAGAAGTTTTTCAAAAGAATCAAGTTTGAGGTCTTTGACCAGGGGTGTCTTGAGGAATTTCACTAAGCGTTCTTGACTTAGGTTCCAGAGTTGTATAGATTGAAAATCCACACAATTGAGGAATCTTGAGGAAAAACTTTGCTTAGAGAAATAATCAAGAACATATGCAACTGTGGTGTTTAAGGGTATGGAAGTCGAAGAATAAACACCTTTTGAAGATTTTGTGGAAATCATCAGAATCAACAAGGCCAGTAAAAACAGATTTTATTTACCCTTGACGAAGAACATGACGAACTGAGAGTAGAAGTTGAGAAGCTCGTCTGTTCAGATCTTCCACGCCCTAACTTGGCAGCAGAAGACAGCTGCGGCGGCAGCGAAGTGAAGATTTCCGCGGTCGGCGCGAGTACGACGGCGACGAGGTCGAGGCAGTGAAGATCTTCTTCACCGGCGACGATGGAAGGTAGCAGCGGCGCTAGGTCAGAGAGCTCAAGCGAGGGGAGTGAGATTGAGCGAAGTAAATGAGGTCTGAGGAGGGCGATGGGTATTTATAGCTGAGGTGAAAAACCGCTCGTCTGAGGAAAATGGACGTACGTGCCCATGACCCTTCCCATCCTAGCGACATGTGTCACCCACGTACTAAGAAGTGGAGATCGTGTTAGATCGTGGGTGAGTATTTTAATCTTATCGTGGGATGCGGAACGGTTTGAGCGGCAAAACCAAAAATTCAGATAAGAATATTTTAAAGTTTCGTTCGCAAATTCTTCAGCTGACAAGGACACGGTGAAGATTTTGCACGGGTTTCAAGTAGGACGCACATGAAGAATTTATGAACAGAATGGGTTGAGTTTAGCATAGAGGGGGACGGGTCCGATCACATTCACTTAGGCAAAAAGACAACTTGAAGAATTAGCAATAAGTGAATGTTGTAGAGGACTGAAAACTCAAATATATATATATATAGTCAATGAAGAACACAGTTGGAAAGAGTGAAGACTTTGCAAAGTTGAAGAATTTGAACATTTGAGGAATTTGAAAAAATGAAGAAAAACTCAAATAGAAGATTTTCAACTTTTGTTGGTGGCGTGACCCACCGTATAAGAATGATGATTTCAGACACCACGTACAATTGTCGTAGGGCTATGAGAATCAAATTCTTCATTAGAGGGTTAGTCTTCATTGATTGAAGAAAAACGTTACTTCGTGTGTTGCACATCCAAGTCATCAATTTTGCATAAGTGTTAGGATGTGTGTCCTTTTCAAAGAACATTCGAAGATTCTAAGATATTTAGCTCACAGCGCAACTTGCTAAATCTCTTCTCATCCAAGGGCTTTGTGAAGATATCCGCTAGTTGTTCTTCAGTCTTCACGTACTCAATAGAGATGTCGCCCTTCAACACATGATCTCGAAGAAAATGATGACGAATCTGGATGTGCTTTGTCTTCGAGTGCTGAACTGGGTTATGAGCAATTTTGATGGCACTCTCATTGTCACAGAAGAGTGGCACATTCTTCACATTCATGTCGTAGTCCTTGAGGGTTTGCTTCATCCACAGCAATTGAGCACAGCACGAACCAGCAGCAATGTACTCAGCTTCCGCAGTAGAGAGTGATACACAGTTCTGCTTCTTCGAGGACCAACATACCAAGGATCGTCCGAGGAAATGGCATGTGCCTGATGTTGACTTGCGATCCACACGATCACCAGCATAGTCAGAATCAGAATATCCAATGAGATCAAAAGCGGAGCCCTTGGGATACCATAATCCAAGTGTTGGAGTGTGAGCTAGATATCGAAGAATATGCTTCAAAGCCTTATGGTGTGATTCCTTCGGAGTAGCTTGAAAACGGGCACACATGCAAACACTAAGCATAATATCTGGCCTAGATGCACATAGATACAATAAAGAGCCAATCATGGAGCGGTATACCTTTTGATCAAAGTCTATACCATTTTCATCAGTGCATAGATGGCCATTTGTGGGCATAGAGATTTTGACGCCTTTGCAATCTTGCATGCCGAATTTCCACAACACATCCTTGAGGTATTTCCCTTGGGATATGAAGATGTCGTTGCGCTGTTGACAAATTTGAAGACCTAAGAAGAATTTCAATTCTCCCATCATAGACATTTGATATTCCTCACTCATAATATAGGCAAATTCGTCACCCTAACGTTGGTTAGTACAGCCAAAGATAATATATATCATCAACATAGATTTGGCACATGAATAATTCATCATCATATGTTTTGGTGAAAAGAGTTGGGTCAAGTGAACCGGGTTTGAAGCCTTTCTTCATGGGGAATTCCTTCAAAGTATCATACCACGCCCGAGGGGCATGCTTGAGGCCATAGAGGGCCTTATTGAGTCTGAAGACTTTGTCAGGATGCTTAGGATCTTCAAGACCTGGGGGTTGAGCAACATATACTTCTTCCTCAAGCTTACCATTGAAGAATGCACTTTTCACATCCATTTGATATAAGATGGAATTATGATGGTTAGCATAAGCAAGCAATATGCGAATAGCCACTGCTACCTCTTGATCACTGCGTTGGTTTTCCCTTGAGGAGGAAAGGGTGATGCAGTAAAGCAGCGCAAGTATTTCCCTCAGTTTTTGAGAACCAAGGTATCAATCCAGTAGGAGTCCACGCGCGAGTCCCTCGCACCTACACAAACAAACAAGAACCTCGCAACCAACACGATAAAGGGGTTGTCAATCCCTTCACGGTCACTTACGAGAGTGAGATCTGATAGAGATGATAGGATAATATTTTTGGTATTTTTATGATAAAGATGCAAAGTAAAATAAACAAAAATACAAATAGCAAAGTGATGGAAGATTAATATGATGGCAAATAGACCCGGGGGCCATAGGTTTCACTAGTGGCTTCTCTGAAGATAGCATAAGTATTGCTATGGGTAAACAAATTACTGTCAAGCAATTGATAGAATTGAGCATAGTTATGAGAATATCTAGGTATGATCATGTATATAGGCATCACGTCCGTGACAAGTAGACCGACTCCTGCCTGCATCTACTACTATTACTCCACACATCGACCGCTATCCAGCATGCATGTAGAGCATTAAAATCATGAAGAACAGAGTAACGCATTAAGAAAGATGACATGATGTAGAGGGATAAACTCATGCAATACGATATAAACCCCATCTTTTTATCCTCGATGGCAACAATACAATACGTGCCTTGCTGCCCCTACTGTCACTGGGAAACGACACCGCAAGATTTAACCCAAAGCTAAGCACTTCTCCCATTGCAAGAAAGATCTATCTAGTAGGCCAAACCAAACTGATAATTCGAAGAGACTTGCAAAGATAACCAATCATACATAAAAGAATTCAGATGAGATTTAAATATTGTTCATAGATAAGCTTGATCATAAACCCACAATTCATCGGATCTCGACAAACACACCGCAAAAGAAGATTACATTGAATAGATCTCCACAAGAGAGGGGGAGAACATTGTATTGAGATCCAAAAAGAGAGAAGAAGCCATCTAGCTAATAACTATGGACCCGAAGGTCTGAGGTAAACTACTCACACTTCATCGGAGAGGCCTTGGAGATGATGTAGAGGCCCTCCGTGATCAATGCCTCCTCCGGCGGAGCACCGGAAAAGGCCCCAAGATGGGATCTCATGGGTACAGAAAGTTGCGGTGGTGGAAATAGGGTTTCGGCTCCGTATCTGATGTTTTTCGGGTACATGGGTATATATAGGAGGAAGAAGTACGTCGGTGGAGCAACGAGGGCCCCACGAGGGTGGAGGGAGCGCCCCCCTACCTCGTGCCTTCCTCGTTCGTTGCTTTGCGTAGACTCGAAGTCCTCTGGATCACGTTCGTTCCAAAAATCACGTTCCCGAAGGTTTCATTCCGTTTGGACTCCGTTTGATATTCTTTTTCTGCGAAACACTGAAACGGGCAGAAAAAAACAATTTGGGCTGGGCCTCCGGTTAATAGGTTAGTCCCAAAAATAATATAAAAGTGTATAATAAAGCCCAATAAATATCCAAAACAGAATATAATATAGCATGGAACAATCAAAAATTATAGATACGTTGGAGACGTATCAAGCATCCCCAAGCTTAATTCCTGCTCGTCCTCGAGTAGGTAAATGATAAAAACAGAATTTTTGATGTGGAATTCTACTTGGCATGCTTTTTTAATGTAATCCTCTTAATTGTGGTATGAATATTTAGATCCCAAAGATTCAAGATAAAAGTTTAATATTGACAAAAAAGTAATAATACTTCAAGCATACTAACTAAGCAATTATGTCTTCTCAAAATAACATGGACAAAGAAAGTTTATCACTACAAAATCATATTGTTGGGTTATGCTCCATCTTCGTCACACAAAATACTCAAATCATGCACAACCCCGGTTTCAACCAAGCAATTGTTTCATACTTTAGAATTTTCAAACTCTTTCAACTTTCACGCAATACATGAGCGTGAGCCATGGACATAGCACTATGGTGGAATAGAATAATGATAGGGGTTATGTGGAGAAGACAAAAAGGAGAAGATAGTCTCACATCAACTAGGCGTATCAACGGGCTATAGAGATGCCCATCAATAGATATCAATGTGAGGAGTAGGGATTGCCATGCAACGGATGCACTAGAGCTATAAATGTGTGAAAGCTCAACAAAATGTAACTAAGTGGGTGTGCATCCAACTTGCTTGCTCACGAAGACCTAGGGCATTTGAGGAAGCCCATTGTAGGAATATACAAGCCAAGTTCTATAATGAAAAATTCCCACTAGTATATGAAAATGACAAAACAAGAGACTCTCTATTATGAAGAACATGGTGCTACTTTGAAGCACAAGTATGAAAATGGATAGTAACTGTAACGCCCGGATAATCAAGCTACAGTAATCCCACGCTACTGGTGCCACGTCACCACAGTTACTGTTGCTAATCTACCGTTAGGTCAAACCGTTTCAAAATTCAAATTTAAATTAATGTCGATAATAAAAGTTTTTCAAAATTTAAAACAAAAATATTCGGGAGATGCCAAATAAGGCATAGTTAATTATGGTGAAGTAAACACATTTTTAGAAAATGCCTAAATATTTTAAAATGATGTAAAACAGAAAAGAAAATAAATAAAAAGAAAAGAAAATACAAAAGAGAAAACAAATAGAAAAAAGGGAAAAGGAGCCCCCCCCACTGGACCCTGGCCCAACTGGGCCCAGCCGGCCTGGCCCACCTCGCCCGGTCACTCCCTCCCCTTCCCTGTTCCCCCGACCGGGTCGGGACAGGGGCACGTCCCCGCCGCACCCCCACGCCGGCGACGGGGGAGGATAAGGCCGCCACGCCCCGCCTCCTCGATCACGCCTCCCACTCGCCCCCACTCTTGCCCTCGGTTCCTGCGCCTCTCCGTCCTCCCTCGGATCCACCTCGCCCTCTCCTTCCCCTTCGCATCCGAACGCCACCACCGCCATGCCTCCGGCCTAGCCACGGCCACCGTGCCCACCTCGCCGCCCCACGGTGTCTCCAAGGGCCGCCGTCGCCCGCTGCTTCGACTGGTGCAGCCCGTTGGAGACCGGAGCCACCGCAACGCCCCCCCCGCCCCGACGTCGCCGTCTTCCTCCTCTGCTCCGACAAGCTCCGCCGCCGCTCTTCACCAACCCCGGCCGCGCCCCTGCAGCTACTAAGCCCCCAAGGGCCACCGTGTGCGCCGCTCGGTGAGCCCTTGCTTCCTCCTCTCTCTCTCGTGCGCCCTAGCTAGTTGCCGCCGAAGCGCCCGAACGCAGCGCCGCGGAGCTCGTCGCCGACGAGTCTTCGGTGACCAAATGGACACGGGCGTGTTGCCATTGAACTCGCCGCATCGAGTAGGGCCCGACTAGCCCTCCCGTTTGCCCATTAACGCGTGGCACCGCCGTTCGCTCTCGCGGCCGAACGCCGGCGTCCGCCGCGCCACTCGTCGCCGTCGCTACACAGCCTCTCCGGCCACGGTGTGGCTACCGTTCGACGCGGCTTCGCCTCTGCGTTCGAACGCGCCCAGCCCAGCGATGAACCATGCCCCGCAGCCTCGCAAGCAAACTCACCCGAGCCCCGGCGTCCGCCCCGCTCGTCGCCTGCGACGCTGCAGCCCTCCTCCGACCAAGCCACCACCTCCATTCAATGCGCCACGGCGCGGGCCTTCGAATGAGCCTAGCCCCGCTCCTCCCCGAGCCCCGTAGCGCGATTCTGGCCAACTCCGGCGAGGGGCCGCCTCTGTTTTGGTCGCCGGAGTCGCTCCGGCGCCGGCCGCCGACGTGGCTGGCCTGGGGCCACCCCAGAGCCACTGCCAGTGGGCCCCATGGGTCCCGTTGACCCAGTCAGATGCTGACTGGGCAGCGCCCAGTCACTGCATGTGGGCCCCGCGTGGGCCCTATTGACCGCTGATGCAGGGCTGACGCCAGGATGACGTCACAATTCATTTTCTGACGAATTTAGTAATTAAAACAAATTTCAGAATATTGCTGAACCTTTGAAAAATCGTAGAAAATAAACCATAGCTCGGTTGAAAAAACTTTGTACATGAAAGTTGCTCAGAACGACGAGATGAATCCGAATACGCAGTCCGTTTGTCAGCCACACGTTCCTAGCATAGCGAACATGGAACTTTCCCCCTCCAGTCCGTCTGTCCGAAAACGCGAAACATCGGGAATACTTTCCCGGATGTCCCCCCCCCCTTCGTCGGTATCATCTACTGCCGCGTTAGGACACACCTAGCACTGCTCATTGTCATGTCACGCATCGTCATGCTTATGTTTGCATTGTATTTACTGTTTCTTCCCCCCTCTTCTCTCCGGTAGACTACGAGACCGACGCTGCTGCTGCCCAGTTCGACTACGGGGTTGACGACCCCTCCTACTTGCCAGAGCAACCAGGCAAGCCCCCCCCCCTTGATCACCAGATATCGCCTATTCTTCTCTATACTGCTTGCATTAGACTAGTGTATCATGTTACTGCTTTCCGTTATCCTATCCTGATGCATAGCCTGTCCTTGTTTCTACTGTTGTTACCTTTACCTGCAATCCTACATGCTTAGTATAGGATGCTAGTTTTCCATCAGTGGCCCTACATTCTTGTCCGTCTGCTGTGCTATACTATCGGGCCGTGATCACCTGGGCGGTGATCACGGGTATATACTTATATACCATATACATGACACATGTGATGACTAAAGTCGGGTCGGCTCGTAGGAGTACCCGCAATTGGATCTTTGTGGCGGAGCGACAGGGCAGGTTGAGACCGCCTAGATGAGAGGTGGGCCTGGCCCTGGACGGCGTCTGCGGTTACTTCGACATAACACGCTTAATGAGTTCTTGGTATTTGATCTGAGTCTGGCCATTTGGTCTATACGCACTAACCATCTACGCGGGAGTAGTTATGGGTATCCCGGCGTCATGGTATCGGCCGAAGCCTTCGTGACGTCAGCGACTGAGTGGCGCGCACCGGATTGGACTGGAACGCCACTAGGCTAGGTCTGCTTCCGGCCGCGTGCGCAACATGCAGGTGTGCATAGGGCGATGGGCCCAGACCCCTGCGCGCATAGGGTTAGACCGGTGTGCTGACCTCTCTGTTGTGCTTAGGTGGGGCTGCGACGTGTTGACCTTCCGAGGCCGGGCATGACCCAGAAAAGTGTGTCCGGCCAAATGGGATCGAGCGTGTTGGGCTATGTGGTGCACCCCTGCAGGGAAGTTTATCTATTCGAATAGCCGTGTCCCTCGGTAAAAGGACGACCCGGAGTTGTACCTTGACCTTATGACAACTAGAACTGGATACTTAATAAAACACACCCTTCCAAGTGCCAGATACAACCCGGTGATCGCTCTCTAACAGGGCGATGAGGAGGGGATCGCCGGGTAGGATTATGCTATACGATGCCACTTGGTGAACTTACCATCTATTCTCTTCTACATGCTGCAAGATGGAGGTGGCCAGAAGCGTAGTCTTCGACAGTACTAGTTATCCCCCCTTATTCTGGCATTCTGCAGTTCAGTCCACCGATATGGTCCTTTACACATATACCCTTGCATATGTAGTGTAGCTCCTTGCTTGCGAGTACTTTGGATGAGTACTCACGGTTGCCTTTGTCCCTCTTTTGCCCCCCTTCCTTTCTACCTGGTTGTCGCAACCAGATGCTGGAGCCCAGGAGCCAGACGCCACCGTCGACGACGACTCCTACGACACTGGAGGTGCCTACTACTACGTGCAGGCCGCTGACGACGACCAGGAGTAGTTAGGAGGATCCCAGGCAGGAGGCCGGCACCTCGTTCCATCTGTATCCCAGTTTGTGCTAGCCTTCTTCAGGCAAACTTGTTTAACTTATGTCTGTACTCAGATATTGTTGCTTCCGCTGACTCGTCTATGATCGAGCACTTGTATTCGAGCCCTCGAGGCCCCTGGCTTTTATTATGATGCTTGTATGACTTATTTATGTTTTAGAGTTGTGTTGTGATATCTTCCCGTGAGTCCCTGATCTTGATCGTACACATTTGCGTGCATGATTAGTGTACGGTCAAATCGGGGGCATCACAGTAACATTGCCCCTTATTTCTTTTCTTTTTTCGGGCCTCTATTTTTTATTCTTTTGGCCTTTCTCTCTCTCTATTTTTTGGGACAATGCTCTATGAATGATGATCATCACACTTCTATTCATTTACAACTCAATGATTACAACTCGATACTAGAGCAATGTATGACTCTATATGCATGCCTCCGGCGGTGTACCGGGATGGGCAATGATTCAACAGTGACATGTATGAAATAATATGCATGGTGGCTTTGCCACAAATACGATGTCAACTACATGATCATGCAAGGCAATATGACAATGATGAAACGTGTCATGATAAACGGAATGGTGGAAAGTTGCATGGCAATGTATCTCGGAATGGCTATGGAAATGCCATAATAGGTAGGTATGGTGGTTGTTTTGAGGAAGATATAAGGAGGTTTATGTGTGATAGAGTGTATCGTACCACGGGGTTTGGATGCACCGGCGAAGTTTGCGCTAACTCTCAAGGTGAGAAAAGGCAATGCACGGTACCAAAGAGGCTAGCAATGATGGAAGGGTGAGAGTGCGTATAATCCATGGACTCAACATTAGTCATAAAGAACTCACATACTTATTGCAAAAATCTACAAGTCATCAAAACCAAGCACAACACGCATGCTCCTAGGGGGGAGGTTGGTAGGAGTTAACCATCGCGTGCCCCCGACCTCCACACAAGGGATGACACTCAAAAACATCTCATGTTTCTAATTTGTTACATAACGTTTACCATACGTGCATGCTACGGGATTTGCAAACTTCAACACAAGTATTTCTCAATTTCACAATTACTCAATTAGCACAACTTTAATATTACTACCTCCATATCTCAAAACAATCATCAAGAATCAAACTTTTCTTAGTATTCAACGCACTCATAAGAGAATTTTTTCTAAAGTTGAATGACTTCCATATTAGGATTAATTTCAGGATTAAAGCAAATTACCATGCTGTTTTGTAGGACTCTCAAAATAATATAAGTGAAGCATGAGAGAACAATAGTTTCTACAAAAAAAAATCCACCACTGTGCTCTAAAAGATTTAAGTGAAGCACTAGAGCAAAAACTATATAGCTCAAAAGATATAAGTGAAGCACATAGAGTATTCTAATAAATTCCGAATCATGTGTGTCTCTCTCAAAAGGTGTGTACAGCAAGGATGATTGTGGTAAACTAAGAAGCAAAGACTCAAATCATACAAGACGCTCCAAGCAGAACACATATCATGTGGTGAATAAAAATATAGCTCCAAGTAAAGTTACCGATGGACGAAGACGAAAGAGGGGATGCCTTCCGGGGCATCCCCAAGCTTTGGCTTTTTGGTGTCCTTAGATTATCTTGGGGTGCCATGGGTAAATCAGAGTGCTAAGAAAATCATTATTGTTGGTATTGGTAAAGTCACACGATTTGGTATTATCTTGAGCCATCGTGACAAGCAAGCGATCCAACAAGCAAGCAAACAAGCAAAGAGCGAAAAGAGGCGAACGGAAAAGAGAGGGCGAATAAAACGGCAAGGGTGAAGTGGGGGAGAGGAAAAAGAGAGGCAAATGGCAAATAATGTAATGCGAGGGAGATGAGTTTGTGATGGGTACTTGGTATGGCTTGACTTGTGCGTAGACTCCCCGGCAACGGCGCCAGTAATCCTTCTTGCTACCTCTTGAGCACTGCGTTGGTTTTCCCTTGAAGAGGAAAGGGTGATGCAGTAAAGCAGCGTAAGTATTTCCCTCAATTTTTGAGAACCAAGGTATCAATCCAATAGGAGTCCACACGCGAGTCCCTCACACCTACACAAACAAACAAGAACCTCGCAACCAACGCGATAAATGGGTTGTCAATCCCTTCACGGTCACTTACGAGAGTGAGATCTGATAGAGATGAGAATATCTAGGTATGATCATGTATATAGACATCACATCCGCGACAAGTAGACCGACTCCTGCCTCCATCTACTACTATTACTCCACACATCGACCGCTATCCAGCATGCATCTAGAGTATTAAGTTCATGAAGAATAGAGTAACGCATTAAGAAGATGACATGATGTAGAGGGATAAACTCATGCAATATGATATAAACCCCATCTTTTTATCCTTGATGGCAACAGTACAATACGTGCCTTGCTGCTCCTACTGTCACTAGGAAAGGACATCGCAATATTGAACCCAAAGCTAAGCACTTCTCCCATTGCAAGAAAGATCAATCTAGTAGGCCAAACCAAACTGATAATTCGAAGAGACTTGCAAAGATAACCAATCATACATAAAAAAATTCAGATGAGATTCAAATATTGTTCATAGATAAACTTGATCATAAACCCAAAATTCATCGGATCTCGACAAACACACCGCAAAAGAAGATTACATCGAATAGATCTCCACAAGAGAGGGGGAGAACATTGTACTGAGATCCAAAAAGAGAGAAGAAGCCATCTAGCTAATAACTATGGACCCGAAGGTTTGAGGTAAACTACTCACACTTCACCGGAGAGGCCTTGGTGTTGATGTAGATGCCCTCCGTGATCAATGCCCCCTCCGGCGGAGCGCCGGAAAAGGCCCCAAGATGGGATCTCACGGGTACAGAAAGTTGCGGCGGTGGAAATAGGGTTTTGGCTCACGTTCTGATGTTTTCCGGGTACATGGGTATATATAGGAGGAAGAAGTACGTCGGTGGAGCAACAAGGGGCTCACGAGGGTGGAGGGCGCGCCATGGGGGGAGGCGCGCCCCCTACCTCGTGCCTTCCTCGTTCATTTCTTTGCGTAGACTCCAAGTCCTCTGGATCACGTTCGTTCCGAAAATCACGTTCCCGAACCTTTCATTCCGTTTGGACTCCGTTTGATATTCTTTTTTTGCGAACCACTGAAACGGGCAAAAAACAGCAATTTGGATTGGGCCTCCGGTTAATAGGTTAGTCCCAAAAATAATATAAAAGTGCATAATAAAGCCTAATAAACATCCAAAACAGAATCTAATATAGCATGGAACAATCAAAAATTATAGATACGTTGGAGACGTATCAAGCATCCCCAAGCTTAATTCCTGCTCGTCCTCGAGTAGGTAAATGATAAAAACAGAATTTTTGATGTGGAATGCTACTTGTCATTGTTTTTAATGTAACTCTCTTAATTGTGGTATGAATATTCAGATCCGAAAGATTCAAGATAAAAGTTTAGTATTGAAATAAAAGTAATAATACTTCAAGCATACTAACTAAGCAATTATGTCTTCTCAAAATAACATGGCCAAAGAAAGTTCATCCCTACAGAGTCATATAGTTTGGTTATGCTCCATCTTCGTCACACAAAATACTCAAATCATGCACAACCCCGCTTTCATCCAAGCAATTGTTTCATACTTTAGAATTTTCAAATTCTTTCAACTTTCACGCAATACATGAGCGTGAGCCATGGACATAGCACTATATGTGGAATAGAATATGGTGGGTGTGGAGAAGACAAAAAAGGGAGAAGATAGTCTCACATCAACTAGGCATATCAACGGGCTATGGAGATGCCCATCAATAGATATCAATGTGAGGAGTAGGGATTGCCATGCAACGGATGCACTAGAGCTATAAATGTATGAAAGCTCAACAAAATGCAACTAATTGGGTGTGCATCCAAATTGCTTGCTCATGAAGACCTAGGGCATTTGAGGAAGCCCATTGTAGGAATATACAAGCCAAGTTCTATAATGAAAAATTCCCACTAGTATATGAAAGTGACAAAACAACAGACTCTTTATCATGAAGAACATGGTGCTATTTTGAACCACAAGTATGGAAAAGGATAGTAACATTGCCCCTTTTTTTCTTTTTTTTCGGGCTTCTTTTTTTTTCTTTTGGCCTTTTTTGGGGACAATGCTCTATGAATGATGATCATCACACTTCTATTCATTTACAACTCAATGATTACAGCTCGATACTAGAACAAAGTATGACTCTATATGCATGCCTCCAGCGGTGTACCGGGATGGGCAATGAATCAAGAGTGACATGTATGAAAGAATTATGAACGGTGGCTTTGCCACAAATACTATGTCAACTACATGATCATGCAAGGCAATGTGACAATGATGAAACGTGTCATGATAAACGGAACGGTGGAAAGTTGCATGGCAATATATCCCGGAATGGCTATGAAAATGCCATAATAGGTAGGTATGGTGGCTGTTTTGAGGAAGATATAAGGAGGTTTATGTGTGATAGAGCGTATCGTATCACGGGGTTTGGATGCACCGGCGAAGTTCGCACTAACTCTCAAGGTGAGAAAACACAATGCACGGTACCGAAGAGGCTAGGAATGATGGAAAGGTGAGAGTTTGTATAATCCATGGACTCAACATTAGTCATAAAGAACTCACATACTTATTGCAAAAATCTACACGTCATCAAAACCAAGCACTACACGCATGCTCCTAGGGGGGAGGTTGGTAGGAGTTAACCATCGCGCGCCCCCGACCTCCACACAAGGGATGACACTCAAAGAACATCTCATGTTTCAAATTTGTTACATAACGTTTATCATACGTGCATGCTACGGGATTTGCAAACTTCAACACATGTATTTCTCAATTTCACAATTACTCAACTAGCACAACTTTAATATTGCTACCTCCATATCTCAAAACAATCATCAAGCATCAAACTTTTCTTAGTATTCAACGCACTCATAAGAGAATTTTTTACTAAAGTTGAATACCTTGCATATTAGGATTAGTTTCATGATTAAAGCAAACTAACATGCTGTTTTGTAGGACTCTCAAAATAATGTAAGTGAAGCATGATAGAACAATAGTTTCTATAAAACAAATCCACCACCGTGCTCTAAAAGATTTAAGTGAAGCACTAGAGCAAAAATTATATAGCTCAAAAGATATAAGTGAAGCACATAGAGTATTCTAATAAATTCCGAATCATATGTGTCTCTCTCAAAAGGTGTGTACAGCAAGGATGATTGTGGTAAACTAAAAATCAAAGACTCAAATCATACAAGACGCTCCAAGCAAAACACATATCATGTGGTGAATGAAAATATAGCTCCAAGTAAAGTTACCGATAGACGAAGACGAAAGAGGGGATGCCTTCCGGGGCATCCCCAAGCTTTGGCTTTTTGGTGTCCTTAGATTATCTTGGGGTGCGATGGGCATCCCCAAGCTTAGGCTTTTGCCACTCTTTGTTCCATAATCCATCAAATCTTTTACCCAAAACTTGAAAACTTCACAACACAAAACTTAACAGAAAATCTCGTGAGCTCCGTTAGCGAAAGAAAACAAAACACCACTTCAAGGTACTGTAATGAACTCATTCTTTATTTATATTGGTGTTAAACTTACTGTATTACAACTTCCCTATGGTTTATAAACTATTTTACTAGCCATAGATTCATCAAAATATGCAAACAACACACGAAAAACAGAATCTGTCTAAAACAGAACAGTCTGTAGTAATCTGTAACTAACGCACACTTCTGGAACGTGAAAAATTCAACCAAATTAGGAAGTTCTAGATAATTTTTTTATTGATCTACTGCAAAAAGAATCAACTAAAAATCACGTTCCTGTGATTTATGAAAACTAATCTCGTGCGCACAAAGTTTCTGTTTTCTGCAGCAGAATCAAATAACTATCACCGTAGGTTATCCTAACGGTTTTACTTGGAACAAACACTAATTAAAACACAAAAACGAATCTAACCAGAGGATAGATCAAATATTTATTACTAAACAGAAGCAAAAATAAAAAAACTAAAATAAAATTGGGTTGCCTCCCAACAAGCGCTATCGTTTAACGCCCCTAGCTAGGCATAAAAGCAATGATAGATCTAAGTATTGCCATCTTTGGTAGGCAAACCATAAGTGGCTCTCATGATAGATTCATATGGTAATTTTATTTTCTTTCTAGGAAAGTGTTCCATGCCTTTCCTTAACGGAAATTGGAATCTAATATGTACTTCCTTCATATCAATAATTGCACCAATCGTTCTAAGGAAAGGTCTACCAACAATAATAGGACATGAAGGATTGCAATCTATATCTAGAACGATAAAATCAACGGGCACATAATTCCGATTTATAAAAATAAGAATATAATTAATTCTTCCAATAGGTTTTTTGATAGTGGAATCCGCAAGGTGCAAGTTTAAAGAGCAATCATCAAGTTCATAGAAACCTAGCAAATCACACAAAGTTTTCGGAATCGTGGAAACACTAGCACCCAAATCACACAAAGCATAACACTCATGATCTTTAATTTTAATGTTAATTGTAGGTTCCCACTCATCATAAAGTTTTGTAGGGATGAAAACTTCCAACTCAAGTTTTTCTTCATAAGATTGCATCAAAGCATCAACGATATGTTTAGTAAAAGCCTTATTTTGACTATAAGCATGCGGAGAATTTAGCACGGGTTGCAACAAGGAAATACAATCTATTAAAGAGCAATTATCATAATTAAATTCCTTGAAATCCAAAATAGTGGGTTCATTGATATCTAAAGTTTTAACTTCTTCAATCCCACTTTTACCAAATTTTGCATCAAGATCTAAAAACTCTGAATTTTTGGAACGCCTTCTAGGCAAAGGTAATTCATCTCCAGTCCCATCATTATCAAGATTCATATTGCAAAACAAAGATTTAATAGGGGACACATCAATAACTTTTAGATCTTCATCTTTATTTTCATAGAAATTAGAAGAACACGCTTTCACAAAGCAATCTTTCTTAGCACGCATCCTAGCAGTTCTTTCTTTGCACTCATCAATGGAAATTCTCATGGCTTTGAGATACTCATTGATATCATTCTTGGGTGGAATAGATCTAAGTTTCAAAGAATCAACATCAAGAGAAATTCTATCAACGTTCCTAGCCAATTCATCAAATTTAAGCCATTTTTCTTCAAGGAAAACATTGAAATTCTTTTGCGAATTCATAAAGTCCTTAACACTAATCTCAAATTCAGAGGGCATCATATTAATTTTCCATAAGAATTGTTGTAGGAATTACCATAATTATTAGAGGAATTACTAGGGAACGGCCTAGGATTAAAGTTTCCTCTATACGAGTTGTTACCAAAATTATTCCTACCAACAAATTCACATCCATAGATTCATTATTATTCTCAAATAAAGTAGACAAAGGCATATCATTAGGAACCGAACAAACACTTTTAGTAGCAAATAATTTCATAAGTTCATCCATCTTTCCACTCAAAATATTAATTTCTTCTATCGCATGCACTTTTTTATTAGTAGATCTTTCGGTGTGCCATTGAGAATAATTAACCATAATATTATCTAGGAGTTTAGTAGCTTATCCTAGAGTGATTTCCATAAAAGTTCCTCCCGCGGCCGAATCTAAAAGATTTCTAGAAGCAAAATTCAATCCGGCATAAAAAATTTGTATAATCATCCACAAATTCAAACCGTGAGTAGGGCAATTATGTATCATTAATTTCATCCACTCCCAAGCTTGTGCAACATGTTCATGATCAAGTTGCTTAAAATTCATAATATCTTTTCTAAGAGAGATGATTTTAGCGGGAGGAAAATACTTAGAGATAAAAGCATCTTTGCACTTATTCCAAGAATCAATACTATTTTAGGCAAATACAAAAACCAAACTTTAGCACGATCTCTAAGCGAAAACGGAAATAGCTTCAGTTTAACAATATCATTATCAACATCCCACTTCTTTTGCATATCACACAAATCAACAAAGCTATTTAGATGGGTAGCGGCATCTTCACTAGGAAGGCCGGCGAATTGATCTTTCATAACAAGATTCAACAAAGCAGTGTGAATCTCACAAGATTCAGCATCATTAAGAGGAGCAATCGGAGTGCTAAGAAAATCATTATTGTTGGTATTGGTAAAGTCACACAATTTGGTATTATCTTGAGCCATCATGACAAGCAAGCGATCCAACAAGCAAGCAAACAAGCAAAGAGCGAAAAGAGGCGAACGGAAAAGAGAGGGCGAATAAAACGGCAAGGGCGAAGTGGGGGAGAGGAAAACGAGAGGCAAATGGCAAATAATGTAATGCGAGGGAGATGAGTTTTTGATGGGTACTTGGTATGGCTTGACTTGTGCGTAGACTGCCCGGCAACGGCGCCAGAAATCCTTCTTGCTACCTCTTGAGCACTGCGTTGGTTTTCCCTTGAAGAGGAAACGGTGATGGTGTAAAGCAGCGTAAGTATTACCTCAATTTTTGTGAACCAAGGTATCAATCCAGTAGGAGTCCACGCGCGAGTCCCTCGCACCTACACAAACAAACAAGAACCTCGCAACCAACGCGATAAAGGGGTTGTCAATCCCTTCACGGTCACTTACGAGAGTGAGATCTGATAGAGATGATAGGATAATATTTTTGGTATTTTTATGATAAAGATGCAAAGTACAATAAACAGAAATACAAATAGCAAAGTGATGGAAGATTAATATGATGGCAAATAGACCCGGGGGCCATAGGTTTCACTAGTGGCTTCTCTGAAGATAGCATAAGTATTGCGATGGGTAAACAAATTACTGTCAAGCAATTGATAGAATTGAGCATAGTTATGAGAATATCTAGGTATGATCATGTATATAGGCATCACGTCCGTGACAAGTAGACCGACTCCTGCCTGCATCTACTACTATTACTCCACACATCGACCGCTATCCAGCATGAATGTAGAGCATTAAGTTCATGAAGAACAGAGTAACGCATTAAGAAAGATGACATGATGTAGAGGGATAAATTCATGCAATATGATATAAACCCCATCTTTTTATCCTCGATGGCAACAATACAATACGTGCCTTGCTGCCCCTACTGTCACTGGGAAACGACACCGCAAGATTGAACCCAAAGCTAAGCACTTCTCCCATTGCAAGAAAGATATATCTAGTAGGCCAAACCAAACTGATAATTCGAAGAGACTTGCAAAGATAACCAATCATACATAAAAGAATTTAGATGAGATTCAAATATTGTTCATAGATAAACTTGATCATAAACCCACAATTCATCGGATCTCGACAAACACACCGCAAAAGAAGATTACATCGAATAGATCTCCACAAGAGAGGGGGAGAACATTGTATTGAGATCCAAAACGAGAGAAGAAGCCATCTAGCTAATAACTATGGACCCGAAGGTCTGAGGTAAACTACTCACACTTCATCGGAGAGGCCTTGGAGATGATCTAGAGGCCCTCCGTGATCAATGCCCCCTCCGGCGGAGCGCCGGAAATGGCCCCAAGATGGGATCTCACGGGTACAGAAAGTTGCGGCGGTGGAAATAGGGTTTCGGCTCCGTTCTGATGTTTTCCGGGTGCATGGGTATATATAGGAGGAAGAAGTACGTCGGTGGAGCAACGAGGGCCCCACGAGGGTGGAGGGCGCGCCCCCCTACCTCGTGCCTTCCTCGTTCATTGCTTTGTGTAGACTCCAAGTCCTCTGGATCACGTTCATTCCGAAAATGACGTTCCTGAAGGTTTCATTCCGTTTGGACTCCGTTTGATATTCTTTTTCTGCGAAACACTGAAACAGGCAGAAACCAGCAATTTGGGCTGGGCCTCCGGTTAATAGGTTAGTCCCAAAAATAATATAAAAGTGTATAATAAAGCCCAATAAACATCCAAAACAGAATATAATATAGCATGGAACAATCAAAAATTATAGATACGTTGGAGACGTATGAAGCATCCCCAAGCTTAATTCCTGCTCGTCCTCGAGTAGGTAAATGATAAAAACAGAATTTTTGATGTGGAATGCTACTTGGCATGGTTTTTTAATGTAATCCTCTTAATTGTGGTACGAATATTCAGATCCCAAAGATTCAAGATAAAAGTTTAATATTGACATAAAAGTAATAATACTTCAAGCATACTAACTAAGCAATTATGTCTTCTCAAAATAACATGGCCAAAGAAAGTTTATCTGAGGTAAACTACTCACACTTCATTGGAGAGGCCTTGGAGATGATGTAGAGGCCCTCCGTGATCAATGCCCCCTCCGGCGGAGCGCCGGAAAAGGCCCCAAGATGGGATCTCACGGGTACAGAAAGTTGCGGCGGTGGAAATAGTGTTTCGGCTCCGTATCTGATGTTTTCCGGGTATATGGGTATATATAGGAGGAAGAAGTACGTTAGTGGAGCAACAAGGGCCCCACGAGGGTGGAGGGCGCACCTGGGGGGGTAGGCGCGCCCCCCTACCTCGTGCCTTCCTCGTTCGTTTCTTTGCGTAGACTCCAAGTCCTCTGGATCACGTTCGTTCCGAAAATCACGTTCCCGAAGGTTTCATTCCGTTTGGACTCCGTTTGATATTCTTTTTCTGCGAAACACTGAAACGGGTAAAAAACAGCAATTTGGGCTGGGCTTCCGGTTAATAGGTTAGTCCCAAAAATAATATAAAAGTGTATAATAAAGCCCAATAAAGATCCAAAACAGAATATAATATAGCATGGAACAATAAAAAATTCTAGATACGTTGGAGACGTATCAGCCACAGCAGCTGCAAAAGTTTCATCGAAATCAATTCCTTTAACCTGTGTGTAGACTTGAGCTACAAGACGAGCCTTATTCCTTACCACAAGGCCATTTTCATCTTGCTTGTTGCGGTAGATCCATTTGGTACCGATGATATTGTGCTTGCGTGGGTCTGGTCGCTTGACGAGTTCCCAGACATTGTTGAGCTTGAATTGATGTAATTCCTCTTGCATCGCTTGAATCCACTCAGGCTCCAGAAATGCCTCATCAACTTTAGTGGGCTCTGTGATAGAGACAAAAGCAAAGTGCTCACAAAAGTTAGACAAATGTGAAGCCCTTGAGCGTGTGAGAGGACCTGGTGCATTGATGTCATCGATGATTTTCTCAATCTGCACTTCATTTGCAACGCGAGGATGAGCAAGTTGATGATGTTGAGTGGGCTCAGCATTTTCTTCATAGCCATTTTCCTCTGGTGCACCAGCATAATGTTCTTCACGATCTGGAATGACTTCTTCAGTAGATTCTTCGGTAGGAATGACATCCTCAGTAGCCTTGAACTTAATGCATTCCTCAGGTGACATTTCATCTTGCACAGGAGGTAGGTGCTCTCTTTGCGAGCCGTTAGTTTCATCGAACCGCGCATCTACAGTCTCAACAAGCTTGTGGTAAAAGGTGTTGAAGACTTTGTAGGTGTGCGAGTCCTTTCCGTAACCATGCATAAAAGCTTCATGTGCTTTCGGTGCAAATTTGGAATTGTGACGAGGATCTCTAATCAGTAACCAAGCACCGAAGAATTTGAAATAACTCACATTGGGTTTCTTGTCAGTGAGGAGTTCATATGAGGTCTTTTTGAAGAATTTGTGTAGATATACCCTATTGATGATGTGGCACGCAGTATCAATTGCCTCAGGCCAGAAGCGAGGAGGCGTCTTGTATCCATCAAGCGTAGTGCGAGCCATCTCAACAAGAGTCCCATTCTTGCGCTCCACGACGCCATCCTGATGAGGAGTACAAGGAGCAGATAACTCGTGAATAATACCAAGTTCATCAAGATAGTCATCAAGACCAGTATTCTTGAATTCAGTCCCATTGTCACTCCTAATGTGCTTGATCTTCACACCGAAGTTCGTCGAAGCCCTCGAGGAAAATCGTTTGAAGACTTCCTGCACTTCAGTTTTGTATGTGATGATATGCACCCATGTGTAACAAGAATAGTCATCAACAATAACAAAGCCATATAGAGATGTTGCATTTGTGAATGTGGCATAGGGAGTGGGGCCAAAGAGATCCATGTGAAGCAATTCAAATGGACGAGTGGTAGTCATGATAGTCTTTGAGGGATGCTTGGACTTGGTCATCTTTCCAGCCTCGCAAGCTCCACACAGATGGTCCTTGAGGAATTTGACACCCTCTATGCCAATGGTGTGCTTCTTCTTCGTGAGTGTGTGTAAGTTCCTCATGACAGCATGACCTAGTCGTCGATGCCATAACCAGCCTTCTAAAGATTTTGCAAGTAGACATGTGGCAGGTTGTGGTCCTGTAGAGAAATCAACAATATACAAGTCTCCTCTACTAAAGCCTTCGAAGACTTTGGAATTGTGAGATTCCATGATCACCACACAACGATACTTGCCAAAGACAACAACCATATCAAGATCACAAAGCATTGAGACAGACATGAGGTTGAATCCTAAGGACTCGACAAGCATGACTTTGTCCATGTGTCGATCCTTTCAGATCGCAACCCTACCTAGACCCAATACCTTGCTTTTTCCTTTGTCAGCATAGGTGATAGCTTCAGATGCGATGGAGATAAAGCAGTGTCCATCAATAAATTCTTGTCACCTGTCATGTGATTTGTACATCCACTATCGAGGACCCACTCAGTAGCTTTCGGTTGATCATCCTGCAGATGAATTAGTGCATCTTACGAACTCATATACTTCATCAGTGAAGAATATGACATCAAATTCATCAGTTTGAATTTCATCAAGCAGTACAACATATATATAGCCTTATGAGGACGTGAGAAATGAATATTCATTTCTTCATGATTAGCTTGCATCCTTTCAAGCATATTCAGGTCTCCAGCAAATTCTTCAGACGTTTAAGTTTGTCTGGAGACCTGACCCTGCATAAGAGATTAGTTCTTATTCTTCACCACCCACATATGGAGGGGTGGCAAAGAGTTCATCATTCTAGGAGCTCCATAAGAGAAAGGTGGCATAGAAGCCAGTCCACTTCGTTTCACAGAAGAGGGTTACAGTAAGCATATGAATAAGCATAGAAATTCTTCGAGGACTTATGAACATAATGATTTGAAGAATAATGCTCATATTCATAGCCCTTAGGCTTTCCCTGCGAAACAGAAGTGTTAGCACGATGATGTTCATATGAGAATTTGGATCAATCTGAAGAATTTGATCCACGTGAGGAATTTGGTCCATATGAGGACTTGGATCCATATGAAGACTTTGGTCCATATGAAGAATTTGATCTGGGGTTCCTATTCTTCACAGGTGGTGTCATGATGACATTCACCTGAAGACTTTCAAGGCACCTTTTGGGAACCCAGATTTTTTTCATAGGGGGGCCATTCCTACAGTGAGTGCCAACATATCTAGCAAATACTTCACCATTCTGATTTTTGAACAGTTTATAGTTGGAGTCAAATGACTCATCAGATGAATATGAAGATTCACAAGTAAAGCCAGATAAAGTGGATGGATCTATGGGAGGTCCTTTCGCAGCAACCCATGAGGTTTTGGGATACTGCTGAGGTTTCCAGTAGGTACCATCAGCATTGAGTTTCCTCTCAAAGGCGATACCCTCTTTCCTAGGGTTCCTGTTGAGGATCTGCTTTTTAAGCACATCACAAAGAGCCTGATGCCCTTTGAGGCTTTTGTACATGCCTGATGCCCTTTGAGGCTTTTGCATTGTCAGTGATACTTGTGGTATTCTCAAATGAGGAATTTGTGACCATAGAGACAGTTGAAGAATTTGCAGTAATAGAAGCATTTGAACTTTCAAGTGAAGAATTAGCAGATTCACGTTCAATGCATTTCAAACATGGTGGAATGAATTCAACCTGAGCGGAACTGATCTGTTGAGCAAGCAATGAATGACGTCGATGTTCCTTCTGAAGTTCTTCATAACTCAACCTTAGCTTCTCAAGATCTTTTTTTAATTAATTCATAAGAAAGCTTCTCATGATCAGCTAAGAGAGTGTTATGATGACTTTGAAGGTTGTCAAACTTAGACTGAAGTCTCTGAAGATTATCAGTCAGAGTTTGAGTTTGATCCATTTCTTCACCCAATAGGTCATCGCTTTTGTCTAGCATATTTTGAACCTTTTCAAAAGCATTTTGTTGCTTTAAAGCAATCTTAGCAAGTTTAGAATATCTGGGCTTGAGGTTTTCATCAGATTCATCCTCACTTGATTCAGAGTTGAGGGGTATTTGAGTACCTTGGCACCTTTTGCCATGAAGCAATAGGTGGGATCGTAGTCATCATCGCTGTCGTCAGTAGTGTTGAGGAAGTCATTTTCCTTAGAGTTGAAGATGGACTTGCTGACGGAAGCATTAGCGAGAGCTAGGCTCGCCACACCAGAGTCTAACTCCTCAAATGCCTCCTCTTCCTCATTTTCCTCAGATTCAGCTTCAGAGTCCATTCCCTTGCCAATGAATGCCCGAGCCTTTTTGGATCTGCTCTTCTTGTGAGATGAAGACTTTGAAGATTTTGACGATGAGGACTTTGAAAATTTCTTCTTCTTCTTTGAGTCATCAGAATTGTCATCCTTGTATTTCTTCTTCATTGATTCCTTCTCCCACTGAGGACAATCAGTAATGTCGTGACCAGGTTTCTTGCATTTGTGGCAAGTTCTCTTCTTGTAGTCACGGGATGAGGAATTTGATCTCATGTCATCACCCCTTGAAGATTTTCCAAAGCGACCACGTCTTGAGAACTTCTGTAATTTCCCCACAAGCATTGCTAGCTCCTTACTCAGTTCTTCAGGATCACCAAGGCTGCTACCAGAATCCTCTTCTTCGGATTCAGAGACTGCCTTGGCCTTCAGTGCTCATGATGTACCATAGCTTGGTCCGTAGACATCTCTTTTCTAGTCATGTTGGAGCTCATGAGTATTTGGCCTCTCAAGGATATCTGTGGGATCAAGTGACTTGTAGTCTGCACGTCCTTGAATAATCAGTGCAAGAGTGTCAAATGAGGAATCAAGCGACCTTAGCAATTTCTTCACCACCTCATGATCGGTGTTGTTAGTGGCACTAAGTGCTTGAAGCTCATTTGATATGTCAGTGGCACTAAGTGCTTGAAGCTCATTTGATATGTCGGTGAGGCGATCGAAGGTTTGTCGAACATTTCATTGTCGAGGCTTTTGAAGCGGTTGAAGAGATTGTGAAGAATGTCAACTCGAGAGTCACGTTGAGTTGAGACAACTTCGTTGACCTTGGAAAGCCCATCCCAGATAAGCTTAGTTGTCTCCAAAGCACTCACACTGCCATACTGCACTTTTCTCAGATGGCCACATATGATATTCTTCGCTTGAAAGTCGAGTTGCTTGAATCTCTTCACATCAGCAGCGTTCACGAAAGTAGTGATGGAGGGAACGCCATTTTCCACAACGTACCAGAGATTGTTGTCAATTGCCTCAAGATGCATGCACATCTTATTCTTCCAGTAGGGGTAGTCCATCCCATCGAAGGTTTGACACCCAGCCGAGAACTTGATCATGCCTGCAGTCGACATAACTAAAACTCCAGGTGGTTAAACCAAAATCACACAGAACAAGGGAGTATGTTGCTTTGATACCAATTGAAAGTGCGTTATATCGACTAGAGGGGGTGAATAGGCGATTTTTACAAATTCGTCACGGAGGAAATTCAAGGTGACGAATTTCCTAAATCACGAACAACTGGCAACGGATAAGTACTCAGATGCAAGCGTCACAGAGTAGTAACAGGGTCATCATGATGAAATGAAAGCAAGCACACAGTACAGGAAGCATATAAACAGGATAAGCAGGCTGAAGACAAAGTGACTGAAGAATTAGGATTGAGGAAATTGATAAAGTCTTCAGTCAAAGTCTTCAAACAGTAACGATCGAGTGCAACAACACATAAATGAGGAAATGAAAGGGTTGAGGAAATAGAACCAGTGGCTTGGTGAAGATGATGATTTGGTAGACCAGTTCCAACTGCTGTGACAGTTGTACGTCTGGTTGGAGCGGCTAGGTATTTAAACCTGAGGACACACAGTCCTCACCGTATTCTCCTTGAGCTAAGATCACACAGACCTCGCCCAATCACTCGTGATAAGTCTTCAGGTGACTTCCAAACCTTCACAGACTCGGTCACTCGACGATCCATAATTTCCTCTTGGTTGCTCTAGACCATGACGCCTAACCGTCTGGAGGATGCATAGTCCTCAAAGGTAACAAGCGTCGGTTCCACACAAGAACAATCTCTTCAGTGATGCTCAATCACTTTGGGTTTGTAGGAGTTTGGGTTTGAGTTTTCCTCACTTGATGATTTTCGCTCAAAGTCCTCGGAGGATGGGATGCTCTCAATGACAAGTGTCAGTTTTCTCGGAGCAGCCAACCAACTAGTGGTTGTAGGGGGTGGCTATTCATAGCCTAGGGATCAGCCCTACATGATACGGCATAAATGCCCTTCAATGATATGACCGTTAGGTGGGTAGATATTTTGGGACAGCTGGCGCATAGCACAACAACGGTCGGATATTTGAGTATCAAATTCCTCAGGGCTATCATGTTCCTCACTTGTAGGCAATCCACACTGGGGAATTCCTAACTCCTCAGTCAGAACAAATTCCTTAGAGAACAGTGAACTGTTTGAGATTTCCAATGGCTTCACTCGAAAGGATTGGGTAGGTGTAGGATTTTGAGATGAGCATCAGTTGGAAACTTTTCCTTAGTTTTACCTCGACCCCCTTTAACAGTACGGTGTTTCCTATGACTCAAGAAAGAGAAAAGGAAACTACGAAAACAAAAGTCTTCACGCTTCATAATCCTCGCATGGATATCAAGTCTTCAAGGTCACACCAATTTCTTCACTTTCAAAGTCTTCAAGAAAACCAAAGTCTTCAGCTGAAGACATTCATTTTTAGGGGTCGACTTTCATCATAAATATCAAACTCCTCATAGACTTATAGACCTGTGTACACTCAAAAATATATTAGTCCCTTAACCTATAAGTCTTCAATACACCAAAATCACTAAGGGGAACTAGGTGCACTTACATAATTTCATCTAGTCACTTTCATCACGTTGGTCTGATTCGCGTTCGCTACTTTCATAATTTGCTATGTGGGTGGACCGGTTCTTGGGTGTTGTTCTTACTTGAACAAACCTCCCACTTATGATTAGCCCCTTGCAAGCATTCACAACTACGAGAAAAGTATTAAGATAAAATCTAACCATAGCATTAAACATATGGATCCAAATTAGTCCCTTATGAAGGAGCGCATAAACTAGGGTTTAAGCTTCTGTCACTCTAGCAACCCATCATCTGATAAGTACTCCACAATGCATTCCCTTAGGCCCAAAGACGGTGAAGTGCCATGTAGTCGACGTTCACATGACACCACTAAGGGAATCACAACATACATATCATCAAAATCTCGAACACATATCAAATTCACATGATTACTGCTACTTCTTGAGCTTGCGTTGATTTTTTCCTTGAAGAGGAAAGGGTGATGCAGCACAGTAGAGATAAGTATTTCCCTCAGTTAAGAACGAAGGTATCAATCCAGTAGGAGGGACACGCAAGTCCCAAATATATCCACCTGCACAAATTAACAAACACTTGCACACAACGCGAAAAAGGGGTTGTCAATCCCTTCACGGTCACTTGCAAGAGTGAGATCTAATAGAGATAGATTTAAAAGATAAGTAAAAAGCTAAACAAAGTAAACACAAATAAATTGCAGCAAGGTATTTTTGGATTTTTAGTTTTATAGATCTAAAAATAATACGATAGAAAATAGACCCGGGGGCCATAGGTTTCACTAGAGGCTTCTCTCTTGAATAAAGCATACGATGGGTAAACAAATTACTGTTGAGCAATTGATAGAAAAGCGCAAAGTTATGACGATATCTAAGGCAATGATCATGAATATAGGTGATGCCGAGCATCCCTCGACCATCACCATGGACGTCACACCACCATCGCAAGGACGGAGAAGACCGATGAGAAGAGCACACACACGTGCCAACAAAACCGAGGTTAACTCCTTCCTCTTGGAGCTCCATTCAAATTCATACGAGAGTTGGGTCCTACCTCAAACAGAAGTGTTGTGCATGCTTAGGTACCAAGGACATGACCATGAAGAAGCTCGGAGGGAGACCCAAGCACCCGTGAAGGAAGGGAAGGAAGAAGGACGCGAGAAGCACGAAGCCACGGAGGCTCTAGGACCCCCGGGTGCCCGGCCCTCCATGCCCCCGGGTGCCCGGGCCTTCGGCCACCGCCCAGGGCCTGCCCGCTATGCACCCCGGGTGCCCGGCCGTGGCCTGGGTGCCGCCCCTGAGCAGCCCGGGTGCCCCCCCCGGCTGGGAGCTGCACCGCCTCCCCGGGTGCACGGGCCATCAACCCCGGGTGCCCGACCCCCCATCCAGCCGGCTCTCCACCGCCCCGGGTGCCCGGGCCATCAACCCGCGGGTGCGCGGTCCCTTTAGCCACTTGGCCGCGGCCTCCATGACCGGACCGGGTGCCCGGACGACTCCAAATATGCCTTCATGCATTTTGGGCAATTGACCCTTGTAACCCTCTCTCCCTCAATTTCGTCCCTAGACTATATATACCCCTTCCCTTGCTCATTTGGAGGATAGCAAAGTATATGAGAGACATTAGAGAGTTTGCTCCTTGTACCCACTCCTCTAGGAGATCAAGACCTCCTAGGAGAAGATCCCTAGTGGATATCAAGCCCCGATCTTGGGAAGGATCCCCATCATAGGATCATCAAGACCTCTCTCCTCATAGGATTGGGATGAACTAGTACCTTGTAACTTTCCTTTGTTTTTCTTGGATCATTGTGACCTCTTCTGTGTTCTTGGATCTAGCATATGTGTGATTGGATCTAATCAATTTGAGTGTTTCCCCTCTATTGTGTTCTTCGTGTTCTTCGTGTTCTTGGGGATTTCCCCTCCAATTCGTGAAAGATCTCCATCTAGGGTTCCACCCTACAACATCTTGGTATCATGAGCCATGGTTTCTCACGAAATTGGAGCCCCCCTTCTTGTTCTCTAGCCTAATTTTGTTGTGTTCTTCCCCAATTTCGAAAATTCCCCACCAAAAATAGCGTCAATTTTTTTGTGATTTGTTGGTTTGATGAGGTTTTGTTGGATTTGATCCATGGATTTTCTTGGTTTCAAGTGGATCTAGCCTTTCCCCCATCCATCTCCACCTTTCCCTTCATGAAATCCACCAATTTCTTCCATTTTCCCATGAATTTCCGCCCAAATTCGTGACCCCCGGGCACCCGGACGTCATCCCCGGGCACCCGGACCCCCCCCCCCCCCGCCCAACCCCGCTGACCACCCCGGGTGCCCGCACCCCAAACCCCCGGGCACCCGCACCACCGGGCTGTTTGCCCCGGACCACCCCGGGTGCCCGCACCTCCGACCACCGGGCACCCGCACCTCCCAGTTTCAGCTCACCAACAAAAACCGTTTCGGCAATAACTTTCGCTACCGAAGTCCGACTTTGACGTTATTTAGCTCGTTGAGTAGCTATTGACATCCCCCATCCATCTAGATAGGTTCCAACATCATTTGACTCCATCAAAAGTTTGGCATTTTCGCATGTTTGCCTAGGCCATCCACCATATCATCCGCAAAACCACCATAGCTTTCCGCAACCTAACCCATTTTGCTCCATTTAGCATTTGTGGTTGCTTGAGTGGTGACTTAAGTCTCCTAAGGTGTTTTGGCTACATAGGGACGGTTGCTTCATCATCAATCACAACTTCCACTTCCGCATTGCTAACTCCGGAACCACCAACGCATTTCGCTACCACCATTTGACATTTTCCCTTGAGATTTTGAGTTTGCGGTTTTTCCGTTTCCTAGGGTGTTTCGGCTAACTAGGAACGGTTCGACATCGACAACGCCGCCGCTCACCTTCGACAAGGATTCGACATCGACCACTTCGCCATTTTGACAACCTAACCGTAAGCAAGAACGGTAACCTCTATATCATCTTGGTATCGTGGTATCCCATCATTGTACATTCTTGCCATTACATTGTTAACCCCTTAGCCCATTTTGCGTCACTTGCCTATCGAGACTAGCCATTGAGTATTGCCGGCAATGTTACGTGTGCACATTAGTGATCCGTACCTCCCATTGCATACATACAATATCATATTGGTATTATCTTGGTATCATAGTACCATCCCTTGTGTCACAAGATTGTTCCCGCATACACACAATTGGTATCTTGGTTTGTGCATTTCGTATAAGTGGCCATATCAAAAAAAAATAAGATTTTAAGCAAAAATAGAGCAAAGAAGCTTGTAAGAAAGAGCCATCGCATCATACCACATTGCACATAAGATTGTCATATCCGATCATCTTGGATCATCTTGAGTAGAACACCGGGAACATCATACACATAGCATACTTGGGATAGAAAGCTCATACATTTTGCATCATATAGGTTGTGCACAAGTGTCGTATCCACCTATTGAGAAATCGTGCTAGCGTCTCTCTTGAGTTGTGCAACACGAGCATTTTCCGTGGATTCCACATTTTGTGCTCATTCCTTGGATGCACGACCCCATTTATCTATCTGTGTGTGTGTTTCCGTGTGCCACATATTGCTATTGGTCTACTTGTTTCACTTGCGAATTGTGAATCTTTTCCAACATTATTGACTCTTGCTAACATTTTGCATCAAATTTTGTGCCACTATCCTCACCGAGCTCCACCGTAAGCCTTACTTGTGTAGGTGTGAGAATTGACAAGATCCGGTACCAATTGTGTTATTTCCATGATACATTATTGAGTGATCACTGATCCATCTTCAACATTGGAAAGGTACATTTGGTCTAGTTCCTTCCTTTCTTCCACTCACATTTGCTCGAGTCTTGTGATGGATAGGCAAGGCATTTCATCTCTGGTCTTCCACAACAACGACGGCGCGAACAACTACATCACCAAGTCGTTCATCTTCGCACTACAACGAGCAATGCAAGGCATTGAGCGCCTCGCCATCGACATTTTACAAAACGAAGCAAGGCAAAGGGATTACATCGACACCAAGTTGGCCGAACAAATGGATCAAGTACGAGACTTGGTGGCCAAATACAAGTCTTCTTCCCCTTCGTCATCTTCACGGCGGAGACGCTCAAGTCGCACACCTTTGAAGCAGCCACAAGATGCAAGTACCACGTGGCACCGTCAAGAAAACCTTCATGAGCACAAGAGAAGAACGCGAGACGAGCACCAACAAGACGGAGCTACGACTACTACCACCACTTCGGCATCTTCGCCAAGTGTTCTCAAGGCATCTTTGCCTTTGGACGTACGGCATCTTCGTCTACCTACGACAAGTACGCCTACATCGGCCTTCATCCACGGCGATGGTGACGAGATGATCGAGCATGGATTTTCCCTTCGGTCATGGAGGAGAGCGATGATGTGCCATCTTCGGCCTTCATTCACGACGACGACGACGAGATGGTTGAGCATGGGATTTTCCCTTCGACCACGGCAACGTATGATGACTTGAGTGACTTGTGCCACCATATTGAGAGTGAGAGTGAGTTCACCACTAGCCCCACATATGACGAGTTGCCCCAATTCCCATGTGAGGAGAGTTACCACCACCACTTGAGTCATTTGAGTGACTCCACCATATGTGACATTGAGTGCACCTACCTTGAGGTAGTGAGTGAGCCACCACCACATAGAGAGAGTGAGGTAGTTGATAGGGCATGCGAGACCATTTTGATTTCTAACAACTTAACCTCTACCTCTATTGTGTCTTCTCATTTGTTGCTAGGTCCCTTATATGATGACGCGCTGATTCGTGATGACTTCATCCTTCCTTTGGACAAGACGCTGGCCATGGTGGAATATGATGCACCCCCCACATGGTTCCATCAAGATGAAGATGATGACCACCATTTGGTCTTTGCCACCTCAACTACACCACTTGAGTGGAATGAACAAGGTAACATAGGTGAAGGTGATGCTCTAGTCCCACTAGTGGAAATTCTTGACATTCATTGCTTGCATGATGTTGATCCACCTATTGTAATGCTTCATGCTAGTTCGACTCCCCCATGCGATGATTTACCCATTTATGATGAGTTCGATGATTGCCATGTGGAATCTATTAGTTGTGATGCCATGTTACATAGGATTTCTTCTTGCGATAATTCTCTTGGTCACATCATATTTGACAATCCGCTTGACTTTTCATATGCTATGCATGAGATCAACCATATGTAATATTTGCAATCTCTTCATAGTGACTATGCATATGCCATTAAGATAAACCCAATTTGCACATATGGCATAGATTATAAGCCCATGGTTATTGGCATTTGTTTTTCTTGTGATGATATTGATATGCTCCCTTTGCATCATTTATCTCATATGCCATGCCATGACCACCTAGTTTCAGAAGTGCATTGTTTTGGATGTTTTTCATATTCTCCATATGATGTTTCCACTATTGCTCATGAGGAGACCCCCATAGTTTCCTCATACATTTTGGGAGATTTTGATTCATCCTATCCATTGCAAGATCCCACTACTTGTGTGCACCATATGCTTCCCATGAATTAAAATGCTATTGATGTGCCATATACTTGCATGCTAGATTCGCATCCCAATCATGTTATACATAACAACTATTCTTTCATGATGGATGACATGTTCTTATACCATGCATCAAATTTGTTTGAGCGATGCTTATCTTGTACTAACTCACACGTGCACATACACAGCATGATGGATGATGTGTACATTTACCATGCACACATTTTCTTTGGTTTGTGTCTCTTTTGTGTAGGTACCCATGAATACTTGTCAACCTCGCAATCCCACGAGTTGACAAAACGAGCTCTAAAGAGCAACGATGACTTGGGTACCATGGAGTGTCTTTCCCACCGCTCTCTTGAAGCAAAGACTTTGCGCATTTCTTCTACATGGCCCTCACTTGGCTATGGGTTGTTGTCCATTACATATTATATGCCCATCTTGCCATGTTCACTTTGCATGATATGCTCATTACTATGTCTTTGCCATGCATTTGTGATCCATGCTTTGCATTACACATGATGATTGATTCTCATACTTGTATGTGTCTTTGCAAGCTTGGTGGAGATATTGCTTGTTCTTGACATGTTTTCTTTGTGATCCCTTCCTATGATGACACCTTGATCTTGCTTGGTGTTCGTGCTTGCGATATGTCATGTGCATTACCTATATCCACTATTCTCTCACATGACATGAGCGCCATGATTTCCTCTAGTGTGTTGCATCTTTGCTCCACTAGTTTGCACGACATGATTGATATGCTTGCTTATGTTGCATCACCAATGATTCATACTTGCTTATTTCATCCGGTTGATGACAACCATCTACATGCTTTGCACATGATTGTTATTGCTTCTTATCACATATCTCCATATGTTGCCTCTCTCATGCTAGATGATTTGACATATATTGAGTGCAACAATGACTTACCTCTTGCTCATGAGATTGCCCCCGTAGCATTCTCACACATATTTGGAGATTTTGACCTATTTCTTGTGAAGCATGCTTGTCTTACCTCTTTGCACCATATACCTGGTGCCATGAATATAGCCGTTGTTGCATCATATTATTCATGCACTTGTGCTTCTAATGGTTATGTGCAAGAGAAGAGAACCATCATGATGGATGATGTGTTTATCTACCATGCGCATACCTTCTTTGTTTTGTTGTGTACATGTGTAGGATACTTGGACTTTGTGTCGACTTCCATGTCACATGAGTTGACCATTCGATCTCTTGAGAGCGAGCCTCATACATTCGACCACGACTCGCTTCTACAACACCTTTACTACCACATCAACATTGTGAAGAATGCACAAGGACACGCCTTCGAGGTGACATCTTTCTTGAACATGGATATTGCGGATCATACTACTTCTGTTGCTTGCATGTGACGCCCGGATAATCAAGCTACAGTAACCTCTGCTAATGATGCCACGTCACCTCCGTTACTGTCACTAATCTCTCGTTGGATCAAAACTATTCAAATTCAAATTTGAATTTTTGTCAAACATCAAAGATTTTCAAACATTTAAAACTATAATGTTCGGAGTGTGCCAATTAATGCTTAGGTATTTATGGTGAAGGAAACACACTTTTACAGAATGTCTAAATATTTTAAAATGAATTAAAACAGAAAAGGAAATAAAAAAAGTAAAAGAAAATACAAAAAAAACTAACAAAAAAAGAAAAGGAAAAAAGAAGAACCCCCTCACTGGGCTCCGGCCCAGCAGGCCACCAGCCCAACTAGGCAAAGGCCCAACCGGCCAGCCCACCCCCACTACCTTATCCCCTCTTGCCCGAAACCCTAACCCCAACTACTCATAATCGCTCCCACTCACGCCCACGTCGCTCTCTCTCCCTCCCCGATCCAGATCTGGATAGGGGAATGAACCGCGCCGACCGCCCCCGACGCCGCTGGACTGCGCCGTCACCAGCACCCGAGGACTTCGCCGGAGCCTTTCCACCTCGCCGGACTGCCTCCCCTACGTCGTAGTCGTCCCCGTCGTCCTCCCCACGCCCCGCTGCCTAAGACCCTACGGCCATGCCGTGAGCTCCGACCTCTCCTCCTCTCTCCCCTATCCCCCGCTCTCCCATCGACCGCGTCGTCCGCGTCTAGAGCCAGCCCCGCACGGTGCCTCCTCTCGGCTCCCGCTCCCCCCTAGCGCAACGCAGTCACCGTGCTTGCATGCACGCCTCGACCGCGCCCTGCTCCTCGAGCTGCTGCTCCGCCGCGCCCTGCCTTGCGAGCTCGCGTCCCGCGGCCGCAGCCCCCTGACCCTGCGCCTCCTCTGCTCGCGGCCTTGCTGCGTCCCTCCCTGCGCCACTGGCCTCGACCCGGCCTCCCGCAGCCCTCCCCGCTCCGACCGTTCTCACCAACCACGCCCGCGGCCCCTGCACGCCGGCTAGCACGAGCCCGCCACCAGCCCGGCGCATGCACACCCCGCTGCTGCCCCTTGTCGTGCACGACGCCGCGCCATCGCCCCGTGTCTCGTCTCCGCCTCCCACCTCGGCTCCGCCTAGCCAGGCCGCACCGGTGCCGCCCCTCGCCTGCCGCCGGAGCTCCATGCTGGCGCGCTGGCACCCGTGCCCTCCAGCCACCCCACGGCGCCCAGTCGGGTGCGCACCCGCGGGCGAGCGGCCGTTCGGGCTGTGCCCGTTAGCGCCCGTGCCCCGCTATGGCCTCTAGGCCTATGACCTATGGGCCCCGCCCACAGGATGATTTAAAAAAAGTGAATAAAAAGAATAAAAATTGTTAGAATAAATAAATTAATAATTAATTAATTAATGAGTTAAATAAGTTAATTAATCCTGTTTAACTAATCTAATTAAATTAAATTAGCCTAATCACTTAGTTAGTCTAATTAACCCGGTTTAGTTAACCTGAGTCTATGACCAGTGGGACCCACGTGTCAGCTTGACCAGTCAACGGTCAGAGTTGACTGCTGATGTCATGCTGACGTCATAAATGCAATTTTGAATTAAAATAATTTGTTAATTCTAGAAAATAATTTAAAACTATAAAAATTAATATAAAATAATCCGTAACTCGGATGAAAATACTTTGTACATGAAAGTTGCTCAGAACGACGAACAAATCTGAATACGCGGTCTGTTTGTCAGCCACACGTCCCTAGCATAGCGAACGTGCAACATTTCACCTCTGTTTCATCTGTCCGAAAACGTGAAACACCGGGAATACTTTCCAGGATGTTTCCACACCCCCCTTGCCGATATCACCTAGCACTGCGTTAGGGCACACCTAGCACCGCTCATTGTCATGTCATGCATCGTCATGCATACGTTTGCATTATATTTATTGTTTTCCCCCTCTTCTCTCATTAGACATCGAGACCGACGCTGCTGCTACCCCAATCGACTACATTGTTGACGACCCCTCCTTGCCAGAGCAACCAGGCAAGCCCCCCCCCCTTGATCACCCGATATCGCCTATTCCTTCTCTCTACTGCTTGCATTAGAGTAGTGTAGCATGTTACTGCTTTTGGTTAATCCCATTCTGCTGCATAGCATGTCATTGTTGCTACAATTATTGATGCCTTTACCTACAATCCTACATGCTTAGTATAGGTTGCTAGTACTTCATCAGTGGCCCTACATTCTTGTCCGTCTGCCATGCTATACTATCGGGCCGTGATCACTCGGGAGGTGATCACGGGTATACATATATACATACATAATATACAGGTGGTGACTAAAGTCGGGTTGGCTCGTAGAGTACCTGCATGTGATTCCGATGTGGGGGCTGAAAGGACAGGTGGCTACATCCAGGTAGTGGTGCGCCTGAGTTCCCGACTGTTACTTTGTGGCAGAGCGACAGGGCAGGTTGAGACCACCTAGGTGAGAGGTGTGCCTAGCCCTGCTCGGCGTCAGCGGTTACATGAATTAACACGCTTAACGGGATCTTGGTATTTGATCTGAGTCTGGCCATTGGCCTATACACACTAACCAACTACGCGGGAACAGTTATGGGCACTCGACGTCGTGGTATCAGCCGAAGCCTTCTTGACGTCAGCGACAGAGCGGCGCGCTCCGGGTTGGACCGCGTAACGCAACTTCCTTTGTAATGGAGGTTGCTAGGTCTGCTCACCGGCCGCGTACGCAACGTGCAGGTGTGCAAAGGGCGATGGGCCCAGACCCGTCCGAGCTTAGGATTTAGACCGGCGTGCTGACCTCTCTATTGTGCCTAGGTAGGGCTGCGACATGTTGATCTTCCGAGGCCGGGCATGACCCAGGAAAGTGTGTCCGGCCAAAGGGGATCGAGCATGTTGGGAAATGTGGTGCACCCCTGTAGGGAAGTTGATCTATTCAAATAGTCGTGTCCCTCGGTAAAAGGACGACCCGGAGTTGTACCTTGACCTTATGACAACTAGAACCGGATACTTAATAAAACACACCCTTTCAAGTGCCAGATACAACCCGGTGATCGTTCTCACACAGGGCGACGAGGAGAGGATCGCCGGGTAGGATTATGCTATGTGTTGATACTTGGTGAACTTACCATCTACTCTCTTCTACATGCTGCAAGATGGAGGCTGCCAGAAGCGTAGTCTTCGACAGGACTAGGTATCCCCCTCTTATTCTGGCATTCTGCAGTTCGGTCCACCGATATTTCCCCTTTACACAGACACCCATGCATATGTAGTGTAGATCCTTGCTTGCGAGTACTTTGGATGAGTACTCACGGTTGCTTTGCTCCCTCTTTTCCCCCTTTTTCCTCTTCTTCTCGGACGTCGCAACCAGAGGTTGGAGCCCAGGAGCCAGACGCCACCGTCCACGACGACCCCTACTTCACCGAGGGTGCCTACTACTATGTTCAGGCCGCTGACGACTAGGAGTAGTTTAGGAGGATCCCAGGCAGGAGACATGCGCCTCTTTCGATCTGTATCCCAGTTTGTGCTAGCCTTCTTAAGGCAAACTTGTTTAACTTATGTCTGTACTCATATATTGTTGCTTCCACTGACTCGTCTATGATCGAGCACTTGTATTCGAGCCCTCGAGGCCCCTAGTTGTATTATGATGCTTGTATGACTTATTTTATTTTAGAGTTGTGTTGTGATATCTTCCCGTGAGTCCCTGATCTTGATCGTACACGTTTGCACGCATGATTAGTGTATGATTGAATCGGGGGCGTCACAAGTTGGTATGAGAGCCGACTGCCTGTAGGAATCCCCCTTCCACACTCCACTACTGGAATCAGCTTCTTTGCCGTCCGCCATGGCAGACGGCAAAGGCATAGATCCCGGACGGGAAACTTCTTTGCCGTCTGCCAGCAGACGACAAACTGTCCGTCTGAACAGGTGCCAGCAAAGGCCTACTTTGACGTTCGCTTCTTAGAAACGGACGGCAAAGGATCGTGCCGTCCGCCATCTGAGGCCAGCAGACGGCAAAGACAACGGACGACAGTGGGGTGGGGTCAGAGCCATTAGGGGGTTAACGGCGCTCTTTGCCGTCCGCCAGCGGACGACACAGAGTCAAAGCTCTTTGCAAGAGCTCAGTTAGGCCAGCACTGGGAAGCTGCCACGTGGCCAGCTATGCCGTTGATACGTCTCCAACGTATCTATAATTTTTGATTGTTGCATGCTATATTATCTACTGTTTTGGACATTATTGGGCTTTATTATTCACTTTTATATTATTTTTGGGACTAACATATTAACCGGAGGCCCAGCCCAGAATTGCTGTTTTTTTGCCTATTTCAGAGTTTCGAAAAAAAAGAATATCAAACTGAGTCCAAACAGAATGAAACCTTCGGGAACGTGATTTTCAGAACGAATATGATCCGGGAGACTTGGACCCTACGTCAAGAAACAAAGGAGGAGGCCACGAGGTAGGGGGGCGCGCCTACCCCCAGGGAGCGCCCTCCACCCTCGTGGGCCCCCTGTTGCTCCACCGACGTACTCCTTCCTCCTATATATACCTACGTACCCCCAAACGATCAGATACAGAGCCAAAAACCTAATTCCACCGCTGCAACTTTCTGTACGCACGAGATCCCATCTTGGGGCCTATTCCGAAGCTCCGCCGGAAGGGGAATCAATCACGGATGGCTTCTAGATCAACACCATAGCCTCTCCGATGAAGTGTGAGTAGTTTACTTCAGACCTTCTGGTCCATAGTTAGTAGCTAGATGGCTTCTTCTCTCTTTATGGATCTCAATACAATGTTCTCCCCCTCTCTCGTGGAGATCTATTTGATGTAATCTTCTTTTTGCGGTGTGTTTGTTGAGACCGATGAATTGTGCGTTGATGATCAAGATTATCTATGGACAATATTTGAATCTTCTCTGAATTCTTTTATGTATGATTGGTTATCTTTGCAAGTCTCTTCGAATTATCAGTTTGGTTTGGCCTACTAGATTGATCTTTCTTGCAATGGGAGAAGTGCTTAGCTTTGGGTTCAATCTTGCGGTGTCCTTTCCCAGTGACAGTAGGGGCAGCAAGGCACGTAGTGTATTGTTGCCATCGAGGATAACAAGATGGGGTTTTTTATCATATTGCATGAATTTATCCCTCTACATCATGTCATCTTGCTTAAGGCGTTACTCTGTTTTTATGAACTTAATACTCTAGATGCATGCTGGATAGCGGTCGATGAGTGGAGTAATAGTAGTAGATGCACGCAGGAGTCGGTCTACTTGTCTCGGACGTGATGCCTATATACATGATCATACCTAGATATTCTCATAACTATGCTCAATTCTGTCAATTGCTCAACAGTAATTTGTCCACCCACCGTAAAATACTTATGCTCTTGAGAGAAGCCACTAGTGAAGCCTATGGCCCCCGGGTCTATCTTCATCATATTAATCTTCCAATACTTAGTTATTTCCTTTGCTTTTTATTTTACTTTGCATCTTTATCACAAAAATACCAAAAATATTATCCTATCATATCTATCAAATCTCACTCTCGTAAGTGGCCGTGTAGGGATTGACAACCCCTTATCGCGTTGGTTGCGAGGATTTATTTGTTTTGTGTAGGTGCGAGGGACTCGCGCGTAGCCTCCTACTGGATTGATACCTTGGTTCTCAAAAACTGAGGGAAATACTTATGCTACTTTGCTGCATCACCCTTTCCTCTTCAAGGGAAAACCAACGCAGTGCTCAAGAGGTAGCAAGAAGAATTTTTGGCGCCGTTGCCGGGGAGGTCTACGCAAAAGTCAACATACCAAGTACCCATCACAATCCCTTATCTCCCGCATTACATTATCTACCATTTGCCTCTCGTTTTCCTCTCCCTCACTTCACCCTTGCCGTTTTATTCGCCCTCTCTTTTTCGTTCGCCTTTTTTTCGCTTGCTCTTTGTTTGCTCATGTGTTGGATTGCTTGTTTGTCACGATGGCTCAAGATAATACCAAATTACGTGACTTTACCAATACCAACAATAATGATTTCCTTAGCACTCCGATTGCTCCTCTTCCCAATACTGAATCTTGTGAAATCAATGCTGCTTTGTTGAATCTTGTTATGAAAGATCAATTCGCCGGCCTTCCTAGTGAAGATGTCGCTACTCATCTAAATAGCTTCGTTGATTTGTGGGATATGCAAAAGAAGAAAGGTGTTGATAATGATATTGTTAAATTGAAGCTATTTCCTTTTTCGCTTAGAGATCGTGCTAAAGCTTGCTTTTCGTCTTTGCCTAAAATAGTATTGATTCATGGAATAAGTGCAAAGATGCTTTTATCTCTAAGTATTTTCCTCCCGCTAAGATCATCTCTCTTAGAAACGATATTAAGAATTTTAAGCAACTTGATCATGAACATGTTGCACAAGCTTGGGAGAGGATGAAATTAATGATACGTAATTGCCCTACACATGGTTTGAACTTGTGGATGATTATACAAAAAAATTATGCCGGATTGAATTTTGCTTCTAGAAATCTTTTAGATTCGGCCGCGGGAGGCACTTTTATGGAAATCACTTTAGGAGAAGCTACTAAACTCCTAGATAATATTATGGTTAATTACTCTCAATGGCACACTGAAAGATCTACTAATAAAAAAGTGCATGCGATAGAAGAAATTAATGTTTTGAGTGGAAAGATGGATGAACTTATGAAATTATTTGCTACTAAGAGTGTTTCTTCCGATCCTAATGATATGCCTTTGTCTACTTTGATTGAGAATAATAATGAATCTTTGGATGTGAATTTTGTCGGTAGGAATAATTTTGGTAACAACGCGTATAGAGGAAACTTTAATCTTAGGCCTTATCCTAGCAATTCCTCTAATAATTATGGTAATTCCTACAACAAATCTTATGGAAATTTTAATAAGATGCCCTCTGAATTTGAGACTAGTGTTAAAGAGTTTATGAATTCGCAAAAGAATTTCAATGCTTTGCTTGAATAGAAATTGCTTAAAGTTGATGAATTGGCTAAGAAAGTTGATAGAACTTCTCTTGATGTTGATTCTTTAAAACTTAGATCTATTCCTCCTACGCATGATATCAATGAGTCTCTCAAATCCATTAGAATTTCCATTGATGAGTGCAAAGAAAGAACCGCTAGGATGCGTGCTAAGAAAGATTGCTTTATAAAAGCATGTTCTTCAAATTTCTATGAAAATAAAGATGAAGATCTAAAAGTTATTAATGTGTCCCCTATTAAATCTTTGTTTTGAAATATGAATCTTGATAATGATGGGACTGAATATGATCCACCTTTACCTAGAAGGCATTCCAAAAATTCTGAGTTTTTAGATCTTGATGCTAAATTGCTAAAAGTGGGATTGAAGAAATCAAAACCCTAGATATTAATAAACCCACTATTTTGGATTTCAAGGAATTTAATTATGATAATTGCTCTTTGATAGATTGTATTTCCTTGTTGCAATCCGTGTTAAATTCTCCTCATGCTTATAGTCAAATTAAAGCTTTAACCAAACATATCGTTGATGCTTTGATGCAATCTTATGAAGAAAAGCTTGAGTTGGAAGTTTCTATCCCTAGAAAACTTTATGATGAGTGGGAACCTACTATTGAAATTAAGATTAAGGATCATGAGTTCTATGCTTTATGTGATTTGGGTGCTAGTGTTTCCACTATTCCCAAAACTTTGTGCGATTTGCTAGATTTCCGTGATTTTGATGATTGCTCTCTAAACTTGCATCTTGCGGATTCCACTATTAAGAAACCTATGGGAAGAATTAATGATGTTCTTATTGTTTCAAATAGAAACTATGTGCCCGTAGGTTTTATTGTTCTTGACATAGATTGCAATCCTTCATGTCCTATTATTCTTGGTAGACCTTTCCTTAGAACGATTGGTGCAATTATTGATATGAAGGAAGGGAATATTAGATTCCAGTTTCCATTAAAGAAAGGCATGGAACACTTCCCTGGGAAGAAAATAAAATTACCATGTGAATCTATCATGAGAGCCACTTATGGATTGCCTACCAAAGATGGCAATACCTAGATCTATCCTTGCTTTTATGCCTAGCTAGGGGCGTTAAACGATAGCGCTTGTTGGGAGGCAACCCAATTTTATTTTTAGTTTTTTGCTTTTTGCTTCTGTTTAGGAATAAATATTTGTTCTAGCCTCTGGTTAGATGTGTTTTTATGTTTTAATTAGTGTTTGTGCCAAGTTAAACCTATAGGGTCTTCTTGGATGATAGTTATTTGATCTTGCAGAAATTTCCAGAAACTTTCTGTTCAAGAAAACAATTGTTAAAAATCACCAGAACGTGATAAAATACTGATTCCAATTGCTTCGGATCAATAAACAAATTTTCTAGCTCGTCCTATTTTGGCTGATTTTTTGGAGTTCCAGAAGTTTGCGTTAGTTACAGATTACTACAGACTGTTCTGTTTTTGACAGATTCTGTTTTTCGTGTGTTGTTTGCTTATTTTGATGAATCTATGGACAGTAAATTAGTTTATAAACCATAGAGAAGTTGGAATACAGTAGGTTTAACACAAATACAAATAAATAATGAGTTCATTACAGTATCTTGAAGTGGTCTTTTGTTTTCTTTCGCTAACGAAGCTCACGAGATTTTCTGCTAAGTTTTGTTTTGTGAAGTTTTCAAGTTTTGGGTGAAAGATTAGATGGATTATGGAACAAGGAGTGGCAAGAGCCTAAGCTTGGGGATGGCCATGACACCCCCAAGATAATTTAAGGACACCAAAAAGCCAAAGCTTGGGGATGCCCCGGAAGGCATCCCCTCTTTCGTCTACTTCCATCGGTAACTTTACTTGGAGCTATATTTTTATTCACCACATGATATGTGTTTTGCTTGGAGCGTCTTGTATGATTTGAGTCTTTGCATTTTAGTTTACCACAATCATCCTTGCTGTACACAGATTTTGAGAGAGCCATACATGATTTGGAATTTGTTAGAATACTCTATGTGCTTCGCTTATATCTTTTGAGTTATATAGTTCTGCTCTAGTGCTTCACTTATATCTTTTAGAGCACGGTGGTGGATTTGTTTTATAGAAACTATTGATCTCTCATGCTTCACTTAGATTATTTTGAGAGTCTTAAATAGCATGGTAATTTTCTTAAATAATCCTAATATGCTTGGTATTCAAGAATAGTAAAAATTCTTATAAGTGTGTTGAATACTATGAGAAGTTTGATGCTTGATAATTGTTTTGTGATATAAAGATGGTGATATTAGAGTCATGCTAGTTGAGTAGTTTTGAATTTGAGAGATACTTGTGTTAAAGTTTGTGATTCCCGTAGCATGCACGTATGGTGAACCGTTATGTGATGAAGTCGGAGCATGATTTATTTATTGATTGTCTTCCTTATGAGTGGCGGTCGGGGAAGAGCGATGTCTTTTCCTACAAATCTATCCCCCTTGGAGCATGCGCGTAATACTTTGATTTGATAACTTGTAGATTTTTGCAATAAGTATATGAGTTCTTTATGACTATTGTTGAGTCCATGGATTATACGCACTCTTCTTCCTTCCACCATTGCTAGCCTCTCTAATACCGCGCACTTTTCGCCGGTATCATACACCCACCACATACCTCCCTCAAAACAGCCACCATACCTACCTATCATGGCATTTCCATAGCCATTCCGAGATATATTACCATGCAACTTTCCACCGTTCCGTTTATTATGACACGCTCCATCATTGTCATATTGCTTTGCATGATCATGTAGTTGACATCCTATTTTGTGGCAAAGCCACCATTCATAATTCTTTCATTCATGTCACTCTTGATTCATTGCATATCCCGGTACACCGCCGGAGGCATTCATATAGAGTCATATTTTGTCCTAAGTATCGAGTTGTAATTGTTGAGTTGTAAGAAAATAAAAGTGTGATGATCATCATTTTTAGAGCATTGCCCCAAGTGAGGAAAGGATGATGGAGACTATGATTCCCCCACAAGTCGGGATGAGACTCCGGACGAAAAATAAAAAAAAAAGACAAAAGAGGCCATAAAAAAAAGAGAAAATGCGCAAATAAAAAAATAGAGAAAAAGAGAGAAGGGACAATGTTACTATACTTTTACCACACTTGTGCTTCAAAGTAGCGCCATGATCTTCATGATAGAGAGTCTCTCATTTTGTCACTTTCATATACTAGTGGGAATTTTTCATCATAGAACTTGGCTTGTATATTCCAATGATGGGCTTCCTCAAAATGCCCTAGCAGGTCTTCGTGATGCACACCCACTTAGTTTCTTTTGTTGAGCTTTCATATACTTATAGCTCTAGTGCATCCGTTGCATGGCAATCCCTACTCACTCACATTGATATCTATTGATGGGCATCTCCATTGCTCGTTGATACGCCTAGTTGATGTGAGACTATCTTCTCCCTTTTTGTCTTCTCCATAGCGACCATTCTATTCCAGATATAGTGCTATATCCATGGCTCACGCTCATGTATTGCGTGAAGATTGAAAAAGTTTGAGAATGTCAAAAGTATGAAACAATTTCTTGGCTTGTCATCGGGGTTGTGCATGATTTAAATACTTTGTGTGGTGAAGATAGAGCATAGCCAGACTATATGATTTTGTAGGGATAACTTTCTTTGGCCATGTTATTTTGAGAAGACATAATTGCTTTATTAGTATGCTTGAAGTATTATTATTTTTATGTCAATATTAAACTTTTCTCTTGAATCTTTCGGATCTGAATATGCATGCCAGAATTAAGAAGGATTACATTGAAATTATTCCAAGTAGCATTCCACATCAAAAATTATCTTTTTTATCATTTACCTACTCGAGGATGAGCAGGAATTAAGCTTGGGGATGCTTGATACGTCTCCAACGTATCTATAATTTTTGATTGCTCCATGCTATATTATCTACTGTTTTGGACATTATTGGGCTTTATTATTCACTTTTATATTATTTTTTGGACTAACCTATTAACCGGAGGCCCAGCCCAGAATTGCTGTTTTTTTGCCTATTTCAGAGTTTCGTAAAAATAGAATAGCAAACGGAGTCCAAACGGAATGAAACCTTCGGGAACGTGATTTTCAGAACGAATATGATCCGGGAGACTTGGACCCTACGTCAAGAAACAAAGGAGGAGGCCACGGGTAGGGGGCGCGCCTACCCCCCCCCCAGGGCGCGCCCTCCACCCTCGTGGGCCCCCTGTTGCTCCACCGACGTACTCCTTCCTCCTATATATACCTACATACCCCCAAACGATCAGATACGGAGCCAAAAACCTAATTCCACCGCCGCAACTTTCTGTACCCACGAGATCCCATCTTGGGGCCTGTTCCGGAGCTCCGCCGGAAGGGGAATCAATCACGGAGGGCTTCTACATCAACACCATAGCCTCTTCGTTGAAGTGTGAGTAGTTTACTTCAGACCTTCGGGTCCATAGTTAGTAGCTAGATGGCTTCTTCTCTCTTTTTGGATCTCAATACAATGTTATCCCCCTCTCTCGTGGAGAGCTATTCGATGTAACCTTCTTTTTACGGTGTGTTTGTTGAGACCGATGAATTGTGGGTTTATGATCAAGATCATCTATGAACAATATTTGAATCTTCTTTGAATTCTTTTATGTATGATTGGTTATCTTTGCAAGTCTCTTCGAATTATCAGTTTGGTTTGGCCTACTAGATTGATCTTTCTTGCAATGGGAGAAGTGCCTAGCTTTGGGTTCAATCTTGCGGTGTCCTTTCCCAGTGACAGAAGGGGCAGCAAGGCACGTATTGTATTGTTGCCATCGAGGATAACAAGATGGGGTTTTTATCATATTGCATGAATTTATCCCTCTACATCATGTTATCTTGCTTAAGGCGTTACTCTGTTTTTATGAACTTAATACTCTAGATGCATGCTGGATAGCGGTCGATGAGTGGAGTAATAGTAGTAGATGCAGGCAGGAGTCGGTCTACTTGTCTCGGACATGATGCCTATATACATGATCATACCTAGATATTCTCATAACTATGCTCAATTCTGTCAATTGCTCAACAGTAATTTGTTCACCCACCGTAAAATACTTATGCTCTTGAGAGAAGCCACTAGTGAAACCTATGGCCCAGGGTCTATCTTCATCATATTTATCTTCCAATACTTAGTTATTTCCTTTGCTATTTACTTTGCTTTTATTTTACTTTGCATCTTTATCACAAAAATACCAAAAATATTATCCTATCATATCTATCAGATCTCACTCTCGTAAGTGGCCGTGTAGGGATTGACAACCCCTTATCGCGTTGGTTGCGAATATTTATTTGTTTTGTGTAGGTGCGAGGGACTCGCGCGTAGCCTCCTACTGGATTGATACCTTGGTTCTCAAAAACGTAGGGAAATACGTACGCTACTTTGCTGCATCACCCTTTCCTCTTCAAGGGAAAACCAACGCAGTGCTCAAGAGGTAGCAGCCGTCTGCGAGTAGACGGCAAAGGTTCAAAGGTCTTTGCCGTCCGCCAGCAGACGACAAACTAACCAAATAGGCAGCCAGTGTTCCCCGTTTCTACAAGTAGCTGCCACGTGTCCTCTTTGCCGTCTGCTAGCAGACAGCAAAGCTCTTTGCCGTCCGCTAGCAGACGGCAAAGAGGCTATATATCCCCTGTTTTTATTTATATCCATTTAATTTCACTGGAATTCACACCCAGATATACATATTTTTTTTCACAGGCACAGCAGACATATGATGTATCCAACACATAGCTCCATCATATCCATGACAACATACATACATAAGAAACACAGTTTCATCCATACATCGTACACTAATATCACAATGTTCATCCATGCAAGCTTCCCTATAGTGAATTAAATCTGCAAAATGGGAAACGAGAAAGTTAGAAGAAGAAGAAGAAGAAGAAAGGAAAAGTTGGATCATGTGTTGCCAAGTTGGACATGTACAAGGTGTATGACTGCATTGAGTGGGTCATTCTGGAGGCGGTATTGTAAAAACTTCATTTTCACATGCGGTGGGTTCAATTGATTATGGGATGTGTCAAATCCTTTCAATACAAGGTCAGAATCAATTCTGATGAAACAGATGTTTTCGCTCCTTCTAGGGGCCTTTGGCAAGTGGATCCTCTCTCCCCCTACCTATTTATCTTGTGTGCGGAAGGCTTCAATTACTTCAACCATTTCCGAGCACCTCATATCACTTTCCAAGGCATATGATAGTTTTATTATCTGTGGACGATTTCTTTCTCGTTCAATGCCCTTTTTCAATGGTCTCGAAGAGAGAATTTCCCATTTATATCTACGGAGTCACAACCGAGGTCGTGGTAAATCCTTGAACACCCACATTAATTGCTCATGAGGAGGAAGCTGGGCAGCTCAAAGGGGTCCAGGTGTGTTGTGACTCCCCTTATATACCCCACTTACTTTTCACTGATGATTCTTTGATCCTCATGAAAGCAAATGATATGAATGCTACTACTCTAGAGAGAATTCTAGATGACTACTGTGATGCTTCAGGACAAATGGTTAGCTCTGCAAATCTTCTATGTATTTCAGTCTAAATATAAGTGTGGATGGTAAGGTAGATGTTTATCAGATCCTGGATGTTATGACTGAATCAATATGAGATAAATACTTGGGGTTGTCGTCTATGATTGGTGTTGATAGAGTTGATTGCTTTAAACACCTTATAGAAAGAATACAGAAACTTGTTAATGGCTGGAAGGAAAGAACCTTATCATATGGAGGGAAAGAGGCCTTAATCAAAGTGGTGGCTCAAGCCATCCCGACCTATGCGATGGGAGTATTCAAATTTTCAAAGAAATTATTTAAGGGAATCACTGATGCTATATCACATTTTTGGTGGGGTGGGAATGAGTGCCCGAGTCGACCAAGAAAAGAGGGTAACATCAAAATTGTGGACTACTGAGCAAGCTAACTAAATGGAATGGAGTGCAGGAGATTCATGATTAGCACGGAGAGGACCAGCGAAAAATGCATTGGTTTGCTTGGTGGAAATGTGTGTCGAAGAATTGGGGAGGTGTGGGATTTCATGATATCCATAGTTTTAATTTGGCCATGTTAGCCAAACAATGTTGGCGCCTCATTGATAATTATGATTCCTTATGTGCACGCGTTCTCATAGTCAAATACTGAAGGAAATATGCCCTATAGGCAATAATAAAGTTATTATTTATTTCCTTATATCATGACAAATGTTTATCATTCATGCTAGAATTGTATTAACCGGAAACATAATACTTGTGTGAATACATAGACAAACAGAGTGTCACTAGTATGCCTCTACTTGACTAGCTCGTTGATCAAAGATGGTTATGTTTCCTAGCCATAGACATGAGTTGTCATTTGATTAACGGGATCACATCATTAGGAGAATGATGTGATTGACTTGACCCATTCCGTTAGCTTAGCACTCGATCGTTTAGTATGTTGCTACTGCTTTCTTCATGACTTATACATGTTCCTATGACTATGAGATTATGCAACTCCCGTTTACCGGAGGAACACTTTGTGTGCTACCAAACATCACAACGTAACTGGGTGATTATAAAGGTGCTCTACAGGTGTCTCCGAAGGTACTTGTTGGGTTGGCGTATTTCGATATTAGGATTTGTCACTCCGATTGTCGGAGAGGTATCTCTGGGCCCTCTCGATAATGCACATCACTATAAGCCTTGCAAGCATTGTAACTAATGAGTTAGTTGCGAGATGATGTATTACGGAACGAGTAAAGAGACTTGCCGGTAACGAGATTGAACTAGGTATTGAGATACCGACGATCGAATCTCGGGAAAGTAACATACGGATGACAAAGGGAACAACGTATGTTCTTATGCGGTCTGACCGACAAAGATCTTCGTAGAATATGTGGGAGCCAATATGAGCATCCAGGTTCCGCTATTGGTTATTGACCGGAGACGTGTCTCGGTCATGTCTACATAGTTCTCGAACCCGTAGGGTCCGCACGCTTAAAGTTCGATGATGGTTATATTATGAGTTTATGTGTTTTGATGTACCGAAGGAGTTCGGAGTCCCGGATGAGATAGGGACATGATGAGGAGTCTCGAAATGGCCGAGACGTAAAGATCGATATATTGGACGACTATATTCGGACTTCGGAAAGGTTCCGAGTGATTCGGGTATTTATCGGAGTACCGGAGAGTTACGGGAATTCGCCGGGGAGAAGTATTCGGCCTTATTGGGCCATACGGGAATAGAGGAGAGAGGCCAAAAGGAAGGAGGCGCGCACCGCCCCTCTCGTCCGAATTGGACAAGGGGTGCAGCCCCCTTTTCCTTCTCCCTCTCCCCCTCTTTCCTTCTCTCCTACTCCAACAAGGAAAGGAGGAGTCCTACTCCCAGTGGGTGTAGGACTCCCCCCCTTGGCGTGTCCTCCTCTTAGGCCGGCCGCCTCCCCCCTTGCTCCTTTATATACGGGGGCAGGGGGCACCCCAAAGACACAACAATTGATCTCTTGATCTCTTAGCCGTGTGCGGTGCCCCCCTCCACCATAATCCACCTCGATAATATCGTAGCGGTGCTTAGGCGAAGCCCTGCGTCGGTAGAACATCATCATCGTCACCACACCGTCGTGCTGACGGAATTCTCCCTCAAAGCTCGGCTGGATCGGAGTTCGAGGGACGTCATCGAGCTGAACGTGTGCTGAACTCGGAGGTGCCGTGCGTTCGGTACTTGATCGGTCGGATCGTGAAGACGTACGACTACATCAACCGTGTTGTGCTAACGCTTCCGCTTTCGGTCTACGAGGGTACGTGGACAACACTCTCCCCTCTCGTTGCTATGCATCACCATGATCTTGCGTGTGCGTAGGAAAATTTTTGAAAGTACTACATTCCCCAACAGTGGCATCCGAGCCTAGTTTTATGCGTAGATGTCATATGCACGAGTAGAACACAAGTGAGTTGTGGGCGATATAAGTCATACTGCTTACCAGCATGTCATACTTTGGTTCGGCGGTATTGTTGGATGAAGCGGCCCGGACCAACATTACGCGTACGCTTACGCGAGACTGGTTCTACCGACGTGCTTTGCACATAGGTGGCTGGCGGGTGTCAGTTTCTCCAACTTTAGTTGAACCGAGTGTGGCTACGCCCGGTCCTTGCGAAGGTTAAAACAGCACCAACTTGACAAATTATCGTTGTGGTTTTGATGCGTAGGTAAGAACGGTTCTTGCTAAGCCCGTAGCAGCCACGTAAAACTTGCAGCAACAAAGTAGAGGACGTCTAACTTGTTTTTGCAGGGCATGTTGTGATGTGATATGGTCAAAGCATGATGCTAAATTTATTGTATGAGATGATCATGTTTTGTAACCGAGTTATCGGCAACTGGCAGGAGCCATATGGTTGTCGCTTTATTGTATGCAATGCAATCGCCCTCTAATGCTTTAGTTTATCACTAAGCGGTAGCGATAGTCGTAGAAGCATAAGATTGGCGAGACGACAACGATGCTACGATGGAGATCAAGGTGTCGCGCCGGTGACGATGGTGATCATGACGGTGCTTCGGAGATGGAGATCACAAGCACAAGATGATAATGGCCATATCATATCACTTATATTGATTGCATGTGATGTTTATCTTTTATGCATCTTATCTTGCTTTGATTGACGGTAGCATTATAAGATGATCCCTCACTAAATTATCAAGGTATAAGTGTTCTTCCTGAGTATGCACTGTTGTGAAAGTTCTTCGTGCTGAGACACCACGTGATGATCGGGTGTGATAGGCTCTACGTTCAAATACAACGGGTGCAAAACAGTTGCACACGCGGAATACTCAGGTTAAGCTTGACGAGCCTAGCATATAACAGATATGGCCTCGGAACAAGGAGACCGAAAGGTCGAGCGTGAATCATATAGTAGATATGATCAACATAGTGATGTTCACCGTTGAAACTACTCCATCTCACGTGATGATCGGACATGGTTTAGTTGATATGGATCACGTAATCACTTAGAGGATTAGAGGGATGTCTATCTAAGTGGGAGTTCTTAAGTAATATGATTAATTGAACTTAAATTTATCATGAACTTAGTCCTGATAGTATTTTGCAAATTCTATTGTAGATCAATAGCTCGCGTTTGTTGCTTCCCTGTGTTTATTTTTGATATGTTCCTAGAGAAAAAATATGTTGAAAGATGTTAGTAGCAAAGATGCGGATTGGATCTGTGATCTGAGGATTATCCTCATTGCTGCATAGAAGAATTATGTCCTTGATGCACTACTAGGTGACAGACCTATTGCAGGAGCAGATGCAGACGTTATGAACGTTTGGCTAGCTCAATATGATGACTACTTGATAGTTTAGTGCACCATGCTTAACGGCTTAGAATCGGGACTTCAAAGACGTTTTGAACGTCATGGACCATATGAGATGTTCCAGGAGTTGAAGTTAATATTTCAAGCAAATACCCGAGTTGAGAGATATGAAGTCTCCAACAAGTTCTATAGCTAAAAGATGGATGAGAATAGCTCAAGCAGTAAGCATGTGCTCAGATTGTCTGGGTACTACAATCGCTTGAATCAAGTGGGAGTTAATCTTCCAGATAAGATAGTGATTGGCAGAATTCTCTAGTCACCATCACCAAGTTAGTAGAACTTCGTGATGAACTATAGTATGCAAGGGATGACGAAAGTAATTCCCGAGCTCTTCGCGATGCTGAAATCGACGAAGGTAGAAATCAAGAAAGAGCATCAAGTGTTGATGGTTAACAAGACCACTAGTTTCAAGAAAAGGGCAAAGGGATAGAAGGGGAACTTCAAGAAGAACGGCAAGCAAGTTGCTGCTCAAGTGAAGTAGCCCAAGTCTGGACCTCAGCCTGAGACTAAGTGCTTCTACTGCAAAGGGACTGGTCACTGGAAGCGGAACTGCCCCAAGTATTTGGTGGATAAGAAGGATGGCAAAGTGAACAAAGGTATATTTGATATAAAGATTATTGATGTGTATTTTACTAGTGTTCGTAGCAACCCCTCGGTATTTGATACTGGTTCAGTTGCTAAAGAGTAGTAACTCGAAACGGGAGTTGCATAATGAACAGAAACTAGTTAAGGATGAAGTGACGATGTGTATTGGAAGTGGTTCCAAGATTGATATGATCATCATCGCACACTCCCTATACTTTCGGGATTAGTGTTGAACCTAAATAAGTGTTATTTGGTGTTTGCGTTGAGCATGAATATGATTTGATCATGTTTATTGCAATACGGTTATTCATTTAAGTTAGAGAATAATTGTTGTTCTGTTTACATGAATAAAACCTTATATGGTTACACACCCAATGAAAATGGTTCGTTGGATCTCGATCGTAGTGATACACATATTCATAATATTGAAGCCAAAATATGCAAAGTTAATAATGATAGTGCAACTTATTTGTGGCACTGCCGTTTAGGTCATATTGGTGTAAAGCGCATGAAGAAACTCCATGCTGATGGGCTTTGGAATCACTTGATTATGAATCACTTGATGCTTGCGAACCATGCCTTATGGGCAAGATGACTAAGACTCCGTTCTCCGGAACAATGGAGCGAGCAACTGACTTATTGGAAATAATACATACTGATGTATGCGATCCGATGAGTGTTGAGGTTTGCGGCGGGTATCATTATTTTCTGACCTTCACAGATGATTTGAGCAGATATGGGTATATCTACTTGATGAAACATAAGTCTGAAGCATTTGAAAAATTCAAAGAATTTCAGAGTGAAGTGGAAAATCATCGTGACAAGAAAATAAGGTTTCTACGATCTGATCGCGGAGACAAATATTTGAGTTACGAGTTTGGTCTTCAATTAAAACAATGTGGAATAGTTTCACAAATTCGTGCCACCTGGAACACCACAGCATAATGGTGTGTCCGAACGTCATAACCGTACTTTATTGGATATAGTGCAATCTATGATGTTTCTTACCGATTTACCACTATAGTTTTGGGGTTACGCATTAGAGACAGCTGCATTCACGTAAAAAAGGGCACCATCTAAATCCGTTTGAGATGACACCGTATGAATTGTGGTTTGGCAAGAAACCAAAGTTGTCGTTTCTTAAAGTTTGGGGTTGCGATGCTTATAAGAAAAAGTTTCATCCTGATAAGCTCAAACCCAAATCGGAGAAATGTGTCTTCATGGGATACCCAAAGGAGACAATTGGGTACACCTTCTATCACAGATCCGAAGGCAAGATATTCGTTGCTAAGAATGGATCCTTTCTAGAGAAGGAGTTTCTCTCGAAAGAAGTGAGTGGGAGGAAAGTAGAACTTGATGAGGTAACTGTACCTTCTCCCGAATTGGAAAGTAGTTCATCACTGAAATCAATTCCCGTGATGCTTACACCAATTAGTGAGGAAGTTAATGATGATGATCATGAAGCTTCGGATCAAGTTACTACCAAACCTCGTAGGTCAACCAGAGTGAGATCCGCACCAGAGTGGTACGGTAATCCTGTTTTGGAGGTCATGTTACTTGACCATGACGAACCTACGAACTATGAGGAAGCGATGGTGAGCCCAGATTCCGCAAAATGGCTTGAGGCCATGAAATCTGAGATGGGATCCATGTATGAGAACAAAGTGTGGACTTTGGTTGACTTGCCCGATGATCGGCAAGCCATAGAAAATAAATGGATCTTCAAGAGGAAGACGGACGCTGGTAGTAGTGTTACTATCTACAAAGCTAGAATTGTCGCAAAAGGTTTTCGACAAGTTCAAGGTGTTGACTACGATGAGAGTTTCTCACTCGTATCTATGCTTAAGTTTGTCCGAATCATGTTAGCAATTGCCGCATTTTATGAAATCTGGCAAATGGATAAACAAAACTGCATTCCTTAATGGATTTATTAAAGAAGAGTTGTATATGATACAACCAGAAGGTTTTGTCAATCCTAAAGGTGCTAACAAAATATGCAAGCTCCAACGATCCATCTATGGACTGGTGCAACAATCTCGGAGTTGGAATATACACTTTGATAAGTTGATCAAAGGATATAGTTTTATACAGACTTGCGGTGAAGCCTGTATTTACAAGAAAGTGAGTGGGAGCAGTACAGCATTTCTGATAAGTATATGTGAATGACATATTGTTGATCGGAAATAATGTAGAATTATTCTGCAAAGCATAAAGGAGTGTTTGAAAGGAGTTTTTCAAAGAAAGACCTCGGTGAAGCTGCTTACATATTGAGCATCAAAATCTATAGAGATAGATCAAGACGCTTGATAAGTTTTTCAATGAGTACATACCTTGACAAGATTTTGAAGTAGATCAAAATGGAACAGTCAAAGAAAGAGTTCTTGCCTGTGTTACAAGGTGTGAAATTGAGTAAGACTCAAAGCCCGACCACGGCAGAAGATAGAAAGAGAATGAAAGTCATTCCCTATGCCTTGGTCATAGGTTCTATAAAGTATGCCATGCTGTGTACCAGATCTATTGTATACCCTACACTGATTTTGGCAAGGGAGTACAATAGTGATCTAGGAGTAGATCACTAGACAGCGGTCAAAATTATCCTTAGTGGAATAAGGATATGTTTCTCGATCATGGAGGTGACAAAAAGGGTTCGTCGTAAAGGGTTACGTCGATGCAAATTTTGACACTGATCCAGATGACTCTAAGTCTCAATCTGGATACATATTGAAAGTGGGAGCAATTAGCTAGAGTAGCTCCGTGCAGAGCATTGTAGACAAAGAAATTTGCAAAATACTTACGGATCTGAATGTGACAGACCCGTTGACTAAAATTATCTGACAAGCAAAACATGATCACACCTTAGTACTCTTTGGGTGTTAATCACATAGCGATGTGAACTAGATTATTGACTCTAGTAAACCCTTTGGGTGTTGGTCACATGACGATTTGAACTATGGGTGTTAATCACATGGTGATGTGAACTATTGATGTTAAATCACATGGCAATGTGATCTAGATTATTGACTCTAGTGCAAGTGGGAGACTGAAGGAAATATGCCCTAGAGGCAATAATAAAGTTATTATTTATTTCCTTATATCATGATAAATGTTTATTATTCATGCTAGAATTGTATTAACCGGAAACATAATACTTGTGTGAATACATAGACAAACAGAGTGTCACTAGTATGCCTCTACTTGACTAGCTCGTTGATCAAAGATGGTTATGTTTCCTAGCCATAGACATAAGTTGTCATTTGATTAACGGGATCACATCATTAGGAGAATGATGTGATTGACTTGACCCATTCCGTTAGCTTAGCACTCGATCGTTTAGTATGTTGCTACTGCTTTCTTCATGACTTATACATGTTCCTATGACTATGAGATTATGCAACTCCCGTTTACCGGAGGAACACTTTGTGTGCTACCAAACGTCACAACGTAACTGGGTGATTATAAAGGTGCTCTACAGGTGTCTCCGAAGGTACTTGTTGGGTTGGCGTATTTCGAGATTAGGATTTGTCACTCCGATTGTCGGAGAGGTATCTCTGGGCCCTCTCGATAATGCACATCACTATAAGCCTTCCAAGCATTGTAACTAATGAGTTAGTTGCGAGATGATGTATTACGGAACGAGTAAAGAGACTTGCCGGTAACGAGATTGAACTAGGTATTGAGATACCGACGATCGAATCTCGGGCAAGTAACATACCGATGACAAAGGGAACAACGTATGTTGTTATGCGGTCTGACCGACAAAGATCTTCGTAGAATATGTGGGAGCCAATATGAGCATCGAGGTTCCACTATTGTTTATTGACCGGAGACGTGTCTCAGTCATGTCTACATAGTTCTCGAACTCGTAGAGTCCGCACGCTTAAAGTTCGATGACAGTTATATTATGAGTTTATGTGTTTTGATGTACCGAAGGAGTTCGGAGTCCCGGATGAGATCAGGGATATGACGAGGAGTCTCGAAATGGCCGAGACGTAAAGATCGATATATTGGACGACTATATTCGGACTTCGGAAAGGTTCCGAGTGGTTCGGGTATTTATCGGAGTACCGGAGAGTTACGGGAATTCGCCGGGGAGAAGTATTGGGCCTTATTGGGCCATACGGGAATAGAGGAGAGAGACCAAAAGGAAGGAGGCGCGCACCCCCCTCTCGTCCGAATTGGACAAGGGGTGCAGCCCCCTTTTCCTTCTCCCTCTCCCCATCTTTCCTTCTCTCCTACTCCAACAAGGAAAGGAGGAGTCCTACTCCCGGTGGGTGTAGGACTGCCCCCCTTGGCGCGCCCTCCTCCTAGGCCGGCCGCCTCCCCCTTGCTCCTTTATATACGGGGGCAGAGGGGCACCCCAAAGACACAACAATTGATCTCTTGATCTCTTAGCCGTGTGCTGTGCCCCCCTCCACCATAATCCACCTCGATAATATCGTAGCGGTGCTTACGCGAAGCCCTGCGTCGGTAGAACATCATCATCGTCACCACACCGTCGTGCTGACGGAACTCTCCCTCAAAGCTCGGCTGGATCGGAGTTCGAGGGACGTCATCGAGCTGAACGTGTGCTGAACTCGGAGGTGCCGTGCGTTCGGTACTTGATCGGTCGGATCGTGAAGACGTACGACTACATCAACCGCGTTGTGTTAACGCTTCCGCTTTCGGTCTACGAGGGTACGTGGACAACACTCTCCCCTCTCGTTGCTATGCATCACCATGATCTTGCGTGTGCGTAGGAAATTTTTTGAAATTACTACATTCCCCAACAAATACTACCCCTCAGGTGATTTGTTGGACTGTGGACTAAAGAAGGGACCATCATATGTTTGGCAGAGTATTTGGGTAGGGATGCAAACATTCAAGAAAGGATGCATTTCGAGGGTTGGCAATGGCATGAAAATTAATATATGGGAAGATTGTTGGATCCCTAGTAGTAATTCAAGGAAGATAATAACTGTGAGGGGCAACTATGTGCTCACAATGGTGAATGAACTCATAAACCCACTCACTAGGGACTGGGACGAGGAGCTGATACGAGACAATTTTTGGAATATAGGCGCAGATAGGATTCTGCGAAACCCGATCTTCCAGCATGAAACGGAGGACTTCGTTGCTTGGCATCTTACCAAGTCGGGTAATTTTTTCAGCACGCTCAGCTTATTATAAGCAATGGGAGGAATATCATGATTCAAGTAATATAAACCCTCACGGCATAAGGGGCTCCTTGGCACATCCAGTTTGGAGGAAACATTGGAGTTTGAAGGTACCAGGCAAAATAAAAAAAATCTTTGGACATGTCTTCATGATACACTCCCTTGCTGTTGTCTTTTAGCAAATAGGCACATATCTCGCTCAGCTCAATGTCGGATTTGCTCCACGCATGCTGAGGATATAGCTCATATGGAATTCAAATGCAACCAAGCACAGGACGTATGGAGGTGCCTTGGCGTACTCGAAATAATGGCTACAGTAGCTGCACCTGGACGTACAGGAGTAGAAATCAAGGAAATTTTTCTCTGTGACCAAGAACATAAGAAGCAATATATGAGCATTGTTGAACTACCAGAGCTGGTGGCGGTGACGATCTGGTATCTATGATGGCAGCAAAGACAAATTGTTAAGCATGAAGAGGTCCAAACACCAGTGCGGTCATGCCAATCCATCAGGCACTCTGTCTGAATTTTTTGTGTGCGGCCAGTAAAACTAGAGCGACACCAAGACTGAATCATTGGAGGAGGCCCCTAGTGTGTTAGTTGGCGCTTAATGTCGATGTTGCTTTCTCGGATGAGGACAACACTGGTGCAGGTGGAGCAATTATTCGTGACAGTAGTGGCCTTTTCGTAGCAGCTGCCATGGCGAAATTTGAACACATCGCGGATGTGGAGTCGGCTGAAGCGGCTGCTCTTGTTGAGGGATTAAAACTTGCCACCATTGTGGGATGCAATTCTATACTGGTTCAGATGGTCAATTTAATTGTGGTGGAAGCACTCTAGCAGAGTTCTGGGCACTCGATGATAGCAGCTCCGATACTAGATGAATGTAGATCATTGTTACATGATTACGGGAAGTTCTCGATAGAGCATTGTAGTCGTGAATCAAATATGGTAGCTCATGCGCTAGCTCAGTTTGGACGTGATGATCCACCAAATTTGTGGTCGGACTCACCTCCGATTTTTATTTCTGAACTATTAGCGGATGATGTAAGCATTGTTTAATTTTAATAAAGCAAGCCATGAAGGCCTTTTCCTAAAAAAAGAGCGGCACAGAGTCGCTGGCGACCAAAGAGTGCACGAAGGGACATCTCCAGGTGATACGACTTGGGGTTCGATCAGATTTTCATATTAACTTTGGTTAAACATTTTTAGGATGACTCTTAGCATTGTATTGCGAGACCACAAACCCCAGCCGCTGTCATAGGTCACCTTCACGACGCCCCCTTGGTCCTCCTCATCTCCCCTGTCTAGCGGTCTCGTCGGCGGCAAGAAGAGTGGGGACCCTGCATGTTTCATTTTTGTTTTCTTTAGGTTTTATTTCCCAGACGTCATTTGCAAGGTGGTGGTGGCCTTGGCATGTGGAATAAGGACTCTTTGTCCTCTCCCTACTAGATGATGCTTGATCAAACACCGGCGAAGTGTATGTGAGAGTTTGTGTCATTAGATTTGTTGGTTGTCTTCGAATCTTGACAGTTGGTGTTTCTATCAATGAGTGCAGTTTTGCTGGCTATTGGTGCAACAACTTCGACCTCTTCTTCCATATTGTTCTGGTAGGTGGTTCGGTTTTCTCCCACTCTATGGTCCGGTGGTGATGGATTGCAAGATTGTACTGCATGAGGTGATGCTCCAAACCAATGTTTCTTCAACGAGTTCTAGATCTTGTCTCGAATGTGGAGTGGCTATTGTGGTCTTTAAAGCCTGGTATGGCAAGAGCATTTCCATGTGTCCCTTTCATTTACCGTTGGTTCAGTGCAATTTTTAATCTCTGGCGGGTGCCGTACAATTGGAGGAAGAAGGGTAGTATGATTTTAAATGTAACTTTTTATGGTTGTGAAGTATCCAATTGTCTTTCCATTGTACTCGTTATTGTTTTTCTCAATAATTATCAGATTTAAGATGCCCTTGGGTGTCGTTCTTCTTAAAAAAAAGAGCATTGGCATTGATGGTGATTTTGTAGAGAAGGAAGGGTAACCATATTCTTTAGATAGGACCAGTTCTAGTGTATTTTGTTTGGAACATTTTCATATTTGATACAACATCATATATCAAATATCACAAAATACTATAATGAAGACTGTCCAATTTTTTCAAGACATTTATGGCCTAACTCGAGAGGAGAATCTGACCATTTGGATTTCATAGTAAACATAGATGGAACGTTTAGACAGATGCATTTTCTGTTCATACGGTAATATGATATTAATTGCTGCAGTTCAGGAAATCAACACAAGGTTATGAAATTCCGAAGATTTCAAATGGTTTCATTCCCACTGGAATGTAAAATAGTGTAAAACACATAACCAACATACTATACACTAAATTGACGTTTGACAACGTGGAACCAACATACACTGAATTTCTTTCATCTTCTTCCAGATGAATCATTTGGTAGTTTTCAATTTATTCTGGGACAAATTTCCTATACCTCGGCCTGATACGGTGCAGTTGGTCCGTCCAAATCATGCTCATCATTGCTATCGGCAACAGTTTTGTTTGGTTCCATAGTCTCGACATCATCTCTGCTGCCATCTTTAATGCTTGGTTTCTTCTAGCCACCAGATTTTCCTTGTTTTTTTGGAGGGGGCACTTATGGCATCCTTCTTTTGCTGTCCCCTGCAGCCCGGCTGGAATGTTGCCACCATCTTTCTTGGCTTCAAATTTTCATCATCTTCTCCTTCTACCCTTGCTTCCTTGGCATCACCATCCTCACTCACTTGCCCTGGGCTAGCCACTACCTTTTTGTCAGATTGGGTCCCAATCAGCTTCTGTAGTTGTGGCACATATATAGGCTGTAGTCTAATAGAGACAGAACAAATCAGAGGGTTAGATAGATTTAGGATGGTAGAAGGCGTGGTAGTGAAGTAGTGTTGCTCAACCTGCCACCAGCTGTTATGAATTCAATGTTCTTTCCTGCAATAACCAGAAATTGGATAAAACTAACAAGGAACAAATGACAACAAACTGGACCAAATAATTACTGAAATTCCGATAAATCCAACATAATTGTCACAGTTCATCGTACGAAATGCAAATCTACGATGAGTTCCGGTGGTGACCAATTTTTCTCAAATAACGGTTGAGACGTTGTTCAAGACTACCCCGTTTTTTTTGAAACTCATCATCGACTTCACCTGGCTTCTTGCCCCAGCGGTGATGGAACAACCATTCCACAGGAAAGTGATCACAGTCAACATCAACATCAAAAGCATATTTCACAACCTAATAATTTCTTGGGTCAAGACACAACTATTCTGCAAGGTAAATACAGTAGTACAGTAAAGTACAGTTACTCAAAACAATAAAAAGTTAGAGTAACCTCTTGGATGCTTTGGTGTATTGCTTCACAACTCTCCCTTGTTAGGCTTGAAGCAATCTGCAATGGATGGGTTTTCGATTAGAAAGAATAACATGAACTCTGTTACGACCAAGCAGCACTGAAACACAACAAGTGCAGAAGATGCAACAGTTCTATCTATTGAACACTAGCAGCTTTATCTATCAGGTGTGTTAATTAGGCAAAACTGTTAGGGATAAGATCAGATAGCTACAGGTCCATGGCATGGCTATTAATACCTTTTTAATATTAGTAGGAGATAAGCGAAGAATAACAAAATAAATTCCTAGTCCTTTCCCATCTTGTACAATCAGGCCTCAACAATCAAGCGCGACCGTCCAACCATTGGTCCTAGGACCCGTACATTTTTTAGAGAAAAGGCGCCGGCTGAACCCGAGGAGAGCTCGAACCTAGCCTGTCTTTGAATTAACTGTGACAGCCTGATTTTTGTTCCTTTCTTTTTCTTTTGTTTTTCTGAGGTTTTTGCTTGAGGTTTCTTTTTCCGTGGCTTCGTGGTCTGGAAGAAGATGCCCTCTTCTTTGTTTTCAGAGTGGCTTGTCATTCCCAAACCCTTCCCTAGACCCTGTCATTTTCATCCTAGCCCAAATCCCAATATTCTTTTCATTGGGAATATTCCTTTTCTATTAAAGGAATAACTCAAATTGCCCTAGGTTGTGAAGCAACATTTATTTCCATCACTCCTAAGATTCCCAAATAATTCTCATAAATTGTTTGGGTCATATCTTTCTCAAATATGGCAAAATATTTCATTTGTCATGTTTATCATCATGCTCAAATAATCCATTCCCTATTCTGCCCTAAATGGCACATTGTGAAGCAAGTGTTATTTTCCTTTTCCCAATTGACCTCAAGCTCCTTGGACACCTTTTCCTGTCCATATCATTGCCACATGCCAAAATACAACCTCATTTGCCTAGTGATTATTTAATTATTATTTTCCAAAGTTTCTATCCAGAAAGAAGCTTCCTGAAGGATGTGCAAGCTAGGCATATCCAAATGAGTTGCCATTTTGCATGATCCCTCATATCATCATATCATAGCCCTCCACCAAAGTAGAGCTCATGTCATGCCTCCATGAGAGCTCATCTTCAATTCTTTGATTCTGTCCAAAATTTCAGTTTGTGAAGCAAGTATATTTTATATTGCTCCATTATGGCTGCCAATTTTTCTAAGCCTTCTATTATCCATATAACTTACCTCCGCCCATTTTGGGAATGGTTCATAAAGCCATTATTCCTCTTGAATTTTTGCAAGTTTCTGTCCAGAATGAAGCTTTGTGAAGCAAGTGCCACTTTGGTATTTCCAAATGGCATGAAACTTTTACAGAAGCTTCATATCACCAAATAACCCTGCCATGTTCATTTTCAGCTCAATCCATCACTCTATGTGAGTGCTTCTTCCTGATCTTGTTTTTGGACCAATTTATGCAGTTGTTAAGCAACTGTAATAATCATTGAGCCAAACCCCTCCATAATTACCAGGACTATAGTACTTCCTAACCTAAATCTACCAGACAACTCATTTGCCTCTAATCTCACCTCAGTTGATCACTGTTTCATGATAAAGTTTACTGCAGTAAACTTCAGAGGGTGATTACCATTTAACCAGAGCGCTTTTAAACAAACTACCACCGTAGTTGAGACCTACCCTGGAAAGACTTACCACTAGACAACACGCTCCAGCTCATTTCCCCCGCTACATGCCAGTGCACGCGGTGACCGCGTTAATGCCAAGCCTGTGCGCGCGCTCTGCTGCCATTGGCCGCGCCCAGGATGGATTCTTGCTCGGGCCCCTCCTCCTCTCGTCGCCTCCGCGCACGTGACCGTGTCCAATGTCTTCCTCTCGTCGTCGCCATTCCCCTGGACCCCTCTCCCCCTCCGGCAGCTTGCTCACCGACGCAAACCGCCGTGTGCCCACGGGCGCACAGTGGCCGTTTGGATCTGTGCGTGCCCTGGCCGCTTCCTCCCCGTGCTTCGGCGTCGCCTCTGCCCCGTGAGGACCTCAACTGTGTCTCCCTCGTCGCCTGCCCCCGAGTTCATGCGCGTGCACACGCGTCCGCAGCGCCGGCCACGCGTCCGTGGCGACGCCAGCTCGCCTCCTCCTCCCTTGCCTATACAAGGCTGCCCGAGCACGTTTCTCCTCACTAATCGATCTCACGCACTCCTCTTCCCCTCCCCGTCCACTTCCCTGAGTCCCAGAGTTCCTCCTCGCCACCCATTGCCGCCTCGGCCATCGCCGGTTGCTGGCTACATTGGCACAAGCCCAAGCCCCTCCCTCTCTTCCTCCCCCACCTCGGCCCTCCCCTAGTACTCTATAGCCACTCCAGCGCTTCCTTTCCCTCCGCGGTGGCTCTGTTCTTCGAGTTCGCCAGAGCCCGAAGGCCTCGTCCGCCGGCGCCCGTGTTGCCATCGCCCTGGTCCACCCCGCCGTCCGTGGATGGGCCCTGGAGATACGCCGGAGTCCGCTGAGCCCGTCCATGTGCGGAGCCTCGCCGGAGATACCCTCTGGCTCCGGCAGGCCCTGTCGGGGCCGGCTCTGCCTCGGCCAGGCGCGGGCACGAGCGAGGAGAAGAAGGAGATGACGACCCCCCTGCCAGCTGGCCGCGGGCCCCGCGCGTCAGTCCCTCAACCGTTGACCCCCGCCGTCCACGTCAGATAAGTGGAAACGCGTTTCATCTAAATACGTTTCCGTTTAGTCAAAGTGTATTTCTGTCTTAGTTCGGTGGCAAATGCGTTTTCTTTATGAGAAAGCGTATTCTCATTTAACTACGGCTAGAAATATGTTTTCTCTGCTGTGAAAGCGTATTTTCTGAGAATGCATTTTCTGTTTTTCAGCTAAGGGGCCTGTTTGTAGAGTTATTTTCAGATTGGTCCCTGAACTTTGTCGGGCAAGAAGTTTTCGCTCGCAACTCCGTTTGAGGTGAATCCAAAGCCCACGTCTTCGTTTCGTCGAGCCCGTTCTGTTGGTCACCTTTTCACCATGCTTTGCCATTCTGAAAATGTCCATTTCTCCCTTGCGCTTAATCAGCCCCCTCCGAGAGAGAACGTTTTCCCGCAATTCTTTCCGCGAGCATCTCGCACTTCTTCCCGGTGATTTCTTCCACCCCAGGCAAGCCACACCCTCCATTTGCATGATTGCAATGCAGTGACATGGTTTCTTTATTTAAACTTGTTTAACCTATTGTTCTAGCTACTTGTGATTTGTTCATGGCATTTCTCGGAGTATTGTTTTGATCTTGCTATTGCCATGATATTGCTTGGAGTTCTAGGACTTATATTTTGATGATTATGTGGATGACATGTGCCTTTGGATTCTTAGTTGCTATTATGATTATTTCCATGATGGTATCTGTTATTATTTTGGAGTATTACTTTGGATGTCATGCTGCCTTTGGATTATTAGTGGTCAGTATGATTATTTTCATGATGCTAGTTGATGTTTTGTTGCATGGAGTATTATTTTTGGAGATGATGTTTACATGTGGATCTTAGCCGAATAGCTTTATTCTTGTTATTGGAGTAGTAGGATTATGGTTTTCGGATTCATCATGACAGTAGTGTTGTGCTACTCTTGGAGTATTTTGAGATGATGATATTATGCTTGGATTATTTGTTGGATATTGCTATGACTTCGATTCTTGGTTGATAGATGATATCGGAGTATCAGTCATTCCAGTTATATTTTTGGGGATAAATTTCGTCATTAAGTTGGTCAGGTGCCACCGAACCGGGCTTTCTCCAGTGCAACCACATTTGCCTTTATGGGAAGGCCCTAATGCGATGCTATTGTCATGCCTCTCGCCGGTGCCTCCAATGAGGGAAGGTTATGGGCGTGCGGTACCCTTGCCCGATAAGTAGACATAACATTGTGTGCCCGTAGTTGGTATTGAGAGCTCTTGTCCCCGTTTGGGATGGTTTATTGTTTTGGCCACGACGGTGGCCGTTGTGTCTTTGGTAGACACGGGGCCACCCAGGACTAGCCCAGTGGGGAGTGAGTCGGAGTGGCCGGGAGAGTGTCATGGCAGTAGATCGGTTTTGTCGGAACGCCGTTGGTCCACCTGAATGGGAGTGCGAGGCCATGGGTTCCGTGGAGTGGGTAAAGTGCGCTACCTCTGAAGAGTGTGTTTAATCTATCGATAGCCGCCTCCTCGGTCATGGGCATAAGTTCGTACTAGGTCACACCGTTCGATCAACACTCACTTGACAGAATGACTTATAGGTGATATATATATATATATATATATATATATATATATATATATATATATTGAGCAGTACAGATTGGCAGGATGTTGATGATGATGTTGGAGACAAAGTGTTGGTCATGGTTGTGATCGCCGGAAGGATCACAGGTTGAGACCAAGTGTTGGTCATGGTTGTGATCGCCGGAAAGATCACAGGTTGAGACCTAGTGTTGGTCATGGTAGTGATCACCGGAAAGATCACCGTTTGGTTTCGATCATGAGGTGATCGAGATGGTATATTGCTTGGCCGGTTAGCCAAGAGAGATATGGTTATGGAGAGCTGAGATGGTGGTTTATCAGTATTGTATCAGTTCATACCATGCTTAGTAGTTGCTGTCGTATCATGGTAGATGTTAATTTAATTAACCTGCTTAATGCTATGTTATTGTCTTGCCTTGATGTTTATGGTTGTTGTGAGCTTGCAAGTACATTCAATGTACTTACCTGGCGTGTCATGCCAGTTTGCAGGTCATGCCGGATTTGATTGCTTGCTTGTCGTGGTTTTCGTTCGTGCGAGCTAGATCGTGTCCCAGCCAGAGTCCCTGCAGAGTGGAGTTCACCACCTTCGTCGTTGTTCCGCTGCTAGAAGTATTCCGCTGCTACGAGTTGTTTCGCTGCTAGCATAGAGCAAGTGTAGTATCGCAGGCGAAGTGTCTCCGTGCTGATGTGCTTGTTTGTAACATCAGACCCTTGTATTATTATTCTTGTAATAAGAGCTGATTTGTTCTATGTCAAGTAGTGCCGTATTCCAGAGACTTGTCCTCGATCTCTGGGCTGGAATACGGGTCGTTCCGGTTTCTCTGGGCCGGGGTGCCACAGGCTTGGTATCAGAGCAGGACTGGCCGTAGGATGCCCTAGCCCGCGCGAACGTTAGAAAGCGGTAGTATAGACCCCAGTTGGTTTGTTACACTTGATTGTTGCATTTGTTTGTCGCATAGCATGTATATAGATTATTATTTTGTCACTAACGGTTAATCTTGTGAGTGTAGGTCATCGTTTTCGGTCCACCGCCTGCACCCTCCTTCTTAGCATGTGTGCTCTCTGGTGTTCGGCGTCATCTCTGTCCCAGCAGAGTGATGCCCTGGTACCCAGAGTTCCAGACACCATTTGCAGGAGTTATGCTCAGGTATCGCGTATATTTTTCCGCCACCCACCCATATTATTTTGGTGATAGACTTGTTTCTATCCTGAATCATGCCATCCAATCTCGTCCCTCTGGCAACCCTTACTGATCTTGGTTATTAGAAAAGGGCAATGCCAGCGAGCCTTGTTTTTTCCACCGCTACCCTACCCAGTCATTCTATTCTTTGGACGTGTACGAATCCCTTTCGTACGCTTTATGATAATGTGGCCGTGACTTTTGTGTCTCGCTACTTGATCGTCAAGTCCATCCTCACCTGTGTATCCATCCAGATACAGCCACTATTCAGCCAGTGCTTGGTGTAGCTTCGGTTACGCCAACTCCTTCCACACATGGATAAAAATTTTGTGCACACCGCCACAACATATTAGACCGTAATACCAGAGTTTTCGCGCGATTTGTGTGCTTAGGTGTGCATGCATATTATGGTGTGAGTAGCAGTAATATGTGATGATTGCTTGATTAATTATATTAGTAGAATGCTTGTGTGCTTTTGTTTTAGTCGTTTCTTTTGTTTCTTTCTTTGGGCCTTCAGTGTTACAAATTTTCCCCTATTAAAGTTGCTCGTCAGCCGACACCGGACCCGAAGAGTCAGCAAGAAATACATATAGTTGGAAACTCAGCTAAACAGAATAGAATTTTCAGCAGACTGCAGTGAAATTGAAAAATAGCTCGTCTGAATACAAAAGAAATCCTGGATGGAATGTCAGTACAAAGTTTGCATTAACGTGCACTCCTCACAACAGTATGGAATTCTCAGCCGACTGCATTCAGATTGGGGGATATCTGATCATGTTACTGAGTGTCAATTCTCTCTCAGCGTGCACTCCTCATAGCAGAAATGATCAAATCAGCAAGAAGATAAAATTGTGTGCAAGGTTGACAGAATATCATCAAAGGTATGGCTCAGATACAAGTTTAATTTTTCGTTGAGAATGATGTTGGAACCCGATGTACCTGGAAGCAAGCAAAAATATGGCATGTACTCAGAAAGAAGGATAGTCCTGCAAAACCCCATTTCATACAAGAAATCAATAACAAAAATATTAAGATGGTTATATATGTGGAAATCGGTCCGCATATCACAATAAGAAGCTTCTGGTGTAAGCAACACAATCTTCCCTCGCAAGATACCTGAGAAGCTTCCAAGGCAAGATTAATCTATCTTCCTCAGTACGATACATGGATGATTTCCTGTACAAGGTACTCTGCCTTCTTCAGTAAGCAACCGCAAAAGCTTCCGACATAAGGTACTGAGTCTTTCCCCAGCAAAGTCTTTAAGGGGGTAAGCATCGGAAGCACGATACCCAGTCTTCTTCAGCAAGTTGTTCGATGAAAGTTTCAAGCACAAGCCAGCCAATCTTCCTCAGTAAGACATTGGTACAAGGTAGTATGCTGTGAATTGACAACATATGGCAGTGAATCCCAAGAATCAGATCCGCAACATTTTGGTGAGAAGCAAGACTCAGTCAGAATACACATCTGTCTCGGGAACCAGATTCTCATATATATATATATATGCGGTGAGCATACCACCAAGATCTTACAAGTCACTCGGATGAGGATCTGACAACCATGTGAGGATGGTTAAGAGAAGAAAGCCAGTATACACCGCAGTGTGACAAAGGATTATGAGGATTGACGATATCAATGAGCTCAATACAAGTACCTGTGAACCTGGAAAATGATCCTGATGAGCCCTTGTCCCCTTTTTCTCGAATGACGGTACCACGCCTGTGATCTAAGCTGTTTTTAGCTATCCGGGGTGGACGCCGATTTTTATTTCTCTCTTCAACAACTGTCACGAGTTCTGAGCTGCTTTTCGGCTGTCTCGTACAGCTGTTGAGTTTCTTTTTGTGACAGTGGCCCTATAGCTGCTTTTTGGCTATTTTAGGGAGCTGCCACCTTCTTCTTATCAACCCGGTCTCATGTTCTGGGCTGCTTTTCAGCCGTCCTGAGCCGTGGTTAAGTTATTTCAGTAATGTCCCAGATCTGAGTTGTAAAGACCGTTCTGGTGGCTACTGATTTATTTGCCAATTTCTTGCAAAGGTTCGGATGATCATTTTCATGCGGTCCGAACTTGAGGGGTGTTGAACCTGCCATTTAATGGGGTAACCTGTCAGAAAAATGAGGATAAGCTACGATTGCCGAAAAATTGCACCGACAGTACCTATGGTGATACGAAGAAGCAATATGACCCAGCTCTCTTAGCCAAGGATCCATACCAATAAAACAATAATGAAGGAGCAAGACCAGTGATGTAGGTATGAAAATTGTTGCAAGGCCCGCGTGGTGCAGAACGACCGTCAGTCAAGTCTGCAGATATTATCATACAGGTCAAACTCTTATGCTAGCCACGACAGTCGACAATCAAATATTTGGTACGGATCCGATACTCAAGAGAGTGGAACCAGTTAAGATGATTCAGAAACTTCTGCGATAAGCCAGAATCTATCAGGAAAGAAGTTATGACCCAACTCACTGTTTGGAACCCGAAGGACCGGGATTTAGTGGAGAAACCCAATGCAAGGAGTTAGAGCTTGGGTGTCCACTAGAAAAATCTGATCACCAATTCATGAAAGATAGTCAGTGCCGGATGACACACCCAGTGGAAATCACTCTTGGATTTGTGAGACCGACATATATTTCAGTCGTGAGAATCAATCACAGTCAGCTAAGTCAACAGATCTGAAAAGAAATTGGAGCCTGTATAAGCATGAACAAGCAACGTAAGATCTGTCAGAATATGGATATATTAAAGCAAACCACCCCAGGGCCAGTCAGATAAAGATTTAGTGGGAACAAAAATAAGAAAAAGGATACCCGAGTTGGAAACGGTCTCCTTAAGTCGGTATCTTCATACTTGTTCCCTGAGCAACAAAATCTCGAGGACGAGATTTCTTTAAGGGGGTAAGGTTTGTGACAGCCTGATTTTTGGCCCTTTCTTTTTCTTTTGTTTTTCTGAGGTTTTTGCTTGAGTTTTCGTTTTATGTGGCTTCGTGGTCTGGAAACTGAAGAAGATGCCCTCTTCTTTGTTTCCAGAGTGGCTTGTCATTCCCAAACCCTTCCCTAGACCCTGTCATTTTCATCCTAGCCCAAATCCCAATATTCTTTTCATTAGGAATATTCCTTTTCTATTAAAGGAATAACTCAAATTGCCCTAGGTTGTGAAGCAACCTTTATTTCCATCACTCCTAAAATTCCCAAATAATTCTCATAAATTGTTTGGGTCATATCTTACTCAAATATGGCAAAATATTTCATTGTCATGTTTATCATCATGCTCAAATAATTCATTCCCTATTCTGCCCTAAATGGCAAATTGTGAAGCAAGTGCTATTTTCCTTTTCCCAATTGACCTCAAGCTCCTTGGACACCTTTTCCTGTCCATATAATTGCCACATGCCAAAATTCAACCTCATTTGCCTAGTAATTATTTAATTATGATTTTCCAAAGTTTCTATCCAGAAAGAAGCTTTGTGAAGGAGCTGCAAGCTAGGCATATCCAAATGAGTTGCCATTTTGCATGATCCCTCATATCATCATATCATAGCCCTCCACCAAAGTAGAGCTCATGTCATGCCTCCATGAGAGCTCATCTTCAATTCTTTGATTCTGTCCAAAATTTCAGTTTGTGAAGCAAGTATATTTTATATTGCTCCATTATGGCTGCGAATTTTTCTAGGCCTTCTATTATCCATATAACCTACCTCCACCCATTTTGGGAAAGGTTCATAAAGCCATTATTCCTCTAGAATTTTTGCAAGTTTCTGTCCAGAATGAAGCTTTGTGAAGCAAGTGCCACACTTTGGTATTTCCAAATGGCATGAATTTTTACAGAAGCTTCGTATCACCAAATAACCCTGCCATGTTCATTTTCAGCTCAATCCATCACTCTATGTGAGTGCTCCTTCCTGATCTTGTTTCTGGACCAATTTATGCAGTTGTTAAGCAACGGTAATAATCATTGAGCCAAACCCCTCCATAATTACCAGGACTATAGTACTTCCTAACCAAAATCTACCAGACAACTCATTTGCCTCTAATCTCACCTCAGTTGATCACTGTTTCATGATCAAGTTTACTGCAGTAAACTTCAGAGGATGATTACCATTTAACCAGAGCGCTTTTAATCAAACTACCACCGTAGTTGAGACCTATCCTAGAAGGACTTACCACTAGACAACACGCTCCAGCTCATTTCCCCCACTGCATGCCAGTGCATGCGGTGACCGCGTTAATGGCAAGCCTGTCCGCGCGCTCTGCTGCCGTTGGCCGCGCCCAGGATGGATTCTTGCTCGGGCCCCTCCTCCTCTCGTCGCCTCCGCGCGCGTGACCGTGTACAACGTCTTCCTCTCGTCGTCGCCGTTCCCCTAGACCCCTCTCCCCCTCCGGCAGCTTGCTCACCGACGCAAACCGCCGTGTGCCCACGGGCGCACAGTGGCCGTTTGGATTTGTGTGTGCCCTGGCCGCTTCCTCCCCGTGCTCCGGCGTCGCCTCTGCCCCGTGAGGACCTCAACTGTGTCTCCCTCGTCGCCAGCCCCCGAGTTCATGCGCGCACACACGCGTCCGCGGCGCCGGCCACGTGTCCGCGGCGACGCCAGCTCGCCTCCTCCTCCCTTGCCTATATAAGGCTTCCCCGAGCGCGTTTCTCCTCACTAATCGACATCACGCACTCCTCTTCCCCTCCCCGTCCACTTCCCCGAGTCCCGGAGTTCCTCCTCGCCACCCATTGCCGCCTCGGCCATCGCCGGTTGCCGACTACATTGGCACAAGCCCAAGCCCCTCCCTCTCTTCCTCCACCACCTTGGCCCGCCCCTAGTACTCTATAGCCACTCCAGTGCTTGCTTTCCCTCCCCGGTGGCTCTGTTCTTCGAGTTCGCCGGAGCCCGAAGGCCTCGTCCGCCGGCGCCCGTGTTGCCATCGCCCTGGTCCACCCCGCCATCCGTGGATGGGCCCTGGAGATACGCCGGAGTCCGCTGAGCCCGTCCATGTGCGGAGCCTCGCCGGAGATACCCTCTGGCTCCGGCAGGCCCTGTCGGGGCCGGCTCTGCCTCGGCCAAGCGCGGGCGCGAGCAAGGAGAAGAAGGAGACGACGACCCCCCTGCCAGCTGGCCGTGGGCCCTGCGCGTCAGCCCCTCAACCACTAACCCCGCCGTCCACGTCAGATAAGTGGAAACGCGTTTCGTCTAAATACGTTTTCGTTTAGTGAAAGCGTATTTCTGTCTTAGTTCGGTGGCAAATGCGTTTTCTTTATGAGAAAGCGTATTCTCATTTAACTACAGCTAGAAATACGTTTTCTCTGCTGTGAAAGCGTATTTTCTAAGAATGCGTTTTCTGTTTTTCAGCTAAGGGGCCTGTTTGTAGAGTTATTTTTACAGATTGGTCCCTGAACATCGTCGGGCTATAACTTTTCGCTCGCAACTCCGTTTGAGGTGAATCCAAAGCCCACGTCTTCATTTCGTCGAGCCTGTTCTGTTGGTCAACTTTTCACCATGTTTTGCCATTCTGAAAATGACCATTTTTCCCTTGCGCATAATCAGCCCCCTCCGAGAGAGAACGTTTTCCCGCAATTCTTTCCGCGAGCTTCTCGCACTTCTTCCCGGTGATTTCTTCCACCCCAGGCAAGCCACACCCTCCATTTGCATGATTGCAATGCAGTGACATGGTTTCTTTATTTAAACTTGTTTAACCTATTGTTCTAGCTACTTGTGATTTGTTCATGGCATTTCTCGGAGTATTGTTTTGATCTTGCTATTGCCATGATATTGCTTGGAGTTCTAGGACTTATATTTTGATGATTATGTGGATGACATGTGCCTTTGGATTCTTAGTTGCTATTATGATTATTTCCATGATGGTATCTGTTATTATTTTGGAGTATTACTTTGGATGTCATGCTGCCTTTGGATTATTAGTGGTCAGTATGATTATTTTCATGATGCTAGTTGATGTTCTATTGCTTGGAGTATTATTTTCGGAGATGATGTTTACATGTGGATCTTAGCCGAATAGCTTTATACTTGTTATTGGAGTAGTACGATTATGGTTTTCAGATTCATCATGACAGTAGTGTTGTGCTACTCTTGGAGTATTTTGAGATGATGATATTATGCTTGGATTATTTGTTGGATATTGCTATGACTTGGATTCTAGGTTGATAGATGATATCGGAGTATCAGTCATTCCAGTTATTTTTTTGGGGATAAATTTCGTCATTAAGTTGGTCAGGTGCCACCGAACCGGGCTTTCTCTAGTGCAACCACATTTGCCTTTATGGGAAGGCCCTAATGCGATGCTATTGTCATGCCTCTCGTCGGTGAATCCAACGAGGGAAGGTTATGGGCGTGCGGTACCCTGGCCCGGTAAGCAGACATAACCTTGTGTGCCCTTTGTTGGTATTGAGAGCTCTTGTCCCCGTTTGGGACGGTTTATTGTTTTGGCCACGACGGTGGCCGTTGTGTCTTTGGTAGACATGGGGCCACCCAGGACTAGCCCAGTGGGGAGTGAGTCGGAGTGGCCGGGAGAGTGTCATGGCAGTAGATCGGTTTTGTCGGAACGTCGTTGGTCCACCCGAATGGGAGTGCGAGGCCATGGGTTCCGTGGTGTGGGTAAAGTGCGCTACCTCTGCAAAGTGTGTTTAATCTATCGATAGCCGCGTCCTAGGTCATGGGCATAAGTTCGTACTAGGTCACACCGTTCGATCAACCTGTTGATATTTTGAGCATTACAGATTGGCGGGATGTTGATGATGATGTTGGAGACCAAGTGTTGGTCATGGTTGTGATCGCCGGAAAGATCACAGGTTCAGACCAAGTGTTGGTCATGGTTGTGATCGCCGGAAAGATCACAGGTTGAGACCTAGTGTTGGTCATGGTAGTGATCACCGGAAAGATCACCGTTTGGTTTCGATCATGAGGTGATCGAGATGGTATATTGCTTGGCCGGTTAGCCAAGAGAGATATGGTTATGGAGAGCTGAGATGGTGATTTATCAGTATTGTATCAGTTCATACCATGCTTAGTAGTTGCTGTCGTATCATGGTAGATGTTAATTTAATTAACCTGCTTAATGCTATGTTATTGTCTTGCCTTGATGTTTATGGTTGTTGTGAGCTTGCAAGTACATTCAATGTACTTACCTGGCGTGTCATGCCAGTTTGCAGGTCATGCCGGATTTGATTGCTTGCTTGTCGTGGTTTTCGTTCGTGCGAGCTAGATCGTGTCCCAGCCAGAGTCCCTGCGGAGTGGAGTTCACCACCTTCGTCGTTGTTCCGCTGCTAGAAGTATTCCGCTGCTACGAGTTGTTTCGCTGCTAGCATAGAGCAAGTGTAGTATCGCAGGCGTAGTGTCGCCGTGCTGATGTGCTTCTTTTTAACGTCAGACCCTTGTATTATTATTCTTGTAATAAGAGTTGATTTGTTCTATGTCAAGCAGTGTCGTATTCCAGAGACTTCTCCTCGATCTCTGGGCTGGAATACGGGGCGTTCCGGTTTCTCTGAGCCGGGGTGCCACATTAACAAAGCCATCAACCGGCCAGGATTACAAGGGCACCACATTACAAAGGGTGTGAATGCAAAGCAAAGCAGAAAGAAGATACAAGGTGCTAGGCAAAACAGCACAATGGCAACACCAGAGCACACCGTTACCGATGACCAGCACTACGCCTACACCAAGTAGCCAACTAAGTGCTCGGGAGGAGGTACACGACATGCAAGCATTGAGCGCCGACTACATCCACGGACATACTTTGGCAACACTTGAACTGTCTCCACCATTGCAAAGGGCCACTACCCTTTCACCCAGGCTCAACGGGTGCCGCACTGGTGCCCAGCTCAAGGTGACCGAGCTGCCATAGGAGAAGCGGACAGCGCTGACCCACGAGCAACGAAAGACCAACCAGATGAGAAGCAAAGTCGGCAGAGGCAGCATAGAGCACGGGACGTGAGCTGTCGGACGAAGGCGCGCAACCATGAAGAAGACAGAAGAAGCATCACAACGCATGGGCGGGGCCAAGCAGGATGCAGCAGGAAAACCAGGCCGTCATGCTTCGGAACCGAGACACCGACCGCTCCACCACTAAGAGCAAATCCCGACCGCCGCCTTCAAAAAGGAGCACTCCACCGAGGTGCTGTCGACGCCCAGACCAAGGGAGAACCAACTTTCGCCGGAGCTGAGTGAGGAGCCGGGAGGGGGAGGGTCCACCCCCAATGGCTCCAAGGAGGGATTGGCGCCAAAGACGTCGACTTTGGGGGGCCGCCGCCCCGGCCAGGGGTTTCTCCTGGAACCACACCCAAACACCAGATCCGGCCATGTGGCACCATGGGACGAGGAACGCTGCCACCAGGGACCAACGCCGGCACGGATCGGAGCAGATCGGGCCAGCACCAAAGCTCCACCATGGTGCCCGGCGAACTGCGAGGAGCCACCGCTGCGCCGTCGACCGCGACCTCCACGCTGCCCACACAGTCGTGGGAGGCCGCGCGCCGCCCAGGCCAAACCGCGCGCCATCGACCGGGGCCGCAGCCCTCCATCCGAGGAGGAAGCGTCAGATCCCCACCACCACCTCCATCGGGGCCGCGCGCCAACGCCAGGCGCCCCTCTAGCAGGAGGGAGGGGGAGGGGTAACCGCGGTGGCGGCGCTAGCACTAGTAGAAAAAGGCCCATTTGTCCCGGTTCCAGATGCCCATTTGTCCCGGTTCGCCTATGAACAGGGACAGATGGGGCTCCACGTGGCCGTTGCGGCTTGCCTAGGCAGGATGGCCTTTTGTCCCGGTTGGTAGCACCAACCGGGAACAAAAAGCATCCACGCGTCAGCAGTTCAGGGGCTGGGGTTTTTGTTTTTGTTTTTGAAAGGGGGGGGGGGTTGGGCTTTTTGGGGGTTTTGTAGGGTTAGTTTAGGGGTTTCATATATTGTTTTAGCTAGGTAATAGAGAGAAGTGACCTCTCTTATCTCCGTGCTTGGTCGACGCTACGTACTATACGTATAGAGAGAACTCGCGACACGCTAGCTAGTAAGGAAATGAAGGAAACCATTAAGTATACAAGATCGTCATGAACATATATATACAGAGAGAAGTGATCGACCTCCTCCTTCTCTGAGAGATTGGTCGAACAACAAGTTTTTGTATATCTATCTAACGCTACTAGCTACATATATACAATATAAGATCTCTTACAATCCCTAACATCTGAAGTCAAGTTCCACATGGTATTCTCCTGCTATATTGATGACGTGGTCAAGAAAGAATCCCACCAATTCCTCTTGAATTGCATTTATGCGATCTTGTGGTAGGAGTTCATCCCGCATCTGCCACATCTAATTTGAAGAAGGGGGTCAATACATATATATGAATGAAACTCAACACAAATGATGGTAATAAAATAAAATTGTGAATATTATTTCTTACGCACTTCATAATCTTTTTTAGAGTAGCCCCGCTCACAGGTCGTGTGGCGGATGAACTCGCAAATGTCGTATCCACAAAAATCATTCCCGCCTTCCTGCCACAACCACTTTACAAGAAATAGAGGTCAATCAAACTAATAAGCAAGCATGCTAAGTGGTATTGATGAAACTAGCTAGAATCAATGGGAGATGCGTAGAACTAGCTAGTAGTACTTACTTTCGGGTGTGTAAATCGCAGCTCCCCCGACAGTCCCGGAGCTTCTGCGGTGAACTCTTGCCAAACCCTTCCAGACAAAGAAAACAATTACTTGATATCAGGAAATGAACAAAGTTGTCGATATGGTGCGATAATGATCGATTGAACTTACTTCTCGAGCATTTTAGTCATGGCCGCATACTCCCCGAGATCTTTTCGTCTCGAGTCTATCGGTTACTAGTCCCTGCTCAAGCTTAATCTCTAGGAGAATAAAGTGGAAGCTGCGCACGCATGCATAACTCATCAATTACATTACTATAACCTCGAGTAATAAGGGAAACCGAATATGCACAAGATAGTAACACTCACTTGAAGTTGTAAGGAAAGAGTATTTTATCTTTGTTTTGATTTTGAAGCAACGATTGTAGCAAGTTGGCCTTGGTTTCTTTGGCATTATATTTAACCGTCCATTCATCTATGAGATTTGTGTTAATGAACCCAATATCATAGATTTGTGTTTTTCTGCATTCGATGATCTGCATAATATACTGAGGATAATTATATATACATGCAATGAAAGAGCTGAGCTATATATAGAGACTTAATTACAAAAGTAGTACTTACTGGCAGTAGCAAGTGACTATTATTTTATCAAGGGCCTTTTGATTGAAAACCTGGAAGAACTCCTCAAATGGAACAGACAACAGATCAATTCCAACGAGGTCGTGCTCCTCTTTAACTCTCAGCGTCATACTATCCTTCCCAGACTCGCTACAGGTGTCCATGTACCACTCATGGAATCTTCGCATCATCGTTGTTAGAGGAGGATGACCAGGTTTCACGAGAGGCTTCGCGTACCGATATTTGAATTCGTCCACCTCCATTGTATCAAAATGTGCATCTTCTGGCAGGTAATCTGCAGGATTGGTACCGGGCACCATCCCCGGATGATTAGCGACGATATTGCTAGACACCTTGAGCGGGGGGCCACGATTGGTTCACTTGTTCGCCGAGCTGGGGAATTTTTTCCCACTTCTTCGTTCTGCTAACCTTCGATCACTGCAAGTACTTCCCGACCGCTCCGCTTCCTTATATGTCCTTTCAATAATGCGCTCATAGTTGGTTTGCGGCGGTGGCGGTGGTGGTTGCTTCAGGGCATCCAAAGTGCACTCCAACTTCACCGGATTTATCTTCTCCTCCGGAGGTTGATGTTTCTTTGCAAAAAAAGTCCTTCACTTGGGCTTTACAGATCTTCGTTTTTTCCTCCTCGGTCATCTCGTATGGTAACTTCTCTAGAGACTTGAGAGATGGACCGAATCTATATTGACTCCCGCCTCTGGTTGTACTACTAGACGCCGGAGCGGCGGCGTCTCTCTTCTGTTGCTGCCGATGAGTAGTAGAAGGAGGTGGAGTGCTCCGACTCGCCGGAGCAGCCAGAGCGGCGGCTTCTGTCTTCCGCCGTTGCTGACGAGGCGGAGGAGGAGGTGGGCTGCTCGGACGCGCTGGAGCAGGAGGAGAAGGAGGCGGAGTCCCTCCCTCACGCGCCGGAGCAGCCGGAGAAGGAGGTGGAGTGCCCTGATCACTGTCGGAGGAGGAGGAGGAGGCGGAGTGCCCTGACTCACCGGAGGCAGAGGCGTCCAATTCGGAAGCTTGATGTGCTCCTTCCGCCATGGACATGGAGTCTTCAGCGCAAGACCCAGCTGAGTATCCCCTTCACCTGTAGGGTAGTCAAGCTCGAGCTCCTCAAATCCCTCTGTTACTTCATCCACCATCACAACATCATAGGCTTGTGGAATCGGACGGCATTGAAAAGTTACGTCGGGTTCAGGAGGTGCAACAGAGCCGACAGCCGCCTTGACTTTGAGGTGCTGCCATTGCGTCATAAGCTAGCAATGCTGAGCCTCCGTGATAGCATGCACAAGGTAGCTAGGAGCCGTGAAGTCAGGCTGCTGAACGAGCTCGGTGGAAGCCACTCTGCTTCTCCGCTGAGATGGTGGGGTAGCTTTGGGGGTAGCTCCGGCACCTCGCTGGCTCTCAACTTGTTCCTCTAGCTTTTGTACCCTTGCATTCAGCTTCTGCAGTTCGCTCCGCTCCGGTTTCCTCTTCCTCTGCTCTAGATTCCTCTTCCTCCACGGGGGCATAGGTCCCGGTTCGTGAGGCCAGGGGGGCGGCCAGGCCTTGTGGGGTATTGGTTCCGGTTTGTCTGGATCCTTTGGTCCCGGTTCCAGACATGAACCGGGACCAATGGGTCTTGCTCCTGGCCCACAACCATTGGTCCTGGTTCGTGGCTGCTACCTCTTGAGCACTGCGTTGGTTTTCCCTTGAAGAGGAAAGGGTGATGCAGCAAAGTAGCGTAAGTATTTCCCTCAGTTTTTGAGAACCAAGGTATCAAGCCAGTAGGAGGCTACGCGCGAGTCCCTCGCAACTACACAAAACAAATAAATCCTCGCAACCAACGCGATAAGGGGTTGTCAATCCCTACACGGTCACTTATGAGAGTGATATCTGATAGATATGATAGGATAATATTTTTGGTATTTTTGTGATAAAGATGCAAAGTAAAATAAAAGCAAAGTAAAAAAGCAAAGGAAATAACTAAGTATTGGATGATTAATATGATGAAGATAGACCCGGGGGCCATAGGTTTCACTAGTGGCTTCTCTCGAGAGCATAAGTATTTTACGGTGGGTGAACAAATTACTGTTGAGCAATTGACAGAATTGAGCATAGTTATGAGAATATCTAGGTATGATCATGTATATAGGCATCACGTCCGAGACAAGTAGACCGACTCCTGCCTGCATCTACTACTATTACTCCACTCATCGACCGCTATCCAGCATGCATCTAGAGTATTAAGTTCATAAAAACAGAGTAACGCCTTAAGCAAGATGACATGATGTAGAGGGGTAAATTCATGCAATATGATAAAAAAACCATCTTGTTATCCTCGATGGCAACAATACAATATGTGCCTTGCTGCCCCGACTGTCACTGGGAAAGGACACCGCAAGATTGAACACAAAGCTAAGAACTTCTCCCATTGCAAGAAAGATCAATCTAGTAGGCCAAACCAAACTAATAATTCGAAGAGACTTGCAAAGATAACCAATCATACAGAAAATAATTCAGAGAAGATTCAAATATTGTTCATAGATAAACTTGATCATAAACCCACAATTCATCGGTATCAACAAACACACCGCAAAAGAAGATTACATCGAATAGATCTCCACAAGAGAGGGGAGAACATTGTATTGAGATCCAAAAATAGAGAAGAAGCCATCTAGCTAATAACTATGGACCCGAAGGTCTGAGGTAAACTACTCACACTTCATCGGAGGGGCTATGGTGATGATGTAGAAGCCCTCCGTGATCGATGCCCCCTCCGACGGAGCTCCGGAACAGGCCCCAACATGGGATCTCGTGGGTACAGAAGGTTGCGGTGGTGGAATTAGCTTTTTGGCTCCGTATCTGATCGTTTGGGGGTACGTAGGTATATATAGGAGGAAGGAGTATGTCGATGGAGCAACAGGGGGCCCACGAGGGTGGAGGGCGCGCCCTGGGGGGGTAGCCGCGCCCCCCAACCTCGTGGCCTCCTCCTTTATTTCTTGACATAGGGTCCAAGTCTCCTGGATCTTGTTCGTTCTGAAAATCACGTTCCCGAAGGATTCATTCCGTTTGAACTCCGTTTGATATTCCTTTTCTGCGAAACTCTGAAATAGGCAAAAAACAGCAATTCTGGGCTGGGCCTCCGGTTAATAGGTTAGTCCCAAAAATAATATAAAAGTGGATAATAAAGCCCAATAATGTCCAAAATAGTAGATAATATAGCACGGAGCAATCAAAAATTATAGATACGTTGGAGACGTATCCAGCATCCCCAAGCTTAATTCCTGCTCGTCCTCGAGTAGGTAAATGATAAAAACAGAATTTTTGATGCGGAGTGCTACTTGGCATAATTTCAATGTAATTCTTCTTAATTGTGGTATGAATATTCAGATCCGAAGGATTCAAGACAAAAGTTTAATGTTGACATAAAAATAATAATACTTCAAGCATACTAACAAAGCAATTATGTCTTCTCAAAATAACATGGCCAAAGAAAGTTATCCCTACAAAATCATATAGTCTGGCTATGCTCTATCTTCACCACACAAAATATTTAAATCATGCACAACCCCGATGACAAGCCAAGCAATTCTTTAATATTTTTTACGTTCTCAAACTTTTTCAATCTTCACGCAATACATGAGCGTGAGCCATGGACATAGCACTATATGTGGAATAGAATGGTGGTTGTGGAGAAGACAAAAAGGGAGAAGATAGTCTCACATCAACTAAGCGTATCAACGGGCTATGGAGATGCCCATCAATAGATATCAATGTGAGTGAGTAGGGATTGCCATGCAACGGATGCACTTAGAGCTATAAGTATATGAAAGCTCAACAAAAGAAACTAAGTGGGTGTGCATCCAACTCGCTTGCTCACGAAGACCTAGGGCATTTTGAGGAAGCCCATCATTGGAATATACAAGCCAAGTTCTATAATGAAAAATTCCCACTAGTATATGAACGTGACAAAATGAGAGACTCTCTATCATGAAGATCATGGTGCTACTTTGAAGCACAAGTGTGGTAAAAGGATAGTAACATTGTCCCTTCTCTCTTTTTCTCTCATTTTTTTTATTTGGGCCTTTTCTCTCTCTTTTTTATGGCCTCTTTTTTCTTTTTTTTTCTTTTTTCTTTTTTCGTCCGGAGTCTCATCCCGACTTGTGGGGGAATCATAGTCTCCATTATCCTTTTCCTCACTTGGGACAATGCTCTAAAAATGAAGATCATCACACTTTTATTTTCTTACAACTCAACAATTACAACTCGATACTTAGAACAAAATATGACTCGATATGAATGCCTCCGGTGGTGTACCGGGATATGCAATGAATCAAGAGTGACATGTATGGAAGAATTATGAACGATGGCTTTGCCACAAATACGATGTCAACTACATGATCATGCAAAGCAATATGACAATGATGGAGCGTGTCATAATAAACGGAACAGTGGAAAGTTGCATGGCAATATATCTCGGAATGGCTATGGAAATGCCATGATAGGTAGGTATGGTGGCTGTTTTGAGGAAGGTTTATGGTGGGTGTATGATACCGACGAAAAGTGTGCGGTATTAGAGAGGCTAGCAATGGTGGAAGGAAGAAAGTGCGTATAATCCATGGACTCAACATTAGCGATAAAGAACTCATATACTTATTGCAAAAATCTACAAGTTATCAAAGCAAAGTATTATGCGCATGCTCCTAGGGGGATAGATTGGTAGGAAAATACCATCGCTCGTCCCCGACCGCCACTCATAAGGAAGACAATCAATAAATAAATTATGCTCCGACTTCATCACATAACGGTTCACCATACGTGCATGCTACGGGAATCACAAACTTTAACACAAGTCTCTCTCAAATTCACAACTACTCAACTAGCATGACTCTAATATCACCATCTTTATATCTCAAAACAATTATCAAGCATCAAACTTTTCTTAGTATTCAACACACTCATAAGAAAGTTTTTACTAATCTTGAATACCAAGCATATTAGGATTATTTAAACAAATTACCATGCTATTTAAGACTCTCAAAATAATCTAAGTGAAGCATAAGAGATCATTAGTTTCTATAAAACAAATCCACCACCGTGCTCTAAAAGATATAAATGAAGCACTAGAGCAAAACTATATAACTCAAAAGATATAAGCGAAGCACATAGAGTATTCTAACAAATTCCAAATCATATATGGCTCTCTCAAAAGGTGTGTACAGCAAGGATGATTGTGGTAAACTAAAAAGCAAAGACTCAAATCATACAAGACGCTCCAAGCAAAACACATATCATGTAGTGAATAAAAATATAGCTCCAAGTAAAGTTACTCATGGAAGTATACGAAAGAGGGGATGCCTTCCAGGGCATCCCCAAGCTTTGGCTTTTTGGTGTCCTTAGATTATCTTGGGGGTGCCATGGGAATCCCCAAGATTAGGCTCTTGCCACTCCTTGTTCCATAATCCATCTAATCTTTCACCCAAAACTTGAAAACTTCACAACACAAAACTCAACAGAAAATCTCGTGAGCTCCGTTAGCGAAAGAAAACAAAAGACCACTTCAAGGTACTGTAATGAACTCATTCTTTATTTATATTGGTATTAAACCTACTGTATTCCAACTTCTCTATGGTTTATAAACTATTTTACTAGCCATAGATTCATCAAAATAAGCAAACAACACACGAAAAACAGAATATGTCAAGAACAGAACAGTCTGTAGTAATCTGTAACTAACGCAAACTTCTGGAACTTCACAAAATCAGCCAAAATAGTACGACCTAGACAATTTGTTTATTGATCAGCAGCAATTGGAATCCGTATTTTATCACGTTCTGGTGATTTTTAACAATTGTTTTCGTGAACAGAAAGTTTCTGGCAATTTCTGCAAGATCAAATAACTATCATCCAAGAAGATCCTATAGGTTCAACTTGGCACAAACACTAATTAAAACATAAAAACACATCTAACCAGAGGCTAGAACAAATATTTATTCCTAAACAGAAGCAAAAAGCAAAAAACTAAAAATAAAATTGGGTTGCCTCCCAACAAGCGCTATCGTTTAACGCCCCTAGCTAGGCATAGAAGCAAGGATAGATCTAGGTATTGCCATCTTTGGTAGGAAATCCATAAGTGGCTCTCATGATAGATTCATATGGCAATTTTATTTTCTTCCTAGGGAAGTGTTCCATGCCTTTCTTTAATGGAAATTGGAATCTAATATTCCCTTCCTTCATATCAATAATTGCACCAATCGTTCTAAGGAAAGGTCTACCAAGAATAATAGGACATGAAGGATTGCAATCTATATCGAGAACAATAAAATCTACGGGAACATAGTTCCTATTTGCAACAATAAGAACATCATTAATTCTTCCCATAGGTTTCTTAATAATGGAATCCGCAAGGTGCAAGTTTAGAGAGCAATCATCAAAATCACGGAAATCTAGCAAATCGCACAAAGTTTTGAGGATAGTGGAAACACTAGCACCCAAATCACATAAAGAATAGAACTCATGATCCTTAATCTTAATTTTAATAGTAGGTTCCCACTCATCATAAAGTTTACTAGGGATAGAAACTTCCAACTCAAGTTTTTCTTCATAAGATTGCATCAAGGCATCAACGATATGTTTGGTAAAAGCTTTATTTTGACTATAAGCATGAGGAGAATTTAGCACGGATTGCAACAAGGAAATACAATCTATCAAAGAAAAATTATCATAATTAAATTCCTTGAAATCCAAAATAGTGGTTTTATTAACATCTAATGTTTTGATTTCTTCAATCCCACTTTTATCAATTTTAGCATCAAGATCTAAAAACTCCGAATTTTTAGAACGCCTTCTAGGTAAAGGTGGATCATATTCAGTCTCATCATTATCAAGATTCATATTGCAAAACAAGGATTTAATAGGAGACACATCAATAACTTTTAGATCTTCATCTTTATTTTCATAGAAATTTGAAGAACACGCTTTCATAAAGCAATCTTTCTTAGCACGCATCCTAGCGGTTCTTTCTTTGCACTCATCAATGGAAATTCTCATGGCATTGAGAGACTCATTGATATCATGCTTAGGAGGAATAGATCTAAGTTTTAAAAAATCAACATCAAGAGAAATTCTATCAACGTTCCTAGCCAATTCATCAACTTTAAGCAATTTCTCTTCAAGCAAAGCATTGAAATTCTTTTGTGAATTCATAAACTCTTTAACACTAGTGTCAAATTCAGAGGGCATCTTATTAAAATTTCCATAAGAGTTGTTGTAGGAATTACCATAATTATTAGAGGAATTGCTAGGATAAGGCCTTGGATTAAAGTTTCCTCTATACGCGTTGTTACCAAAATTATTCCTACCAACAAAATTCACATCCATAGATTCATTATTATTCTCAATCAAAGTAGACAAAGGCATATCATTAGGATCGGAAGAAACACTCTTAGTAGCAAATAATTTCATAAGTTCATCCAACTTTCCACTCAAAACATTAATTTCTTCTATCGCATGCACTTCTTTATTAGTAGATCTTTCAGTGTGCCATTGAGAATAATTAACCATAATATTATCTAGGAGTTTAGTTGCTTCTCCTAAAGTGATTTCCATAAAAGTGCCTCCCGCGGCCGAATCTAAAAGATTTCTAGAAGCAAAATTCAATCCGGCATAAAAGTTTTGTATAATCATCCATAAATTCAAACCATCAGTAGGGCAATTACGTATCATTAATTTCATCCTCTCCCAAGCTTGTGCAACATGTTCATAATCAAGTTGCTTAAAATTCATAATATCGTTTCTAAGAGAGATGATCTTAGCGGGAGGAAAATATTTAGAGATAAAAGCATCTTTGCACTTATTCCATTAATCAATACTATTTTTAAGCAAAGACGAAAACCAAGCTTTAGCACGATCTCTAAGCGAAAAAGGAAATAGCTTCAATTTAACAATATCATTGTCCACATCTTTCTTCTTTTGCATATCACACAAATCAACGAAGCTATTTAGATGAGTAGCGGCATCTTCACTAGGAAGGCCGGCGAATTGATCTTTCATGACAAGATTCAACAAAGCAACATTGATTTCACAAGATTCGGTATTTGTAAGAGGAGCAATCGGAGTGCTAAGTAAATCATTATTGTTAGTATTGGTAAAGTCGCATGATTTGGTATTATCTTGAGCCATCTTGACAAACAAGCAATCCAACACACGAGCAAACAAAAAGCAAGCGAAAAACAGGCGAATGAAAAAGAGAGGGCGAATAAAACGGCAAGGGTGAAGTGGGGGATAGGAAAACGAGAGGCAAATGGCAAATAATGTAGTGCGGGAGATAAGGGTTTGTGATGGGTACTTGGTATGTTGACTTTAGCGTAGACCTCCCCGGCAACGGCGCCAGAAATCCTTCTTGCTACCTCTTAAGCACTGCGTTGGTTTTCCCTTGAAGAGGGAAGGGTGATGCAGCAAAGTAGCGTAAGTATGTCCCTCAGTTTTTGAGAACCAAGGTATCAATCGAGTAGGAGGCTACGCGCGAGTCCCTCGCACCTACACAAAACAAATAAATCCTCGGAACCAACGCGATAAGGGGTTGTCAATCCCCACACGGTCACTTACGAGAGTGAGATCTGATAGATATGATAGGATAATATTTTTGGTATTTTTGTGATAAAGATGCAACGTAAAATAAAAGCAAAGGAAATAACTAAGTATTGGAAGATTAATATGATGAAGATAGACCCGGGGGCCATAGGTTTCACTAGTGGCTTCTCTCGAGAGCATAAGTATTTTACGGTGGGTGAACAAATTACTGTTGAGCAATTGACAGAATTGAGCATAGTTATGAGAATATCTAGGTATGATCATGTATATAGGCATCACGTCCGAGACAAGTAGACCGACTCCTGCCTGCATCTACTACTATTACTCCACTCATCGACCGTTATCCAGCATGCATCTAGAGTATTAAGTTCATAAAAACAGAGTAACGCCTTAACCAAGATGACATGATGTAGATGGATAAATTCATGCAATATGATAAAAAAACCATCTTGTTATCCTCGATGGCAACAATACAATACGTGCCTTGCTGCCCCTACTGTCACTGGGAAAGGACACCGCAAGATTGAACCCAAAGCTAGGCACTTCTCCCATTGCAAGAAAGATCAATCTAGTAGGCCAAACCAAACTAATAATTCGAAGAGACTTGCAAAGATAACCAATCATACATAAAAGAATTCAGAGAAGATTCAAATATTGTTCATAGATAAACTTGATCATAAACCCACAATTCATCGGTCTCAACAAACACACCGCAAAAGAAGATTACATCGAATAGATCTCCACAAGAGAGGGGGAGAACATTGTATTGAGATCCAAAAAGAGAGAAGAAGCCATCTAGCTAATAACTATGGACCCGAAGGTCTGAGGTAAACTACTCACACTTCATCGGAGGGGCTATGGTGATGATGTAGAAGCCCTCCGTTATCGATGCCCCATCCGGCAGAGCTCCGGAACAGGCCCCAAGATGGGATCTCATGGGTACAGAAGGTTGCGGCGATGGAATTCGCTTTTTGGCTCCGTATCTGATCGTTTGGGGGTACATAGGTATATATAGGAGGAAGGAGTACATCGGTGGATCAATAGGGGGCCCACGAGGGTGGAGGGCGCGCCCCCCTACCTCGTGGCCTCCTCCTTTATTTCTTGACGTAGGGTCCAAGTCTCCTAGATCTTGTTCGTTCTGAAAATCACGTTCCCGAAGGTTTCATTCCGTTTGGACTGCGTTTGATATTCCTTTTGTGTGAAACTCTGGGATAGGCAAAAACCAACAATTCTGGGCTGGGCCTCCGGTTGATAGGTTAGTCCCAAAAATAATATAAAAGTGGATAATAAAGCCCAATAATGTCCAAAACAGTAGATAATAGAGCATGGAGCAATCAAAAATTATAGATACGTTGGAGACGTATCAGTGGCTGGAACCGAGACCAAAGGGGGTGCTTTGGTCCCGGTTCCAGCCACGAACCGGGACCAATGAGGAACCGGGACCAATGTGATGCCTATATATACCCCCTCGCCCGAGCAGAGCACTCCACTCCTCTATTTTTCTGGCCGGCCGTTGGAGAGCTGCTACCTCTTGAGCATGCGTTGGTTTTCCCTTGAAGAGGAAAGGGTGATGCAGCAAAGTAGCGTAAGTATTTCCCTTAGTTTTTGAGAACCAAGTCAATCCAATAGGAGGTTACACGCAAGTCGCCTCATACCTACACAAACAAATAAGAACCTTGCAACCAACGCGATAAAGGGGTTGTCAATCCCTTCAAGGCCACTTGCAAAAGTGAGATCTGATAGAGATAACAAGATAAATATTTTTGGTATTTTTATGATATAGATTGGAAAGTAAAGATTGCAAAATAAAAGACGGAAGGAATAGTATTGATAGGAAAATAATATGATGGAAGATAGACCCGGGGGCCATAGGTTTCACTAGTGGCTTCTCTCAAGATAGCATAATTTACGGTGGGTGAACGAATTACCGTCGAGCAATTGATAGAAAAGTGCCTAGTTATGAGAATATCTAGGCATGATCATGTATATAGGCATCACGTCCGCGACAACTAGACCGAAACGATTCTACATCTACTACTATTACTCCACACATTGACCGCTATCCAGCATGCATCTAGAGTATTAAGTTCATAAGAACAGAGTAACGCATTAGGCAAGATGACATGATGTAGAGGGATAAACTCAAGCAATATGATATAAACCTCATCTTTTTATCCTCGATGGCAACAATACAATACGTGCCTTGCTGCCCCTGCTGTCACTGGGAAAGTACACCACAAGATTGAACCCAAAGCTAAGCACTTCTCCCATGGAAAGAAAGATCAATCTAGTAGGCCAAACCAAACTGATAATTCGAAGAGACTTGCAAAGATAATTAAATCATGCATAAAAGAATTCAGAGAAGAATCAAATATTGTTCATAGATAATCTTGATCATAAACCCACAATTCATCGGATCTCGACAAACACACCGCAAAAAGAATTACATCGAATAGATCTCCAGGAAGATCGAGGAGAACTTTGTATTGAGATCCAAAGAGAGAGAAGAAGCCATCTAGCTAATAACTATGGACCCGAAGGTCTGTGGTAAACTACTCACACATCATCGGAGAGGCTATGGTGTTGATGTAGAAGCCCTCCGTGATCGATTCCCCCTCCGGCGGAGCGCCGGAAAAGGCCACAAGATGGGATCTCACGGGTACAGAAGGTTGCGGCAGTGGAAATAGGGTTTCGTGGTGCTCTCGGATGTTTTCAGGGTATATGAGTACATATAGGAGGAAGAAGTAGGTCGGTGGAGCCACGAGGGGCCCACGAGGGTGGGGGCGCGCCTACCCCCCTGGGTGCGCCCTCCTGCCTCGTGGCCGCCTTGCTTCTTTCTAGACGTCCACTCCAAGTCTCCTGGATCACGTTTGTTCCAAAAATAACTCTCCCGAAGGTTTCTTCCGTTTGGACTCCGTTTGATATTCCTTTTCTGCGAAACACTGAAATAGGCACAAAAAACAGCAAATTGCACTGGGCCTTCGGTTAATAGGTTAGTCCCAAAAATAATATAAAAGTGCATAATAAAGCCCATTAAACATCCAAAACAGATAATATAATAGCATGGAACAATCAAAAATTCTAGATACGTTGGAGATGTATCAAGAGCTTTCTGCACATGAGGTGTTCGTTGAAATGCCCGAGCCACACTTAAGCTTTCTCCTCTCGAAGCTCTTTGTCCAAGATCCATTTTCCTCGAGATTTGTCTAGGTTTGGCGGTCCGTCCTATCCCGTCCCCGTCCTCTCCACCGTCGATCGCCCGCGCCGATCTCGTCGCCGGCACCACCGTGGTGAGCCTCTTGAACTTATCTTCTTTCTAAAAGAAAAAAGATCTTACTTGTATGATTTAGATAGATACTTGTGTGATTTTCTTACTTTTATTATTGTTTGTTATTATATAGTGCGATGGTTTTGGTATCCGCCTCCGTCGGCCCTCGTCCTGTCTATGATTCAGATGTGGTATATATTATCTTTTATAACTATTTGGTTCATTTATTGTTTATGACAATTATGCCGACCAAGGTGACATAGATTTTTTTTATCTAGGAGGTATGTGAACCGGAAATTCCATCCGACCCTATTGTCGAGAGGTTAAATTTAGTTGAAGAGGAAAACAATTACTTGAAGGAAAAATTAAAAAAATTGAGGAGGTGAAGATGATATTTGAGTTGCATGTTGCGAATGTTGTCGATGATCACAAGATCAAGATGGATGCAATGCGCTTGAAGATTAGAAAATATGCCTCATACCGAGGCTTGGTATCATTATGCCATTGGATCAATTGTTACCTTGGTTGCGATTATGATCGCATTTGTTGTTGCATTGAAAATGTTTTACATAGTTTCAATGTATGGTTTAATTAGATGCTCTGGAGAGCTATATGTTGTTCAATGAGAACTATGTATGTACTTTGGTTTTAATGTGATGATGAACTTCTATTAATTTGGTCACTTATCTATTCATGATGTTCTGTAATGGTTTTAGTAATGCACGCAGATGAACCGGCAATGGATGTACGGTAACAGATGCACCTCCGAGTACATTGAGGGCCTACATAATTTTCTCGCAGTGGCTGAGGCAAACAAGCGGAACGGTTTTATGTGTTGTCCATGCCCTTGCTGTGGGAATACGAAGTCTTACCCAAACCCAAGAGGCGTTGCCGAGGCCACCCCAAAACCTAGAAGCGTCGAGGCCACCCCAAACCCTAGAAGCGTCGAGGCCACCCCAAACCCTAGAAGTGTTCCCAAGGCCACCCAAATTTACCAAGTCAAAAGAGCGTTGTCGTCGAGGCCACCCCGAACCCTAGAAGCGTTGTCTTCGAGGCCACTAATTAATATTCCTTGTTGTGATTAGCTAGCTAGGTCTATGTTTGCCACTTATATATCCATCTCTCATGCTTGTATATTAATTGCCATGTTGTAATATTTGCAGAAACTATGGAGCATAGAGACTTGGAAACATAACAGTTGTTGGGGGACATAATCCTCGACGGAGGTGATATCTTGTCGTATCTCAACGACACCGATAGTCTGGAAGGAGAGGGTGAAGCAGGGTCCGGTGATCGAACAATGGAGGAGGAAGGACGTGATCATGATGTCTCCGGTGACCGAATACCGGTGGAAGAAGGAGACCGTCATGACGACTCCGGTGACCGGACGGAGGAGGGAGGTGTTGCAAAGTCCGGTGAGGTATATATATTAATTAAGCCTGTGCTGACTAGCTAATTAATGCATTAATTGTTTTGATATGTACATATATTAACTCTTCTTCTTTTATAGCCCTCCGGATCGAGCCAAACTTTGGTAACGAGACGAGGCCTAAAGAAAAGGTTGCGCCAGGATGAAAGGTTCACGATCATAGCAATCGCGAACGATGGCCAACCGATTGAACCCAGGCGGACCAAGGAAGCATTTTCTGCTCAGTGCGGGGCTATTGTTATGGGCATGATCCCGATCAGCATCCAGCTATGGAATCAGCCTAAGAACGTAGACCCTCAAGTTCCTTATGTCAACGATAGACAGAAAGATGATCTTTGGAAAGTGTTGAAGGCAAATTTCACCCTACCGCCAGAGGAGGATCCGGATAAGCCAGTTATAGAGCCATTGGTCAAGGCTCATGCTCTTAAGAAGATGGCAGATCTATTCAGGAGGTGGAAGAATGAGTTGAAATCAACGTATGTCGACAAAGAGAAGACTCCAGAATTCACCGGCCGATTTGAGAAGCTAAGAGATCACTGGCCCGCATTTGTGGCCTACAAGACATCGGACAAGAGTAAGAAGATGTCAGAGACAAACAAGAACAATGTTGCAAAGAAAAAGTTTCACCATCGCACGGGGTCAGGTGGCTACCTCAAAGCCCGGCCGTTGTGGGACAAGGCTGAGAATGACCTGCTTGCTAAAGGGGTCGAACCAGAGACATTGAATTGGCCAGACCATTCAAGGACTTGGTTCTTCTGGGTTGGGGGAACCTTGGACCCTAAAATAGGGAAGTGCGTTTGGACGGACGAGCAACTTGAAATACCCGTCAAGAAGCTTCAGAAGTGTATCGCCGGAGCGCAGCAAGGGTCGTTCGTTCCCGACAGAGAGAATGACGAGCTCACCGAGGCCCTCGGGAATCCTGAGCACCCTGGACGAACACGAGGCACGCCAGGCTCTGTTGCGTGGAAGGTTTGGTTTCCCGGCGCAGACGGTTACAAAACCTGGGAGAGGAAGAGGAAACTGGAGCAGAGTGAACTACAGAAGCTAGAGGACCAAGTTGAGAGCCAGCAAGGTGCCGGGGCTAGCCCAGAAGCTACCCTGCCATCTCAGCGAAGAAGCAGCGTGGCCTCCACCGAGCTCGTTCAGCAGCCTGACTTCATGGCTCCTAGCTACCCCGTGGATGCTATCACGGAGGCTCAACATTGCCAGCTTATGACGCAATGGCAGAACCTCAAAGTCAAGGCGGATGTCGGCTCTGTTGCACCTCCTGAACCCGACGCAACTTTTCACTGTCGTTCGATTCCATAAGGCTATGTTGGTGTGATGGTGGATGAAATAACGGAGGGATTTGATGAGCTCGAGCTTGACCACCCTACAGGTGAAGGGGAGACTCAGCTGGATCTTGCTCTGAAGACTCCATGTCTATGGCGGAAGGAGCACATCAAGCTTCCGAACTGGACGCCTCCGCCTCCTCCTCCTCCTCCTCCTCCTCCGGCGAGTCAGGGCACTCCGCCTCCTCCTCCTCCTACTCCTCCAGCGAGTGATCAGGGCACTCTGCCTCCTTCTCCGGCTCCTCTCGCGTGTAGGGGCACTCCGCCTCCTTCTCCGCCTGCTCCGGTGCGTCCGAGCAGCATGCCTCCTCCTCCGCCTCGTCAGCAATGGCGGAAGAAAGACGCCGCCGCTCCGGCTACTCCAGCGCGTTGGAGCACTCCGCTTCCTTCTCCGCCTCGTAAGCAATGAAGAAAGACAGCCGCCACCGCTCCGGCTGCTCCGGCGGCTAGCAGTACAGCCAGAGGCGGGAGGCAATATAGATACAGTCCATCTCTCAAGCCACTAGAGAAGTTACCATACGATAGGACCGTGGAGGAAAACGTGGAGATCTGTGAAGCCTATGTGAAGGACCTTTTTGCAAAGAAACCTCCACCTCCAAAGGAGAAGATAGATCCGGTGAAAGCTCAGCGCACTATCGATGCCCTAATGCGACCACCACTGCGTTCGCCGGATGACAACCATGTCCGCTGTCTTAAAAAGACACTGGAAGATGCGTGCTGGTCGGAAACTACTTCAAGTGAAAAAAGGTTAGCAAAACGAAGAAGTGGGAAAAAATTCCCCAGCTCGGAGAACAGGAGAACCAATCATGCCCCCCGCTCAAGGTGTCTAGCGATACCATCGCAAATCCGCCGGGGATGCTGGCCAGTACCAATCCTGGTGATTACCTGCCTGACGATGTACATTTTGATACAATGGAGGTGGACGAATTCAGATACCAGTACGGGAAGCCTCTCGTCAAAGATGGAACCTTTCTCTAACAACGATGATGCGAAGATTCCATGAATGGTACATGAAAACCTGCAGCGAGTCTGGGAATGATGCTTTGTCGATGAGAATTAAAGAGGACCATGACTTCATTGGACAAGAACTGTTAACTGTTGATTTTGACGAGTTTTTTCAGTTCGACAATCAAAAGGCCCTCGACAAATCACTTGTGGCTTGCTACTGTCTGTAAGTACTACTTTCTGTCATTAAGTCTCTATATATAGCTCAGCTCTTTCATTGCATGTATATATAACTATCCTCACTATATTATGCAGATTGAAGATCATCGAATGGAGAAAAGCACAAATCTATGTCATTGGGTTCATTAACCCAAATGTCATACATGAATGGACGGTTAAAAAGAATGTCTCAGAAACTGAGGACAACTTGCTCAAATCGTTCGTCAAAAATCAAAGCAAAGATAAAATACTCTTTCCTTACAACTTCAAGTGAGTGTTACTGTCTTGTGCATATTCAGTTTCCCTTATTACTCGAGGTTATAGTAATGTAACTGATGAGTTATGCATGCGTGCGCAGCTACCACTTTATTCTCCTAGAGGTTAAGCTTGAGCAAGGACTAGTAACCGTCTTAGACTCGAGACGAAAAGATCCTCAGGAGTATGCGGAAATGACTGAAATGCTCCAGAAGTAAGTTCAATCGATCATTATCGCACCATATCGGCAACTTTGTTCATTTCCTGATATCAAGTAATTATTTTCTTTGTGTGGCAGGGTTTGGAAAAAGTTCACCGCAATTTCTCTGGGACTGCTGACCGAGCTGAAATTTAAACACCCGAAAGTAAGTACTACTACCTAGTTCCGCGCATCTCCCACTGATTCTAGCTAGTTTCATCAATACCATTTAGCATGCTTGCTTATCAGTTTGATTGACCTCTATTTCTTGTAAAGTGCTTGTGGCAGGAACGCGGGAATGATTTCTGTGGATACTACGTTTGCGAGTTCATCTACAACGAGACGGCCAAGAATAAGCGGGGCTATTCTGAAAAACAGTATGAAGTGCGTAAGCAAAAAATATTCACAATTTTATTTCATTACCATCATTTGTGTTGAGTTTCATTCATACACATGTATTGACCCTCTTCTTCGATTTAGATCTGGCAGATGCGGGATGATCTCCTACCACAAGATCGCATACGAGCAATTCAAGAGGAATTGGTGGGATTCTTTCTTGACCACGTCATCAATAAAGCCGGAGAATACCATATGAAACTTGACATGAGATGTTAGGGATTGTAAGAGATCTTATATTGTATATATGTAGCTAGTAGCGTCGGATGGATATACGAAAACTTGTTGTTCGACCAATCTCTCAGAGAAGGAGAGGTCGATCACTTCTCTTTGTATATGTTCATGACGATCTTTTGTACTTAATAGTTTCCTTCATTTTCGTACCATCTAGCGTGTCGAGTCGTCTCTATACGTATAGTACGTAGCGTCGACCAAGCACAGAGATAAGAGAGGTCACTTCTCTCTAGCTATTAGCTAGCTAACGCAATATATGAAACCCCCAAATTAACCCTCCAAAACCCCCAACCCCCCCCCCTTCAAAAAAAACAAAAACCCCAGCTCCTGAGCTGCTGACACGTGGATGCTCTTTGGTCCCTGGTTGGTGTTACCAACTGGGACTAAAGGCCCTCCCGCCTGGGCTCGTCGCAGCGGCCACGTGGAGACCCATCTGTCCCGGTTCGTAAGTGAACCGGGACTAAAGGCCATGGGCTTTAGTCCCGGTTCCAGAACCGGGACAAATGGGCCTCTAGAACCGGGACAAATGGGCCTTTTTCTACTAGTGGTGGCATGTGATGGAGGCGGCGGACGCATTGTGATTGTCATTCGACTGAGAGCAATCGTTTACCATAATCAAACTTCTAGATTGTGTTTTCTGTACTGATAATAAACCGATAACACACATGTTTTTTTCTTGTGTGGTGGCAAAGAATATTTGGCCTTTCGTTAGAGATTATTTTAAGCTTCCAATTGAGAATGACTATGAATCCATAGCTAGATTCTGAATTTCAGAATATAAGAATTCAGCTGTGAATATTGTTAGTTCTGCAATAATTTAGTGATTATGGAAATATAGGAAGTCTATGATTTTTGACAACACCAAATGGATCACTGTTATTCAGGTCTGGAGATCGATCCTAAGAACTTCAGATACTGAGCAGTCCGACCTCCATAGCAGACCAAGGAAAGGCTGCTGGATTTATCAGAATCCCTAGAAAGATTCATACAACTACCTCCGAGAATCAGAAGTGACTGACTAGAATACCATATGAGCACTCCTGTGCTCCCACCCTTGAAGATCCCTGGAGCAAGCTAAAGATCACTAATGACACATGCTTGCCTCATGTCACCAACCAAGAAGAGACACCTTTTTTTAGAAAAGGAGGAGGACCCACGGCCTCTGCATCTTGGCGATGCATACGGCCACTTTGTTAATTATTCTCACAAGACCTTACAAAGTCATGCAACAGTAAGACTAAAGCCACCGACTAAGCAACAACTGTCGCTACTCCTATCCAATTGATGAAGGGCCGCTGATAGTCTGGGCCTAATACCAAACAGACATCGCAGCCAAGCCTAAACATCTAAGACCTGAGGTCCCAACCAGGACACCTGCCGGGTATGGGGCACCTACCAGTCTGGCGCACTCCTCAACCAGGACGCCTACCGGGTATGAGGCCGCCGCAGCCATCTGCCACCAATCCATCTTCAGTGTTGTACTACTGCACCACCTTGCCCGGCCTTTCTACCATCGACGCCACCACGACGCCTGATAACATCACCCTCCTGCGTGAGTCCCTTGCCACACATCGGGCGCCGAGTCTCTACTGCGCCACGCCGTCGAGAAACGCCACCATTAATGTGTAGGATGAATCACCGCTCCACCAATTATTCCGTCCACTGGTCCCTCGAGCCCATGTACACCTCCAAGAATGACGCCACAAGAGGGAAACACAATAATGCCGCCGTCACCCGATCTACTGATCTAGGGTTTCCCCCGGAGGTAGCAGATAGTGGCCTGGAACTTCTCAACAGCGATGCCTTCAACAAGGGAAAGACACAGAATAGTGCCGCCATCGCCGGCCTCGGCAGCAGCCGCGAGCAGGTCTTCACCCAGATCTGTTCCAATGGCCTCCATCAAGCGTCTTGTGCACGGATCGTCCACCACCGCGGCCGCCGCGTCGCCCCTCGCGAGTCCACAGCCGCCGACACATCCTCCGCCGTCCGGGGCCGCCGCCCCGGGATCCAGCCCTCGCTAGCCGCCGAAACGAAGCCACCGAGCCCCATCGAGGGCGGCCAACGGGGGCGGAGAAGCTAGATCCGGCCAAGCCCGGCCAGGATCCGGCCTCTCCCCGCGCTGAAGCCACTCCCGCGGCCCTGCATCTTGCCCGTGCCCAAGGCGACGCGGGCAGCGCATGCGCGCGCACCGCCCCGGAGAGGGGAAACACCCCGCCGCCACCTTCCCTGGGGCGCGCGCGGGCTTCGCCGGCGGCCCCTCCAGCGGCAGCGAAGCGAGGGAGGGGGCGAGGGGGACCTGGCGGCGGCGGCGCTAGGGTTCCCCCGTGTCACCCGGGGGCGACGCGGGGGCGAGTGGGGAATCTGAACCAAGAAGAGACACCTGGGAACAAGGCCGCAGTCACTAGTAGAAAAAGGGTCATCTGTCCCGGTTGGTAAGGGCCTTTTGTCCCGGTTGTTGAACCGGGACTAAAGGGTCGTTACTAATGCCCTAGCCCTTTAGTCCCGGTTCTTACACGAACCGGGACAGATGGGCCTCCACGTGGCCGCTGCGGCCAGCCCAGGCAGGAGGGCCTTTGGTCCCGGTTGGTGACACCAACTGGGACCAAAAGGCATCCACGCGTCAGCATTTCAGTGGCTGGGGTTTTTTTTTGAAAGGGGGGAGGGTTTAGGGGGTAATTTAGGGTGTGTAAGCTAGCTAACAGAGAGAACTGTCCTCTCTTATTTCCGTGCTTGATTTACCAACGCTACTGCTATGCCTAAACATGGCTTAGATTAAAGTGAAGGCAACATGTGGTGCATGTCGAAAGTAATATTAATCCTAACTTGATCAAGTTTGGATTAGTAGTACTTTCGACATGCACCACATGCTTGTTGCCTTCACTTCATTCCAATCCATGTTCATTTCACCCACTGATATATAATAACTCTTCATGCCCGCATCATGCATCATCATAATAACAAGTCCTACTAATCATCATCATACAACTTCTACTCGTTATTAATAACAAGTCATAAGATCATCATCCTCATAGTCATCGAACCAACCCTACTTAATTGTTCTTAGCACATGATCATCAGTATTAGGTAGGACCTAAATACCCTCTTTAAGGTAAAATAGCATAAAACAATATAGACCCCGACTCTTCATTATGGAGAATGGAGATCATCTTGTCTCCAATTTTTGCGCTTCGCTTCCTTTTGCTTCCAAGAACCTCCTTGCGACTGTCCATACATTTTTTCCATTCTTTGATTTTCATGTCTCCACTTCTTTTAGAAATCCGGTATGGATAGTTGAGATTCGTAGGATGACCTCGTTGTATGTTCAAAACATCAAGGCTACCATTTTGATACATCAAATGAGGCACACAATCCTGGGATTATCTGTTGAAAAACATAGTAATAAATTCATAGTTAGCAATGATGTACTAGTTCTAGAAGTATGCAAAAGATGCACGGATGTCGTAATAGTAAGAAATCTTACCAGGGTATCTCCATAGTAGTTACCGTAGTTCAACACGTGCACTAGTGGCACGTATTGACCATAATGTGGAGGAGTTTTACAATAGATATTGTAATTCTCAAGATCAGTACAAAATCCGACCAGATGAGTTTTCTCCTTATAAGTTAACTCAGAGCCATCGGTGTAGTAGGTACTGTCTACCATGTTCCGCACATTGTTTGAACAATCAAAATAAGTTTTCAATGAAAATAAGTTGTCAACTATTTTGAAATGAACACTATAAATTAGCTAATACCTATGTTTGACAAACTCACATAGCGGTAGAATTGGAGGCGTATCAAAAAGGACCCAAATGTCCATATTGTCTTGCTCGATGTCAGGATCACCAAGATCCATGGTGACAAGCATACCCTCATCAAAACCATACATCTTGAAAAATGCTTCCCAAGTTTTGCAACCAAAATGGGTTACGCTCTCAGAATTATACAGATTTACTTCAAAATCTATATCATGATGGGTCCTTAGGTGAATTTTCTTTGTTTCCATACTTTCATGGTCTTCAAAACCCATCCTCTCCAAGACGTAGCGTCTTGCATGGCATGGGATAAGCTAGTCGAATTGTAAAAGATGAAAAGTACACGTTTAAATAGTTGAAGTCATGCTTAATTACGAAAAAATAACACTTGTCGTTGTTGCGTACCGTTTCAACATCGAAGGTCTCCTCCAGCTTAATACTGAAGCGCCGACCTTCGTCCAGGTGAGGCCTATCGCACAGACCTCGGTCGTCGTGGCACCAGTCGCACTCCCCCGGGAGACTTTCGTTGTCCGAGTACGACATTTCCTATGTTCATAATTCAAATATTAAACGTCTACAATTAAATATATGTACTAAAAAACCTAAGTTAGATCATTATTATTCATCACGGGTTGACTATCGGTTTGTCGAGTCTTTTCTTGAAAACTCTTAGCTCACGTGGTGTATACATTCGACCGTTGGTGATGGTCGCTCCTCCTTTCATCCCCGAGTGCATTACACCAAAATGTCTAGCAGCGGGAATGAAGGAGAAGCGACCCCCACGACAACAGTCGGGATTCTTCGTCCTCTCATATATATATGGTGGAACTCTCCCTCACTGATTCCTCTCAGACATTTGCGACCGTCGGTGATGGTAGCTCCTTCCTTTCGTTCCCGAGTGCATTACACCAAATTGTCTAGCACACGGGAACGAAGGAGAAGCTACCCCCACGACAACAGTCGGGATTCTTCGTCCTCTCATATATGGTGGAGACTCAATAGACTTAAAGTCAACCCGAAATATCGTTTAATTATCTTTCTAAAACCGGTTCGTGGCTGGTCTCACCTCGAGGTCAGAGGGGGTCAGTGACGGGGACGACGACGGGGATGATGGAGGGGGGCTCCTAGATTTCTGTGAAAACAAAAACCCTATAAGCTATCAACTAATCATATGCATACGCCTTGCATAGTGCTCTCCAATTTTAGCATTCAAAGTAGGAGTAGTTTTCCAATTTGAGCATTCAATAAGCAAAATCAAATCACAAAATAAAGTAATATTCAAATTAGGATGCATTCAATTATAAGCAAAACTGCATCATCTCCATGCGTCCGTACATCATCGAATATTATCACTAATACACCTCGAATACTATCATACATATAGCATCGCTAGTACAGCTATAACCGTAGCGCCCGACGGGTATCGGCGCGGGCGGTGGATACCCAAAGAGAAGGAACCATCACAGGATCATAGCTCCAGTGAGATCCCTGAAGAACCTGCCAGGTATTGTCGAACCTGCACTCCAACGCAACCATGTAGCGACGGACGTGCTCGTCCACCTCGCTGACACGGTGACGTACCACCTCCGCGGTGTCCGGAAGCCTCGGCACCATTACTGGCCCACGCGACCGCCACCAAACAAGGATCAGGTCAATGACAGGCTGGCTCCTCACCAACCTACGCCCCCCAGAAGGTAGCACCTCCCAAAACCAGCCCGGCGGAGCCCATTCCCGGACATGGCCCCTCTGATCAAGCCGGCCTCCTCCGCCGAGTCGACGACGAGGATGCGGGATTGGCATCGTCGACGTCGATGCGGTAATAATTGCTTTAACTAAAAAATAAGCTAGTTCTATTAATTTTCTTGCTAAAAATAAACTACTTCTATAGTAAAATAAACTAGTTTTATTAAATCAACTAGTTCAACTACTAAGTACTTACTATAAATAGAATAAAGTAGTACTTACTAAAAATAAACTAGTTTAACTAGTTCTATTATTTTTCTAACTAATTCTATTAAACACTTTCTCTTCTTATTCTATGAACAAAATTACAACTGAAAAAATCATAAAAATTCTATGAACAAGATAAAAATTCTATGAACAAAATTACAATAGAAAAAAAAATTCTATGAAAAAAATTGACATATTCTTTGCATATATATGAACACACAAACATTTTCATATTCAACAATAATATCAGAAAAAAATCTATGAACAGAGAAAAAAATCTAACTTTTGCATATTCATTTATGAACAAATTACAACAACTCAATTAACTACACATCTAAACTACACATCTAAATTAGGAAAATTCATATGAGCTCACTAAGGGGGCGGCGATCGATGAGGAGGCAGGGCATGGGGGCGACGGTGAGGGGCGCGGCCACGGGCGACGAGGGGGCAGGGGGCAGCGACGACGACGGTGAGGGGCGCGGCGACGGGCGACGAGGAGGCAGGGGGCGGAGGTGAGGGGCGCGGCGACGGGCGACGAGGAGGCAGGGGGCGCAGGGCGGCGACGGCGTCTGGGCGGCGCGGGACGGCGTCGGAAGCAGGGAGACGACGGCGACGGCGAGGCGCAGAGGGGCAGCCTGGCGGCGGCGTCGGGGCGGGCAAGACGAACTGAATGAAAAATTTCATGAGTGCTAGTTATATAGACGAAGCATTGGTCCCGGTTCGTGACAGCAACCGGGACGAATGCGACCTTTAGTCCCAGTTGGTGCCACCAACCGGGACCAAAGGCCTCTTTTCAGCAGCCCAAAGGGCGGGAAGCGGCGGCCTTTGGTCCCGGTTAATGGCACCAACCGGGACTAAAGGGGGGGCATTGGTACCGGTTAGTGCCACGAACCGGTACCAATGCACACCTTTAGTCTCGGTTGGTGCCACCAACCGGGACCAAAGGCCTTGTGCTGTTGCGCCCGCGTCGAAAGTTTAGTCCCACCTCGCAAGTTGAGAGGGGCGCGCAGTGGTTTATAAGCCCCACTGCCGCACCCCTCTCGAGCTCCTCTCCATTGCAGGCTTACGGGCCTACTTGTCACTGCTATGCCTGCTGGGCTTACTGGGCCTTCTGCGGGCCTGAATCCTGGCCCATCGATTGGTTTCTAGTCGTATTCAGGCCGTGGTGGCCCAGTAGGTGGCATATTTTTTATTTTTTGCCCGTTTTTTGTTTTCTTTTTTTCTTTATTTATTTTGTTTTGTTTCTACTTACAACAAAAAACTTATTTATTTTATTTTATTTTGTTTCTAATTACTTATTTATTTTACTTTATGATAATTCTTTTTGCTATTAAAGTTTCTAACAAAACAAGTTCTTTATGAAAATTCTTTTTGCTTTTAATGATTTTGAACAGAAAATACTTCGATAATTTTAGTTGCATCAATTTTATATAATTTTAGTTTCAATAATACTAGAGGTTTCTTATAATGTTTTAACAGAAAATACTTTGTTAATTTTAGTTTCAGATATTTTATTAAAGTTTATTTTATTTTGTTTCTGCTTATATATTTTAATAAAGTTTATATTATTTTGTTTTTAATTACTTATTTATTTTATTTGTTATTTTTAATGCACCATTTTTCATGCATTTACTGATTATTTTGAGCTATAAGACCCTAAAATTGAAAGCATTTCAAATAAACTCGGAAAAGGTTGAAAGTTGGCATGGTATCATCATTTCATCCACATAGCATTTGCAAGAAAGTTGAGAGGGTTACGGCAAAAACTGGATGCACTTCGTGTACAAAACGGACAATCTCTTTCAAAGTATCAGGATTTCATACAGAAACTCGTCTGTTACAAAGGGATTTCATTTTTTTCAAACTTATTTGAACTCCTGACTTTTTGTGCGTTCAAAATGCACCATTCAAAGCCACATCATCAATTTTCAATCCTTTTTGACTTTATTTTTTATTTTTCATGCATTTACTAATTATTTTGAGCTATAAGACCATAAAATTGAAAAGCATTTCAAATGAACTCTGAAAAGGTTGAAAGTTGGCATGGTATCATCATTTCATCCACATAGCATGTGCAAGAAAGTTGACAGGGTTATGGCAAAAACTGGATGCACTTCGTGTACAAAACGGACAATCTCTTTCAAAGTATCAGGATTTCATACGGAAACTCGTCTGTTACAAAAGGATTTCACTTTTAAAAACTTATTTGAACTCCTGACTTTTTGTGTGTACAAAATGCACCATTCAAAGCCACATCATCATTTTTCAATCCTGTCTGACTTCATTTGTTATTTTTCATGCATTTACTAATTATTTTGAGCTATAAGACCCTAAAATTGAAAAGCATTTCAAATGAACCTGAAATTGAAAAACCCTACAAATGAACTCTGAAAAGGTTGAAAGTTGGCATGGTATCATCATTTCACCCACATAGCATGTGCTAAAAATTTGAGAGGGTCCCGGCAAAAGCTGGATGCACTTCGTGAACAAAATGGACAATCTCTTTCGAAGTATCAGGGTTTCGGAGGAAAACTCATCTATTACAAAGGGATTTCATTTTCTTGAACTTATTTGAACTCCAAACTTTTTGTGTGTTCAAAATGCACCATTCAAAGCCACATCATCAATTTTCAACCCTTTCTGACTTCATTTGTTATTTTTCATGCAGTGACGGATTGTTTTGAGCTAAATGACCCTGAATTGAAAAGCCCTACAAATGAGCTCTGAAAAGGTTGAAAGTTGGCATGGTATCATCATTTCACCCACATAGCATGTGCTAAAAAGTTGAGAGGGTTACGGCAAAAGCTGGATGCACTTCGTGAACAAAATGGACAATCTCTTTCGAAGTATCAGGGTTTCGGACGAAAACTCATCTGTTACAAAGGGATTTCATTTTCTTGAACTTATTTGAACTCCAGACTTTTTGTGTGTTCGAAATGAACCATTCAAAGCCACATCATCAATTTTCAACCCTTTCTGACTTCATTTGTTATTTTTCATGTAGTGGCTGATTGTTTTGAGCTAAATGACCCTGAAATTGAAAAACCCTACAAATGAACTCTGAAAAGGTTGAAAGTTGGCATGGTATCATCATTTCTCCCACATAGCATGTGCTAAAAAGTTGAGAGGGTCCCTCAAAAGCTGGATGCACTTCGTGAACAAAATGGACAATCTCTTTCGAAGTATCAGGGTTTCGGAGGAAAACTCGTCTGTTACAAAGGGATTTCATTTTCTTGAACTTATTTGAACTCTGGACTTTTTGTGTGTTCAAAATGCACCATTCAAAGCCACATCATCAATTTTCAACCCTTTCTGACTTCATTTGTTATTTTTCATGCAGTGACGAATTGTTTTGAGCTAAATGACCCTAAAATTGAAAAGCCCTACAAATGAGCTCTGAAAAGGTTGAAAGTTGGCATGGTATCATCATTTCACCCACATAGCATGTGCTAAAAAGTTGAGAGGGTTACGGCAAAAGCTGGATGCACTTCGTGAACAAAGTGGACAATCTCTTTCAAAGTATCAGGGTTTCGGACGAAAACTCATCTGTTACAAAGGGATTTCATTTTCTTGAACTTATTTGAACTCCAGACTTTTTGTGTGTTCAAAATGAACCATTCAAAGCAGAGACTGATTTTGAATGGTGCATATTCAACACATAAAAAGTCTGTAAAGATCGCCAACCCCAACATAAAAAAATGAGCATAGATGCGCCTATAGAACGAATTCAACCTAAATTTATAATAACTTTCTATGAATTTCAAAGAAATTCACTCTGAATTTAGGTCAAATTCCCTGTATAAGGGCATCTATTTTCACTTTGAGAGGAGCTCAACAAGGCAGAGAGGGACGGGCTTATAAACCAGTGTGAGCGCCCTTCGGTTGGCGAGGTGGGACTGAACTCTGACCGCAACAAGGACCAACCCTTTAGTCCCGGTTTGTGGCACAAACCGGGACTAATGGTCATGGGCCAGGGGCGAGGCGCATTGGTCTCGGTTCGTGCGTGGAACCGGGACCAAAAGGTCCAGACGAACCGGGACCAATGGCCCACGTGGCCCGGCCGGCCCCCTAGGCTCACGAACCGGGACAGTTGCCTCCTTTGGTCCCGGTTCGTGAGCGAACCGGGATTAATGGTATTACGAGGGCCGAACCAATGCCCTGTTTTCTACTAGTGAGTAACCAGTCCAATGTCCACGCTCACCGTCAGCTGATCTCCTCAAGCGGTGTCTGCACTGCCACTGAAGACAAGGAAAGCTGACTGAGAGATCTCCTGCTCTGTTGTGTGAAAACATGTGGTATCCTACGCTCGTTGCTGGCTGTGTGTTCACACCCAACGCTATCATCTTTCCCCAGCTGTCTTGCGAACCTGCTATGCATTGTAGTTTGTTTATTTTCTGTTCGAACTGCTCCTCTCAGTGAGCTGATGTATGAGTTGATGGTTTCATTCTGAGTAATGGAGCCAGGGAGAGACCTGCTTGTTATTCTAAAAAAATGGATCTTATTGTGGAGATTGAGAACGAAGCATTGTTTACACGTAACAACTTGTATACTCATGAGATTGCTCGATTTAGTTTTGAGAATAAGATTTCTTGTAATGGTCGATGAGCCCCTTGATTTTATCCTTAACTCCCTCTTAAACGATTTAAGTGTTATTTGAGATCATAAAGTAAGCCATGATGGTGTTCCCTCAAAAAAAAACTTAGAGGTTTTAAATATAAAAAATACGATCATACTTTGTGGATAATACATATAACATGTTAGGTATAGTTTGGCTAGCTTCTTGGTTGTATTTGGCTTTGCATCATGAATGCAACAGGTCATTTGATAAATATGAGTCCCACCGTGATGAAATCAAGAGGTATGGCTGCTGCAAAGATTTCACTAAGACGGTCTGGACAGCAATAGACTTACACAACATTAAGAAAGTACATGTATAGGTTCCAGTTACAACATACCAAGACTGTGTCAGGTCAAACATAGCTTCTAGTGCAAAGTTCTTTAAACTAAATTTAGGGGATCTACTAATAGAAACCGTGTTTTTGATGCACTAACCATTCAGGGGATCTACTAGATAGGGTCTAATCCCTTGGAACAAAAAGTTTCTCCTCAAATATGTGACTTTTGAGGCCTCAAAACAATGTTTCTTCTGACGAAAAAGGATTCCCCCACTTTAGATTATAAAGCAACAAAAAGTTCTTGAATATAACTTTTGAGGCATCCGCTAAAGATGCTACAAGAAACTAGCTAGCAATACAACTAGCAGCATCCAAGATAATACATAAATTTTCTAAACAAGTGTTTCAACACCACCGAAATACCTCACTTTCTTCCCAGCAGGCAGTCAACCATCATCGCAATTCTCGCTTCTCCCTTAAGATACCTCAGTGTAGCTCCTCTTTGGAGCTCTCGAAATTTCATCAGCCAAACACTTGACCTCCTTAAGAAACTGAGCTTTCACTCCAGGTAAAAGCCTAAGTTTAACAAGGCAGTCATATATTAAGGAATACATTTTAAAATCAATCTTCTTTATCTTCTTCACCACATCATCCGGGAACCACTGTATCAAAACACAAAAGAACATTCAGTTTATCGACACCACTAATTGGTGTATTAAAAAATATTTTATTGGAAACAATAGCTTATTTAGAAATGGGCTTTAGTAACCTGTTTGGGATGCCATTCTTAGACAAATGCAGGGGTCAGAATCTTTGACACGGCTTCTGCATGGAGCCTGTCTTCCTTGATAACTGGACCAATATCAGAAACCAGCTTGTCACATACAAGATGTAAAAAAAGAAAAAAGAAGTTGTGCAGGGCAAGAGTAAGTCGTTCTTGTCCTGGCGTTTGTTTTGTTGGGACGTCTCGATGACCACATTATTCGGATGATATGAGGTCCAACTTGTTGCATTGCCAGAATCCATGTTTCATATTTGAAGCAGGTTGAACTTTGGATACCCACCGCCCTCCCCTCTTATGAGCTCCTCTCAGTTCTCTTTGTCACCAGACTCTCTTGAAAAGATGAACCCTATATGGGCAATGATAGGCGCCGGTCGACCGGCCGAAATTTTGGCGGTCACCGCGCACCCGTTCGATCAGCGCACGATGCGTTACCCTTCCAACCGTCAGATTCTATCCTTTTTTCCTATTCCATGTCGTTGTCTTCCCCAAATCACGCAACCGCACACAGGAGACAAGAGCGACAGCGAGCGCCACGGGCCTTCCCACACACAATCATGAACGTGCGAGGTCTCGTCGTTGGCGTTGTGCTTGCAACCTCGTCGCCGCCGTTCGCATCCTTCATCATCGGCCGCTTTGTTTTCTGCAACTCCTGGCCATGACGGGTCGCCGCTCCGACATCACGCCACCGTAGCACCGGCCGGTAGCGGTTGCAGCTCGCCTCCTCGTGGTTGCAGCACCAGGTGTGCCGCCGACCACCCTCACCGACTACACTCGCCGCCGTGCATGCCGCTTGTGTCGTCGTCGTCTCCCTGGTCGCCACTTCCATCAGTCACCATGGAAGCAAAAAAACTTATACCAGCTCCGCCGTCGGCCAGTTGCAGCAAAATAAATTGCCGGTTCCAGCTCCCGGCTTCGGTCGGTTGCAGCAAAACCAGCGGCTGGTCCCGGCTCTTCCTTTGTCGGTAGAAGCAAAAACATTTGCTGGTTCCAGCTCCCGTTGCCGACTCCGCATGACCGTCGTAGCAACCGTCAAACGCGATTCCAGCAACCGGGCGTCGCTATTCCAGCACCTGGGTGTCGCAGTTGCAGCACCCGCCGACCACGTTGTCTCCACCATCACAACACTCTGGCGACCAACCCATGGTAGCTCAGGTTGTCCCCGGTTGCAGCACTTTTTTTTTCTGTTTCTGTTTCTTTTTCGATTTTCCATTTTCTGTTTTAGTTTTTCTCTCCTTTTCTCTCTTTTTCGTTTCTTTCACTTTACTTTTTTTATTTTAGTTTTTCCTTTTCCAATTTTTTTTCAAAAGTTCATATTTTTCAAATTTTAAAAAAATCCACGGTTTCAACTTTGCTTGGGAGTTTCAAATAATGTTCACGTTTGAAAAAAAACAATTGTGTTTCCAAAAAATATTCTCATTTTTAAAAACTGTTCACAAATCTTAATAAATGTTTGTGTTTTCGATTTTATACGAGGAGGTTAAAAAAAAGTTCCCTCTCATAAAAAAGTATGTGGTTTTCATAAAATGGTTCAAGTTTTCCATTTTTTAATTGTTTAAAAAAGTGTCCCCATTTGAAAACATTATTCATATATTCATAAAATGTTCATATTTTTCCGAAAATGTTTGAGTTTTTCAAAAAAAATTCACAAAATTCAACAAGTGTTTTCGTTTCATAAAACTTTAATATTTTATGAATGTTTTTGAAATTTTTATAAACATGAACTAAAATATTCATGTTTCTGAATTTGGTTCACAATATTCAAAAAAAGTTCGTGTTTCCAAGAAAGTGCTGACATGTTCAAATTTTTTCGGGAGATTTTTTTTCAATACTAGAAAAAAATCTTCAAATTTTTTTATTTTTTTTCACAAATTCAAACAATATTCGGGAATGTAAAAAATTGTTCTTCTGGAAATTCGTTCACAAATACAAAAAAATCATGTATTCAAAATTTATTCACAAATTCAAAAAATTGTTTGCATTTCTAGTTTCATTTATGAATTTTTAAAAACGTTGCTCTTTTTTTAAAAATGTAGTGCTTTAAAAAAGTGTTCATGTTTTTATATTTTCTTCAAAATTTTAAATGTTGTCCACAGATTCAATAAAATTCCCTTTTTCCGGAAATGCTGAATTTTCTAAATTTTTGTCCACGGATTTGAAAAGTACTTGTGTTTGTAAAAATATTTATTTAAAAAAAATCACATTCGAATGTTAAAAAGTTTCAGATTTGCCGCTGCACTCGTGCTGATGCATAGTCAAGGTCAGTCATTAGCTCCCCTGGCTAGCAACGCTCGCACAGGAACATGAGATCTTGTGATCGAATCCAAGCAAGTGCATATTTTTGCGGATTTAAGCGCTACAGTGCTGAAGCTGGTTTACAGTGGCCTCCCCGGGCAGCCTTTAATGGGCCGTCCCAGTTGCGCTTGCCCTTGTGGCCGGCCCGTTAGCCCCGCTGTCTTAACAAAGACAGACGGTTCCTCGCAAAAAAATAAAAAATAAAAAAGACAGACGGAAATGGGCAAACCTAGGGATAGATCCCTGGTATACAGCTTGTTGTGCAGCGCATCTAGCCTCTAAGCTCACGTCGAGTTTGTGTTAAACTAGCTGGGCGCGTGCTACTTGAGGCATAAAGAGTTGGGCTTTTACTAATTTTCTGGGTGTTTGATGCTTTTCTTTTTTTTTCTTTCTCCATTATCTTCTGTCTTATTGGGTTTTATTGTTCTTTTTCTTTTTTGTTTTCCATTTTTTTATCTTTTTGTTTTTTATTCTACATTTTTTGTTTTAGTCATTCTTTTCTCGTTTGTTTCTTCTATTTTTAATGCTTTTCTCGTTTTCCTTGTTTCTTTTCTTTTTTCTTATCCGGATATTGTTTTATTTTCATTTTTCTATTCTTTCTACATTGATTTCTACGGTTTTATTTTTTTTAATTTTTTTCCTTTTCCATTTTTTTGGTTTTGTTTGTTTCTTTTGTTTTTATTCTACATTATTTGTATATGTCAACAATACTTTTCGAATAGACTTTAACATTTGTTCAATACGAGTTTAACATTTTTTAATACGTGATAAAAAAAACTTCTATGCACATTTTAAACAATTTTCAAATGATTAATCAACATTTTTCAAATACAAGTTTAACAATTTGTCTATTCACATTCAACACTTTTTTAAAATGCTTTACTAATATTTTCTGAATGCAATATTAACATTGTTTTAACACATGGTCAAAATTGTTTCTGTACATATATAACATTTTTCAGTTACTTGTACAACATGTTTTTCAAATGCTTGATTAACATTTTTCATTTACGTTATAAAAAGTTCATCATTTTTTAATGCAAGGTCAACATTTTCTCTATACAATTTCACATTTTTTATATGCTTGATAAAAAACTTTCAAATACCTTTTCAACATTTTTAAATATATGATCAATAAAAGAACTTTTTTCAAGTACATGTTCATCATTTTCTAATATATATTTAACATTTCTATACATATGTAACATTTTCTATATATATTTTTAACATTTTCTAAATGCTTGATTAAGATTTTTCAAATACATGATCATTATTTATTCAAGTAATTCATTAAATTTTTCCTATATATGATAAAAATTCATCATTTTTAATAGATGGTCAAGATTTTTTCTATACACATGTAAGAATTTTCAAATCCTTTTCAACATTTTTCAAATTCTTGTTCAAAAAAGATGCAAATTCTTGATTAACATTCTTAAATAGATGATAAAAAAAATTATACACACTTCTTTTATTCATTTTACGTATACGTGATAAACATTTTCTCTATACAGATTCAACATTTGTTCAAATGCTTGGTCAAGATTTTTTGAAATGTTTTTATACAGTGTTTGTTGGTAATATATAAATTTGGAATATTTTAAAGTATAAAAAAAGCAGAAACCAACATAGAAAAAAACAAAAACAAAAATAGGAGATTGTGCGCTCCCGCGCTCGTAGGCCGGGTCATGTCGGTCTCCCCTTCAGTGTGGGGTTCCTATCTGCCGCATTCTACGGCAGAATGTCGAGGATTCACATAGAGGGTAGTCCCTCGACTGAGCTGGCCCAGAAAGGCAGCGACTGGTGTAAAAAATGAATGAATGACGCAGCGCTTCAGCTAGGAGTCAACCTCGCGACCGCGAGCCTGTAGACAGGCGTAGCTGGCCAATACGGCTGACTCAATTTGATGGTGAAACGGCAATGCGAGTACTTCAAACCTAGTCACACCGGCATATCAGATTATTTTTCCTTTTTCCAATATTTTCTTTTAAATTCTGAATATATTATATGAAAAGTGCACGTTTTTTTACAGAACACACCCAAGTGTTCAACTTTTTTAGCAATTTTTCGAATTTGTAACCAAATTTGAAAAACAGGAACAATTTGAAGTTGCGGACAAATATTTAAAACAGGAACATTTTTTTAAAATGACGATCATTTTTTAATAAAAATGAAAGAGTTTTTAGGAAATGTGAACAATTTTCTGAAGAGTGATTTGTTTTAAAAACATGAACATTTTTTGAACTTGCGAACAAATCTTGAAAATACAGGAACATTTTCTAAATTCCGAACAATTTTTGACAATAACGAACAAGTTTTGACAAAGTGCGAACAATTTTTGAATTTTTATCATTATTCAGAAAGTGAACATTTTTTGAATTTGTGAACAAATTTTGAGAACAGGAACATTTTTGAATTGTTGACTTTTTTTTTGGAAATGGGAACATTTTTTTAGAATCATGAACAAGTTTTAAAGATGTGAACAATTCTTCAATCTGTGAACAAATTTTGAAAATGCAAACTTTTTTGAATTGGGGAACAAATTTTGAAAATGCGGATCAAATTTTGAAAACATGGCATTTACGAAAAAAGGATATTTTTTTGCACATGTGAATAAATTTTGATACTATGAACAAAATAAGGAAATAGTGTTATTTTAAATTTGGAACATTTTTGAATTTGGGAACAATTAAAACAAGAACATTTTTTTAAAGGATAACACTTTTTTTAAAATCAAATTTGTTTTTGAATTTGGGAGGAAAAAATTAATCAGAGTTTTTTTTAATTTTCAAACAAATTTTGAAGTCTGGAAGAAAAATAGAAACAAAGAAATGCAGATGAAAAATGGATTAGAAAAGAAATAGTGTAAATGAAATAACTAAACAAATAAGTAAATAAAAAAGGAAAAAATAAAAAGGAAAAGGAAAAAATAAACGTAAAAGCCGAGAAATAAAAAGTAGTGAAAGCCATTTTAGGAACCTTCAAGAAGGTTCCCCAGACCGGTCAAGAACTTTCTAGAAGGTTCCCAATACCGGATACTGTTGTAGCGCGTGCGTACGCTAGGAAATTGGGCCTGCCCATCCCCGTCGCCAGGTCGCTCGCCTCTGTGCAAAGCAGCGACAACTTGACGCAAAGAGCGTTCATTAGGAAATTCCAGTTCCTACCCTCTCGCTGAAGGTGAGACATAGTCGTGCCACCTTAACATGCAACAGAGAGACCTAGTTCACTGTGAGAAGTTAGATGAGCTTGGTCGTTGGTGGCCCATGTAGATGGTAGCCCGAAGAGTAATTAATTGAGGAGCTCATTCAGAAGCCTCCCCAAGGGTCATTTGGGGTGGGCTGGGAGCGCGCGCTCTCAGCCGCCTCCACGTGTCGCGCTTTGGGCGCTTCCTTCGGATTTTGTTTTTGGCTTTTTAGATGTTTTTTTCTGGTTTTCATCGGTCTTTCTTAGCTTTCGACATTTTTTTGTTCAAATAACTTTTTTTTCTTCCGCGAGAGACACATGCAACGTGCCACTTGTTGCAACCTGGGAAGATGAAAATGATCTTTGGAAGAAGTACTCCATAATTAGTGATTTTGATGACTAACGCATGCACGTATCTGGTTTTACTAAAATAACTGGCTTTTTTTGGTAGCCCATGTAATTAGGTTCGTCTTTTCAGTTGTTAATGTTATCTCGACTGGTTTCTATTCTACTCGCCGCCGCCACAATCGACGTGATGCCTTGGCTACAATGCAGCCTCCAGTGGAGGCAAAACACAGACTAGGCCATGGTATATCAATGCAGGAGACACAGAAAGGGATGGAGAAGGTCAGAGGAGAAGCCAGGGAGATTTATGGAGGGGAGGGGATGCACTGGTGCCATTGTTGAGGAGAGGATGGGACATGGCCGTTCAGTTAAACCTAATTTTTTTTCTTCCACATTTGCTGGAACGTAGTGGACAGAGAGGTTATGAATGTTGTCGTTTGGTGTGTTTCGCTTCTACTGAATGCACGAACGAAGGCAGGCACTTTGCCTCCTTCGGATCTACAAAGTATTCGAGGTCTTAATACGTAGAGCTCCGCCCATGACCCGTGACTGCCAAGCTCGGCCACAAGGAACTCGCCGACGAGACTGACCATGAAGACCAGGCTATGGTTATCTGATCCTTAAATCCCGAAATTTATGCAGTTTCCATTTTCTTTGTCGTGTGCATGCCAACATGTATCGACGTAATGTTTTTCCAGTTCTTTACGAGCAATCTTAAGGTCACCGATTCATGTTGTATAATACGATGAATCTTCATGACATCGACATATTAACCAGTTGTGTTTCTTCATATCTTTATTAGGACGTTGAGAATTTCTCTGTGCATGTCTGTGGTGTGATGTAGACGCACATTCTTCCCTGCCGATGGTGCCCGACGACGGCAACCACTAAGCCATAGAACGACGTGATTTATAACTTCTTTTCTTGTCTTTATTTCCCTCTTCAGTCGCGGGAACTCCTCCGGTTTTGAAGCTTACCAAACCGGCTTTTTTGGCTCGCTGGTCATTTTCTGGTGTGGTTTTATTTTTCTGTTTTTCTTTTCTTTTTTTGTATTTTATTCTTTTTTGTTTTTTTAATTCGTGTTTTTTTCAAAATCAAGGATTTTTGTCTTTTTGGTGTTCTAAAAAAACCGATGAACTTATTTCCAAATACAGTGAACTCCTTTTCAAATTTGATAAACTTTTTTCAAATTGATGATTTTTTCAAATTCGATGAACTTTTTTCATAATCGATAAACTTTTTTCAAAATTGATGAACTTTTTAAATTTGATGTTTCTTTAAATTCAATGAACTTATTTCAAAATTGATGTTTTTTAAAATTCAACGAACTTTTTTCAAATTTGATGAAATATTTTTCAAACTCGATGAATTTTTTTCAAATTCAATGATTTTTGAAATTATTTGATTTTTTAAAATTCCCTGAGCATTTTTTATTTCACGATTTTTTTCAATTTTCCCTTTTTTCATTTATTCAAGTCAACAGTTGAGCAGTCAACTGGTCATCCGCGACCGGTCAAACTACGCTCGAAGCGACCAGGGAGTGGACTGGTGAAGCGCTCGCTTGCCTTACATGGGCCGACCTAGGAGCAGACGGCTGTGAGCGCCAGCTACCTGTTCAGGTGCTTAAGGCGCCGAACTAGAGCTCCCCACTAAGTTGACTTAAAGGCGGTAATATCAACGCAAAATAAAACTTAAAGGCAGTAACTAAAACGGGGGTATTTTCGGTTCTTTCTGCTTATCGTATGCTCGTGGATTCAAAGAGGAGGAGAGAGGATTGGTTGGAAAATCGGGAGAGTTGTTCTGATACAAGAGCTTCACAAAAACATTGGCAGTAAACTCTGGAAAGCTAGTGTGCTTGGAAATATTAAGAACTTTGTGTGGAGATTGGCAAAGAATTCTATCTCGACGTTAGAATTACTAAGGCTGCGACATATTGCAGATGATGACACTTTTTTTCTGTGCAACTCGGCAGGCGATTCATGGCGTCATGCCTTGATTAACCGTCGGTTGTCCAAGTGTGATTGGGCTTTGATCGATGAGGATTTACTGTCGCACATGTTAGCATGCAATCATGAAGATGCAAAACTATGGCTGTCGATCATGCAGGATTCCGTCAGTGAGCAAGAGTTTACTAGGATCCTAGTTACTCTATGGGCAATTTGGTGGCTCAGAAAGAAAACTACTGATTGGTTGGCTACTGTCAATCATCTAAAGAGTGATTTTATGGGTATGTCACCGACTATTATAGAAGACATGAAAGGAGGATGTTGCAGTTCCAAGACCCTTTAGTTATTCATGAAGCAAGAGAAGCAAATGACCTTGCTAGGGCTTCGGTTTCTTTGGCCACTGGTCGTTACCCACCACTCCTGATGTTTTATTTGTACCGGATGTTATTGTTGTTTAAAAATAAAGTGTGGTGGTGACCCTTCAAAAATAAAATAAAATTAAAAGGCCTTAATACAGCAATTGCAACGTGTTTCTGGTTAAACCAAAACTCCTAATTCGTTACTTCAAAAACTATTCTAGAACCCCCCCTCCTACTCCATATTAAGAGCAAGACCAACCAACGCATCCATGGTGGATCCGTCCTCTGCTTTCTTCTCACGTTGTTTCCTCATGTATCGCTCGACGTTGCATCCGGTAAAACCGAGCCCGAAGGCTATTATCATGTGTAGGTACTTGAAGTCGGCTCCCATGAACACCCTCACACCGTCGTCCAACGACAGCTCGCTCGCACCACTCGCCGCGTCCGCTTCTGGCCCAAGACCTGTCGATTGGACTGGTGGCCGATGACCCTGCAATGTTTCAAGAAAATCAGAGAGGGATTCTTTTTATTTCCTCTGTAAAAAGGAAAAAAGAAGAAGAAAAGAGCTCCGGTCGGTTCCAGATCATGGGCATGGGATGAGACGCGAACCTGAGGTACGTGGCTGGTGGAGAAGAGACGAGGACGGGGAGCTAGCGGTGGCGCCGGGCGGCGGGCGAGGATCCCGCGGTGCAGGAGACGCCGGAACACGGACGCCAACATGTTGTCTGGCGCGTGATCTTCTGAACTTCTTGTTCCGTAGGCGTGATCTTCCTTCTTTTGTCCTGAGGGCGAAATACGCTGCTCAAGAAACTATATATACGCACTGGTAGAAAAAAGCCTTTTAGTCCCGGTTCGCAACAGCCTTTAGTCCCGGCTGTGCAACCGGGACTAAATATGCGCGACTAAAGACCCCCCTTTAGTCGCGCCTCTTACGGACCGCGACTAAAGGCTTTAGTCCCGGTTCTTATGGCTGACCGGGACTAAAGGCCCGTCCACGTGGGCGCCCGTGGTCCGCAGGTTTAGGGTTTTAGCCCCCCTAAACCTGGTTTCTTTTTAGTTTGGAGTGTTTTATTTCTTTTATATTATATTTTGTGTTTTATTTTAATTTTGATAAAGTTTCAGTACTCTTATTTTACGCTACTATATACATGCATATGAAATTTCAAACAAGAAGAATTCAAGAGGAATATATAATATATATTCAATCTCGGGTGACCATATACAACTTCGAACAAGTTTCCATACACAATTAGGATGGATGACCATATACAACTTCGTACAAGTTTCAATCTCGGGTATGCATATAAATTTCTTCGTCCTCGGTATAGTGTTCTCCTTTAGGATTGATGACTTCCCTCATGAAAAATCCTGCTAATTCTTCTTGAATTGGTCGGAAGCGAGCTTCTGGACTAAGCCTCCTCCGCAAGTTATCCGTCGCGTTCCGCACGCTATCTGATGCCTTCCGCTCAGTGGTGTGTCTCCGGATGTTCTCACAAGCATAGTATCCACATAGATTGGTCCCCGGTGGCTGCTTATCCACATTAACTAACCTTCTGAAATCTAGCTCATGTTTGAATTCACCGACAATTTCTTCTGAGAACCGTCTCCAAACCCTACAGGGCAAAGAAAATTAAATGAATAAGGGAGTTATTAGTTACTTGATATTAGGAAATGAACGAAAGAGACCGATCGATATAGAGCTCAAATAATTGAAAATAATTACTTTTGCAGCATTTTTCTCATGTCGGCCCAACGCTTTGGATCCGAATCCATAGAGTCCATGATTAGAACTCTGGAGGTGTGAAGTTCAATATTTAGCAGAATCCAGTGGAACCTGCGGACACGTTACATGCACAGTCATGCATAACTCATCGATTAGACATACCATGCATGGAGTAAACAAAAGAGAATGGGCACAAGAGAGAAACACTCACCCAAAATGGTAAGGAAATAGAATATGACTTTTGAGTTGATGCTTTCTAAGAAACTTGTACAGGTCTTTCTCCACGTCTTCGGGGTGATGTTGTAACACATGTCCATTAACGATATGTGGGTCAATGAACCCAACATCATGGATGTTTCTTATTTTGCATTCCCAAATCTTCAATCTGCATAATAGCGTACGCAACAATATAGTTAGGACAATATATATATATATATATATATATATATATATATATATATATATATATATATATATATATATATATATATATAGTGCAGGCAATGAAGAACGAGATGAGGTAGAAATAAATCACTTACAGAACGTAGCAACTCAGCATAGATTTGTCGAGGTCGCGCAGATTGAACAGCTGGAACAATTCACTCATATGAACTTCTACAGAGTACCGTTTGGTGTGATGCTCATCTGTAACATCTGCATAAACATATTCTTTGTCGGCCCATGTTATGAATTGCTTGTACCAACGTAGCAGATTTCGCATTTGTGGTGGTAGACTCTTTTCCCGCGTAGGCTCGACGAGAGGCCCATTCCGCACATATTGTAATGCTATCTCACATATTGGCGCATCCTCAAGGCCTAAGAAGGCACGAAGAGTCAAACCCATCTCGGACGCTTGTTTCATGGCACCCGCTACAGTCAATCCAAGTGCTGCCGCAGCTGCTATGATCTCGGGGTCCTCTTCCGGACCGGCTTTCACTATGAGCGGGGGGATCGATTGTTTCTTCTGCATCCCGAGCTGGTCAACTTGTTTCCCGCTTTTTTTACTTTCTTCTTTCTCCTCCTTCAATATTTTTGCTTGCCTACGAAGTTCATGTCCATAGTCGTCAGGCATATTCAGCTCGGCTTGGGACGGTGTCGTCAAAAAATCCTTAGCCCACTTCTTTTGCTTCTCAGTGAATACTTGCTTGGGCTCAGGCTCTTTTTTCGCCTTCATATCCGCCTTCCATTTCTCATAATCAGTAGACGCGGCCAATTTGGTTTCAGCTTCACTAAGTTCCCCAGGCCTTGGGAGGAGAGGCTTCAGTGATGGCTCCGGTACCCTTGTGGTCTTAGGTACATAAGGGTCCGGGTTAATAGTCCAGGACGGCGTCGTTTATCAATGACACATGAAAGGTTCAAGTTGCTAACCGCGATCGCGGAGGAAAAATAAATGAGAAAGCTCAAGTGTGGCTCGGACACTTCATATCATGTTTGTTTCAGGTTCTCGGGCATTTCATCAAACACCTTGTGTGCATAGGAGAAACCAAAAGCAAACCCACCACCCCCTTCTGAAAATTGTGAAGTGAGCTGAGTGAAGTGAAGTGAGCTGAGTCCTATATATAGGGATGGGCCTTTAGTCGCGGTTGGCCAGGCCAACCGGGACTAAAGCCCCTCCCGTCCGCCAGCTGGATGGGCCTTTAGTCCCGGTTGGCCTGGCCAACCGCGACTAAAGGCCTTTGGGGACCTTTAGTCCCGGTTGGCCAGGCCAACCGGGACTAAAGCCCCTCCCGTCCGCCAGCTGTCGACCGAGCGCGCTGGGCCTAGATAGTTGGTCGCGGGTCTTCTCCCGAACCGCGACTAAAGACCCCTTTGGTCGCGGTTCGATTGTTTTGGGGACTAATGGGGGCGTATGGAAGCCTCTTTTTCTACCAGTGACGTCTTATACTATGGGCCGAGGGAGTATGATATTTCTATCTGCGTCGATGGACTCTCGGACTCGAACCTACGTGCCGACTAGGTATGCAAGTACACCACCTCGTGAGCTAGCTACTTCGTCGATGGACTCTCGGACTCGTACCTACGTGCCGACCAGGCAGTACAGTTGCAATTCCAACCGAATCTAAACTATTCTACCAGAACCAAAATTTCACATCTATCTAAACACTGAGTAAAGATAGGGTTCCTTTGGCTCTTGCCGGCGCCGCCGCCGGTTTGCCTCGTCTCCAGTGGCCTTAGGGCCATGTCGGCGCGGTGGATCCTGGCCTTTGCCGACGGAAGGGCTCCGTTTTCAAAAGTGCTTTTGAGTTTTGTTAGGGTTTGTGCCATGTTCAGAAAAACGAGATGGCAGCGGCTCCTTGAAGATGAAATAAGATTCTCCCTGCCTAGCCCCCGTTCCAGTGTGTCTAGCATTGTCGGTGGGTCTGTCGAGGTGTGTCTCCGGCGGATCCGCCTTGGTGGATTTGCTCAGATCTGCTCGTAGTTCGTCTACGTTTGCGTTTCTTCCGGTTGGATCTTTGCGATCTAAGCTACTCTTCACGGCGGCGGTTGCTGTTCTGTTGTGCTGGTCATATGGGGCCTTAGCCCGACGACTTTCGGACTATCTACTACAAGGAGTTTTGCCCGGCTCCAGCGAGGGAGGGGCTATGACGGCGGCGCACCTTCGGGTCGCAGTAGTGCTTGTACTCGTCGCTAGGTGGTCTACGGATCTGGATGTAATTTCTATTATTTCTGGTCGTTGCACTGGCATGATTAAAGATAAATAGATCGAAAGTTTTCTTGCGCAAAAAAAAAAACACTTAGTAAAGGTACATTTACCCTTTTAGATGGATCTAGAAGCATGGCACGCTAAACACTAAAGTTCATCTCGACGGATCCTAGAAATAAGAAAACACAGAGGAAGGGTTTGGAGGGATGAATATGGTCGTTGGCACCGCGTTCTACCTCACCCGCGTGCCGGAGAGGTGGAGGCCCGGGATGTTCGTCCTGTGTGAGCAGAGCCACCAGATCTTCCACCTGCTTGTCATTGCCGGCGCGCTCGCCCACTATGGCACTGCCATCGTGTTCCTCAGGGTCCGCGATGAGATCGGCTGCCCGGCCATCTGATGCGCATGCCATCGATCATTCACAATACCATAAAATTCTTAGTAGTTAATGCAGACAATCTGCTTGGTCTCTGCATCCATCCGGGAGATGGACACAACCCAATTATTACTTCTTAAAAAAAAAGATGTACCCCCGGCCACTGCATCTCGGCCACTGCATCTGGACAATGCATGCGGCCATTTTATTAATTATTCACAAAACCTATACAAGGTAATATATCGGTAAGCCTGAAGCCATCATCTTGGCAACACTTGTCACTACTCCTATCCCCATGATGACGGGGTTTCGAATGTCCGAGCCTAATACCAAACAGACATCGCACCAACACCTAACATCTAATGGTGGATGCGCCATCCAAGCCATAATACTTGGACTGGGTTACACACCGGCCCGACGCACTTTCAGTGGGCACCACATGCGCACGCTGCAAGGGCCGTCACCTCCTTCATCCATCGATTCATCCTCAGATCAGATACTGACGCATCGACCTTGCCAAGCCTCTCTGCCATCGACTCCACCACGATGCCAGACAACGTTGTCCTCCTACGCGAGTCCATCACCACCATTAGACGCCGAGTCTTCACTGTGCCACGCAGCAGAGATCCGCCGCCATCGATGTGTAGGATGAAGCACCGCTCCACCACCTACCGACGCCCAACCACCAAGCCGTCCACATGTACGTCCAGCCGATGAATGTCTCCAAAGATGAAGCCCCCACGGGGGTGGCAACGAAGACGTCGCCATCATCCGATCTAGAAGGCCCCTCAACGCCTCCAACGAGGGCTACGACGCCCACGAGCGCCGCCGTCAATGGTACCCTCATTTAGATTTGAGGTTTCCCCCGAAAAAATGGAGCGAGGGACGCCCACCATCGCCTCCAACGAGGAAAACGACACCCACGGGCGCCGCCAACGATGGTGGCATCCTCACCCACTTCAGCAGCTAGGCCACCATCTCCTCCTCCAATTGATCCGCCGCCGGGATGCCACTGCGAGGCAATACCCACGGACCAGATCCCTTTGGACCGACGATGAAGACAACCAAAGGTAGAGGAGGTCACATCGCTGCGTAACCGGCGCCCTGGCCACACACAAGTCGTCCTGAGGCGCCCGCTCGTGATCCACTATCACAGCCACGCCTTCAAGCCGCGACGGAGGGACGCCCCGCCGCCGCCATCATCCCCCTGCACGGGCTTTGCCCAGCTGGGATCTGGCGGCGGCGGGAGGGGAGGCAGAGGAGAGGGAAGGTGGAGGAGATCGGGAGGGGCGGAGGGGATCAAGGGAGGCGGAGGGGAGGGAAGGCGGACGGGAGGGGCGGAGGGGATCGAGAGGCGGAGGAGATCGGGAGGGGAGGAGGGGATCAAGGGAGGGGGAGGGGAGGGAAGGCGGACGGGAGGGGCAGAGGGGATCGAGAGGCGGAGGAGATCGGGAGGGGAGGAGGGGATCAGGGGAGGCAGAGGGAAGGGGAGGCGGACGGGAGGGGCGGAGGGGATCGATAGGCAGAGGAGATCGGACAAGGCTACGATCGGGAGAAAATGATGGCATCGCAATTATTACTACCATCAAAATGGCGTTTTACCGTGAATGCAAATGATACAACAGATTTGAGTCAGGAGGGAATTTAAGAAAGGCATTTTGCTTGCGAGATTGGTTAATTTGTTTGTAGCAGTTAGTTATTTGTTATTGTAGTGAATGGATTGACGCATGGATGATACAACAATTGTTAATTACAGCTCAGAACCTGCACATAGAAATGCTCATGGCCGTTTGTTCCATTGTAAGATGTAAAAGAAGAAGAAAAGTTGTGCATGGTAAGATTTACTCGTCCTTGTCAAGGCTTTTGTTTTGTTGGGACGTCTCAACGGCCACCATGCCATTATTTGCGCTTGTTTTTAGCTATACAGGCACACCGCATCATGCTAGTGATGATCTGAATTAATTCAATCTTGTTTCGTAAGACTATCTGCCTTGAAACGAAAATGCAGCTGAACCTCATATGTATTGAAATACACAACATTTTAGATATAGAGATGCGACTCAGGAATTGACATTACTAGTAACCATGCATATGCAATAATATCAACTAATATAAAATCAATCACAACATGTTACTCCCTCCGTTCCTAAATATAAGTCTTTTAAGAGATTCCAATATGGACTACATACGGAGCAAAATGAGTGAATCTACACTCTAAACTACATCTATATACATCCGCATGTAGTCCATATTGAAATCTCTAAAAAGATTTATACCAACATAGTTAGAGAAAATGTTAGTATTTTTCTGCGGGATAGAGAAAATGTTAGTATTGAACTGCAATCAACACTTATGACAACATAGTTAGAGGAAACTTATGAACAGAGGGAGTACAAGTTAGAGAAAACTTATGGCAACATAGTTGGTCTCCTCCATCGGTTGGTAAATCAGTCAGTATTGAACTTCAATCAACACTTCATTTCATATAATTAAGAACCACTTATACCTACTATAAAATACATTTTGTTTGGTTCATTCACAACTCCGAGAACTAATCATCTTCTGACCACATCATAACTAAGCTCCTAGATAACTCATCTCCTTAAATAAATGTATTACTGCAAACTTTATGTTCATATGGAGAAACTCACTCACCAAATATATAAAATTTTGAGACATTGCAAATATATTTTATCAATTATCAGGATATTACACAAATGTTTTTAAATTAGAAAAACATTTTAATTATAAACATAATGATGCACACAATGACACATCACATTTTTCTTTAAGAAAATTATAGTAAAAACTCAGTTAGATGATAAAATTCTCATAATTGAATATTATTTTTAAAATTATTTTAAGGTCTATATCAGGGCCAAATCTTAGATAAAACCTATTTTATTACGCTGACCCGAGTTCAATTCAGCCCAACTCTATACACACAGGTGCTTAAATCTTACATTCATTAAACCTTGTACATGACCGAACAAATCCTCGGTTCCACCCACGCAATTACATGTTCTTCTACTTTATACATTTTACTCTAAGCGAGTGACAAAACATTACGTGAATAAAAGAAAATGTCATGAGATGAGGTGGCGAAAGTTGCGGATGTGATGATTGACATTGGAGAAAGGAAGACATGGGTACCACTTATTTATACCAAACCTTTTTGCTTTGCCATAATTCATCTTGTCATTAGATGTAGGATTTTTTTATCATACAACTTTCGGTATATTTTCTTAAATAATACTCTCTCCATCCCAAAATAAGTGTCAATATATTTTGGGATGGAGGGATTATTTTTAGCCACAATATGGTAATTCATAGTAAGAGACATCTATTTTCCACACATTCATTACAAATATATTATCTTGTGCTAAACTAAAGTTCCAGTATGTGGCGATAGTTATTTTAGGTTACTAAAATTAGTTTGAGATGTCTTATACTTTTCTGTTGCAATGGTTACCCACAATCCAATATAATCAAAATAGCACATTAGAAGGTATGTTGGTGTGTGTAATCCATAGTATCCTAACTTGGCAGAGGTTTCTAGATTAGAAGAATATTTTTTTGAATAGATAATTATATAATGTATGAGGTGTCAGCAAGTAGTTTGTACTCGAATCCTCTTATCACATCTCATTCATCGGTGGTATTCGTTGTCGGATCATGGGTTCCGGCAAAACCCTCAAGGTTCGAACACTAGGGTGCGCACGAAGATCTCCTCCTACCGATCCACGTCCTAGCTTTGCTAAGATCTCAAGGGCTAACTCGACGAACCCAAAGAACAAAGGGACACAAGATTTATACTGGTTCGGGCCACCGCTGTGGTGTAATACCCTACTCCAGTGTGGTGTGGTGGATTGCCTATTGGGCTGAGGATAGGTGTTCTTGTGCTTGGTGAACTTGTGCGGGTGAGGATGGTCTAATCCAAGATGAGTTCGAGATGCCGCCTACTGTGGTGGCTAGTCCTATTTGTAGAGGCCCTGGTCCTCTTCCCAAATATTGAGCGGAAAGGGAGCCAACAACGGCCAATTTGAAAGGGACAGCTAGTACAGCTTATCCTGACAAAAGCAGTCTTCGCCTGCAAAAGGCTCTGGTGGTGACGCCGCCTTGGGCTCCACGGTGACCTCCGTCTTGCCGTCCTGCTGGTCTTGGTCTTGTTGCACTGATATGGAAACCTTTGCTTGACGCTTTGGTACTCCGCGCCTGCGCTTGCCTCCTTAGCACCAAAGAGGAAACAAGTACACTATGCGTGCTGGTGCCCGCCTGGCGCCTGCCTGATCTCGATCGCCATGGTTCACGTCACGAGAACCTCACGAGGTTTGCTTGCCTTGATCTCTCCGCCCCTCGTGAGCCTGCCTAGTGAGGCCGCTCCTGAGGAGGTCTTGCGTCGTCCGCCTCGCGAGGCTTGGCCCCTCGCGAGGGTCTTGAGTGCTTGTTGGTGAAGATGGGCCGTACGAGCCCGCTCGCAGCGCCACGCCATGGGCCACAGGTAGGCAAGTCTGGGGACCCCCGTTCCCAGAACGTCGACAGTAGCCCCCGGGCCCAAGGCGCGCTCGGGCTTGGCTTCGAGGCGAGGCCAAAGGGCAAGTGCGGAGCGTCGCGGCCCCCCAAAGCCTGCGGCCTTGGTCGACGCGTGGCGGTTGATTGGACGTGGGCGTCTCCGCTTCCCCACGCTACCTCGGCAACTGTCCGACTTGACAAGTCCCTGCGACATGCAAGGAAAAACCATCATTACCTGTGATTGTGGGGGCGCTGGTTGGCCTTCTCCCGCTATAAATGGGGAGGGGGGCTGAGCCCCCGTCGCCCATCTCTTCCATTCCGCTTGCTTCTCCTTCTTGCTCCACTGCTAGCAGCGACACCAATGGCGCCGTCGAAGAGGTTCTCTGCCGCGGAGAAGGGGAAGGCTCCCCGCGAGGGGCTGATGACCCACAAGTATAGGGGATCTATCGTAGTCCTTTCGATAAGTAAGAGTGTCGAACCCAACGAGGAGCAGAAGGAAATGATAAGCGGTTTTCAGCAAGGTATTCTCTGCAAGCACTGAAATTATAGGTAACAGATAGTTTTGTGATAGGATAATTTGTAACGAGCAACAAGTAACAAAAGTAAATAAAGTGCAGCAAGGTGGCCCAATCCTTTTTGTAGCAAAGGACAAGCCTGGACAAACTCTTATATAGAGAAAAACGCTTATCGTCAAGCTAGTTTTCATCACGTTCATATGATTCGCGTTCGGTACTTTGATAATTTGATATGTGGGTGGACCGGTGCTTGGGTGCTGTTCTTACTTGAACAAGCTCCCACTTATGATTAACCTCTATTGCAAGCATCCGCAACTACAACAAAAGTATTAAGGTAAACCTAACCATAGCATGAAACATATGGATCCAAATCAGCCCCTTACGAAGCAACGCAAAAACTAGGGTTTAAGCTTCTGTCACTCTAGCAACCCATCATCTACTTATTACTTCCCAATGCCTTCCTCTAGGCCCAAATAATGGTGAAGTGTTATGTAGTCGACGTTCACATAACACCACTAGAGGATAGACAACATACATCTCATCAAAACATTGAACGAATACCAAATTCACATGACTACTAATAGCAAGACTTCTCCCGTGTCCTCAGGAACAAACGTAACTACTCACAAAGCATATTCATGTTCATAATCAGAGGAGTATTAATATGCATATAGGATCTGAACATATGATCTTCCACCAAATAAACCAACTAGCATCAACTACAAGGAGTAATCAACACTACTAGCAACCTACAGGTACCAATCCCAGACTTGGAGACAAGAATTGGATACAAGAGATGAACTAGGGTTTGAGAGGAGATGGTGCTGGTGAATATGTTGATGGAGATTGCCCTCTGCCAATGAGAGGAGCGTTGGTGATGACGATGGCGATGATTTCCCGCTCCCGGAGAGAAGCGTCCCCGACAGAACAGCGCCGCCGGAGCCCTAGATTGGTTCTGCCAAGGTTCCGCCTCGTGGCGGCGGAGTCTCGTCCCGAAAGCTTGCTTATGATTTTTCTTCGGACGAAAGACTTCATATAGCAGAAGATGGGCATCGGAGGGCCAACAGGGGGCCCACGAGGCAGGGGCGCGCCCCCCACCCTCGTGGCCAGGTGGAGGCCCCCTGACGTATTTCTTCCGCTCAATATTTTTTATTATTTCCAAAAATAACTTTTGTGGAGTTTCAGGACTTTTGGAGTTGTGCAGAATAGGTCTCTAATATTTGCTCCTTTTCCATCCCAGAATTCCAGCTGCCGGCATTCTCCCTCCTTATGTAAACCTTGTAAAATAAGAGAGAAATGCATAAGTATTGTGACATAATGTGTAATAATAGCCCATAATGCAATAAATATCGATATAAAAGCATGATGCAAAATGGACGTATCAACTCCCCCAAGCTTAGACCTCGCTTGTCCTCAAGCGAAAGCCGATAACGATAAATATGTCCACATGTTTAGAGGTAGAGGTGTTGATAAAATAAAATACGGACATGAGGGCATCATGATTATTCTCATAACAACAACATATATGGATATTGTCATATGATTTCTTATGCTCAAGTAATAATCTATTCACAATGCAAAGTATGAATCAGAAACTTTATTGAGAACTAACAAACTATAATCTCAGTCATTGAGGCAATTGCAATTTATCATAACATCAGAAAGAGTCTATGTCAGAGCTTTCTAGCAAGTCCACACACTCAACTATCATTTAGTCTTTCATAATTGCTAACACTCACTCAATACTTGTGGTTACGGAGTTTTAACCGGACACAGAGAAAGATAGGGGCTTATAGTTTCGCCTCCCAACCTTTTACCTCAAGGGTAATGTCAACAATAATAGTTCATGCTAACCCACATCCAATTAGATATATTTATGAGGATCTTTCCAACATCCTGTGCTTGCCAAAGGATAAAATGTAAAAAGGAAAGGTGAAGATCACCATGACTCTTGCATAAGGTAGAAGATAATAATAAAAGATAGGCCCTTCGCAGAGGGAAGCAGAGGTTGTCATGCGCTTTCAGGGTTGGATGCACAAAATCTTAATGCGAAAGAACGTCACTTTATATTGCCACTTATGATATGAACCTTTATTATGCAGTTCGTCGCTTTTATTTCTTCCACATCACAAGATCGTATAAAGCTTATTTCCTCCACACCAATCAATCACACATATTTAGAGAGCAATTTTTATTGCTTGCACCGATGACAACTTACTTGAAGGATCTTACTCAATCCATAGGTAGATATGGTGGACTCTCATGGCAAAACTGGTTTAAGGGTTTTTGGAAGCACAAGGAGTATCTCTACTTGGTGCAAAGAATTTGGCTAGCATGAGGGGGAAAGGCAAGCTCAACATGTTGGATGATCCATGACAATATACTTTATCTCAGATATAAGAAAACATAACCCATTACGTTGTCTTCCTTGTCCAACATCAACTCTTTAGCATGTCATATTTTAATGAGTGCTCCCAATCATAAACGATGTCCATGATAGTATATTTATATGTGAAACCTCTCTTTCTTTATTACTTCCTATTAATTGCAACGATGACCAAAGCTACGTTTGCCAACTCCCCACAATTTTTAATCATCATACTCTTTCTATGTGAAGTCATTACTCTCCATAAGATCAATATGATCTCTTTATTTCTTTTTATTATTTTTCTCTTTTATTTTATTCACACAAGATCATAGCAAGATAATCAAGCCCTTGACTCAACACTAATCTTTATTATATAGCTCACGGACTCGATTACAAAAAGAGATCATAAAGCAAAACTCAAAACTAGATCATACCAAAACTTTATTCTACTAGATCAAGATACTACTAAAAGGATCGAACTAAGAAAAACGGTAAAGATAGGAGATGTGGTGGTGATACAATACCGGGGCACCTCCCCCAAGCTTGGCAGTTGCCAAGGGGAGTGCCCATACCCATGTGATTATGTCTCCTTTGCTGTTGAAGAAGGTGGAGGTGATGATGGATAGTCGCACATCGAGCGTAAGAGGTCCTCCAACTTGCGGATAATGCCCTTGAGTGCAACGATATGCTCCTTTAACAAAATATTTTCACGTGTGAGATACTTGTTTTGAATACGAGCTAACTCAATCATCTTGAAACCCTCGATCTCAGTTGTGGTAAGAAGATTGTGATCAAGTTGAAGGTTGTCTTCAGGAGCTTGGTCCTCCATGGCCTTCTTGATCCCTTCATCCTTGTTGATCTCCATAGGTTCTTCCCTCTGCAGCTCTATCTTCATTAGCCAAGCATCGTTGTGACCATTGCTGGAGGAGGGGGACGACATGATGCCTGGCTTTGACAACCCTGACAGAAAATAGCTCGAAACAAGAACAGAGGACAATTGCGTGATACGGGAGTCAAAACCTTCGGGAGAATATATAATGAATTTTTACCGACCAAAATACGTATCGTGCAAGAAAACAGAGTCCGGAGAGCACACGAGGTGCCCACGAGGTAGGGGGGCGCGCCCAGTAGGGTAGGGCGCGCCCTCCACCCTCGTGGAAGCCTCGTGTCCTTCACGGACCGCTTCTTATTTTTCTATTTTTCTAAATATTCCAAAATGGAGAAATATTGCCATTAGAACTGTTTTGGAGTCGGTTTACTTACCGTACTACATACCTATTCCTTTTCGGAGTCTGAAACGTTTCGGAAAGTGTCCCTTATGTATTCCTCCGGGTTACGGTTTCAATAACATTGGTTTCAACATTTATAGGATTACCTGAGATATAATGTTTGATTCTTTGACCGTTCACCACCTTCGGATTTGTGCCTTCTAAGTTGTTGATTTTTATGGCATTGGAACGATAGACCTCCTCGATAACGTAAGGGCCTTCCTAGAGAGAAGTTTTCCTGGAAAAAATCTTAAACGAGAGTTGTATAGTAATACATAATCACCTACATTAAACTCACGCTTTTGTATTCTTTTGTCATGCCATCTTTTAACCTTTTCTTTAAACAACTTGGCATTTTCATAGGCTTGGGTTCTCCATTCATCAAGTGAGCTAATGTCAAATAACCTCTTCTCACCGGCAAGTTTGAAATCATAATTGAGCTCTTTAATAGCCCAATAAGCCTTATGTTCTAGTTCGAGAGGTAAGTGACATGCTTTTCCATAAACCATTCTATACGGAGACATACCCATAGGATTTTTATATGCAGTTCTGTAGGCCCATAATGCATCATCAAGTTTCTTGGATCAATTCTTTCTAGATCTATTGACAGTCTTTTGCAAAATTAATTTGAGCTCTCTACTGCTCAATTCTACTTGACCACTAGACTATGGGTGATAAGGAGATGCAATTCTATGATTAACATCATATTTAGCAAGCATTTTACGGAAAGCACCATGAATAAAATGTGAACCACCATCAGTCATTAAATATCTAGGGACTCCAAACCTCGGAAAAATAACTTCTTTAAGCATCTTAATAGAGGTGTTATGATCAGCACTACTAGTTGGAATAGCTTCTACTCACTTAGTAACGTAATCAACAGCAACTAAAATATGTGTGTATCCATTAGAGGCAGGAAAGGGTCCCATATAATCAAAGCCCCAAACATCAAATGGTTCAATAACAAGTGAATAATTAATAGGCATTTCTTGACGTCTACTAATATTACCAATTCTTTGACATTCATCACAAGACAAGACAAACTTACGGACATCCTTGAAGAGAGTAGGCCAACAAAAACCGGATTGCAATACCTTATGTGCAGTTCTATCTCCAGCGTGGTGTCCTCCATAAGCCTCGGAGTGACACTTGCGTAGGATCTGTTCCTGTTCATGCTCAGGTACACAACGTCTAATAACACCATCTACTCCTTCTTTATAAAGGTGTGGGTCATCCCAAAAGTAATGTCTCAAATCATAGAAAAACTTTTTCTTTTGCTGGTATGTGAAACTAGGTGGTATAAATTTAGCAACAATATAGTTAGCATAATCAGCATACCATGGAGCAGTACGAGAAGCATTTATGACATTTAATTGCTCATCAGGAAAGCTATCATCAATAGGTAGTGGGTCATCAAGAACATTTTCTAACCTAGACAAGTTGTCTGCAACGGGGTTCTCAGCTCCCTTTCTATCAATAATATGCAAATCAAATTCTTGTAGCAAGAGAACCCATATAATAAGTCTAGGTTTAGCATCTTTCTTTACCATAAGATATTTAATAGCAGCATGATCAGTGTGAATAGTTACTTTAGAATCAACAATATAAGGTCTGAACTTATCACAAGCAAATACAACTGCTAAAATCTGTTTTTCAGTAGTAGCATAATTTCTCTGAGCATTGTCTAGAGTTTTGCTAGCATATTGGATAACATTTAATTTCTTATCAACTCTTTGCCCTAGGAAAACACCTACAACATAATCACTAGCATCACACATAATTTCAAAAGGTAAATTCCAATCAGGTGGCTGAACAATAGGTGCAGAGATCAATGCTTTCTTAAGTATTTCAAATGCTTCTACACAATCATCATCAAAGACAAATGGTATATCTTTTTGTAATAAATTAGTCAGAGGCCGAGAAATTTTAGAGAAGTCCTCAATGAACCTCCTATAAAATCCAGCGTGACCAAGGAAACTTCTTATACCTTTGATGTCCTTGGGACATGGCATCTTTTCAATAGCATCAACCTTGGCTTTATCAACTTCAATACCTCTTTCAGAAACTTTATGCCCCAAGACGATACCTTCATTAACCATAAAGTGGCACTTTTCCCAATTCAGGACAAGATTGGTTTCTTCACATCTCTGCAAAACTCGATCAAGGTTGCTCAAGCAATCATCAAAAGAGGATCCATAGACGGAAAAATCTTCCATGAAAACCTCACAAATCTTTTCACAAAAGTCAGAGAATATAGCCATCATGCATCTTTGAAAGGTAGCAGGTGCATTACATAAACCAAAAGGCATACGTCTGTAAGCAAAAGTACCAAAAGGGCAAGTAAAAGTAGTCTTTGATTGATCATTAGCTGACACAAGTATTTGAGAGAAACCAGAATAACCATCTAGAAAGCAAAATGTGTATGTTTGGATAATCTTTCTAGCATTTGATCGATAAAAGGCAAGGGGTAATGATCTTTTTTAGTAGCCTTATTTAATTTGCGGAAATCAATTACCATCCTATAACCTGTAATAATTCTTTGCGGGATCAACTCATCTTTATCATTAAGAACGACGGTAATACCTCCGTTCTTAGGGACACAATGGACAGGACTTACCCACTGACTATCAGCAACGGGATAAATTATACCGGCCTTTAGAAGCTTTAGTATTTCTTTTCTTACCACTTCCTTCATCTTAGGATTCAGCCGTCGTTGATGATCACGAACTGGTTTGGCATCTTCCTCCAAATTTATTTTATGTTGACATAGAGTGGGACTAATGCCCTTAAGATCATCAAGAGTATATCCAATAGCAGCACGGTGCTTCTTCAGAGTTTTCAATAATCTCTCTTCTTCATGCTCTGAAAGGTTAGCACTAATAATAACAGGATATATCTTCTTTTCATCAAGATAAGCATATTTAAGAGTATCAGGTAACGGTTTAAGCTCAAACACGGGATCACCCTTGGGTGGAGGAGGATCCCCTAGGATTTCAATATGCAAATTGTGTTTCAGGATGGGTTCCTGTTTAAAGAATACTTCATCTATTTCCATTCTTTCATTCATAAACATATCATTTTCATGGTCTAGCAAATATTGTTCTAAAGGATCACTAGGAGGTACGGCAATAGAAGCAAGACCAATAATTTCATCCTTACTAGGCAATTCCTCTTCATGGTGTTGTCTACTAAATTTAGAGAAATTAAACTCATGCGACATATCACCCAAACCAATAGTAACGACATCCTTTTTGCAGTCTATCTTAGCATTAACAGTATTCAAGAAGGGTCTACCAAATATAATGGGGCAAAAGCTATCTTGTGGGGAGCCAAGAACTAGAAAATCAGTAGGATATTTAGTTTTCCCACACAAGACTTCAACATCTCTAACAATTCCAATGGGTGATATAGTATCTCTATTGGCAAGCTTAATGGTAACATCAATATCTTCTATCTCAGCAGGTGCAATATCATGCATAATCTCTTTGTATAAGTCATGAGGTATAGCACTAGCACTAGCACCCATATCACATAAGCCATGATAACAATGATCTCCTATTTTAACAGAAATAACAAGCATGCCTACCACAGGTCTATGTTTATCTTTAGCACAAGGTTTAGCAATTCTAGCAGTTTCATCACAGAAATGAATAACATGCCCATCGATATTATCAGACAAGAGATCTTTAACAATAGCAATATTAGGTTCAACTTTAATCTGCTCAGGAGGTGTATAAGTTCTAATATTGCTTTTACGAACCACAGTTGAAGCTTTAGCATGATCCTTAATTCTAACAGGGAAAGGTGGTTTCTCAACATAAGAAGTAGGAACAATAGGATCATTATAAGTGATAGTCTTTTCTTCAACTTTAATAGGTGCAGCTACTTTTACCTCTATCGGAGGATGATATTTAAACCACTTCTCCTTAGGGAGATCAACATAAGCAGCAAAAGATTCATAGAAAGAAGCTACTATCTCAGAGTCAAGTCCATATTTAGTGCTAAACTTACGGAAAACATCGGTATCCATAAAAGATTTAACACAATCAAACTTATGTGTCATACCTGACTCCTTACCTTCGTCGAGATCCCAATCTTCAGAGTTGCGTTTAATTCTATCCAATAAATCCCATTTGAAATCAATAGTCTTCATCATAAAAGAGCCAGCACAAGAAGTATCGAGCATGGTGCGATTGTTATCAGAAAGCCGAGCATAAATTTTTTGAATAATCATTTCTCTTGAGAGCTCATGATTGGGGCATGAATATAACATTGATTTAAGCCTCCCCCAAGCTTGAGCAATGCTTTCTCCTTCGCGAGGCCAAAAATTATATATATAATTGCGATCACGATGAACAAGATGCATAGGATAAAATTTCTGATGAAATTCCAATTTAAATCGTTTGTAGTTGCATGATCCCGTATCATCAGATAGCCTATACCATGTCAATGCATCTCCCTTCAAAGATAAAGGGAAGACCTTCTTCTTAATAAAATCAACGGGTATACCTGCAAGCTTAAATAATCCACAAACTTCATCCACATATATTAGGTGCTCATCAGGATGCTTTGTTCCATCTCCTGCAAAAGGATTAGCTAGCAGTTTTTCTAACATACCCGAAGGAATTTCAAAGTGGACATTTTCATCTTCAGTAGGTTCAGTAGGTTGAGGAGCAACTCTTTGCTCTACTGGTCAGGGTGAAGATACCCCGAACAAGCCCCTCGGAGGATTACTTTCCATAGTAACAAGTGACAGTAAATTTCAGCACACTACATAAATTTTTCCTTACCAAATTCCACCTACCAAAGGCGCTTCACTCCCTGGCAACGGCGCCAGAGAAGAGTCTTGATGACCCACAAGTATAGGGGATCTATCGTAGTCCTTTCGATAAGAGTGTCGAACCCAACGAGGAGCAGAAGGAAATGATAAGCGGTTTTCAGCAAGGTATTCTCTGCAAGCACTGAAATTATAGGTAACAGATAGTTTTGTGATAGGATAATTTGTAACGAGCAACAAGTAACAAAAGTAAATAAAGTGCAGCAAGGTGGCCCAATCCTTTTTGTAGCAAAGGACAAGCTTGGACAAACTCTTATATAGAGAAAAGCGCTCCCGAGGACACATGGGAATTATCGTCAAGCTAGTTTTCATCACGTTCATATGATTCGCGTTCGGTACTTTGATAATTTGATATGTGGGTGGACCGGTGCTTGGGTGCTGTTCTTACTTGAACAAGCATCCCACTTATGATTAACCTCTATTGCAAGCATCCGCAACTACAACAAAAGTATTAAGGTAAACCTAACCATAGCATGAAACATATGGATCCAAATCAGCCCCTTACGAAGCAACGCATAAACTAGGGTTTAAGCTTCTGTCACTCTAGCAACCCATCATCTACTTATTACTTCCCAATGCCTTCCTCTAGGCCCAAATAATGGTGAAGTGTTATGTAGTCGACGTTCACATAACACCACTAGAGGATAGACAACATACATCTCATCAAAATATCGAACGAATACCAAATTCACATGACTACTAATAGCAAGACTTCTCCCATGTCCTCAGGAACAAATGTAACTACTCACAAAGCATATTCATGTTCATAATCAGAGGGGTATTAATATGCATAAAGGATCTGAACATATGATCTTCCACCAAATAAACCAACTAGCATCAACTACAAGGAGTAATCAACACTACTAGCAACCTACAGGTACCAATCCCAGACTTGGAGACAAGAATTGGATACAAGAGATGAACTAGGGTTTGAGAGGAGATGGTGCTGGTGAAGATGTTGATGGAGATTGCCCTCTCCGATGAGAGGAGCGTTGGTGATAACGATGGCGATGATTTCCCCCTCCCGGAGGGAAGCGTCCCCGGCAGAACAGCGCTGCCGGAGCCCTAGATTGGTTCCGCCAAGGTTCCGCCTTGTGGCGGCGGAGTCTTGTCCCGAAAGCTTGCTTATGATTTTTCTTCGGACGAAAGACTTCATATAGCAGAAGATGGGCATCGGAGGGCCAACAGGGGGCCCACGAGGCAGGGGGCGCGCCCAGGGGGTAGGGCGCGCGCCCCACCCTTGTGGCCAGGTGGAGGCCCCCCTGACATATTTCTTCCGCTCAATATTTTTATTATTTCCAAAAATAACTTTTGTGGAGTTTCAGGACTTTTGGAGTTGTGCAGAATAGGTCTCTAATATTTGCTCCTTTTCCAGCCCAGAATTCCAGCTGCTGGCATTCTCCCTCCTTATGTAAACCTTGCAAAATAAGAGAGAACAGACATAAGTATTGTGACATAATGTGTAATAACATCCCATAATGCAATAAATATCGATATAAAAGCATGATGCAAAATGGACGTATCAGGGGCCCGGCTCCCTGGCGCCCAAGCGTGGAAGTGGCCGTCCCTGCAAGCACACCGCGACCCCTGTTGCGGCGGCCCCCCGTTTCCTGGGTGGCGCCGCTGCGCGTGGCAGGGGTCGCTCGGGTCGCGGCAGCTCTGTCGATGAAGGGAGACGTGCCGTGGTTGCGCGGCCTCCCCGGCCGCCCTTCCACTCGGCGGAGGTGCTGCCGGAGTTCGTCGTCTGGTCGGAGAACCTGGCCGGCAACTGGCTTCAGCTCCCGCGCTTCTTCGTCGACGAGCTGCCAGCCTCTAGTCCAGGCGGGTTCTGGCTGCAGGCGGACGGTTGCTGCAGCAGGGCCTCTTGGGTCGCGGTCGAGGTCTCCGCCACGGGCAACATAGCTCTGGCCCGCAGTTGGCAGACGTTCGCCCGCGCGCGCGGCCTTGGCAGGCGGTGCACCCTCCATTTCAAGTATGACGGTGATGCGACCCTCTATGTGAGGGTGTTTGGGGAGGATGGTCGCCGCGCCGGGTGCTGCCCCGAGGTGAACGACGACAAGGAGGTGCTTTGTGACGCCCCCGATTTGACCGTACACTAATCATGCACGCAAATGTGTACGACCAAGATCAGGGACTCACGGGAAGTTATCACAACACAACTCTAAAACATAAATAAGTCATACAAGCATCATAATACAAGCCAGGGGCCTCGAGGGCTCGAATACAAGTGCTCGATCACAGACGAGTCAGCGGAAGCAACAATATCTAAGTACAGACATAAGTTAAACAAGTTTGCCTTAAGAAGGCTAGCACAAACTGGGATACAGATCGAACGAGGCGCAGGCCTCCTGCCTGGGATCCTCCTAACTACTCCAGGTCGTCGTCAGCGGCCTGCACGTAGTAGTAGGCACCTCCAGCGTCGTAGGTGTCGTCGTCGACGGTGGCGTCTGGCTCCTGGACTCCAACATCTGGTTGCGACAACCAGATAGAAAGGAAAGGGGGAAAAGAGGGAGAGAAGCAACCGTGAGTACTCATCCAAAGTACTCGCAAGCAAGGAGCTACACTACATATGCATGGGTATATGTGTGAAGGGGCATATCAGTGGACTGAACTACAGAATGCCAGAATAAAAGGGGGATAGCTAGTCCTGTCGAAGACTACGCTTCTGGCCATCTCCATCTTGCAGCATGTAGAAGAGAGTAGATTGAAGTCCTCCAAGTAGCATCACATAGCATAATCCTACCCGGCGATCCCCTCCTCGTCGCCCTGTTAGAGATCGATCACCGGGTTGTATCTGGCACTTAGAAGGGTGTATTTTATTCAGTATCCGGTTCTAGTTGTCATAAGGTCAAGGTACAACTCCGGGTCGTCCTTTTACCGAGGGACACGGCTATTCGAATAGATTAACTTCCCTGCAGGGGTGCACCACATAACCCAACACGCTCGATCCCATTTGGCCGGACACACTTTTCTGGGTCATGCCCGGCCTCGTAAGATCAACGCGTCACAGCCCCACCTAAGCATAACAGAGAGGTCAGCACGCCGGTCTAACCCTATGCGCGCAGGGGTCTGGGCCCATCGCCCTATGCACACCTGCACGTTGCGTACGCGGCCGGAAGCAGACCTAGCCTAGTGGCGTTCCAGTCCAATCCGGCGCGCGCCACTCAGTCGCTGACGTCACGAAGGCTTCGGCTGATACCACGACGCCGGGATACCCATAACCACTCCCGCGTAGATGGCTAGTGCGTATAGACCAAATGGCCAGACTCAGATCAAATACCAAGATCTCGTTAAGCGTGTTAAGTATCCGCGAACGCCGACCAGGGCCAGGCCCACCTCTCACCTAGGCGGTCTCAACCTGCCCTGTCGCTCCGCCACAAAGATCCACTTGCGGGTACTCCTACGAGCCGACCTGACTTTAGTCATCACATGTGTCATGTATATAGTATATAAGTATATACCCGTGATCACCGCCCAGGTGATCATGGCCCGATAGTATAGCACAGCAGACGGACAAGAATGTAGGGCCACTGATGGAAATCTAGCATCCTATACTAAGCATGTAGGATTGCAGGTAAAGGTAACAACAGTAGTAGCAAGGATAGGCTATGCATCAGGATAGGATATCGGAAAGCAGTAACATGCTACACTACTCTAATGCAAGCAGTATAGAGAAGAATAGGCGATATCTGGTGATCAAGGGGGGGGGGCTTGCCTGGTTGCTCTGGCAAGTAGGAGTGGTCGTCAACTCCGTAGTCGAACTGGGCAGCAGCAGTGTCGGTCTCGTAGTCTACCGGAGAGAAGAGGGGGAAGAAACAGTAAATACAATGCAAACATAAACATGACGATGCGTGACATGACAATGAGCAGTGCTAGGTGTGTCCTAACGCGACAGTCGGTGGTACCGGCGAAGGGGGGAAACGTCCGGGAAAGTATTCCCGATGTTTTGCGTTTTCGGACAGATGGACCGGAGGGGGAAAGTTGCGAGTTCGATAGGTTAGGGAGGTGTGGTGGACGAACGGACTGCGTATTCGGATTCGTCTCGTCTTTCTGAGCAACTTTCATATAGAAAACATTTTCATCCGAGTTACGGTTTAAAAGATATGAATTTTCGAAGATTATTTGAATTTCTGGAATTATTTGAATTTAGCAAAAATGAATTATGACGTCAACATGAGGTAATGCTGACGTCAGCAGGTCAACAGGTCGGCTGACCAGTCAAACCAGACAGGTGGGTCCTACCTGTCATAGACAGTGGACTAATCAGAAGATTAAATTAACTAAAATTAGATTAATTAACTACTGGACCCCACCTGTCAGTGCCTAATTAGATTAATTAATTAGTTTTATTTATAAAAACATTTTTTTTGTTAATTATGCGGCGGGGCCCGCATGTTAGTGGCTGGGCCTGCCCAGTCAGCAGTTGACTGGGTCAACCCAGTCAACTGGGACCCACGGGGCCCACTGGCAGTGGCTCTGGGGTGGCCCCAGGCCAGCCACGTCGGCGGCCGGCGCCGGAGCGACTCTGGCGACCAAAACAGAGGCGGCCCCTCGCCGGAGTTGGCCGGAGTCGCGCTACGGGGCTCGGGGAGGAGCGGGGCTAGGCTCATTCGAAGGAGCTCGCAGCGCCGCATCCAGTGGTGGCCGTAGCTTCGCCGGACTTGGCCGGAATCGGCGCCGGCGAGCGGCGGAGGCGGCGGCGCGCACGGGTGCCCGACGGAAATGGGGCTACGGCGTGCTATCGAGCAAGCGGAGGGGCTGGGGAGCATCTACGCGCTGTGGGGAGTGCAACGAGCTTGAGCCCGTGACCAAAAGGTCACCGGGGACCCGCCGGCGACGAGCTCCGCGGCGCTGCGTTCGGGCGCTTCGGCGGCAACTAGCTAGGGCGCACGAGAGAGAGAGGAGGAAGCAGGGGCTCACCGAGCGGCGCACACGGTGGCCCTTGGGGGTTTAGTAGCTGCAGGGGCGCGGCCGGAGTTGGTGAAGAGCGGCGGCGGAGCTTGTCGGAGCAGAGGAGGGAGACGGCGACGTCGGGGGTGATGTAGGGGGTCCTGGCTCGAGCAGGTGGTCGGGGAGGACGGGCTCGACGCGGCGGAGCTCGTGGACACGTCGGGGAGGGGAACGGGGCTCGGTGGCCGCGTGAACGACGGAGAACGGCGGCGACCGCGTCGGGCGTGGGGAAGGAGGGAGCGGCGTGGATCTGGGGGGGGAAAGGGAGAGGCGCAGAGGCCGAGAGGGGCAAGTGGGAGGGATGGGCGGAGGCCAAGGCGTCGGGGCGGCCTTATCCTCCCCCGTCGCCGGCGAGGTGGTGCGGCGGGGACCTGCCCCTGTTCCGACCCCGGTCGGGGGAACAGGGAAGGGGAGGGCGACCCGGGGAGGTGGGCTAGGCCGGCTGGGCCTGGGGTCGACCCAGTTGGGCCAGGGTCCAGTGGGGGGGGCTTCTCCTTCTCCTTTTTTTCTTTGTTTGTTCTGTTTTCTTTTGTATTTTCTTTTTATTTATTTATTTTCTTTTCTGTTTTATTTCAATTTAATTTATTTAGGCATTTTATAAAAATATGTTTTCTTTAGTATAATTACCCTTGTAATATTTGGCATGGCCCGAACATTTTTGTTTAAATTTTTGAAAACTTTTATTTTCCACTTTAAATTTAATTGAAGTTTGAATTAGGAGTTTGAAAAGAAATGTGATTCCAATGTGATCAAGCCCTGTTTAGCAACATGATTAGCTTAATCACAGAGAGTTACTGTAGCATGATTCTCGGGGTGTTACATGCTTGGCCTTGGCGACGGCCGCGACGAGGACGAGGGCGAACCCGCCCTTGCACTACAAGAAATATGTCAACTTGTGACCCTCACTATTGGCCGCTGAAAGGTCATAGTTTTTCATTTGCGACCTTTTTGTGACCAAAAACAGAAGGTCAAAAGCTGGCGGTCGTAAACTGAAATTAGCCCCGTAGGATCCAGCGTGGCAAGCTGACGTGGATAAGAATCAGCCCGGTCTAGTTCGGTGTTTTACATGGGCCGAGCCCAACAATTCAGCCTTTTTATATTTTTTCCTATTAATTTTAGTCAGCCACATGGGCCAGGCCCAATATTTTGGCCTTTTATCTTTTTTTCTGCCAAATTATGCTTAACCAAATAAGTCCAGCCCAATGTTTTTCAGGCTTTTTCTTTCCTGGGCCTTGGCCTTTCCACATTCATTTATTTTCGTTTCATTTTTTACCTAAAATATTTGTCCAATATAATTTGATCCTTGGCCTCTTTAAGGTCCAACTCCAGCCCATTTAACGAACATTTTCAAACCAGTTTGAATAACAATATGAATCACCACCAATTAGCTGAACATTACAAAAATATCTCAAAACTCACATTCTACAAATTTCCATCACATTCGTATTTTATACAGATCCAAGCAACCTACAACATTACGTATTCAAGCATTCAACTGCTGAAATACTCTAGAACAGGAAAGAATAAATAGAACTATCTAGTGCTTCACAACAAGAAAACATGTAGTCTGCTTCTTCAAGTACCGCTTCTTCCTTAGCAATGACAGGCTGATGCAAAACATCTGGGCATTCAAAAGAGAACAAAAAGTATGTCACTGATATAAGAAATATTACACGAATACTTTTAAAATAAAAACTAAAGGCACATGAGATGGAAACAAGTAATTTGAGATGGAAAGTTAGCCAACAGAATTTATATAAAAGATCTTTTTGCAATACAATTATCTTATGTGTACATATGAATGACACCCAAGTAATTTGAGATGGAAACAAGTACATCTAGCAATCTAACATGTATAGTGGCACCAGCAAAAGAGCAAGACACGGAAGAATTTTAGCTTTACATAATGTTTACAAGAACAGGACCCTGATACAGGATTTAGCTTGTCCTCAACACTGTTAACAAGGTACTGAAAGTAGCTATGTGCATCAGCCTCACCAAGTCTTATCATGAATTGGTTGCTTTTAAAAACTATACTATATTTCTGGACAGCAAACTAAATAGACGGCTGCTCTCAAACCGTACACCCAAACAACGCAAATAAGTACTCTATGGAAACCTTATAACATGCTTTACAACTCATATGTAGAGGCCAACTTGAAATTATGAGCATAACGAACTCGTTTTTCAGTTAGAAGCTCGCTGTCCAAAACTGTCAGGTAGTGCAGTTTTTTAACTGAACCAAATTCAGTTTACACAGAGGTAAGGAACTACTTCAAAAACTGAGGTAAGTAAGGAACTACTTAAAAAACAGAGGTGCTAACTATGTTTACACAGAAAAACTGTACTATATTTCTGGACAGCAAACTAAAATAGACGGCTGCTCCCAAACCGTACATCCAAACGAAGCAAATAAGTACTCTACGGAAACCTTAGAACATGATTTACAACTCATATGTAGAGGTCAACTTGAAATTATGAGCATAACAAACTCTATCAGAAAAGCGTATAAATAGATTCAGACCAATTGGTAAAGCGTATAAAATGAAATTTCCGCCGATTCAGTAAAGCGTATAAATAGATTCAGACCAATTGGTAAAATGAAATCTACTCCATGAGATTTAGTCAACTTTAGGGAGCATCGCAGATTTAGACCAATATTTGCAAGCATGTAAATACTGGTTCAACACTAGGGAGTACTGACTTTTTGTGGCAGCAAGAAAGCAACTCAATTTGGCAAGCAGTGCAATGCCAAGTGAATTTAGTCAAACATGCAAGTGAATTTAGAGTAGTAGCACTAGGGACTAGGGACTGACAGCAGTAGCACTAGATTCAATCAAGTGAAAGTGAATTTAGAGCAGCAGCAAAATCAGGGAATGTGAGAGAGGTAGAGGGAGGCAACCATGAATTGCTGCTGCCCCATGGTTGGGTATGTAATTGTCGCCGCTCCTCCTTGTGGATGCCGAGGTCGGAGACGCCGGATCCGTGCGGGCATCCACCTCCCATCCGCACGAGCTGAAGCAAACCATAGCAGATGAACATCATTTAAACAGCAATGAACATCATTCAGATGCTTTAGAAGCATAACAGAGTGAACATCATTCGCATGCTCTTCAGTACGATATCTCAGATTTTTCAACTAAGCAAAACATGCATACTGTAACACTTCAGTATGAATCTGGGCATGGGCGGGCGTGGGTGGGTGGGTGGATCCGTGGAAAAGGGGGTTTCCATGGGTGGATGGACGAGATGAGGAGGGAGGTCGGCCGAAGGTGGGGATGGGGCCGGAGACGGGGAGACGAGGTCGCCGGTGGGGGTGGGGATCGGCGGCGGCGATGGAGATTGGAGAGGAATCGGGGGTGGGGAAGAGGAGCACTTTGCGGGCAGCTTCGCGGGGCTCCACTCGTGAATCTGGGCATGGGCTCGATCTTGGGTCAGCCTCGACCTTGTCTACGGTGAGGTTCGTCGACGGTGGCGGTGGGGGTGGGGTTGGGGGCGACGGCGGATCGAGATCTAAGGGAGGGAGATGGTTGGAGGCGGCGGCTGTGGATGCGTAGGAGCGGAGCTCTAGGGTTCGCGCAAGAGGGAGAAAGGCTGGATGAATGAATCGATGGACGGATGTTTACTGCGGTGGGCTGCATGAATGGATGGATGGATGGATGTTTGCCATGTCACTGATCCATGCCACAACAGATTGCACCAATCATAATTCAGCTAGTGTAATTTTGTTTTTTCCTTCTGTTTTCTTATATTTTGTACCCTCTTATACTGGATAAACATTCAACATATTACCCGTTTATATAAATTTTTCAAATGGCCCAATATTTTGCGCATTTGCGTATCTTGGGACGACAAACAATGTTGATTTGAGGGGTTTTCATTTTGTTTTCACAAAAAATCATTTTTCAATTTTTGGAGTGCCAATAATCGGTTTTTTGTGAAGAACCTACCATATATTTGTTGCAAAATGGTACCAAATCATTTTTCTAAAATATTTGGCTATATTTTACGCACAATTGACCAAATGGTTGGGTGTTAAAAGATTTGGTCCACCTCTAGTAAAAAAGACAAATTTCCACCGATTCAATAGGAAGCGGCTAAAATTTGAACTGCAACTGCCTCATAGTTTGCTCTTTATTTTTTTCAAAAATCATTTGTAGGTACATAAGTATCTATTTAATGAGAGAAACACCAAAAAAAATTCAAGATTCAACCACTAGCTAGGAACGGTCATGCCCGCCGTTTTGACTGCATTTTGAAACGGGCATAAAAATTCAAAAAAAAATCAAAAAATTGGAAAAACTTCGCATTGTGTCATTATATGTGACCAAGTTACCAGGAAAAATAAATAACTTGTGATACGACAATTCTTTTAAAAAAGTGTTCTCAGAAATGAGTTAACGTGTGTGAAGATTCATGGCTTTCAACCCAAATGATCAATCTTATGGCCACATTCATGGCATAGTTTGTTCAAATGATCTCATATTGTGCACAAGGGTGCATATTGGAATGGCAAACAATGTTGCCTAAGGGATTTTTCATTTTCTTTGGACGAAAAAATCATTTTCCATTTTCCGAGTGCCCGAAATGAGTTTTTTTGTGAAGTACCTACCAAATAATTGTTGCAAAATTGGACCAAATCATTTTTTATAAAATACTAGGCCATATTTAATGCACAATTGACCATCACGGAAGTGTCCACTTCCATGACGATAAATCGTGCATCACAGAAGTGCTTTCGTCAAGGGTGACCGACACGTGGCATCCACCATAACGGAACACCGTTAAGCTATCGGGTCTGGTTTTGGATCTGATAACCCGTTAACAGCCCCGACCAATGGGGATTTTCCACATGTAAAATCATCATTGGCTGGAGGAAACACGTGTCGGCTCACCGTTGGGACAGATGTCATCCGCTCATTGGACCGAAGGCGCCTATGATACGACGACACATGGCACGGCCCAACAGAGGCCCATTCCTGTGAAAAGGCCGACCCGTTTGACTTGGTCTAAAGGTGGCGGGCCGGCCCACGAAAAGCCTATTAACGGCTTGTTCGCATATATCCCATTTACAACTCGCTAACCCAGGGCCCGTTACGCCCTATCCGAATTAGGCCCAGTAGCGTCATCTGGGCCGTCCAATATGATTCAGCCCATTTTAACTTCCGGCCCATGTGTGGCCCATGACTTCTTTCGGCCCATATGAGGACCTTTGTAACTCTTGGCCCATTAACGGCCCGTGGTGAAACTGGCCCGTAATGAACAGTGTATCACTTTATACCCATTAACGGCCCGTTATTCCATTGGGCCGTTTCCAGCCCAAGTTATCTTTCGGCCTTCTCAGGGCCCATTGATTCTTGGGCTCATTTGCAGCATTCGGTTACATACGGCCCGTTACTGTCATTTTCTGCTTGTGGGCCAAATTCAGCCCGTCGTTACAGTGGGCCCGTTTGCGGACCGTTAATACGTTGGGCCGTTTTCATGTCAAAAAAAACCCGTTGGGCTGTTTTCATAGAGTTATCAAATACGGCCTATTAACGGCCCGTTATGGTCCATGAATAGTACGACCCATGATTGGCGAAATGATGATACGCCCCGTAGAAGGCCCATGGATCTTACGGGCCGTATGAGGCCCATGGATAGTACGGCCCGTAGAAGGCCCATGGATCGTACAGCCCGTAGAAGGCCCATGGGCCCTACGGCCCGTAGAAGGCCCATGGACCCTAAGGCCCGTATAGAAGGCCGATGGATCCTACGGCCGGACGAAGGCCCATGGATCATACGGCCTGCAGGAGGCCCATGGTTACAACAGTCCGTGTGTTGCCACGATTATTTTGGCCTAGTTACCAAAAATAGGCTATTGTGGCCACTAGAAAAAAACAGAAAAAGAACTGCAGTGACTACGAGCAAACAACTAAACAAGAAAATAAGGAAATAAATAAGCAAGCAATTAACGCTAGCCTATTACCGCTATTACACATTCTACATCCACTGGGCATCAAAGTTCGCCACCAGTGCAAATATAGGGAACAAAGCAGCACATTACATACACTGACCGTCAAAATTGGCCACCAGTGCAAATAAACGCGACAGCAAAACAAGAGCATAACTGAAACAACTTCAAAACAGCTCAAGAAACGTTATCCTGGGTATCCACCATGCTGGCAATAAGCTTAGCAAGCTGATTAGCTTTGTCCTGTTTGGCGCTAAAATCCTCCAACGCTTGCTGTTGCACCAGAAAGTATGCATCTGAATGCTCCAGGGACTTCCGCAGTCCTTCCACTTCTTGTCATAGCACAGCTGATCGATGTCTTTCAGCTTGTAGTTGAGACTCAAGAAACCGAACTGATTCAGACAGTGAGTTTGAATAGCTTGTGCAAGCGGTAGTGGCCAGTAACTCGAACACTAAACCAAGACAGGACTTTGGGGTTGTCTCGCTGTCTTCAAGATAGTCTTCCTTAGCTGTTTTATCAGCTTTGTTGGAGACCAACAAGGATGTGTCACTATCCTGAACCTTATCTGCATTACTTCCTTTACCATTGCTTAATAAGGCACTCTTCCCCAATATTCTGTCAGCATTCTAAAAGAAGAAACAAGCAGACACATAACAAGTTTAGCATGTACTAGTATATGAAACTCATTTCGGTGAACCAGTTCATTAGTAAGGTGGACAGGATTAAACTACCAAGTCTTCTATTGCCAAGTACTAGTACATAATAAAAGCATCAAACAAACATATATCTATGTCCTATGGTCACTGCATTGTCTTGCCAAATCAAAATAGAGACACGGTTCAAATCATATCAGTTCAAGACAAAGCAGCAGTGAAAGAATACAAAGCGTGGGAAACTACACGGCACAACAAGATTTCAGATGGGTACCACGGGTCTACATGTACAACAACACTATTGGCTCTGTTGTGATGCTAGTAATGTGCATGATATGAAAGTCAACTGTATACACAATTGAAATTGAAATCAACAGAGCTATTGATAAGAGCAAACCTGTTAAAGAAACATGCGTGAACATACCTGCTGCGCCATTGGAGTTTCGATTGGATCCTTCAATTTAAAAATAAGTTTGTATGAGTAAATACAGTGATACAAGAGCAAAGCAATCATAGTTAAAAAAGGCGCGCCTAAGCGAGCGCTTAAGCGCGCCTAGGCTCTAGGCGTTGGCAAAACGCATTGCGCATAACTATGCATAACTGCGCATAAGCATGCGCTTTGGTCAGTAAAGCGCAAGGCGGTGGCAAAACGCACAATTAACACCTAGCGCTTTTTTGAACTATGATAGCAATGGAATCTTAAATTAGAACAATTGTTCTTCAGGTTTAGGCACTTGTTCTACATGAACAGAGTACAGTAAGACACAAGAATATAATACTTAAAAATAGAAAATGAGCTCATAGACCTTACCACATTCTTGGTTCGGGACCAGTACAGAACAAGGCGTTCCCAGTCATCGTCCAGTAAATGTGTCTCAGGAGAACGTAAGGGAATTTGATGAGTTTCTTTGCCGGTGAACTACGTTTTCTTCAGGTAATTCCGATACTGCCACCAAGCATTCTTGAAGATAGCATAGGTATTAGCACAGGTTACCTCATCCTGAGTTTCCAAATCGGTCCTTCTCTATAGAGAAAAATGGGAAAATTTCCTGTATTATAACCATCATGGAGGTAGGATGTATGGGACGAAGCAAAGTAATTGCCATGAATAACATTACTTACACATAACTCCTGGACAAACACCTGCAACTGGCATTTTCCTTCATCTTCAGTATAATATTTCCAAGATGGGAAGATATGCACATACGATTTAACAACATCAAATGCGATAGATGCTAAACTACGACTAGCTGGTTGTGCTTCCTCCACAGGAATAGGCGTACTAACTGGTGGAGTTGGGGTTCGCCGTGATAGTACTGGCCCTTTGGGCACTGGAGCTGCCTTACTAACTGCTCTTGTTTGGGAGCTCTGTGGTGGAGATGGTGCTGTGTCAACAGGAACTGGGTTACTATCGGCTGGGGTTGGGGTTAGATTGGGTGAAGCTGGTTCTCTGTCCATCGCAGTAGGGGTACAATCTGCGAGAGTTTGGGTTATGTGTGGTAGGGCTGGTTCTTGTGCATGTACAACTGGGGTGCTATCTCCACCAAGAGGTAGCACTGTTTTATTTGAAGACCGTGTTTTTAGTCCGCTAGATACTGGCATCACCCGCTCCAATTCAAATGGCTGATAAACAGGAAACATAGTTGAATGTAGAGACATTGTATGAGCGACAGATGCAATAAATAGTGTGGAAAAAAAGAGGGCATGAATAGTTGACATGTATATTGTTTAACTAAAACGGATAGCATGACATAATTTCACATATATGATGTCTATCTAAACTGGATAGCATAGCATAACATAATTCAAAGATATGATGAATAACTAAACAAGATCGCATGACATAATTCACCGACATGTTATCTAAGTAATCAGGATCGCATCATTTAATTCACATATGTGATTTATATGCTAAACAGAGGGCATTCGATATGATGTCTGAACTAAGAACATGGTGTTGAATATTGTGTATATGATGTCTAAACTATGCAATGCAAGACACCGTATGCATGATATGAGCAGTATAACCGTGCCAAGTTAGAGCATACACCTCAGTGGGGGAATAGGACTGGTCATCTGTCTCTGAATCCATCTCTGAGGAGCTATCGGGACCCAACAAGAGATCTGCTTCGACAGGTAGCACTGTCTGCTCTGAAGGCCTTGTTTTCACTCCAGATTTTTCCATCTCCCACCCAAATGGCTGATTCACAGGAAGAGTAGTTTAATGTACAAACATTGTCGACAAATGGAAATGTAATGAAGAAAAGGATGGGCAAGATATCATTCAAATATATGATGCCTGGTTAAACAGGATGGCATTGCACATTTCACATATATTATGGCTGGCTAAAAGACATGAGACTGCATAATTCCCATATATGATATAGAAACTAAATAGGCGGCATTACAGAACATGTCTAAACTAAGCAGATGACATATATGATGTCAAAAGTAGGCACTGCAAGGCAGCATATGCATGATATGACTAACATCATCATGCCAAGGTAGAGCAAACACCTTGGGGGGTAAACAGGAGTGGTCAGCGGCGTCTGAATCCGCCTCAGAACAGATATCTTCCTCTGGATTACAATCTGGAGAGGGGTGGGGAGGGTTTGCCATTGAACCCACCATGGAGCGATGTCTGCATGACATTGTATTGCCACGCAAAACTCTTCTCTTTTTCTCTACATGTTCAGCATGACTGTGTACAATATCTGACATGCATACGAAAAAAATATGGTGAGATTATGTAAGGAGAGCATGCAGAAATTTAGAGTGATGGTAACAACCAGTGGATCGACATTTTTTCGTTGAACCAAAATAGCCCTAATGGATCGACGTGGATGTATAGTAATAAGTGATGCAACAAGTGTACAACCTCTTTGCCGTAGCCGTGTCGACCTCAGCATCATTGGGTTGGTCGCTGAACCAGTTGAGGCAGAGGTGGCTATCGGAGGTGTGGAGGAAGATCTGAGGAATCTGTAGATGGCGTCCAGGGCACTGCTCTGTTGTGATGGATCGTTCTGTCGTTGGAGCAGCTCCGGTGAGCCGTAAGACGTCAAGGCTGAAGCAGCACAAGACAGACATCGTCAATCTCAAGTGGGATTCTAATAGCATCTCCAATAGATGATGTAAAATGGATGTAAAATTAACATCACCAAAAACCACTTGACTACAACAGATGAGGTAAAAACTGTTGACTCTAAACTTAACTGTCGAAACTGAAATTTACTGTGGAATCTGAATGCTACTGTCGAAACTGAACGCAATGGTAGCAGAGAGGCACTTGACATGTAGTTTAGGGAGGGCCTGCAGTTCATCTTCAACCTGCATCCCCCCTGAGCCGCCAGCCACACCGGCCGAACCGCCGGTCCCAGCGCCGCCTCGCCGCCCCGAAACAACTCGCCACCGCCGCCCCGGCCAGCCCTCTAGGCCCCCCGCCCCCACCCTGAACCCTAAGATACATAGTGGGGTACCTCTCCGGTGAGCCCCCGTCCCCGCTGCGGGTGGTTCTTCCTTAACTCCGGCGAGCCCCCCAACCCCTGAAAATCGACTGACCCAAAAGTCGATTCAGTCGACTGAAGTGTGGCTTAATCGGAGCAGAGCAGCAGCACAAGCGAGGGGGAGAGCAGCAGCAGCAGCTGGGCGAGCGAGCGAGAGATGGAGCAGCAGCAGCAGCGCGAGCGAGCGAGCGAGAGCCGGAGCAGCAGCAGCAGATCCGGCTGGTATGGCCGCCGCCGCTGAAGGGGCCTCGCACTGGGGGAGAGCCGCCGTGGAGATGTCGCCCGCGGCGCCGGCTTCAAGGTAGCCGCTCCATGGGGGTGCGGGATGGAGCACCGTCGGCGCCGGGAGGTCGAGTTAAGGAGAAGGTGCGATGCGATGAGTGTACAACCTCTTTGGTGGCGCCGAGTAGGCCTCGGCTTCGTCCGAGGAGTCGGTGAGGATGCTGCGGTTCCGGTGGAGCAGGTTAAGGCGGTGCTATGGGGATGGAGCAGCCGCGATAGACGAGGCGATCGTCGGAGCAGCTCCTTGGAGGTGGAGGACGGGGCGGCTGAACCGGCGGGACGGCGAGATGGACGACGGATCCTCATCCGGGGAGGTGGACGAGGGACGTCGAGCTGTTGCGGTGGACGACGTCATCGGGGAAGAGGCTCCGGCTGGGCAGCGGTGACGTGGCGGACGGAGGAGGGCGGGGTTTCGCGGCTGGAGCGCAGAGGTTATGGCGGCCTGGGATTTCGAATGGCGAAAAGGGGGCGATGGGAGGGGGTGAAGCATGACTTAGGGACGCGCTTGTCCAAAATGTAGGGTGTGTTACAAAAGTACCCCCCACCGATTTGAACTAGCGGCCCTTTCGGCTCAGGGTTAGAAGGGGGATTCGCGTGTCGGGATTTGGCAGCTGGAGGGAGTTTTTGCGCGCGTTGTAATTTCGGGATAGCAAGGCGCGGGTTATGAAGGCGCCAGTTTTGGGAGCACGATATCTGAATTTTCGGGATATAACAAGACGCGGGTTGAATTTTAGGGACAAGACTAACGTGTAGTAATATTGTACTTGTACGTACCAAATCAATTCGCAGTTCCCTCAACCAAAAAGAAAACGAAAAAAATAAAACTATTCACACCACACAAAGAGAGAGTCTTGCCCCGTTTTACTATACAAATGCTATTCAAAGCTACTCCCTCCTTCCATCTATATAGGGCCTAATGCGTTTTTCGATGCTAACTTTGACCAAATATTAGAGCAATGATATATGACATGCAACTTACACAAAGCACACCGTTAAATTCGTCTGTGAAAGGTTCTTTCAATGATATAATTTTCACATTGTGCATGTCATGTACTATTAATCTTGTCAATAGTCAAAGGCAGTCTTAAAAATCTCATTACGCCCTATATAGATGGAAGGAGGGAGTATGAATCCATGTTATGTCCGATTAAATTTTTTCACTTCCTGTATAATGCATGTAACCTACTCATACCAACATTTTAGTGCATTCCAAATTTCTATACTACCGCTGCAATTCGAACTAAATTTGAATTCGTTTCTCTATTTCAATAAGAATCTACAATCATGATTGTTGCCAACTTCAACCATCATAGTTTCCTTGCTATCCGCCAGATATAAATCGGACGGCCTGTGATGCAGGATGGCAGGCACACCATCATCAACAACTCCGTTTTTTATAAGAGTAGAGATAAAATATATTAAATGTAGTATAACATGTTCATAACCACACCATGCGTATCACCGTTATATATATTCACACATGCGTCGGTTTGAAACACTATGATAAATTCTTCAAATATCCGAATTCACTTTTTATAATGAAGTATATATGATCTCTATTCGTCTTTTACACCCACACAACCCTCTTATCTTTGTAGCCAGTGCTAACTTTCTCTTGTGCATGCACACGCCCGCATCCCTCTCACCCTCCCTCAGCATTCTCTAGCTCCATCGCGCAAATTCGTCTTTTCACTTTAGGTCGTTCACCCACGGTGTGTGTAGGCCCCCCCCCCCCAGCTCCTTCTTTACGGCACACATCGATCGATATGCCTCTCTAGCCAGGTGTGCCTAGCACAAACACAAGCTTCCCCTCTTCTCTTGTCACCGTCCATGCCTCACTCCCACCACTCTTTTCATCATTCTCGTACTCGCACACTCCTCCCCCCTCGATATAGTATGCCTCTCGTACCACCTCCTACATGCGTCCCTCTCTCTATCCTTCTCCTCGTGCCTCATTTGCTTCTAACACACACATGCATGTATACCGATCGATCTCCCAACATATACCTAGATCGACTTTAACTACCCCCCCCCCATCGATCGACGTACCTCACAAGTTATGTCTCTCCTTTCTCTAACAAAGGGCGATTGATCTTCCTATGTAGTTACGTCTGCTTACCACAGCCACAGCGTCCCCCCTCATCATTCGTGCATGCCTCCTGACCCGCCTCTCACACGCACGTGCACAGACAACAAGCAGCCATCTCCTCTCTTATTGATATTGCGGGCGTGCCCTCCGTTTGTCTAGCAAGCCTATCCCACCATTTGTTAGAAGCAACTCCACTACCACCCCCTCCAACACTCTAGCTCTGTCTCTCTCCCAACCTTATTCCTCTCCTGCACATATGCATGGATGTTGATCGATGTCCCTTAATACATGAGGCAGATCGATCTCCTTAATACATGAGGTAGGCCTCTCTCCTCCTCCACACATATACCAGCCATTGTACCTCTATAGTTAATTGGGCCTCCCTCTTCCCCCACCACACACCGATACTCGAGCGCCGCAGGTAGGTATCCATGCCACAGAGACAAACTGCACATGTCCCATCTCACGTTCCAGTAGGCCGGCCACTCTATATCTTTGACGTGGGCACACACAAATTCGATGGCACTCTTTATCGATCGCGCGCGCGCACACACACACACATCATCCCTCTCTTCGATTCTATGGACATCTCAAGCCGATGATACCTCCACTCTCTTCTCGTGGATCGCCCCCTCTATATATATGTTATATCCAGGACTCTATTTCACACACATTGCATATGTTACATTTTTTGATTGACCCCCCCAAAAAAACACTCAAGAACCCACACACTATATCTCTCTAGGTTTGTATCTCTCTCACACAACCCCACGTAGGTGGTGTACGTATACAAGAAGAGAATAGGTGCACCGTGCACATACTCACGCTTCGTGCCATCCCACACCAGCGCGGGTACACGGTTGTAGCGACCCGACCCGAATGGATCAAGTCTCAGTGCTTAAGTGTCATCCCTGGATCGGTATGCTGACACACACAGTACTCGAGGATTTATAACAGAGGTAAATCACATGCATAAAGTAACGTAAATACCATTACCTCAATCCAAATAGCGGAAGTAACAAGATTGTGGATTCCCATCAACACCAACGGCAAAGTTGAGTGTAGAAATCGTAACCCTAACGAATCACTTACTCGTCGTAAGATATCCTGCAACATGAAACGTTGCAGCCCGAAAACGGGTCAGCACATGGAATATGCTGGCAAATTCACACCATAGAGAAATGATGAACAAAGGCTATCACTGCATGCATATATGGGTGGTGGAAAAGCTCTATGGTTATAATGTTTTTGCGAAAGCCAATTTTTCCCTACTTCAAAGGAATAAATTTTATTTAACTATCATGGTGGTTGTGAAACATTGAGATGGTTGACAGCATCTCAATCCCAATTAAGTATCATCATTAACCCAACAAGATTAATTAAAGTAACATGATGAGATCAACGGGATAATCCAAGAACTAGATACTCAAGTTGTCCATAACCGGGGACACGGCTAACCATGATTAGTTTGTACACTCTGCAGAGGTTTGCGCACTTTTCCCCACAAGACTCGATCGCCTCCGCTTGATTCTCCACTGCATGATGTTTGAGAAACGGATGACCGAGACACAGTCTTTCAGAAACAATCCCTCTTTACTCTGGATGGACCGGTACACCTACTTTCCCCTACATCTGCTAGCCCACCTCTTCAAGAGATCATGTGACCTACTCAACTATGCTAGAGCCCATAATAGCTTGCGGCTGCACACGGAAGTTTCTAGCATGAATAATCTTATGATCCCTTTGAGCCTGGGTGGCGGACCTTATAAAATCAGACAACACTGGGTTCTCCAGGTGCCTCAATCCACCCAGATGTGAGTTTTACTTGCCACCTTAAGTTGAACCATTAATAAACATCTCACATCTGTCATGAATATCTCTCAAACCCATCCACGTCTACGAGCATAGCATGGCAATAATAAATGCAACGTAGAAGTAACTCCCAAGGGTTTGAATAGAAAACAGGTAATAGGTACTACCTCAACTACTTCCCAGCTCCCACAATTTAATCAGATCCTAATCATGCAATTGTTTGAGGAATAGATCTAATGCAATAAAACTGGGTATGGAAAGTATGATCAAAGTGTTACTTGCCTGCAATGTTGATGAAGATGATTCGCACTCAAAACTCTTGATAGATCTACTCGTCACACTCCGGTCAATCTATCGCAAGCAAGCAATAGTAACCACACATAAGCAATCACTCAAAAGATCGAGAAGAACGAAGAAGACGATTCGGGAAACATCAAAACCAAGCAAATAACTCTTGCAACATAAAACAATCTCTAACAGTACCAAAATTATATGAATTTGGCCTTATCAGAAAGTTTAGGTCAAGAGCTTCGATTTGCAAAAAGAATCAACTAAATCGGAGTTACGAAACTTAAGTTATGAACAAAAGAAGTTTGAATACAAATCTGTTTGAATTCAAATTTTAAAACTTTCAAAAACATGTTTAAGTTGTTTTAGTGGATAGAGGGGATCATAACGAAGAAGTGGGCGTTGGTTTCAGCTAATTCCGACTAACGAGCAAAAAGTTATAGTCGTTTGAAAAACAGGGGCTAAACGGTAAATAAAATCATCACAGATAGGTCCCTGGCGAAAAACTAAAATAAAAGAAAAAGACTAAATAGCGAACGTTCGTTTATAGGATCTAAACAGTGGACGTTCGCTGTTTAATAAAACCTAAAAAAACAGAACTAGGTTTCTTAATAAAACCAAAAACGAAAAAAAATAAATAAACCGGGGCGGTTCACGGTTTATACCGGTTCGAGGGAAATTAACCCAAGGCGGCGGCTACTCCGGCGAAGTGCGGCGGTGAGGCGGAGCGACGCGGCGGCGGCGGCTCGGGTCCGGCGGCTCCGGTGGTCGACGAGGCCGGCAAAGGGGTCGGGGAGAGGCGGCGCAGTGCGGCGGAGCCGATGGTGGCGACGGCGGTGGTCCACGGCGACGGGACGAAGCGCGGCGGCGGCGGCGGATCTCGTCGGGGCGGGTTCCGGCGAGGGCGGCGGTTACGGCGGGGAGGAGGAGAGAGGGGTCGGGGTGGCCCGGTATTTAAGGAGAGGCGAGGCGTGAGGCGAGGCGTGGAGGAGGGGGCGGGGCGTAGCCGAGCCGGACTCGGTGGCGTGTGGCGGCGGGAGTCGTCCCGTGCTCGGGGACGAGGCGGACGAGCAGCGTGGGCTGGGCCGTGGCCTGGCCTGGGAGCTGGGCCGGCCCAGTTGGAGGGGAGGGTTTTTTTTAAAGAGAAAGAATTTATAAAAACAAAAGAAAATGAAAATATTATATAGGCATATAATATATCAAAATTTTCAGAAAAAGATTACCTACAACATGAACATTTTTGTAGAGTCAAATAAAATCCACAAAAATTTTAATAAATCAAACAGTGCTGCTGCCTTAATAAAATCCAATAAAAATCATTTTAAAATACTAAAATGATTTCAAATTTATTTTTCTCCAATTTTCTGATGTAGGGAATCATTTTACCCTAATTTCTGTATATTTTATTTTTGGAGAAAAATAATTTGAATAAAACTCAAATAACTCCAATATTGAAAAAATAATTTCAATGGGACTTTGAATATATCCTTTGAAACTCCCAACTCATATTTCATATGTTTTGAAGAAGTCATTTTATCTTCGCTCGTGAAAATCATTGAGTTGCATAAAGTTTTAGAATTGGAAATATTCTCAAATGAAATTCAAATATTTTCAACTCCCCTTTTCATTTAAATAAATGGAAGAAGTCATGTCATCTTCTCTCCAGAGTTTTGTGATGAAAAGAATTTGAATTCATGGAGACCATAAAAGCAAAATGAAAATTTGGGAAAGTGCTTTTATTCCCTCTCATTTAACTTTCAAAAGATTTCGAATTCCACTCACTTTCAGTCAATCAGTCAAACAATCAATCCAATCTATCTGTTTACTATAACATTCCAAAATTTAGAATTTTGGGATGTTACAAACCTACCACCCTTAAAATGAATCTCGTCCTCGAGATTCGGAGAGGCTAGAAAGAAATAGGTTAGGGTTTGGGGGTCTCCTCAAAATCCATCGATCATCTCAGGGGTCTGGGGTGCTACCACCCTTAGAAGCATGGTTACGGTTCCATCAAAACTCGTATACTCCATCCTTGTTGTTGACAGTGTCAGTCTTCTCAGATTCTCAGTATAATTCCTTCTCTGGGTTCTTCCGGTAGTGGCATAACTTTTACCACAATTCTTCTGTCCTTTCATCTTGGTAAGGTTCTTCCATGACTGGGTCTTCTTAGCTGACGAGTCAGGCGCCAATACTAAACAACTATCTATATCTCATGGTGGTCAACAATTTACGGTTTCTCCTGCAGGAAATGGGTCTGGTTGATCCTCACCGTATAACCTACGATTGGCAAGAACTGCCGTGTACAAGGGAAACATTCTTATACCATTCTAAGCTTCAAGCAAGGTTTGATCGTCGTCTCTCTACTATAGGTAAGTCACTCAGATTTACCATCCCGTATAGCAAAGCGAATAATAAGAGTAAGTCGGTATGGTGATCAATCCATCCCGCACCCAAATCATTACCTTGTATATGGTTTAGCGAATCTCGCATTCTAACACTCGGTCATCCTCGCAAGCATTGCAGAATTTCTCTTGTCGACGAACCAAGTTCGAATAAATCCATGGATTCTGCAAGCCAAACAAACATCTATCGTTCCAACCCTCAGGTTTTGCGTAACTCCTATAAGATCGTCTGTCGATAAAAATCGTAACTTCTTCCAGGGTCTTCCCTTCAACAAGAGTGTGCTTGCTTCTTGGCAGGTCCTGGGGCCTGCGGGTTATGGCCCATCTCATCACTTGTAGTTCCTTGAACTTATCATCGGGCAACTGATCCTTAATCCAACATCCAACTTCCTGGTATTCTTAAATCCATCCAATTGTACTGTCTTCCTTCCTTCTATTGGCACCACTAGGACATGATTACTCAGGCTCATCATGGAATTTCCATTGGTACATATTTCCAACATCATACCTCCTTTATATCCAATAGTAATTTATCTCTTCATCCTCGGGGGATATCCCACATACCGAGATAAAACTTAAACTTATGAAGTCCATACTCCACTTCGTGGGACATCATTATCCTTTCCAGGGTCAAGCGTCCTTACTGGGGAATATTGGCCATCTCTGCATGGCACTTCTTCAACTGGGAAAGGTGAAACACATCATGAACTCATGACAGTCCTTCGGGTGACTCCTATTTGTTGGCCACTTCTCCCATACGTTCCAAAACTCGGTATGGTCCTACAATTCTCGGGGCTAACTTTCCCTTAACTCCAAATAGTTTAACTCCTCGCAGGGGGAACACACGAAGACATGCTCTGTCTCCAATTTCATAGACTACGTCCTTTACATCCAATAATACTCCATACCCTCATATTCTTGGGGTATCCAACATATCGAGATAAAACTCATACTTATTTTGTTCGAAATCCACTTCGTGGAATATCATTACCTTTTTCCAAGGGTCAAGTTTCCTCACAGGGTACTACCACCTTTAAAATGCACAATCTTCCATAGACCATATTTCTCATATTCCTCGAAAATGGTCAAAATCTTTCTTCATAGAGTAACAACTCATAAATTCCAAATCAATACCAATGATGCTAACTTAATTGATTCTCAAATATTACAATCTCCTTCATTCCATTACATGCCTCAATCCGACACCTCACTAATAAAAGAAATGTCCACACTACTACTACTATATTTCTCGTTGCACTCAACTATTTATCACAAGTCTCCGTCTCCTTGGGGCATTCTCTGGCAAAGTGCCCTGCTTCATCACAACGGAAACATATTACTTCTGACATATCTCGAGGTTTCCTTGTGATTATATAGCCTCCTGGGGTCCTCATCTTCCCTTTTGGGCAACCATTGAAGTAGTGTCCTGAATTTTTGCACCTGAAACATGTGATATGACTCAGGTCTTTCTTTGTAGAAATTGGGTTGTTCCTGGGATCCAATCTACTTCTCTTCCTGGACTTCTTCCATTCCAATCAGGGCTTTTATTTCCTGTGGGTCATACTCTACTTCCTCTGTCGGGAATTCTACTAAATCCCCATTCAGACAATTTTGGGAGATGTGTCCTTCTTCTCCACATGAATAGCATGACTTGGTGCAGGGTTTAATTGGTTCTTCTTTGGGTGTGTCCTCCACCTCTTCCTTCATCACAGATTCCTCTAAAATTTCCATGAAGGCTCTTTTCATTGCTTCTTTCTTCTGCTGGACGGTCCTTTGTACCATGGGGTAGATGTGACACTGAGCAGGGTAGTGGGTAGTCCCTTCACACAAGAAACAAGTGATCTTCCTAGTTGGGCATTCTTCAGCTGGGTGACTTCCTTCACAATTAGGGCATTCATCCTAGTGTTCCTTATGGTTGTGTCCTATTTCTCCACAAGGCTTGTATGCACAAGGTTTCTTCATATCCTTTCCATAAGGCTTCAATTTCTGGGACACAAGACGAGATCTTTGTAGAGTCCACTTAAATTCTTTCCAAGTGGTTACTTCTTGCCATCCATTGATGGTTTGGTACATCCTCCACCAAGTAGCAGCACCTCTTTCAAAACATTGAAGAGCATGCCAAGTCATATCCCTTCCGACTATAGGGTTATTCTTCATGTGATCCTCCATGTTCTGAATCCATCGGTCCGTCTCCAATTGACTCATCGGTCCAGAAAATACAAGCTCATCTCCATTCATCCTCTATTGGATCCATGGGTTTGGGGTGGGATAAGAGAGGTCGAGAGGGATGCACACAATACAAACAATAGTTTTGAAAAGACAGATTTTTATTGTGGCTGTCGGAAAAACAACAAACAAATGACAGCTCACAAACGTCGCATCTAACGTAGGTATAATAGGGATTTGGTCTTCTAAAGGTCAATAAATCTTCAAAGTCGCCAAACTCTTGAAGTCTTGTTAATGTCTCCGATGGCTTCTTGCAATCATGCTTGTCCTTCTCAAGTTCTTTTGCCAAATCATCTCTGCTGACGCGAAGTCTCTCGTGACGTCCTTTAATATTTCTGGAGTTGCGCTCCAACTTCTGGGTTTTAACATCCTTGACATGAACCATGATCCTATTGTCCTTCAGCTCCTGGCGAGTCTTCGTTATCTTGAGGTTTTGCTTTCCCTGCTTGGCTACTTTCAGTTTCTGGGTTCTGAGTTCTTCACGAAACACTTCTTTGTCAAATACAGCTTCCTGAAGGTTCATCTTTAAACTTCCTGATGTAATGCTCCAGACCCTGGTGATACACCAGCTAAGGTTAAAACTTCGTCTTGCTGATAGGTGCTCCATCAGTTTTCTACCATCCAATCCCTCCATGCATCTGCATGCTTAAGTCCGCACGGTGACAATAGCATAAGCGGATGATAACATCATGGATAGCCGTGTTTATGCCCATGTTACTGCCATGAGCTTTCATTCCATAACTGATATCTCCTGTCTTTGGGTTTTCTTGACAAAACTTTGAGTTTCTAACTCTCCATGTTTTGGATCTTTCTCCGATACACCTTGATCTCGGGCATTGACGGCTTCCATAGTCTGCCAAGTTCCATAAGGGTAACCTTCCTAGGTCATACACATCTGGCAATTTTTCAGAGCCTTCAAATTCTCCCAGTCTTCGGAATCTTCAACCGTTGTAGTTTCCATTATCATAATGCACGGTAAAATCCTCTTCATTCCGAATGGTCTTAGTTGTCAGATATTCCTGTACTTCTTGAAGTGGTCTCATCCATCGAATCTTCGAGTGGTCAAAAGGGGAAAGGGGTATGGTCTCACTAAAAGGGAATATTTGAATAAGACTCAGAAAAGGAGAGAGGTAAAAGATCTTTTTGAAAAGGAAAGTTTTGGAGAAAATCCTTCCTATGGGATTGCCAGTTTCTAGGGTCACGTCCTACAGTCAACATGTGCTGTGATACCATCTTGTAGCGACCCGACCCGAATGGATCAAGTCTCTGTGCTTAAGTGTCATCCCTGGATCGGTATGCTGACACACACAGTACTCGAGGATTTATAACAGAGGTAAATCACATGCATAAAGTAACGTAAATACCATTACCTCAATCCAAATAGCGGAAGTAACAAGATTGTGGATTCCCATCAACACCAACGGCAAAGTTGAGTGTAGAAATCGTAACCCTAACGAATCACTTACTCGTCGTAAGATATCCTGCAACATGAAACGTTGCAGCCCGAAAACGGGTCAGCACATGGAATATGCTGGCAAATTCACACCATAGAGAAATGATGAACAAAGGCTATCACTGCATGCATATATGGGTGGTGGAAAAGCTCTATGGTTATAATGTTTTTGCGAAAGCCAATTTTTCCCTACTTCAAAGGAATAAATTTTATTTAACTATCATGGTGGTTGTGAAACATTGAGATGGTTGACAGCATCTCAATCCCAATTAAGTATCATCATTAACCCAACAAGATTAATTAAAGTAACATGATGAGATCAACGGGATAATCCAAGAACTAGATACTCAAGTTGTCCATAACCGGGGACACGGCTAACCATGATTAGTTTGTACACTCTGCAGAGGTTTGCGCACTTTTCCCCACAAGACTCGATCGCCTCCGTTTGATTCTCCACTGCATGATGTTTGAGAAACGGATGACCGAGACACAGTCTTTCAGAAACAATCCCTCTTTACTCTGGATGGACCGGTACACCTACTTTCCCCTACATCTGCTAGCCCACCTCTTCAAGAGATCATGTGACCTACTCAACTATGCTAGAGCCCATAATAGCTTGTGGCTGCACACGGAAGTTTCTAGCATGAATAATCTTATGATCCCTTTGAGCCTGGGTGGCGGACCTTATAAAATCAGACAACACTGGGTTCTCCAGGTGCCTCAATCCACCCAGATGTGAGTTTTACTTGCCACCTTAAGTTGAACCATTAATAAACATCTCACATCTGTCATGAATATCTCTCAAACCCATCCACGTCTACGAGCATAGCATGGCAATAATAAAAGCAACGTAGAAGTAACTCCCAAGGGTTTGAATAGAAAACAGGTAATAGGTACTACCTCAACTACTTCCCAGCTCCCACAATTTAATCAGATCCTAATCATGCAATTGTTTGAGGAATAGATCTAATGCAATAAAACTGGGTATGGAAAGTATGATCAAAGTGTTACTTGCCTGCAATGTTGATGAAGATGATTCGCACTCAAAACTCTTGATAGATCTACTCGTCACACTCCGGTCAATCTATCGCAAGCAAGCAATAGTAACCACACATAAGCAATCACTCAAAAGATCGAGAAGAACGAAGAAGACGATTCAGGAAACATCAAAACCAAGCAAATAACTCTTGCAACATAAAACAATCTCTAACAGTACCAAAATTATATGAATTTGGCCTTATCAGAAAGTTTAGGTCAAGAGCTTCGATTTGCAAAAAGAATCAACTAAATCGGAGTTACGAAACTTAAGTTATGAACAAAAGAAGTTTGAATACAAATCTGTTTGAATTCAAATTTTAAAACTTTCAAAAACATGTTTAAGTTGTTTTACTGGATAGAGGGGATCATAACGAATAAGTGGGCGTTGGTTTCAGCTAGTTCCGACTAACGAGCAAAAAGTTATAGTCGTTTGAAAAACAGGGGCTAAATGGTAAATAAAATCATCACAGATAGGTCCCTGGCGAAAAACTAAAATAAAAGAAAAAGACTAAATAGCGAACGTTCGTTTATAGGATCTAAACAGTGGACGTTCGTTGTTTAATAAAACCTAAAAAACCAGGACTAGGTTTTCTTAATAAAACCAAAAACGAAAAAAAAAACCGGGGCGGTTCACGGTTTATACCGGTTCGAGGGAAATTAACCCAAGGCGGCGGCTACTCCGGCGAAGTGCGGCGGTGAGGCGGAGCGACGCGGCGGCGGCGGCTCGGGTCTGGCGGCTCCGGTGGTCGACGAGGCCGGCAAAGGGGTCGGGGAGAGGCGGCGCAGTGCGGCGGAGCCGATGGTGGCGACGGCGGTGGTCCACGGCGACGGGACGAAGCGCGGCGGCGGCGGCGGATCTCGCCGGGGCGGGTTCCGGTGAGGGCGGCGGTTGCGGCGGGGAGGAGGAGAGAGGGGTCGGGGTGGCCCGGTATTTAAGGAGAGGCGAGGCGCGGAGGAGGGGGCGGGGCTAGGCGGCGGCGGGGCGTAGCCGAGCCGTACTCGGTGGCGTGCGGCGGCGGGAGTCGTCCCGTGCTCGGGGACGAGGCGGACGAGTAGCGTGGGCTGGGCCGTGGCCTGGCCTGGGAGCTGGGCCGGCCCAATCGGAGGGGAGGGTTTTTTTTTTAAAAAAGAGAAAGAATTTATCAAAACAAAAGAAAATGAAAATATTATATAGGCATATAATATATCAAAATTTTCAGAAAAAAGATTACCTACAACATGAACATTTTTGTAGAGTCAAATAAAATCCACGAAAATTTTAATAAATCAAACAGTGTTGCTGCCTTAATAAAATCCAATAAAAATCATTTTAAAAATACTAAAATGATTTCAAATTTATTTTTCTCCAATTTTCTGATGTAGGGAATCATTTTACCCTAATTTCTGTATATTTTATTTTTGGAGAAAAATAATTTGAATAAAACTCAAATAACTCCAATATTGAAAAATAATTTCAATGGGACTTTGAATATATCCTTTGAAACTCCCAACTCATATTTCATATGTTTTGAAGAAGTCATTTTATCTTTGCTCGTGAAAATCATTGAGTTGCATAAAGTTTTAGAATTGGAAATATTCTCAAATGAAATTCAAATATTTTCAACACCCCTTTTCATTTAAATAAATGGAAGAAGTCATGTCATCTTCTCTCCAGAGTTTTGTGATGAAAAGAATTTGAATTCATGGAGACCATAAAAGCAAAATGAAAGTTTGGGAAAGTCCTTTTATTCCCTCTCATTTAACTTTCAAAAGATTTCGAATTCCACTCACTTTCAGTCAATCAGTCAAACAATCAATCCAATCTATCTGTTTACTATAACATTCCAAAATTTAGAATTTTGGGATGTTACAACGGTGGAGCTCATTTCTTTACGAAATGGCAGCCCACGTGCTAATTTGAACGCCTGTAGCGGTTTTTTACCTAGGGAGGTCGTGTACCACGCGTGCACGAAACAAAGTTCGACTTGACGCGTTGCCGCGTTATTTTTAAATAAAGTTATAGTGCTCAGTGGCACGTACACAGAATATAAAACGATTTTTATGGAGAAAAATGTAGTCCGCTCACTGGAGCCTGCCTGCCTGGTTTGTCGCTCTTCAGAGTATCTCACACAAGGCTGCGGTGGCCTCTCTCTCTCACCGTTGGTCACTGATCCGGCCACATCCCGTACGCCGGGGGAAAGGGAGGAAGTGCATCGTTTCTCCGTTTGACGGCGCCGAGGCAGCACGTCCCGATCTGCGGTACACGCCGTTCTCTCTGACCAAGCTCCGGCGCGGCAGGGCCTACGCCACCTGCTCGCAGATTCCGCCCGCCGCCGCTCACCTAGTTACATCCCGACGACCTCTAGGTATCCCCTCCGGCCTTGCTCCACTGCCCGTCTTCCCACGTCGCTGCATGTGGATCTTCCATAGTTCTTTGCCCAAAACGTAGCTCGTCCGGCGTACTTTCTATATTGCATTCTCGTCCTCACACCGTTTTAGACAAACACAACCGTGTTGTTATCTTCCCTTAGGACAAGGAATATGCTTCTTTTTTGTCATCGCATGTGTCATCAACTGTTATTGGCCAGTAATTGTTTCCTTTCTACTCATTGCTATTGCGACCTTTTGGTGAACTGCACAAATCACTTTTTTCTTAAGAGTGTTTTGTGCAGTTGTACTAAAATGTCACACGGGCAACGTCTCTACATTTCAGTGCGACTTCACAAAGGGAGATTGGTTTTGCTCTATCCTCCTCATCCAACTCCGAGCCTAATCTTCTCCAACTAGTTAGTCTTAAGAGAGACTGCAAAGGTGACCGGCTTCTATTTGTGTGTTTATTGTTTCATCAGTAGTCCACTATTATCGTAATCACACTTAATATCTTTGGAACAGGGACGCTCAGCTCTATTTTAGTGGAACTGCACAAAATGATCGGAATGTTGCATGCTCCAGACAGCTACTTTTTTCCCAACATGCCTTGTTGATTTAGACAGAGCTGGGGGGACGTTGCTGCCAATGAAAGCATGGATCAATTTTAATTTAACACCTTCTCACAACTCTGTCTTCAGTTGTGATGTAATTATTAGCTCTGATCTGCTAATAATTGACATGCATTAGCAAGGAAGTTAGTTTTTTATTGTTTCCGAAAGAGCATCGATGGCAAGACACGCGAAACAAAAGCTGAAAGCTCACACCATTGTACAATTTCATGTCGCTGGAAAATTATTTGTATAGTACGTCAATTATGTAAACAAATGATGGAAGCTTGATAGCATTGCCAGAAGCCTCTTCATCATCCGGGTCCATGTGCCATGCACAAAAATATACTCCTTCGTTCCTAAATATTTGTCTTTTTACAAATTTCAAACGGGCATATTTTAGAGTGTAGATTCACTCATTTTGCTTCGTATGTGTACTCCCTCCGTTCCTAAATATTCTATTCGTCTTTCTAGAGATTTCAACAAGTGACTACATACGGAGCAAAATGAGTGAATCTACACTCCAAAATATGTCTATATACATCCGTATGTGCCAGTCCATTTGAAATCTCTAAAAAGACAAATATTTGAGTAGTCACTCATTGAAATCTCTAGAAAGACAAATACTCCGGAGTATATTTAAGAACCGAGGGGGTAGTGCACAACCGCATGGGAGACTCAGCCCGGTCGTTGCGCCGCATTAATAGTGAGTAATGAGCAGTCAAATCATAAGCCCCACCTTTCCCACTGTAAGTTGCTCTGAAGAAGCAACCATCAATACGCTCTTCTTTGAATCCGCTCATACTACTCCATCCGTCACTGTTTATACAGCGCGCTTCAGAAAAAAGAAAATAAAAATTTGTGGGACCAAGGCGACTAGCGATCGGCCTGAAAAATAGCATTGGTAGTTATAGCACGGCGTCTATTGCTAGAGGGAATAATGCGTACACACATGCATGCAGTGCTTCCACCCCGGGTACACACATGCATGCACTTACTCCACTCCGTAGTAGTACAGTACATGGAGAGAAAATTATGGACTTGATTGCGGTTACCACGCCCTAATTAATTGAGCATTAAACCAAACGCGTCTAAAGTCTCTCTGGTGGTGCAAATGCATTGAGAGAAATGCATCATAATGAAGCGCGCCCTGTAAACTGTGACGGAGGGAGGAATAGTATGAAGGTGCAAAACCAAGTACGCGTACGGCCAGTCGGTGAACGCACCTCCTCTTGGCATATCACTGACATGTGGGATAGGAGTGTGAGCAAACCGATCTCAATTGATGGCAAAGAGCCAACCCGCCGTTCCTTGAGAGAGACGAGGAGCGAGAACACACAGACGGGCTCGCACGGAGGCCAAGATATATTCGAGCATGGTTGGTTGATCGATATCATTCATTACATGTTGGGCTGCCGTTTTCCGCCCTTCTCCGAACTAAACGTGTACTTTATCAGAGATAAAAAAATAAGAGTATAGACGCTCCACCATGCGGTTCTAGAAGTAGTAGTACTCGTAATACTGCGCTTGGCTCTTCGCCTCTTCGTGAACTCGAACAATGATGGTACTCCGCATGTTGGGTACTATAGTGTATGCCTCTGACAATCTGACACCGAATGGACTGATGCATGTCCACCGAGGGTAGGTTGCATTAGTCAAAAGGCGTAAGCGAGCTTCACCTTGTCCTGCAAGCTTCTCCTTGTTCTGCGAGTTGACCGGACACACCAAAAAGTAGTGCTAGTCCATACTCCCTCCTTTCCGGTTAATATGGCTTAATCTTTTTTGTGGGTAAATGAGAGAGCTTTATTCATATATAAGCATTCTTAGGACGATCAGCCAAGACACTGGTCACTAGGAAGCGAGGTACCCCGCAAAAAAAGTAGGAAGCGAGGTGTTTCATCAAGCCAGCTCTCGGCCACATTCAAAGTGCAGCAATCACGGTTCGCATGAAGATGCGCCGCAAGGTTTGCTGACCTGTTTGCATGCTGAATAACAAAAAAGAGGAAATATTACCGAGCGCTACTATTTGTAACAGGATATGAGCCAGAATTAAGCGAGAATTGTGGCGAGTGTTCCATGCAATCAACTTCCATTATCACATGCGAGAACCCTCTAAGAGAACCAAATGTGTTGAAGATTGCTTTATCACATTTTAAAATTATAATAAGAGTGCAGACGCTCCTCCATCCGGTTCCTAGTACTAGTATAGTACGTACCTTTATAGACTATAGTAGTAGTACTAGTAAACTTTGCGCTTGGCTGTTCGCCTATTCGGGAAGTCGAACAATAATAGCACTAGTAGTATAGTGTATGCTTCTGGCAATCTGACACTGAATTAACTGTTGCACATCCACCGCCTATGCGAGGGAGAGCTTGCATTAGTCAAAAGTTTCTCCTTGTCCTGCGAGCCACCGCGCGCAAGCTTCTCCCGTCCTACAACCTTCTCCTCGTTCGACAAGTTGACGGGACACAGCAAAGTAATGCTAGTCCATACTGCCTCCTCGCCGGTTAATATGGCTTAATTTCAAACGAGATAAATACACTGTCTGTCACTGTATATTTGTAAAAATACGGTCAGTGGACTTCATAATACGCTCATTGCGCTCAATATATATATTTTCCGGTGTTTATACGGTCACTAGCTCACCCTGACTGAGTATGTGTGTGCATGTACGTGTAGGTTGAGCACTTGAGCGTGACCGTGTGTGTTCCGTCGTGTGCTCGGACATGCATGCATTAGGGCGTCGCGCACGTTTTTGCGTCCATGTGTATGTGTGACTGTTGCATACACGTAGGGGGAGTACGTGTAGGGGCCACTAAGGAGCAGTCAAATCACACAGTAAGTTAGTCGGGAGAAGCAACCATCATTTCACTCTTGAATGACACGTACGCAATATAAAATGGTTGATGGAGAGAAAAAGAAAACCACTATATATACACTAGCAGGAGCCTAAGCTACAAGCCTGCTTGCTTAGGTTGCTCTCTTCACAAGCATAGAATGACGGGCCTGATCCCGCAGCTGGGGGAAGGGAACAATGTTCTGCGTAGACGCGGTCGACATCGGCGAGGGAGAAAACCCATAGTCGGTGCGTCCCAATCGGGGGTCACCGCGGTATGGGCCGATGCCGCGTCCCAACCGCCCTTCTAGCTACAGCCCGACGTCCCAGGTAGTCCATCTTCCTTTTGGAGCTGGCTTGCTCCACTTCCGTAGCTCCATCTCCATGTCGATCTTTCTCTACTTCTACCGGCTTCTACGTGTGATGAGTTTATGTCTCATGAACTAGTGCCAGTACTATTATTCTAATCACACTTCTTCAATATCTTTGCCATCAGGGATGCTCAGGTCGATTTTAGTGGAACTGCACAAAAGCATCGTATGATCCGAGGGTGCCAGCCGTCTTTCCTTCGACAGGTTCTACCTGGCCAGGAAATTAAATAATGTTTACGGTTTAGGGTTTAAGTCGTAGTGACCCCATCAGTAGTTTTTCTTTCGTACACACTCTCACAACTTTTTTCTTTAGTTGTGAAGTAAATATTGGCTATGATCTGTGAATCATTGAGATGCATCAGCATGCGTGTTAGTTTTCCTTTGTATTTGATGGAATGTTGTAACGGGGCAACCTTGGAGGAATGAAAATGGAGTGGAAAGTTTCCGTTTTTCCGGAGAAAAAATGAAAACGGAGAGAAACCAACATTTCATTTCGTTGGATCGCGCCATCGAGCAAAACCAACGTTTAAATCACGTCTGTCGTGTTCGTGTCTCACCCTCCTCCACGGCTCGACCCCACACGGTCGCTCGGCATGCCACTCACCGCAAACCGAGTATACGATAACTTTCCCGCCTGCTTGTCGATGGATCACGCCATGGAGTACTAGCACTACTGGAAGTGATTGACGAGTTGGGGGAGGACAGCTAGCTGTAGCACGGACTCCCAAGAACTTTTTACATGCATGTTGTAGCCGGCTATTGCGACCTTTGAACGCGGAGCAGCCGCGTGCACCCGGAAGCGGCGCGGGCGACGCTCTCTGCGCCGGCGCGCCGCTTCAATGTCGGCGCCAGTGAGAGGTCGCGTCCGCTCTGGCCGGGCATGAATGCGACACTGACCATTTCGGGCGGGAAGCACGCGCGGGTGATGAAGAGGGTTTGGGTTGGTCAGGACCGGCCGTGGCAGCGGTCCGGACGTGCGCAAACAAGAGATGTTGTACGTTAATATTGCTGCGTATATAATTAACAACGTAAAAATGTGCCAGTTGGAAAAATATGATTGGAGATGGAGATGGAAATGGAATTTTACGTAAACACGAATATGCATGTCTATGTCTATGTGTGTGTGCGTGACGACTCTCGCGACCTGGAAGCGGGGGCGTGTTTTTGATCGAGTTTTCTTTCTTGGTACGTTAGAAAATTAGTTTGTCTAATTCACATCTAGATGTTATTTACTGAGAAGAAACAGACCAGAGTGAGGATTTGTCGAACTTCATAGGTGCCTCACCCAAACTTGATGCCAAATGGATGATGCATCACCACGATGACCTATCGATGCTCATGGTTGCGCCTCATGGTTGCGTCGGCTGGTGAAGCTGATCGATTTTCAATGAAAAACAAGCTGTCTTCCATCAGTGCTCTTTGCTTGTTACGCACAAAGATGATATCCTTCGTCAGTTCACCTTGGTTGCATTGGAGATGCAGTCGTCTTTCATGTTGGTGCAATTTTATCACACAATTGGCTATGAACCAAATGTTTCCTCGAAGAAGGATCGACGTTGGTACTAAGAGCATAAGTTTTGTATTGATTTCTAAGCCTTCTGACAACTTTGTCTCCAGCTCCCCTGTAATTTTATTTGTCCAGCTATTAACTTTGATTTAAAAAATGGTGTGGACTAAAAACCCGGATGGACGTAGTAGCCCTCCATTTTTATTTACTCTGCATATTAGATTTGACTGAAGTCAAACTTTGTAATACTCTCAAACCTTTCCGATAATTGAAATTAAAATTCTTTATTTGTACACACTCTCACACGTTTCCGATAATTTGGCGCATGTGTGGTTGTTCACTTAAGGGAGGGTAGTGTACCACACGTGAAGGACAGGAAGTGCGACTAGGACGCGTGGGCGTGGATCGTTAGTTCATCGGAAGTAGTACTAGTTTTCTTCACTGTACATTAAATAAAGAGTTTCGTTTCGCACTTACACAATTTAAAACGATTGTTATGGAGAGAATAAGAAAACCACTCCACTATATATTAGTCATATACACGACAGTACTATATGGACGCATCTTCATTGACTTAGTGCACCTGCCTTTGGATTTATGACAGGTGGGCCCAAAATGTGGCTGGCTCACCTGTCATACAACCAAAAGCAGGTGCAGTGAAGGCACCGGAGCTTAGTCCGTACTACAGTAGTATATATATAAGCGGGAGCCTCAGCGCTTGTTCGCTAGGGTTTGCACTCTCCACACGCTCGCCGCACTACATATATGTTACATGCTGGAGGCTCAGCGTTCATTTGCTAGGGTTTGCTATATTCACAGTCTCTCACCCTCTCTTCACCAGATCTAAACAAGACTGCGTTGGCCTCTTGTCTCTCTCTCCCTCCTCATAGCTGGTGAAGGAGGCATCCGTATCCCATCGCACCGGGAAGGGGAGGAGGTGCAGCGTTCACTCTATCGCCTTCGGCGAGGGAGGCAATCCACTGCCGGCTGCGCTGTTCTCTTTCACCCAGCGCCTGTGCGGGAGGGCCACCGACCCCTTCTTCCTCGCTGCCGTACGTAGTGTGGGCAGATCCGGCCTCCCGCCGCACGCCTTGCCACATCCCGACGACCCTAAGGTATAAGTTTCTTTGAAACCGTCGTTGCTCTAGCTGCATGTGGATCTTTTTCGATCTGTAGTCGAATCTAGGTCTTGGTTCAAAGAGGAAAGAAGGGTGCGGTGGGCTGGAGCAAGAATCTAGGACATGGTTCAATGAGGAAAGGAGGGGCGGAAAGTAGTATAGACTGGCTATCCAGCCGCTTTGTAGGTCGAAAAGGGAAAAAAAAAGGGGGTAACCCAGTACACACATCTGTAAGGAACCGATCTCTTTGTTGAAAAGGGAAAGAAATTGGGGGGTCGGGTAGTTTGTACAGCACTAGATTTGCTGCCCTCACATAGGAAGAAGGTTCAAAGAGAACAAATATGGGACCAGCGCATATATGCTGCTTGGCTACATACTCTGCATCACCCATTTATACGTGTGGACGCACATGGTGCTGGCATGTCCCATACATCTATTTTGCTGTTGTTAATCTAAGAATGCCGCCGGAAAATTGAAGCAATGCCACTGTTAAAAGTAAATTACATTTTTTAACGAATGTTGTTTCAAGAGAATGTCTCTGTTAATATGAATCAATGCAACCGTTTTAGAAATGCTACTGTCCTACTTTGTTTTCCATCCAAGATAAGTTAGATGCTTCTTTCTGTCACCGTTTGTTTCATCCTCCTTTATCGGCAAGTAATTGTTTCCTTTTTTGCCTCTGTTAAAACAAGGCTATCGATTCAACTTGTTGCTATTGCGACATTTTGCTTCGCTACTCGAAACACTTATGTTTTAAGAGTGTTTTGTGCAGTTCAACTTGAATGTCACACCGGTGACTTTGCTTAATTTTGGTGGAACTGCACAAAAGGAGATCGAGATCGTATTTTATCTTTGTCGTCTCATGAAAGGTCAGTACAGGCCTTCATCCACATGATTGTGCAGTGTGCTTTGAGATTGTGCTACTTGTATTGGTACTGTTCTAAATAAATGTTGAATTGAAGCTATTGTATCGCTGTCTTTTCCCATTAAGTAGTGAACAAAAATGGGACCAACCCAGACATGATGCTTGTTGCTTTGTTACAACAAACTCTGCATCACCCCCTTTATAAGTAGATGGAAGCACATACTGTTGTTGCGCCCACTCTCCCCTGGAACTGTTTATGCTTTTCGTTAATCTAATGCCGCTGGTAAAATTAAGCAATGCCACTCTCAGAATTAATTAACTACTGAATCTTAGTTCAAAACTGCAACACTTGTTAGGAATGGTACTATCCTGCTTTGTAGTTCTTTCTACATGTTTAACCAAGGTATTGTTAAGATAATGTCTCTGTTAAAATGAATCAGTTGCATTGTTTTAGGAATGGTACTTTTCTGCTTTGTCGTTCTTTATACATGTTGAAACAAGGCATTATTAAGATAATGTCTCAGTCAATATGAATGAATCACACTGATGGAGAATTGCTACTCTCCTGCTTTGTTTCCCATTAAGATAAAGTAGATCAGTAGATGCTTTTCTTCTGCGAGTACAAGTCATCAACCGTTATTTCTCAGTAATTGTTTCCCTTATACCTATTGTTGCTTACAGGGATATCAAAATTAAAGCTCGGTTTTATTCCGACTTCGATTTTAGTTGAACTGCACAAAAGGAGCCAATGTGTCCAAGGCAAACTGCTGCATTACTGGGTCCAGTTGGCCGTTCCACTTTGCAGAAAGAAGCAGTCACTGTTTGCGCTACATTACAGAAGGAATGACCGAGAAGCTTTACAGAGTATTATTAGACACCGGTGACATGACTAGTCTGCAGAGACCATTGGCAATTTAACAACACGTGGAGTGCCCTGGGCAAAAAGTGCCCAAACAAGTACAAGAAGCTACGACAGGACTCCACGATCATAGGCATTACATATTTTGAATGGGAAAAGCTTGTCAAAGTTTAATCATTGATGTTAGCAAGAAGACGTTAGTTTAATATATTGGAATTGGAAAACCTTGTCAAAATTTGCTCATTGATGTTAGCCAGAAGACATGCATTTGATATTTTTGACTGGGACGCCCTTGCTGTGAGCAGCGTCGAGTGTTTTTTCCTATTCCTGTGTTCAGTTTAGAAGTAAATAGTTACTCTGCTGAGATATTCCTGTGTTAAGAGTTTGTTCTGAATATTGTCTATGTAATCCCAGGCCTTGTGTTTGATTGCAAAGTTGAGCTTGGAATGTTGTGGCATGCGGCATCATGAGCTATTCACCGTGCCTCCTGAGAATAATGCTTCGTATTGTTTTGCATGTCGATCTAATGCCAGTGATTTGCTTGTTAAGAAGATCATCCTCTTCTATTGTTTCCGTGCTTAAGAAGTTCATCGTCTGATGTTTCATTCATAGCCTATACGACAAGTCGGGTAGGTTAGACGTGAAACCATATGATCTTCCGACCAACTCATGATATTAGGCCGTGATTGGATCGTCGTTTTCCAACCAAAACTGCTTGTAAAACTGACGCTTGTAAATTAAAGCAGATGGTCTCGGGCGAAGGCGCTTGGTTGGTCGATTTCGACTAGTAAAATATTGGAAGTACTTCACACACGATAAAAACGCTGAACGACACTCGGACGATTGCTAATCCAGCCGTTAGCTGTTGTTTCAGCCTTGCCCATGGATGGCATGATACGCACGTCGTGCATGTATCGTCTGGTAATGTCATCCATATAGCAGTGCTCGTAAAATATACACTGGTCTCTCAAATTACACGCGTAACCCGCCGGTTTTACTTACAGACCTCGGGCCCTCGGTTTCATTACGCCTGTATTTTATGTGTTGTTTCCGATGACGATTAAATTACACTTGTATGTTAATACAGGTTTGAAATAAACCAGAGCTCCCAAGCGCGGCCTTACCGTTTCATGCCGTCTCAGTTTCTCGAAGGTGCTCATAGGTGTCCGATGATCCTGGCTTCCTGAATGAGCAGCGGGCGCTGTATCAGACCATCCGTAGGGCCCGCGAGGCCCTCTCCGTTGTCCTTCGAGTTGTTGCGCTCGCCGTGGCGCCGAGCATTGTTAACATCGTCAACGAACATGAGGATTCAGGAGATGACTTTATTTTGACTAGATGACACTAGGGACCCACTAGGGCCATAGCCGTACGTACGCAAGTGCCTCCTTATTATGTACAACTATATTTTTTTGCTTTCTCCTGGTTTCCTGACATCACGGTCCCACACCATTGTCAACCTATGTAGTCAATATAAACGAGAGAATTGCACAAGGTGCGGCCGACAGCTGGGACCAAGCAGCTCGAGTATTATTTGTGTTTTTGAGGCATGAGCACTGCAGAGTTTTTCTTGGCGATGATTTCGTTGTTGTTCAGAGGAGAGCAGGGTATTAACTAGGCGGGCTGTGGCCCGTCTAGCCCAGGCCAGATATCCAGCCCAGATACTAATTTTTTCAAGATGAAAATGGCTAGCCGAGCTATACGTCTTTTTGAGGAATACCCAGGCAAGGTCAACTTGTTATTCTCCGCCCCGCTGGGCTGCAAATCTTTCCTAGAAGGGATGCATTAGGCTTAACAGGAAAATGGGCTTTAAAAAATAATAAATGGGATGTAATTATAAAAACTGGGCAGTGACTATAAAAAATGCACCAAACACGAAATTAGTTCATAAAATATTATTTATGGATTTTGAAAATCTTAAATTTTCATTGTTGCGCGCGCAATGTTTCGTTGGATTTTTACGTAATACAAATTTATATTTAATCTGACTAGAAATTTTCGGATAAAAATATTTCGGATCCCATCAAAATGTGGGAAATTTTATTGAATTCTATCTTCAACGGTTGGTTAAAATTATTAATCGTTGTCCTAGCTAGAAAATGGGCTGTACTTTTAACAAACTGTAAATGGGCTGTTGTAAATTCCATTAGAATTCAAAAATGGGTTGTACATTCTTACAAAACGCAAATGGGCTATAAGTTCTCTGCCACACACTTGTGGGCCTACTAAGTGACGCGTCCCCTAAAAAAATAAGTTGACGCGTATGCAAGGCTTTGTCAACTTATTATAGTCAACACACGGTTCTAGCAGCAGTGGCCGTTGGATGTCTATCCAACGGATGTCGTGCTTCTTCTTCAATCTCGGATATTCTTAGCTTCGGCCGCCCAAAAATTGATTCCTCCCCCTGACATCTGGGGCGCACCGTTTCGGAGGCTGACCTGTGGGCCTACTAAGTTGGAGCGTACCAAGGGCTTTGTCAACTTAGTCAATATAAACGATTCTAGCTTCAGTGACCGTACGATGTCCATCCAACGGCCGTAGTGCTTCTTCAACCTCTGGTCTTCTTGGTCCAGCCGCCCAAAGCAGCGCCAGTCGTGCCGCCTGCTCCTGCCTCCCGTGGCCGGCTGTGCTGCCGCGGAGGCCTCACCGCCCCCATACTACTCCCACCGCTGGCCACGCCATCCCTCCACTCACCCACACCCCCTGTTATGCTGCGGCGACGGCAGCCTCACACCGCAGCCGAACCAGTGAACCCTCGTACTCCTCTCCGCGCGGGCTTCCACTGCTGCATCTTCCCGGGCTCCGCGTCGTCCCCTTCCTAGGCCTCGCCGTCGTCCACCACCCTGGTGCTCTCGGCGCGGCGTGGTCAACGTGGTCAACGGCCGACTTCCATCGGAAGAGTACTGTACGTGGAGAGGCTGACAGCTGGGTCCAGGGCGGCCGCAAGGAAGTGCCTCCTTATTACGCGCAAAATAAGTATTCCTCCACCTGACAGCGGGGACCCACCGGACGGGCCACCAGTATTTTGCGAAAAAAATCATTTCCCCTGACTGCTGGGACCCACCGGACGGGCCACCGTATTTCACGAAAAAAAGTCCCCCCCCCCCCCCCCCGCTGTCAGCTGGGACCCATCGGAAGTGCCTCCTTATTACGCACAAAAAAATGAATACTCCCCCGGCTAGCTGGAGCCCACCTTGGTGGGAGGATGACTTGTGGGCCTACTAAGTTGACTGGGATGAAGGGCTTTGTCAACTTAGTCAATATGAACGATTCTAGCTCCAGTGACCATACGATGTCCATCCAACGGCCGTAGTGCTTCTTCAACCTCTGGTCTTCTTAGTCCAGCCGCCCAAAGTAGCGTCGGTCGTGCCGCATGCTCCTGCCTCCCGTGGCCGACTATGCTGCCGCAGAGGCCTCACCGCCCCCTACTATTCCCACCGCTGGCCAGGCCCTGCGGCGACGGCAGCCTCACACCACAGCCGAACCAGTGAACCCTCGTACTCCTCTCCGCGCGGGCTTCCACTGCCGCGTCTTCCCCGGCTCCGCGTCGTCCCCTTCCTAGGCCTCGCCGTCGTCCACCGCCGTGGTGCTCTCCGCGCGGCGTGGTCAATGTGGTCAAGGAACGACTTCCATCGGAAGAGTACTGTACGTGGAGAGGCTGACAGCTGGGTCCACGGCCACAGCCCAGTTTTTTTGTGATTTGCCAAGTAAGTCGCTTTGTCAGGCCTGTTGGGCTGCAAATCTTTCAAGACGAGGAGAGCTTTCATTCGGCTGACCGAGAAAATGGCCCATCAGTAATGAGAAATGGGCTGTACATTTTTAAAACACATCAAACCGGCAATTAGTTTCAAATATCTTTTTTTCATTTCGAGATTTTAAATTACATTAATTTTTATGCGTGGAGAATTTGTTGGATTTTATATTGATATACATTTATTTTTAAAATCAGTTTGAATGTGAGTCGAAATTTCGGGATTAAAAACAGTTCGGACCGCACTGAAATATGCAAAATTTCGTATAATTTTTTAACCGTGGCCACAATATGGGCTGTAATGCTAACAAAAAGAATATGGGCTCCAAAAACCCTTAATAATTAGCAAATGGGCTATAAATTATTAGAAATAATGGTAGATGGGTTGTATGCTGTTTTCCACAGATTTGAGGCTTTCCTAAAAAAAGGTTGACGCACAAGCAGTGACTATTGGATGGCCATCCAACGGCCATCGTGCTTCTTCAATCTCTGCTCTTCCTGCTCCGGCCGCTCAAACAAGCGCCGGCGGGACTGCCTGCTCCCTCCTCCCCGCGGCCGGCTCTGCTGCCGCGCAGGCCTCACCGCCCCATCGTACTCCCATCGCTGGCCTAGCCATCCCTCTACTCACCCACACCTGCTGTTATTCTCCGGCGACGACAGACGAACCAGTAAACCCTCGTACAGTCGTACTCCCCTCCGCGTGGGAAACAACTGCCGAGTCTTCCCTGCCTCCGTGTCGTTCCCTTCCTAGGCCTCGCCGTCGTCCACCGCCCTGGTGCTCTCGGCGCGGCCTGGTCAATGTGGTCAACGACCGACATGCATCTGAAGTGGACTGTACGTGGAGAGGCCGACAACTGGGTCCACGGCCGCACGCAAGGAAATGCCTCCTTATTACGCACAAAATAATGATTCCTCCACCTGACATCAGGGACCCACCGAATGGGCCTCTATATTTCGCGAAAAAAACGTTACCGCCGCTGACAGCTCGGACCCACCAGCTATATCTTCGCACGCAAGGAAGTGCCTCCTTATTACGCACAAAAAAATGAATACTCCCCCTGCTAGCTAGGACCCACCATGGTGGGAGGCTGACTTGTGGGCCTACTAGGTTGGCTGGACGGGGGCCTTTGTCAACTTTAGTCAATATGAACGATTCTAGCTCCAGTGACCGTACGATGTCCATCCAACGGCCGTAGTGCTTCTTCAACCTCTGGTCTTCTTGCTCCAGCCGCCCAAAGCAGCGCCGGTCGTGCCGCATGCTCCTGCCTCCCGTGGCCGGCTGTGCTGCCGCGGAGGCCTCACCGCCCCCTACTATTCCCACCGCTGGCCAGGCCCTGCGGCGACGGCAGCCTCACACCGCAGCCAAACCAGTGAACCCTCATACTCCTCTCCGTGCGGGCTTCCACTTCCGCGTCTTCCCCGGCTCCCCGTCGTCCCCTTCCTAGGCCTCGCCATCGTCCACCGCCCTGGTGCTCTCGGCGCGGCGTGGTCAACATGGTCAAGGAACGACTTCCATCGGACGGGGACTGTACGTGGAGAGGCTGACAACTGGGTCCACGGCCGCAGCAAGGAAGTGCCTCCTTATTACGTGGAAAATAATGATTCCTCCACCTGACAGCTGGGACCCACCAGACGGGCCACTATATTTTGCGAAAAAAACGTTTCCCCCTGACTGCTGGGACCCACCAGCTACATCTTCGCACGCAAGGAAGTGCGTCCAGGCAAAAAAAACGATTCGCCCCCCTGACTGCCGGGACCCACCAGCTACATCTTCGCAGGCAAGGAAGTGCCTGACAGTCGGGACCCACCTGGTCGAAGCGTACGCAGCGTTGTCATTCTGGTCGCGAACGTGTACATACATATATACTGGTGGATGTAGAGGTGCGCACGTGTCGTAGTAGAGGCACGTACGTGTCGTAGTGGAGGCGTGCACGTAGCATGTACACGTACGTACAGCGGCCAGGGTGCAAGAAAGAAAATACGGCCACGTATGTGTACATACGGGCGGGGTCTTGAACGCCTACTCGCGCATACGTACGGCCAGGGCTCGTGTACATGGCTGGGTCGGAACGGAGGAATAGCGTCGTCATCGTGTTCATGGGGAGGCAACGGAATGCGTCGTGTTCATGGGGAGGCAACGGAATGCGTCGTGTTCATGGGGAGGCAACGGAATGCGTCGTGTTCATCGGGAGGCAACGGAACGCGTGGGAGCCAACCGGCTGGGTCGGAATAGAATGCGTCGTCGTGTTCATCGGGAGGGCTTGGACGGAACAGCCGATGGAAACGAGGCCTGGCGTACCGCAGAACGGAGGAAACGGCCTTGTGTTCGACCGGCCACGTTTGAAAAGGGATCATGTTGATCGGGAGGGGTCTGGCGTATCGCAAAACGGACCTCCTACGGTCGAAACGGGGGTCCTGTTGATCGGGAGGGGTGTGGCGTACCGCAAAACGGAGGAAACGGACTTGTGTTGGAGCGCTACGGTCGAAACGGGGGTCCTGTTCATCGGGAGGGGTGTGGCGTACCGCAAAACGGGACTCCACGGGATACTGTTCATCTCCACCGTCGACCCCCTCCAGCCTCCACGGGCTACTGTTCATCCACCATCGACCTCCTCCAGCCTCCACTGCGACCGTTCATCCACGGGCTCCTTTTCATCCAGCCTCCACCACGCGCTACTCCACCGGCTACTGTTCAACCAGCCCTCTCCACGGGCTCCTGTTCAATCACCCCTCCATGGGCTACTGTTCATCCAGCCCTCCACCGTCTACTATTCATCCTGCCCTCCACGGGGTGGTCCTGTTCATCCTGCCCTCCACGGGGTCCTGTTCATCCAGCCCCAACCGGCTCGATCGATCGGGGTCCTGTTCATCCAGAGGCAACACCATGGGGTCCTGTTCATCCACCCCCATCGGGAACTGTTCATCTAAACCCCCCCAGCAACGCTCACTATTCATCCAGAGGCAGCATCGATCGGCTTCAGTTAGCAGCAGTAGCGAAGGAATCGCTTGATCGGGTTCAGTTAATAGCCATCGATCGATCGCTCGGGTTCAGTAACGCGTAGCCTGCAGTACAATCGCTCGGGTTCAGTTAGAGCCCAACGCCTCGCTTGGGTTCAGTTAGAGCCAATGCCTCACACACACGCGCGTACGTGTACGAGAGAAACGCGCATCGCTCAGCCCCCGACCTCCCACCGTAACCGGGAACTCCCCGAAATTTTCCTCGCCCTCGCTTCTACCACGGTTTTTTCCGTCATGGACGGCCCAAAGAATGTCATGCAGCTGCGTCTCCGGCCCGCCCAGGACGAAAAGCCCATTTTCTGTCATGATTTTTTGTCATAGAAGTAGGAGCCCACCACATCTATGATGATACCGGGTTTTGTCACAATTATCGTCATAGAAGTGTCATATGTATGACAGAAAAAAAATTCGTTCGGCCCAAAATGTCACGGATGTGTCTTTTTTTTTGTAGTGATAGTAGTAGATGCAGAATCGTTTCGGTCTACTTGTCGCGGACGTGATGCCTATATACATGATCATACCTAGATATTCTCATAACTATGCTCAATTCTATCAATTGCTCAACAGTAATTTGTTCACCCACCATAATACTTACGCTCTTGAGAGAAGCCACTAGTGAAACCTATGGCCCCCGGGTCTATTTTCCATCATATTAATCTTCCAACACTTAGTTATTTTTATTTCCTTTTATTTTACTTTGCATCTTTATCATAAAAATACCAAAAATATTATCTTATCATATCTATTAGATCTCACTCTCGTAAGTGACCGTTGAGGGATTGACAACCCCTTTATCAAGTTGGTTGTGAGGTTCTTATTTGTTTGTGTTGGTGTGAGGGACTCGTGCATGATCTCCTACTGGATTGATACCTTGGTTCTCAAAAACTGAGGGGAATACTTACGCTACTTTACTGCATCACCCTTTCCTCTTCAAGGTAAAACCAACGCAGTGCTCGAGAGGTAGCAGGCGCCACCATCACTGGAGGGCTGGTCAGGTATCTCTTGAGGTCTTGAAAAGCTCGTTCGGCGTCCGGGGTCCACTCGAATGGGCCCTTCTTCTTCATCAGCTTGAAGAAGGGTAGGGCGCGCTCTCCCAGCTTGGAGATGAAGCGCCCCAACGCAGTTACCCGACCAGCCAGCTTTTGCATTTCCTTGAGGGTCCGCGGTGGGCTCATCTCTTCGATGGCCTTGATCTTTTCTGGGTTCGCCTCGATCCCTCTGTGGGATACGAGGAAACCCAGCAGCTTTCCGGAAGGGACACCAAACACGCACTTCTCCGGGTTAAGTCGCAAGTTCACCTAGCGCAGGCTCGTGAAAGTCTCCTCCAGATCTTGGATCAAGGTTTTCGCCTCCTGAGACTTCACCACAATGTCGTCGACGTAGGCCTCTGCGTTTCTCCCGAGCTGCCGCCCTAAGGCGATGTGCATCAACCGCTGAAAGGTCGCGCCCGTGTTACGCAGTCCGAAAGGCATGCATGTGTAGCAGTACACCCCACACGGGGTCAGGAAGGCTGTCTTCTCTACATCTTCTACCACCATCTTGATTTGGTGATACCCTGAGAACGCATCCAGGAAGCACAGCAGGTTGCACTCTGCGGTGGAGTCGACTGGTGTCTACTACGCAACCTTCTCCTTGTAGACGTTGTTCGGCCTCCAAGTGCAGAGTTTTGTAGGACAATAGCAAATTTCCCTCAAGTGGATGACCTAAGGTTTATCAATCCGTGGGAGGCGTAGGATGAAGATGGTCTCTCTCAAACAACCCTACAACCAAATAACAAAGAGTCTCTTGTGTCCCCAACACACCCAATACAATGGTAAATTGTATAGGTGCACTAGTTCGGCGAAGAGATGGTGATACAAGTGCAATATGGATGGTAGATATAGGTTTTTGTAATCTGAAAATATAAAAACAGCAAGGTAATTAATGATAAAAGTGAGCACAAACGGTATTGCAATGCGTTGAAACAAGGCCTAAGGTTCATACTTTCACTAGTGCAAGTTCTCTCAACAATAATAACATAATTGGATCATATAACTATCCCTCAACATGCAACAAAGAGTCACTCCAAAGTCACTAATAGCGGAGAACAAACGAAGAGATTATTGTAGGGTACGAAACCACCTCAAAGTTATTCTTTCGGATCGATCTATTCAAGAGTTCGTACTAGAATAACACCTTAAGACACATATCAACCAAAACCCTAATGTCACCTAGATAATCCAATGTCACCTCAAGTATCCGTGGGTATGATTATACGATATGCATCACACAATCTCAGATTCATCTATTCAACCAACACAAAGAACTTCAAAGAGTGCCCCAAAGTTTCTACCGGAGAGTCAAGACGAAAACTTGTGCCAACCCCTATGCATAAGTTCACAAACGGAAACCGCAAGTTGATCACCAAAACATACATCAAGTGGATCACGTGAATATCCCATTGTCACCACAGATAAAGCACATGCAAGACATACATCAAGTGTTCTCAAATCCTTAAAGACTCAATCCGATAAGATAACTTCAAAGGGAAAACTCAATCCATTACAAGAGAGTAGAGGGGGAGAAACATCATGAGATCCAACTATAATAGCAAAGCTCGCGGTACATAAAGATCGTGCCACCTCAAGAACAAGAGAGAGAGAGATGAAACACATAGCTACTAGTACATACCCTCAGCCCCGAGGGTGAACTAGTCCCTCCTTGTCATGGACAGCGCCGGGATGATGAAGATGGCCACCGGAGAGGGATTCCCCCCTCCGGCAGGGTGCCAGAACGGGTCTAGATTGGTTTTCGGTGGCTACAGAGGCTTGCGGCGGTGGAACTCCCGATCTATTCTATTCCCCGATGTTTTTAGGGTATATGGACATATATAGGCGAAAGAAGTCGGTCAGGGGAGCCACGAGGGGCCCACGAGGGTGGGGGGCGCGCCTCCCTGCCTCGTGGCTTCCTCGAAGCTTCCCTGACGTCTACTCCAAGTCTCCTGGATTGCTTCCATTCCAAAAATAACTCTCCCGAAGGTTTCATTCCGTTTGGACTCCGTTTGATATGCCTTTTCTTCGAAACACTGAAATAGGCAAGAACACAACAATTTGGGCTGGGCCTCCGGTTAATAGGTTAGTCCCAAAAATAATATAAAAGTTTTTAGTAAAGCCCATAAACATCCAAAACAGATAATATAATAGCATTAATACTTCATAAATTATAGATACGTTGGAGACGTATCAGCATCCCCAAGCTTAATTCCTGCTCGTCCTTGAGTAGGTAAATGATAAAAGAAATAATTTATGAAGTGTGAATGCTATCAGGTGCACAAGTTTGATCAATGATAATTTCAATCACCTTTTCTAGCATCATTATATGTCATAACAGTAGCTCATATCATAAAGCTTCTCATGATCAAGTAACAAGCTATTCACATGTTAAAGTATAGATCATAAACCTTCTTGAGAACTAACAAATTGTGTTATTAGTCATCAAACAATTACACTTCATCTTATTTTCAGGAAGGGTCTATGTTAGAGCTTTGATTCAGCAAATCCCACATACTCAACTATCATATAGTCTTCCATGATTGCTATCACTCAAAGCATATTTTTAGAACAAATAGCATCCATCGAACATAGAGAAAGATAGGGGCTTAATGTTTCGCCTCCCAACTTATTTATCATATAGATAATGGTCAACAATAATAATTCATGATCAAATATATTTGAATGGCCATATATGCTTAGATCTTTCTCCACCACATGATGCTTGCCAACTAAAAGGTAGGTTGGAATGAGAAGGAATACTACCGACCCTTGCATAAAAGTAAAGGATAGGCCCTTCGCAGAGGGAAGCAGGGATTTGCAGAGGTGCCAGAGCTCGAAGCTAAAACAGAGATGAAAATAATTTTGAGAGGTATGCTTTCCTTGTCAACATAACGACCAAGAGTTCCCAATATCTTCCATACTACATACATTATAGGCGGTTCCCACGCAGAAAGGTAAAGTTTTTACTCCCCCTCCACCAACATTCACACTCCACGGCTTGTCCGAAACAATGGGCGCCGTCCAACTATCAACATTCCTGGGGGAGTTTGTTTAAATTATTTGCGAATTTGTTTTTGATCTTTTGATCATAGGACTAGGCATCCCAGTTACCAGCCATTTTCTCGTGAATGATGAGCGGAGTCCACTCATCGTGAGAATAACCCACCTAGCATGGAAGATACTGACAGCCCCTAGTCACTACATGAGCGATTCAGGCATACAAAACAGATTATTATTTGAAGGTTTAGAGTTTGGCACATGCAAATTTACTTGGAACAGCAGGTAAATACCGCATATAGGTAGATATGGTGGACACTCATGGAATAAACTTGGTTCAAGGAATTTGGATGCACAAGCAGTATTCCTGCTTAGTACCGATATTTTGGCTAGCAAAGGATTCTAAATAGCAAGCACCACATGTTAGAGGATCCATAACAATATAACTTCTATACAAATATACCCAAGCATAACTCATTATGTTGTCTTCCTTGTCCAACTTCAACTAATTTGCTCAGGTTTGAAAATAATTAATGGGGCTCACAATCATAGATGATGTCCAAGATAGTATATTTATATGTGAAATCTCTCTTCCTTCAATATTCTTTCATGAATTGTTCAAGTGACCAATACAATGTTTGCTAACCGTCAAAAAATTTACTGATGTCTACTACGCAACCTTCTTCTTGTAGACGTTGTTGGGCCTCCAAGTGCAGAGGTTTGTAGGACAGTACCAATTTCCCTCAAGTGGATGACCTAAGGTTTATCAATCCGTGGGAGGCATAGGATGAAGATGGTCTCTCTCAAGCAACCCTGCAACCAAATAACAAAGAGTCTCTTGTGTTCCCAACACACCCAATACAATGGTAAATTGTATAGGTGCACTAGTTCAGCGAAGAGATGGTGATACAAGTGCAATATGGATGGTGGATATAGGATTTTGTAATCTGAAAATATAAAAACAGCAAGGTAACTAATGATAAAGTGAGCGTAAATGGTATTGCAATGCTAGGAAACAAGGCCTAGGGTTCATACTTCCACTAGTGCAAGTTCTCTCAACAATAATAACTTAATTGGATCATATAACTATCCCTCAACATGCAACAAAGAGTCACTCCAAAGTCACTAATAGCGGAGAACAAACGAAGAGATTATTGTAGGGTACGAAACCACCTCAAAGTTATTCTGTCGGATCGATCTATTCAAGAGTCCGTAGTAAAATAACACAAAGCTATTCTTTCCGTTCAATCTATCATAGAGTTCGTACTAGAATAACACCTTAAGACACAAATCAACCAAAACCCTAATGTCACCTAGATACTCCAATGTCACCTCAAGTATCCGTGGGTATGATTATACGATATGCATCAAACAATCTCAGATTCATCTATTCAACCAACACATAGAACTTCAAAGAGTGCCCCAAAGTTTCTACCGGAGAGTCAAGACGAAAACGTGTGCCAACCCCTATGCATAGGTTCATGGGCAGAACCCGCAAGTTGATCACCAAAACATACATCAAGTGGACCACGTGATATCCCATTGTCACCACAGATAAGCACGGCAAGACATACATCAAGTGTTCTCAAATCCTTAAAGACTCAATCCGATAAGATAACTTCAAAGGGAAAACTCAATCCATTACAAGAGAGTAGAGGGGGGAGAAACATCATAAGATCCAACTATAATAGCAAGATCACGATACATCAAGATCGTACCACCTCAAGAACACGAGAGAGAGAGAGAGAGAGAGAGAGAGAGAGAGAGAGAGATCAAACACATAGCTACTAGTACATACCCTCAGCCCCGAGGGTAAACTACTCCCTCCTCGTCATGGAGAGCGCAGGGATGATGAAGATGGCCACCGGTGAGGGATCCCCCCTCCGGCAGGATGCCGGAATAGGGTCCCGGTTGGTTTTTGGTGGCTACAGAGGCTTGCGGCGGCGGAACTCCCGATCTATTCTGTTCCCCGAAGGTTTTAGGGTATATGGATATATATAGGCGAAAGAAGTCGGCCAGGGGAGCCACGAGGGGCCCACGAGGGTGGAGGGCGTGCCCACTCCAAGTCTTCTGGATTGCTTCCGTTCCAAAAATAACTCTCCCGAAGGTTTCGTTCCGTTTGGACTCCGTTTGATATTCCTTTTCTGCGAAACACTGAAACAAGGGAAAAACATAAACTGGCACTGGGCTATGGGTTAATAGGTTAGTCCCAAAAATAATATACAAGTGTTTAATAAAGCCCGTAAACATCCAAAACAGATAATATAATAGCATGGAACAATCAAAAATTATAGATACGTTGGAGACGTATCATTTACCACCTCTACTTCTTATATGTGAAGGCATTACTCCCCATGGGAAAGGCATATGAAACATATATAATTTCATATTTATGACATTCAAATCATTCAACCATTTACTCATAGGATATAAGTGAAGCACACGAGTAAATGACAAACTACTCCAAAAAGATATAAGTGAAGATCAATGAGTAGTTAAATAATTATGTAGCTATGTGAAGACTCTCTCTCTCATTTAAGAATTTCAGATCTTGGTATTTTATTCATAAAGCAAGAAAAAGAAAAGAAAATAAAATGACGCTCCAAGCAAAACACATATCATGTGGTGAATAAAAATATAGCTCCAAGTAAAGTTACCGATGAACGAAGACGAAAGAGGGGATGCCATCCGGGGCATCCCCAAGCTTAGGCTCTTGGTTGTCCTTGAATATTACCTTGGGGTGCCTTGGGAATCCCCAAGCTTAGGCTCTTGTCACTCCTTATTCCATAGTCCATCGAATCTTTACCCAAAACTTGAAAACTTCACAACAGAAAACTCAATAGAAAACTCGTAAGCTCCGTTAGTATAAGAAAATAAATCACCACTTAGGTACTGTTGTGAACTCATTCTAAATTCATATTGGTGTAATATCTACTGTATTCCAACTTCTCTATGGTTCATACCCTCTGATACTATTCATAGATTCATCAAAATAAGCAAACAACACATAGAAAACAGAATCTGTCAAAAACAGAACAGTCTGTAGTAATCTGTATCAAACGCAAACTTCTAGAACTCAGAAAAATCTGCCAAAACAGGAAGACCTAGATAATTTGATTCTTGATCTACTGCAATTGGAATCAGTAGTTTATCACTTCCAGTGATTTTTAACAATTGTTTTCGTGAGCAGAAAGTTTCTGTCTTTTTCAGCAAGATCAAATAATTATCATCCAAGAAGATCCTATAGGTCTTACTTGGCACAAACACTAATTAAAACATAAAACCACATCTAACCAGAGGATAGATGATTTATTTATTACTAAACAGGAGCAAAAAGGCAAAGAACAAAAATAAAATTGGGTTGCCTCCCAACAAGCGCTAACGTTTAACGCCCCTAGCTAGGCATGATGATTTCAATGATGCTCACATAAAAGATAAGAATTGAAACATAAAGAGAGCATCATGAAGAATATGACTAGCACATTTAAGTCTAACCCACTTCCTATGCATAGGGATTTTGTGAGCAAACAACTTATGGGAACAATAATCAACTAGCATAGGAAGGCAAAACAAGAATAACTTCAAAACTTTAAGCACATAAAGAGGAAACTTGATATTATTGCAATTCCTAAAAGCATATATTCCTCCCTCATAATAATTTTCAGTAGCATCATGAATGAATTCAACAATATAACGAGCACCTAAAGCATTCTTTTCATGATCTACAAGCATAGAAAATTTACTACTCTCCTCATAAGCAAACTTCTTCTCATTCGGAATAGTGGGAGTATCATAAGAGACTCGAATACTATAAATTGTTTCCACATTAAAAGAGTAATGTTCAGAAAAAGGGTGATCATAATCATGACAAGTTTTATAAATATAATCATCACTACTCTTTATAGCATAAGTATCATCACAATAATCATCATAAGTAGCAACTTTGTTCTCATCATAATCGATTGAAACCTCTTCCAAGATAGTGGAATCATTACTAAATAAAGTCATGACCTCACCAAATCCACTTTCATAATTATCACAATAAGATTCAACACCCTCCAAAATAGTGGGATCATTACTTCCTAAAGTTGACACTCTTCCAAACCCACTTTCATCAATATAATCATCATAAGTAGGAGGCATGCTATCATAACAAATTTGTATCAAAACTTGGGAGGCTAATAAAATCATCTTCATTAAACATAGCATCCCCAAGCTTGGGACAAACATTAATTTCAGCAAATATATTCTCAAACTTGTCATTCTCATCAAACATAGCATCCCCAAGCTTGGGCCTTTTCATATCATAAGCATAATCACTCTCATCATTAACAGTATGGATAGCACTAATAGTATAGCAATTATCATCATCACAATGAGTAGTAGAAGCAACATCATTTGGGAGGGATACCTTTCTACCTTTGCTTCTTCGTCTTTCCTTTTTCTTCTTCACATCATGTGTGGGTTTAACCCTCTTTTTCGAGCACCTTATTAATGAGATGGATTGAATAGAAAGCTCCTCCTCGTTACCTGATTCATCATATAGGAAATAATAGGAGGATATTGGGAAGTCTCTTCCCTTTCATTAGTATTCTCTTCATCTTCTATTTGTTTTTGTTTATTTATGTAATTGGCAATATAAGGATTTTCAATGCAATTCACCGCACAATACATAAATTTTTTCTTCTAGATCAATATCAAGGAATTTCTCAAGGTTATATTCTGGAATATGCTTAGTTCTACGTTTCATTTCTTCATAACCCAAAAGCAAACTAAGTTCATTATGATGTGCAAGGGAAATCAAGACATCACAATTTTTGGACACGATTCGATCATGAAACAATTTGCATTGGAGATTTAAATGACCACGTTCATTGCAAAGTTCACAAGTACGGCAAAGAAATTTTAAATTTTCAGCACAAACATCTAGCCTCTCTTGCAACCATTTAGTTTCCAAACACTTATGCCTCTTGCAAAATCTATCTTCCCTGTTTGGTGTGTACTTGCAAACTCTATGCACTCCACAAAAGTTGACATGCTTATAAGAGACATTTTCATCATGACTAGTGCAATCATCATTAGTACTATGGATATTCAAGGAGTTCATACTAACAACATTGCAATCATGCTCGTCGTTCAAAGATTTAGTGCCAAACATTTTATAGACTTCTTCTTCTAGCACTTTAGCACAATTTTCCTTTCCATCATTCTCATGAAAGATATTAAAAAGATGAAGCGTATGAGGCAAACTCAATTCCATTTTTTGTAATTTTCTTTTATAAACTGAACTAGTGATAAAACAAGAAACAAAAAGATTCGATTGCAAGATCTAAAGATATACCTTCAAGCACTCACCTCCCCGGCAACGGCGCCAGAAAAGAGCTTGATGTCTACTACGCAACCTTCTCCTTGTAGACGTTGTTGGGCCTCCAACTGCAGAGGTTTGTAGGACAGTAGCAAATTTCCCTCAAGTGGATGACCTAAGGTTTATCAATCCGTGGGAGGCGTAGGATGAAGATGGTCTCTCTCAAACAACCCTACAACCAAATAACATAGAGTCTCTTGTGTCCCCAACACACCCAATACAATGGTAAATTGTATAGGTGCACTAGTTCGGCGAAGAGATGGTGATACAAGTGCAATATGGATGGTAGATATAGGTTTTTGTAATCTGAAAATATAAAAACAACAAGGTAACTAATGATAAAAGTGAGCACAAACGGTATTGCAATGCGTTGAAACAATACCTGAGGTTCATACTTTCATTAGTGCAAGTTCTCTCAACAATACTAACATAATTGGATCATATAACTATCCCTCAGCATGCAACAAAGAGTCACTCCAAAGTCACTAATAGCGGAGAACAAACAAAGAGATTATTGTAGGGTACGAAACCACCTCAAAGTTATTCTTTCGGATCGATCTATTCAAGAGTTCGTACTAGAATAACACCTTAAGACACATATCAACCAAAACCCTAATGTCACCTAGATACTCCAATGTCACCTGAAGTATCTGTGGTTATGATTATATGATATGCATCACACAATCTCAGATTCATCTATTCAACCAACACAAAGAACTTCAAAGAGTGCCCCAAAGTTTCTACCGGAGAGTCAAGACGAAAACGTGTGCCAACCCCTATGCATAAGTGTTGGAAATATGCCCTAGAGGCAATAATAAATTGGTTATTATTATATTTCCTTGTTCATGATAATCGTTTATTATCCATGCTAGAATTGTATTGATAGGAAACTCAAATACATGTGTGGATACATAGACAACACCATGTCCCTAGTAAGCCTCTAGTTGACTAGCTCGTTGATCAATAGATGGTTACGGTTTCCTGACCATGGACATTGGATGTCGTTGATAACGGGATCACATCATTAGGAGAATGATGTGATGGACAAGACCCAATCCTAAGCCTAGCACAAGATCGTGTAGTTCGTTTGCTCAGAGATTTTCTAATGTCAAGTATCATTTCCTTAGACCATGAGATTGTGCAACTCCCGGATACCGTAGGAATGCTTTGGGTGTACCAAACATCACAACGTAACTGGGTGGCTATACAGGTGCACTACAGGTATCTCCGAAAGTGTCTGTTGTGTTGGCACGAATCGAGACTGGGATTTGTCACTCCGTGTAAACGGAGAGGTATCTTTGGGCCCACTCGGTAGGACATCATCATAATGTGCACAATGTGACCAAGGAGTTGATCACGGGATGATGTGTTACGGAACGAGTAAAGAGACTTGCCGGTAACGAGATTGAACAAGGTATCGGGATACCGACGATCGAATCTCGGGCAAGTAGCATACCGATAGACAAAGGGAATTGTATACGGGATTTGATTGAATCCCCGACATCGTGGTTCATCCGATGAGATCATCGTGGAACATGTGGGAGCCAACATGGGTATCCAGATCCCGCTGTTGGTTATTGGCCGGAGAACGTCTCGGTCATGTCTGCATGGTTCCCGAACCCGTAGGGTCTACACACTTAAGGTTCGATGACGCTAGGGTTATAAAGGAAGTTTGTATGTGGTTACCGAATGTTGTTCGGAGTCCCGGATGAGATCCCGGACGTCATGAGGAGTTCCGGAATGGTCCGGAGGTAAAGATTTATATATGGGAAGTCCTGTTTTGGTCACCGGAAAAGTTTCGGGTGCTATCGGTAATGTACCGGGACCACCGGGAGGGTCCCGGGGGTCCACCAGGTGGGGCCACCAGCCCCAGAGGGCTGCGTGGGCCAAGTGTGGGAAGGGACCAGCCCCTAGGTGGGCTGGTGCACCTCCCACAAGAGGCCCAGGGCGCAGGAAGGGGGGGAAGGGGGAAACCCTAGGCTCAGATGGGCCTAAGGCCCATCTAGTGGGGCGCCCCCTCTCTCCCCCCTTTGGCCGCCCCCCAAGTCCCATCTAGGGCTGGCTGCACCCCTTGGGTGGGGAACCCTAGATGGGAGCGCAGCCCCTCCCCCTCCCCTATATATACTTGAGGTTTTGGGGCTGCCATACACAGGAGAACATCTCCCTCTAGGCGCAGCCCTACCCCTCTTCCTCCTCCTCTCTCGCGGTGCTTGGTGAAGCCCTGCGGGATTGCCACGCTCCTCCATCACCACCACGCCATCGTGCTGCTGCTGGATGGAGTCTTCCCCAACATCTCCCTCTCTCCTTGCTGGATCAAGGCGTGGGAGACGTCACCGGGCTGCACGTGTGTTGAACGCGGAGGCGCCGTGGTTCGGCGCTTAGATTGGAATCAACCGCGATCTGAATCGCTACGAGTACGACTCCTTCATCCGCGTTCTTGCAACGCTTCCACATCGCGATCTACAAGGGTATGTAGATGCACTCCCCTTCCCCTCGTTGCTAGATTACTCCATAGATTGATCTTGGTGATGCGTAGAATATTTTGAATTTCTGCTACGTTCCCCAACAGTGGCATCATGAGCTAGGTCTATGCGTAGTTTCTATGCACGAGTAGAACACAAAGTAGTTGTGGGCGTCGATTTTGTCAATTTACTTGCCGTTACTAGTCTTATCTTGATTCGGCGGCATTGTGGGATGAAGCGGCCCGGACCGACCTTACACGTACACTTACGTGAGACAGGTTCCACCGACTGACATGCACTAGTTGCATAAGGTGGCTAGCGGGTGTCTGTCTCTCCCACTTTAGTCGGATCGGATTCGATGAAAAGGGTCCTTATGAATGGTAAATAGAAATTGGCATATCACGTTGTGGCTTTTGCGTAGGTAAGAAACGTTCTTGCTAGAATCCCATAGCAGCCACGTAAAACATGCAACAACAATTAGAGGACGTTTAACTTGTTTTTGCAGGGTATGCTATGTGATGTGATATGGCCAAAAGGATGTGATGAATGATATATGTGATGTATGAGATTGATCATGTTCTTGTAATAGGAATCACGACTTGCATGTCGATGAGTATGACAACCGGCAGGAGCCATAGGAGTTGTCTTAATTTATTGTACGACCTGCGTGTCAATGAAAACGCCATGTAATTACTTTACTTTATTGCTAACCGTTAGCCATAGTAGTAGAAGTAATAGTTGGCGAGACAACTTCATGAAGACACGATGATGGAGATCATGATGATGGAGATCATGGTGTCATGCCGATGACGAAGGTGATCATGCCACGCCTCGAAGATGGAGATCTAAGGCGCAAGATGATATTGGCCATATCACGTCACTTTATGATTTGCATGTGATGTTTGTCATGTTTACATCTTATTTGCTTAGAACGACGGTAGCATATAAGATGATCCCTCACTAAAATTTCAAGAGACGTGTTCCCCCTAACTGTGCACCGTTGCGAAGGTTCGTTGTTTCGAAGCACCACGTGATGATCGGGTGTGATAGATTCTAACGTTTGAATACAACGGGTGTTGACGAGCCTAGCATGTACAGACATGGCCTCAGAACACATGCGAAACACTTAGGTTGACTTGACGAGCCTAGCATGTACAGACATGGCCTCGGAACACAAGAGACCGAAAGGTCGAACATGAGTCGTATAGTAGATACGATCAACATGGAGATGTTCACCGATGATGACTAGTCCGTCTCACGTGATGATCGGACACGGCCTAGTTTGACTCGGATCATGTATCACTTAGATGACTAGAGGGATGTCTATCTGAGTGGGAGTTCAATAATCAGATGAACTTCATTATCATGAACATAGTCAAAAGGTCTTTGCAAATAATGTCGTAGCTTACGCTTTAGTTCTACTAAGATATGTTCCTAGAGAAAATTTAGTTGAAAGTTGGTAGTAGCAATTATGCGGACTGGGTCCGTAAACTGAGGATTGTCCTCATTGCTGCACAGAAGGCTTATGTCCTTAATGCACCACTCGGTGTGCTGAACCTCAGCGTCATCTGTAGATGTTGCGAAACATCTGACATACACGTTTTGATGACTACGTGATAGTTCAGTGTGTGATGCTAACGGTTTAGAATTGTGGCACCAAAGACGCTTTTGAAACGTCGCAGCACATATGAGATGTTCCGAAGACTGAAATTGGGATTTCAGACTAGTGCCCACGTCAAGAGGTATGAGACCTCTGACAAGTTTCTTTAGCCTGCAAACTAAGGGAGAAAAGCTCAATCGTTGAGCATGTGCTCAGATTGTCTGAGTACTACAATCACTTGAATCGAGTGGGAGTTAATCTTCCAGATGAGATAGTGATGGTTCTCCATAGTCACTGCCACCAAGCTATTAGAGCTTCGTGATGAACTATAACATATCAGGGATAGACATGGTGATCCTTGAGCAACTCGCGATGTTTGACACCGCGAAAGTAGAAATCAAGAAGGAGCATCAATTGTTGATGATTAGTAAAACCACTAGTTTCTAGAAGGGCAAGGGCAAGAAGGGATACTTCATGAAACGGCAAATCAGTTGCTGCTCTAGTGAAGAAACCCAAGGTTGAACCCAAACCCGAGACTAAGTGCTTCTGTAATGAGGGGAACGGTCACCGAAGCAGAACTACCCTAGATACTTGGTAGATGAGAAGGCAGGCAAGGTCGACAGAAGTATATTGGATATACATTATATGAATGTGTACTTTACTAGTACTCCTAGCAGCACCAGGGTATTAGATACCGGTTCGGTTGCTAAGTGTTAGTAACTCGAAATAAAAGCTGCGGAATAAACAGAGACTAGCTAAAGGTGAGATGACGATATGTGTTGGAAGTGTTTCCAAGGTTGATGTGATCAAGCATCGCATGCTCCCTCTACCATCGAGATTTGGTGTTTGCGTTGAGCATGATTGGATTATGTTTATCGCAATACGGTTATTCATTTAAGGAGAATAATGGTTACTCTGTTTATTTGAATAATACCTTCAATGGTCTTGCACCTAAATGAATCTCGATCGCAGTGATACACATGTTCGTGCCAAAAGATATAAATGATAGTACCACATACTTGTGGCACTGCCACTTGAGTCATATTGGTATAGAACGCATGAAGAAGCTCCATGTAGATGGATCTTTGGACTCACTCGTTTTTGAAAAGATTGAGACATGCGAACCATGTCTATTGTATATATGCATGAAGAAACTCCATGCAAATGGATCGTTTGGACTCACTTGATTTTGAATCACTTGAGACATGCAAATCATACCACATGGGCAAGATGACTGAAAGGCCTCGTTTTCAGTAAGATGGAACAAGAGAGCAACTTGTTGGAAGTAATACATTTGATGTGTGCAGTCCAATGAGTGCTGAGGCACGCAGTGGATATCAATATGTTCTTACTTCACAGATGATTTGAGTAGATGCTGAGAATATTTACTTGATGAAACACAAGTCTGAATTATTGAAAGGTTCAAAGTAATTTCAGAGTGAAGTTGAAGGTCGTCGTGACAAGAGGATAAAATGTCTGTGATATGATCATAAGATGAGTATCTGAGTTACGAGTTTGGCACACAATTAAGACATTGTGGAAAAGTGTTTTACAATTAATACCGCCTGGAACACCACAGTGTGATGGTGTGTCCGCACATCATAACTGCACCCTATTGGATATGGTGCATACCATGATGTCTCTTATCGAATTACCACTATCGTTTATGGGTTAGGCATTAGAGACAACCGCATTCACTTTAAAAGGGGCACCACGCAATTCCGTTGAGACGACACCGTTTAGAGAAACCTAAGCTGTCGTTTCTTAAAAGTTTGGGGCTGCGACGCTTATGTGAAAAAGTTTCAAGCTGATAAGCTCGAACCCAAAGCGGATAAATGCATCTTCATAGAATACCCAAAACAGTTGGGTATACCTCCTATTTCAGATCTGGAAGCAAGAGTAATTACTTCTAGAAACGGGTCCTTTCTCGAGGAAAAGTTTCTCTCGAAAGAATTGAGTGGGAGGATGGTGGAGACTTGATAAGGTTATTGAACCATCACTTCAACTAGTGTGTAGCAGGGCACAGGAAGTTGTTCCTGTGGCACCTACACCAATTGAAGTGGAAGCTTATGATAGTGATCATGAAACTTCGGATCAAGTCACTACCAAACCTCGTAGGACGACGAGGATGCGTGCTACTTCAGAGTGGTACGTGATCCTGTCTGAGATATCATGTTGTTAGACAATACTGAACCTACGAGCTATGGAGAAGCGATGGTGGGCCCATATTCCGACAAATGGTTAGAAGCCATGAAATCCGAGATAGGATCCATGTATCAGAACAAAGCATGGACTTTGGTGAACTTGCCCGATGATCGGCAAGCCATTGAGATAAATGGATCTTTAAGAAGAAGACGGACATGGACGGTAATGCTACCGTCTATGAAGCTCGACTTGTGGCAAAGAGTATTTTCACAAGTTCAAGGAGTTGACTACGATGAGATTTTCTCATCCGTAGCGATGCTTAAGTCCGTCGGAATCATGTTAGCATTAGCTGCATTTATGAAATCTGGCAGATGGATGTCAAAACAAGTTTCCTTACCAGTTTTCGTAAGGAAAGGTTGTATGTGATACAATCAGAAAGGTTTTGTATGTGATACAATCAGAAAGGTTTTGTCCTAAGGATGCTAAAAGGTATGCTAGCTCCAGCGATCCTTCCATGGACTAGAGCAAGCATCTCGGAGTCAGAATATACGCTTTGATGGAGTGATCAAAGTTTTTGGGTTTATACAAAGTTTGTTAGAAACTTGTATTTACAATAAAGTGAGTGGGAGCGCTACAACATTTCTGATAAGTATATGTGAATGACATATTGTTGATCCGAAATGATGTAAAAATTTCTGGAAAGCATAAAGGGTTGTTTGAAAGGGGTTTTTTTTCAAAGGAAGACCTGGATAAAGCTGCTTACATATTGGGCATCAAGATCTATAGAGATAGATCAAGACGCCCGATGATACTTTCAAAGAACGCACACCTTGACATGATTTTGAAAGAGTTCAAAATAGGTCAGCAAAGGAGTTCTTGGCTGTGTTACAAGGCGTGAGTATTGAGTAAGACTCAAGACCTGACCACAGCAGAAGAGAGAGAAAGGACGAAGGTCGTCCCCTATGCTTTGGACGTAGGCTCTACAGTATGCTATGTTGTGTACCGCACATGAAGTGTGCCTTGCCATGAGTTGGCCAAGGGGTACAATAGTGATCCGGGAATGGATCACATGACAGCGGTCGAACTTATCCTTAGTATCTAGTGGACTAAGGAATTTTCTCGATTATGGAGGTGAAAAGGAGTTCGTCGTAAAGGGTTACGTCGATGCGAACTTTGACACTAATCCGGATGACTCTGAGTAGTAAACCGGATTCGTATAGTAGAGCAGTTATTTGAAATGGCTCCAAGTAGCGTGTGGTAGCATCCACAAGATGACATAGATATTCGTAAAGCACACACGGATCTGAAAGGTTCAGACCCGTTGACTAATAACCTCTCTCACAAGCATAACATGATCAAACCAAAACTCATTGAGTGTTAATCACATAGTGATGTGAACTAGATTGTTGACTCTAGTAAACTCTTTGGATGTTGGTCACATGGTGATGTGACCTGTGAGTGTTAATCACATGGTGATGTGAACTAGATTATTGACTCTAGTGCAAGTGGGAGACTGTTGGAAATATACCCTAGAGGCAATAATAAATTGGTTATTATTATATTTCCTTGTTCATGATAATCGTTTATTATCCATGCTAGAATTGTATTGATAGGAAACTCAGATACATGTGTGGATACATAGACAACACCATGTCCCTAGTAAGCCTCTAGTTGACTAGCTCGTTGATCAATAGATGGTTACGGTTTCCTGACCATGGACATTGGATGTCGTTGATAACGGGATCACATCATTAGGAGAATGATGTGATGGACAAGACCCAATCCTAAGCCTAGCACAAGATCGTGTAGTTCGTTTGCTCAGAGCTTTTCTAATGTCAAGTATCATTTCCTTAGACCATGAGATTGTGCAACTCCCGGATACCGTAGGAATGCTTTGGGTGTACCAAACGTCACAACGTAACTGGGTGGCTATAAAGGTGCACTACAGGTATCTCCGAAAGTGTCTGTTGTGTTGGCACGAATCGAGACAGGGATTTGTCACTCCGTGTAAACGAAGAGGTATCTCTGGGCCCACTCGGTAGGACATCATCATAATGTGCACAATGTGACCAAGGAGTTGATCACGGGATGATGTGTTACGGAACGAGTAAAGAGACTTGCCGGTAACGAGATTGAACAAGGTATCGGGATACCGACGATCGAATCTCGGGCAAGTAGCATACCGATAGACAAAGGGAATTGTATACGGGATTGATTGAATCCCCGACATCGTGGTTCATCCGATGAGATCATCGTGGAACATGTGGGAGCCAACATGGGTATCCAGATCCCGCTGTTGGTTATTGGCCGGAGAACGTCTCGGTCATGTCTGCATGGTTCCCGAACCCGTAGGGTCTACACACTTAAGGTTCGATGACGCTATGGTTATAAAGGAAGTTTGTATGTGGTTACCGAATGTTGTTCGGAGTCCCGGATGAGATCCCGGATGTCACGAGGAGTTCCGGAATGGTCCGGAGGTAAAGATTTATATATGGGAAGTCCTGTTTTGGTCACCGGTAAAGTTTCGGGTGCTATCGGTAATGTACCGGGACCACCGGGAGGGTCCCGGGGGTCCACCAGGTGGGGCCACCGGCCCCAGAGGGCTGCATGGGCCAAGTGTGGGAAGGGACCAGCCCCTAGGTGGGCTGGTGCGCCTCCCACAAGAGGCCCAGGGCGCAGGAAGGGGGGCAAGGGGGAAACCCTAGGCTCAGATGGGCCTAAGGCCCATCTAGTGGGGCGCCCCCTCTCTCCCCCCTTTGGCCGCCCCCAAGTCCCATCTAGGGCTGGCCGCACCCCTTGGGGGGGAACACTAGATGGGGGCGCAGCCCCTCCCCCTCCCCTATATATACTTGAGGTTTTGGGGCTGCCATACACAGGAGAACATCTCCCTCTTGGCGCAGCCCTACCCCTCTTCCTCCTCCTCTCTCGCGGTGCTTGGCGAAGCCCTGCGGGATTGCCACGCTCCTCCATCACCACCACGCCGTCGTGCTGCTGCTGGATGGAGTCTTCCCCAACATCTCCCTCTCTCCTTGCTGGATCAAGGCGTGGGAGACGTCACCGGGCTGCACGTGTGTTGAACGCGGAGGCGCCGTGGTTCGGCACTTAGATCGGAATCAACCGCGATCTGAATCGCTACGAGTACGACTCCTTCATCCGTGTTCTTGCAACGCTTCCGCATCGCGATCTACAAGGGTATGTAGATGCACTCCCCTTCCCCTCGTTGCTAGATTACTCCATAGATTGATCTTGGTGATGCGTAGAATATTTTGAATTTCTGCTACGTTCGCCAACAATAAGTTCACAAACGGAACCCGCAAGTTGATCACCAAAACATACATCAAGTGGATCACGTGAATATCCCATTGTCACCACAGATAAGCACATGCAGGACATACATCAAGTGTTCTCAAATCCTTAAAGACTCAATCCGATAAGATAACTTCAAAGGGAAAACTCAATCCATTACAAGAGAGTAGAGGGGGAGAAACATCATAAGATCCAACTAGAATAGCAAAGCTCGCGGTACATCAAGATCGTGCCACCTCAAGAACACGAGAGAGAGAGAGAGAGAGAGAGAGAGAGATCAAACACATAGCTACTGGTACATACCGTCAGCCCCGAGGGTGAACTAGTCTCTCCTCATCATGGAGAGCGCCGGGATGATGAAGATGGCCACCGGAGAGGATTCCCCCCTCCGGCAGGGTGCCGAGACGGGTCTAGATTGGTTTTCAGTGGCTACAGAGGCTTGCGGCGGCGGAACTCCCGATCTATTCTGTTCCCCGATGTTTTTAGGGTATATGGACATATATAGGCGAAAGAAGTCAGTCAGGGGAGCCACGAGGGTGGGGGGCACGCCCAGGGGGGTAGGGCGTGCCTCCCAGCCTCGTGGCTTCCTCGAAGCTTCCCTGACATCTACTCCGAGTCTCCTGGATTGCTTCCGTTCCAAAAATAACTCTCCCAAAGGTTTCATTCCGTTTAGACTCCGTTTGATATTCTTTTTCTTCGGAACACTGAAATAGGCAAGAAAACAACAATTTGGGCTGGGCCTCCGGTTAATAGGTTAGTCCCAAAAATAATATAAAAGTGTTTAGTAAAGCCCATAAACATCCAAAACAGATAATATAATAGCATGAATACTTCATAAATTATAGATACGTTGGAGACGTATCATCGACGATCTGGTCAATGCGTGGAAGCAGGAACGGATCTTGGGGGCAGGCCTTGTTGAGGTTGGTGAAGTCGACGCACATTCGCTCCTTCTCGCCTTTCTTCGGCACAACGACGGGGTTTGCCAGCCATTCGGAGTACTGAACCTCGCGAATGGCACCCGCTGCCTCTAACTTGCGGGTTTCTTGGACGATGAAGGCCTGCTTCTCCGTGGACTGCCGTCTCGCCCGCTGCTTCACAGGGCATACATTCGGGCAGACCCTTAAGTGATGCTGAATCACCTCTCTCGGGACCCCCACCAGCTGCTTGGGTTCCCATGCGAATATCTCCTTGTTTGTGCGCAAGAACTTCACCAACGCTTCCTCTTGGTCCCTGTCGAGGTCAGCACCTATGGTAAAGGTGGCTCTTGAGGACCCGTCCTCATCGACCGGCACCTGCTTGGTTTCTGCCTTGTCTTGGGTGAACATCTGCTTCTTCTTGGTCGGTGCGGCTCCCCGGGCCTCGGAGGCAACCCGCGCCGGCGGGCTGTGCCGCCGCGGCGGTCTTGAGGGCAAGCTTGAGCGCCGCCAGGGCCTCCTTGGCATCCCCCTTGACGGTGAGGACGCCCTTGCTCCCAGGCATCTTCATGAGGTTGTAGGCCGGATGGGTCGCTACCATGAACTGGGCCAGAGCTGGGTACCCGAGGATGGCATTGTACGGGAGGCCGATGCGGGCGATGTCGAAGTTGACCAGCTCGGTTTGGTAGTTGTCGCGCGTGCCGAAGGTGACAGGGAGGTGGATCTGCCCTAGGGAGTGGGCGGTGCCGCCGCCAACTCCTGAGAAAGGCTTGCTGAAGCTGAGCCGCTCGAGCGGTACGTGAAGGAGGCTGAAGGCCTCCACGGAGAGCACGTTGGGGCCGGCGCCGCCGTCGATGAGGGTCTTGGTGACGGCCACGTTGCAGATGGTGGGCGTGCAAAGCATCGGGAGCATACCCGAGCCGGTGGTGGTGACGGGGTGCTCTTCTGAGTCAAAGGTGAGGTCGGCTTCGGGCGTAGCCCAGCCTGGCGGAGCCCCCGAGTGCTTGGAAGCGGCGCCGATTTGGCAAAGGAATGGCTTGATATGGCGATCTGAAGGCGGTCCTTGAGAGCTGCCTAGTAGGGCCGCGACCGCGTGGTGCGCCGGTGCCGCGTAGCGTGCAGCGAAGAGACCGCGCAGATCCTCCCAAGATGCCACTGTGGATCCGGGGAGGTTGAGCAGCCAGGCGCATGGCTCGCCAGTGAGGGCCATGGGAAGCCAGTTGGCCATGACCTTGTCGTCACCCCCGGCCTCGAGGACAGCCCCCTCGTATGCCAGCAGGAAAGCTGACGGGTCCGCCGCTCCATCGTAGCGCGGCGGTATCTCCGGCTTGAACTTGGGCGGCCATTGCACCTGCCGCAAGGCGGGGCCAGGGCTCGGAGCCCCCTGGCCCCGTCGTCGGGGTCATCCGTCGGAGCTGGGAGCGGGACGCCTGCCATGAGGGTGGAGCGCGGTGGTGGCGGAGCGCAGATCGACGGAAGGAAAACCTCGGCGCGCCAAATGTCGGATCACGGGTTCCGGCAAAACCCTCAAGGTTCGAACACTGGGGTGCGCACGAAAATCTCCCCCCTACCGATCCACGTCCTAGCTTCGCTAAGATCTTAAGGGCTAACTCGATGAACCCAAAGAACAAAGGGACACAAGATTTATACTGGTTCGGGCCACCGCTGTGGTGTAATACCCTACTCCAGTGTGGTGTGGTGGATTGCCTCTTGGGCTGAGGATGAACAGTACAAGGGAAGAACAACCTCCTGAGGAGAGGTGTTCTTGTGCTTGGTGAACTTGTGCGGGTGAGGATGGTCTAATCCAAGATGAGTTCGAGATGCCGCCTACTGTGGTAGCTAGTCCTATTTATAGAGGTCCTGGTCCTCTTCCAAAATATTAAGCGGGAAGGGAGCCAACAACGGCCAATTTGAAAAGGGGACAACTAGTACAACTTATCCTGACAAAAGCAGTCTTCGCCTGCAAAAGACTCTGGCGGTGACGCCGCCTTGGGCTCCACGGTGACCTCCGTCTTGCCGTCCTGCTGGTCTTGGTCTCGTTGCACTGATATGGAAACCTTTGCTTGACGCCTTGGTACTCCGCGCCTGCGCTTGCCTCCTTAGCACCAAAGAGGAAACAAATACACTGTGCGTGCTGGCGCCCGCCTGATCTCGATCGTCATGGCTCACGTCACGAGAACCTCGCGAGGTTTGCCTTGCCTTGATCTCTCCGCCCCTCGCGAGCCTGCCTGGTGAGGCCGCTCCTGAGGAGGTCTTGCGTCGTCCGCCTCGCGAGGCTTGGCCCCTCGCGAGGGTTTTGAGTGCTTGTTGGTGAAGATGGGCCGTACAGGCCCGCTCACAGCGTCACGCCATGGGCCGCAGACAGGCAAGTCTGGGGACCCCCGTTCCCAGAACGCCGACATTCTATATTGGTATTTCTTTTGACATCATCGACAAACCTATGCCCATTCCATGTAGATAGGAAAAAAAATATGAGGACTTCCAAAGAATATTTACGAACAGGAAAAAACCAAGTTAAAAGATAACTCAAAATGGCCTAATAACAAGAAATAAGTCCAAGCTTTTATGCAAAATCCATCTTTAGCAATACAACAACACCAACTAATCGCTGGAGTTTTGGAAACCGGTGTGGTAATGTTTCTAGTACCACACATTGGAAAGCATATACACGATGATTTGGCTGAAGAGATTTGGGTTGCAAAAATATCCATTTCTGAGCACTCATCTGCACCTGCGCCGAAGAAAAAAAATCAAGAGAAGTAATAGAAAATTCAAAAAAAATTGCATGGTAGATAATTTGATGCGTGAGGTCTGCTTCAATTTCCAAATCATTTGGACATCTGAGCAGCTCTCAGCAAAAAAGATAAATTTAGGGTCTATAAAAATGTTTACTGTTTATGTATCGTTCTGACCTGATTTGTCTTTTTTCTGAAAGCTACTTAGATATTCAAATGATCTAAAAATTAGAGTGGATCTCACGCAATAAATTATCTACCATGTATTTTGTTTTTAGAATTTTTGGATTTTTTTTTTTGAATTTCTGCGAATTATTTTCTGACCTGCGCAAATGAGTCTGAGCACCGAATCGCTGCACTCTTTGGGTTGGCCTTGTTGAGCATAGCCATGCAGATCTTTGAGCAGGGAGAACTCAATGCTACCGCAAAATGCATGTAAGTCGTGAAGAAACAATGCCGCAGACGCCCTTGCCAAGACGAAGCGCTCCAATCATGATTCTGACAAATCTAAGTCAAGCTCGAGCTCGAGCAACATGGCTATCAAGAGGGTGGTGGCAGCAGGGAGAATCAAATCTTCATCAACGAGCGAGACTAAAAAGACCAATAATGTCATCCTCCACTAGCAACAATATATGATGATTCGGGACATGCCGCCATTATCTGTTAGCTAAGCTAGAGCGGCGTACACTTGGTCAAGCGAAAACAACTATAATCAAAGTCAAATTGGAACATCATGTACAGAGGAAATTGTTGTTGTTGATGAATCATATTAGTTTTTCTTAAACAATGATGAATCATATCTATATCTCTCTATCTCTACCTAATAATAAAGCGGCTATTACTTCTGGCGGTACGTCATCGAAATTGCCCCCAAAGTGGCAAAATACTACCCCAATGCCACCTATAAGTGATAAAAAAACGTTTCACACAGGGGAATGCTCACATTAGCCGGCCCATGTAGTAAGAACTTTTTATAGTGCGCTTTGTGCGCTGGGAGAAGACACAACGTGCATGTTCGGGACATGGCCAAGCGGCCTATTGTTTATTTTTTTGTTTCGTTTTATTTTTTTCTACTTTAAATAATTTGGGGCTTAAAAAATGTTCCAAAACTAAAAAAAGAAATTCGAATTTTAAAATAAAATGTTTGTGGATTCAAAAAATGTTCAGGATTGTTGGAAAATGTTTGCATATTGAAGAAAACAAATGTTTGGGAAATAAAAATTGTTCATTATTTTTATTTTAAAAAAAGTTCGTTTTTGAAAAATATTAATGAAATTGAACAAATTTCGCCAATTCAATTTTTTTTCACAAATTGAAAAATATCCTAAAAATTAAAAAACTGTTCGTGATTTGCAAAATAGTTTATTGATTCATAAAATGTTCGCTGATTCAAAAAATGATCATGCATTTTAAAAAATGTTCGGTAAATCAAAAAAATGTTTGTGAATTACATAAATTATTTCACCAATTTCCAGAAAATATTAGTTGATTTTTGCCCCTTCAAGCAAAATGTTTTTTAAAATGTTCACTATTTTTTTTCTATTTTGCAAATAGTAGGAAAAGTTCATGACTGTAGAAAATGTTCGCAATCTGTAAACATGTTCAAGAATTTGAAAAATGTTCACGATTTCAGTTATCTTCACGAGTTTGAAAAAATGTTCTTGATTTTGAAAATTTGTTCATGATTTAACAAAATTGAAAGTGATAGTGTATCTAGGTGATGCAGCAAAATCTGATCATGACCATTGCAGATTATGACTTTTTTCTCTCGTTGCAAGGCATGAGCCGTTTTGCTAGTAACAATAAAGGGGCTATCGGCGGTACGTCACCAAAATTTCCCCCAAAGTTATAAAATATTACCCATCGACGCCACCTATAAGTGTTAAAAAAACTTTTAATCCCTGCATGGGCCGGCCTGTTTGGGTCGGCTATACTGCGCTTTTTGTGCTAGGAGAAGACACAACGCGCCTGTTTGGGTCGGCTCATGTCCGGGTGGCCAGTTTTTCAAATTTCCTTTTTCTTTTTTGTCTTTGTTTTTTCAATGTTAAATAGTTTGGGACTTAAAAAGTTACAAAAATGAACAAAATGGGATTTTTTAAGTAAAATGATTATTAATTCATAAATGTTTGTGGATTTGAAAATTTTCACTATTTTTTTTAAAAACGATCTCAAGTTGCGTTCTTGAATGATGTACAGGCCGTAGGGCGCAATGTTTTCATGCACTTGCTGCTAGAAAGTCCCCCATCTGCTCTTGCCCACGAAATCCCCGGATATGGCCAACCACGCATCGCATAACAACTCATCCTCCATGGTTGAGTAGCTCGTCATCCTTCGTACTCTAAAAACTGACACAACATTCGAAAATAAGCTCAATGGCATTTGACCGAACACCTGTTGGGCATGGTGTCCTCCATGGAGGTCGTCGACAGAGGGAGGAGGAGTGTACCTGGGTACAAACGGCTTCAGGATGGACAAGGCGAGTGGGCACTACTTGCGGATGCCTAATAATGCCTGTATTGCGGCCGGAGAGGTACAACGACGGCGGAGGTGGAGGGTGCAGATGCAAAACAAGGGGGGCTAAGGAGCGGAGTGGAAGGAAATCTTACCCGGGGGGTTGGGTGGGCTGGGGGTGTCGAAGTCCTACGTGGGTGTTGTCCAAACTCCCGCACCCCCCACTTTGTCTCCAATTTGTGAGAAAAAAGTGCGTTTGGACCGCGTCATGGACCAATATGGGCCCTCGTTATATGGCCTCCGCAGTCCGGACATGTGCGGACGGTTTAAGAGTCGACGTTGAAGATGTCCTAAGTCTATAATTGTCCTGGTCGTCTTTAGTGCATTTTTTTTTGCAGCAACCATATCTCTTGCTTTCATCACGGTAGGAATCAACTCTACCAAATGACCTGTTGCGTTCATGAGCAAAGCCAAATACATCCAATAAGTTAGCCAAACTATATGTAACATGTTCTATGTATTATCGGCAGAGTACAATCTCAATTTTTTATTTAGAACCCTCTGACTTTTTTTAGAAGTATGATCTCAATTTATGACATGACAACGTGCAAAACAATAATAAATTTAGGTGTGTCATGATGTTCACATCAATCTTGTCGTGACGGACTCATCTGCACAACCCACGCACACAGACTTGGCCATATGGGCCGGCACGACACGACCTGTCATAAAAGGGCCTGACACAACGAGGCCCGTGTGGGCCCATTTATAAAAGGACCATGTCGTGTCAGCTTTTTTTTAGTGGAACCATGTCATGTCAGCCAGAATGCCTAAGCTCAAGGATCAACCTAGCACACGAGCTAAAAGGGCCAAGCCCGGCAGGTCACGACTGCGGACCGACCTGCCTTGCTTTTTGGCCTTGTTGACAGTTTTGGTCTTCTAGGACATTTTGCTCTTTTAGACCTTTTGTGATTTTAGTTAAGAAGGCCAAAACAACCATAAAAAGGTCAAAACAGTCCCAAACAGTGCCGCCAAATGGGCAAAGTTGGACCACACGGGCCTGGGCCATGTCGTGATGGCTCGCGGATAAAAGGTCCAGACCGGCATTAGGTCCTGGTTTTGCGAAATTACTGATTAAGAGATACCACTTGCAAATGCCACTCCCCACCTTTTTTGGTTCTGACAAGTGACGCACTGTGTATGTGCCACTTGTCGCAACCTGGGAGCTTCCTTTTTTGTAGATTTGTTTGTTTCAAAATGTTTTATCTCCTGAACCGTGCATCTAAACCGTGAACCGTTTTCACTGTTGGACTTCTCGCGTCGAGATTTTCAAAGTTAGATCCCATGTAGACAAGTTTCAACGATTTTTTCACAAAATCCAGAAACAAAAAAAATGGAACTGAAAAAATTTGTAATCCGCAAGCACAGTTGTGCTTTTTCTAACATTTTTTAAGAGCACAACTGTGCTTTTCCCTTTTGGATACCCACTAGCCACGACACCGACAGTGCCCCCGTGCCTGGGCTTGGCGTGCATTCTCCTAGCGGCCAGGGCTAGACCCAATTAGTGCGTGGGGGTAGACACGCTGCGAGAAATGCCTCTGCATGTGTCAATGTCGATTTAATTGCTTGTGGAAAACCAATCTCCTGTCGTCAGAGGTCTCTTTTGCTCATGGGCAATGCGGCAAGTGGCACCTGAGTTCTGAAGAGCGTAGGAACCGAATCCCTCATGTGCTGCGCTTCGGATTTGAAACACGCGGGACTCCTGCATTATCAAATCGGTGTGACGTCACTTCGGTCTTCTCCGCAGCAGAAATTGTTATGATGGTTTATATATTAAAACCCGCTGCCCACTGATGTGACATGGGGTCACTTGCGTTTGCATGGGGAAACCAAAAGGGTTATTCCTGCCGAAAGCAGATGAGGGATATAACCACCAGTAGCATCGTCCTACAAAAGGTGAAACACTACTTCTCTTTCCCTCATCCGATTGTTTCTTCTTCCTCGCTCCGCCGCGACTCGCCTCTCCTCCATCGCGGATGCATTCCACCATCCTTCTTCCTCCTCCATACCGGCAGGGCACGGCTGCGGGCCGACCTGCGTTGATTTTCGCCCTTGTTGACCATTTTGGTCTTCTGGGATGTTTTGCCCTTCCATACCTTCTGTTTTTAGGCTAAGAAGGCCGAACAGTCGTAAAAAGGTCAAAACAGTTTGAAATAGTGTTGCAAAAACGACAGAGTTGGGCCACGTGCCACCGCATGTTGGGCCTGGCCATGCCATGATGGCTCGCAAACAAAAGGGCCAGACCAGCCTTAAAGCTTGGCTTTGCGAAATCACTAATTAAATGTACCCCTTGCAAACGTCACTCCCGACAAGTGGCGCATTGCGTGTGTTCCACTTGTGACATCCTAGAGTTTCCCTTTTTTGTAGATTTATTTTATAAAATGTTTTATCTCTTGAATCGTGCATCCAAATTATGAACTGTTTTCCCTATTGGATTTCTCATGTTGAGAGTTTCAAAATTAGATCCCATGTTGATCGATTTCAACAATTTTTTTTCACGAAAAGTCTAGAACAGAAAAAAAAAACCAAAAGCAATCAAAAAAAATAAAACCCCCAAAAAACAAAATCAAAACCAAAGAAGGACGAAAACCAAAAAAACTGGAACCGGAAAAAATTCATTACCGCTTTTAAAGATTTCTTGGAAAGCACAACTGTGCTTTTCCCTTTTCCGGCAGCATAGTTTTCTTCTCATGAAAGGCTAATCTGTGCTTTTTCTTTTTCAGGAAGCATAACTGTGCTTCTCGTGGAAGCACAGGCTATGCTTCTCGTGGAAGCACAGTTTGTGCTTCCCACCTCAGTTTTTTGGGGAAGGATGTGGTTCCTTGAAAAGGGAAGCACACCTGTGCATTTTGTGTTTTTTTTGTGGGAAGCACAATTGTAATTTCCCCTTCTTAGATAAGCCCATACTATGTTTTTTTTCCAAGAAGCACAATTGTGATGTTCTGCTTCTCACCAAAAAGCATGGCTTCCCGAAAATGAACCCGATTTTTTAAAATTTTGGTCAAGATCTGAAGAAAACCAAGAAAAAACTGAAAAGCCCAAAAACTAAGAAACAAAAAACACATGAAATGATAAAACTGAATCATGAGGGTGCGCCAACGCTCAAGAAGTGGTGACAGCAGGACGCAGCACTTGGCGGGCTTCCAGGGCCCTAAAAAGGATCTATGCGGGGAGCCCGCGAGGAGGTACTTGGTTACATGTTTGATGGTTGTTCCCCTGGCATTGCGGATACTTGAGTACTTGGACCAGCCTTGTTTCATGGCGTGTCGAAGCCATATGGCAGGTTTGCACGCACGCGTGAGGAGACCACGACAACTATATCTTGCCTTACACGAGTGCTACATCCGTCTCGCTGAAGCGAATGCCCCTCCGTGTAGCTACTGTGTCAGCCTGTTATCACAAGTTTAAAAGAAAGAGAGAAGTCCCACTAAGTTAGCTTCAGATTCGTGTAAATTACTAGGGCGTGAAGTAGTTGAGGTTAAGAGAGCCGGTTTTGCATTTGTTTTCTCGGATTTTTGTACTTATTTTTCGTTCTTTTTTCACTTGTTTCTTTTTTTTCTTTCTTTGTTTTCTTTCTTTTGTCTTTTCTTTCATTTTCTTCTGTTTTATTTGCTTTTTTTGTTTTCTTCTATATTTTTTCTTTTGGTTTTTCTTTGCGTCTTTCATTGTTTTTGTTGGGTGTCCTTCTGTTTTAGGTTTTACTTTGTTTCTTTTGGTTTTCATTCTACATTTTTCGTATATGTCAAAAACATTTATCTATTTCATGTTTACCATTTTTACAATACAAATTTAACATTTGTTTAATACTTAGTCAACATCTTTTTGTACACAATTTTTAATACAAAGATTAACATTTTTAATACATATTCAACTTTGTTGTAACATTTAAAAAAATTCTTGATTACATTCTTTCAAATAAAAGATTAATATTTTTAATACATGGTGAACATTTTTTATACACACTTAAGATTTTCCAAATGCTTGGTTAACATTTTTTAATAATTGTTCTACATTTTCTCAAATGCTTGATTAACTTATTTATTTACATGATCAAAAAAGTTCATCATTTTTTAATACATGGACAACATTTTTTCTATACACATTTAATGTTTTTCAAATGCTTGATTTACATTTTTTTTTAATTCTTGCTCAACACTTTTTCAAATGCTTGATTAACATTTTTATATACATGATCAAATAACTGCATCATTTTTTAATACATGGTCAACAGTTCTTCTATACATGTTTTAGATTTTTCAAATGCTTGATTAAGAAATTTCAAATAGTTGTTCAAGATTTTTTTTGCAATGCTTGATTAAAATGTTTTATGTACATGATCAATTTTTTTTCACAAACATTATTTTTTATACCTTTTTTACATACGTCGTAAACATTTTCTCTATACATATTTAACATTTCTAAAATTGTTGGTCAGCATTTTTCAAATATCGTTTTGCTGTGTGTTTTTTGTAAAATATATCTAGAATATATTAAAAGATACTTTTTTGAAAAAAAAATGCAAAAAAGGAAAGAGGAAACATAAAAAATAAAAGAAAAAAACGAGGCTGTGGCATCCCGCGCGTCTGGGCCGGGCCATCTCTCTCCCCATTGGGCAAGGTTCCATACGTTTCGCTTAATGCGAGGCGCCCTGAGGAGACGCCCAAACTTAACCCATTCGCGCTTGGGCCCGGTTGGGACGGACTCGCTCGCGGCCTGCCTGAGGACTCAGTGGAGAGGGGGAGAGCGGAGAGGCCAGAACTGCCGGAGGTGGAAGCAGCGCGGCTGGCGCTGGAGGCGCACTGCGTGGGCCACCGCATCACGCGCTGCGCCGTCGCGGACGACTCCAAGTCCAAGGTCGTCGTCGTCGCCGCCGGGCGCGCGGCCTTCGAGCGCGCCATGGTGGGCAGGACCATCGTGTGGCCGAGCGCCGGAGGGGCAAGAACCTCTGGCTCCGCCTCGACGCCCCGCCCTTCCCCTCCTTCCAGTTCGGTCAGTAGTACCCACTGCCATCCTTCCTCCTTTGCTAATTGCTTGTGCTGCAGCAAATTCCTTGGTTGGCGATGATTTATGCTCGATTCCATATCAGGACGCGGAGAATTCGCTTAATTGCTCCTTGATGATATCCCAATGGTAATTATTGCCGATTAATATCTTCCAAGTGATGGAGAGTTTGGAATGGGGACAATTTTTCGGGCTTGGCCAAACACTGAAGACTGACAAGAGCATGCTCTGGGTTTGCAGGGATGGCAGGTATGATCTACATAAAGGGCGTTGCCGTCACATCGCCATCTTGTATCAGGCACCCAATAGCATAGGATCGAGTGGATCGGCACCCAATAGACCAGATTTTCCTATCTTTAATGTTAGAAGTGATTCCAATCTATTTTTCTATAGTGATAGTTCAGACATTAGCAATTAGCACTGCCTCAAAGCAAACAAGTACAAGAGGCAAGTGCTCTTTTCCGTTTCGTATCTCTCCTTCCGAGTTGCGAACATATTGTTTCACTAGGATAGTCCTAGTAAACTTGCAGCATGTAATGAATGGTATGGATGGTTGCAGATCAGCTGTCAACTCCGAGGACGAGTGGCCGTCCAAGTACTCCAAGTTTTTCGTCGAGGTCAGGAGCCCAAGCACAATGTGCAAATTCTTTTAGGTTTTGTTTCAACGCGGAATTATCGGTGGTTATCTGTTGCTTTTGTGGCCGTGCTTGTAGAAACTGCTGAATTTATGATATTAGTAGTTCCTAAGTTAAAAGCTACATAGGATCCCTGCTCTTGTCATATCTTTCTTGGTGAATTGTAGGATTGTTGTGAATGTGATAAGCAGGACCTCCATATCCTATTTGCTGCCATTCCCCGGAACATGCCTACTCGGCTACTCCTGGCGAGTGAGCCAGGACCTCCATATCCTATTTGCTGCCATTCCCCGGAACATGCCTACTCGGCTACTCCTGACGAGCAAGTGATTAACTTCAAAACCTCTGCGAAAGTGCTCCATGCACGACACAAATGCCCGATCTATGCACGACACATACATCCAGCGGCCGGCGCCCTTTACAATCAACGAATGTTCGGCCAGATTTAATCCATCGTGTGTGCATCGTCCGACTTCGTTGTGTGCATAGCAAGACTCAAACCTCTGTCCATGGATTTTATTAAGTGAGTAGTTTATTTGTGCAGCTGACAGTGTGTTCATTAAGCTCGTCATGTTGGAAGGTTTGTGCTATTGGGCGCTTGGCGCGCGGCCCCGATGGAGGTGGTGGTGGGGATCTGATGCCTCCTCCTCGGATGGAGGGCTGCGGCCCCAGTCGGTGGCGCGCGGCTCGGCCTGGCGGCGGGCGGCCTCCCACGGCTCTGCGGGCAGTCTGGAAGTCACGGTCGACGGTGCAGCGGCGGCTCCTCGCAGTTCGCCGGGCACCATGGTGGAGCTTTGGTGCCGTCCCGATCTGCTTTGATCCTTGCCGGCGTTTGTCCCTGGCGGCAGCGTCCGTCATCCCATGGTGCCAGATGGCCGGATCTGGTGTTTGGGTGTGGTTCCGGGCGAAACCCCTGGCCGGCGCGGCGGCCCCCCAAAGTCGACGTCTTTGGCGCCAATCCCCTCCTTGGAGGCTTTGGGGGTGGACCCTCCCCTTCTCGCCTCCTCACTGAGGGGGCCCCCCTCTCGCCTCCTCACTGAGCTCTGGCGAAAGCCGGTTCTCCCCTGGTCTGGGCGTTGACGGCACCTCGGTGGCGTGCTCCTTCTTGAAGGCGGCGGTCGGGATTTGCTATTGGTGGTGGAGCGGTCGGCGTCTCTGTTCCAAAGCATGACGGCCTGGTTTTCCTGCTACATCCTCCCCGGCCTCGCCCATGCATTGTGATGCTTCTTCGATCTTCTTCATGGCTGCGCGCCTTCGTCCGACAGCTCGCGTCCCGTGCTCCGTGCTGCCTCTGCCGGCTTTGGTTCTCGTCTGGTTGGTCTTCCGTTGCTCGTGGGTCAGCGCTGTCTGCTTCTCCTATGGTAGCTCGGTCACCTTGAGCTGGGCTATGTGGTAGCCACTCTGCTAGGCGCCAGTGCGGCACCCATCGAGCTTGGGTGAAAGGGTAGTGGCCCTTTGTGATGGTGGAGACAACTCAAGTGTTGCCCAAGTATGGTCGTGGATGTAGCCAACGCTCAATGCTTGCATGGCGTGTCCCTCCTCCCGAGCACTCAGTTGGCTAGTTGGTGTAGGTGTAGTGCTGGTCGTCGGCAACGGTGCTCTGCTGTTGCCATTGTGCTGTTTTGCCTAGCACCTTGGATCTTCTTTCCGCTTTGCTTTGCATTCATCCCCTTTGTAATGTGGTGCCCTTGTAATCCAGGGCGGTTGATGGCTTTGTTAATTCAAAGTCAGGCTAGGTTCGAGCTCTCCTCGGGCCTAGCCGGCATCTTTTCTCTAAAAAATGTACGGGTCCTAGGACCAATGGTTGGACAATCGCACATGATTGTTGAGGCCTGATTGTACAAGATGGGAAAGGACTAGGATTTTATTTTGTTATTCTTCGCTTATCTCCAACTAATATTCAAAAGATATTAATAGCCATGCCATGGACCTGTAGCAATCTGATCTTATCCCTAACAATTTTGCTTAACACACCTAGTAGATAAAGCTGCTACTGTTCAATAGATAGAACTGCTGCATCTTCTGCACTTGTTGTGTTTCAGTGCTGCTTGGTCGTAACAGAGTTCATGTTATTCTTTGTAATCGAAAACCCATCCATTGCAGATTGCTTCAAGCCTAACAAGGGAGAGTTGTGAAGCAATACACCAAAGCATCCAAGAGGTTACTCTAACTCTATAATTGTTCATCGTAGTTTTGCATTTCGTAAGATCAACTGTGACAATTATGTTGGATTTATCGGAATCTCGGTAATTATTTGGTACAGTTTGTTGTCTTTTGGTCCTCATTAGATTTATCCAATTTCTGGTTATTGCAGGAAAGAACATTGAATTCATAACAGCTGGTGGTAGGTTGAGCAACATTACTTCACTGCCACACCTTCTACCATCCTAATTCTATCTAAACCTCTGATTTGTTCTCTCTCTATTAGACTAGAGCCTATGTGCCACAACTGCAGAAGCTGACTGGGACCCAATCTAACAAAAAGGTAGTGGCTAGCCCAGGGTAAGTGAGCGGGGATGGTGATGCCAAGGAAGAAAGGGTAGAAGGAGAAGATGATGCCAATTTGAAGCCAAGAAAGAGGGTGGCAACATTCCGGGCTGCCAGGGGACAGCAAAACAAGGATGCCATAAGTGCCCTCTCCAAAAAAAAAAAACAAGGAAAATCTAGTGGCTAGAAGAAACCAAGCATTAAACATGGCGGCAAAGATGATGTCGAGACTACGGAACCAAACAAAGTTGTTGCCGATAGCAATGATGAGCATGATTTGGATAGACCAACTGCTAAGATGCACACGGTATCATGCTGAGGTACAGGAAATTTGTCCAAGAATAAATTGAAAACTACCAAATGATTCATGTCGAAGAGGATGAAAGAAATTCAGTGTATGTTGGTTCCACGTTGTCAAACGTCAATTTAGTGTATAGTATGTTGGTTATGTGTTTTACAGTATATTACATTCCAGTGGGAATGAAACCATTTGAAATCTTCAGAATTTCATAACTTTGTGTCTGTTTCCTGAACTGCAGCAATATCATATTACCGTATGAACAGAAAATGCATCTGTCTGAACTTTCCATCTGTGTTCACTATGAAATCCAAATGGTCAGATTCTCCTCTCGAGTTAGGCCATAAATGTCTTGAAAAAATTGGACAGCCTTCATTATAGTATTTTGTGATATTTGATATATGATGTTGTATCAAATATGAAAATGTTCCAAAGAAAATACACTAAAACTGGTCCTATCTACAGAATATGGTTACCCTTCCTTCTCCACAAAATCACCATCAATACCAATGCTCTTTTTTTTTAAGAAGAACGACACCCAAGGGCATCTTAAATCTGATAATTATCGAGGAAAACAATAACGAGTACAATGGAAAGTCAATTGGATGCTTCACAACCATAAAAAATACATTTAAAATCATACTACCCTTCTTCCTCCAATTGTACGCCACCCGCCAGAGATTAAAAATTGCACTAAACCAACGGTAAATGAAAGGGGCACATGCAAATGCTCTCGCCATACCAGGTTTTAAAAACCACAATAGCCACTCCTCATTCGAGACGAGATCTAGAACTCGTTGAAGAAACATTGGTTTGGAGCATCACCTCATGCAGTACAATCTTGCAATCCATCACCACCGGACCAGAGAGTGGGAGAAACCGAACCATCTCGCAGAACAATATGGAAGAAGAGGTCGAAGTTGTTGCACCAATAGCCAGCCAACTGCACTCCTTGATGGACACACCAACTGTCAAGATTCGAAGACAACCAACAAATCTAATGACACAAACTCTCACATACCCTTCGCCGGTGCTGGATCAAACGTCATCATGTAGGGAGAGGACAGAGAGACCTTATTCCACATGCCAACGCCGCCACCACCTTGCCAATGACGTCTAGGAAACAAAACCTAAAGAAAAGAAAAATGAAACATGCAGGGTCCCCACTCTTCTTGCCGCCGATGAGACCACTAGACAGGGGAGATGAGGGGGACCAAGGGGGCGTCGTGAAGGTGACCTATGACGGCAGCTGGGGTTCATGGTCTCGCAATACAATGCTAAGAGTCATCCTACAAATGTTTAACCAAAGTTAATATGAAAATCTGATCGAACCCCAAGTTGTATCACCTGGAGATGTCCCTTAATGCACTCTTTGGTCGCCAGCGACTCTGTGCCGCTCTTCTTTTTTGAGGGAAAGGCCTTCATGGCTTGCTTTATTAAAATTAAACAATGCTTACATCGTCCGATAATAGTTCCGAAATAAAAACCAGAGGTGAGTCCAACCACAAATTTGGTGGATCATCACGTCCAAACTGAGTTAGCGCATGAGCTACCATATTTGATTCACGATTATAATGCTCTATCAAGACCTTCCCGGAATCATGTAACAATGATCTGCATTCATCTAGTATCGGAGCTACTACCATCAAGTGCACAGAATTCTGCTGGAGTGCTTCCGCCACAATTTAATTGTCCATCTGAACCAGTATAGAATTGCATCCCACAGTGCTGGCAAGTTTTAATCCCTCAACAAGAGCAGCCGCTTCAGCCGACTCCATTTCGACGACGTGTTCAAATTTCGCCATGGCAGCTGCTACAAAAAGGACGTCACTGTCACGAATAATTGCTCCACCTGCACCGGTGTTGTCCTCATCCGAGAAAGCAGCATCGACATTAAGCGCCAACTGACCTACCAGGGGCCTCCCCCAATGATTCAGTCTTGGTGTCGCTGTAGGTTTATTGGCCGCACACGAAAAATTCAGACAGAGTGCCCTGATGGATTGGCATGTTTGGACCTCTTCTTGCTTAACAATTTGTCTTCGCTGCCACCATAGATACCAGCTCGTCACCGCCACCAGCTCTGGTAGTTCAACAATGCTCATATTGCTTCTTATGTTCTAGGTCACAGAGAAAGATTTCCATGATTTCTACTCCTGTACGTCCAGGTGCAGCTACTGTAGCCATTATTTCATGTACGCCAAGGCACCTCCATACGCCCTGTGCTCGGTTGCATTCAGTGGCGGTGCCAGGATGAAAACCTTGTGATGTCAAGCTTTTCCAATCATTTTTTTTGTAGAAAATGAAACAAGAACAGAAAACGCCATACTTTATTGCGGACATATTTATGGTAGCAGTCCTTTGTGATCATGCATATTTTGATCTGTACACATGATGGCATGGTACTAGAGTGGAATACACCGGTTTCAACATAAGTTACTATTGAGACAATGATAGAAAAATTTGTCGCCTATTCAGTTCTGCAGATCAGACTTGATATATTTTATTATGAAGAATGCAATTCTTATTTATAAATAAAAACAATAGCTTACTCCCTAATATTGCTACAGAAAAAAAGTGATACATAAGGAAGAATATCACAGTGTTGGCAGACAAAACTTACAAATAAAAATGGAAAAGTGGAGGCCTTGCCCTGGTGTTGGATCGGATACAGAGTGCCGACTAGTATAGGAGTATTGATCAACACGATAGATAATACATGTGCGGTTGTGGGTGGGTTGCTCGCGGCTTGCCGGACGGCCAGAGGTCGCGGTTCCTCACGTCTCACGGCCAGATCAGAGATCGCCAGCTCCGGGCGAGGCGACGGACGGGAAGACATTGCAGTGCGGCGGTTGTCCACGGCCATTCAAGAGAATGCAGTAGTTGGAGAAGTTGAAGGAGATCGCGTGATTTCGGGATCAACCGATCCGGTTCGTTCAGGTAAGTGATTTTGGACTTCTATATGGCCCAACCACTTGTTACCCAAACAGATAGTAGATGATAGATGGGTCTATTTCACAAGGAAAGAAAAAAGGATGATAGATGGGTCAGTGTAGACGTGCAGTCAAATTCCATTTTTTGTTCGTTCACCAGCGTGGTATGCGTACATGGGATTCAACGACCTACGAAAATCCTGTGTTGTCAACCGACAGCACAGGCATAACGTGGCTTCGCCACTGGTTGCATTTGAATGCCATATGAGCTATATCCTCAACATGCGTGGAGCAAATCGGACATTGAGCTGAGCGAGATATGTGCCTATTTGCTAAAAGACAACAGCAAGGGAGTGCATCATGAAGACATCTCCAAAGAATTTTTTTAATTTTGCTGGGTACCTTCAAACTCCAAAGTTTCCTCCAAATTGGATGTGCCAAGGAGCCACTTATGCCGCGATGGTTTATATTACTTGATTCATAATATTCCTCCCATTGCTTATAATAAGTTGAGCGTACTGAAAAAATACCCGACTTGGTAAGATGCCAAGCAACGAAGTCCTCCTTTTCATGCTGGAAGATCGGGATTCACAGAATCCTATCTGCGTCTATACTCCAAAAATTGTCTCGTATCAGCTCCTCGTCCCGGTCCCCAGTGACTGGGTTTATGAGTTCATTCACCATTGTGAGCACACAGTTGCCCCTCAGTGACAGACAGCGCCACTGGACAGACAGCAGCGTGGACCCGTCAAGCAGCAGCGTGGACCCGTCCCCACGGAGCACTGGACAGACAGCGCCGCCGCCGGCGTCCCCATCAACTCGCTGCTCCGCGCCGCCGCGCGGCTCGATCCGGAGAAGCTCGACTTCCGCCTCCCCTCCGGCTTAATCGACCGTACACTCGCTGTCGATCTGCCTTGCTTCCAGCGCGCCACCTCCATCGCGCTGGACCTTTCCCCCATCACCCTGGCCGTGCCGGCCGGCGCCGATTTCCCCGCACTCGAGACGCTGTCCCTGGCGCGTTGCAGTACCGATCTCGACGCCTTGCTCTCCTGCTGCCCGCGCTTGCGCACGCTCCGCCTCAGCACGGCCAGCGACATTAGGGTCAACTCGCCGTCGCTCCAGGAGCTTGTCGTCTGCTGTGAGACCAGTGTGACACGACATGTCGACATCGTTGCTCCCGCGCTTAAGCAGTTGGCCATCTCATTGACGGCGGTGGACCTCAGCATCTCCGTCTTGGCACCAATGGTGGAGAAGGTCTCGTGGCACTGCCTATACTTTGGACCGCGTATTGTGTTTGGTCTTTGGGGCCTCAACAAGGTGCAGCTACAATCGGCAGAAAGACAAGGAGAGCCATCGTCGCTGTGCATTTATGCTTGTGCGGTGCGTCCCTTTTACTGTTCAATCTGCTCCAAGCTCTGACTAAACTAATTTTGTGAATGATATCTATCTATCGTGGCAAATTGTTTTTTCAGTTCTCTGGCTTTTTTCGCGCTCAGGCAGGCCACTTTAAGCAGGAGATCGAGAAACATATGGTTGCTGCTTTCTCTGGTTTAGAGCTTCATCTCACAGCGAGGGGGCATGCTTTTGGAGCGTTAGTGTTTCATCTTCTTAGAATGAATCGAATTCGTACTGCTACACGGAGGCTTAAGGTCGTCCTAGAGAGATCAACGGTAATTCTCAGGTCTGATTATATACCCAATAGTACATTGTGTATTTGTGTGGTTATTCATATATGTACATTTTTTGTTTTAGTTCAAAGAAGTATGCCCGCCATACTGTCCTTGTGAGTCAAACTGGAGGTCCCAGACTATATCCTTGGATGCTCTCGAAGAAGTGGAGTTCAATGAATTCGACGGAGCAGATCATGAGTTTGATTTATTGGAATTGATACTTGGATGTGCACCGACACTAAAAAGAATGATTGTCAAGCTGTCCGAGGAGACCTCGGCAAGTAATGATGGATGCGCAAAGATAGACAACATCTTCAAGGCATGTTCTTCTGTGGAATGTGATGTTTATCACAGCTCGGGTGAGTACATATTTGGCATGCATTATTAATATCTTCCTAATGAAACACAGACATACTCCCTCCTTTCCGAAATGAAGGCTTATAAATTTTCTCCCAAGTCAAACGCTGCAAAGTTTGACCAAGTTTGTAAAAAGGCCATAGTGATACTAATTTTGTATTGTATAGTTGTTGATAATTTTTCCTATATAAGCTTGTTCAAATTTTGCACCATTTGAAATGAGACAAAATTATAGTCCTTTTAGGAGAAGGAGGAAGTAACTGTTAATCGTTGTGTAAGATTTGACTGATTTGTCGAATATGTGGCATTGACATGCCAATTATATAGTTTGGTCGTGCATCTCCGATTTATTAGCTAATTAAACATGTTATATTTCTGCCGAATTTGTGTGCTCAGACCCTCATATTTTTTTATAGAAACTGAAACTGAATGGGGGATTGGATGGTAAGAAAAAATCAGTATTTTTACTCAGGCTTCCTTACCTAAATTGCTCTTTTGCATTTCACAATCTTCTTCACTGATCTTGCCATTTTGTTTTGCATCTGTATACGAGTTTCTTGGTTAGCTGAGGTTATCCCATCTGAATTCATCGGCCTTGGGGTTTGGTGCAAATTTTTGTTCAAGTTAAACTTTATGCAACAATTACTTTGCTGTTTCTTTCTGCTGTCAGCGTGTATTATGTTTATTTGCGGTTTTGCATCTGTATTCAATAGCAGAAAGACGGTGTCCAGATAACCTAAAGTTTGTTGTCTCATTTAAAATTTTCATTGGCCTTCGGGTTTCTTCCTGTTCTCAGCATATTGTGTTTTACTTGACAACAATCCTACACATATTACTCCACATTTTCTTGTTGTGATACTGACTGGAGCTTGTTTCAATTTGTCTCGTCTGCAGGGTTAATGTACCGCAGACAAAATTTCCCGTCGACATGATTCTCATCCTTAGGTCTCTCGATCCGTGGTGCACATTGGCAAGATCATCCTTTGGGTCTGTGGATTCATGGTGCGCTGCGCATTGACAGGGTCTCGGGACTTTGCTTGGTTGGTTCAACTGATCATCTGGCGTGTTCTTTCGCCAATGTACTGTACTAGCTATATACAAGGAGCACAGTTATATGTTGTGTGGTTTCTATGACGTTTGACTATTGAATTAATGCACTCTACCTATGTCGTGAGTCAATTACTCGAAGCTGACTATCATGTTAAGCCGATGGTTTCAGTTCCTATTTTGCATTGTTACATTGTGACGACGACATTGCATGTTTTCAGCGGGAGTACAATGATCACCTTGCAGCTCTTTGTGCTTATAGCTATGGTTAGATGAACGAAGCGGCTCTGTGAATTAAACCACTGTTTCCTCTCTTTTCTAACTACTGCACCCTATATGATGGATCGAAGATGCATCTTTGTGTCACTTCTGGTTTAGCAGAATCTGTATCATCTTGTGTAGATGCAACAGGAGCATTGCGGCGACGGCTGAGCTAGTGTGAGATATGCAGGGTGCTAGTTGATTCCTGGCTACACTCCTGCTTGATTGCAATCTATGGTGAGAAACTCTGATTGCTGAAACAACGCCGGTGGCAAAGGCTTGGCTGTTCGGCTTGAGTGAGGAACTGCAGCATGATGAGTTCGTCAAAGCGGTTGTAACACCATTGCCAGCAGTCTGGCATACTCGGCGTCGACCGATTCATGAAGCTGAATTTCAATCTATGCTGTTGGCCCATGCTTAAGTTGACAGGAAGGCGAGGACCCAGATTCCTCCATCAGGCCGTGCAAAATTTTGTAGCTCTCTTTTCTGAAGGGAGACATGTATGGCCGTGGATATTCGGCTTGAGTGAGGAACTACGGCAAGATGAGTTCGTCAAAGCGGTTGTAACGCTGTGGGCAGCCTGGTTGTGCCTTTCTTTGTGAAGGGAGACATGCATGGCTTTCGGATTATTCAGATCCTTTGTGTATCCCTTTTTCGATAAAGGGCGATTTTATTATCTCTAGCATCAAGGGGATACAAAACATTATGAGTAACACCCAGCCTCTGTATCCCTATGAGCATCATTAGGCAATGAAGCTCTAATGTTATTCTGAGAAATAAAACAGCAGTAGTGATGCCTCTCCGCACATGGTAATTCACGGTCCTGGCTAGATTAGCTTAGGGCATTTCTAACCGATCCCCAATAAATAGTGGAGGATCCGGCCGAGTAAACCCGTACTGGAGTATATTTACTTCACTAAGTTTTGGCCGAACCTAGCTGATCCGCTATATATAACGGAGTATTTTTTTTTCTGAACTTTGCAATTCTAGTATACATTGCAACTACATATTAGCACACATATAGAAACTAAACATAAATTTGAATGTTCAAGCAAATCACGAATATAGTTTATAAACTGAATTCAAAGTTTACAATCCAAATTATTCAAATTTAAACACGCCGAATGGTCCAAATGTACTAAATAACATGTGATAGGTCAACTAGGACTCGCTAAGACATTGCGAGTGATGCTCAATAAGATCTTGTTGGAGTTGAGCATGAACTTTTCGGTTCTCGACCTTGCGATGCTCCTCAAGGAATGCCAGGATCCTGTTCGTATCATACTCTGGCTCAATCGGAGTCCAGTTGGTGATGTACCGAAAGTTCCCAGGCATATCCCTCTCGTCTTCAATGATCATGTTATGCAATATGATGCAACAAGTCATAATCTGAGGTCCAGTACTCGGCAGGGCCACGAATAATTGCAAAGCGGTTCTGAGGCACACCAAAGGCTCTCTCCACATCTTTCCTAGCAGCTTCTTCACATTTGGCAAAGTGAATGTTTTTGTTACCTTTTGGACGGGGAATTGTTTTGACCAAGGTGGCCCATGTTAGATAGATGCCATCCGCTAGGTAGTAACCCATCGAGTAGTTGTTTCCGTTGACCGAGTAGTTGCAAGAAGGAGCATCTCCTGTAGTAAGCCTAGAAAATAGTGGTGATCTCGACAGCACATTCATGTCATTGTGAGAGCCAGGAAAACCAAAGAATGAATGACATATCCAAAGATCCTTCGTTGAAACTGCCTGAAGAATGATCGTTGAATCGTTGCAGTGGCCTTTGTACTGACCCTTCCATCCTGCAGGACAATTCTTCCATGTCCGGTGCATACAGTCAAGTGATCCAAGTATCCTTGGCCATCTCGTTGCTTCATTCTCTATCATCAGCCTCTGGGTGTCTTCCTCAGTTGGTGCTCTCAAGTACTCTGGGCCAAAGATAGGGACCACTACTTTAGTGAACCTTCAAACAGCCTCCAAGATTGTATCTTCACCAATGTGGACATAGTCATCAATTGCATCGGCCGAACACCCATATGCCAAGACTCGAACAGCCACAATGCACTTCATCAGAAGATTGAGCCTTGCACAGTGGCGATGCCGAGAGCCAGGGGTCATCGGAGATGGTAGATGCCGGCGTCACTAAAAATGAGCTTGGCTTGGCATCGACTGAATCCTGCATTTCTAGCAGTCTATGATTGTTTTGGTTGATTCCTAGTTTCACATGTGCTTATGTAACCTATCCAGGGATCATCATCTGCAAAGAGGAGAAAGTCTGTCGCTGCAAATACAGAAGGCGGGTTGTCATAAATCATAGTTCTTGGCACTTTTCAGGTCAGCCATCAGAGGCTGCCACGATACATAATGTTGTAATAGATCCACCATTTGTGGACAAGTAGAGGCCCGCGTCAAAGCTTTCAGTTTCGGCACATGGGACGGCGGCACTCCCCAGTACTGCACCAAACTTGAATATTGCGATGGATCCCTATAGTACTTCTCTGTGTTCCTTAGGACAGGGAGAGGTGAACGCCACGGCTTCTTCCCAGAGTAGTGCCCCTCTGTCTCAGATGGTATTGTTTTCATGAAATATTTTTTTGAAAGTAAGATTTTATTGCTTCCGGCCTTTGCACTGTCATGATCATATTGAGAGCATGGTAATTGTCTTGAATGACTGGTAGCTTCCTCCCCTTTTGGAAAATGGGAATAGTGTATCTACATCCAACTTGGTTTTGCTTTAGTCTTATTTGTTAAAACGTAGTGACTATCTATAGACTTCATCTTACTATCTGATTATGTCAACCATACCCTCGAGGCTGTGACGAGCAATCAGTCTCTAATATATTACCGACACAACACCTAAGTCAGAAATTATATGTGTGTGCATATTATTAGTTTTAAATATGAACCATAGCTACATCTCTGGTCACGCATGACCGTCCGGATGCCCGTGAGTATATATTTTTTAATATTCTACAAGACTGCTATTGTTTTTGTAGGTTGAACAGGAGTTGAAGAGGGAGGGAAGGAAACAATGTTACGCAAACAGGTACTCTTACTAATAAAAACAAACAATCTCAAGTGAGAATGTGGAGGAAAATTACTTTAAACAATGTTTTCTACTCCCTCTGTAAACTAATATAAGAGCGTTTAGATCACTACTTTAGTATTCTAAACGCTCTTATATTAGTTTACGGAGGGAGTACTTTTCTGCGCTTATCTATTTCCTTGTGAGCTCATGGATGCTTGTATGTTGTGTGGCACTAGAGATAGAAAAATGACGGGCATAAAATGTACTATTTTGAACATTGGTATTATGCACGTTTCACTATTAAGTTCGATCCGCACAAAGATCCCTCCACATTAGAATGCCCCAGATAGGTTATGCTTTTATACAGTTATTTTCTATTCTTTCAGAAATTGAAGCAATGGCTTAGGTGTTAAGTATGCATTCGCTGAAATTCATGGCAACAGAGATCATCTCAGGCATCCAGAAGTTTAGTTAGAAAATACTTTCTACTTGATCCTGCGCAGTGTTGCCTAATATGCCTGAAAACTTTTGGACAAAGTAGTATGTCGGACTTGATGAGGATTTGTTACATGTATGTCGTTTTTTTCTTGAAAAATGCCAGGTGTCGTTTTACGCATTTTAGGTGGATAGTATGGTGTTATAGTGACCATGCATATATGTCCATCCAAACGAGCACCATTTTACCTATAAGGCAGGACTGCACTATATACTTCAATAGTCTATCCTAATGAGTTGTACTTCCAGGGAAAGTTGGTGAGTATAAAAAACCTATGAAGCTCATGGAAATTAAAGGATATCTCTTCTGGAAGCTAGTCAAGGACAGCTGGTCTTTACACGCCGCATATATACCTAAAAGAGGTTGTCCATTGTGTGTGTTTACTTGATGCAGTTTTCTGCGAGATATATACAAGCAGTTTCAGAAATAAGAGACTTGCTGCCATATCCATTGTTGAGAGAATTGGGAAGAAACACCAGTTATAAATTTGTTCGTTGATCATTGCTGCTCTCCAAAACTGCTGAAGCTAAACATGGCCTCTTAATAAAAAAAAATCTTTGTCCAGCATATCTAAGAGGATCAATGAGATGGACTTCATGTATGTAACAGTGCTACTGCTGTGGATATATTATGGTAACCAATGTGGATTTTCTTTGCAATGTGATGTGACAAGATGTCTGCATTGTCATTGCCGCTTGTTGTACTGTTATACAAAATTTGATTGTATTATAATCAACACATCATCCCTTATGTTCAGTTTCTAGAGTGAAGTTCTCATTTGTTAGATACACTTGAGTGAATTCCCGAATTAAACCCAAGAGCTATATAAATACTTTGTTCATCTGGATTGTGAGGAAACTTCAGATATGAATTTATGGTAGTGATTTCTAAATATTTTAGTTATTATAATCTTTTCGGGATTTCATTGGGGTTGTGGCACTTCCTCGCTCCATCGAAATGGAAAGCACTCACTCATCTTTCAAATACTCCAACCGTTTTTTTCCCAGAAAACATTGAAATTCTTGAGTATAGAAAATATTTGTTTACATTCTTCCTTACAAAGATAATGGTACATATGTCAAGTTTGAGTAGTAATATATCATATCTATAATCATAAATATTTCATATGATTCAGTATTCTTATATATTTATACGATCAATTAATGTCATAACTATCTTATTATTTAAGTAGATGCATGGCTTGTTGACTAGGGTATATGCATTCATTGATCTTAATTATTTTATTTTGCGTCCTTTTCATTTATCCATTGATATAGTTTTCTTTCACCTGAGCAATATGATTGGTAATAAAGTATGTGTAGATGAAAGCATATGTAAATGTTAGACAATTGTTCTGAAAATTATTTGATGGCAATCAAAACGTGTGTTGCATGTGTAAGTTTACTAGTAATAGAACAAAGTATCTCATCGATAGGTAGCTAGGCCTAGAATTTTCCTCCTGGTTAGTCTGTCCTCAATGTGGCTCTATGCCTTGGGATTTATTGTTGATGTGTCTAAGCTAATTAGATTTAAAGCCATGGCTTACTGGCCAGGACTAGAGTTAGCTCCTGAGGGCTTCATGGAGTTGCAGGTACAAAAAAGGTCTATTATATCAACGGATAACAGCCAACTCCGTTGTAATAAAACAGTATCTCATCAATCGTTGGCCAAGTCTGGAATTTCCCACTAGTTAGTCCCTCCTGAAGATGGCTAGGAAGGAGCTCCACAGCTCCACAGCTTGGAGTTATCCTTGATGTCTCTAACCTGTTAACACAGGGAGCCAAGGCTCGTCTGAAGTTGGTTTTGAACTTTGATGTGTCTAACCTTTTAAAACTTACGTATTTTACAGCTTGATGATTGCTTGGAGTTTTCCTTCACTGATAAGAGGCGCTTTGAAAGAGTTTGGTTATTTGATGATGTACATGCAAGTTTTTTTGTAAATTATCTAGAGATACTTGTCCTTTAAATTTTGTACAAGTTCCCTTACTCAATTGTTGTTGGCAGCCTGAAACTGTACCTCCAATTTCTGAGCTAGGTCCGGATGCCCTCTCTGAGCCGATGTCTGTTGGACACTTTTTTGTACTCACTGACCAAGAAGAAGATTGGAATAAAAGCTCTTTTGCTTGATCAGGTGATCGCCATCTAATCGATTGCAGTTCTTGCCTCTACATTCTACAACAGTATTTTTCAATGATATACAATTTTTATTTATTGAAAAGGAGGTTAGACCCCCAGCCTCTGCATCAATCGATGCATGCAGCTATCTTTATTAATTATTCCACAAAGGTCTGACAAGAACATACATCAATCCACCCGAAGCCACCACTCACACCTACAAACTCGATAATGTGGAGTGCTCTCACTCCCCATATCTAAAACCGGTGTCGTCGCTGATCCATCCACATAGCATATCAAGACCAACAACCGGTGCAGCCTACCTAAAGCGCACACCACATGCACACGTTTTAGAAGCCGCCTCATCATCAGACCACTGGCCCATATTCAGGAGAGAGATCGGCATTATCCTTGCCAGTCCGGACATCCGTTGGCGCCACCGCCCTTCACTCATCCATCCAGACGCGAAGACTCTGGAGGATCTGTCGTGCGGAGCACCTGCCAACCAGGCATGACTCAGTGTAGCACCTGTCTGCCAGGCACGACTTGACAGCTCCACCGAAGCTCCGTGCAAGATGAAGCCGCTCCACCTCCCGCCTCTGTCTTTCAGCGCTGCTCCACAAACGATGCTCCCAAGAGAGAAACGACACCGTAGTACCGCCATCGTCCGATCTGGAAGACCAAATCCAAGGGTTTCCCCTGAAGCAACACGAGTGGGTCGACAACAGTTACACGACGATGCCTTCATCAAGGTAACGGCGCAAAACGCCGCCATTGCACGCCAACGGCTCGGTTTTCACCGGCAACTATGTCTCCCCGACTCGTAGCCGGGACTAAATGACGAATCTTGAGATCCGACCACCCAGCCGCAGGACGACCACCTCTGACGGAGGAGATGACCACCAGTGCCGGTTGCACCGGCAGAACAAATCTGACCGGAGGTTCCGCCGATGTGACCACCAGGCCCTCCATGCCACCACCGTCGATCCAAAGGTAGATGGCGCGCCGCCGCCGCTGTCGACCGTAACGCCGCCAACGCCGGAACAGGGCTGGCCGCCGCGCCCGCAGCCCGCACTGCCTCCGACGCCGCTGCGCCACAGCCATCGTCGTCGTGCCGATCGGATCGGGCGCGCCTCCACATGATTCGGAACCCCACACAACCCTAGAGGCGCGGGAGAGAGGCGATGTCCTCCGCCACCGCCATCGACCCCCGGGCTTAGACCGGCGGCGTCCCCCGGCAGCGGCGGATGGAGGGGAGGAGGGAGTGTGCGCCCCCGGCGGTTGGGTTTAGGGCGCCGACCGAGTCACCCTAGCGGGGACGATGCGGGGGCTGCGGGTCTCTGCAAGATGCTGATGATATACAAAATTAACTTGTACTATTTCTTATGATACCATACCTGACATCTTGCCTTTTTTAATGATCAGAGCTTCATATCAGGCATTGGTAATTGGATCACAGATTTTTTTTTAGGGGTAATCCGAGCTTTATTAAACGTCATAAGCCACAGTACGTGGGATACATCTCAGATCATGAGGATGACCTTGTATTGAGCGGATTTGACACATCCCATAATCAGTTGAACCCACCGCATGTCAAAACCAAGTTTTCGCAATACCGCCTCCAGAAAGACCCACTCAACGCGGTCATACGCCTTGTGCATGTCCAACTTGACAACACATGATCCAAGTTTTCCTTTCTTCTTCTTCTTCATGGTATGTAAACACTTGTAAGCCACAATTACATTATCAGTAATGATACGCGCTGGAACAAAAGCGCTCTGTGTCTCACTAATAATATCAGGAAGAAAAATCTTTAGCCTAGCTACCAGCATCTTCGCTAGTACTTTGTAAATAACATTACAGAGGCTTATTGGCTTAAACTGTGAGACGTTCTCCGGCGTATCAACTTTGAGAATCAGCATCATGGTTGTGTTCCATCCCTCTGGGTTAACCCCGCTATTCACAACATACAATACTTCTTCTGTAAGACCATCACCGATTAAATGCCAATTTTTTTTATAAAATATTGTGTGTAAGTCATCTGGCACCAGGAGCCTTTAAATCACCAATGCTGAACAACGCATTCTTCACTTCCTCCTCAGTGTATGGCGCCAACAAAGCTTCATTCATGTATGGTGTTACTCTTGGTTTAACCTTCTCGAGTACTTCCTGGTTCGCCACATGTACCTCTGCCGTGAACAAGTTCTGGAAGTAGCTGTCAATCAGATCTCTCATAGCCTCATTATCCTCCTTCCAATCATCGCTTGCATCCATAAGACGCCGGATGAGGTTTCTCTTTTTTCTGGCTGTTGCAGAATTATTGAAAAAAAACTGTATTGTGATCACCGAATTTAAGCCAGTTCGCGCGAGCTCTTTGCACCCAGTATATTTCCTCTTTTTCCATTGTTTCCTCAATCTCAATTAGTAGATGTCTTTGCCGATCTGCTGACTCGTCAGTAAGTGGGCCTGATCACAGTTTTTCCAACTCCTCCTTCAAGCTTTTCAGTCAGCGCTGTGGTGACCTGAGTATTATTCCACCCCGATCATGCAAATCCTTGTGTACCTCTGCAGTACGTTCAGCAAACGGCATAGTACCTGGTGTATGTGACCATGGTTCAGTTACTCGGTCCATCATCTCTCCTTCTTGCAACCACCGCACTTCAAACCGGTTCTGCTTCTTTCCTTGCCGCCTAGAACTATCCGCCTCACTACTAGTGGCCTGTTATCAGACTTGAGATGTGGCGCATTGGTTATCACCGCGTTTGGAAACAAACCATGGAAGCCCGCATTACAAACAGCCCGGTCCAAACGTTCCCCCTTCTCCATATAAATTGTTCACCGGTATGTCCCATGTCATCTAGTTCGCAATCCACTAGGGCACCGCGGAAATTTTGCATCATAAGTACAGGTCACACTGCACCTTCCTCCTTTTCATGAGAGTATAAAATCTCATTAAAATCGCCTATGATAACCTAGGGTAGAGATGCCTGAAGGTACATATCTCTCAAGTAGTTCCATGTGAGTGATCTATCCTCCCATTTGGGTTCACCATAAAAACCTGTAAATCTCCACTTCTCGTCGGATGAAGTTCCCATCCTTACATCAATGATATTCTTTGTTTTTTCCATTACTTCCAATACAACAGGATTGCGCCGAAGGAGTAAAAGACCGCCACTTGCCCCAACACTTTCCACAACTTCCACATGGTCCATCTTAAGTTTTCTCATCAATTTTTCCGCCCTCGCTGTGTTCAAATGTGTTTCGGACAGAAAAACACATCCGACCCCCATTGGTTCTGGATGTCCAGAAGCGCCCTTACTGCCGCGGTACTGGCCATACCGCGACGGTTCCAACAGATGGTTTTCATTGGTTCTGGCGATCACCCTCGAGGGGAGTCGCCGATGTGTCATTTGTTCCTTGAACCGAGTTGCTGGTTTCAGATGTCAACCTCTTCTGATCTTGAACTTTCTGTGGAGTACTAAGCAGACTCTTGTCCACTGGTTCTGTGGCAATGTTCTCCAACAAGTGAACTTTGTCATTAACAAAGCCAGCTGGTGGTATTCGAGGAGACACCGGCACTGAAGCAACCATGCCATCCTGCAATATGAGCCTTTTCCGGGTAATGGGTACGATCGCGCCATTGGGGTAGTTAGCATCTATGTCCATGGCTAGCCCTTTTTGTCGGTTAGGGTCACCGGGGTTCCTTCTCCCTCTGCCAAAGCCACCGCCCTGCCAGCACCATCACCATTCTGCCCCATTCCTCTTCCAGCTCCTTGTGTGCCTCCTGGTCTGTCAAAGTTAACAAGTAACCAGCTACCCCACTCACAGTCCTCCAGTTTATGTATTCCATCCCCGCATTCAGTCACAACATGTCCAACAAGTCCACAGAAATCACAAAAAATCTAGCAGTTTCTCGTATTCCACGGGGTACTTCTTTTTTTGCTTTCATTGTCAGTGGCACAAAACGTACGAGCGGAGTACCCAGCAAGATGAACACCCTGGCTCGTAGATATTTAGTAGGGTTTATCCGACCTTCATTAATAATTACTTTTATGGGCGGGATCCCTACTTTCGTCGCTATCTTTGTCGCTAGCTTAGTGTGCTTCATGAGCCCCTCTGGGATACCCTGATGTGAGCCACACCGAAATTCGATCCAATTTATAGTCTGTGACGTTGGATATGCCATCATATTCCTCGATCACCACTGGCGCACCACGGAACTCCCACGGGCCTCCGTTCATTACCCGGTTCTAGTCGCCCAAACACAAAAACTGGGCCAAGAATAGATTACTGCCCCTGGTTTTGAAGGTAACACCCTGAGCAGACGCCCAAGCATTGCGCATCGATTTGAATAAGGCCACATGTCTGAAGGGTTTTTGGGTGTGAACCCTAAAGATCCCGATCCAGCGTGTTTCGTCAATCAGTCCTTCTATTTCTTGTGATAGATCCAGCTCTTCTTCCTCTTCTCCATGTAGATTCAGATCCACGAATCGATCTTCCAAGGAAGAATCATGGTGGTAATCCTCGCTATACATGCCGCTGCCAGCAGCAGCCCCAGGCTGGGCCGATCCCCATCCCGTCTCGGCCATGTCGCCTGGGTGGGGTACTCGCGTTCGTGGGCTCGACCACAATCCAATCACTGGGGTTGACATGGGGAATCACCGGAGATCTGCGATCTATGGTGGACTCCGGCGTTTGCCGCCGGAGGATACAGGGAACCCTAGGAGACCTAGGGGATGCGGGGTACGTGAAAAAAGAGAGGTAGAAACCTACGCTGTGCCACTCTTTGGTTAATGGAATGAGCAGATTTTCAGTTGAGTATTTTTTTTGCCAGTTGCCATCTTCCTTTTATACATGGAGTGAGATTGAGATAATGATAGTTAGGTGCCAACCCAAAGGATCACCATTCGATTTTGATCCAACGACTTAGAAAAATGGTTGCGTATTTTAAAAAGGGCGCCACCCTAGTGCGACGACAAACTCTAGTCTTAGGATGCAATGCCGCGCGGCTCTTCGTCTACCTCCGACTCTTTGACGCTTCCTCCCTTCTCATCCCATGACCTCCTTTGTTGCCAAATTTGCCAACGTCCTTAGATTCATCGCCGTCTAGTCGAGATAAGGTGTTCCTTTGATGCTGTTGGAATACTCATTAATCGTCTAGCACCTGTGAAATTTCGTCGCCGCGGGTGGTCAGTGCCAACCTTTGCCCTCGTCGCCTCGTCGTTCGCCCCCTCATCTTGTTCCTAGCACACACCAGACGTCGAGTCAAGATGGCGAGCTTCATACAGCAGTTTTTTTCCTGTTAAGAAAATCAGACATAGCAGACATACATTCTGGGCCGGGCTTATTCTAAAACCAAAAGGACCATAAGTGGAATGTTAGTTGAACCCTCGTACTTGCTCAGAGTAGTGGTCGTCCGCCAGTCTACTGCATCAGTTTCAGTCCCCACCTGGTAGCACAATTCTAGGGTTTTGTCACTCCGTCCCGTCCCGTCGGAGAGGAGAGATCCGGGCGTCGATGGAGGCGAGCTCGGGGCCTCGCCGGAGTTCCGCCCAGGAGCCAGATGGCCCAGGCGACGGAGCGGACCTCATCAGCTCCCTCCCCGACGAGCTGCTCCTCCTCGTCCTCGCCCGCCTCCCCTGCGCCGCCGACGCCGCCCTCACGGGAGTCCTCTCCCGCCGGTGGCTCGGCCTCTGGGCTGGCCTCCGCCAGATCGTCTTCCGCGGCGTGGCCCTCCCGTCGCTCGAGGCGGCGCTCGGCCGCGTCGCTACCACCCCGCCCGCGGTTTCCCTCCTCAAGATCCGCGTCCCGATCAAGCAGCAGCGTGGACCCGTCCCCATGGAGCACCGGACAGACAGCGCCGGCGTCCCCATCAACTCGCTGCTCCGCGCCGCCGCGCGGCTCGATCCGGAGAAGATCGACTTCCGCCTCCCCTCCGGCTTAATCGATCGTTCCCTCGCTGTCGATCTGCCTCGCTTCCACCGCGCCACCTCCATCGCGCTGGACCTTTCCCCCATCACCCTGGCCGTGCCGGCGGGCGCCGATTTCCCCGCACTCGAGACGCTGTCCCTGGCGCGTTGCAGTACCGATCTCGACGCCTTGCTCTCCTGCTGCCCGCGCTTGCGCACGCTCCGCCTCAGCACGGCCCGCGACATTACGGTCAACTCGCCGTCGCTCCAGGAGCTTGTCGTCTGCTGTGAGACCAGTATGACACGACATGTCGACATCGTTGCTCCCGCGCTTAAGCAGTTGGTCATCTCATTGACGGCGGTGGACCACAGCATCTCCGTCTTGGCACCAATGGTGGAGAAGGTCTCGTGGCACTGCCAATACTTGGGGCCGCGTATTGTGTTTGGTGTTTGGAGCCTCAACAAGGTGCAGCTACAGTCGGCGGAGATACAAGGAGAGCCATCGTCGCTGTGTATTTATGCCTGTGCGGTGCGTCCCTTTTACTGTTCAATCTGCTCCAAGGCTCTGACTAAACTTATTTTGTGAATGATATTTAACTATAGTGGCAAATTGTTTTTTCAGTACTCTGCATTTTTTCACGCTCAGGCGAGCCACTTTAAGCAGGAGATCGAGAAACATATGGTTGCTGCTTTCTCTTGTTTAGAGCTTCATCTCATAACGACGGGGCATGCTTTTGGAGCTTTAGTGTTTCATCTTCTTGGAATGAATCGAATTCGTACTGCTACGCGGAGGCTTAAGGTCGTCCTACAGAGATCAGCGGTAATTCTCAGCTCTGATTATATAACCCAATAATACATTGTGTATTTGTGTGGTTATTCATATATGTACATTTTTTTGTTTTAGTTGAAAGAAGTATGCCCGCCATACTGTCTTTGTGAGTCGAACTGGAGGTCCCAGACTATATCCTTGGATGCTCTCGAAGAAGTGGAGTTCAATGGATTCAGCGGAGCGGATCATGAGTTTGATTTATTGGAATTGATACTTGGATGTGCACCGACACTAAAAAGAATGATTGTCAAGCTGTCCGATGAGACCTCGGCAAGTAATGATGGATGCGCAAAGATAGTCAACATCTTAAAGGCATGTTCTTCCGTGGAATGTGATGTTTATCACAGCTCGGGTGAGTATATATTTGGCATGCATTATTAGTATCTTCCTAATGAAACACAGATATACTCCCTCCGTTTCCGAAAACAAGTCTTATACATTTCCTCCTAAGACAAACCGTGCAAAGTTTGACCAAGTTTGTAAAAAGGCCATAGTGATACTAATTTTGTGTTGTAGTTGTTGATATTTTTTCTTATATAAGTTTGTTCAAATTTTGCTCAATTTGACTTGAGACAAAATTATAGTCCTTTTAGGAGATGGAGGAAGTAACTGTTAATCGTTGTGTAAGATTTGACTGATTTGTCAAATATGTGGAGTTGACATGCCAATTATATAGTTTGGTTGTGCACGTATAATTTATTAGCCAATTAAACATTTTATATTTCTGCCAAATTTGTGTGCTCAGATGCTCATGGCTTTTTTTATAGAAACTGAAACTGAATGGTGGATTGGATGATAAGAAAAATTAAGTATTTTTACTCACTTACCTAAATTGCTCTTTTGCATTTTACAATCCTCTTCATTGATCTTGCCCTTTTGTTTTGCACCTGCATTTGAGTTTCTTATTTAGGTTATCCCATCTGAATTCATCAGCCTTGGGGTTTGGTACAATTTTTTGTTCGATTTAAACTTTATTCAGCAATTACTTTCCTATTTCTTTCTGCTGTCAGCGTGTATTCCGTTTTATTTCTGGTTTTGCATCTGTATTCGGTAGCAAAAATACAGTTCCCAGATAACCTAAAGTTTGTTGTCCCATCTAAGTTTTTCATTGGCCTTCGGGTTTCTTTCTGCTCTCATCATATTGGGTTTTATTTGACAGCATATAGGAATAATACAGGGGGAGTCTCCCCTCTGTTCTCATTCTTTTTCGATACTGACTTGAGCTTGTTTCTATTTGTCTCCTCTTCAGGGTTAATGCACGGCAGCCAAAATTGCCCGTCGACATGATTCTCATCCTTGGGTCTCTTGATCCTGTGGTGCGCATTGACAAGATCATCCTTAGGTCTGTGGATTCGTGGTGCACATTGACAAGGTCTCAGGACTTTGCTTGGTTGCTTCAACTGATCATCTGGCGTGTTCTTTTGCCAGTGTACTGTACTGGTTATATATAAGGTGCTCAGTTGTATCTTGTGGTTCCTATGCTGTTTGACTATTGAATTAATGCACTCTACCTATGTTGTGAGTCAATTACTCGAAGCCGACTATCATGTTAAGCCTATGGTTTCAGTTCTCATTTTGCACTGTTTCATTGTGACGACGACATTGCATGTTTTAAGCGGTAGTAAAATTATCTGCTGTGAATGCTCCCCTTACCGCTCTTAGTGCTTATACAGCTGTGGTTGGATGAACCAAACGGCTCTGTGAGATAGCTCAGTACCTTAAACTTGGAATTATCCTCTCTTTTCTAACTACTGCACTACACCCTATATGATGGATTGAAGATGCATCTTTGTGTCACTTCTGTTTTAGCAGAATCTGTGTCATCTTGTGAAGATATGCAAGGTGCAAGTTGATTCCTGGCGATACTAGTTGATTGAGTGCAATATATGGCAGTATCTGGGCTCTTGTTAGTTCCGAACTTTGTGAAGCTCTGATTTTGCTGAAACAATGCCGGTGGCAAAGGCTTGGCTGTCCGGCTTGAGTGAGGAACTACAGCAAGATGAGTTCGTCATAGCGATTGTAATTAACACTGTGGGCAGTCTAGTTGTGCCTCTCTTTTTGTAGGGATACATGTATGGCTTTCGGATCCTTCAGATCCTTTGTGTATCCCCGTGAACATCATTAGGCAATGAAGCTCTCTAATGAGAGTATGGTTTATCTAATGAATGGTTGGATGCTTCATCTTTTTTGAGATTTTCCAGTGCCTTATTCTTTTGTTTTCTTGTAGCTCATCATCTGCTTAGGGCGTCTCTAACCAAACCCTTATCCTGTAACTCCTCAAATGATGTGTCAAACTTTAATGCCTGAAATATAAGGCGTTAAAATGTGGCTGGAACCTAACCGAACTTCTATATTTAACTCTATTTTTTTAAACTAATTCTTCCATCCTTTGTGACATACACATTTCAAACAATTGCATGGTATTTCACCAATTTTTTAAATAGTTCAAGTTTGTCTAATCGAACAATTCAAATTATAACATGCACATACTTCATCCAAAAGACACAAAATCAATCAAGTCTACCCAAAGAATCGGTGGAGCCGGTAGGCAACAGTCAGTGGGGCAACCTGGGAAGCAGTCGGTGGGGCAGTTGGTGGGAGTTCAAAAAAAAAATCTTCTAAGGGGGCAGCAGGCGCTGCCCCGAGGTTCTATCTCTCTCTCTATGGACGGGACATGGTCCACGTCCATGGTCTGGGGTGGGACTTCTTCGTGAGCATGTGTCTTTGGTCGCCGCTCCCTCTGGTGCAATAGTGTCGGCAGCCTAGGGGGGCGCAGAAGCAACCCGCATAGTTGGTTCAGCCAATGGGTTCGGCTGAGCAGAAGGCGGGGTCTTGCTGACGGTCTTTTTGGTCTTCGTGAAGATAGATCTCTGCTTGCCGGATCTAATAAAAAAGACGACTGTCAGGCCTTCGGCCAAATTCAACAAATCAAGTACAAGCAAATATCAAACACTTAACTAGAACTACCGTGATAATTAAAGTAATGAATATTAGTGCAATTTCGGACACATGGAGGCATGCGGACGGTGCGGATGCATCCGACTGTATCCCTGGAAAAGCGGACCAGTTAGGGTTCCCTAGGTGAGCAGCACATCCCTGAATCTACCGGGGATTCAGGGCATTGGACATATTTCTGTTGGAGTAATTTTCTTTTTATTTTCTGTTATTCTGTTGTGTTAACCCTTATTTTTCCGTGCTCTTTTTAGCTGGACCAGAAAAGTGATGGCACCTGGTTTTGTTTCGACCACGATACTGGAGACTCCGTGGGGTTTTGCCTACTTCAGTGTTTACGGACCTGCAACTTCTGGACCAGAGGTTTGTATACAACCATTTCCAAACCGTCCTTGCATGTCAGTCACTTCCATTCTGCTTCTTATAATACTTCACTTTGTTATTAAAGAGTATGTGGTCATTGTTTATCAAGAAGAGCTTTGCTACAAAAGTTAGTATTTCTGTTTCTATCTACCATGCTTTCATTAGCGTTTGCTTTGGTAGTGTTCTCTTATTTAATTTGCACTCAGGAACCAGGCTTGATCATAATCTATATATATTATCACTTGCATTAAAGAGTTAGGCAGCTTGCAACTAAAAGGTACATCCAAAATATCTTACACAGCAAAATAATCTGTTGGAGAAATGCAAGGTTACTGTGCTTCATTTGTAAGTTTTCTCTCTAATAACACTCTGTTACTTTCTTACCAGGTTATGAGTTTGCGTGAGTTCGTAAAGGTCGATAAGAAGTCTGTTGCGCTTGCGCTCAAGGATGATCCTGGTAAGAGGCTTACTGATATCATTTTAGTTTGTCTGTGCCTTTCTCTTTCCATGAATTAATGGTCACTGCTAACGTATCAGTAACATCTTTTTTTGCTAGAAAATTGAATGCTTTGACGACAAGTTACTCATGAAATGATGCGGGGGGTTAAGGAATGTGATGTATGATTATGTACGCCGTGAAAGATATCACTCCCCGGTATCTTCTCCCATTATCGAAAGGATTGATGGATGGCATGGATAAATATGGAATGAATATTCCTACAGAAGAAGTAAGAACTGAATTGAACCCTTCAATTTTTCTGCTTTTGCTCTTACTGTTGTGCCTTGTTAATATGCTTTTTGTGTACAGATGCTAGTGCTGACACTAATGGGTATATTGTGTCATTTAGCTAGTTATATATTAACCACTCTCCTTGCTTCAATCCAAACTTGTTCAATAGGGTTTTGGTTGCCCCCTCGAACGGATCTCTACTTCTGCCTCACTCACTACAACATTATCCAGGATTTTAATTTGTAATGGTTGTTTATCTTGCATTTTTCTGTTAGTTGTTTCTGCTTTGAATTATCGTTTGCAGCTTGAGCAAGTTGATGTTGAAAATAGAAAGTTGATGTAATGCTTGTCTATTGACCATGTTCATGTTGATCCGATGCAGGTTGATAGAAACATCATAATCCTTGTTGGTTTAGTGGATCGATGCGATACAAGGTTCAAGCATTCTGCCAAGACGATACGTGAGGTATGTGACAAGCTGGTTTCTGATATTGGTCCAGTTATCAAGGAAGACAGGCTCCATGCAGAAGCCGTGTCAAAGATTCTGACCCCTGCATTTGTCTAAGAATGGCATCCCAAACAGGTTACTAAAGCCCATTTCTAAATAAGCTATTGTTTCCAATAAAATATTTTTTAATACACCAATTAGTGGTGTCGATAAACTGAATGTTCTTTTGTGTTTTGATACAGTGGTTCCCGGATGATGTGGTGAAGAAGATAAAGAAGATTGATTTTAAAATGTATTCCTTAATATATGACTGCCTTGTTAAACTTAGGCTTTTACCTGGAGTGAAAGCTCAGTTTCTTAAGGAGGTCAAGTGTTTGGCTGATGAAATTTCGAGAGCTCCAAAGAGGAGCTACACTGAGGTATCTTAAGGGAGAAGCGAGAATTGCGATGATGGTTGACTGCCTGCTGGGAAGAAAGTGAGGTATTTCGGTGGTGTTGAAACACTTGTTTAGAAAATTTATGTATTATCTTGGACGCTGCTAGTTGTATTGCTAGCTAGTTTCTTGTAGCATCTTTAGCGGATGCCTCAAAAGTTATATTCAAGAACTTTTTGTTGCTTTATAATCTAAAGCGGTGGAATCCTTTTTCGTCAGAAGAAACATTGTTTTGAGGCCTCAAAAGTCACATATTTGAGGAGAAACTTTTTGTTCCAAGGGATTAGACCCTATCTAGTAGATCCCCTGAATGGTTAGTGCATCAAAAACACGGTTTCTATTAGTAGATCCCCTAAATTTAGTTTAAAGAACTTTGCACTAGAAGCTATGTTTGACCTGACACAGTCTTGGTATGTTGTAACTGGAACCTATACATGTACTTTCTTAATGTTGTGTAAGTCTATTGCTGTCCAGACCGTCTTAGTGAAATCTTTGCAGCAGCCATACCTCTTGATTTCATCACGGTGGGACTCATATTTATCAAATGACCTGTTGCATTCATGATGCAAAGCCAAATACAACCAAGAAGCTAGCCAAACTATACCTAACATGTTATATGTATTATCCACAAAGTATGATCGTATTTTTTATATTTAAAACCTCTAAGTTTTTTTTTTTTTGAGGGAACACCATCATGGCTTACTTTATGATCTCAAATAACACTTAAATCGTTTAAGAGGGAGTTAAGGATAAAATCAAGGGGCTCATCGACCATTACAAGAAATCTTATTCTCAAAACTAAATCGAGCAATCTCATGAGTATACAAGTTGTTACGTCTAAACAATGCTTCGTTCTCAATCTCCACAATAAGATCCATTTTTTTTAGAATAACAAGCAGGTCTCTCCCTGGCTCCATTACTCAGAATGAAACCATCAACTTATACATCAGCTCACTGAGAGGAGCAGTTCGAACAGAAAATAAACAAACTACAATGCATAGCAGGTTCGCAAGACAGCCGGGGAAAGATGATAGCGTTGGGTGTGAACACACAGCCAGCAACGAGCGTAGCATACCACATGTTTTCACACAACAGAGCAGGAGATCTCTCAGTCAGCTTTCCTTGTCTTCAGTGGCAGTGCAGACACCGCTTGAGGAGATCAGCTGACGGTGAGCGTGGACATTGGACTGGTTACTCACTAGTAGAAAACAGGGCATTGGTTCGGCCCTCGTAATACCATTAATCCTGGTTCGCTCACGAACCGGGACCAAAGGAGGCAACTGTCCTGGTTCGTGAGCCCAGGGGGCCGGCCGGGCCACGTGGGCCATTGGTCCCGGTTCGTCTGGACCTTTTGGTCCCGGTTCCACGCACGAACCGAGACCAATGCGCCTCGCCCCTGGCCCATGACCATTAGTCCCGGTTTGTGCCACAAACGGGGACTAAAGGGTTGGTCCTTGTTGCGGTCAGAGTTCAGTCCCACCTCGCCAACCGAAGGGCGCTCACACTGGTTTATAAGCCCGTCCCTCTCTGCCTTGTTGAGCTCCTCTCAAAGTGAAAATAGATGCCCTTATACAGGGAATTTGACCTAAATTCGGAGTGAATTTCTTTGAAATTCATAGAAAGTTATTATAAATTTAGGTTGAATTCTTTCTATAGGCGCATCTATGCTCATTTTTTTATGTTGGGATTGGCGATCTTTACAGACTTTTTATGTGTTGAATATGCACCATTCAAAATCAGTCTCTGCTTTGAATGGTTCATTTTGAACACACAAAAAGTCTGGAGTTCAAATAAGTTCAAGAAAATGAAATCCCTTTGTAACAGATGAGTTTTCGTCCGAAACCCTGATACTTTGAAAGAGATTGTCCATTTTGTTCACGAAGTGCATCCAGCTTTTGCCGTAACCCTCTCAACTTTTTAGCACATGCTATGTGGGTGAAATGATGATACCATGCCAACTTTCAACCTTTTCAGAGCTCATTTGTAGGGCTTTTCAATTTCAGGGTCATTTAGCTCAAAACAATTTGTCACTGCATGAAAAATAACAAATGAAGTCAGAAAGGGTTGAAAATTGATGATGTGGCTTTGAATGGTGCATTTTGAACACACAAAAAGTCCGGAGTTCAAATAAGTTCAAGAAAATGAAATCCCTTTGTAACAGATGAGTTTTCCTCCGAAACCCTGATACTTCGAAAGAGATTGTCCATTTTGTTCACGAAGTGCATCCAGCTTTTGAGGGACCCTCTCAACTTTTTAGCACATGCTATGTGGGAGAAATGATGATACCATGCCAACTTTCAACCTTTTCAGAGTTCATTTGTAGGGTTTTTCAATTTCAGGGTCATTTAGCTCAAAACAATCAGCCACTACATGAAAAATAACAAATGAAGTCAGAAAGGGTTGAAAATTGATGATGTGGCTTTGAATGGTTCATTTCGAACACACAAAAAGTCTGGAGTTCAAATAAGTTCAAGAAAATGAAATCCCTTTGTAACAGATGAGTTTTCGTGAGAAACCCTGATACTTCGAAAGAGATTGTCCATTTTGTTCACGAAGTGCATCCAGCTTTTGCCGTAACCCTCTCAACTTTTTAGCACATGCTATGTGGGTGAAATGATGATACCATGCCAACTTTCAACCTTTTCAGAGCTCATTTGTAGGGCTTTTCAATTCAGGGTCATTTAGCTCAAAACAATCCGTCACTGCATGAAAAATAACAAATGAAGTCAGAAAGGGTTGAAAATTGATGATGTGGCTTTGAATGGTGCATTTTGAACACACAAAAAGTTTGGAGTTCAAATAAGTTCAAGAAAATGAAATCCCTTTGTAATAGATGAGTTTTCCTCCGAAACCCTGATACTTCGAAAGAGATTGTCCATTTTGTTCACGAAGTGCATCCAGCTTTTGCCGGGACCCTCTCAAATTTTTAGCACATGCTATGTGGGTGAAATGATGATACCATGCCAACTTTCAACCTTTTCAGAGTTCATTTGTAGGGTTTTTCAATTTCAGGTTCATTTGAAATGCTTTTCAATTTTAGGGTCTTATAGCTCAAAATAATTAGTAAATGCATGAAAAATAACAAATAAAGTCAGACATGATTGAAAAATGATGATGTGGCTTTGAATGGTGCATTTTGAACACACAAAAAGTCAGGAGTTCAAATAAGTTTTTAAAAATGAAATCCTTTTGTAACAGACGAGTTTCCGTATGAAATCCTGATACTTTGAAAGAGATTGTCCGTTTTGTACACGAAGTGCATCCAGTTTTTGCCATAACCCTGTCAACTTTCTTGCACATGCTATGTGGATGAAATGATGATACCATGCCAGCTTTCAACCTTTTCAGAGTTCATTTGAAATGCTTTTCAATTTTATGGTCTTATAGCTCAAAATAATTAGTAAATGCATGAAAAATAAAAAATGAAGTCAAAAAGGATTGAAAATTGATGATGTGGCTTTGAATGGTGCATTTTGAACACACAAAAAGTCAGGAGTTCAAATAAGTTTTAAAAAATGAAATCCCTTTGTAACAGACGAGTTTCCGTATGAAATCCTGATACTTTGAAAGAGATTGTCCGTTTTGTACACGAAGTGCATCCAGTTTTTGCCGTAACCCTCTCAACTTTCTTGCACATGCTATGTGGATGAAATGATGATACCATGCCAACTTTCAACCTTTTCAGAGTTTATTTGAAATGCTTTTCAATTTTAGGGTCTTATAGCTCAAAATAATCAGTAAATGCATGAAAAATGGTGCATTAAAAATAACAAATAAAATAAATAAGTAATTAAAAACAAAATAATATAAACTTTATTAAAATATATTAGCAGAAACAAAATAAAATAAACTTTAATAAAATCTCTGAAACTAAAATTAACAAAAGATTTTCTGTTAAAACATTATAAGAAACCTCTAGTATTATTGAAACTAAAATTATATAAAATTGATGCAACTAAAATTATCGAAGTATTTTCTGTTCAAAACCATTAAAAGCAAAAAGAATTTTCATAAAGAACTTGTTTTGTTAGAAACTTTAATAGCAAAAAGAATTATCATAAAGTAAAATAAATAAGTAATTAGAAATAAAATAAAATAAAATAAATAAGTTTTTTGTTGTAAGTAGAAACAAAACAAAATAAATAAAGCAAAAACGAAAACAAAAAACGGGCAAAAAATAAAAAATATGCCACCTACTGGGCCACCACGGCCTGAATACGACTAGAAACCAATCGATGGGCCAGGATTCAGGCCCGCAGAAGGCCCAGTAAGCCCATCAGGCATAGCAGTGACAAGTAGGCCCGTAAGCCTGCAATGGAGAGGAGCTCGAGAGGGGTGCGGCAGTGGGGCTTATAAACCACTGCGCGCCCCTCTCAACTTGCGAGGTGGGACTAAACTTTCGACGCGGGCGCAACAGCACAAGGCCTTTGGTCCCGGTTGGTGGCACCAACCGAGACTAAAGGTGTGCATTGGTACCGGTTCGTGGCACTAACCGGTACCAATGCCCCCCCCTTTAGTCCCGGTTGGTGCCATTAACCGGGACCAAAGGCCGCCGCTTCCCGCCCTTTGGGCTGCTGAAAAGAGGCCTTTGGTCCTGGTTGGTGGCACCAACCGGGACTAAAGGTCGCATTCGTCCCGGTTGCTGTCACGAACCGGGACCAATGCTTCGTCTATATAACTAGCACTCGTGAAATTTTTCATTCAGTTCGTCTTGCCCGCCCCGACGCCGCCGCCAGGCTGCCCCTCTGCGCCTCGTCGTCGCCGTCGTCTCCCTGCCTCCGACGCCGTCCCGCGCCGCCCAGACGCCGTCGCCGCCCTGCGCCCCCTGCCTCCTCGTCGCCCGTCGCCGCGCCCCTCACCTCCGCCCCCTGCCTCCTCATCTAACTTCTCACAGTGACCTAGGTCTCTCTGTTGCATGTTAAGGTGGCGCGACTATGTCTCACCTTCAGCGAGAGGGTAGGAACTGGAATTTCCTAATGGACGCTCTTTGCGTCAAGTTGTCGCTGCTTTGCACAGAGGCGAGCGACCTGGCGACGGGGATGGGCAGGCCCAATTTCCTAGCGTACGCACGCGCTACAACAGTATCCGGTATTGGGAACCTTCTAGAAAGTTCTTGACCGGTCTGGGGAACCTTCTTGAAGGTTCCTAAAATGGCTTTCACTACTTTTTATTTCTCGGCTTTTACGTTTATTTTTTCCTTTTCCTTTTTATTTTTTCCTTTTTTATTTACTTATTTGTTTAGTTATTTCATTTACACTATTTCTTTTCTAATCCATTTTTCATCTGCATTTCTTTGTTTCTATTTTTCTTCCAGACTTCAAAATTTGTTTGAAAATTAAAAAAAACTCTGATTAATTTTTTCCTCCCAAATTCAAAAACAAATTTGATTTTAAAAAAAGTGTTATCCTTTAAAAAAATGTTCTTGTTTTAATTGTTCCCAAATTCAAAAATGTTCCAAATTTAAAATAACACTATTTCCTTATTTTGTTCATAGTATCAAAATTTATTCACATGTGCAAAAAAATATCCTTTTTTCGTAAATGTCATGTTTTCAAAATTTGATCCGCATTTTCAAAATTTGTTCCCCAATTCAAAAAAGTTTGCATTTTCAAAATTTGTTCACAGATTGAAGAATTGTTCACATCTTTAAAACTTGTTCATGATTCTAAAAAAATGTTCCCATTTCCAAAAAAAAAGTCAACAATTCAAAAATGTTCCTGTTCTCAAAATTTGTTCACAAATTCAAAAAATGTTCACTTTCTGAATAGTGATAAAAATTCAAAAATTGTTCGCACTTTGTCAAAACTTGTTCGTTATTGTCAAAAATTGTTCGGAATTTAGAAAATGTTCCTGTATTTTCAAGATTTGTTCGCAAGTTCAAAAAATGTTCATGTTTTTAAAACAAATCACTCTTCAGAAAATTGTTCGCATTTCCTAAAAACTCTTTCATTTTTATTAAAAAATGATCGTCATTTTAAAAAAATGTTCCTGTTTTAAATATTTGTCCGCAACTTCAAATTGTTCCTGTTTTTCAAATTTGGTTACAAATTCGAAAAATTGCTAAAAAAGTTGAACACTTGGGTGTGTTCTGTAAAAAAACGTGCACTTTTCATATAATATATTCAGAATTTAAAAGAAAATATTGGAAAAAGGAAAAATAATCTGATATGCCGGTGTGACTAGGTTTGAAGTACTCGCATTGCCGTTTCACCATCAAATTGAGTCAGCCGTATTGGCCAGCTACGCCTGTCTACAGGCTCGCGGTCGCGAGGTTGACTCCTAGCTGAAGCGCTGCGTCATTCATTCATTTTTTACACCAGTCGCTGCCTTTCTGGGCCAGCTCAGTCGAGGGACTACCCTCTATGTGAATCCTCGACATTCTGCCGTAGAATGCGGCAGATAGGAACCCCACACTGAAGGGGAGACCGACATGACCCGGCCTACGAGCGCGGGAGCGCACAATCTCCTATTTTTGTTTTTGTTTTTTTCTATGTTGGTTTCTGCTTTTTTTATACTTTAAAATATTCCAAATTTATATATTACCAACAAACACTGTATAAAAACATTTCAAAAAATCTTGACCAAGCATTTGAACAAATGTTGAATCTGTATAGAGAAAATGTTTATCACGTATACGTAAAATGAATAAAAGAAGTGTGTATAATTTTTTTTATCATCTATTTAAGAATGTTAATCAAGAATTTGCATCTTTTTTGAACAAGAATTTGAAAAATGTTGAAAAGGATTTGAAAATTCTTACATGTGTATAGAAAAAATCTTGACCATCTATTAAAAATGATGAATTTTTATCATATATAGGAAAAATTTAATGAATTACTTGAATAAATAATGATCATGTATTTGAAAAATCTTAATCAAGCATTTAGAAAATGTTAAAAATATATATAGAAAATGTTACATATGTATAGAAATGTTAAATATATATTAGAAAATGATGAACATGTACTTGAAAAAAGTTCTTTTATTGATCATATATTTAAAAATGTTGAAAAGGTATTTGAAATTTTTTTATCAAGCATATAAAAAATGTGAAATTGTATAGAGAAAATGTTGACCTTGCATTAAAAAATGATGAACTTTTTATAACGTAAATGAAAAATGTTAATCAAGCATTTGAAAAACATGTTGTACAAGTAACTGAAAAATGTTATATATGTACAGAAACAATTTTGACCATGTGTTAAAACAATGTTAATATTGCATTCAGAAAATATTAGTAAAGCATTTTAAAAAAGTGTTGAATGTGAATAGACAAATTGTTAAACTTGTATTTGAAAAATGTTGATTAATCATTTGAAAATTGTTTAAAATGTGCATAGAAGTTTTTTTTATCACGTATTAAAAAATGTTAAACTCGTATTGAACAAATGTTAAAGTCCATTCGAAAAGTATTGTTGACATATACAAATAATGTAGAATAAAAACAAAAGAAACAAACAAAACCAAAAAAATGGAAAAGGAAAAAAATTAAAAAAAATAAAACCGTAGAAATCAATGTAGAAAGAATAGAAAAATGAAAATAAAACAATATCCGGATCATAAAAAAGAAAAGAAACAAGGAAAACGAGAAAAGCATTAAAAATAGAAGAAACAAACGAGAAAAGAATGACTAAAACAAAAAATGTAGAATAAAAAACAAAAAGATAAAAAAATGGAAAAAAAAAGAAAAAGAACAATAAAACCCAATAAGACAGAAGATAATGGAGAAAGAAAAAAAAGAAAAGCATCAAACACCCAGAAAATTAGTAAAAGCCCAACTCTTTATGCCTCAAGTAGCGCGCGCCCAGCTAGTTTAACACAAACTCGACGTGAGCTTAGAGGCTAGATGCGCTGCACAACAAGCTGTATACCAGGGATCTATCCCTAGGTTTGCCCATTTCCGTCTGTCTTTTTTATTTTTTATTTTTTTGCGAGGAACCGTCTGTCTTTGTTAAGACAGCGGGGCTAACGGGCCGGCCACAAGGGCAAGCGCAACTGGGACGGCCCATTAAAGGCTGCCCGGGGAGGCCACTGTAAACCAGCTTCAGCACTGTAGCGCTTAAATCCGCAAAAATATGCACTTGCTTGGATTCGATCACAAGATCTCATGTTCCTGTGCGAGCGTTGCTAGCCAGGGGAGCTAATGACTGACCTTGACTATGCATCAGCACGAGTGCAGCGGCAAATCTGAAACTTTTTAACATTCGAATGTGATTTTTTTTAAATGAATATTTTTACAAACACAAGTACTTTTCAAATCCGTGGACAAAAATTTAGAAAATTCAGCATTTCCGGAAAAAGGGAATTTTATTGAATCTGTGGACAACATTTAAAATTTTGAAGAAAATATAAAAACATGAACACTTTTTTAAAGCACTACATTTTTAAAAAAAGAGCAACGTTTTTAAAAATTCATAAATGAAACTAGAAATGCAAACAATTTTTTGAATTTGTGAATAAATTTCGAATACATGATTTTTTTTGTATTTGTGAACGAATTTCCAGAAGAACAATTTTTTACATTCCCGAATATTGTTTGAATTTGTGAAAAAAAAATAAAAAAATTTGAAGATTTTTTTCTAGTATTGAAAAAAAATCTCCCGAAAAAATTTGAACATGTCAGCACTTTCTTGGAAACACGAACTTTTTTTGAATATTGTGAACAAATTCAGAAACATGAATATTTTAGTTCATGTTTATAAAAATTCAAAAACATTCATAAAATATTAAAGTTTTATGAAACGAAAACACTTGTTGAATTTTGTGAATTTTTTTTGAAAAACTCAAACATTTTCGGAAAAATATGAACATTTTATGAATATATGAATAATGTTTTCAAATGGGGACACTTTTTTAAACAATTAAAAAATGGAAAACTTGAACCATTTTATGAAAACCACATACTTTTTTATGAGAGGGAACTTTTTTTTAACCTCCTCGTATAAAATCGAAAACCCAAACATTTATTAAGATTTGTGAACAGTTTTTAAAAATGAGAATATTTTTTGGAAACACAATTGTTTTTTTTCAAACGTGAACATTATTTGAAACTCCCAAGCAAAGTTGAAACCGTGGATTTTTTTAAAATTTGAAAAATATGAACTTTTGAAAAAAAATTGGAAAAGGAAAAACTAAAATAAAAAAAGTAAAGTGAAAGAAACGAAAAAGAGAGAAAAGGAGAGAAAAACTAAAACAGAAAATGGAAAATCGAAAAAGAAACAGAAACAGAAAAAAAAAAGTGCTGCAACCGGGGACAACCTGAGCTACCATGGGTTGGTCGCCAGAGTGTTGTGATGGTGGAGACAACGTGGTCGGCGGGTGCTGCAACTGCGACACCCAGGTGCTGGAATAGCGACGCCCGGTTGCTGGAATCGCGTTTGACGGTCGCTACGACGGTCATGCGGAGTCGGCAACGGGAGCTGGAACCAGCAAATGTTTTTGCTTCTACCGACAAAGGAAGAGCCGGGACCAGCCGCTGGTTTTGCTGCAACCGACCGAAGCCGGGAGCTGGAACCGGCAATTTATTTTGCTGCAACTGGCCGACGGCGGAGCTGGTATAAGTTTTTTGCTTCCATGGTGACTGATGGAAGTGGCGACCAGGGAGACGACGGCGACACAAGCGGCATGCACAGCGGCGAGTGTAGTCGGTGAGGGTGGTCGGCGGCACACCTGGTGCTGCAACCACGAGGAGGCGAGCTGCAACCGCTACCGGCCGGTGCTACGGTGGCGTGATGTCGGAGCGGCGACCCGTCATGGCCAGGAGTTGCAGAAAACAAAGCGGCCGATGATGAAGGATGCGAACGGCGGCGACGAGGTTGCAAGCACAACGCCAACGACGAGACCTCGCACGTTCATGATTGTGTGTGGGAAGGTCCGTGGCGCTCGCTGTCGCTCTTGTCTCCTGTGTGCGGTTGCGTGATTTGGGGAAGACAACGACATGGAATAGGAAAAAAGGATAGAATCTGACGGTTGGAAGGGTAACGCATCGTGCGCTGATCGAACGGGTGCGCGGCGACCGCCAAAATTTCGGCCGGTCGACCGGCGCCTATCATTGCCCATATAGGGTTCATGTTTTCAAGAGAGTCCGGTGACAAAGAGAACTGAGAGGAGCTCATAAGAGGGGAGGGCGGTGGGTATCCAAAGTTCAACCTGCTTCAAATATGAAACATGGATTCTGGCAATGCAACCAAGTTGGACCTCATATCATCCGAATAATGTGGTCATCGAGACGTCCCAACAAAACAAACGCCTTGACAAGAACGACTTACTCTTGCCCTGCACAACTTCTTTTTTCTTTTTTTACATCTTGTATACAATGAAACAAACAGCCATGAGCATCTCTATGTACAGGTTCTGAGCTGTAATTAACAATTGCTGTATCATCCATGCATCAATCCACTCACCATAGTAAACTGTAAACAAATAACTAACTGCTACAAACAAATTAACCAATCTCTTAAGAAAAACGCCTTTCTTAAATTCCCTCCTGACTCAAATCTGTTGTATCATCTGCATTCACGGTAAAACGCCATTTTGATGGTAATAATTGGGTTGTGTCCATCTCCGGATGGATGCAGAGACCAAGCAGAGCGTCTCCATTAACTACTAAGAATTTGATAGCACTGTGAACGATCGATGGCATGCGCATCAGTTGGCCGGGCAGCCCATCTCGTCACGGACCCTGAGGAAGACGATGGCGGCGCCGTAGTGCGCGAGCGCGCCGGCGATGACAAGCAGGTGGAATATCTGATGGCTCTGGCCGCACAGGTCGAACATCCCGGGCCTCCACCGCTCGGGCACGCGGGTGAGGTAGAACGCGGTGCCGACGAGGTACGAGGCGGCCATGGCGCCCTCGTACGCCAGCGTGACGTTCCGGCGCGGCTCGTGCCAGTTCACCGCGGCGGCGTGCACGGCCGGCACCACGCCCGACAGGCCCATCCCGACGAAGAGCAGCGCGCGGTGGGCGCGGTACTTGGCGTCGCTGAGGCGGGGCGACATGAGCGCGTAGACGGTGGCGGCGCCGGCGAGCGAGATGGCGGAGAGGTAGGCGAGCTGCCAGCGCGGCTCGCACTGGAAGATGTAGTAGATGGGCGGGAAGAAGGAGACGACGATCATGACGGCGATGCCGGTGTAGTCGAGGCGGATGAGGAAGAGGTTGAGGCGGTGCGAGTGGCAGGACAGCAGGTGGCACGCGCAGCTGCTCATCAGGCAGAACATGGCCCCCGCCAGGAACACGAAGAAGGGCCACCGCGTCGTCGGCCCCGCCCCCGCCGCCGCCGCCATCGCCAGCCCCGGGCTCGCCTGCATGAACGACGCCGCGCCCTGAAAATGAAATGAAACCACCGTCAAACATGTCAGTCAAATTTTAGTTACCACCATCACCATGCATGATTGGAAGATGAAACGGAGGCATCAAATGATTGCCGGAGGAAACAAAGGTGACGCTGCAGTTTCAACCACCGTTGTGATCATAGCCATGCATGTGACGATAATGGAGGTTTTTACCATGCATGCGTGTGCGACTGCCCGGCCAGTTGAGTGTACCGGCCGGCAGTCCAAGCAGAGGCAGAACCAGCCGTGAGACTGTGAGCGAGTGGCATGTGAAAAACGGATGGTGCATCAGTTTACAACAGAAAGGGGAAGTGTCACACGGGATAAACTCCCGGATCACGCAGGCGCCGCCGGGGACACATAGGACGATTAACCTGATCACCTCAAGCAACAGAAAGCACATCTGATTGCTTCCGTGGCTGCTTAACTATCCGATTACGTGTGTGCATTGATCGATACAGAGGCTTGAGAACGACGATGAAATGAAGTTTGTCGTGGTTGAAACTTGAAAGGAACATGTGCATATTTTTGTCATGGCACCGTAAAAAGTTGCGGGTTAGGTAGGTAGCATGGTTGGTCAAGTAAAGGCAACCTGAACCTCATGCCCCACACTGCATCGAAATTAAGTCCAAATCATCTACCCGTAGATAGCAGACAGCCAAGGCAACAGTAGCCAGTACTCCTAGTAGTAGTGCTAGCTACTGAGAAGGTGATCAATTGAATTGAATCTCCAAGACATGTGGATGTGCCTGCCTGCCAGACAGCAGGAATTCACATCTGACAGATCATTTCATCCTCATCACAAATTAGTTGAGGACACTTATGGGTGTAGGACATGCATAGTGCCAACTTTTCAGTGCAAAATCTCATAAAAGATAACCTACATGCCAGTTTTTACTACTGCACGGGTTCTGTTATAACTAGTATTTCGTTGCTATTAGTTATTATCACAGGAAAGTGAAAAGGTATTTCAGGAAAGGAAAAATGGCATGAAGGTGCTATAGTAGTACTACTCACGGAGAGGACATCGCCTATGTTGCTGGAGACGTTCTCTGCAACCTTGGAGATGGGCCTGCGCGCCGTGATAAGAATTACACAAATTAGATACTCAATTTCAGTGGAGAAGATAGTATAGTATGAACTCTGAAGATGAATAATTACCAGGAGAGGTGGCCGATGAGGTGGGCGACCTGGGGGAAGTACTGGGCGAGGTGCCAGAGGGTGAGGCCCAAGAACAAGAAGAAGCCCAGGAGGTGCGTCCAGATGTTGATGGTCTCGTTGTGCCAGGAGAAGACGCTGAGGAAGGCGTGCAGCAGCGGCCACTCGGAGCGGTAGTGGTTGAGGATGAACTCGTTCTCCTTCATGTACTCCGGCAGCTCCTCGTAGCTCACCAGCCGGTACTCCTGCTGCTGCTGCCTCCTCTTCCTCGCCCCTCCCCCCTCCCTCCTCTGCTGCTTGCCCCTCCTCTTCGCCGACTTCGCCATGGCCGCCGGCGCCTCCTCCTCCTGCAGGTGCCCGGCGCCCATGCTGCTCTCCTGGTCCATGGCCGCTGGCCCCTTTCTTCTCTCTCTCTCACTAGAGCTCTCACGGGGAGAAGAGGGGATGGAGGGAGCAGAGAGGCTGCGTGTGTGTGATAAAGGGGCGAGGCTGTTGCCGGGGTTAAAAAGGACGCTCACTCGCTCACACGCCGCAGGCAGCTCCGCTTGTCCTGAGCAGGCAAGCCAAGAAATCTACTACAGGATACGGCCGGGGTGGAGTCCAGGATACGGCGTATGCGACTTCAGTTGTTTTCATGCTCTTTTTATACAATATTGGTTGATTGAAATGGGGACGCATATGTTGCTCCACGGATGTGGTGCGCACATTTCTCGGGTTGGTATACCTTCATTGCAACAAAATTTCCAGAAAGACTCTGCCTTGATGCGCAATGAAGTTGATGAGGACAAATGCAGGTGGAGCAGGAGGTGGGACGGGCAACCACATCGCTACCGTTGGGTGGGAAAAAGGGAGGACGAGAACGAATGGAAAATGCCGGCATTCAATACTACTTCCTCCGTCTCATAATATAAGAGTGTTTGTGTAAAAATGCTCTTATATTATGAAACGGAGGGACTAGCTGCATAGTGTTTATTAAGAGAAAAGGAAACCTCTTTATCGGAAAACAAAGAAAAAAGAAATCTAGACGTAATGGTGGCCATGGGAAACCAACTACCTGCACGTGGCCCCGGAGGGCGGAGGCAGACTCGGGAATGAAGTGGATGGTGTGCACACTAAAAATAAATTTACACATCCAACTGCCATGCAATATTTGGCAAAAGAATGACATAAACATCCCAATCTTTTTTGAGGGGACATAAATAGGCCAATCAAGCCTTGCTGCGAGCGACGACGGTGGAGGGGAGGGGGGGGGGGTTAACTTTGCGACGGCGTACACTGGTTGAGCCGTTGAGCGGCACCGACGTGGGGAGCAATGGCGAAGCGAGCACGCGGGGGAGGGTAGTGACGATTGTGATGGGGAGTCTGATTGAGTGATGGTCGAGCGATTTAGGTGATGCTCTCAGGCATGGGCACGAATAGATGATGGGCTGGGCTACTGGGTTGCTATTACCGTCGGTTTGTGGGCCAAAATATTATATGATACTCATTCTTAAAATGACGGCCTACTCTCTAGCTTCGCCAGTGTGTGATCATGCACACCTCATTATTTTCTTGTATTATTTTTTTATACGTGAGCCATCCGTGAAAATTAAGGTCAAACTTTTGAAATTGTGATTGTCAATGTTGTGTTTTTTTTAACATCGCCACCGGGTCCATCGAATGCCCAGTGGCGTGGGAGGGAGTGGAACCCTTGGACCTTGTCCCGTGTGTGGTTATTAGTTTAGGGTTAGGTTCGTCTATCCTTTGATGGTGTTTGGACGAATGCATCGGTGCTTGGAAATTACCCTCGATCCCACCTCCATCCCGGGGAGGCTCAGCGCTGAGAGGTTGAGGAGCGGGTTATCTTCTTGTGCTCCTTTGGCCGATGGTTTGAGTGTGAGTTGGTGTTGCCGGTTAGGTGGCAACATCTAGGGTTTTTGTTCTTCGACTTGCGCCCTGCTTCAATGATGACTGCTATAAAGACACCGGCAAGTGATGGTGAGGATGTAAGGGAGCCAAGCGAGTGTTGGTCACTTGGGTCGGCACGTGGTTGGCAATCGGATCCTTCTTCGTTTGGTGATTGTTTCTCCTACGAGGCACTGGTTTATAGCCTCGATGACTTCCAGTCCGCGGGCAACGAAGTCAGGTGACTCCGGAGGTGCAGCGACGGTTAGCCATTGATCGTCTCATTCTCGATGTTGGAGGCAACCGAGTCCCCACAAAAACATCATCTCCCACGTAACGAACATCGCCAAAAATATCCAAAATAACCCATGAAGATGTGAGCACTAGTTCCACGCCCGCAACTTGAACTATGGTGGACCAGCTCTACTGCATCAAACCCCAACTATCTATGGTACGGTCAGTCCACCGTCACCGCTAATTAAACCCCGTTGGGGTGTGCCTGGACGTTGAGCCTCATGTGCGCCCCGTTCATCTGCACGGAAACGGCCTTAATGGCCACCGTCGGCCGCGTGATGGGAGAAACAAAGGCAGGATTTGAACCGGTCTCTGTCGTATGGGAAAATTCGGTTAGCTATAGCCTCGTGCCGTGTCAACTTATTAATGTGTACATACTATGCTGTACGCATTTGGCATTCCTCTGTACACGGGACCCCTCCTACTTTAGGCAGCTACTACTCCCTCCGTCCGGAAATACTTGTCATCAAATGAATAAAAAAAGCGTTGGAATAGCAATAAACGAGTCGTATTTCGCGAGGAAATGAATGAATAGACGGAGAGATAGCAACGGGTCGGGGCAGTATGGTATGGTATGGTAGGGTGGCTGGGCGGGTTGGTCCGGTCCGGGTCCTGGCGTTTGAGGCTTTGACCCGTTTATTAAGCCGAGTAGTTGGCGATTTCTGGCCACCCATCGTCCCAACCCACCTGCCAGAATTAATTCGCCAGCGCTCGCTCGCTCAGGATAAGCTGCTGCCTCTGCCTGCAGGGTTTTTCTCTCTGTGTGGCATGCAGTGCAGGCAACCATACATTGAACTGGATTTTTTTTTTTTGAGTGGTATACATTGAACTGGATTGAAGAAAACTTGCGGGGCTCGGGTCGGGTTGGGCCTCCACCTGATGAGCAGTAGCTGGGGGCTCGGGCGGCTCCCAACCAACTCCAGCTAACTGAAAACTCCCCCCGCCAGTCCCCTCCCCTCATCGACTTAAAATTTCGTTCGATTGAATGAACGGAAGGAAGACGACTCGCTCCACCGGCGACCGTCTCGCGTCGTTGTGACCGAACGGAATTGATGATGATCGGCGCGGCGCGTCCGACTGATAAATAAAATCCGTGACGGGAGAGAAAGAAAGAATTGATGAAGGTTTCGTTCGGGAGCCGACCCAGGTGATCGGCCCGGTCAAAGCTGGCTCGCTGGCCTGTTCCCTTCTGTTTATGTTTAGGCCGTACGTGCGTGCGTGCGTGCGTGCACGTGTGTGTACGCATGCACTTGTGTTCAAATGAGTGAGACGCACCGCCTCTTTAGGAGAAGCATCCCAAAACGGGACAGACAAATGGCGGCAGTCTGCACACTGACGCGGGAGCTGGTTATACAATCGTAGCCGTACACATTATAAAACCAAATTCAGTAAACATAACAAAGTTCATGCAAACCGGATGATTTCCATATAAACCAAACAAAAATATTTACATTTCGGACATATTTCAACTAAACTATAACGGACTAGGCTATACTATTCTAACCTAGTCCATCTCCAGTCACGGCAGATCCTATTTCCCACGACATGTCTTCGCTATGTCCGGCAGCAAACTTACCAGACCGCCGTGAGCCACGGAGCTAAATGCTTCGGTGGAAGGGAAAGAATAGCCTCCGCCTCCGCGAAGCCCCCCCCCCCCCTCCCCTCCCCGTTTTGCAGGGGAAATGATGTTCGTACCGGCCCACGGATGAATACAAGGCCGCGTTGGATGAAAAAACACGTCCGGACCGTGCGGTCCAGACGAATGCGTATGGTATGACTATCTGCATTGGAGATGCCCTTATGGTACGCAGGGCACTTCTTTTCGGTACCCGAGGACAACTCCAAACCAGATCATCAAATCAACCGACAATCTAAATATTTTTTGTCATTCAATATTGGTCACTAAAATTCTTTAGACTTGTCTTGATTTCCGATATCCAGCGAACTGGCACCAACGGGGAGGTTTAGGGGAGTCCAGGCGCTTGTCACATCGACCTCTGACACGTCCAGCCCACCCAAAACTAAACGGGAGTCCGCTCATTTGTACATTCCCATCACTATTCAGCGCGAAAGACCGCCCCACCGCGCGAAAGACACGAAGACGACCATCATCCAGTCGGAGCCGAATGACACGAGGGTGGTGGCCGCCGGCAAGGTCACGTGCGCGGAACGCAACACCTGCCGCCACAATGCAAAGAAGAAGAAGGCTGATGCAGAGACGGCTGGTCTGTTGGAAATATGCCCTAGAGGCAATAATAAATTGGTTATTATTATATTTCCTTGTTCATGATAATCGTTTATTATCCATGCTAGAATTGTATTGATAGGAAACTCAGATACATGTGTGGATACATAGACAACACCATGTCCCTAGTAAGCCTCTAGTTGACTAGCTCGTTGATCAATGGATGGTTACGGTTTGCCGACCATGGACATTGGATGTCGTTGATAACGGGATCACATCATTAGGAGAATGATGTGATGGACGAGACCCAATCCTAAGCCTAGCACAAGATCGTGTAGTTCGTTTGCTCAGAGCTTTTCTAATGTCAAGTATCAGTTCCTTAGACCATGAGATTGTGCAACTCCCGGATACCGTAGGAATGCTTTGGGTGTACCAAACGTCACAACGTAACTGGGTGGCTATAAAGGTGCACTACAGGTATTTCCGAAAGTGTCTGTTGGGTTGGCACGAATCGAGACTGGGATTTGTCACTCCGTGTAAACGGAGAGGTATCTCTGGGCCCACTCGGTAGGACATCATCATAATGTGCACAATGTGACCAAGGAGTTGATCACGGGATGATGTGAGTTACGGAACGAGTAAAGAGACTTGCCGGTAACGAGATTGAACAAGGTATAGGGATACCGACGATCGAATCTCGGGCAAGTAACATACCGATGGACAAAGGGAATTGCATACGGGATTGATTGAATCCCCGACATCGTGGTTCATCCGATGAGATCATCGTGGAACATGTGGGAGCCAACATGGGTATCCAGATCCCGCTGTTGGTTATTGACCGGAGAACGTCTCGGTCATGTCTGCATGGTTCCCGAACCCGTAGGGTCTACACACTTAAGGTTCGATGATGCTAGGGTTATAGGGAAAGTATGTACGTGGTTACCGAATGTTGTTCGGAGTCCCGGATGAGATCCCGGACGTCACGAGGAGTTCCGGAATGGTCCGGAGGTAAAGATTTATATATGGAAAGTTGTTGTTCGGGTTCCGGGAAAAGTTCGGGTTTTTCGGTATTGTACCGGGAAGCTTCTAGAAGGTTCCGGAGGGGTCCGGAGGTCCGGAAAATGTTCCACCACGTCCAATACAGCAGCATGGGCTGTAAGGGGCGCCCTAGCCTTAATGGGCCAGGGGCACCAGCCCCCCCAAGGCCCATGCGCATGGGAGAGGGGAAACCCTAAGGGGGAGGGCCTCCACTTGACTTGGGAGGCACTCCTCCCCCCTTTGGCCGCCCCCAAGCCCCATCTAGGGCTGGCCGCACCCCTTGGGGGGGGAAACCCTAGATGGGGGGCGCAGCCCTCCCCCTCCCCTATATATAGTTGAGGTTTGGGGCTGCCCAAGACATGAGAAGGTCTCTCTTTCGGCGCAGCCCTACCCCTCTCCCTCATCCTCCTCTCCCGCGGTGCTTGGCGAAGCCCTGCGGGATTGCCACGCTCCTCCATCACCACCACGTCGTCGTGTTGCTGCTGGATGGAGTCTTCCCCAACCTCTCCCTCTCTCCTTGCTGGATCAAGGCGTGGGAGACGTCACCGGGCTGCACGTGTGTTGAACGCGGAGGCACCGTTCTTCGGTGCTCAGATCGGAATCAACCGCGATCTGAATCGCTACGAGTATGACTCCATCATCCGCGTTCTTGCAACGCTTCCGCATCGCGATCTACAAGGGTATGTAGATGCACTCCCCTTCCCCTCGTTGCTAGATTACTCCATAGATTGATCTTGGTGATGCGTAGAAAATTTTGAATTTCTGCTACGTTCCCCAACAGTGGTATCAGAGCTAGGTCTATGCGTAGTTTCTATGCACGAGTAGAACACAAAGTAGTTTTGGGCGTAGATGTTGCCAATTCTTCTTGCCGCTACTAGTCTTATCTTGTTTCGGCGGCATTGTGGGATGAAGCGGCCCGGACCGACCTTACACGTACGCTTACGTGAGACAGGTTCCACCGACTGACATGCACTAGTTGCATAAGGTGGCTAGCGGGTGTCGGTCTCTCCCACTTTAGTCGGAACGGATTCGATGAAAAGGGTCCTTATGAAGGGTAAATAGAAATTGGCATATCACGTTGTGGTTTTACGTAGGTAAGAAACCTTCTTGCTAGAAACCTATACAAGCCACGTAAAAACTTGCAACAACAATTAGAGGACGTCTAACTTGTTTTTGCAGCATGTGCTATGTGATGTGATATGGCCAGAAGATGTGATGAATGATATATGTGATGTATGAGATTGATCATATTCTTGTAATAGGAATCACGACTTGCATGTCGATGAGTATGACAACCGGCGGGAGCCATAGGAGTTGTCTTTATTTTTTGTATGACCTGCGTGTCATTGAATAACGCCATGTAAATTACTTTACTTTATTGCTAAGCGCGTTAGCCATAGAAGTAGAAGTAATCGTTGGCGTGACAACTTCATGAAGACACAATGATGGAGATCATGATGATGGAGATCATGGTGTCATGCCGGTGACAAAGATGATCATGGTGCCCCGAAGATGGAGATCAAAGGAGCAAAATGATATTGGCCATATCATGTCACTATTTGATTGCATGTGATGTTTATCATGTTTTGCATCTTATTTGCTTAGAACGACGGTAGTAAGTAAGATGATCCCTCACTAAAATTTCAAGAGACGTGTTCCCCCTAACTGTGCACCATGGCGAAGGTTCGTTGTTTCGAAGCACCACGTGATGATCGGGTATGATAGATTCTAACGTTCGAATACAACGGGTGTTGACGAGCCTAGCATGTACAGACATGGCCTCGGAACACATGCAAAACACTTAGGTTGACTTGACGAGCCTAGCATGTACAGACATGGCCTCGGAACACAAGAGACCGAAAGGTCGAACATGAGTCATATAGTAGATACGATCAACATGGAGATGTTCACCGATGATGACTAGTCCGTCTCACGTGATGATCGGACACGGCCTAGTTTGACTCGGATCATGTATCACTTAGATGACTAGAGGGATGTCTATCTGAGTGGGAGTTCATTCAATAATCAGATGAACTTCATTATCATGAACATAGTCAAAAGGTCTTTACAAATTATGTCATACGCTTTAGTTCTACTGTTTGAGATATGTTCCTAGAGAAAAATTTAGTTGAAAGTTGGTAGTAGCAATTATGCGGACTGGGTCCGTAAACTGAGGACTGTCCTCATTGCTGCACAGAAGGCTTATGTCCTTAATGCACCGCTCGGTGTGCTGAACCTCAGCGTCGTCTGTAGATGTTGCGGAACATCTGACATACACGTTTTGATAACTACGTGATAGTTCAGTGCGTAATGCTAACGGTTTAGAATTGTGGCACCAAAGACGGTTTTTGAAACGTCGCAGAACATATGAGATGTTCCGAAGACTGAAATTGGGATTTCAGACTAGTGCCCGCGTCAAGAGGTATGAGACCTCTGACAAGTTTCTTAAGCCTAAAGACTAAGGGAGAAAAGCTCAAGCGTTGAGCATGTACTCAGATTGTCTGAGTACTACAATCACTTGAATCGAGTGGGAGTTAATCTTCCAGATGAGATAGTGATGATTCTCCATAATCACTGCCACCAAGCTATTAGAGCTTCGTGATGAACTATAAATATCAGGGATAGTTATGATGATCCTTGAGCTATTCGCGATGTTTGACACCGCGAGAGTAGAAATCAAGAAGGAGCATCAATTGTTGATGGTTTGTAAAACCACTAGTTTCTAGAAGGGCAAGGGCAAAAGGGATACTTCATGAAACAGCAAATCATTTGCTGCTCTAGTGAAGAAACCCAAGGTTGAACCCAAACCCGAGACTAAGTGCTTCTGTAATGAGGGGAACGGTCACTGAAGCAGTACTACCCTAGATACTTGGTAGATGAGAAGGCAGGCAAGGTCGACAGAAGTATATTGGATATACGTTATATGAATGTGTACTTTACTAGTACTCCCAGCAGCACCAGGGTATCAGATACCGGTTCGGTTGCTAAGTGTTAGTAACTCGAAATAAAAGCTGCGGAATAAACGGAGACTAGCTAAGGTGAGATGACGATATGTGTTGGAAGTGTTTCCAAGGTTGATGTGATCAAGCATCGCATGCTCCCTCTACCATCGAGATTTGGTGTTTGCGTTAAGCATGATTGGATTATGTTTATCGCAATACGGTTATTCATTTAAGGAGAATAATGGTTACTCTGTTTATTTGAATAATACCTTCAATGGTCTTGCACCTAAAATGAATCTCGATCGCAGTGATACACATGTTCGTGCCAAAAGATATAAAATAGTAATGATAGTACCACATACTTGTGGCACTGCCATTTGAGTCATATTGGTATAGAACGCATGAAGAAGCTCCATGTAGATGGATCTTTGGACTCAGTCGTTTTTGAAAAGATTGAGACATGCGAACCATGTCTATTGGTATATATGCATGAAGAAACTCCATGCAGATGGATCGTTTGGACTCACTTGATTTTGAATCACTTGAGACATGCAAATCATACCACATGGGCAAGATGACTGAAAGGCCTCGTTTTCAGTAAGATGGAACAAGAGAGCAACTTATTGGAAGTAATACATTTTGATGTATGCAGTCCAATGAGTGCTGAGGCATGCAGTGGATATCGTTATGTTCTTACTTCACAGATGATTTGAGTAGATGCCGAGTGTATTTACTTGATGAAACACAAGTCTGAATTATTGAAAGGTTCAAGTAATTTCAGAGTGAAGTTGAAGATCGTCGTGACAAAAGGATAAAATGTCTGTGATATGATCATAGAGATGAGTATCTGAGTTACGAGTTTGGCACACAATTAAGACATTGTGGAAAGTGTTTCACAATTAATACCGCCTGGAACACCATAGTGTGATGGTGTGTCCGAACATCATAACTGCACCCTATTGGATATGGTGCATACCATGATGTCTCTTATCGAATTACCACTATCGTTTATGGGTTAGGCATTAGAGACAACCGCATTCACTTTAAAAGGGGCACCACGCAATTCCGTTGAGACGACACCGTTTAGAGAAACCTAAGTTGTCGTTTCTTAAAAGGTTTGGGGCTGCGATGCTTATGTGAAAAGGTTTCAGGCTGATAAGCTCGAACCCAAAGCGGATAAATGCATCTTCATAGAATACCCAAAACAGTTGGGCATACCTCCTATTTCAGATCTGGAAGCAAAGGTAATTGCTTCTAGAAACAGGTCCTTTCTCGAGGAAAATTTTCTCTCGAAAGAATTGAGTGGGAGGATGGTGGAGACTTGATAAGGTTATTGAACCGTCACTTCAACTAGTGTGTAGCAGGGCACAGGAAGTTGTTCCTGTGGCACCTACACCAATTGAAGTGGAAGCTTATGATGGTGATCATGAAACTTCGGATCAAGTCACTACCAAACCTCGTAGGACGACGAGGATGCGTAATACTTCAGAGTAGTACGTGATCCTGTCTTGGAAGTCATGTTGTTGGACAACAATGAACCTACGAGCTGTGGAGAAGCGATGGTGGGCCAATATTCCGACAAATGGTTAAAGCCATGAAATCCGAGATAAATGGATCTTTGAGAAGAAGACGGACGTGGACGGTAATGTTACCGTCTATGAAGCTCGACTTGTGGCAAAGAGTATTTCCACAAGTTCAAGGAGTTGACTACGATGAGATTTTCTCATCCGTAGCGATGCTTAAGTCCGTCGGAATCATGTTAGCATTAGCTGCATTTATGAAATCTGGCAGATGGATGTCAAAACAAGTTTCCTTACCAGTTTTCGTAAGGAAAGGTTGTATGTGATACAATCGGAAAGGTTTTGTCGACCCTAAGGATGCTAAAAGGTATGCTAGCTCCAGCGATCCTTCCATGGACTAGAGCAAGCATCTCGGAGTCAGAATATATGCTTTGATGGAGTGATCAAAGTTTTTGGGTTTATACAAAGTTTGTTAGAAACTTGTATTTACAATAAAGTGAGTGGGAGCGCTACAACATTTCTGATAAGTATATGTGAATGACATATTGTTGATCCGAAATGATGTAAAATTTCTGGAAAGCATAAAGGGTTGTTTGAAAGGAGTTTTTCAAAGGAAGACCTGGATAAAGCTGCTTACATATTGGGCATCAAGATCTATAGAGATAGATCAAGACGCCTGATGATACTTTCAAAGAACGCACACCTTGACATGATTTTGAAAGAGTTCAAAATAGATCAGCAAAGAAGGAGTTCTTGGCTGTGTTACAAGGTGTGAGTATTGAGTAAGACTCAAGACCTGACCACAGCAGAAGAGAGAGAAAGGACGAAGGTCGTCCCCTATGCTTTAGACGTAGGCTCTACAGTATGCTATGCTGTGTATCGCACATGAAGTGTGCCTTGCCATGAGTTGGTCAAGGGGTACAATAGTGATCCGGGAATGGATCACATGACAGCGGTCGAACTTATCCTTAGTATCTAGTGGACTAAGGAATTTTCTCGATTATGGAGGTGAAAAGGAGTTCGTCGTAAAGGGTTATGTCGATGCGAACTTTGACACTAATCCGGATGGCTCTGAGTAGTAAACCGGATTCGTATAGTAGAGCAGTTATTTGAAATGGCTCCAAGTAGCGCGTGGTAGCATCCACAAGATGACATAGATATTCGTAAAGCACACACGGATCTGAAAGGTTCAGACCCGTTGACTAATAACCTCTCTCACAAGCATAACATGATCAAACCAGAACTCATTGAGTGTTAATCACATAGTGATGTGAACTAGATTGTCGACTCTAGTAAACTCTTTGGATGTTGGTCACATGGTGATGTGACCTGTGAGTGTTAATCACATGGTGATGTGAACTAGATTATTGACTCTAGTGCAAGTGGGAGACTGTTGGAAATATGCCCTAGAGGCAATAATAAATTGGTTATTATTATATTTCCTTGTTCATGATAATCGTTTATTATCCATGCTAGAATTGTATTGATAGGAAACTCAGATACATGTGTGGATACATAGACAACACCATGTCCCTAGTAAGCCTCTAGTTGACTAGCTCGTTGATCAATGGATGGTTACGGTTTCCCGACCATGGACATTGGATGTCGTTGATAACGGGATCACATCATTAGGAGAATGATGTGATGGACGAGACCCAATCCTAAGCCTAGCACAAGATCGTGTAGTTCGTTTGCTCAGAGCTTTTCTAATGTCAAGTATCAGTTCCTTAGACCATGAGATTGTGCAACTCCCGGATACCGTAGGAATGCTTTGGGTGTACCAAACGTCACAACGTAACTGGGTGGCTATAAAGGTGCACTACAGGTATTTCCGAAAGTGTCTGTTGGGTTGGCACGAATCGAGACTGGGATTTGTCACTCCGTGTAAACGGAGAGGTATCTCTGGGCCCACTCGGTAGGACATCATCATAATGTGCACAATGTGACCAAGGAGTTGATCACGGGATGATGTGAGTTACGGAACGAGTAAAGAGACTTGCCGGTAACGAGATTGAACAAGGTATAGGGATACCGACGATCGAATCTCGGGCAAGTAACATACCGATGGACAAAGGGAATTGCATACGGGATTGATTGAATCCCCGACATCGTGGTTCATCCGATGAGATCATCGTGGAACATGTGGGAGCCAACATGGGTATCCAGATCCCGCTGTTGGTTATTGACCGGAGAACGTCTCGGTCATGTCTGCATGGTTCCCGAACCCGTAGGGTCTACACACTTAAGGTTCGATGACGCTAGGGTTATAGGGAAAGTATGTACGTGGTTACCGAATGTTGTTCGGAGTCCCGGATGAGATCCCGGACATCACGAGGAGTTCCGGAATGGTCCGGAGGTAAAGATTTATATATGGAAAGTTGTTCGGGTTCCGGGAAAAGTTCGGGTTTTTCGGTATTGTACCGGGAAGCTTCCAGAAGGTTCCGGAGGGGTCCGGAGGTCCGGAAAATGTTCCACCACGTCCAATACAGCAGCATGGGCTGTAAGGGGGCGCCCTAGCCTTAATGGGCCAGGGGCACCAGCCCCCCCAAGGCCCATGCGCATGGGAGAGGGGAAACCCTAAGGGGGAGGGCCTCCACTTGACTTGGGAGGCACTCCTCCCCCCTTTGGCCGTCCCCCAAGCCCCATCTAGGGCTGGCCGCACCCCTTGGGGGGGGAATCCCTAGATGGGGGGCGCAGCCCTCCCCCTCCCCTATATATAGTTGAGGTTTGGGGCTGCCCAAGACATGAGAAGGTCTCTCTTTGGGCGCAGCCCTACCCCTCTCCCTCATCCTCCTCTCCTGCGGTGCTTGGCGAAGCCCTGCGGGATTGCCACGCTCCTCCATCACCACCACGCCGTCGTGTTGCTGCTGGATGGAGTCTTCCCCAACCTCTCCCTCTCTCCTTGCTGGATCAAGGCGTGGGAGACGTCACCGGGCTGCACGTGTGTTGAACGCGGAGGCACCGTTCTTCGGTGCTCAGATCGGAATCAACCGCGATCTGAATCGCTACGAGTACGACTCCCTCATCCGCGTTCTTGCAACGCTTCCACATCGCGATCTACAAGGGTATGTAGATGCACTCCCCTTCCCCTCGTTGCTAGATTACTCCATAGATTGATCTTGGTGATGCGTAGAAAATTTTGAATTTCTGCTACGTTCCCCAACATGGTCAAGGTGGACCTTGTCTGACAAAGTGCGCCTCCACGTTGGTGTTGCCCCGACAATCATAGTAGCAGTCCACATCCTACTTCATCTCTGACCACCTAGTCTTGTTCACCGCCGACCTCAACACCGACTACATCTTCACGGAATCGTATTTGTTGGCGTTGGTGTGGTCGCGGATGCCGGTTGTGGAGCTATCGTCCGTCAGTGCCAGGTCACTGTTTGCCAGAATGCCTCATCCAAGCGGGACGGCGGTAGACGTCGAGGCGATGTTGAACATTATCCACGACGGGGGCGACTACGAAGACTGACAAGTGCAGAACTCTCATTCGAAGGAACAGCTGCAGCCGGACACCCAACATACGTGAAGTTGGACAAGCATTGGTCGTCCGGTGCCGAACCAAAGAGGAATAGCTGATAAATTTCTCCCCAAAGGAGGATGAATTGTTGTGTGAGGCGTTGTTGGCAACTAGTACTGGTCTATTTCATGGCATGGAGCAAAAAGGGCGGGACATTTTAGCAAAGTGTGCATGATCGGTTTCATAAGTAAAAGTGTTAAGATCCCTACTGCACGGAAGTTCCGTGATCGCAATCCAAAGTCGATCAACTATCTATGGTATAACATTCAAGAGGCCGTCAACAAGTATTGTGGCTTTTACAAACAAGTGCAAAACCGGTGCCAAGTGACACTTTACTCAACAAGCTCACAAGTTTTGTGAGTTGTTGCTTTATGTGTTGTCATTTCATTGATTTGCTCAACGTTAAAACTTGTTGACCATTCATTGTCTTTATGTACTAGCCTTCACGCACGTAATACCAAAAGACATAGAAGAAACACTTTATATATATATATATATATATATATATATATATATATATATATATATGTATATATATATATATGCATTGTTGGATGAAGTTGAACGTGCATCACATGTGACTCTCTTTGATTCCCAACTCTGTCAAGACCACCATGGCCAATGAAGATGAAGGTGTTGATTCAACTGTTTCAACACAAGAAGGGCTTGATTGAGCCAAGAAGGTGTGGAGAAGGAGAAGGTGCGACAGCCAAGGTAACGACAAGTTCGAGGACATCATAGAAGAAGTAGGAGGCAAACGTCGCCCGCAATGAGATGGAGGAGGGAAATAAGTCCAAGAGGCGTGGCATCTTCATGAAGATGGAAGAAAAGAAGCCCAAACTAGAAGAGAAGAAGCTTGAGATCAAGGCCGCTTCGAAGGACTCTAAAACGTTGCTCGTGAAGACGCCCGAGTTGGATCCCCGTGAGGTGAAGATTTTGCAACAATATCGTACGACCATGTTGAAGCACTTGGCGCAAACGCAAACGGGGTAAAAGAGGTTTTCCACAGAGACAAGCGGACTGGGAGTCGAAAATTGAGGTTTTTTACACGAACAACCACCAGATTGGGGGCTGAAGATTGAGGTCTATTGCACAGATCGAGAACTTTTGGGATCGTTTGGATGTAAAGATGTATTGAACATTTGATGCTTTTAGGTTGTGGTCGCAATATGTTTGTAACTATTACACATATGCTTAAATTGCTATTGATCTAGATATGCATGTCAAACGAAAGAGGCCGAACCAGGGTGAATATTTGGTGCATGTGGGTGGATGACCTCCACTCCTATCGCTGTCCGTGGACATTCGATGATGTCCGTTTTGATGGTGCGCAGACTGAAGCCCGAAAAAAGCCTAGAATTTGAAACAGTGTGTGATGGAAACAAGGTGTTTTCTTCTCGATCGAAACACAGTCTCTAATTCTCGATCCCTTTTCCCTCATGCTTAGATCGTTGCTTCAACGGAGCCTCTGATGGATTTGTTGACAGGGAGCGACGACAATGTATGTGGTTGCTTCCAAGCCATAATCATTTCTTCCTGGTCCACGAATGCAAAGCATACGTACGCCATCTCTCCGTTTTCCAGGGCAAGATAGGGCTCACCTCACTCGTGTCCATCATCTGCGTAATTAGGTGACACCGAAGCCACAACACGTGTGCAACGCACACAGGGCCTCATTACTCGGACGGACACAGCCGCGCCCTTTCACACACACCCACCCACATGAATTCTCGGAGAGGATGGCACGACGTTGACGAGCGGATATCCCTTTGCTTGGCGTGTGCAACGTTGAGTTCAGCTCAGGAGACGCGGGCAGGCGTGCCGCGATCCAAGGGATACAGATGCAGATGGCCAACCACAAACCGATCACCAATCACTCCAACTGCAAATTCCCCCCGGCGGTTACGAGTTGGCATCGACCATATAAACGTATACAACCTCTCTTTTCACCTACGTATCCCTCATACAGGGAAAGATGAACAAGCAACATCATGAACAAGTCCAAGGATTTCAAAAATAAATTTAAAAAACATGACCAAGACCAAGTTTCCCCGGCCAGAGCAAGCTCTGTTTTTTTGTTAACGAAAATTTGCAGATGAAAAGAGGCGAGAGGATCGACATGGTGTATGTATGTGACTGGTGCAGCTACTGCACCAAACTATGTTGCACATGCTTTGGGTGCAAGCTACACATACAGATATAGTGCAGTGCAGTGCAGTGGTGTTCAGTGTCATCTACATATCCATCCTTCGCTTTGAGCGCAAGCCATGCAGGACGATGGGGATTTATTGTCATGCTGGCACTTTATAAGGTTTGGAAACCAGAGTTGTCTCCTTGCATTACATACAGTGCCACAACACAATTATTCACTAGCCACAACCAACATCGATCGGCAATGCCGTAAGTGACAACAAGACAAGGTGTTTGGGCAAAGGACGAGCTGATTAAGCACTCTTCTTTCCTGCAGATCAGAAGCCAATGAAACACAGTGGTACAGCACAGGTTTTAGATGCAGAATGAAAGATCTCAACCACAAAGGAACACACAGGTAAAAAAACAGAGTATAGAGTGACTGCGTGTCCCACTTTTCAGTAACAGTAAATTACGCATAGCATACTTCCTTGGTCTGTCAGCACAAGGAGGAATCTGCAAGCTTGGTTCACTTTCGATCGGTAGGGAAGACTTCAGAGCTGAACAAATGCTTCCTTGAAATATGCTGTCAACGACAATTCCAAGCGCTCAACAGATTTCTTACTCCTGTTCTGGATTCATTCTTCATTCCAGAATTCCCACATGACAGGGCAGGTCTCAACGGGAAACGGGGCCCGGAATGTTGTTATTCACAGCTCAGGGGACGATCACACACGACACCACAACACGGCTTGCAGGCAAAATCGGTATTTCCATCGAGCATGGAAACGATAGTATATATTTGCTATATTCGTATATTGTTCGGTCCTCTCATCGTATAAAGAAAAAAGGGCAAAAAATATATGTCTATGTGTCACTTTGTCGGTATGCCGAGCGTCTTCAGGGTAGGCGTCAGGACGTCGGTGCTGCAGCCCTCGACCCCGATGATGTTTGAGCAATCGAGCGCGATGACGTCTTGCAGCGGGTACCGCCTGACCGTGTGGATTCTGTTTGCGGGCGTGTTGAACTCGCCCTTCAGGACGATCGTCTTGTGAAGGCCTCCAAACAGCTCTTCGTAATCTGAGTCGCCGCTTTCGCCGACAAGAATCACGACGTTCCGCAACTCTATGCCCCAACGAACAGACAGGTACCTATAGAAGAACAGGACTTTTTGTTACTTGCTAGGTAGGTGCATATGGGAATTAAACGCAAAAAAAAAGGTAATTCGACTAGCCTCTGATTTCCTTTAGACAGCAGCAAATATTTGGCCTAAACAGCATATAATGAGCATTCCTTGTTCTTCACCATATATACAGGCTAACGATAAACCCGACTGAAATATTCATCGGAGTCTATTGCACTGGAGTTCCTCCATTTTGAAGTTACACTTGCACATCATTTAGGAGTTTGTGACTCTGCTCTAGCAGGAATTCTCAAACAAAGGAAAGGAGTGGTGTTTTCCCTCGACAGATATGTCTAATCTTCTATGGAAAATACAGATGATTATCGGCACACAAGGAATCGATAAGGCCAGATCCACATTTTAAGCCACGATTTTTTAAAAAACTTTTTCCACCCAACAATACTGCAAATAGTGTACACAAGAAGTTCAAATATGGTAAACGCATGAAGTAAGGAAATCGAACCTTAGAGCCTGGGACCGTGATGCATGAATTGGAATTACAGATAGCCTGGTAGCACTGTGGTTATAAAGAGCATGGCAACGCAGTGACTGGATTCTCATCAACTTTTGCAGCTCCTTCAAAGGAGGTAACTGCGAAACAACATGTCAATGATAATTAGAAAGCTTGCATAAAGGACTGCCAATGAAACAATGGACTTCAACAGACCATGGAATGCATATACAAGCAAAATGACAACCAACTGGCAGAATATTTTTGAAATAAAAGACTTACATAATTTGGATTGACCACTCTAAATGCAAAGCAACATGTTGAGGAATGTTCTGCATCTTCAAAAATAACTTGTTTTTCAGTTCTTCCCCTTCTCTCTACTATCGAGGAAGCCCACTTCACTAGGTACTTCCTTAAACCTTCTCCTCCCCAACGATACTCGATATGAGACTGGTAAGTACGGTCTAATGCAAATGTCACGCGAGAAGTGCTTGGTGAATCACCAGCCCGCGAAGGGTAAAATAAATCACTCCCACTATTGCATATGAAAGCAACAAAATCTGTAGGAGCCATGCCTGCAGATATTAATAGGGAATGTATCTCTGACATTGTCAGGGAAGTCGACAACACAAAACCTGTTGAACCTGACAACGTTTCTTTACGTGTAGCCTCAATAGAATTTTTTATGATACAGACCAGATCTTTCTTGCTGGCAGAGTCTACGGCAATAACGATGATACACTTCCTTCCCTTGATAGGTGCCTTAATCTGGTCTTCATTGCCCGGAAAAGCAGGGTATCTTGGGCTAAGAGTTAATATCCTCGACAAGTAATTCTTGCAATGTTCAGGCCAAGAAAACCGGTGTATATTTTTCAGCCCATTTTCTCTACATCTTGACCAGAGTTGCTTGTCAGAAAGAAGCTTATAGAGTGCATCTGCGATTGCATGCTGATCGTGGGGATCAACAAGGAGGCCGTTGTCCAACACCTGCATCAAAGATCACCGGAAATGAGCATGTGAATCTTCATTACAGCCACAAATTGATATGATTTTCCATGTAAAATCAAGTTAATGTGATGCAAGAACCTGGTGAATTTCAACAGGAGCTCCATTTTTTGTTGCAATTACAGGTAAACCATGCATGGCAGCCTGCTCTTACAAAGAACAGATTGGAGATAATTAGAATGCATAAATGGTAGCAACTACAAAACAGAATTTAAATTTCACTGATTATTACCTCTATCAAGGTGACACCGAATTGTTCAAAGTAAGCTACATTTACAAAAGCACCCTGCATATATGTTCAATGAACGATCAGCATCAACACAAATAGTACATGATATAAGTACTAAAGTATAACTGGTAATAAATCTACCTAACATAAAAAGTTATTGCTGTAAGTAACTTCAGAGGATCAGATATTAAGACCTTCAGCCATTTGAATAATTTAATTTACTTAACCGTGAGGATTTTTCTTACCAGAAACAGATCAAAATAGATGGAGAATTAAACATGAACACTTCAGAAGCTGGATATTTAAAACAAGGGAAAGAATGGCACCAACTGTTTGCTATGCTCAGAAACAACATACCTTCGTTCTCGCTGCTAAACGATAAATATCAAGAACTTCTGAGTGTTTGTGATGCTTTGGGTATGCCACTTGACCATACAAATCATATTCATCAATCAATGTAAGTACTGATGTCAAAACAGCTGCACTCATATTACTCATTTTGGAAATAGCTTCACGGTTACCCATAATCAGTGTCTGGAACACAACATCAAAGGTTAGTACAAAATAGTGCTAAAAGTGTTTCACATAATTAACAGCTATTGAACTCAATTAATTACACTTATGATATTGAAATACCATATATACAGAACATCATAATCAAGTTATTTTAGCTTACTAGGTTAGCAAGCTCCCTCAATGGTCTGCATTCACCAAAAGCTTTCACAAGTGTTGTAATATTCTTTTCAGGGTATGGACGAGCAACAGCCAGAATCAAAGGTTTCCTAGGATTTGTGAAGAACCGCATTATCTGTCATTGTATACAAATTATCAGTGCATAAACAAAACACAGGATAAACAGGCATAAACGAATAACTGAATTAGTAAGTGTTAATTGAAAAGTGTATCTAACTAGTAAGTGAATATTGCATCGACAAATCTCAGGAGAACGTAGCCACCTCAGACCAAATAGGCGGATCTTCAGAGGCTGGGGAATGGCTATCTTCCTCGCCTTCCATATCAAATTCATGAATCATATGGCCAAATTCAACACCTGGAGGAATTATCTGCAGAGCAAGGAATAGAAAATTAAGAATATGAAAATGCTAGAGCAAATACGGACAGCAATGCTAAGTTGCTAACTGCCCAACTATAAAATGAAATTCGCCACAATTTCTCGAACAATAATTCCACCACAATTAACAGTAATTATTATGGTAACAGAAATAAGAATCAGAGTTAGGATGTGTACAGTATACTCACAACCATACGAGGCATGTAACGTCCATAGCAATTAGCACCACGCTTGACTCTCGCGCGAAGCTTCCTTGCAAGCATGACCTCAAAACCATCATACAAATTCCATTGCTCTTCTATCTCTTGTCTAGTACTTGCAATTACTATTTCAGATGCATCAAGAGATAATTCTTCTGCTTCAATTCGGCGCATTATTTTGTATGTCATATTTATTTCTTCCCTTGTCTGTCTCCCTTGCTTGAGAAGCCCTTCCAACTTGTCTTTCCCAAGAAAATGCCCAGTAAATACCATGTGAACGTTAAGTGCTCCAGATATCAGAGCAGCAGCAACTCCTGCACTGGCATAATGACCATGAATCACAGCAGGCCACATTGGATGTCCACAGCCGATTTCTTCACCTATGATCTTTGACATGTGCACTATATGACTGAGTGCACCATCAACAAATTCTTGCACGTAAGGCCAGAGATGTTCTTTAGCTAGATACTTGTCTTTCGGTCCAAATGGTATTCGGGTGATATATGCACCACTGTTCTCTCCTCTTTCCTGTTTAAGATTCTTGAAGCTTGTTGGTACCAGTGTCTCTGACGGTTCACCATATCCACGATCATAATTAGGTGCTAATATTTGCCTCGTCAACAGATCAACTCGGTATACTCCAGGGCATGAACTCAATGCTTTAGCAAGTTCCACAACATATTTGACCTATTAACCGACACAATGTAGCAAGTGAAATTATATCATTATATGACCATTTCTGTTGCTGGCATATTTAGAAGGTCAAATAGAAATAATAGCTGCCCCCAATTAACTAAAGGATAAAGTTGGGGTTTGCTGGAGAATACTTGTACTTAGTTACACAAGTATATTCGGCAACAATACCTGCCCACTAGTGTCTGAATCCCGGCCAAGCTCCAAGTTCTCACCACGAACCAGGCCATGAAGGCTGCAGTATAATACATCACAAAGGAATTAAATGGATGTTTCATTTGAACAAAAAATACCAGCACCTGCAAATTGCATCATATATAACAAAGTAGGGTATAAAAGCAAGACTGCAAGAGGTGATACCAACGATTCTGAGTACAAAAGGTTTGATTATCAGTAAGTAGGCTAAATATATGAATGGTGGTGTTTTTAGATCATCATTCATCATCTATTTGCTAAAGAATGGCATCATGGCAGAAACCTTGGTGCACGATCATATACTGCATACAGGTACTAGAATAATGATCGTCCCCACTAACTGTGAGGTTAGTTACATCTCATGTGAATAATAGTTAAGTGCATAATGAATTAATTAATCTCTTGGAGATGAACCGGTGATTAACATGTAGTTTCCTTACAATTGCACAATTTACCTACAAAATACAACATGAAGTTAAAGAACTATTTGATACCTGATCAATACTATGTACAGCTTGTCAACGGCACTAATCCTAGGTGTGTTCCCAGCTGAGCTGTCACCATAGGCAACAGATGCATCACCAGCATCCTCTCCTTTTTCTCCTTCAAAGAGATCTTCAGACATTTCTGCAGTAGCATCAGTTCGTGGCTTCTCTGTCTCTAGGCGACGTTTTAACCGTTTGGCATCTTCAACCTGAGTACCAGAACAATTAGGTAGCAAAAAGGGATGCCTAATATGGAATTATGAAGCACAAATGTGTCTAAGAATGTAATTATTGAAGAAGAGTGAAATTCTGGCACTAAAATTGAACTGAGAAAAGTCAGTTTTTTATGGTGTGAGTGTGAATAAGTTTCTTTCAAACTAGGGGAAAGCACATTTTATTCTTCATTACAAAAGCCAAAGACCCAAAGTATAACAAGTAAGATACTTAAAATGGGATATATCATACTCCCTCCGTCCCTTAATATAAGACGTTTTTGTAGTTCAATTTGAACTGCAAAAATGTCTTAAATGAACTGCAAAAACGTCTTATATTAAGGGACAAAGGTAGTATATCTCATGGTCCTAGGGGCTAATGTAGGTAATAACCAACAAGAACTTAAAAAATATCAGTAAAACTATGACGCCCTAGATTGTGAAAACCCCAATAGGCCAATTATGAATTCTTAACATGTTGAAAAAAATGTAAATGTAGCCAGTAGTAACGATTCCTGGTTGTTGCAAATGACAAGCACAACGAGAAAAACAACTTGGTGTATTAACAGTGTACTAGCAATGTACGAAAGAGTGACTGACAACAGGAGGACCCATCAGTCCCCTTTCTCATGCAGATTTTATAGACGGGTTTACATACATTCAGTTTTCCCATAAATCAGTTGTATCCAGCAGTTCCCTTGCCTTGGCATAGATCTCCTTATTGAATAGTCCATCTCATTTTAATTTGATCGGTTCCTCTAATAACAATTCTATCATTTGAGTGTGTTTATCACTGAGAAGCTTAAGAGGAGGCAAATGGAAATCGCTAACAGAGCTTGAGAGGAAATTCAGAAAAGACCGGATGGTTGATTTGCAGGTGTCAGTGATAGCTCCACGAATCTGCTTCCTTATCAGGAAGAGGGGAGGTGTATTCTGAAGGGTTCTAGAATGTTAACATTCCAATTAAGATATGTGAGTTTGGTACTCCCAGGCTACGAATGCCTTTCAAGTATGTATATGGTTCTGAACATTTTTCTCACACACATAAGACAAACATTTCATCAGCTATGTTAGAGAGTGAATCATGGATTCCTGTGCAGACCAAAGAAATCCTTTGAGGACCTATGGCGAAATTTTCTTAGACGAGCATGCAAGGCTACTGCTATTTCAGTGTCTGGAAGGCTGAAATAACCTAAATGGATCTGAAAATATCCCAAACCCAGATGTTCAGCGTACTTCTCTACATAGCATTACCCATTTGAAAATGGTCCCTTCCTGGATGCACTGCAGAACACCACCTAGGTCACATTCTATTAACAACTTAGATACATGATTGTTGCATTTTTTGCCAAAGAAAAAGTAAATTTTTCCAACATCAGCAGTACAGCACCATTTATGTTTTCTGTCATTCCAGCAGTGGTGATGTTGCTCAATCTAACCAACTAAATCTATAATACTGTAATGCTAGTCTTCGACCATCTCGCTTGCTGCATTTGTCATATATTTGATCTGTTACCACCGGAGACAAAAATAGATTGCATTTGAACGGTTGCTCAGTACAAACATCTGCAGTGCAACATGCTCAACTCCAGTGTCTGTGCAACCAATAGATACCGATTATTTGTAGATCCCAGCATATATGATGTCCACACTAGCTTCTTTCAGATGGCACCACTTTATGGAGCGGCATTTGGTAAACTGACAAAGTAACCATGGAAAGAGATGAAGAGCCAGAGACCAGGTGTGACAGCGGCAGGGGAACATAAAACTTTCCCCTCAAAGCACACACAATTTGACAAGCGCGTTATGGCATAATCAGATGAGGCAAGAATCTACCTAACATTGTAGGATTGCTACCACATTAAAGTGGTGCTTCCGAACAGTTGAGATCATCGAGAAGGGCGACAGACCAATGCGTGTTCGCATTCTGTCAAAGTCGAACAGTGCCTGGTGTCAATCAAGATCATCAATCCAGCTTCTAGTCTTTCCTTGTTATATGTGCTGGGAAAAACCCATGCTAATCTCTAACCCACGGCTCCACTTCACTTTATCCCCGTTGCAACGCACGCATATGTAATAATTAGTGAATTATTGGCAACGCCCCGGCAGGCGTCAGAAAAGTGCAGAGTTAGCAGGCAAGGCACCAAGGAAGAAACGAACCACCAAGAGCGAAAAGGGCGCACCTCCTTCTTCTTCCTGGCGAGGTTCCAGATCCTCCAGGTCATGTTCTCCAGCCGCGTGTTCCTCTCCTGCGGGCTCCGCATCGCGTTCGCCTGCAACCCACCACACAATCCAGCGCGGATCGATCAGAAAACGGCCGCCAATCCATCAAACCCACCAAGACGACGGGGAACGGAACCCGCCGGACTAGGGCCGCCGGCGGGGCGGCGCATCGATCACTCACGCGGGACCACGTCTTGTAGAGGTCGGTCTCGTCGTAGCCGGTGATGACCTCCTCGACGAAGTAGCGCGCCGGGGAGAAGTGGCCGCGCTCGCGGAGGAGGAGCGAGGGCCGGTCGCCTCCGCCCCCGGCCCCGCCGCCGCCGCTCCCCGAGCCCGCGCCCTTCCCCGCGTCGAGGATGGCGTCCAGGTAGCTGTTGATCCAGTTGTCGTTCCCGTACATCGCGCCCGCCCGCCCGCGCGCCCTCTCCGGCGTCTAGGGCGGCGTCGAGGGTCCGCGTCGGAGTCGCAGTCGCCGGAGGCGCTCGCCCGGCGGCCGGCGGAGGAGGAATCGGAGGCGGCGAATGGGTTGGGGGCGTGGGGAGGGGGTGGTGGCGAGGAAGAGGAGGTGGGAGGTGGCGACGCCGAACCCAATTTACTCCTACTCCACCCCCCACCTGCACACAGGAAAGGTAGGGAGGTGGGCTGGGGATCGCGGGCGATCGGGGCCGTCCGTCGCCGATCCGACGGTGCTGATCTGGCCACCCGAACCCGTGGGCTTGCCCCTTCCCCCCTGCGGGTTGGAGGATTTAAACGGTGTTACTCTCACTTTTTTTTTTCTTTGAGGAAAAAAACCGTATTCCTTTCGCGTTCTTAACCGACCAGGAAAACGTCGCCGTCGGGGTATTATTGCAGAGGTGTCCTTGTGATTCCGTCACAAGTGGAATTGATTGGTTTCTGGCCGTAGGCTTCTGTCGACGGCGAGGGAAAGGCACAGCTACGATGTCGACGTGCTGATACATTTTGGATGCCTTGCAAATAGAAATGGAACTAGCATTTTTCCTTGTTGGCTGCATCGGTCGGTTTTTCTTCTTAGCCTGAACATTATTTGCAAAAATAAAACCGAAACAGAATTTTCAAACTCGAAGCGTTTATCGGCTAGGCTTCCTCGTGTCCTTTGTCTCACGACGACAACGGCCGCCACCGAAGGAGGTTCTTAACCGGAGATGTTCCCTACCTTGGAGGAAAAGGCAGAGAGAAAGAGAGAGGCCATTTGACATGTACAAGTTGGTGTTATAATATACACAACTGTTATTTTTTGCCATGATTAATTTACCTCCAACTCGTCTGATGCTCTTTTGTCACGAAGATGGATCATATGTGTACGACCTCACCTGATATAAAGACATTTCACCAACTAATTAACTGCATTACATGTTCTTGGAATCTACTCCTGTCCAGCTGGTGCGTGTGTGTGCAGATTTGGAAACATTTCCAGTCCCAGCGGAGACCAGTTCCGGGCCAGGTCCCCGCCGTACCCTTAACCATGGGTTAGAAAACAAGAGGGAATGCTACGGTCTAATTGGTAGACCAGATACCATTCTTCAAAGTTATATATGGGATCAACTAGCTAGGCGTTTTCTAGGAGGCCGGCCATGTCATACCACCGTGGCATGGGGCTGTATAAAAGTGCAAAGTGGAGTACCTTGATTGGGACTTTGGGAGGTGCTGTTTGGTTCGATCTTTAGTGGCTCCAAAGGCCACTGATTAATGCATGGTCTGGAGTTGCTAAAAAAAATGAAGTTATGGTCTTCCTAGGAGTTCTGGTCTTCGAGTTAGTGCTAAGGAAAATCATGTTCGGTAAACATCATGCACCTGAATTTTTTTGTCGCGGCGGTCACTTTTCCGCGAAGCACGAGGCCGAAGGCAGGGACGACGTGAGGAGCGCCGGCCACGGCACCGCCCGCCTACCGCGGGGGTGGAAGCCGGGTGACCCGATGTTTAGGGTTGGTTCTCTGAGCAGTTGCACGACGAAGAAGATGAACATGAAACGCTTGGAGGAGGAAGAAGGAGATCTAACCATTCATTCATGATCCAACGACTATGAGTAAAAGTGACTGATGTAAAAAAGAAATCCGGTACCTGATGGATAGACGGTCCAAAGAAAAATATATCGAGACTAAAATGGGTGTCAGATTTATTCTTAAAAGGGACAAGGAGTTGGCACGAGAATTTGATTAGGCATTTGTTTTTCCCCATGATGTTGAGGAGATCTTAAGGTTTCACGGTCCTTCTTTTGGAAAGGGACATTTCGTGGCGTGGCACTTCGAGAAGAGTGGTATTTTTCTGTAAAAAGTGCCTACAACCTTCATTTTAACCTAAAGGATAGGAAGGACGATATTGGTCGGTCTAGTGGTGAGGCAAATGGAGGTAGAAGATTGTGGAATGCCATTTGGAATGGAAATGTATCCCAAAAGATATCGGAGTGTTTGAGCGGTGTGTATTGTCTAATGGTCTGGACGTACAGGTAGACAGGGTGGTCCACTACCAAGCCCCTGTACGTTGCACCTACCCTCCCGGACGCGGACGACTGCAAGGCGAGGAGAGAGCTCACATCGAAAGTAGGCGGTGAATGGGTTGTGGCGAGCGGGAGAGGGAGTGTTGGTGACTTTGAAACCAATTTACCCTAGTCCACCCTCCTGCACACAGGAAAGGTAGGGAGGCGGGCAGGCGATCCAGGTCGTCTATTGCTGATCCGACGTCGGGGATCTGGCCGCCCTATTCTATGGGCTGCCCCTTCCCTGTCGCCAAACCAATTAACTCCTACTCCACCCCCTCATGAACACAGGAAAAGGTAGGGAGGTGGGCTCGGGACCGAGGGCAGTCCCGACCGCCCGTTGCCGATCCGACGGCGGGGATATGGTCGCCCGAACCCGTGGGCTGCCTGCCCCCTTCCCTCGCGCGTGTTGGAGGAAACGGTGTTATGCTCACTTCTTAAAAAAAATCTTCAGAGCAAAAAACCGTGTTCCTTTCATGTTCTTAACCGACCAAAAAAATGTCGTTGTCGCGGTATTATTGTAGAGATGCCCTTGTGCTTCCGTCACAAGAAGAACTAATTGTTTTCTGGCCGTAGGTTTCTGTCGACGCGAAGGAAAGGCGCCGCTATGATGTCGATGTTGACACATTTTGGATTTCTTATAAATAGTAGCAGTTTCCGTGTTGATTGCATCAGTCTGTTTGCTTGTTAGGTGGGCATTGCTTGTGGAAAATAAAACTAAAAAAGGGGATTTTTCAAATTCTAAGCTCACATCAGATTTCTTTGTGGAAAAAAAAACAGACGTAAAAAGCATTCGCGTCGGTTAGCCCATTGAAAGCTTCATCGACTCCCTTTTAACACCGCCACAACGCCGGGCACCCAAGGGAGGCTTGTAACAAGAGATGTTCCCTGCCTTGCAGGAAAAGTCATTCGGGGGGGAGAGAGAAAGAGGGAGACCCCGTTAGATCTCTTCTATAAGGTATTATCGATGTTGTTGATGATGTTGTACAGTACATATTATACTATTACCCCACAAAAAACATATTATACTATTACGGTTTGACCATGATTAAATTTACCACCAGCTCTCGCGTGATGCTCTCTTGTCACAGAGATGGCAAGTTGCATTATATGTGTACGTTCTCACCTGATATCACGACATTTCACCGACTAATTAATCACGGCATGCTCTTGGAATCCACTCCCGTCCAACAGGTGTGTGCGCGCGCAGATTTGGAAACATTTCCAGTCCAGGCAAGACCCGCCGTACCCCTACCATGCGTCCATGTCACGGGTAAGGGAAAAGGCGAAAGAAAATACCTCATACTGCAATTATCCCGTAGTAGACCAGACCAGATACCATTCTTCAAGGCGATGGGGTAGGCTTTCTCTAGGTTGGCCATGTCATCCCGCCGTGGCATGAATTATGAGAGATGGGACTGTGTAAAAGTGCAAAGTGGAAGACCTTGATTGGGATGTGCAGCTTACTTCAATCTTTCATTGCCCCAAAGGCCATATATATTGGCTGAAATAATTGACGCAGGACGCGTAAATTGACACTTGTATATGTCGCGTGGACGCATAATAACACTATCATCATACAAATTCATGTATTCAAGCTGACTAGAGAGCTTCAACATACATGTAGATGTCATGTTCATGCCGCACTCCTCCATTCAGGGTGAGCAGGGTATGGCCCTCGGTAACGTCGAAGGTAAGGGTGCAAGCAACCGCTCGCTTCGTCCAACGAAACTCATTAATTAGTTAAAATTTATTAACTTATCGCTCGCCTAAAATTAAAACCGTGTTTGTACTATATATCCGCTAGTCTGTATCACTTGCATCCCACTTGAAAGCAAAAGAAACGTGAAAGCACTGCGCAAGAAAGAAATAATGACGGGGATCAGCTATGCATTCTAAGATTCCCCAATGAGGGACCGACACGGACGGCAACGGTGTGAGTGCATGATGCTGATGTTGATACTATTTGCGCTCTCTTCACAAGGAAATTTAATTGGTTTCTGGCCGTAGGTTTCTGTCGACGGGAAAGAATGGCACTACTATGTTGTTGATGTTCATACATTGTGGATTTCATGCAAATAGTAACATTCCCATGCTGACAACATGAGTTCGTTTCTCTAGTTATGCGGGCATTATTCGTGAAAAAAGTTAAGCAAAGGAATTTTCAAGCCTAAGGCGTGCATCAATTTCATCATGACTCGGGAAGGAGGGAGGGGGGGGGGGGGGGTGTTAGCAGGGGTTAGCCCATTTTAAGTTTTCTCGACTCCTTTTTCTCACGACGACAGCGGCCATCGCCTAAGGAGGTTTTTTCACAAGAGATGTTCCCTGCCTTGCAGGAAAAGGCTGAGAGAAAGAAAGAGGTCATTGATATGTTGCTGACGATGTTATAAATATAGCCGTTATTATGTTTTGACCATGATTAATACTAGTTTACCTACTACAACTCGTCTGATACTCTGTGTCACGAAGATGCCAAGTTGGAATATATGCGTACGATCCCACCTGATATAAAAGCCATTTCCCAAGTTAATTAATTACTTTATTACATGCTCTTGGGATCCGCTCCCGTACAGCAGGTGTGTGCGCAGATTTGGAAACATTTCCCGTTCCGTTCGAGGCAAAGACCCGTTCCTGGGAGACCCCTGCCGTACTCCTAACCATGTGTCCAGGTCATGGGTAGTTTCATCTACACAAACACAAAGCGATGCGATGCGATGGGGCCAACTAGCAGCTAGGCTTTTTCTAGGAGGCCGGCCGTGTCATCCCACCGTGTCATGGGAGATGCGACTATTATAAAAGTGCAAAGTGGAAGACTTTGATTGATTGTGATTGGGAGGTTCGGCTAGGTTCAATCTTTCGTGGCTCCAAAGGCCATATACTGTATTAATAGTCTCCCCGTTCGTCACATCAATCAAAAAGAAAAAAAAGAGCGTGGCGTGTGTGCATGTACGTACGTAGTGTGAGTGCACGACGATGGAGCACGGCCGTCTCCGTAGAAACGTACTATATGTATATCCAAGCAGTTTGCCAAAGTTATGAATGAAGAATTGTTCAGTCTTTGTTTTTCCTTCATTCAAACCAAGGACAAAAGTAATTTCAGAGGGGAAGACATGAGCGCCGAACTGTAGTGTCATTCGTGATCAGATGTGGGCCCCGGTGAGCAAAAAGGAGCGTCAAGCACGCCGCGGAAGAAAGGAATAGTTTCCTCCGAGGAAAAAGGATGAAGAGACGGCAACCAAAACCCAACCACCACCAGGTTCCCTCCCTAGCTTCCCGAGCGGGGTAGCGACCGGACCATCAACCATCCTCCCGTGCCGTGCCGTGCCGGTCGCCCTTCTATCTCTCTCTCGCTCGCTGGCTGGCTAGCTAGACCGATAGTATCATATCCCCGTCCGCGTCCACTTGCCGAGCCAGTGGCGGTGCCATGGGTTAGCTGTGTAGTCATCTGACTACACAACATTTTGATTTTGGCAAGACATGTAGTACATGTTAGTTTTCTTCCCTTTTCCCGCAAGCTAATCATTGGCTTGTTAGGATGGAACGGATCATGCATGTCCTATCCGGCCAGGCATTGACCTTTTGATTATGCACCACTACTCGTAGATCATTCTGATTATGTATGCCGGCCGATGGAGCTCCGGCCATATCCGTATGTGCATGTGGCCGTTGCGTGGGTGGGCGAGGGCGATCATATATATCCGTATCCGGCGACGAGCCGAGATCCTAGCGGCGTATACCAGAGGAAAATGCGGCCCACCACGTACGCACTCCTCCAGCGACTAGAGACTACAGGGGGCTCGCGCGCGCACGGCCGGACAACCTACTCGTGTGACATGACGTGGAGGCCTAGGCAACGCCACCTATGAATTCTCTCTGTACTGGTGCTACCAAACTGTTTGGGATGGCGGCCGGAAAACGACGCCGGGCCACGCCACGGCGCGGCAGGGCAGGGCAGGGCACCACCTGTTTACGGCTAATTAACTGCCATGTCGACCAAACGCCACGGCGTCTAAATCCTTATCGGATCGACGCCCTTGCTCTGGCGCGGGAGGCTGCGCGAGAATGAACGACGGCACGTCCACGTCTGGCTCCATGTTCTCGTAGGTGCTGTGCCGCGGGGAGGTTAGCTCAGCTCGGGGATCCGGCTGACCTGACGCCATGCAGCCATCGGTTTCTTATCGCCCGCCAGCGTGCGTACGTCCAGCGGCGGCTATCGTCGTCGTGCATGGCTGACGAGCGAAAGTCCAAGGTCTGTTTCCAACATATACAGAGGCTAGTCCATGATCCGGTTTGTCGTCGACGTGCGTTATAGAGGGTTAATTGGGATTACTGTTCTGGTCTTCGAGTTACTGCTAAGTAAAATCGCGTATGCTACATACCTCAGTTGTTCTCTATAATATTTCCAGCATTCCCGTCTTTGAATCAACTCACGTGGCAAGCCAACATAGGGAGGTGCAGCTTACTTCAATCTTTCATGGCTCCAAAGGCCATACATATATTGGCTAAAGAGGCTTGCTCCAGTGCACCCCCTAACTCAATTTCCTAGGGGTATTCTTGACCCCCGCCATCTATTTTTTCTCCGGCCCGCCGCTGCCCATATCCAAGCCCCGCCATCTCAGGTATAGCAAAACCGAGTCACGTCATATGCATTATAGGCGGTTTGTTTGTTCCAGACAAGGAAAACGTGACAGCAGGTTGCTAACCGAGGAAGGACACAGCCGTAGGCTCAGACCCGAGACACGCTGCCACTGCGAAGCGCACCTGACCGTGAAGCTTGACCAAAAGCGTGGGGTTTGGTATGTTGATAGTTTTGAGGACAAGCATAGCCATATCTTGGCAGGACCGGACGAGGTACCTTTTCTTTGGTCCCACAGAAAAATCAAAGAGTACCAGAGAGCTGAGATACTGTCCATGGGAGCTGCAGGGATTAGAATTCACGACATGATGGATTCCTTCATCAGCAAACATGTATGGTATGGCGGTGTTGGTTTTACCAGGCGTGAAATATACAACCTTTGCGCCAGGGAGAAGAGGAAGCTGCTTTCAAAAGGTGATGCTGCCACAGTCATAGGCATCATGGTCAGTAGGAAACAGAGGGATCCTAGCTTCTTTTTCGAGTACAAGCTAGACAAGGAAGGACATATGAATAGGATGTTCTGGTGTGACTCCCAGTCTCGTCATGACTATGAGGACTTCGGCGACGTGCTTGTATTTGACAGCACATACAAGATGAACCGGTATGGTATGCCATTGATACCCTTTGTTGGTCTTAACAATCACCGGAAGACCACTGTTTTTGCTTGTGCCATAGTTTCGGACGAGACCGAAGAGACATATGTGTGGCTGCTGGAGACTTTTTTTAGGTCCATGTGTCAAAAGATGCCGAAGAGTGTTATCACGGACGCCGACGCTGCGATGATCAAGGCAATTCACCAAGTCTTGCCAGACGTGTGGCACCGTATATGTACGTGGCATATAGAAAAAAATATGAAGATTCACCTCAGTCACAAGTCCTTGAAGGAGTTCCGAACTCTTCTGTACTACAGCACGTCCACGGCCACGTTTGAGCAGAGATGGCACGCGTTTTCCAAAAGATGGCAGTCGGAAAAAACAGTAACATGGTTGAGACGGATGTATAAGAAGAGGAGACTGTGGGCCGCGGCTTATCTGACAGAGGGTTTTTGGCTTGGCATGAAAAGCAACCAGAGGAGTGAAAGTCTAAACTCACGCCTTCACCTCCACCTAGACGGTGAAATGACCCTGGTGGATATGATTTTGCACTATGAGAACGCCGTTGTACGTATCCGTGAGAATGAGGCACGAGATGATTGCACGGCCTCACAGAGTTTACCGGTGCCAGTTACTAGCTCGAGGGAACTTGAGATAGCTGCTTCTCACGTCTTCACTCCAGCAAACTTCTATATGTTGCAAGCTGATCTTAGGAAAATTGGTGGCATGGAGATTGTAGAAATAAAGCTCGGAGACGGATCACAGTAGTACATCGTGGCCTGGAAGAATAACCGGAAGAGCCGTTTTTGGGTGGAGTACACTCCAGTAAATTCCGCAGAAACTATAAGGTGCAGCTGCAGAAGAATGATTCGAAAGGGTCTACCTTGCAAGCACATATTCCATGTACTGAAGTACTTGAATATATCTGAAATACCAAAGTGTTTAGTTCTTGTGCGGTTCACGAAAGACGCAAGGTTGGGACTGCCCGCCAGGCGCACAAGCGATCTGTTGGGATTTGGATGGACTGGAGCAGCTGAAAGAATGAAATATAGCCAGGTCAGTGTGTTGGCTTCAGAAGCTATGCATGCAGCATGCAAACACCCAACTTTGTGGGATCAGTTACAGGAGAGTTTGAAGACCGTGATAGCTAAGAGCCATGAGTATGATCAGCTAAAGGAAAATTTGAGTAAGAAAACGGCTGATCTTAATACTTGTGCAATGGAATATGTAGATGATGGTGAAGGCAACATAGTTGAAGTTCATGATCCTATTAAAGTATCAACGAAAGGTGCAACTAAGGTAGATGAGAACCGCCCTATGTCGAAAAATGGTAGGCCACTTTCGTACGACGAGATCAGAATCAGGTGCGGCGCATGCAAATTGCTAGGGCACACTAAACGCAGCAAGAAATGCAAACTAAATAAGAAGTAAGTTTTTGTATGCATTGTAGGTTATAATTGTTTTTAACTTGTCATTCATTAACTTTTCCTGTTATCGTGTGCAGAAGCGTGGTGGGCGAAGAAGAGTAGAACAGTTGCTAAAGTTATGTTAGGATGAATCCAGTGATCTAATAGTGAGGTGTTTACAATGTGTTACTGCATACATGATACATGATATATACTATTGCAAGAGGCCAGTACCTTGAGATAGTGCTTGTAGCATATATGGACTAAACAGGAGGCGGTCACTAGGGACTTTAATCATGGAAAATGGATAGCATTTTAGCCATTGTAATGATAGCATCTTTTGTGTTGTCCACTGTAGTTATATTATATTAGAAAACTAGACGATACCCGGCATGTTGTTGCGGGAATGTTTTGCAATATATTCATAGAGAAATGGTTACGTGTAACATGTATATGTTGTTGCGGGAATATTTTGTTTGCATGTTGTGGTGGACCTTTCTCCATACATGTTGAATGACGAGGTGGCAAACTTGCATGTTAAGAGAAATAGGTTAGTGGTGGCTAGTTGTTTAGATATAGAAGATGTAATTATGTGTGGTAATAATTAAATTTTTTTCACTCCTTTGGTTCACCACCATTTAAATATAAAAGATACCAGCTCACTTTGGTCTATAGTATAGACTTCATACCAAAAACCCACCATTTTCCCCTCATAAAGAAAAGAAAAACCCACCATTTTATGGCTTGTAGTGTAACTCGGGCCGCTTGTCGCGATGACGTGGAGGGGGGTGACGGATGCCGTTAGACGGCGCGACACACGGCCGCTCCCGTTGCCGAGCCCATTTAACAATTTTTATTTTGATTACAGCCCGTTTAAATGGGCCGCGCTGGCCACCTAGTCGGGGCGGTTCTTCCCTCGCGATCTCCACGCGCGTTCTATCTATCCACTGCGACCGCCGCCGCCGCCGCCGCCGCCGCCACCGATCCACGTCTTGCCGCCGGTCACGTTACGCCATGGTTTCGTGGAGCGACGAGTCGAGCTCTTCTTCGGATGGCGAATCCGTGACTAGCATGCAGGTACGCTCCTACTATATAATCTCCAAATAGTGCTAGGCTTAGGGTTAGGGTTCTTCATTTCCGGTATTTAACGCAGGGCGTTGATTTGTGCATTATCTCTGTTGTTTCGTTTAGCTTCCTACGACTATCCCTTGCTATGAATGGAGTGGCATTGCTCACGATCTGTCTTCTCGTTGTCTGCATCGAGAACCTTGCGTCAGGCTAGTTGCTTTTGATTCCTTGGACACTGGCAGACGTTTTCTTGCCTGTGGTCAGAAGGTATGTTGTTCCGTACTGTAAATATATGTTTAAATTACCTCGTGCTCGATTTACTTCGCGGTAATCCATTGTTCTGCCCAAAATTGCATACAATTTCAATTAATTTGTGCATTTACAAAGTCCGTATTTATGTTTTTTTTTACGGTCTAATATTTGTTTTAGCACATAATAGCATATACTTGTAGTTAATTGATCCATATATATATGTATATCATTGCATGCTACATTTTGTGTTTATATGATTGAGACCATATTTTTAGTGCATTGCATGTAATTGTATTGCATTTGTGCATATATGATTGAGACCATATTTTTTCATACTGTAGGAAGAAGTGAAATGTAACTATGTGGAATGGGTAGACCCGGAGTGGTCAGTGGCTACGAAGTTCTGCCTGAGAGAACTGTGGAGCATGTATGACGAGAAGCTGAGACAGAATATTAAGAATGCTGAAGAAAAATGCATGTTAATTGGAGAAAAGAGGAGGACGGAGGAAGAGCTGAGATTTTTCAAAATGGACTTTGCTAAACTGGTGGCTGATAAGGAGGATGCTCTCACGCAGTTGGGCAATGCAAGATTGTCACTTAGCGATCTCAAAGAGGAGCTGGAGAAGAATAAGATGGCAGACCATGGTTGTGCCAATCTACATCAGGTCCTGAGGGTAAAGGCTGAGAAAGACCGGGACCGGGTGGTGCTAGAGAGAGACCAAGTGATGAGAGAGAGGGACCAGCTGAAGCAAGAGAAGAAAAAACTTGAGTATATTATTGCAGATTTTCTCAAACAGAAACATGGGTACGTTGATAAGATCAAGAAGCTGAAGGAGATTTGTGATGAATTTTAAGTATGTTTTGTGGTTTATTGTTGAACAGAATGATCAAGTCCTATCTGCATTGTGGCCAGTTCATTTGTGTAAGGTCTAAGTATATTATATTAACCAATAAATTATATCACTTTCGAAATAGTTTGCCCTTGTTTGACCTGCATCCTAATGCGGGTTCTTGGCTAAGCACTAAAGTTCTTTTGCTTCCACCGGAGCTCTAAATCGTACTGATCAAGGGGGCGAAATAGTAGTTGATCATGTGATTGATGGTGCTACTGATCCTGATCTTCATGATGCAGAAAAGGAAAAGGCTAACAAAAATGCAGCAAAAAAAATGTGCAACGTGATTTCAAGCAACACATAACGCCAAGGGAGTCTGGCGCAAGACACGAGGAAGATCCACCTGCGGACGCCGATCCTGAGAGATCCAGCGGCAATCATGCGCACGGGATCCCAGGCGGATCTGCCTACTCCACCAATCGCAGGATCCACGGGTGGCCCGTCTGCGTCCGATACACGGGCTGTCTCCACCGAGCGGTCGGGCGGGACCGGACCTGGTGCGTCCCCCCGCGCGAACTGGCGCTCGTCGACTGAGTCGCCCGCGCGGGGACCGGATCTGTCGTTGTCTCGGGCGCGGGATCCCACACCGGATGGCACGACAGCCGAGGTTGATTCTCAGGCAAACAAAAAGGAATTTATCAATTTTTTTTCTTATTGTTGAATAATGCCAAATCAAATAAAAAAATATGCAAAAGTAAAAAAGAAATGAATTACTCTTCCATGACAGAAAAGAATGAACACAGCAGCAAAAAACATTAAGATAGAACAAATGAAGGGAAGCAAAAATTTATTGGTACGAAACGTATAGTCTGACTGCATTACACATACACAAGTATGTGTGAGCGACCAAAAATCCACACAAAATCCATGGTATCGTGCTTATTACATGAATGATAGAAAATCAAAGTTGTCCATGCCGGGAAACGTGCTTCCGGACTTAAAACAAACGACTAAAACTAGAATCTTGAATCATGTATGATGTCTTCACGCCTTGCTTTTCTTTGCGATGTCGCGGATTTTGTTCTTCACACATTCGAGCGTGTTGGTAGGTGAGAGAACCAACTCGGCGACGGGACACCTTCTCCTTGCATTAATCGTGCCCTGCAATTTTTAGAACAAGGTTTAATGAATAGAAGTTGGTATTATACGACAATTGTACAAGTGTACGAACAGAGAGGACAAATTACCTAGGTAAAATCGGCGGTCCATCGATCCCCGTCCCAACGCTCCATAACTTCAATCATAAAAAGGCCACAAGAGTTCCTAATATATATGCAAACATTAGTCACCGTGCACACGAACATGTCTTTCGTAAGTAGAAAATGATGAACCATAACTCACCCGTCCTCTTGTAGTGGCATGTCGATCTGAGGTATGATAGGCCACTTAGTGACGTCTGGATATTTGCCAGGTGTAATACGGTTTGCCTCTTCCATATCAATTGCTATTGCTAGTCGCTATTTGAAAGAAAGTAGTAGTGAGAAACCATATGACATTTCATATGAAGAATGCTCAATGTTGGGGAGAGTACCAGTGCTTTCACAGTGTCGAGAGAGAACTCGAGAGGATAGAGCGAATCAAAAACTCGGAATTCTTTCTTGAGGTTGTGCATCACCACGGTGATCCAGTGTGTATTGCCAATGTTCAACGGGATAAACGACTAAAATGTGGAACACATTTGTAATCAGATGCAATTATGCTTGTTGAAATGAGTGTTAATGAACTAGTAAGAACATATCGTACCTTATCACGGACGGTATACTCGTCCAGAACCCTACGTACTGCTCCAGCTCTGCTCAGCGCACTATCCATGTTGTATTTCGACGGTTTAGGGTTGTCTCGTGCCTTAGCACGATCAACAAGGTATTTGGACCTCCAGGCTGGACAGAGGTGCCGATCATGACCAACGCGCAGAGCCAAATGTGTCTAATAAGCATCGATAATCTGCGTAAAATAATAGAACATTTTATTTTCATAGGTGACACCTAGATTATGCACTTAAATAGCAGGACATGGTAATAGATCTTACGTCATCCGCCAGCCATGTATGCTCAAGTACCGGTCGTGTACTCTCCACAGTCATAGAGGTGCCACGTTCATTGTAGTAAACTCTTTTTGTCATATTCTTCTCAGACTGAGCAGCTGCCTCCACAAACGCAACAACAGCATCGATGAGTTCCGGTGTCAAATCGTCCTTAACAGAGCCTTCCATGTCATTGTCACTAAACAGAGCTGCATGATAAATTACGAACGTCACGAACGGTGAGTACATGAAATGGTAGTAAATTAAGCACTAAGATAGCTACTAACGGTACCTCTAGTTGCGGTAGTGTTGCCGGATGGCTTAGTACCGCGAGCGCTTCGCTTGCCGGGCTTGTCAAGTTTAAAGGGGGATTCAAATTTCTTGGGAACAGTCCGTCGGGCTTCCCGGATATAACATCGTCTTCTTTTGCGGTTGCTGCAGACTTTTTCCCCTTGCTCTTACCCACCATCCTGTCGATAGAATTTGCAGAAATGTCAATGTCGGACGATTCTGCTCGAGGAGAATTACCTACAATCCAAGGGTTCTCCGGTGTTGCGCCGCACTCATCAGTAGGCTTCGTTGTCTTGTCAATATTTAACTTGGCAGGTGTTTTCTAGTTAACAAAGAAATAATGTGATAGGTTCAGTTAACGAAAATGAAGATGCATAATTGAGATAAATGAAGACAAATAAATGAAAACATACTTCCTCATCATCGTTGTTCTGGTTTACAACAGGCTCGTCAGGCTGTGTCAAATCAATCACCGGCTCTAGAGCGTCAGAGTCATCCTTGTACACGAATTCTTTTTTTTTCTGGCGGACCATTCTCAAAGGAATCCACTTCTAGGTCGGCATCGTTGTTGCCGGAAGCCGCAGCAGCCGCTCACTTGTACATCACACCATTTTGGTTCAACTTCTCTAACAATATCTGCATTACATAAAAAATATTAATTAATGTCGGCACGGTTTTGCAACTTCAAAAATGTTGTAAACATAGAATTAAGGGTGTGTCACCTCGGCTACTTGTTCCGGTATTTCCTTCATTTGGCTGCGTATGTAATCCATACACCGCTTCATGATGAGGTTCATCATCTCGTCCGCGTTTGAGGCTAACTTGGACTTCTTTGCCGCACCAACGGCGGGCTTCATTTTTGGCTTTTCTGGTTCGGGTACTTTGCGCTCCTGCGCCCTATACTCCTTGGTTATGTTGTCTTCAATCTGCATGTGAAATACAAGTATATGTGATCAATAAAAATATTAATACAACTAATTATGTTATATAAAAGATTTAAGAAGTACCCAACGTAATGAATTACCTTGATGTTACCACGGCCACGGCCATGGTCATAATCAAACTTGTCTCTCCTTGAGGCTGCAGCTTCAGTCCAATTCCTCATTAGAGGTTCCATGGACAAGCTAGGATTGAATGCGCATTCACCTTCCAGAGGCTGAACCTTCTCCCAGTACAGGTACTGCATGAATATGAAAAATTACAATTAGTACTATACAGCAGGTAAATTAGCAATCATATTTTTTTTTGCAATGGTACAAGTCTGAAAGGTGTACCTGCAGGAGAGCTAAGTTCCCTCTCGGCCATTGGCGGAGGTGTTTGCCTTTCCTCACGTTGCGAAGGCAGTCCAGCAGAACCCGGAGGGTGAATGCATTCCAATTAATCTTGGATATACGCTTCACATCGTCCACCAATGCGTAATATTGCTTTGGTACAGTCTTGCTTGACATGGGAGCAAGAACTGTTCCAAGCAACACGAGGACAACTCTCCGAAGGAAATCGTCGTCGGCGGATTTATTTTTTGTGATGTCCACAATCAGATCATCGATGACTATGTTACCTGTGGTCTTGCTCAGAATTGAGGCGGCAGTCGATCTTTAACATCCTCACCTTCCTCACCGAGAATACCTTCTGCCGACAGTCCGTGGTTCTCCAAGGCCAAGATGCACTCAACATCCACGGCACCGAGAGACCCTTCGCCAACCAAGTCTTGTACAATGAATCTGCCCTTGCTAGGATCAAAAATCTCAACCATGTACCGGATCAACAGTGTACGCATCTTCAGCGAAGGTATCTGAAGCATGCTACGGAGTGGTGTTTCGGCAAGTGCGGCCCGTTGACCGGAAGATAGACCGGCAATAAGTTTGCACCATTTTTCTACGGCGCAAACAATTTCTCCGTTGAGTTCATCCATCCTGTTAAAAAAATATACTTGGTTATAGTACCATAAATTATGTAATCAACTTTTTTCCTAACATATTGTTGCATAAAACATAATAATGGAATACACTATCCCATAGTAGATAGAAAACTATACAACATAATTTATTCATACTGAAACATTCAGCAGAGACACGTGCAACACATAAAATGACAGTTTAACAAGTACTTATTTAACCAATTAGTTTCATAATAAAAAGCAACATAATTTATCTAATCATTTATTTTCATATGGTACTGTACAAATGGATATAAGAATCCGTGACAGTGCCTAATTAACAGTAAATCGAAAAAAAACGAAATTATGCATACTGGAACATGCATCAAACAAACGTGCAACACATACAATATTAGTCGGCGTCTCATAGTTGCAACATGCATGTCTTAGGGCATTGCTATAACTTAAAGTGACTATGCTATAACTAACACTGATTAAAAATTGTTGTTTATTCATCAATCCAACCTACAAGTGAAAGACAACAAACAACATGCAGAAACTAATTTGCAATCGTATGGCTATCTAATCTAATACACGCACAAACAAATCTAGTGTCATAGGCCTATCTAATCTAATACACGCACAAACAAAAAACATCTACTCCAACAGATGTAATGCGAAAATTATGCGCTAATTAATCTTAGTCCTATCGAATCTAACACACGCACAAAGAAAAGCATCATGGATGCGGTACGGTTGCCAACATACTGGATCGCTCGATGAAGATGGAAGTTGTCGGCGTTGTAACGTGGACGCAGTTCGTCCACGACGGCCAGCACACGCTGACGATCTGGATGTTCTCGACGATCTTGCTGGGGTTGGGCCGATGCTAGGGACGCAGCTGTCGTCGACTCGGCGGTAGGAGCCGTCGTAGACGACATGAAAGACGATGCCGAGACTATATAGGAGGAGGAGGATCTCCTAGGTCATCATAACCACCATGGAAAGAACGCCTGTGATCTTTGCCTTCCTTGGTTGAGGAGAGGCAGTACGTGCTCCTAAATTAAAGGGATAGGCTTCACACGCTCGAGTTTTTTTTGTAGATTCCGATCCGGGAATTGTGTAACAAATCGCAGCTGCTCCTCTCTTTGAGCGACGAGGGGCTCGTTTCATGTACTTTTTTCTTTTCTTTTTCATATTAGAAAATTTTGATATCAAATAATTATTTCAACTCAACCAAATGGCCCCAAATTTTTTTCACACAATGGGATGACCATAGACATCATGCATGCCAATTCTCATCGATTTCCGACACTCGATGCATTTACTAGGATTTTGCCGGCGAAAAGAACCCGAAACGCTGCCCGGACCTGACGCAACGTTCGTTCGGTGTCAGGATTGGCTCACATGTTGCATGGGGGCCTACATTGGGCATCCTCACATGGTGCCAAAGTTTGGTGTCATTTCATGCAGGCCAGCACATAGCACATGTGCATTCACCATCATTCGGGTCTGCCAGAGGGGGAGCCCGAAGGACGTTGTTTTTCTGGACTCAACCAAATGGCCCCAAATTTTTTTCACACAATGGGATGACCATGGACATCATGCATGCCAGTTCTCATCGATTTCCGACACTCGATGCATTTACTAGGATTTTGCCAGCGAAAAGAACCCGAAACGCTGCCCGGACGTGACGCAACGTTCGTTTGGTGTCAGGATGGCTCACATGTTGCATGGGGGCCTACATTGGGCATCCTCACATGGTGCCAAAGTTTGGTGTCATTTCATGCAGGCCAACACATAGCACATTTGCAATCACCATCATTCGGGTCTGCCGTAGGGGGAGCCCGAAGGACGTTGTTTTTCTGGACTCAACCAAATGGCCCCAAATTTTTTTCACACAACGGGATGACCATGGACATCATGCATGCCAATTCTCATCGATTTCCGACACTCGATGCATTTACTAGGATTTTGCCGGCGAAAAGAACCCGAAACGTTGCCCGGAGGTGATGCAATGTTCGTTCGGTGTCAGGATGGCTCACATGTTGCATGGGGGCCTACATTGGGCATCCTCACATGGTGCCAAAGTTTGGTGTCATTTCATGCAGGCCAGCACATAGCACATGTGCAATCACCATCATTCGGTCTGCCGGAGGGGGAGCCCGAAGGACGTTGTTTTTCTGGACTCAACCAAATGGCCCCAAATTGTTTTCACACAATGGGATGACCATGGACATCATGCATGCCAATTCTCATCGATTTCCGACACTCGATGCATTTACTAGGATTTTGCCGGCGAAAAGAACCCGAAACGCTGCCCGGACGTGACGCAATGTTCGTTCGGTGTCCGGAATGGCCCAGATGTTGCATGGGGGCCTACATTGGGCATCCACACATGGTGCCAAACTTTGGTGTCATTTCATGCAGGCCAGCACATAGCACATGTGCAATCACCATCATTCGGGTCTGCCGGAGGGGGAGCCCGAAGGACGTTGTTTTTCTAGAGTCAACCAAATGGAATTTTGAAAATAGAATGAAAATTGTATTTAAGAAGTGAAACAGAAGACAACATACATTCATGGAATTTTGATTTTTATAACTATAATAAGAAATAAAATACAAAACATATACTTCAATTTTAAAACTCTAAGAAGAAATAACATAGAAAAAAAATATTTGATATACCTTTTTTGAAATAGAAAACAGAAAAAATATATTATAATAAAGATGAAACATATTATATTGCATTTTTTGAATTTTAATAGTGTGAGAATAACTGAAAGAGTAAAAATATATTGGATTTTAAATTATTCTACATATAAAAAGAAAATAAATATTTGATTGAATAAGTGAAATATAAGACATTAATTTTTCGTACACATTGAATAAGTGAAATATAACACATTGAAGCAGCTCGGTTTTAAATGTGGTAATAATCTGCGCGCGGGTGAGGCTGGCCTGGGACGGCCCACCCGAATTAGGCCCAAGCGAGCGTCGCGCCGGGCACATCCCAGCGGTGCTGGGAGTTTAGTCCCACCTCGCCAAGCGAGGGGAGCTCGCACCGGTTTATATACCGGGCTGAGCTTCCCTTTTCAAGTTCCTTTCTAAAGCGGGCAGCACATTGCCTAACCTTGTCCGTCCCTGCCCAGTGGGGCCTACTAGCTGCCTATTATCATAATCTGGCGGGCCTGCATCCTGGCCCATTAAATGATTGGGTTGCTAGTCGTATGCTGGCCGTTGAATTGTGTAGTATGCAGCTAGTAGGCTGGCTTTTTTTGTCATATTTCACTTTTTGCATTTGTCACCATTATTTGTTGTTCTTCAAATCACCTCATAAAAGAATATAACGCAACAATTTTTCGCACATTCATGAATTTTCTAACTGTCAGAACAAATAATACAGAAAAATATATATGTGATTCAAAATTATTTCAAAGATAAAACTAAAAAGATATATTTTAATTAACAAGTGAAATGAAAGAGAATGTATTATCTTGCATAATTTGAATTGTGAAACTGTCGCAATTAATGAAAGAGGAAAAATAGATTTGATTTTCAAATATTTGAGATATATATAAGAAATGAAATACGTAAACATCATGGCAATGCACACATTTCCATTGCAACCGGTAATTTAGGCTAACTAGGATTGTTTTCAAACACAAATGTGAGATTATGATAACCTTGCAGGGTTAAGCTATGTATTTGAATCTAGAACCAAATTAACGCAACCTTAGAGTTGAAGAACTGGCTGATCCATATATGAATAATAATGCTCTATTTTCACTTCAAGCCAGCATAAACCTATATAACCAAAAGCCAGCATGGCCTGCAGTCTACCTAACCCATCATCCTAGGCTTACAAAGTTCATGAGCACCGCAAAATAACAGCAACAACTATAAAAACATTGCAACAAAGTAAAGGCCACATCTTCAGCAGGAAGTAGAGTCTTCTTTTTATCCTTCCAGTCTTGCCACGTTGATTCTCCACCCCTGCTTCGCTGTGTACACTTCACTTGCTACTCGCTCTAGCAGTCTTGCTCCCACCTCCAACACCTTTTTTGTGGCTCCTATGTCTGCAAAATAGATCAATCAACAATCCAATGGCTCATTAGTTTGATTATAGAGAAAGTAGAAATTGGATTATTTTTGAAAATAAAAGGATAACATATGCATTACATTAACAACTGCATTACATAACTTAACAGTTTGAACACATCACATTTGCACTACATAAACTTCATCAGTACATAACTTAACACTTACTGCAGTTCTCTAGGTTTTGTAGCATGGTACTATATGAACCAACGTATTAAAAACTACATTATTCTTGCGTATACATATGAGATAACATGGTTTGACTAAAACATAGATTTTGGAGTATTCACAATAGATACAACTGTTTGGTATGCTGTAAATTGTGCTGCCTAGCCATTGCATTTAAGCACTCACAAACTCTGTTTTTTTTAAAGAGGCTACATTTTTCATGCAGAGAAATAACTATAGTTTTCCCAATACTGCAGTACTAAAATCACATTTATTAGGGGCAACCAAACAGCTCACTGTAAATAAAACTAACATAATCTCAAATACTGAAGTATTCTCAAAGAACTTAGAACATAGTATGCTATCAAACGGGTCCAAACTGATTCACACAGATAGACTAACTGAAGACACTGACATGCCATCACTCTGTTTTCTTGTCCTTCAACTTGTTGATGCGCTCTGAGTGACGAATGCCCATACGGATGTAGGTCTCCGCTTCAATCGACATGGTCCTGTCTCCGAGCTGCGGGATCCCTGGACCCACAATCTGCACGTCCGCCGGCTGCTCCTGGACAACATCATCCTGCTCCTCCTCTCTAGCACTGTCGTCCAGCAGCAGAACAACCTCCTCTTCCCCGCTCTCATCCTTGCTCTGCTCCACATCTTCGCTATCACTCTCATCCTCGCTATGCTCCACATCTTCACTATCACTGTCATCCTTGCTCTGCTCCACATCACTGTCAGAGTGAACATTGGATTGATCAACCGGAGCAGGCACCGCGAGCAACACTCCGACAAGATCTGGCACTGGAATAGGAGGGGCGCGGCGGCGGGAGCGGTACATGTACCACCTCGCACGCTGACGCGGATCCGGGGAGTTCTCCGCTTCGTTCATAGCCCAGAGGAAAACCTGGACTGGAACAACTCCTCGAGCAGGACCAAACAACGATTTCTTCTCATTGCCCGTAAGCACTTTGATGAGACCCCTACCATGGTCGATGAACATCTGCAAGCTGGGAAACCAGCTGCAGATCTCCTCCACATTCGCCCTCTTCTCCAGATCGCCCTGACAGAACTTCCCAACTGCCTCCTCCCACTTTTCTTGAGCGCGGCGGCAATCACTTGACGACCGCGACCTCCTTCCCTTCTTTGCCCCCATCGCCGGCGACGCCAGATGTGAGATTTGAGCTCACGGAGTGAATGGGGAACAGAAGCAAAGACCTAGGGTTCATATCTGCCATATGAAATGGGGAATTTTTTCCCTCTCCAGCTGATAACCACGTGTGAGGCCAGCCTGGTAAGGCCCACCCAAATTAGGCCCAAATCAAAGCCGCGGCGGGCACTGTCTCGGGGTGGTGGGAGTTTAGTCCCACCTCGCCAATGGAGAGGAGCTCGCGCCGGTTTATAAACCCACCTGAGCTAATCATCTCAAGTTCCTATCTAAAGCAGGCAGCTCATTGCCTAACCAGTCTCTCTCTGCCCCGTTGGGCCTACCGGCAACTTATATACATTCACCGCCGGCCTGCATCCTGGCCCAATGGGTTACTAGTCGTATGCAGGCCGTGGGGTTTCATATAAATGCTGTTGGTAGGCTGGCATTTTTTTATTATTTATTTAATTTTTTTGCATATGTCACATGTCTAATTTTTTCGACCACCAAATGGCCCCTCCGGAATGCAATGATTAAGTTACACCAAATGGCCCCTCCGGAATGCAATGATTTTTTCGACCACCTCCAAATCAACTCAATTTTAGCACACATGATCTCTTGCACAAACAAAGCTAGTTTTCCAAGGTTTTAATTTTTTTTTGAATTTTTTACTAATTTATAATGCCCTCTAGACTGACTGGTCAAACCATCGGTCTATACCTCAACGGGGCATTGTAAAGTATTATTTTTCCAAATTTTCTTTCATAGCCATGTTTGGCACATGTGGGTCACCATGTAAAAGAAAATTTGGGTGATTTGGAGGTGGTGGAAAAAATCACGTATATTCAAAAACTGGCTTAAGTTACACCAAATGGCCCCTCCGGAATGCGATGATTTTTTCGACCACCTCCAAATCACCTCAATTTTTGCACACATGATCTCTTGCACAAACAAAGCTAGTTTTCCAAGGTATTAATTTTTTTTGAATTTTTTATTAATTTATAATGCCCTCTAGACTGACTGGTCAAACCATCGGTCTATACCTCAAGGGGGCATTGTAAAGTATTATTTTTCCAAATTTTCTTTCATAGCCATGTTTGGCACATGTGGGTCACCATGTACAAGAAAATTTGGGTGATTTGGAGGTGGTGGAAAAAATCGCGTATGTTCAAAAACTGGCTTAAGTTAGACCAAATGGTCCCTCCGGAATGCGATGATTTTTTCGACCACCTCCAAATCACCTCAATTTTGGCACACATGATCTCTTGCACAAACAAAGCTAGTTTTCCAAGGTATTCATTTTTTTAATTTTTTATTAATTTATAATGCCCTCTAGACTGACTGGTCAAAACATCGGTCTATACCTCAAGGGGGCGTTGTAAAGTATTATTTTTTCAAATTTTCTTTCATAGCCATGTTTGGCACATGTGGGTCACCATGTAAAAGAAAATTTGGGTGATTTGGAGGTGGTGGAAAAAATCACGTATGTTCAAAAACTGGCTTAAGTTACACCAAATGGCCCCTCCGGAATGCGATCATTTTTTTGACCACCTCCAAATCATCTCAACTTTGGCACACATGATATCTTGCACAAACAAAGCTACGTTTCCAAGGTTTTATATTTTTTTTTGAATTTTTTATTAATTTATAATGCCCTCTAGACTGACTGGTCAACACATCGGTCTATACCTCAGGGGGGCATTGTAAAATATTCTTTTTCCAAATTTTCTTTCATAGGCATGATTGGCACATGTCGGTCACCATGTTCAAGAAAGTTTGGGTGATTTGGAGGTGGTGGGAAAAATCACATTTGTTCAAAAACCCCTCCGGAATGCGGTCATTTTTTCAACCACCTCCAAATCACCTCAACTTTGGCACACATGATCTCTTGCACAAACAAAGGTAGGTTTCCAAGGTTTTATATTTTTTTTGAATTGTTTATTAATTTATAATGCCCTCTAGACTGGCTGGTCAAAACATCGGTCTATACCTCAGGGGGGCATTGCAAAATATTCTTTTTCCAAATTTTCTTTCATAGGCATGTTCGGCACATGTGGGTCACCATGTGCATGAAAATTTGGGTGATTTTGAGGTGATGGGAAAATCACATTTGTTCAAAAACTGGCTTAAGTTAGACCAAATGGCCCCTCCGGAATGCGGTCATTTTCTCGACCACCTTCAAATCACCTCAATTTTGGCACACATGATAGCTTGCACAAACAAAGCTAGGTTTTCAAGGTTTTATATTTTTTTGAAATTTTTATTAATTTATAATGCCCTCTAGACTGGCTGGTCAAAACATCGGTCTATACCTCAGGGGGGCATTGTAAAATATTATTTTTCCAAAATTTCTTTGAAATTTCTAATGCCCTCTTATATTTGTTTATAATGCCCTCTTATATTTTCTTTGAAATTTATAATGCCCTCTTATATTTGTTTATTTTTTAATGTCCTCTTATATTTGTTTATTTTTTTAATGCCCTCTTATTTTTTTGAATTTTTTTATTTATAAAGTTAGGTTTCCAAGATGGCTAGGCTGGCCCATGCTTTTCCTTTTGTTTATTTTTTCCCTTTTCCTTCAGTTTACATAAAAATTACCTGAGCACTCAAAAAATAACATAAAAATTACATGACCCCTCAAATAATTACATACCAAAAATTCAAAAGGTATTTTTATCAAACACATCTTTTTGAATATTTATATTTTCTTTTCTTATAAATAAGTGACATTTTCAAAATTCTAATAGGGTAACATAACTTTATTAAAAAATAAAGTAGATCTTATTTCAAATTCCTTTTTTTTTGCACACATTATTTTTAACTAGTATTACATTACTCTTCTAAATTTACATTTAATTCCTTCACACTTTGATGATGGAATATTTGCTTTATTATTGCAACATTGGTTCAAATGATGGAACATTTGATCTTTTTGCTTATTCAAATTATGCATTGATGGAATGTGTGAGGATGAACAATTATCAGTAACTTTACGAAACCCCGTGTACTATAATTCATGACAGCCAATTTGGAACATAGCCAGATTCAATATTTGGTATAATTGGCACATGCGCACAACATGTTGCACTTGCCCACGGCATAGACAAGTGTTGCAGCATGTCTGAAGCAACACTGAAGCGCCATTTGTGATCATTGCACCATCGAAACAACAAGTAAACATGAAGGAATCATTCACCACCAATCAAGTTAAGGCCACACATATATAGATAGCATTCTAGGTTACCACCACAGGTACCAGGCAGTTCACAACAGATCCAATTCAGACACACAATACATAACATTACATTAATAGAGGTAGTTTCCAACCAGTACAGACCCAGATGCAGCTTTCCAAAAGTAAAACATCATCAAATATACTGATGATGAGTATGGCTTCCAGCTTCTGATGATCAGCATGATGTAGGACTAGAGGTTAGGGTTTCTCAGGACCTTCAGGAGGGCAGAATGCTCAGCCCTGACCTTGTACTCATCACTGGAGATCGATGTAGCCCGGCAATGTTCCATCAGATGCTCCAATAACCCAGACCTGGGCTTGGGCTTGCTGCAGAAGGGGCAGCGGTACTTTTCCGTCCTCCAGTTGTGGCACATACCAGGTCCTTGGGCCCTGATCTTCAACACCACCTTCTCTTCAAACGACTCGACGTTCCCCTCGACCACATCATCTCCAGATTCATACTGCACACATTAATGACTGACATTAATACATTATGCATTCAAATACTATAAACACGTAATACTAACTCAATGCACAAATAACATTTCAACTAGGCCTTACCTCATACGGCTCATCTTCATCAGAGTCATATGGGTAGAACCCAGTCTTGTCCCACTTCCTCTTGTTGCCCACAAGATCCTCTTCCTCCTGCTATATTGTCAAACAAGCACATCAATTACAATGAATTGAATTGCAGTTCAAAGAATGTCATTACAGACAAAATTGTGAATGTGAACCACATTGGTATGTTGCAAGTGACCAAATGCTTTCCTTTTAAATACAGAATCTAAGCAATCAATCAACAGACAAATGCTTTCCTTCATAAATGCTAATGAAAATCCAAGCTGGATTCTTGACATCCCTGGATTAACCCAACACTTTTCTTTTAAGGGAATCCCCCCCCACACACACACTACTTAATGGAAACATATAGTATATTTTGTTGCTAGGATCCTGCCTTGGAATGTTTACTTCATAGTTATACAATGGTGACATCCTAGCTGCATATTTTTGTAATTCATCATAAGTATTTGCACAAGAGGAAAATCTCTGGCCAGGTTAATTTTATGAGGCTGGATAATAGGCCTGCCTACAACATTTGGTTTATAAAATTTTGGGCAAGGACAATATTTCAAGGCCATGTTACTGTTTTTGAGGCCACCCTTCTGCAATTGTAAAGTGAGTTATCTCTTAGCCCCCTAAATATAAAATTACATCCATTGCTACTAATTACAGAAGCCAACTACAAATTTTAATATGCACAAATTACTGTTTTTGGGATAATGCAGCAAAGCTCCTACACATATTAACATAATGCAGTAGTTAATTAGGTACAACTTCAACTATAAATGCATACATCTCCAACAAACATCTAAAATTTCATTACTTACCTAAACAACAACAAATTATACTATAGATGAATCTTGTATCATCTAAACCAATTCATTGGCACATCAAAACTAATGCATTCCAAATCAAATATGTTTCCATCCAGTATCATTGAACCACAAATCAAATCAAATAATCATATATGTCTGCAGCATTGAACTACAGATCTAATAATCATATGACGTCTATCTGACCTTAAATTCCCCCTTAAATAAGGTATTCAACCTCATACTAATTAAAATCTAACAAGCAAAAATTCCACTACTAACCACTGAAAAAACCCCAAGGTGCTTTTATCTCTGAAGCAACGGCATTGGAGAGGATGTTCAATGCTGTAAATATCTCTGAAGCAACGGCAAAATTCCACTACTAACCCAAACTAAATAAGCATAGACTGCCCCTTCCCCTCTCCTTCAGAAGCCCCAATCCAACACAAACAAATCCAGCCCTTGAGAAGCTCTTTTTGATTAACATGACAACACCCATTACATGAGCACATCCTTCACTATATTTACAACCAAACTAATGCACCATCTAATCACCTCAGGTAGACATTTTCCAAAAACACAAGGACATGCACAACCCATCTCATAGCCTCTGCCTGACAGGTATCAATCAAGCATCAAAGAACTGCAACTATGACAACATGCATCAATCAAGCATCTAAGAATTGCAACTATGACAGACATAATCCCTAGAACTTAGCATCCATTTAATTAATCATCAAGCCAAAGAACTAAAGCAGGAACCAACCCAAACCAATAGAGAAGTATATATTTGACTAATCCATCGTCTAATCCTCAAGCCAAACACCTAAAGAATTGCAAAAATTCCACTACTAATCTAATAAGCATCTGAAAAAACCCCATCCCTCAATCCGGCTACTTCTAACCTAATCTAATAATCATATGAGGTCCACCATTCTTGCACGAATCAAATACACAAAAACCCTAATGCAGAGAAAACCCTACATCCAACAAATCTAACCAAAAAACCTTCTGGCCACAAACCCTACAATCTAAAAACTACCACATTAAAGTGATAAGCAGATACCTTCTGCTCCGCCTGCTCCTCGCCAGAGCCGGCCTCCACCTTCTCCACCTTCTCCACCTCGTGCGCCTCGCCAGAGCCCGTCTCCACCTTCTGCGCCTCGCCAGAGCCCGCCTCCACCTTCTGCGCCTTGCCGGAGATCGCCAGAGCGGGCGCATCTGGCTGGACTACGCCGTTGCAGCCCGCCCCCGCCTTCTCCAGATCTGCAGCGGGGGGAGCACCGCGCTGGACGCCGGCACGTCCCCTCACAAAGGTGCCCGCAGCGACCTGCCGCGCCTGCTCCACCAGATCTGCGCCCCAATCGGGGCGCTCGCCTCCTGCGTCCGCCATGGCGATGGAGAGGATGCGGTGAGGGCGACGAGGAGGTTGGAGAGGAGAGGGAGTGGGGAGTGGGGAGTGGGGAGAGGGAGACGATGCGGCGGGGGGAAATGGTAGGCGATGCGGCCGGAGGTGGTTGCCGTCCACATTTATATGATGGGACGGTTTTGGAATCTACCCGTGACACGTGCTGCCCCACGCGCGGGCGGCTCCACGCGTGCACGAGTCGCCGCCATATACAAATACGTATACGGCCGGGCATACGATCTAACCGGGCCCGTACGGGCCTCCCAGGGCTCCTCGACGGCTATACGCGGGGGCAACAAAGACGATCATGCCCCTCGTTATAAACCGTTTTTGGTTCATCCTGGCCATCGATGTGTTTTTCCACCTCGCGTTTAGCCGGGGGGAGCACCGGAGCAGAAACGTTGGCTAAAATAATTGAGGCAGGACGCGTAAATTGACACTATATGTGGTGTGGACGCATAATGATAGAGTATGACTATCGTCGCACAAATGCATGTCGTATTCAAGTAGACTAGAGAGCTTCAACATACATGCATGGACAATGTCATGTTCATGCCGCACTCCTCCATTCGTGGTGAGCAGGGTATGTATGTGCCTCGGTAAGGGTCCCGCGAAACTCATTAACTAGTTATATTTTAACTTATCGCTTGTCTAAAATTAATATTATGTTTGTACTAGGGTATTATCCGCTAGCGTGTCCCGCCTGCATCCCACTTGAAAGCAAAAGGAACGTGAAAACACCATGCAAGAAAGAAATAACGACGGGGATCAGCTCTGGATTCAAAGATTCCCTGAGGAGGGACTGACACGGACGGCAACGGTGTGACTGGATGATGTTGATGTTGATACTATTTGCGCTCTCTTCACAAGGAAATTTAATCGGTTTCTGTCAACGCGAAAGAATGGCACTACTATGATGTCGATGTTCATACATTGTGGATTTCGTGCAAATAGTAGCATTTCACATGTTGACAACATCAGTTGGTTTTCTCTAGTTAGATGGGGATTATTCTTGAAAATGTTAAGAAAATGATCTTTCAAACCCAACGAGCATTATTCGTAGGGGTTAAGCTCAATTTATGTTTTCCTGAACTCCCTTTTCTCACGACGAACGGACACCGCCGAAGGAGGTTTTGTCACAAGAGATGTTCCCAGCCTTGCAAGGAAAAGACTGAGAGAAAGAGAGAGGCAATTTGATATGTTCACTAGTAGAAAAAGGGGCTTTTACCCCGGTTGGTAAGGGCCTTTTGTCCCGGTTTTCGAACCGGGACTAAAGGGTCGTTATTAAAGCCCTAACCCCTTAGTCCCGGTTCTTACACGAACCGGGACAGAAGGTCCTCCACGTGGCCGCTGCTGCTAGCCCAGGCAAGGCAGGGGGGCCTTTGGTCCCGTTGGTGCCACCAACCGGGACCAATAGGCAAGGCCTTTTGTCCCGGTTGGTGTCATCAACCCGGGACCAATAGGCATCCACGCGTCAGCATTTCAGGGGCTGGGGTATTTGTTTTTCTTGAAGGGGGGGGGGGGTTGGGGGGTTAATTTAGGTGTTTCATATATTGTGTTAGCTAGCTAATTAATAGAGAGAAGTGTCCTCTCTTATCTCCGTGCTTGGTCGACGCTACGTACTATATACGTATGGAGAGGACTAGACACGCTAGCTAGTAAGCAAATGAAGGAAACAGAAGATCGTCATGAACATATGCATACAGAGAGAAGTGATATCGACCACCTCTCCTTCTCCGAGAGATTGGTCGAACAACAAGTTCTCGTATATCTATCTGACACTACCGGCTACATATATACAATAATTATCTCTTACAATATAATCTCCTAATTAAATTGTAAGAACACAGGGTCCACATAGTATTCTCCGTTTTCAGCGATCACGTGGTCAAGGAAGAATGCCGCCAATTCCTCTTGAATTGCTCGCATACGATCTGGTGCTAGGAGTTCATCCCGCATCCGAAACATCTAATTTGAAGAAGGGGGTCAATACATATATATATGAATAAATGAAACTCGACACAAATGATGGTAATAAAATAAAATTGTGAATATTATTGCTTACGCACTTCATATTGTTCGTCAGAGTAGCCCCGCTCACAGGTCGTGTGGCGGATAGACTCGCAAACGTAGTATCCACAGAAATCATTCCCTTGTTCCTGCCACAACCACTTTACAAGAAATAGAGGTCAATCTAACTGATAAGCAAGCATGCTAAATAGTATTGATGAAACTAGCGCTTGAATCACTAGGAGATGTGCGGAACATGCTACTATAGTACTTACTTTCGGGTGTCTAAATTGCAGCTTCTTCGGCAGTCCCGGAGCTTTTGTGGTGAATTTTCTCCAAACCCTGCCAGACAAAGAAAACAATTACTTGATATCAGGAAATGAACAAAGTTGCTGATATGGTGGATAATGATCGATTTAACTTACTTCTCGAGCATTTTAGTCATGTCCGCATAGTCCTGGGGATCTTTTCGTCTCGAGTCTAAGACGGTTACTACTCCCTGCTCAAGCTTAATCTCTAGGAGAATATAGTGGAAGCTGCGCATGCATGCATAAGTCATCAATTACATTACCATAACCTGGACTAATAAGGGAAACCGAATATGCACAAGACAGTAACACTCACTTGAAGTTGTAAGGAAAGAGTATTATATCTTTGTTTTGATTTAATACCAACGATCGTAGCAAGTTGGTCTCGGCTTCTTTGGCATGTTTTTCAACCGTATATGCATCTATGAGATTTGTGTTAATGAACCCAATATCACCGATTTGTCTTTTCTTCAATTCGGCGATCTTCAATCTGCATAATATAGTGAGGATAATTATAAATACATGCAATGAAAGAGCTGACCTATATAGAGAGACTTAATGACAGAAGTAGTACTACTTACAGACAGTAGCAAGTGATAGTTGATTTATCGAGGGCCTTTTGATTGAAAACTGGAAGAACTCCTCAAATGGAACATTCAGCAGTTCAATTCCAACGAGGTCATGCTCCGGTTTAACTCTCAGCGTCAAAGTATTCATCCCATCAGACTCTCTGCAGGTTTTCATGTACCAATCATGTAATCTTCGCATCATCGTTGTTAGAGATCTTTCATCTTTGACGAGAGGCTTCCCGTAATGGTATTTGTGTTCGTCCACCTCCATGATTTCATAATGTACATCGTCGGGCAGGTAATCTCCAAGATTGCTATAACCGGCCACCATCCTCGGATCATTAGCGACGATGTCTTTAGACACCTTGAGCGGGGGGAACGATTGGTTCGCTTGTTCGCCAAGTTGGGCAATTTTTTTCCCAGCTCGTCGTTTTTTTAACCTTTGATCACTGACAGTACTTCCCGACCGCTCTGCTTCGACAAATGTCTTTGCAATAATGCGCTCATAGTTGCCTTTCGGCGGAGACTTTGGTGGTTTTGTCAGGGCATCCAGAGTGCGCTTCGCTTTCACCGGATCTACCTTCTCCTCCGGAGGTGGATGTTTCTTTGCTTTCACCCCTTCAAAGAAGTTCTTCACTTCGGCTCGCACGATCTTCGCGTTCTCCTCCTCGGTCCTCTCGTATGGTAACTTCTCTGGAGTCTTCAGAGAAGGACCGAATCTGTATTGCCTCCCGCCTCTGGCAGCTGTACTGCTAGACGCCGGCAGAGCAGACGGAGCGGTTGCGGCTGTCTTCTTTCCTTGCTTACGAGGCGGAGGAGAAGGACTACGACGCGCCGTAGCAACCGAAGCGGAAGCGGGTCTCTTCCGCCCTTGCTGACGAGGCGGAGAAGGAGGAGGCTGGCTGCTCTGGCACGCCGGCGCAGGCGGAGAAGGAGGCGGAGTGCCGCCACGCGCCGGAGAAGGAGGCTGAGTGCTCTGATCGCTCGCCGGAGGAGGAGGCGGAGTGCCGCCACGCGCCGGAGAAGGAGGCTGAGTGCCCTAATCACTCGCCGGAGGAGGAGGCGGCGACGGAGTGCCCTTACTCGCCGGAGGCGTCCAGTTCGGAAGGTTAATGAGCTCCTTCCGCCATAGGCACGGAGTCTTCAGAGCTAAACCCAGCCGAGTCTCCCCTTCACCGGTAGGGTGGTCAAGCTGGAGGTCCTCAAATCCCTCCGTTATTTCATCCACCATCACCCTAGCATATCCTTCTGGAATCGGCCGGCAGTGGTAGGTTGCGCCGGGTTCAGGAAGTAAAACAGAGCCAACAGCCGCCTTGACTTTGAAGTTCTGCCATTGCGCCATAAGGTGGCAATGTTGAGACTCCATGATAGCATCCACGGGGTAGCTAGCAGGAGCCGTCAAGACATGCTCCGGCTGAAGCAGCTCGGTGGAAGCCACGCTGCTTCTCCGTTGAGATGGCGGGGTAGCTTCGGGGGTAGTTTTGGCATGTCGATTGCCGTCTCGTTCCTCTAGCGCTTGAACCCTTTCGTGCAGCTTCTGAATTTGGGTCTGCTCCATTTATTTCCTCCTCTCCTGGGTTTTGTAACCGCCTGCGTCCGCAAAACCAGCCTTCCACGGAACGGAGCCTGGCGTGCCTCGTGTCCGTCCAGGGTGCTCAGGATTCCCGAGGGCCATTGTGAGCTCGTCGTTCTCTCTGTCTGGAACGAACGTCCCTTCCTACGCTGCATCGATATATTGCTGAATCTTCTTGACTGGTATTCTCAAAAGCTCGTTCGTCCAAATGCACCTCCCTGATACAGGGTCCAAGGTTCCGCCAGCCCCGAAGAACCAAGTCTGGCAACGGTCTGTCCAGTTCATTGTCTGTGGTTCGATCCCTTTTTCAAGCAGATCATTCTCAGCCTTGGCCCACTTAGACCGGGCTTTGAGGTAGCCACCTGACCCCGTGCGATGGTGAAGCTTCTTCTTCGCAGCATTCTTCTTGTTTGTCGCTGACATCTTCTTACTCTTTTCCAATGTCTTGTGGGCCACAAATGCGGGCCAGTGATCTCTGATCTTCTCATACCGGCCGATTAATTCTGGTGTCTCTTCTTTTTCGACAAACGTTTTCAGCTCATTCTTCCACCTCCTGAATAGGTCTGCCATCTTCTTAAGAGCATGAGACTTGATTAATTGCTCTTTAACTGGCTTCTCCGGATCCTCCTCTGGCGGTAAGGTGAAATTTGCCTTCAGCTCAGTCCAAAGATCATCTTTCTGCATATCATTGGCATAAGACACCTCAGGGTCTTCCTTCTTAGGCTTATACCATTGGTGGATGCTGATCGGGATCTTGTCCCTAACTAGAACCCCGCACTGAGCAGCAAATGCATCCTTTGTCCGGATGGGTTCAATCGGTTGGCCGTCGCGCGCGATTGCTGTGATCTCAAACCTTTCATCCGAGCGCAACTTTCTCTTTGGGCCTCGTCTCTTTACCGAAGTTGTGCTCGATCCGGAGGGCTAGAAAAAGGAAGAAAGATGAGTGTTAATTAATATGTGAACATACCAAAACAATGAATGCATCAATTAGCTAGTCAGCACAGGCTTAACTAATATATTTACCTGGCCGGACTCTGTTCGGTCACCGGAGCCGTCACCACGGGCTCCTTCTTGCACCAGCATTGGGTCACCGGAGCCATCATAATCATGTCTTTCCTCCTCCACTCTTCGATCACCGTAGCCTGCTTCTTCACCCTGTTCTTCCAGACCATCATTGTCGTTAAGATACGACAAGATATCACCTCTGGCTAAGATTATGTCCCCCAACACCTCTTCTGCTTGCTCGTCTCGTCCGTGCTCCATTGTTTCTGCAAATATTACAACATGGCAATTATTACACAAACATGACAGCAGGTGGATATATTAGTGCAAACGTAGACCTAGCTTATTCCGGGTTTGGGGTGGCCTCGGCAACGCTTCAAGGGTAGGGGCGCGGCGGGAGGGGGTAGGAGACCGACGTCGTTTTTTTCTAGGGTTTGGGTGTCCTCGAGAGTTTTGGTCGAGCGAGAGGGCCAGGGGGTGCTCCCGTGGTATAAGTTATCACGGTCGAGAGGGGGTATAAATATCGACCGTCCATCATGTCGAAGTTATCTGGGAGGGAGTTATATATATCGACAACGACGACATACATACATGGGAAAATAATGTTATCGGGGAGGGGGTATATCGACCCCCCCCACGTGTTGAAGTTATCGGGAGGGGTTTATATCGACAACGACGACATACGTACATGGGAAAATAATATTATCGGGGAGGGGGTATATCGACCCCCCCCCTCGTGTTGAAGTTATCGGGAGAGGGGTATATCGACGACGACAGACCCGATAAAACATAAGAAAACGAAGAAGAAACAAAAAGAGGAGAAGAAGAAAGGAATAGAGGAGAAGATCGAAGAAAAAAAAGAAGAAAAAAAAAGAGGAGAAGAAGAAAGGAATAGAATAGAATTTTTTCTATTTTTTCTTCTTCTCTTCTATTCCTTTCTTCTTCTCCTCTTCTTTTTCTTCCTTTTTCCTCTTCTTATTTATTTCTCCTCTTCTTCCTCTCCTCTTCTTCCTCTCCTCTTCTTCTCCTTTCTTCCTCTTCTTATTTTCCTTTTTCCTCTCATTCATAAAAAAATGTTCAAATAGAAAATATCGAAAAAAGTAAAGGTTTTGCCTAATGCATTGTTCATATGAGTATACAAACATTTGCATTTTCTACAATAATTAATATCACCAAAAATATCTATGAACAGAAAAAAATCCTAACTTTTCTAAAAATCTATCTTTTGCATATATACATGAACATATATATACATAGAGAACATATATACATACATATATACATTTTTAAAAAAATGCAAAAAAAGATCTAAAAAAAGGACATATAAACAGATATACACACATACATATACTCATACATATACATATAATCAGGAAAAAACATCATATATATGTGCAGAAAAAACAGGGAGGAAGGGGGCAGTGCCGGCCCTGACCAAGGCGACGACGGCGCGTCGGGGCATGGGCAGAGGAGACGGCGGCGTGGTCGAGGCAGGGGCAGAGGCGACGGCGGCGTGGTCGGGGCAGGGCGAGGCAGAGGCGACGGCGGCGTGGTCGGGGCAGCTGGGGCGATGACGACGTGGTCGGGGCAGGGGCGCGCGGCGTGGTCGGGGCGGGTCGCCGGCGGCGTGCTCGAGGAAGGGGCGGCTGCGCGTCGACGAGGCAGCAGAGGGCGGCAACGGCGTCGACGGGGCGAGCTCGGGCAGCCTGGCGGCGTCGTCGGGGCGGGGGAACTGATGCAGAGATGAATCTGAAAAACGCTAAGTGCTTTCTTATATACTGAGAGCCCACAGGGACCAATGCCCCCCTTTAGTCCCGGTTGGTGCCACCAACCGGGACCAAAGTCTCTTTTCAGCAGCCCAAAGGGCGGGAAGCGGCGGCCTTTGGTCCCGGTTGGTGGCACCAACCGGGACTAAAGGGGGGCATTGGTCCCGGTTGGTGCCCCGAACCGGGACCAAAGGGTGGCATTGGTCCCGGTTCGTGCCACCAACCGGGACCAATGGCCTTGCACAGCGGCGTGGTGGTGGGAGTTTAGTCCCACCTTGCTAGCTGAGAGAGAGCCGCACCTGTTTATAAGGTGCGGTGCGCCTGAGCTGTCGAGCTCCTCTCTAAAGCAGGCTTACGGGCCTAACCTCTCTGTACATGCCTGTGGGCCTACTGGGCCTTCTGCGGGCCTGAATCCTGGCCCATGGATGGGTTTCTAGTCGTATTCAGGCCGTGGTGGCCCAGTAGGTGGCATAATTTTTATTTTTTGCCTGTTTTTTTGTTTTCTTTTTTGCTTTATTTATTTTGTTTTGTTTCTACTTACAACAAAAAACTTATTTATTTCATTTTATTTTGTTTCTAATTACTTATTTATTTTACTTTATGATAATTCTTTTTGCTATTAAAGTTTCTAACAAAAAAAGTTCTTTATGAAAATTATTTTTGCTTTCAATGATTTTGAACAGAAAATACTTCGATGATTTTAGTTGCATCAATTTTATATAATTTTAGTTTCAATAATACTAGAGGTTGCTTATAATGTTTTGAACAAAAAATACTTTGATAATTTTAGTTTCATAAATTTTATTTATGTTATTAAAGTTTATTTTATTTTGTTTCTACTTATATATTTTATTAAAGTTTATATTATTTTGTTTCTAATTACTTATTTATTTTATTTGTTATTTTTCATGCACCATTTTTCATGCATTTACTGATTATTTTGAGCTATAAGACCCTAAAATTGAAAAGCATTTTAAATGAACTCTGAAAAGGTTGAAAGTTGGCATGGTATCATCATTTCATCCACATAGCATGTGCAAGAAAGTTGAGAGCGTTACGGCAAAAACTGGATGCACTTCGTATACAAAACGGACAATCTCTTTCGAAGTATCAGGATTTCATACGGAAACTCGTCTGTTACAAAGGGATTTCATTTTTTAAAACTTATTTGAACTCCTGACTTTTTGTGTGTACAAAATGCACCATTCAAAGCCACATCATCAATTTTCAACCCTTTCTGACTTCATTTGTTATTTTTCATGCATTTACTAATTATTTTGAGCTATAAGACCCTAAAATTGAAAAGCATTTCAAATGAACTCTAGAAAGGTTGAAAGTTGGCATGGTATCATCATTTCATCCACATAGCATGTGCAAGAAAGTTGAGAGGGTTACGGCAAAAACTAGATGCACTTCGTGTACAAAACGGACAATGGTATCATACTCATCTGTTACAAAGTTGGCATGGTATCATCATAATAGTTGCGGGAGAAAGTCTTCACTTTTTCTTCGCTTGTGTCATTTGCTTGGGTCAGCCTTGACTTTGAAGGGAGGAATTTCATGAAACTTTTCATAATCTTCAGACATGTCTGTCTTGCCCTCCACTCCCACAATGTCCCTTTTTCCTGAAAGAACTATGTGGCGCTTTGGCTCATCGTATGATGTATTCGCTTCCTTATCTTTTCTTTTTCTCGGTCTGGTAGACATGTCCTTCACATAGATAACCTGTGCCACATCATTGGCTAGGACGAACGGTTCGTCAGTGTACCCAAGATTGTTCAGATCCACTGTTGTCATTTCGTACTGTGGGTCTACCTGTACCCCGCCTCCTGACAGATTGACCCATTTGCACTTAAACAAAGGGACCTTAAAATCATGTCCATAGTCAAGTTCCCATATGTCCATTATGTAACCATAATATGTGTCCTTTCCCCTCTCGGTTGCTGCATCAAAGCGGACACCGCTGTTTTGGTTGGTGCTCTTTTGATCTTGGGCGATCGTGTAAAACGTATTCCCATTTATCTCGTATCCTTTGTAAGTCAATACAGTCGAAGATGGTCCCCTGGACAACGAGTACAACTCATCACAAACAGTGGTGTCACCTCTGAGACGTGTTTCCAACCAACTGCTGAAAGTCCTGATGTGTTCACATGTAATCCAGTCGTCACACTGCTCCGGGTGTTTAGAGCGCAGACTATTCTTGTGTTCATCGACATACGGGGTCACCAAGGTAGAGTTCTGTAGAACTGTGTAGTGTGCTTGAGACCAAGAATATCCGTCCCTGCATATTATTGAGTCCCCTCCAAGCGTGCCTTTTCCAGTCAGTCTCCCCTCATACCGCGATTTAGGGAGACCTATCTTCTTAAGGCCAGGAATGAAGTCAACACAAAACCCAATGACATCCTCTGTTTGATGGCCCATGGAGATGCTTCCTTCTGGCCTAGCGCGGTTACGGACATATTTCTTTAGGACTCCCATGAACCTCTCAAAGGGGAACATATTGTGTAGAAATACGGGCTCCAGAATGACAATCTCGTCGACTAGATGAACTAGGACGTGTGTCATGATATTGAAGAAGGATGGTGGGAACACCAGCTCGAAACTGACAAGACATTGCGCCACATCACTCCTTAGCCTTGGTATGATTTCTGGATCGATCACCTTCTAAGAGATTGCATTGAGGAATGCACATAGCTTCACAATGGCTAATCGGATGTTTTCCGGTAGAAGCCCCCTCAATGCAACCGGAAGCAGTTGCGTCATAATCACGTGGCAGTCATGAGACTTTAGGTTCTGGAACTTTTTCTCTGGCATATTTATTATTCCCTTTATATTCAACGAGAAGCCAGTCGGGACCTTCATACTGAGCAGGCATTCAAAGAAGATTTCTTTCTCTTCTTTCGTAAGAGCGTAGCTGGCAGGACCTTCATACTGCTTCGGAGGCATGCCGTCTTTTTCGTGCAAACGTTGCAGGTCCTCCCGTGCCTCAGGTGTATCTTTTGTCTTCCCATACACGCCCAAGAAGCCTAGCAGGTTCATGCAAAGGTTCTTCGTCACGTGCATCACGTCGATTGAAGAGCGGACCTCTAGCTCTTTCCAGTAGGGTAGGTCCAAAAATATAGATTTCTTCTTCCACATGGGTGCGTGTCCCTCAGCGTCATTCGGAACAGCTAGTCCGCCGGGACCCTTTCCAAAGATTATGTGTAAATCATTGACCATAGCAAGTACTGAAGGAAATATGCCCTAGAGGCAATAATAAAGTTATTATTTATTTCCTTATATCATGATAAATGTTTATTATTCATGCTAGAATTGTATTAACCGGAAACATAATACATGTGTGAATACATAGACAAACAGAGTGTCAGTAGTATGCCTCTACTTGACTAGCTCGTTAATCAAAGATGGTTATGTTTCCTAGCCATAGACATAAGTTGTCATTTGATTAACGAGATCACCTCATTAGGAGAATGACGTGATTGACTTGACCCATTCCGTTAGCTTAGCACCCGATCGTTTAGTATGTTGCTATTGCTTTCTTCATGACTTATACATGTTCCTCTGACTATGAGATTATGCAACTCCCGTTTACCGGAGGAACACTTTGTGTGCTACCAAACGTCACAACGTAAATGGGTGATTATAAAGGTGCTCTACATGTGTCTCCAAAGGTACTTGTTGGGTTGGCGTATTTCGAGATTAGGATTTGTCACTCCGATTGTCGGAGAGGTATCTCTGGGCCCACTCGGTAATGCACATCACTATAAGCCTTGCAAGCATTGTGACTAATAAGTTAGTTGCGGGATGATGTGTTACGGAACGAGTAAAGAGACTTGCCGGTAACGAGATTGAACTAGGTATCGAGATACCGACGATCGAATCTCGGGCAAGTAACATACTGATGACAAAGGGAACAACGTATGTTGTTATGCGGTCTGACCGATAAAGATCTTCGTAGAATATGTGGGAGCCAATATGGGCATCCAGGTCCCGCTATTGGTTATTGACCGGAGACGTGTCTCGGTCATGTCTACATAGTTCTCGAACCCGTAGGGTCCGCACGCTTAAAGTTACGATGACAGTTTTATTATGAGTTTATGTATGTTGATGTACCGAAGGAGTTCGGAGTCCCGGATGAGATCGGGGACATGACGAGGAGTCTCGAAATGGTCGAGACGTAAAGATCGATATATTGGACGACTATATTCGGACTTCGGAAAGGTTCCGAGTGATTCGGGTATTTTTCGGAGTACCGGAGAGTTACGGGAATACGTATTGGGCCTTATTGGGCCATACGGGAAAGAAGAAAAAGGGCCTCAAGGGTGGCCGCACCCCTCCCCTTGGTCTGGTCCGAATTGGACTAGGGAAGGGGGGCGCCCCCTTCCTTCCTTCTCTTTTTCCCTTCCTCTTTTCCTATTCCATATGGGAGGTGGAATCCTACTAGGACTAGGGAGTCCTAGTAGGACTCCACACTTGGTGCGCCCCCACTAGGGCCGGCTTCCTCCTCCCTTGCTCCTTTATATATGGGGGCAGGGGGGCACCCCAGAGACACAACAATTGATCCTTGAGATCTCTTAGCCGTGTGCGGTGCCCCCCTCCACCATATTACACCTCGATAATACCGTTGCGGAGCTTAGGCGAAGCCCTGCGTCGGTGGAACATCATCATCGTCACCACGCCGTCGTGCTGACGAAACTCTCCCTGAACACTCGGCTGGATCGGAGTTCGAGGGACGTCATCGAGCTGAACGTGTGTAGAACTCGGAGGTGCCGTACGTTCGGTACTTGATCGGTCGGATCGTGAAGACGTACGACTACATCAATCGCGTTGTGATAACGCTTCCGCTGTCGGTCTACGAGGGTACGTGGACAACACTCTCCCCTCTCGTTGCTATGCATCACCATGATCTTGCGTGTGCGTAGGAAATTTTTGAAATTACTACGTTCCCCAACAAGTACGTGATCACCGGTACGCATGGCGGGCTTCTTCCGGTGATCTGCCTCGCCTTTGAAATGCTTGCCTTTCTTTCGACATTGATGGTTGGTCGAAAGAAATCGACGATGGCCTAGGTACACATTCTTCCTGCATTTGTCCAGGTATATACTTTCAGTGTCATCTAAACAGTACGTGCATGCGTGGTATCCCTTGTTTGTCTGTCCTGAAAGGTTACTGAGAGCGGGCCAATCGTTGATGGTTACAAACAGCAACGCGTGCAGGTTAAATTCCTCCTGTTTGTGCTCATCCCACGTACGTACACCGTTTTCATTCCACAGCTGTAAAAGTTCTTTAACTAATGGCCTTAGGTACACATCAATGTCGTTGCCGGGTTGCTTAGGGCCTTGGATGAGACCTGGCATCATAATGAACTTCCGCTTCATGCACATCCAAGGAGGAAGGTTATACATACATAGAGTCACGGGCCAGGTGCTGTGATTGCTGCTCTGCTCCCCGAAAGGATTAATGCCATCCGCGCTTAAACCAAACCATACGTTCCTTGGGTCAGCTTCAAACTCAGCCCAGTACTTTCTCTCGATTTTTCTCCACTGCGGCCCGTCAGCGGGTGCTCTCAACTTCCCGTCTTTCTTACGGTCCTCACTGTGCCATCGCATCAACTTGGCATGCTCTTCGTTTCTGAACAGACGTTTCAACCGTGGTATTATAGGAGCATACCACATCACCTTCGCAGGAACCCTCTTCCTGGGGGGCTCGCCGTCAACATCACCAGGGTCATCTCGTCTGATCTTATACCGCAATGCACCGCATACCGGGCATGCGTTCAGATCCTTGTACGCACCGTGGTAGAGGATGCAGTCATTAGGGCATGCATGTATCTTCTGCACCTCCAATCCTAGAGGGCATACGACCTTCTTTGCTGCGTATGTACTGTCGGGCAATATTTTCAATATTTTCAATAGCTTCTCAAATCCTTCTCAAATCCTTTGTCAGGCACAGCATTCTCTGCCTTCCATTGCAGCAATTCCAATACGGTACCGAGCTTTGTGTTGCCATCTTCGCAATTGGGGTACAACCCTTTTTTGTGATCCTCTAACATGCGATCGAACTTCAGCTTCTCCTTTTGACTTTCGCATTGCGTCCTTGCATCGACAATGACCCGACGGAGATCATCATCATCGGGCACTGGTTCCTCTTGATCTTCAGCAGCTTCCCCCCTTGCAGCATCATTGGGCACATCGTCTGGTTCCTCTTGATCTTCAGCAGCTTCCCCCGTTGCAGCATCACCGTATTCAGGGGGCACATAGTTGTCATCGTCCTCTTCTTCTTCGCCGTCTTCCATCATAACCCCTATTTCTCCGTGCCTCGTCCAAACATTATAGTGTGGCATGAAACCCTTGTAAAGCAGGTGGGTGTGAAGGATTTTCCGGTCAGAGTAAGACTTCGTATTCCCACATGTAGGGCATGGACAACACATAAAACCATTCTGCTTGTTTGCCTCAGCCACTTCGAGAAAATCATGCACGCCCTTAATGTACTCGGAGGTGTGTCTGTCACCGTACATCCATTGTCGGTTCATCTGCGTGCATTATATATAATTAAGTGTGTCAAAAACCATTACAGAACATCATGAATAGATAATTAAGTGACCAAATTAATAGAAGTTCATCATCACATTAAAACCAAAGTACATACATAGTTCTCATCTAACAACATATATATAGCTCTCCAGAGCATCTAATTAATTAAACCATACATTGAAACTATGTAAAACATTTCAATGCGAAAACAAATGCGATCATAATCGCAACCAAGGTAACAATTGATCCAACGGCATAATGATACCAAGCCTCGGTATGAATGGCATATTTTCTAATCTTCAAGCGCATTGCATCCATCTTGATCTTGTGATCATCGACGACATCCGCAACATGCAACTCCAATATCATCTTCTCCTCCTCAATTTTTTTTATTTTTTCCTTCAAGTAATTGTTTTCTTCTTCAACTAAATTTAACCTCCCGACAATAGGGTCGGTTGGAATTTCTGGTTCAACCACCTCCTAGATAAATAAAATCTATGTCACGTTGGTCGGCATATTTGTCATAAACAATAAATGAACCAAATAGTTATAAAAAGATAATATATACCACATCCGAATCATAGACAGGACGAGGGCCGACGGGGGCGGATACCAAAACCATCGCACTATGTAATAAGAAGGAATAATAAAAGTAACAAAATTAGACAAGTATCTATCTAAAGTAAGAATTTTTTTTCTTTCAGAAAGAAGATAAGAACAAGAGGCTCACCACGGTGGTGCTGGCGACGAGATCGGCGCGGGCGATCGACGGCGGTGAAGACGGGGACGGGACGTGACGGACCGCTAAACCTAGACAAATCTCGGGGAAAATGGAGCTCGGAGGTCGAGTTTCGAGAGAAGAAAGATTAACTAGTGTGGCTCAGACATTTCATTGAACACCTCATGTGCATAGGAGGTGAGCTAGAGCACCCAAATGCCCTCCCCTTGCTGGCCAGAAAAAATAGAGCACTGTGGAGTGCTCTGCTGTGGCGATTGGGTATATATAGGCAACTCATTGGTCCCGGTTCGTGGCACCAACCGGGACTAAAGGGGGGGCATTGGTCCCGGTTGGTGCCACGAACCGGTACGTATGCCCCCCTTTAGTCCCGGTTGGTGGCACCAACCGGGACCAAAGGCCTTGTGCTGCCCCGCGTCAAAAGTTTAGTCCCACCTCGCTAGTTGAGAGAGCTCGAGAGTGGTTTATAAGCGCTGTTGCGCCCACCCTCTCGAGCTCCTCTCAACTGCAGGATTTCGGGCCTAACCGTTCTCTTTGCCTGTGGGGCCTACTGGGCCTTCTGCGGGCCTGAATCCTGGCCCATGGATGGGTTTCAAGTCGTATTCAGGCCGTGGTGGCCCAGTAGGTGGCATAATTTTTTCCCTGTTTTTTGTTTTCTCTTTTGCTTTATTTATTTTGTTTTGTTTCTACTTACAACAAAAAACTTATTTATTTTATTCCATTTTGTTTCTAATTACTTATGTATTTTACTTTATTTATTTTATTTTTATTTATTTTACTGCTGCTATTTTTATTTATTTTATTAAGGTTTATTTATTTTATTTACTATAGTTTATTTTATTTTATTTTATTAAGGTTTATTTATTTTATTAAGGTTTATTTATTTTATTTACTATAAAAAAATGAACATAGATGCGCCTATAGAGAAAATTCAACCTAAATTCATAATAAATTTCTATGAAATTCAAAGAAATTTACTCTGAATTTAGGTCAAATTCCCTGTATAAGGGCATCTATTTTCACTTTGAGAGGAGCTCAACAAGGCAGAGAGGGACGGGCTTATAAACAGGTGTGAGCGTCCTTCGATTGGCGAGGTGGGACTAAACTCTGACCGCTACTAGGACCAACCCTTTAGTCCCGGTTTGTGGTATGAACCGGGACTAAAGGGTGAGCCTCTGGTCCCGGTTCAAGCCACCAACCGGGACCAATGGTGGTGGGCCAGGAGCGAGGCCCATTGGTCCCGGTTTGTCCCAGCAACCGGGACCAAAGGGGCCGGACGAACCGAGACCAATGCCCCCACGAGGCCCGGCGGGCCCCTGGCCGCACGAACCGGGACCAATGCTCACTAATGTGAATATTGCCCTGTGACCAAAGCCCAGTTTTCTACTAGTGGTTGCTGACGATGTTAGAGCAACTCTAGCAGACCCCGCAAAACGCCGGCCCGCAAAACGCGTTTGCAGTTCACGCAAAACAGCTTTTGCGGGCCGGTGCGGGCTGGCACAGATGCAGACCCCACAAACGGATCCGTAAAAAAGTATATTCGCGGAATATGCTTTTTTACGGGTCGGCTATGCGGGTTCTCCTCTTTGCGCCGCTGCATCCCCGCATATCATCAGCCCGCAAATCTCAAATCCAACATAATTCAACAATCGAAAACAAACTGAATTATTCAAATCAAACATAAAACAATAATCATCGGTATTACAAATAATTATTCAAATCACTGTAGCAAACTTAAAATAATGCGATACAAAACTTGTCATGAATACAAATACAAATGAATACAAAAATTAGTCACTGTCCAGCCCTTTGCCAATGGTGCTCAATAAGATCTTCCTGAAGTTGAAAGTGTGTGTCTGCATTTTCAATCTCCTTGTATGTCTGGAAAAAAGCTCTAATGCGGTTTGGGTCTCTAGCTGGTTTGACACGGCTACCCACATTGTCGTAAAAGAATTCTAAGTCCATTCCTCTCTCATCTTCAAGAATCATATTGTGCAGGATAACACAACAAGTCATGATGTTCTTCAGGGTTTTCTTATCCAAAAAACGAGCAGGACCACAGACAATGGCAAACCTAGATTGCAAAACACCGAATGCTCTTTCAATGTCTTTTCGGGCTGCCTCTTGCACCCTTGCAAATTCACATTGTTTTTTTGTTTTGGGTTCTTTGATGCTCTTGACAAATGTGCACCAAGGAGGATATATACCATCTGCAAGATAGTACCCCTTTGTGTATTCATGCCCATTGATAGTGTAGTTGCAAGCAGGAGCATCATCACTAGCAAGCCTAGCAAACAAATGAGAGCGTTGCAACACATTGATATCATTGAGTGTGCCAGGCATACCAAAAAAGCAATGCCAAATCCATAAATTCTCGGATGCTACGGCCTCCAGCACAATTGTTGCATCACGAGACTTGCCACAATACATTCCTTGCCAAGCCTTGGGGCAATTTTTCCAATTCCAATGCATACAATCAATGCTACCTAGCATCCCAGGCCAACCTCTCCTCTCATTAGCTGACATCAATTTCTTTGTGTCATCTTCATTTGGTGCCCGAAGATACTCGGGACCAAAGATACGGACGATCACTTTCGCAAATCTACGCACAGACTCAATTGTGCTATCTTCACCAATGCGAAGATACTCATCGGCATAGTCAGCCGGAACGCCATATGCGATCACCCGCATAGCTGCGGAGATTTTTTGATATGCACTAAATCCCTTTAAGCCCGCGGCATTCCTTCTCTGAGTGAAATACCGGCAATTTGCCTCGCAAGCTTCAACAATTTTCACAAAAAGGGATCGGCGCATTCGGTACCTTCTGCCGAAGAGGTGTGCAGGATATGTAGGATTCTCCTAAAAATAATCTTGCATCAACATCTCGTTTCCAAGATGGCGATTCCGCGGAATGCACAGACGCCCGACAGTAGATCCTCGCCTCCTCTTTCGGTACTCGTCTTCATGCTCCTTCACGGCAAGCGCCATGACCAATGTTTGCTGCCGAAAGGTCGCAAGCATGGTCTCCACATCCGAGTCGTCCGAATCGGACGAATCGGATAGCGAGAACTTCTCGCACGGGGTCAACTCCATCTACACGCACGCCGGCGCGTCAATCTACTACACAGCTCGCAAAAATCACAAAAAAGGGACTAACCGGTGGCGAGTGATCCCCGGCGGCGACGACGGTGGTGCGCTCGGCGGTGGTCGATCCCAGCGGCGGCGGCGACTGGGGGGCGGCTCTTCTCGCCGGATCCGGAGGGGCGGTGCAGCGGCTCGGCGCGGGAGGGTGTGGGGCGGCCCCGTGGAGCGATTCGGCCCGCAGATACGGCCGGAATCGCCGGCGGCGGGCGGGCGGAAGCAAGGGCGGGCGGCGGCGGAAGGAAGGGGGAAAAGAGCGCGGGCTGAAATGTCCCTCCCGCCAACTGCTTCTCTGTGATGCAGGGCACCGCAGCCGCGAGGGGGAAACCCGCCCCCTAAAATTTTTTGCAGGCCGGGGCGGGATGCGGGGTCTGGTCGGGCAGGCTTTCCGGTCCGTACCCGCATTTTGACGATTATTTTGCGGGTCGGAGACGAATGCGGGGTCTGCTAGAGTTGCTCTTACACAGATAACCATTATTGTGTTTTGACCATGATTAATAGTTTACCTACTACAACTCGTCTGATACTCTGTGCCACGAAGATGCCAAGTTGGAATATCTGCGTACGATCTCACCTGATATAAAGCCATTTCACCGACTAATTAATTACACTATCACATGCTCTTGGAAGCCGCTCGCGTGCAGCTGGTGTGTGTGTGCGGATTTGGAAACATTTCCAGTTCCAGGCAAGACCCGTTCAATCTGTCCAGGTCACGGGTAGGAAAACGAAAGGAAATACTACTGCGGTCCAATCTGTGGTAGAGATAGAGCAGAGCAGATGCTATTCTTCTACTACTAGTAGTACAAAGCGATGCGATGGGGTCAACTAGCTAGCTAGGCTTTTTTAGGAGTTCCGTGGCATCCCACCGTGTCATTAGAGATGGAGGGAGTATATAAAAGTGCAAAGTGGAAGACTTTGATTGCTTGGGAGGTTCGGCTAGGCTAGGTTCCATCTTTCGTGGCTCCAATGGCCATATATATAGATGTAGTGTGAGTGCACGGCGAGGGAGTACGGCCGTCCACGTTCAAATGTACGTATCCAAGTAGTACAATCTTATATTTCTTTACGGAGAAAGTATCAATCTTTATGTTCCTTTCATTCAAACCAACGACAAAAGTGATTTCAGAGGGGAAGTCATTTTAGGGCATGTACAATGGTGGCATATGAATACATATGCCCCATGACAAAAAGCAATTTGAAGCATCTACATTACTTTTTTCTCTCCAATCCAAGCTATCACTAGCGGGCCTCATTAAGAAATAGAAAATAAAAACTCTAGTACACATGCATCTCTACTTTTCACTCCCACCTTTTCAGCTTTTGTCACCGGACTACACTTTTTTTCTTCAACCACCCGCCTCCTGGAGAGGATCTCGCGTCACTATCCAAACCTAATTTACGTCATATCCAATCCTACATGAAATGCGAGGCATCACCTTGAGGCTATGCATTGCACATGCCCTTATAGCGCCGAACTGTAACGTCATTCACGATCAGATATGGGCCCCGGTGAGCAAAAAGGAGCGTCAAGCACGGCACGGAAGAACGAAATGACGGCGGAGATCGGCTCCTGGTTCAAAAGGTTCTCCGAGGAAAAAGGGGGAGGAGAAGAGATGGTGGCGCCAACGGACGGAGCGGCCTGGGCGGGCAACCAATTCATGCCAACCACCACCAGGTTCCCTTCCTAGCTTGCCGAGCGGGGTAGCCACCATCAATCATCCTCCCGTCCGTGCCGGTCGTCCTTCTCGCTCGCTGGCTGACTAGCTAGACCGATATCACATATCCCCGTCACCCACGCCACGCGACGACGTCTATACTATACGCCTACACCCCCATCTCGTCCCGTCTCACCCTTGGTGCGCGGCAAGCGCCGGCGGCGCGGTTCTCCTCGACCTCCTTTTCTCCCCTTTTTTCCCCAGCGCGCTAATCATTGGCTTGTAGTTGTTGGGATGGAACGGAACGGATCGTATCCTAGCCGGAGTAGTACTACCAGGGCATTGACCTTTTGATTATATATGCACCAGCAAGTAGCATAATCATGTGGTAAGCTGTCCTAGAAGAAACTAAGTAGAGTACATCTTGTGATTATATTATGCCGAACGATCGACCTCCGGCCAGGCCGTGCGTGCATGCATGTGGCCGCTGCCCGCTGCGTGCGTGGGCGACCATATCCGTATCCGGCGACGAACTGGGATCCTCCTAGCGGGTAGCGGCGTAGAGCAGACGAAAATGCCGCCCACCACGTACGCACTCCTACCTCGTGTGACGTGACGTGGAGGCCTAGGCAACGCGACCTACGAATTCCGCTGTAGTACTCGAACTGCCCGACTGTTTTAGATGGCAACAGGAAAACGACGTACGACTAATTATCGGAGGGAGATGTCGACCAAACGCCACGGCGTCGCCGTCAGCTCCTCATCGGACCCGCGTAACAAAGCTCGGGACCCAGCCGTCGGTTTCTTATCGTCGCCCGCCAGAGCACGTACGCCCGGGTCCGGCGGCGGGCAGCGTCGATCGTCGTCGTGCATGCGCGGCCGCGTGACGACTGTGACGAGCTCTGTTTAGATCAAACAGCGAGGGTGGTCGTGGATCCGGTTTTGTCGTGCCGTGCATCCTACACAGCTTTTACTTACGTTCGTGGTTGGATTGGTGCGTCCGTGCTTGTAATTAAGGAGCCCAACGGCAAAGGCTGCAGGGTGCAGGGCGGGTTCTGCGTACACGTAGGATTTGTCTCGTATGTATCTCCATGCGGTGTGGATTACTACGACAGAAACGCAAGCACGCCTGCCTGAGCCGATCACGACACTGTACACGGAGAGAGTGCAGGGTAGAAGAAGAATAACTTGGGGAAGGGTCAGATCAGAGTCCAGAGAGATCACAGAGTACAAAATCAGACCTTTACTCAGCATTTTTAGTAACAAGACTTTACACCTTTTTTTTTTAGAAACAACTAGACTTTACTAAGCTTATTATTCACTGTCCACCTTTTTTTTTTCTCCTTTTTGATGAGAAACGACTGTCCACCCTTTTAAGCCAGCCACTCGATTACAGGCCGTAATGGTTGCTCCTCCACACCACACTGCCCACCGCCCATGGCCCATTCGTTCAATCGCCCGCTCGGCGCCTGAGCTGAACCTCCCGCCCACTCCTCTGCTTTGATCCCAGGTGCCTCTGTCGCCGGTCTAAGGGACGTCATGCTGACGTTTCCGCCGTCTTGAGCAAAAGCATGTCACCATGCTTGCGTCGATGGATAGCGCCGTCGTAGGTCGAAATAGTCCTTCCCGGGTACTTGCCTTTGCAGAAAGTGCTAACCGTTGAATTGACACTTGAGATGGGCTCGATTACCTCGTTTCAACAGTTTAAGGTCCAAGATCTGCTCAGGCACCACTTTCAGCACAGATATATCAACTGGATTCAGAATTTTGTTCACGTGTACCGCACATTACATTTTATGTATATTTTGAAAATACTAAATACATATATTTATGAAAAAAAATAGTTAACTTTTCTAGAAGTGTACCGCACATTACATTTTATGTATATTTTGAAAATACTAAATACATATATTTATGAAAAAAAAATAGTTAACTTTTCTAGAAGTGTACCACACATTTAAAATTTTTCGCTCAACATGAAATGCTCTTACCATTAAGAAAATGTATACGACATTTTAAAAATTCTTACGTGTTTTGAAAAAAATGTAAGTGGTACTTTTTACTCCCTCCGTAAAGAAAAATAAGAACGTTTAGATCACTAAATGCTCTAAACACTCTTGTATTTCTTTACGGAAGGAGTACAATGTAAAAAATATATCCATGTAATAAATGTCTTGCACCAATCAAAAACGAACATTACTTAAGAAAAATGTTCACACGGTTCAAAAAAAATGTTTGTGGCATTTAAAAGAATATTTATACAATGTAAAAAAATGTTCGCATTGTTTAGAATAATGCTTACGTATCATACCAAAAAAATCAATGGCTGTTTGAAAAAAGTTAGCGCGTATTTGCTTTTTTTAAACGAGTATTTTTACATATTTAAAAATGTTAAAAGTATATAAAAATATGTTTGATGTATACAAAAAATCTACAATGTGTATGAAAAAAGGTAGAGATGAAAACATATATTTGAGAAGGTGTTAATCATGTATTTGCAAAATGCTAAACATGTGTAAAAAATGTTGCTCATGTATACAAAATAAAATAAAATATGTATGAAAATATTTGACATGTGTAAATAATGTTGCTCATGTACAAAAAAATGGTATGAAACTAATTGAAATGTGTAAAAAATGTTGCTCATGTATACAAAAAATAATAAAAATGTGTATGAAAATATTTGACATGTGTAAAAAATGTTGCTCATGTATAAAAAAATAGAAAAAAGTGTATGAATATATTTGACATGCGTTGAAAAATAAAAATAAAATTAAGAAAGAAAAAAAACAAAGAAAACCAGAGAAAGCCAAAGAAAAAAAGCAAAAGGGCAAAAGGAAAATGGAACCGAAGAAACATTTTTCTATGTCGCACAGGCACACCCTCCGCAAGGAGCGACGATAGCTCGAAGCTTTGCGGCATGGTGTACGCCGAGCGGCGCCGCGGGAGCACCGCCGGCTCAGCCACCGGCGTGGCCGACCACCCGTGCACATCCCCACTGCTGCCGCCGGAAACCGGAATGCCCCTGCGCCTCTCGTCCAGCTCGAAGCACGCGCCGTTGGCATCTCCATCGACCGTCTCAGCAAGCGCTACCTTGCCCGGCTCCCACATAGCTGATGCTAAGCCCCTCCTTTGCTCTCTTGGCCTCCTTGCTTGCTTGCGAGCCCCTCCTCTGAATTTGTTGGTTGGTTGCTTTCTTTCTTCAGCAAGCCAACAAACAGGGAGTGCCCCGGCCCACCCTGGGATTTTGGGCTGGTATATTTTTTTTTCTTGAGAAATTTTGGGCTGGTCTATATAGTATAGCTTATCAGGAGATGGGCCTGGGAGAAAAGAAGCCCAGCAAACAGCCTACCCTGGTGTCGTCTGCTTGTCCGGCCAATCCAGTCCACGGTGACTGCTGAGACACTGATCCGCCGCCAGCCGAGCCAGCCCGCCCGGCCGCCCAGAGCCACCGCCGGACCGCCCTGACGCCCGCTGCCTGCCTGCCTGCCCTCCCACCGCCCGGCGGCTGCTGCCCGCGCAGGCGCGTACTACTGCGCAGCAGTACGCGGAGCCTCCCTCCCTGCTAACCGAACTGCCGGAGCCGCCCAATCCGCTCAGGTGTTGTGCCCGTCTCCTCCCTATAGAGGTACCCCCATCCCCTGATCCACCCATCCCCCATGGTTGCTCACCTGATCTCTGATTTAGACATATTTACATTGAATTTGACAAGATTTTTTTGGCACAGATCTGAATTTGTCCAGGCCCGGCAGCTCCTCTAGCCTTCGCCCTCCTTGGGATTCGCTAGAGTCTGGAAGCTGGAGGCGTGCAGCAGCCCCGATCTCAGTTTATCCAGAGACTGAAGTCAGGTAGCCAGGGAATTATTATTTGTACAACACTACATCGACACATAACATGTTCAATTTTATTTAACAAATAACCTTGTCGATGTTGTAAGACTACATTTTTGATCTATTTATATATGATGTTGGTAATTACTACAAATGTTCACATGTCACATTCGTTTCAAATCCTAGCTCCGCCACTGAGTGCCGGTAGTAGTACTCTGAAGTAATAATTATTGAAGAAAGTTGTAAAGTTATTTATGAACCAAAACTGCTGTAGAAATGCTCAGCGTGCTTCTGTATCTATACACGGTTTATGGTACTGCTCATCTTCTTTCAGGCCGAATAGATTATTCAGGACCAATGGAAGAGGAAGGCTATAGCACCGAATCATCCAATGAAGGAGACGTGCAAGAAGATGGTGACAAGGAGAAAACCCTTGCTGAGGGCGATGTCTTGAAGCCGGTTGATATGGATCCAGAATGGATACCTAAAGTAGGGATGGTATTCGACTCAGAGGAAGACGCCTTTCAGTTCTATGTCGCATATGGGCGCCGCTTTGGTTTTGGTATCACAAGGAGATCTAACAACACCTTTGATGGTTTCCGCTATCGCTCTACCTTCATATGCTCTAAAGGAGGGCAATCTAGGCTGAGATCTGGTGTCACAAGGCCTGCAAGAAAGCGAGGCACAAAGACTGGCTGCAAGGCTAAGATCATTGTCAAGGACGCCCATTTTCAGAATCGCTGGGAAGTTATTGTTCTCGAGTTGGAGCATAACCATCCACTGGATCCCGGTTCGATTAAATATAAGAAGCATTTAGAGAGCATCCCTTTCTCTCTAAATCCACCTCGTTTGTCTGAGGCGCCACAGAGTAGCTCAGTTGTTGGACATTCTAGTAGTTTTGGAGATAGTGGCATACCTTCGTCTGCCCAGATTGAAATCAAGACCAAGATAGACAGAAATAGGAAACTGAAGCTTGCTGAAGGAGATTTAGAGGCATTAGTGAGTTTTTTCAACGACATGCAAGACCGAAACCCGTGTTTCTTTCACAGTTTGGACATGAATGAGCAAGGACAGCTAAGGAATGTCTTCTGGGCCGATGCCAAATCACGTAGTTCTTACAATTACTTTGGTGATGTGGTTGCTATTAATGTCACAAACTTCAGTGATCAGTATGATATACAGTTTGTGTCATTTGTGGGCACTAACCACCACGCTCAACCACTGTTACTAGGGTGTGGTTTGCTTGCTGGTAGATCTCTTGGAGCTTACGTGTGGCTTTTTGATACATGGTTAAGATGCATGAATGCCACGCCACCACCTTCAATAATTACCAACTATTGTCATGATGTTGCAATAGCTGTTAAAAAGGTTTTCCCCAATTCACGGCACCGCTTTTGCCTTTGGCACATTTTAAATGAGCTTCCTGAGAAGTTGGCCGGAATGGAAAAGAAGGATGAAGTGATTTCTACTTTCAGCACATTGGCCTATGACTCAGTTACTACTCTTGATTTTGACAAAGAGTGGCAAGAAATGGCACATCAATTTCAGTTGGAGGGAAATGAATGGCTGTCCAAATTATACGAGGTCAGGGCGCAGTGGGCTCCTGCTTATGTGAAGGATTTTTTTTGGGCGGGAATGTCCGTCACAGACAGAAGTGACAGTGCAACCGACTATTTTGATGGGTGGTTGACGTCTGGTACGTCTGTGAAAATGTTTGTTGAGCAGTATGAGGCAGCTGTTAGAACTAAGTTAGAAAAGGAAACCTATGAGGATTTGCAATCGTCTCAGATGAGGCCACACTTGATGACTGGATTGCCTGTTGAGGAGCAAGCAGCAAAGATGTACACAATGGAGATATTTCAAACTTTCTTGAATGAATTAGGGCGTTCATTTCACTGCAACTATAGTATACTTGATCGGAGTGATTCAGTAGTTACATACATAGTATCAGAGCATGTAAATCAAACAAAGGTGGACTACAAAGTTGCTTATGACAATGCTGAAGATGATATATGGTGCTTCTGCCGCTTGTTTCAATTTAAAGGTATATTGTGCAGACATGCTCTCACTGTACTGAGGCAGGAGCTTGTACCGATGATTCCATCAAAATACATCATTCATCGCTGGTGCAAGGATTGTAAACTAACTTGTTCTTCCATGTCCCGGGACGTCTCATTAAGTACTCAGGAATTGGGAGGTTATGATGATCTCTACAAACTAGGCCACCAATACTTTGCAGAAGTTGTGGAACTGGGTTCTGTGAACTCAGAATCAAAAGATTATGCTTTGTCAGTCATGAGGGAGATCAGGGATAAAGTGATTTCTTATGAGAAGTCATTGAGAGATCAAAGGGTTGACAGCCAAGTTTCAACTGCCAACTTTGCATATAATCCAGTGAATGAGGATTTCACTGATGATGCATTACCCATTTCTCTTAGTACGAAGGGCTGGGATCTCATTCAAGGTCAGTCAAAACGTTCTCGCAAGAAGAAACTGACGACACCAACAGTTCTTGATACCCTGAAAAAGAAAACTAAAAGGGCCTATAACAAGAGGAGGAATGCCACTGCGAACAACCTATGCACAACGGTCACCGCAACTGACAGCATAACAGAAAGCGCAAATGTATGTATTGTTACTAGGTCCACACATTTGACTAGTATTTTTTTGTTCTTCATATAGTTCTTGATGATTAACATTGAAGTTTTCCCCCATTAGGTTCAGGAAGATCAAGTAAATGAGGGATGGCCATTAACATCTAGTGGTGCACCAGATACCTTCCCATACGGAGTAAGCTCAAATATACCCTTTAGAGTACCCCTCTCTGTTCTTACTGGTCTTAGTAAATTCTGATAAACTAATGCTTATCTTTCTTAAAATTTGTTTGCCTTCTAGGTGGAGACCATATCTTTCGATTTGACACAATACAACAATGCGCCAAGCTTCCATTGGCCTGAAAGCAGCAGCAGATCTCAGCTTCAGTGAAAGGAGGCAACACTTAGTTATGCGTTCATTCAAGTAGCCTGTGTTCTAACATGATCACATGCCGGGCAGAGTAAGTGTTGATAGTTCAGGCCCGACCTTGTTTGCTCTGCTACTAGGAAGTTAGTGGCCGTCCGAACAAAGGTGAAAAAATTCCCAAACATGGCAGAAACCAGTAAAACTACCACCGACTTCTAACCAACTTGGTCTAAATTGGTTTGGCTAATATGGGATGCCCCTGATTGTCACCTCCATGTAATGGCCCAGCTGTACATATTCATTTCTGTTTTTTCGCGTCCTTAGATATTTGATGTTCCATTACTTAGGTTTACTTGAATCATGTTAGGTATATCTTGAATAATTCGACCTGATGTTATCCTGTGTACCATTCATGGAGTGCACTGTTGTGTATGATTTGTTCAGTAAAAAACATTTGTTTGGCAGTTATCAGGTGATGCTGAGTTGCAGGCCTGCTGTGCCTCACAGCTCGTTTGCCCAATAGAATTATATAAGCAGCAAAAGCCAACTGTCATCTGTTCCTGTGTTATGTTACTGCATATTAATGCAGATATTAATCAGCTCTTAATGTGCTCCCTCTTGGATAATGCAAGTTGCCCACGTGTTCCTAAGTTTAACTTCGATCACAGATTTCTTGTAAAATACTTCGTTTATAGTTCATCGATTATGAGTACAGAACACAAAAGTTTAAATCTTGAACACATAATCATTGCATGGTTATGTATCATAATTGATCCGTTTCCTCCTTCCCTGACATATACCTTGGCCTACTCTCTTGCTGCTGCACAGCCGTTACTAGGCCACTAACTACTTCACTGTACCATGCCAATGATAACACTTGGAGGTATTGCTTGCGGATTTGAGCTGCTTGGGGGATCAAACCACTTTGCATCGTTTCCTCTGTAGCTCAATGCTACTGCAGGTCTTAGCTTTGTTAACATCACCCCGAGGCTTAAACGCTACATGCTCTAGCGTGGTGAAAATTGGGAATTCCTTGTATCGCCAAACTCTTGGAAAGTTGGAAGTGTCCCATTTGGACCTGATAGTCTGATCACTTCCTGATCACAAGACATCATCATTCAAAAATGTCTTCTTGTCTCGCTCTGAAGAGTAAACATACATAGTCTTCTTTTCAAAAGGTTTGACATATATGGTCCTGACCACCAATGCAGATAATTTGCTATCAAAATCTTTTAAAAAAAATGGAGTCGGTTTTAGGCAGAAGAGATTGTTTACTAGATACTCGTAACATTAGACGATGTGTATTTAGTACTACTAGATGCGACAAGAAATCCGCGATCTCGCAGGCGAACAACAGCTTACATCCACGGTGCCGGAGAGGTGCTATTAGTCATCCGTAAGAAGCTCGGTGTTGGTGATGGCGAGAAGGCCTTGGGGAAGGTTCAAGTGTTGCTTCCTCGGAAAAAAAAAGGTTCGAGTGTTGCAGAGAAGTTAAACCTCGCAATCACCCAAGCCAGAATGCCCAAACTATGTGTTTTATGGATGGTCAGTTAGACCTTAGCCCATTATTGGAAGGATTCGACGATTGTAAGAATTTTTTGGTGGTAAGTTACCCACAACAATGACCGATGATCTTATTCTTTGTGTGGATATAGCCGTTTCCTCATATCAACTATGTTCCCATAATAGATGGTTTGTGATTGGGATGTTTTCTTTTTGCGAGATTTGTGATTGGGATGTTAAACATATTGTAACGTGACAAACTGTGTCACGCATATAATTCTCTCTCCCTCTTATTCCTTCTTGTAGCCCAAGTCATATCTGTAGACTTTAGACTAGATAGATTAGGGGCAGTGCTACGCGTCCGCCGGGTGATAAACTGGTTAGATCAGCCGCCTCGGCAGTCGTCGGATGCTGCTAGCAATAGCTGTCTGATCTACCGTACCAGCCAACCAAGGACCTTTGCAACAACTAGCTTGTTGCGCTCAGGGGCTTTGCAACAAGGGCCTTGTTGCAAAGGTCCACCGAGACAACACGGCTGCCCCGCCATGGCCTGAGCGCCGCCGACTGCCGGAGTTGCCGCGCCTCCTCGACCCAGCACCCCAAGCAACTGCCTCTACTCCAGTACGACGGCAATGAGCTCTCACACCAGGCACTCTGTCGGTTTCTCCAACTTGAGCTATGTTTCTGAAACAGTCATCGTGTTGCAATGCTTGGCCTTGTATGCTCTAACACCAGGCGCTCCTCCGACACTTTATGCAACCGGGGATATGCTTCTGAAACAAGAGCCATGTTGCAGAAGAAAAAAAAATCACCATCGAACCATTTTTCTTTCTTTCTGAATAAGACCTCTATTGCAGAAACTTCCAAAAACTAGACCTAGCTGCTGAAAGAAAAACTTCACCATCGAACCGCTTTTTTTTCTAAAACAAGACCTCTGTTGCAGAAACCTTATGAAACGATACGCTTGTTGCAAAAAAACTGGCTGCACAGGACTGGTGGCCAGCGCGAGTGCTTAATCAAAATCAATCTGACGGCTACGAAGACGGCGGACGCTCCGCGTGCATCAGTCGGCTGAGGGATAGCGTTTTCCATAGATTAGTTAGGAGTTCTCTCTGTTTAAACTTCTATCTAGTCTTATGTTTCTATTCAACCGTAACCACCTTCAGCCTCAACTCCCAAGTATCCGGGAAACTTACCAGAACCAACTACATCCTATGGCGTGCGCACTTATTTAGTCCTTAGACGTGAGATTGATATAGGCCCGAGAATCTTTTTATTTTAATAATGCGTTGGCGGGTTTTTCACCTAAAGACCTCTTGACTCGGATACCATAGTGAACTCATGCTCCAGCCAATTGCTCTAAAAGTCCGAGCTGATGGAGGGATGTGGCCAATATATTTCAACATGGGAGTCTGTGATCAAGATAACTATTCAGGTTTAATGTGGATCTACGGGTTGCTTGCAGGTTTTAGCGTTGTGTTATGTTGCAGACACTACCCAATTAGCTAGTGAATGTTGCAACGTGATGATTGAAAATTTTGAAAATCTAGCATATTGCATCCACAACAGAAACAAGTAGAACACATAACTCAGGTTACAATACAAAACAGTACGCACAGAAAACTCGGTTGTTTTTCTACCATGGCGAGCAAAGCATGCACACACTGGAGCACGAGATGAAATGCTCGATACGAGTTGATCTGATCCTAGCCCTAGGAGCTGGGTGGATGCATGCATGATGCATCAATGGAGGCATCTAGGGCAGGGGCAGATGGCCGAGGCGGAGCGTCGGCCGGAGCAGCAGCGGCTGCTTCCTCGGGATGACGAGCCCCTCGCCCTCCTCCATGTCCAGCGGCGGGGCGGGCACCTCCCAGTCGAAGCACTGCACCAGGGCCGCCAGGAACGCCGGCACGGCCAGCAGGGCCATGCCCATGCCGGGGCACGCGCGCCGGCCGCTCCCGAACGGCATCAGCTGCGGGTGCTGCCCCTTGGGGTCCACGCCCTCGCCGGCCCCGCCCGGCATGAACCGCTCCGGCCGGAACTCCAGCGGGTCCTCCCACCACGCCGCGTCGCGCCCGATGGAGTAGATGTTGAAGAAGACGGACGTCCCGGCCGGGATGGTGTACCCGCGCACGCGGATCGGCTCCACCGCCTCCCGGTGCGCGATCACCGCCGGCGGCCGCAGCCGCAGCGTCTCCTTGAGCACCGCCTGCAGGTACGGCATCTGCGCCACGTCCGGCTCGCCCACCACCCGGGACCTCCCCACCACGGCGTCCAGCTCCGCCCGCAGCTTCCGCATGCAGTCCGGGTGGGTCAGCAGCTCCGCCAGCATCCACTCCACGGTCGTCGCCGTCGTGTCCGACCCGGCCGTGAAGATGTCCTGTTCGTTTCATTCGACATTGGACGATGAACTCAGGCTCAGCTCACTTCGATCTAGATGCACATAGACTGACAGAGTGTGGGAGGAGTACTTACGAGGACGAACGCCTTGATGTTGTCCCGGGTGAGCTTGACCTCGGCGGCCGGGTCCGCGGCGGCGTCCATGAGGATGTCGAGCAGGTCCTTGGTCTTGCCCCCGTCGGCCCCGTCGCGCCGCTGCTTCTCCTTGGCCCGGATGATGGACTCGAGCAGCGCGTCGAACCGGGCGTGCACGCCGCGCGTCCGCCGGGACAGCCCCTGCAGGTCCCAGCCGCGGAACAGCGCCACGTAGTCCTCGAGGTTGAAGGCGCCGACCAGCTCCGCCACCTGCTTGGCGCAGTCGCGGGCCAGGTCGGCCATGTCGCCGGGCAGCGCGCTGGCGACCATCCGCATCATGGCGTTGTTGGACAGCCGGATGAGCTGCCCGCTCACGTCCAGCGCCTCGCGGCTCGCGGCCGCCGCGGCGGCCGCCCCCATGACGCCGGCGAGCTCGGCGGCGCGGACAGGGCGGAGCAGGTCGATGGTGCGCGGGCCGAGCAGCTCCGACATGCAGAGGCGCTTCATGAAGCGCCAGTGCGGGCCGTAGGGCGCGAAGGCGAAGCCGGAGGCGCCGTAGGCGAGCTGCCGCGTGACGGCCGTCTGGGGGCGCTCCGGGATGCTGCCCTCGAACTTGAGCACGTCGCGGGCGGCGTCCGCGGAGCCGACGACGACGCAGTGCGTGGAGGGGCCGAGGCGGAGGTGGACGAGCGGGCCGTGGCGGGCGAGGATGCGGTGGAAGGCGCGGTGCGGGGGCTCGCGGATCAGGTGGAGGTGGCCGATCAGCGGCAGCGCCACGGGGCTCGGGGGGAGGCGGCCGTTCTTGGCATGCCCGCCATGCCTCCTGACCAGCGTACCGGCGAGGAAGACGGCGACGACGGCCGCGAGGAGCAGAGGCGCTGCACTGTCGGCGATCACTCCCACTGACTCCATGGCACGCACCCACGTCTCTACCTCGTCCGCGGTCATGTGACCCGTGTCGTGCGCCTGGTTCCAAATGTAGCGCCTGCCCGTCGGCCATTTATGGACCCGTTCGGCCGGCGGTGGGTCGCTGGCCGCTGCAAACCCACACCACGCGAGTCACCAAACAAGCACGCGCACGCGCCGCCCGTACGTGGTGGGAAGAGAAAGGTGAGCCATGCTGGTCTCACTTTCCATTGTCCTGCACACTCTCACTACTTTAGCGGTTTCCATTGTCTCACTTCACCGTTTGTGAAGGCCACACTTTCACTGTCCTACGAAATGACGAGGGTCCACGGCCAACAAAGACGCTACATGTTGGATTCCGTTAGATTCCCAAAAAAAGAATGCACTGTGGCTTTTTCAGGTGAGTTTCTCGCTATTGAATATTATTTTTAGAGGACAATTATTGAATATTGATGATAAGGGAAAGAAGCTGGTTGATGCTACTGTTCCTCTCGAGTGTCAACCGGACCAGGTCAGGTAGGAATGTCTAGACGGACCAAACCACCTGATGGATGGCTGAAAGTTAGGCGTCTCGAACAAGGACCCTCAAATTTTCCGCAAACGTGTGGAAAGCTGCCCGAACGCATTTTGTCATCCAATATGACATCCTATTCATCTGTGGATGTGTCCGGTTGTCTGAAATCCCATAAACCGGACACAAATCATGCGAGCTTTGTGGGCGCCCGGACCGTAGCCATGTACACGTCTGACACCCTGGTCCACCAAAAAACATCTCCCACGCACCGCACCTCCGCTCCCCGCGCCGCACTCATGCCGACTTAGAGAAAACGCGGCCTCTTACTGGAGCCGGCATTAAAGCGGGTGCTGGAATTGAGACACCAATCGAACCCTGCGATATACATCAAAGACACACCTTACGCGCCTTCCCACGATACTAGATGGACCAACGGGAGAAAACTAGTTAGAAAGACCTTATTTCATCTTCAGAGAGGCATCGCCGCCTCGCCCAGGCTTTCTGAGTGGGACACAAACCTTACCCAAACTCAAAATCTACTATATCTAAATAGCTAACCCCCACTTCTAGGAATTCTCTTGCTTCTCCTTGAGCCACATCACCTAAATTAATTTACCCGTTGGATATACTCGATGAGACTACAATAGCCATTGGATCTACCCATTAAGAGCCACCAACGCATGCATGCAGCGCATGTAGTAAATGATGGCTAAGGAGTGTTTTAATCAATAAAAAAAGTTGATACATGCATGCAGCTCATACTCGGGTGCTAGCACTATGAAAGAAAGTGACGCATGCATTCATATTTGTTCCGTTTTCGTCCAATTCTGCACTTATACATACAGATGTACATTTATTTATTTAAAAATATTGATAAACATATTATCTCGCTACAAAAGAAATTGTAAAGACACTAACTAGGTTGATTAGTTCAACCTAATTTTTATTTCATACAAACTCCCGGAGCAACACCCGGGGCATCCTTTTAGTTGTAACTTAAAACAGAGCAACATCCCTGCCGCCGGCAGGACCCGAGTCCACCGGGCCTCCGTGGCCCCGAGGGCATCTCTAGCCGATCCCCTAAAACCGGATAGAGAAGTAAAATTTTGGTTTTACTACTCTAACCGGGACCTAACGAACACGTAAAGTGGTTAGTGAAGTAAAAAAATACTCCACGTCGCCCCGAGCTCCTAAAGTTACTCCTCCGCTCGACCACTAAGTAAAAGACGTGCACGCCTCTCCGCCTCTCCCCCCACCCAATCCTCTGCCGCCTGCCGACTTCCCCGAGCTCAATCCGTCACCGCCATAGAGGTCTTACGTTGGTGTGCGGCAGCGGGCCTTTTGGGACGTGGGTGGCCGAGATTATGAATTGGCACACCCACAAGAAGTTGTGGCTTGGGAGCTTCCACTCCGCCGAGCAGGCCGCCTGCGAGTATGACATCTGGTATGTGCGTCTGCACGGCGCCGACAGCTAGAAACTTCGAGTTCAGCGAGATGCCTCAGCTAGATCCCGTCGACCCGAGGATGGTCTCCGCACCGGAGATGAGGGAATACCGGAACGAAGTCACCAGCATCTGTGGTGGCGGCCGGAACGAAGTCACCAGCATCTTTGGCGGCAACAACATCTTTGATGACCCAGACGATGGCCAAGGCCTAGATCCCATGATCGGTGGATTGTCCAGAGCCGAGTGGAAAGAGATCGCCGAAGATAACTATTAAAATTAGTAAGTTTTAGACGAAGTTTTTTTATTAAGTATTTGTTTGAATTGAATTTGTGTTTGTTTGCCTAGAATTGGTTTTGTACTTCACTAAGTTTAGGGAATCAGGTAGAAACGACTAAAATTTTAAGAAATAAAATTATTTCACTAACGATTAATCGGCCGCTTACTCTCAAATTTAGAAGATCGGCTGAGATGCCCTAAGGCCACCCGAGATAAGGCAGGCTGGCGGCAACATCGACGGGTGCCGGCAACCCTAATCGTCTTGTTCGCGGTTCATATTTATCTTGGCCAGTTCAAAACGGAAAGTCGTGCCCATGGAAATGGCTTGCTGGGATACAAATCATGTTTTTTTTTTCACGTTTGATTGAAGTGGCTCATGATGTCTGTGCATGTCCTTTTTCTCCTCGTTTTCGAGAGCAGCCAGAGCGAGCATCTACAAACCCTGCATTTCCTTTTTCATACGTACAGAGTGAGCAGGACGAGTTTTTGCATGACGTGAGACAGATTCTGCTCTAGAAGAAGAGCTCCTCTTGAGAGCATCTATAGCAAGACACAACAAATCCGGACCGCAAAAATGGGTATTGATTGGGTAACCCTATTTTGTTCTCTTGCATCCACATATCTTATAGTTCGAATCTTAAAATCATACTCCCTCCATCTCAAAATAAGTGTCTCAAGTTTGTACTAACTTTAGTACAAAGTTTTTGAGATGGAGGGAGTATAAAACATGCAAAGGAATGATCTACATACTATGTAGACAACTACCCTACACTGTCCTACTCGTTGTCCTCGTCGAAGATGTCCGCGGTCTCTGTGGCGGGCTCCGAGTACATGGGTGGGAGCTGCTACTCCCCCTCCTGCTCGCTTTGGCTCCTCTGCCTCCAGTTCGGCGAAAAGCGCGTCGATCGCCGCCCGTTCTTACCGGATAAACTGTCGGTTGTCCTTGGCATAAGCCTCAGTTTAGATGGACTCCAGGATGGCGGTCTGCTCCGCCATTTCCTCCGCTTGGGCGACCTCGTACTCCGCCAAGGCGTCCGCCATGGCGAAGCTAGTAACTGGCACCGACTCGTCGTCCTCCTCCTCCTCTCCAGCTCTTGCTCCGGCTCCTCCTTCTCCCCCGGCTCCGACGAATCCGAAGGCATGCCCACTACCAACCAAGCGGCGCGCCTAGCTCAGATCTCCTTGAGCAACTGAAGGCGCCGCTTGGGCTTAAGCATAGCGTAGGTCGTATTCTTCTGCTGGGGCATGGCGGAGCCGAACTGCGAGAGGGAGAGCGGAAATGAGTGTGGACGATGGCAAGAAGTGGATGGATGGGATTGGGCTGGCGGCGCAAAAAGGGAGGGGGCGGACGTGGCTAGGGCTGGGGGATGTCGTCCGACTTAAATAATTGAGCCCTGGCCCTCAGGTGGCGAGCCGTAGCGATGCGACGCGGCGTTCACACCCCTGCCAAAGAAGACTCCCACTAGACCGTTGAGTTTCTGGGCATTTGCGTGTGGAACCCGACTGTCAGCATGACATGACAGACACGTCCAGGCTGCCCCATATCCGTCCCATATTTGGGCTGAATATGAAGGGTGTCGGTCTTCCCAGACCGGTTTGAGACGCGCGGGTGGGTCAGGGTTTTTTTTTTTGACCGGTCGGGTTTAGATGCTCTAAACATGGCAGGGAAGCTGAAGAACGTTACACTGAAATCCCAAATCACTCACTCGTGGTACCACCTACTACCTACCAACCACGCGCCGTACGCGGTGGCACGAGGGCACGAGGGCAGCTCCATACCGAACCGGGCGACAATGGCCCGACGAGGCCGTCGGCTGCTTATCTTATCGCCCAGCGCTCAGTCGGCGGACGGCGACGTCCAGGCAAAGAGACAAAAGTTGCCTTGGCCGCCGTCGCGTCGGGCCGTCGGGCACAGGATTGGCGTATCAGTGTATAATTGTAGGAGTGTTTTACTTAATTTATTTACTCTGAGTGTCTATCGACTTGAACAGTGCAGTTGGTGGCCATCTAGCTGGCCGGAATTTTACATGCGTCGGACGGACCGTGTTCATTATATAGCAGTACCAGCACAGTCTGAAGAAGTGTGTGGAATGGATGAATGCCCAGGCTTCTACCATATGCCCCCGTGTCGGCGGCCGCGGCACGAGGTCCGCCGGCCGACCAGGGCTGCCAGCGGCCACAAAGCAGAAGCAGAAGCAAAGCTGCTGCCCCGCCGGGGCCTCTGAAACTCCCGTGCCGCTGCCAATGTTCTGTAGTGGTGCTGGTAACAACGAGCTCCTAGAGCATGGACATGAGGCCCTCGAGGCTCTCGTACCGGAGGTGCTTCTTCTTCAGCCGCCTGCGCCGCGTGTTGCTCGCCCTGCCAAAACCACAGCCCAGCTGCTTAGAAACACGACGGTGGATTGGATGCAGGAGAGCAGTGCTCTGCGCATCGGGATGGATGCATCGCTGCTGTCTATGCAACTGTCGGGGTGCTATGCCGCGCTCACCAGTACTGGTTGTGGAACACCACGTTGTCCGTGGGCACGTGCTTCCCGTCGTCGTTCCGGTTCCACTGGTACACGGCGTGCGTCCGGTTCACCAGCTGCAGGGTCGAGTGGCCGTAGCTCGCCTCCCTGAACGCCGAGTAGTCTGGCTGCGGATCACTGAACCTGCAAACATTCAATGAGAAAGCATCGTAAGAGTGCGGTAGGCGGAGTCTAGTATTTCAAGGTGCACTAGCTTTGGAGCGATGTGTTCGTTCCTCTTACCTCCAGGCGAGCCCTTCCTGGTTGCCTCCATCGCCCACCGTTATGTACACGGGAGCGGATTTGTCTGGCACCGGGTATCGGTTCCCCGATGTTACGTTGTAGTTGATATTAGATATCCGGTACTGCAACCAGTACATGAAGAAGTATCATGAGAAATCAAAGATCAGATATCTTTGAGTAGAACAAATAGACTTGCGTAATTTCGTCTAATTCGACTATGAGAGATCAAATTCAGCAATTTATTCATAAAGGAGGAGGCTGCGCTCAGGGAAGGACTGAAGAGTTTACCGATCTCTCATAGGCATGGACATGACCTGCAAATACCAAGTCCACCTTGTACTTGACAAACCACTTCTCGAAAGCAGCCCTCATACTCTCGCCCTCCATATAATGCGCATCATTGCTGTTGTACATGGGAGCATGCATGAGAACAATAAGCCAAGGTGTCTTCTCCCTGTCCACGCGCTTGAGTTCACCCTTCAGCCACATCCATTGGGGGGTGTATTTTACTATAAATACCACGTGCAAGATTACAAAACATACTTGTGTCAGAATAGCATATCCGATAAAACCATCAACGGTATACGTTCTGAAAGGAACATTCCGTTGTCGAATAAAGTACGCTTCTAAAATATAATATAAAATGGTCAGAACATGCTGTCAGTGTAGAACTTGTGAGTCTAACCATTAAGCATAGCATCTCATATCAAAGTTGTCAAATCCGAACCGATTAGGATACACAATTGACATTTACATCAGAGTTTTGAAAAAGTGGTAACAGTGTGACCCCAATCCCTGTACTACGACTCGTTCGAATCACGACTCTGGTAACTGTAATACAAGTTTCAAAGAACGTCTTATTTCCTACAAGAACTGTATCCTGAAGAGAATAAAATGGTCAATAGCAGTTTCAGACTTTGAAAGTAGAGACGCTTTTTAGATTTCTACCTTCTATCGCTGTGTATTGAGCTACAGTAAAAGTTTCAAATGCATCAGCAGGACAAAAGGCAAATGACTCTAGACTTCACTGGTATTTACATTACCAGTTGTATCATTAAGTATACGATAACCCGTCAAAAAAAATAGAACATGACAAGGCCATATTATTGACTTTACCCCTGCTTGACCCATGCTTTGGACAAAGGCCAAGCGCTTGGAAATCCCAATCGTACTGCCAACATCACATCCTCGTTCTTTATCAGAAACTTCATGCAGAAACGAAACAGAGCAAGTAGGAAGGAACTTACCGAAAGGAGAATAGCTGGAGAGCACGATAATATGAGCAGATGCACGCCTGACTGCATACCACATTGGGGAGCTGCTCTTCGATGCCAAATATGGTGTTGAATATCTATGCAGATATGGCTTAAATGTAGAAGTTTCTCCCTGAAATATGAATAGGACCAGAGTTATGAAGTGACAAGTGTGACTCGGTCCTTTCAGAGACATCAATAAAGCAAAAGCTAATTAAAAGTTCAAAGGGAAACACAATGTTGTTCTGAACAAAAAGGCTAAGGTTCTAAGCATATAGCCTTCATAGTATGGACCCACACAGCCATAATTATGTAGCAAGTCAGCTACAACCAACATTGTGTGCCAGCTGAATCGAAACATATATTCCCAAAAGGTAGTTCCATAAATATTGGGAATATGCAATATGGTTCACGAAATGAACAGTGTTTCCTGTTCCCAATTTAATAGAGGTATATTGCAAAGAAAAAAAATATGGATGCATGAAACATGGCCAACGGCTTTGTCAATCAGTTTTGTCTTGTAGATACATTTTGAGCTTTCACTAGCAAAATTTTGCCAACATGAGGAGATAACATCATAACATACCAGATCAGGCCTGTATTCTATTTCATGATTTCCAGAATTCCAGATCCATGGCTGATATGCAGTGCTACGTTCAACAAATCGACCCCACGAATCCCAACGAATACCATCATTATGTTGATATCTATCAGCATATGACAAATCCCCAACAAATAGAACACTTTCTCCTCCGCTTTTCAAATAATGTTGAAGAGTTGACAGAGAATTAAATGTTTGCCCCAGATCACCTAGCAAAATAAAGCCAGAAAAAATTAGATTAAATTGCCTGAGTCGCTGACTACTAGGTCTATATCTCACCTATTGGTTGGCATCACTAATAACCATTTGATCTAGTGTGGCTTTTTTCTTTTATCCTGACAGTGACACAACACTTCTCTAGAATTTGGCCATTAAGAGATATGGTGAGCACAGACTATGCTTACTTGAATTAAAATGTTAGTAGTGCATATGTGTAAAGTGAAAAGCATGAATTTAGTGCTAACTAGCTGAATTCCCTGCTCAAGCACCCTAGAAGAAAATGCTGTAGAGGTCCAAAGTAATGCAAGACAGCTATGAGACAAAAAATTAAAGGACAGAAGACAAACCTATGATGCCAAATGTGTATGGTGCATCTACGTCAATTGCTGGAGGTGTTTGAAACCAAAATTCTCGAGCTGAATCTCCAGTACCTATCTTGTAATAATATTTAGTGTTGTACTGCAAACCAAAAACGTAATTAGAATTTTGCATCAGCCAATTATTACAAGATTGTTTGCCCAAACAAAAATAGTACAAGATTAGGTACAAACAGAACTCTTCTTCATGAACTGGGCTGCTACTCCTACAGTCCACAGGTACAAGAAGATGTGATGAATAAATTTCTATAGTAGACATCATGTTCAAAAAGAAGAACCCAATACTGTTGAAATTTGCTGATTTTCATTAATTGGCCAATCCAGTTTTGTGTAATGGTTGTCAGTAAAGTACATCATGTAACCATGGCGGATTTATTTTGAATGGTGGCTATTTTGGATATGCGCACTCTTGAACAAGATAAATGGTCTCCAGGGGAGAAAACTGTTGCAACTTGAGCTCCCATATTTGGCAGAACATATATCATAACAGTAAGGGAAATAAATTTCATAAGAATACAAAGCAAATCAAAAAGGTCTTCAAAATACCTCAAGGCCCTCAACGAGGCAATGGTGAATGTATCCAGATTTATAGTCGTAAAATGTGTAATTTGTCATCGTCCCTTGGGCTTTCTGATCATAGCGGTTCTCTTCTTTACTGTAAAACACTTGAGTCGGCGCAGGTTCCGATGGAGTGACCCATGATATTATAACAGCCTTTCCATCATAGTCACCTTGTGTGATATGAACCTGACAGCAGAACAAGCAGTGAGTACATACCAGACCACTAGTGATGATGAACTGGTATATCTGTTAGCGTAGCTCCGTACCTGCTGTGGAGCATTGTAGCCCTTGGGAGTCGCAAACCACTCGCTGTCCAGAGGCATATCGGTGGACGGGAACTCCGAGCGCACATAGGAGCTCGTGCGGCGAGAGTAGGCACCATTAACCAGGCACAAGAGAACATGTAAGGATAACGCCGCAAAGCCCAGCCCCCTCATCTGTTCAGAGCAACGCGGATGCCGGCCTCAGCCTGGAAACTCAACTGCAAACAGAGCACGGATGAGATTCGTGTGATCTGACCAATGGCTGACCGACGGAGAGCTGAGATGGATGTAAAAGAATAACAAACGGCCGCGACATCGTGCAAGATCTCTGTCAATTTGACATCGCAGCCATGCTTGTGGATCTAGAGCAACGCCGCGGGTCGATATAAACCGAAACCAACACTAGCTCCTCACTTGCCAAACCACTACTGACAATCACTCATCTCAACCAATATAAACTATACTAGCATAATTGGCTCACTTCACTTGTCTGCCTATATACCGAGTCAAAGTCAACAACCTGCGAGATGCTAAAACCAAGATGTCGCGTGTCCCCCGCCGCGCCATCGATCAATGCTAGTTCCGCGGATCGGCTGCTGATTTCCAGCGCTGATCTGGGTAACTACTAACTACCCCCGTCCTTCAACCTCCCCCAAAGCCATCGAATCGAGTGGGCCTGCTCTCCTAATGAGCCATCGAGCGTCAGCACGCCGCGCGGAGACACGAAGCTTACGAAGAGGGGGTAACCCGGAGGCCGGAGCCCCGCCACGCGTGATCCGGGCAACCCGCGCCGCCCCGCCGCGACCGAGCGAGCGGGACCTACCGGAGACGGGCGGCGCGAGAGGGGGGAGCCGGGGCAGGGGGGTGCGCTTACCGTCGCGGAGGGAGAGGGACGCGCTGGAGGGCGGGAGCGGGGAGAGCGTGGCGGCGGGGGTTGTAGAGGAGGAGGAGGAGGAGGTGGTGGTGGCGTGGCGGCGTCGTCGCCTCGTCGGAGCGTGTGGCGGGGAGAGAGGCCGGGCGAGGCAAGCAAGTCCGGTGGAGGAGAGAAGGCGACGGCTGTGACTCGTGCGTCAGGGTAGTTGCGCGGGCCCCGCCAGATGACGTCCGGGCCCACTCCTGCGCTTATCCATCCTACCCGGCCCGCGTTGGCTCCGCTGTTGGGCCGGGCTGCTCGGGAGAGAAAGGCCTGGCTCAAACATAGTTTTTTTTTTATTCTCAGAAAAAAACATAGCTATTTTTTAGAAGATGTTTTTTTCTCTCCTCAACAAAAAAAAACTGTTTTTCAAAGTTTTGTGTTTTATTATGTTGTCAGCATCATAAGAGGTAGGTTTGTCGCACAAATGCCAATGGTGCTCGGCCTACAGGCAGGCCGCAATCCTCCCCGTCTGACCACCATTGGGATTCCCGCTCCCTGTGTATAAGGCATGTATTTGATATTTTTTCGGCCTGTATTGAAACGGCTCTGGCCCACGCACATGCCAAAGGACCTAGGCCTCTTACACTCATCTGACATGCTCCATGCGCGTGCAGACTTGTACGACTCGCTGTCGAGCAGAGATGCAAGCGGTTGATTGCTGGCCAGAGGAGAGCACCCGCAGCCCAAAGTGCGTTCGTGGAGCATTGGTGTCCAGTGAAACAGCCGCGGGTGTTCTTCAGTACGTTTCACTAAGCATGTTTTTCGGCTTGTTAATTGTGATGTTTGATGTTCAGGCAGCTTGTTTCTCGGCTGGTTTCAGCTGAAAGCCATAGAACAATAATTTTTAACTGCGGTTTTTTGCTAACCAAGCTTGGTCTGACATTCAGTTAGGTAAACACACGCTCGCATAAACTCATTTTTCGCCGAAGACGGCTTATGGCACACAAATTCAGTACTAAACATTTTTTTGAGGTGGACAGAAACCACACTAAACAATGGCTAATTCCATGTGCGGGGATACATTTGCAATGCAGCAAACTCCCTGAGCACGCACATGCCAACCCGGAGCCCATGCCGCTCACTGCTTCATGCCCTGAGTGCATGTTCCATTGTTCAGGAGCACCTGCACGTCACAGAGGATCTTACATCATACTACTAGCTCCAGGGCATGCACTGTCACTTCACTAGACCTCATCACTATCCTATGCATCACAGCACACGCCTGAAACAGCACAACAGACCAAACTAAGCAGTGGAGATAAAGCAAACACACTGGCGGTTGTGTTATCAATCTAAGCAAGCCTGTCAACAACAAAACTGCCAGGTAATCAGAAGTGCAATTTTACAAACACCCACACACTTGTCCCCATGGAGCTAGCGGTACTCCACGCATACCAACTCAGATCAAGCCAAATGCATATATTAAGTTTAAGAGAAAAAAAACTGAAGAAATAAAAGACAATCTAATCCAAGTAAGTCACAACACACACCAGTCAGTGTGTTTGCTTTATCTCCACACACGCCAACATTGACAGTTCACAACAACAGTATAGAAGGATTACACTAGAATTTCGGCCAACGCCTACACCGCAGCATGAACCTCCCCCACCTGGCGACTGGAAGAACTGATCATGCCACTCAAATTGAACATGTCCAAAAAAATAGCACATGGCATTTTGTAATTCACGGTCCACATGATGCAACGGGCCTGTTTCACGCTCGTCGTTGACAACATCAGCAACAAACCATGCAATGTATCAACTAAATGTCCCGACAATTCGAATAAATATCTCATTAAGTCCCAAACAGTCATCACAACAATGACCCGGTGAACATGAACAAAATTATGAACTGAAATGTAGAGAAACTGAATTTCGAAACACTCTTGCTACATTTGATAAAGCGAGGCTAAAGGAAGTTCGGCTCAAATTGATCGGTAAGTCACACATTCTTCCTGTGACCAAGCACTACACACTTCGAACACTTTGGCAATTTCCTCGGAGCCTTAGGGATGTCACCTCGTTTAGCACATGCATGTGGTAATCTTGTGTCCCTGACCTCGACGTATGGTGCAGAACCTAGACCTTTGCTTATTCTCTTGAAGTATGTCGACATGCGGTACGTCAGTCCTTCGCAGGCGCTATACCTGAACAGTTTGATAATTCCTGAACATTACCGGTCAACATGTTTCCTACTTAGCAGACTAATGGTAGAACATAAAAACAGGGGGAAAATTAGCATATCACAAAGGGACTGGTTGGAAAATATGGAGAGGTTACATTGTAGTATCTTTGTCAAACGCATGTGTGTCCTAGTGAACTAATTGAAAAATAAAGCGACAAAACCGGGCCTGCAAAATATGGAGATGCTATCTTAATTACTGATCACTAACTTCAGAATAGATGCATCCATGACAATTATCCTATACTATGGAGTGTAGAATTCTATAGCCCAGTTGACCTCTACTAAGTAACTGGTTAATCAAACAGCAAGCTAGCACACACGGCTGCTTAAAAAAAATTGAACCGAATTTATATGATCCAAAAAGTACAAGCTGCCACACTGAATATCTTAATAACCTAAGCATAGAATTCTAATTGGTACTGCAGCATTTTGGTTGAAAAATAAGTTCAGAAAGCAACTATCCAGAAGACATCTTCTTTCCAATTCGGACTGCAGCTTGTGGGTGACAATTTATGCAGTGTTTGTTCAGTTAGGTACATATATTGAAGGAAAACACATTAACATAAATTATATTGTGTCTGACTGGGTCATGCCATAGTAGTACAACAGAAGCAAAAACTAAAACACCTCGATAGTTGTAGAACGTATAATTCGTCATCCTCCCTTTGGCTTTCCGATCATAGAGTTTCCCCTCTTTACCGTAAAACACCTCGCTCCGTGCGGGTTCCAACTCGGTAACCCACGAGATTATGACGGCTTTCCCGTCATAGTCACCTTGAGTGATATGAACCTGGCGACCAAATAGGCAGTGATTACAAACACCGAGTACATTGCCCCAAATTTGTTAAAATGATGAACGGACTGATATGCAGCACCTGCTGTGGAGCATTGTAGCCTTTTGGAACCTCAAGAGACTTGTGCTCTAGAGGAATGTCGTCGGACGGGAACTCATTACGCACGTAGGAGCTCATGCGGCCAGAGTAAGCGCCGCTTACCAGGCAGAGCAGGACGTGCGTCAGCAGCACCAGTGAGCCCCGACTCCTCATTCTGGAAGAACAACGGTGCCACCTACACCCCCTTGTCCTGAAATTTGTACTACCGAATGTGTGAGAGGGGCGGGCGTTGGAGCGATGGAGTGAGGGCGGAGAGGCGGAGACCGGCGGGGGATAAACACGAGGTGGCGAGGCCTGGTGTGGGCGGGGGGGGGGGGGGGGGGGGGCATGGGGCGTGCCACGGCAAGCAATGCCGTTGGAAAGCAAAAAGCGGGCGGGAAGAAGACGACTGTCACACTGGCAAGCCGGCTCGTTCCCGTGCGGTGCGTGAGCTGGGTGGTTGGTGGTGGGCCCCATCTGATGGGCCGACCCGCGTGGTAGATTCTGTGGTGGGCTGGTATATCGGGAGAGAGCGGGCCGGCTCAAATGAAGCCCGATGAGTCCAGGCCCAAGCGACGTGGGCGGCTCCTTCCTCAGAAGCCCACGGCCAAGAGCAGACGGACGGCACAGCAGACGGTGGAGAGGAGAGAAGAGAAGCTCTCGTGCTCGCGCGACGACGACGACCTCCGCCGCGGCGACGATGAGCCCCCTCCGCGCCCTCCTCGTCCTCGCCGCCGTCCTGGCAGCGTGCCTCGGCCCCGCGGCGGCGGATCAGCCAGGGTAGGCTCCCCTCGTCCCCGCCCGTTTTCCCTCTCCGATCTGATCCGATCGGCGGGAGGCTGTTGCTGACCCCCTCTCTCGCCTCCCCTTGTGGACGCAGATCCGTCGAGGGATACACCATCGCCGGCCGCATCAAGATCGACGGTCAGTGCCCTCGCCCCCATGGTTTGGATTAGACGCATCTGGTAACTTCTGCGTGCGTGGGTCGGCTGGCGGGATCCAGCTTCGTGCTCGGCTCGAACCTGGCCAATTTGGTGGAACTGTCTCTGGGGCCTGTACATGGGCGCGTGATCCGGCCAAGCGTGTCGATGCTGCCGATCTCCCTGATGTACCACTATGCATCGCCGTTGCTTAGGTAGTAGCATGCTACAGGCACATCAGAGCAGCTGATTTTATCCAGCTTCATCTTTGAAATCTGGGCCGCGTTGGAGTTGTGCTGTGGCTACTGCTTGTTTATATGCTGCATCCTTTTGTTCTGAGTATCAAAACCAATCGACAGATGTAGGAACCTGTTTATTCATTCAGTGGCTTCTCGTAGAGAGAGGGGAATCGTCCAGATCCACACAGGCAAATCAGAGTGGCTCTCTGCTAGAGTATATGTTTGTTGATAAACGTGTTGGCACAAGCGTTCAAAGCCAATGTTTCTTGGCCAGGATTTGGAGTATTTGAAAACCCACAAAGGAATGAATGCCGCATGACGTTACTTTGGAAGTATTGTCTTAGTAAGAGCATTTTTAGCATGTGTATAACCATTGGATTTTGGTGCCGTGTTATTTCAGCTCATTGTAAATTGCTAAGGCGGGTTACTATGTTGGTTTCCTTGCATTGGATAATTGATTAGGACTTCAGATCTTGTCATGCATCTTGCTTCTTGAAGTGCACTTAGAGATTATAAGTTCTCAATGTTTGTGGAGCTGAAACATACTCCCTCTGTAAACAAATATAAGAGCGTTTAGATCACTAAATCTAAACGCTCTTATATTTCTTTATGCAGGGAGTACTAATGTTCTCCCGTGAGGTCCACCTGATGTTGTTTTTATCTTTAGTGATCTAAACGCTCTTATATTTCTTTATGCAGGGAGTACTAATGTTCTCCCGTGAGGTCCACCTGATGTTGTTTTTATCTGTTGTGCTTATAGCTGCAAGGGGCTTTGGTCTTCCAGCCAAGACATCAAACACGAAAGTGATACTTAATGGTGGTCAGAAAGTTACATTCGCCAGGCCAGACGGCTACTTTGCCTTGTATCCTACGGAAAACATGTTATACCATGCCCTTCCAAATTATTTCGACTTCTCTTATGAGGGGAAAATTGCTTTTATTTTCATTTAATCAATTTAGTCTGTTCTTTCATGCATCATTGTTTTAAAATTGTCCATTTTTCTGAGGATACTTTTCTTTTTGGAAAAAATACATAAGAGAATCTTGCGTGGAGTGCTATGTGAAGAATTTGTCGATGTCATTATGTGTCTAATTATAGTTTATTGCGTTTGTATAAATGTTTCACTGCTGGCAGCTCATGTGCTTATTGTTACTGTTACCCCTTGACCTATTATCCTTAAGCCACAACGTGCCTGCTGGGACACATTTGATCGAAGTCTCCTCACTTGGTTACTTCTTTTCACCTGTGAGTATTCATTAGAAAATTTCATTGTAATATGAGCAGAATGGGCACTAAACAATTGATTTTCTATTCTGTTGTGTGATAGGTTCGAGTGGACATCAGTGCCAGGAATCCAGGGCACATTCAAGCAGCATTGACTGAAAACAGAAGAGTTCTAAATGAGCTTGTTTTGGAACCTCTGAAAGAAGAGCAATACTATGAGGTGTCTAATACTATACAGTAGTTTTTTGTTAACCTATTTCCTCGCTGCTTGCTGTTATCAAATCCTTTCTTAACCAACCTATGTGTCTGTATCTATTTTCCCCAGCCGAGGGAGCCTTTCAACATTTTGTCCCTTTTGAAGAGCCCCATGGGTATGATGGTCGGTTTTATGGTCCTAATGGTCGTCGTTATGCCCAAGATGATGGAGAACATAGGTAAATGGCACATAAATACATTTCAAACCTTTTACATCCAAGAAAAAACTAGAATCTTCATGTTTGTATATTATAAGCAAGTAGAAGCTTAGCAGATCAAGGCCCATGCTTAATGAGTTCTATACACCACATATAACTGTTATAAACGTACAAGCCAAGATATAAAATTCAACTTTGTTGTGCATGTTCCATTTGTTATAGTTTGAGCCCATTCAGAGTTAATAGCAACATTAAATGACATGTTTGGTAATAATGTTTCCAAAATAGAAAGAAGTAACCTGTGCTGATTTGTATGTAGTGTGTCTGAATCTATGTTGTTACAATATATATGCACTACACAGTACCTGCCTTTTCAGCTGTTCTATCTACAGTACATTGCTTGCTGCTAAATACTTTTTGTGTCAGGCTGTTTGTTTCGTTTTAATACTATATATGGTTTTGTAGCAATGACACTTACAATCATAGCTGTTTGTTTCTCTAATCAGTTTTACTTTATGTAAAATACATACTGACAGAAACTAAGAGACGTTATCTAGTTTATTAATGATCTGTAAATATATATGCTTCAACGATACTTCCTGGCAATGATTTTCTGTCGATTTGGCTCGTATATCTTCCTCACTTCCTGTCTGTTTTATTCTTGAAGATCCCGAGGAGATAAAGCAAGCTCAAGAGCAAATGAGGAACTCACCTGTTCCATCCTTTTCTGGCTTGCTAGCCAGAGCAAACAGCTAGATGTAGAACATGCCGGCAATATGTGGTTTAAGTTTATGATGCGACAAACATCCGTTCCGAACTGCTTCACACTCGAGTCAGAATGTTGTTCCATGGGAAGCTGGGACAAGGTGGAAACTCGTTTGCCCACTTTTAATGTATTCTACTGTATTCTAAGATGTAATAGGTTTGTAATGGAGAACCGTCTGAAACACCTGGCTGAACTAGCCATGAATTATTTGATTTATAGATCACGTCGAGTACAGTGTCAACTTGTTAACCATTTGATGAATATTGGATGCCTTGGTGAGTCGTTGACTATCGGCAGAGACATTCCTGATGCTGACCTTTGTTGATACGTTATTGGGTACGTATCTGAACTGATACTATGGCAGGCTCTTGGTTGAAAACTTCAATCTGTTATGATGATGCATTCCAGAAGCTATTATTTTTAGTTCGGGAAGATGACGCGTCTCGCTCGCAGGACATGATTGTGCCTCACCTTGGTTGGTTCGTAGTGCACCCTAGCAGTTTGATAGCATGATATGGAACCTGTTACAAATGTGCACAAGTGACAAGAAATTGATAGGATATGGAACCTATTTTGCAAATTTGCAAAGTGCGAAAGTGACTAGAAACTGATTCCTAGTAGTTCTGTAAAACCTTTTGTCTAATCGTAAGAGGGACTTCTGATGACCGTAATTTTCGGACGTGTGTGCATCTCTCCCAGAGAGAAGAATAAAGGTTGGTCTGCCACCAGCTCCATTGGATATGTGCACCTCTTCTCTGGATGCTGAAAATGACCTTATACTTGGGAGCTAAGAGAGATGGACATGAAGAGGTGGTTTACGATCCAGACGTCCACGCCTCTCCTAGTGCTTACTATAATTTATCTATTGTACACACAGTGTGTAAATGTGATCACCCTTCTTGATACCTCCTCATTTTGCTTTTGTTTAGGTAGATCACTCTTGACCTGGTGTCCATCATCTAGAGACTATATGTAACACACCTATACTTTTGTAGACTTGTAGTCTAGTCATGTAGGAGTAAGTAGAACTTGACATGAAAAGTAAGTATAAAATTATCATGGAATGGACCTGGATCAGTCTCCTGACACGTGCCTTAAAATCTGTAGTAAAAATCAATTTGGACCGTGAATCATAAGAGAGGCTTCTGAATGCCCTTTTTTAAAAGTATTAAGTAGATTACCATGACTTGGTGTCCATCTAGTGTAGTCTAGTCATATAGGAGTAGGCAGAATTTGACATGATTAGTATATAACACTTGTGAAATGGACCCGGATATATCAATCCCCAGACACGTGCTGTGAACCTCTGGCGGAAATCAATTTCGACCGTGATTTGGAAAATTGTTTATTTCTTGTGCAGTCATCCCTGACCAAAGTTTATTAATTAGACCATAGCACAATGACCGTGCGAATATACGCCTATCTACCGGGACTAAAGTTCCCTCTAAATGGCAATCTGGAAGTAAGCTAGAAACTGGATTATTTGCTGAAAACATGTGGAAGCAAGCTTTGTTTGACAGTTGGACACCATGTGGCCACCAGATGGAGCCACAGGACATGTTCTGCTAGAGAACAAGCTTTGCATCCCTCTCACTATAACTGCACACAGCTGGTCACACTCACCACCTAATAGAAATTTGTGTCTGCACACAGCTGGTCACACTCACCACCTAATAGAGGGGATGGGAATTTGTGTCCTCCATTGGCCTGGGGAAGGATAAGGCCTGTCAATGGGGGGCAGGAAATGCCTGAACCAGATCACACCTTGGGAGGGTGAGCCTGAAAGCCTGAGGTGATATGTTCCACCCTCAGAATCACACACTTTATTTCTGCTGGATAATGCATGATATACTATATGTTACTGTAAACTCCATTGTTTGGGGTTCTAGATTATTGGCCCCTGTCATTTGGATATTTTGTGTGTGTGTGGGTTGTCGAATTTTGCATGTTTCTCGAGCGCGGAAACCGGTTTGTTTTCGCCGTTTTTGTCGGATCTCGGAGTTAAGGCGAGCCATGATGCCCGGGACCGTGATCTTCTCCGGTGGCCCGTGCTAGCCGCTGCGAGCTGCGGGATATCGTCTTCTTCGATACAACGCGTCCCGCAAGCTAGAGATATTTGGAATTTTTCGTCCTTCTTTTTCGCATCCCAAACTATCCTTTCTTCTTTCTTTCTGTTGGAATATGTTCTTGGGAAGATAAAGAGGAATATATCAAAAGAGAAGCCCACTTGCGGCAGTGAAGTCTATGATAAGGAGATGGAGTAATTGGAGCAATATCTGTATTTTGGCTGCACTAGCAGCCCCTTCAGGCCACTTGCTGCACTACTGACAATGCACATCAATAGCAGTAATTGATTTGTTATTTTCCTCTATTACTGTGAGTTGGACATGTCACTTGTACTGCCTCTTGGCTGCTTACTAGTAACAGACAACATGGCAGTAATAGCTGGAATTGGTTATATATTTTACTTTATTTTTAAATTGTTTTTGCGGGTGATTTGGTTATATATTTTAAGCTGCATATGGAAGCTGCCTGGTAACTGTTGGGTCATGGAGATGCAGATCTCATTTAGCCTAAACTATTGCAGTTAGGCCTCTTTCCTCCAGTGTTCAAATCTATCCAACTTTTCTGTCATTCGGAGCTGTATATACATACCCTCTGTATCTTTGTTTATTGTTCCTTGCAGAGACTAAAGTGTCTTCAGTACCGTGATGGAAGTGTGCTGCTCCCATGAATCTAGAAAGTAGACAGAACATCACCATCACCATCAAGGGTCTCACCTACCATTAAGTCAAGACAAGAAAAAGATTAACAAATTGATCAAATTAATAAGAGGGAAAATATCTTGTGGACCTGTCTACCATACCATCCATGGTGGGGTTTGTGAGAAACCACCTTGATTTGGACTAGTGTGCACCATATGAATTTATAGATGAATTATGTGTTAATGTGAGTTGGACATTCACATGTTGAGTAGCATCTGCCCACATGTTAATGTGAGTTGGACATTCACATGTTGAGTAGCGTTTGTCCAACAATCTCCAAAATCTTCAAGGGGCACTAGATTGCAACGGGATCAATCTTCTTGATTCCATTTCTTCCTGGGTGTATTTATTGTGCCAATCTTACCATGCTCCCTTCTTGCACCGTTATTACTCATTACTCCCTCCGTAAAGAAATATAAGAGCGTTTAGAACCTAAACGCTCTTATATGAATTTAGGGAAGAGGTACATCTGTTTCAAAATATAAGGTGGAGTTTTTTTCTTTGCGGGAGAAAATACAAGGTGGAGGTTTTTTTCCTTAGCGGGGAAAAAAAAAATAAAGGTGTAGTTTGACTGAGCGAAGGTAAAACATCAATGCTTTTTTGAAGAAAAAGTTCAAGTCCCCAATAGTTGTTCCAGAGTTACATATTTCTCTCACTGGATTTGCTTAGTTATCAACAGGGCCACAAATATTAAAGCCAGGCATACCCTTAGCATTTACATTCACTGCTCTTTATAGTTATCAGAAATGGTTGATAGCCATCTTTTTGCTTTGGCAAGATCACCGGGCATCAGACATATGTTCCTGACTTCAGTTATGATCTAAACAGATTGGCCACATATCTGGACCTAGATCCCCACCTAATGTTAGGACAAGTGTTTCTATTCCAGTGATGCAGCCGATGTCTCCTCTAGACCCACCAGTGGCATGCAGCCACTCTCAACTAATTAACTCATTTGACAGACAGTGATCACCACCACTGCGCTGTGTGACCGGCTACCTATTAAATCGTTGTCCACTGTACTGTCTTTACTCTTTCCTAAGCATAGGCCACATGCAGCTGTCCCCTCATATTATAATTAACTACTCCCTCAAGTGACCTAAAACGTCTTAGTATATAAGTTTACAGAGAGAGTAGTACTTTTTCATAGATATACTAAGTTTGATTGGTATGATACAACTAATTTGTTGTTGACATGGACTCTGTTTTCTTTTTGAAACAAAGACATGGACTCTGCTCTCTCTCTCTCTCTCTCTTAAACAAAGACATGGACACCACTATAAGAAATACTGAAATAGTAACATGCTAGATCCAGCTCTAATTGGCTACTCCTCCATGGATCCAATCCATACATGCATGCATGTGCATTCCAAAACGCTGCAAATGCACACAGATTGTATTGCTTTGAAACGAGACAAAAGACTTGCCATTTCATTAATTAAGAAAGGAGTGTGACAGTGTCCGAAGACAACAGCCAAATAATGCACACAGATTGTAGGTACTGCACAAGGTGGCACCGACATTGATTTGTGACCTACTTGCCAGGTGCAAACAATATAGACATGACAGAAACAAAAACACATGCAGAGACCATGCAGATGAAGCCATAATGCAGGCTGTTAGGCTACCCAGGACCATGCATGTCTAGCTGGAACAGCGATGTAAAGTTCAAAAAAAAAATACCTCGTAGAAAAATAGAGGAAAAAAAATGGTACTAAAACAGAGAACCTACGCACAATCATAATTAAAGCCCAACCATAATATTACTAAAAATACTAACTAATTCCTATGCTATGCTAGAAAAAGGCATACACAACCGTTCATGTTAAATCATTTTGAACGGCTCAGCTTTTTCAGTACCTCGGTAGTTATTGCATCGCTATCTTTTGAGTTTGTAGCAAGGATTTTGTTTTTCCATTTGTTATGCCTAGTTTTCTTAGAGAATTTTAAGTAAGTGATTAAATTGTTTTTGTTGAAAGAGCTTAGGAGTGTTTCCATTTGTTAATTTGTTATTTTTAGAGCTTCAAAGATAAGAGCAAGGTGCACACCAGCCACCAGCAACTCTCATTCAATAAGCTTACAAGAGTGATTAATATAGCATGTGACCATGTACCACACGCACTCCTTATCTTAACACCGCGACTAATTAAATTAGTTTCGCAAAAGTGTGATCTCGCAAACAAAGAATTATGGAAGAGGGGAGTGTCATGTGGCGGCTCACCTCGTCCGACTTTCGTGCATATACCTTTCTCCTGCCTTTTCTTTAGCCAAAAAGTATATTTCCATGCTTTTTGCTCATGTTCATCCAACGGGTCGAAGTATGATTCGGATGCCTGCTTCGCCACTGCCTCGTCACTCCATAACACATCATTTGATTCTGATGCCTTCTTAACCCTTTTGCTGAACAGAGTTAGTTACTATGTGTAATGTCCTGTTTCTTAAATACTACAGATTAAGACTACAAATCAAGGGCTAACTCTAATATTTTTAGAAATGTTAACATTCCTAACAAAACATAATTTTGTTGCAGTTATTTTCATTCCCCCCCCCCCCCCCCCCACCCCCCTTTTATCAAGTATATTCTTTACATTTTCTCTCTCCCTGCATAAAGTCGGTATGGGTCAAACTATGTTTTTCGAATTTATTATTCTTACCGGTCAAGGGAATATCCAAACGATTTGAGATATCTTCTTGCTGATTCTCCGTTAACATGAGTCAGCGATGAGTCATCTGATTAGAGGTTGATGATGGTTCAGAGATATTGATGCGCCCTTCGGTTCATATAATAAATTGCATTGTATAGTTGTATTCTGAAGAACTTTGTTAGTATACGTATATTATCTTGTTTCTTGAATGCCACAGATTCTTATTTACATCTGGTTTATATGTTTGTACTTGCTCTTTATCTGAGAGAAAATAATTATGTAATACGGGGCAAGCGATATAGGCTCATACCTAATATCCATCCATTTGACTTGTAGTCACAACTATCCAGCTCACTGTCAAATCGGTCCTTTTGATCATGGGTGGATGGCGTATGACCATCTCTGTTGACTAAGTATCATAGGAGTTGCTTGGCTTTCAAGCACGAGCTACATATTATTCAATTGCCCAGTTGCCATATTAATTATTTGCCTTTTATGTGTATATATGTTACAAAATAACTTATTTGATCACTTAAACATGCATTAGAAGCTGTATAGCTGGATACAATTGGAACACATGCTGATGGATATCACTCATTTTATGTTGGCTATTCTTACCGTATTAGTCCGAGATTTCAATGGGAGAATTATCTTCTTCGAGATTAATAACAATCCATGGAATGTCAAAGTATCATAGTGGGAGAGGCGATTGTAACTCACGCCAACTATTACAATGACTGAAACTCATGCCAACTATTACCATTTGCAAAATGTTATTTTCTTGTGTACCAGCTAATATGGTTGTGTTTGCTCCCAGTTCCTTCCACGAATATCAAAGCATCTTATATGTGCATCATGTCAACATCGAACTCGGCGTTCTCCGTGAGCCCAACGAACGGCGTGATCTTGAAACTGGCGGGAGTGGCCATGGGTTATGCTAGGACGGCTAAGATAGAGGTTAATTTTTGTGTGCATTGTGGCTGGCGATGTAGGGGGCTTATTTATAGTCTGAAGTACGTAGTAGTTTATTCTACACATAGAGGGATGTTGGAAATATGCCCTAGAGGCAATAATAAAATGGTTATTATTATATTTTCTTATCCATGATAATTGTCTATTGTTCATGCTATATTTGTGTTATCCGGAAATCGTAATACATGTGTGAACACATAGACCATAACATGTCCCTAGTGAGCCTCTAGTTGATTAGCTCGTTGATCAATAGATGGTTACGGTTTCCTGACCATGGACATTGGATGTCATTGATAACGGGACCACATCATTAGGAGAATGATGTGATGGACAAGACCCAATCCTAAGCATAGCACTAGATCGTGTAGTTCGTTTGCTGAAGCTTTTCTAATGTCAAGTATCATTTCCTTAGACCATGAGATCGTGCAACTCCCGGATACCGTAGGAATGCTTTGGGTGTACCAAACGTCACAACGTAACTGGGTGGCTATAAAGGTGCACTACAGGTATCTCCGAAAGTATCTATTGGGTTGGCTCGGATCAAGACTGGGATTTGTCACTCCGTATGACGGAGAGGTATCTCTGGGCCCACTCGGTATTGCATCATCATAATGAGCTCAATGTGACTAAGTAGTTAGTCACGGGATCATGCATTACGGAACGAGTAAAGTGACTTGCCGGTAACGAGATTGAACGAGGTATTGGGATACCGACGATCGAATCTCGGGCAAGTAACGTACCGATTGACAAAGGGAATTGTATACGGGATTGCTTGAATCCTCGACATCGTGGTTCATCCGATGAGATCATTGTGGAACATGTGGGAGCCAACATGGGTATCCAGATCCCGCTGTTGGTTATTGGCTAGAGAGGTGTCTCGGTCATGTCTGCATGATTCCCGAACCCGTAGGGTCTACACACTTAAGGTTCGATGACGCTAGGGTTATAAGGAAGGTTTGTATGTGATTACCGAATGTTGTTCGGAGTCCCAGATGAGATCCCGGACATCATGAGGAGTTCCGGAATGGTCCGGAGGTAAAGATTTATATATGGGAAGTCACCATACGGTCACCGGAAATATTCGGGGGTATACCAGTATTGTACCGGGACCACCGGAGGGGTTCCGGGGGTCCACCGGGATGGTCCACCTGCCCCGGAGGGCCTTATGGGCTGTAGGTGGAAGGGAACCAGCCCTTAGTGGGCTGGGCGCCAACCCCCCCCCCCCCTAGGGCCCATGCGCCCAGGGTTTGGGGGGAACCCTAAAGGGGGGCGCCCCCCCCCTTGCTTGGGGGGCAAGCCACCTCCCCCCTCTAGATCCCATCTAGAGGGGCCGGCCCCCTTCCCCCTTCTCCCTATAAATAGAGGGGTGAGGGGAGGGCTGCAGCACCACATCCAAGGCGCAGCCCCTCCCCTCCCCAACGCCTCTCCTCCTCCGCGTGTGCTTGGCGAAGCCCTGCCGGAGAACTGTCACTCCACCACCACCACGCCGTCGTGCTGCTGTTGGAGCCTTCTTCCTCAACCTCTCCCTCCTCCTTGCTGGATCAAGGTGTGGGAGACGTCACCGCTCCGTACGTGTGTTGAACGCGGAGGTGCCGTCCGTTCGGCGCTTGGATCATCGGTGATTTGGATCACGACGAGTACGACTCCATCAACCCCGTTCTCTTGAACGCTTCCGCTCGCGATCTACAAGGGTATGTAGATGCACTCCTCCCCTCTCGTTGCTAGTAAACTCCATAGATTGATCTTGGTGGTGCGTAGAAAATTTTAATTTCTGCTACGATCCCCAACAGTGGCATCATGAGCTAGGTCTATGCGTAGTTTCTATGCACGAGTAGAAACAAGTTGTTGTGGGCGTTGATTTTGTCAATTTACTTGCCGTTACTAGTCTTATCTTGATTCGGCGGCATCGTGGGATGAAGCGGCCCGGACCGACCTTACACGTACGCTTACGTGAGACAGGTCCCACCGACTGACATGCACTAGTTGCATAAGGTGGCTAGCGGGTGTCTGTCTCTCCCACTTTAGTCGGACCGGATTCGATGAAAAGGGTCCTTATGAAGGGTAAATAGAAATTGCCATATCACGTTGTGGTTTTGGCGTAGGTAAGAATCGTTCTTGCTAGAAACCTATAGCACCCACGTAAAACTTTGCAACAACAATTAGAGGACGTCTAACTTGTTTCTGCAGCAAGTGTCATGTGATGTGATATTGCCAGAAGGATGTGATGAATGATATATGTGATGTATGAGATTGATCATGTTCTTGTAATAGGAATCACGACTTGCATGTCGATGAGTATGACAACCGGCAGGAGCCTAAGAGTTGTCTTAATTTATTTATGACCCGCGTGTCAACTAGAACGTCATGTAATTACTTTACTTTATTGCTAACCGTTAGTCATAGTAGTAGAAGTAATAGGTCGGTCCGGGCCGCTTCATCCCACGATGCCGCCGGATCAAGATAAGACTAGTAACGGCAAGTAAATTGACAACATCGACGCCCACAACTACTTTGTGTTCTACTCGTGCATAGAAACTACGGATAAACCTGGCTCTGATACCACTGTTGGGGAACGTAGCCGAAATTCAAAATTTTCTACGCATCACCAAGATCAATCTATGGAGTAATCTAGCAACGAGGGGAAGGGGAGTGCATCTACATACCATTGTAGATCGCGATGCGGAAGCGTTGCAAGAACGCGGATGAAGGAGTCGTACTCGTAGCGATTCAGATCGCGGTTGATTCCGATCTAAGCGCCGAACCACGGCGCCTCCGCGTTCAACACACGTGCAGCCCGGTGACGTCTCCCACGCCTTGATCCAGCAAGGAGAGAGGGAGAGGTTGGGGAAGACTCCGTCCAGCAGCAGCACGACGGCGTGGTGGTGATGGAGGAGCGTGGCAATCCCGCAGGGCTTCGCCAAGCACCGCGGGAGAGGAGGAGGGAGAGAGGTAGGGCTGCGCCAAGAGAGAGATCATCTCGTGTGTTTGCAGCCCCAAATACCTCAAGTATATATAGGGGAAGGGGAGGGGCTGCGCCCCCATCTAGGGTTCCCTCCCCAGGGGTGGCGGCAGCCCCCAAAACCCATCTAGGGTGCGGCCAAGGGGAAAAGAGAGGGGGGCGCCACTAGGGTGGGCCTTAAGGCCCATCTGGACCTAGGGTTTGCCCCCTCCCACTCTCCCTGCGCCTTGGGCCTTGGTGGGGGGGCGCACCAGCCCACCTGGAGCTGGTCCCCTCCCACACTTGGCCCACGCAGCCTTCTGGGGCTGGTGGCCCCACCTGGTGGACCCCCGGGACCCTCCCGGTGGTCCCGGTACATTACCGATAGCACCCGAAACTTTTCCGGTGACCAAAGCAGGACTTCCCATATATAAATCTTTACCTCCGGACCATTCCGGAACTCCTCGTGATGTCCGGGATCTCATCCGGGACTCCGAACAACATTTGGTAACCACGTATATCTATTCCCTATAACCCTAGCGTCATCGAACCTTAAGTGTGTAGATCCTACGGGTTCGGGAACCATGCAGACATGACCGAGACGTTTTCCGGCCAATAACCAACAGCGGGATCTGGATACCCATGTTGGCTCCCACATGTACCACGATGATCTCATCGGATGAACCACGATGTCGGGGATTCAATCAATCCCGTATACAATTCCCTTTGTCTATCGGTATGTTACTTGCCCGAGATTCGATCGTCGGTATCCCGATACCTTGTTCAATCTCGTTACCGGCAAGTCTCTTTACTCGTTCCGTAACTCACATCATCCCGTGATCAACTCCTTGGTCACATTGTGCACATTATGATGATGTCCTACCGAGTGGGCCCAGAGATACCTCTCCGTTTACACGGAGTGACAAATCCCAGTCTCGATTCGTGCCAACCCAACAGACACTTTCGGAGATACCTGTAGTGCACCTTTATAGCCACCCAGTTACGTTGTGACGTTTGGTACACCCAAAGCATTCCTACGGTATCCGGGAGTTGCACAATCTCATGGTCTAAGGAAATGATACTTGACATTAGAAAAGCTCTGAGCAAACGAACTACACGATCTTGTGCTAGGCTTAGGATTGGGTCTTGTCCATCACATCATTCTCCTAATGATGTGATCCCGTTATCAACGACATCCAATGTCCATGGTTAGGAAACTGTAACCATCTATTGATCAACGAGCTAGTCAACTAGAGGCTTACTAGGGACATGGTGTTGTCTATGTATCCACACATGTATCTGAGTTTCCTATCAATACAATTCTAGCATGGATAATAAACGATTATCATGAACAAGGAAATATAATAATAACCAATTTATTATTGCCTCTAGGGCATATTTCCAACAGTCTCCCACTTGCACTAGAGTCAATAATCTAGTTCACATCACTATGTGATTAAAACTCACATGTCACATCACCATGTGACCAACATCCAAAGAGTTTACTAGAGTCAACAATCTAGTTCACATCACTATGTGATTAACACTCAATGAGTTCCGGTTTGATCATGTTATGCTTGTGAGAGAGGTTATTAGTCAACGAGTCCGAACCTTTCAGATCCGTGTGTGCTTTACGAATATCTATGTCATCTTGTGGATGCTACCACGCGCTACTTGGAGCCATTTCAAATAACTGCTCTACTATACGAATCCGGTTTACTACTCAGAGTCATCCGGATTAGTGTCAAAGTTCGCATCGACGTAACCCTTTACGACGAACTCCTTTTCACCTCCATAATCGAGAAAATTCCTTAGTCCACTAGATACTAAGGATAAGTTCGACCACTGTCATGTGATCCATTCCCGGATCACTATTGTACCCCTTGACCAACTCATGGCAAGGCACACTTCATGTGCGGTACACAACATAGCATACTGTAGAGCCTACGTCTAAAGCATAGGGGACGACCTTCGTCCTTTCTCTCTCTTCTGTTGTGGTCAGGTCTTGAGTCTTACTCAATACTCACACCTTGTAACACAGCCAAGAACTCCTTATTTGCTGATCTATTTTGAACTCTTTCAAAATCATGCCAAGGTGTGCGTTCTTTGAAAGTATCATCAGGCGTCTTGATCTATCTCTATAGATCTTGATGCCCAATATGTAAGCAGCTTTATCCAGGTCTTCCTTTGAAAAACTCCTTTCAAACAACCCTTTATGCTTTCCAGAAATTTTACATCATTTCGGATCAACAATATGTCATTCACATATACTTATCAGAAATGTTGCTGCGCTCCCACTCACTTTATTGTAAATACAAGTTTCTAACAAACTTTGTATAAACCCAAAAACTTTGATCACTCCATCAAAGCATATATTCTGACTCCGAGATGCTTGCTCTAGTCCATGGACGGATCGCTGGAGCTAGCATACCTTTTAGCATCCTTAGGATCGACAAAACCTTTCTGATTGTATCACATACAACCTTTCCTTACGAAAACTGGTAAGGAAACTTGTTTTGACATCCATCTGCCAGATTTCATAAATGCAGCTAATGCTAACATGATTCCGACGGACTTAAGCATCGCTACGGATGAGAAAATCTCATCGTAGTCAACTCCTTGAACTTGTGAAAATTCTCTTTGCCACAAGTCGAGCTTCTAGACGGTAACATTACCGTCCATGTCCGTCTTCTTCTTAAAGATCCATTTATCTTAATGGCTTGCCGATCATCGGGCAAGTTCACCAAAGTTCATGCTTTGTTCTGATACATGGATCCTATCTCGGATTTCATGGCTTCTAACCATTTGTCGGAATATGGGCCCACCATCACTTCTCCATAACTCGTAGGTTCAGTATTGTCTAACAACATGATATCTAAGACAGGATTACCGTTCCACTCAGGAGTAGTACATATCCTTGTCGACCTACGAGGTTTGGTAGTGACTTGATCCGAAGTTTCATGATCACTATCATAAGCTTCCAGTTCAATTGGTGTAGGTGCCACAGGAACAACTTCCTGTGCCCTGCTACACACTAGTTGAAGTGACGGTTCAATAACCTTATCAAGTCTCCACCATCCTCCCACTCAATTCTTTCGAGAGAAACTTTTCCTCGAGAAAGGACTTGTTTCTAGAAGCAACTACTTTTGCTTCCAGATCTGAAATAGGAGGTATACCCAACTGTTTTGGGTATTCTATGAAGATGCATTTATCCGCTTTGGGTTCGAGCTTATCAGCCTGAAACTTTTTCACATAAGCATCGCAGCCCCAAACTTTTAAGAAACGACAACTTAGGTTTCTCTAAACGGTGTCGTCTCAACGGAATTGCGTGGTGCCCTATTTAAAGTGAATGCGGTTGTCTCTAATGCCTAACCCATAAACGATAGTGGTAATTCGATAAGAGACATCATGGTATGCACCATATCCAATAGGGTGTAGTTATGATGTTCGGACACACCATCACACTATGGTGTTCCAGGCGGTATTAGTCGTGAAACAATTTCCACAATGTCTTAATTGTGTGCCAAACTCGTAACTCACATATTCATCTCTATGATCATATCATAGACATTTTATCCTCTTGTCACGACGATCTTCAACTTTGCTCTGAAATTACTTGAACCTTTCAATAATTCAGACTTGTGTTTCATCAAGTAAATATTCTCAGCATCTACTCAAATCATCTATGAAGTAAGAACATATCGATATCCACTGCGTGCCTCAGCACTCATTGGACTGCACACATCAAATGTATTACTTCCAACAAGTTGCTCTCTTGTTCCATCTTACTGAAAACGAGGCCTTTCAGTCATCTTGCCCATGTGGTATGATTTGCATGTCTCAAGTGATTCAAAATCAAGTGAGTCCAAACGATCCATCTGCATGGAGTTTCTTCATGCATATATACCAATAGACATGGTTCGCATGTCTCAATCTTTTCAAAAACGAGTGAGTCCAAAGATCCATCTACATGGAGCTTCTTCATGCGTTCTATACCAATATGATTCAAATGGCAGTGCCACAAGTATGTGGTACTATCATTACTATTTTATATCTTTTGGCACGAACATGTGTATCACTGCGATCGAGATTCATTTTAGGTGCAAGACCATTGAAGGTATTATTCAAATAAACAGAGTAACCATTATTCTCCTTAAATGAATAACCGTATTGCAATAAACATAATCCAATCATGTTTATGCTCAACGCAAACACCAATCTCGATGGTAGAGGGAGCATGCGATGCTTGATCACATCAACCTTGGAAACACTTCCAACACATATCGTCATCTCACCTTTAGCTAGTCTCCGTTTATTCCGCAGCTTTTATTTCGAGTTACTAACACTTAGCAACCGAACTGGTATCTAATACCCTGGTGCTGCTAGGAGTACTAGTAAAGTACACATTCATATAATGTATATCCAATATACTTCTGTCGACCTTGCCTACCTTCTCATCTACCAAGTATCTAGGGTAGTACTGCTTCAGTGACCGTTCCCCTCATTGCATAAGCACTTAGTCTCGGGTTTGGGTTCAACCTTGGGATTCTTCACTAGAGCAGCAAATGACTTGCTGTTTCATGAAGTATCCCTTTTGCCCTTGCCCTTCTAGAAACTAGTGGCTTTACTAACCATCAACAATTGATGCTCCTTCTTGATTTCTACTTTCGCGGTGTCAAACATCGCGAATAGCTCAAGGATCATCATATCTATCCCTGATATGTTATAGTTCATCATGAAGCTCTAATAGCTTGGTAGCAGTGACTATGGAGAACCATCACTATCTCATCTGGAAGATTAACTCCCACTCGATTCAAGCGATTGTGGCACTCAGACAATCTGAGCACATGCTCAATGATTGAGCTTTTCTCCCTTAGTCTGCAGGCTTAAGAAACTTGTCAGAGGTCTCATACCTCTTGACGTGGGCACTAGTCTGAAATCCCAATTTCAGTCTTCGGAACATCTCATATGTTCTGCGACGTTTCAAAAACATCTTTGGTGCCACAATTCTAAACCGTTAGCATTACGCACTGAACTATCACGTAGTCATCAAAACGTGTATGTCAGATGTTTCGCAACATCTACAGACGACGCTGAGGTTCAGCACACCGAGTGGTGCATTAAGGACATAAGCCTTCTGTGCAGCAATGAGGACAATCCTCAGTTTACGGACCCAGTCCGCATAATTGCTACTACCAACTTTCAACTAAATTTTCTCTAGGAACATATCTTAAACAGTAGAACTAAAGCGTATGACATAATTTGCAAAGACCTTTTGACTATGTTCATGATAATGAAGTTCATCTGATTATTTAATGCACTCCCACTCAGATAGACATCCCTCTAGTCATCTAAGTGATACATGATCCGAGTCAAACTAGGCCGTGTCCGATCATCACGTGATACGGACTAGTCATCATCGGTGAACATCTCCATGTTGATCGTATCTACTATACGACTCATGTTCGACCTTTCGGTCTCTTGTGTTCCGAGGCCATGTCTGTACATGCTAGGCTCGTCAAGTCAACCTAAGTGTTTCGCATGTGTTCCGAGGCCATGTCTGTACATGCTAGGCTCGTCAACACCCGTTGTATTCGAACGTAAGAATCTATCACACCCGATCATCACGTGGTGCTTCGAAACAACGAACCTTCGCAACGGTGCACAGTTAGGGGGAACACGTCTCTTGAAATTTTAGTGAGGGATCATCTTATTTATGCTATCGTCGTTCTAAGCAAATAAGATGTAAACATGACAAACATCACATGCAAATCATAAAGTGACGTGATATGGCCAATATCATCTTGCGCCTTTGATCTCCATCTTTGAGGCGCGGCATGATCACCTTCGTCACCGGCATGACACCATGATCTCCATCATCATGATCTCCATCATCGTGTCTTCATGAAGTTGTCTCGCCAACTATTACTTCTACTACTATGGCTAACGGTTAGCAATAAAGTAAAGTAATTACATGGCGTGATTCATTGACACGCAGGTCATACAATAAATTAAGACAACTCCTATGGCTCCTGCCGGTTGTCATACTCATCGACATGCAAGTCGTGATTCCTATTACAAGAACATGATCAATCTCATACATCACATATATCATTCATCACATCCTTTTGGCCATATCACATCACATAGCATACCCTGCAAAAACAAGTTAGATGTCCTCTAATTGTTGTTGCATGTTTTACGTGGCTGCTATGGGATTCTAGCAAGAACGTTTCTTACCTACGCAAAAGCCACAACGTGATATGCCAATTTCTATTTACCCTTCATAAGGACCCTTTTCATCGAATCCGATCCGACTAAAGTGGGAGAGACAGACACCCGCTAGCCACCTTATGCAACTAGTGCATGTCAGTCGGTGGAACCTGTCTCACGTAAGAGTATGTGTAAGGTCGGTCCGGGCCGCTTCATCCCATGATGCCGCCGAATCAAAATAAGACTAGTAACGGCAAGTAAATTGACAACATCGACGCCCACAACTACTTTGTGTTCTACTCGTGCATAGAAACTACGCATAAACCTGGCTCTGATACCACTGTTGGGGAACGTAGCCGAAATTCAAAATTTTCTACGCATCACCAAGATCAATCTATGGAGTAATCTAGCAACGAGGGGAAGGGGAGTGCATCTACATACCATTGTAGATCGCGATGCGGAAGCGTTGCAAGAACGCGGATGAAGGAGTCGTACTCGTAGCGATTCAGATCGCGGTTGATTCCGATCTAAGCGCCGAACCACGGCGCCTCCGCGTTCAACACACGTGCAGCCCGGTGACGTCTCCCACGCCTTGATCCAGCAAGGAGAGAGGGAGAGGTTGGGGAAGACTCCGTCCAGCAGCAGCACGACGGCGTGGTGGTGATGGAGGAGCGTGGCAATCCCGCAGGGCTTCGCCAAGCACCGCGGGAGAGGAGGAGGGAGAGAGGTAGGGCTGCGCCAAGAGAGAGATCATCTCGTGTGTTTGCAGCCCCAAATACCTCAAGTATATATAGGGGAAGGGGAGGGGCTGCGCCCCCATCTAGGGTTCCCTCCCCAGGGGTGGCGGCAGCCCCCAAAACCCATCTAGGGTGCGGCCAAGGGGAAAAGAGAGGGGGGCGCCACTAGGGTGGGCCTTAAGGCCCATCTGGACCTAGGGTTTGCCCCCTCCCACTCTCCCTGCGCCTTGGGCCTTGGTGGGGGGGCGCACCAGCCCACCTGGAGCTGGTCCCCTCCCACACTTGGCCCACGCAGCCTTCTGGGGCTGGTGGCCCCACCTGGTGGACCCCCGGGACCCTCCCGGTGGTCCCGGTACATTACCGATAGCACCCGAAACTTTTCCGGTGACCAAAGCAGGACTTCCCATATATAAATCTTTACCTCCGGACCATTTCGGAACTCCTCGTGATGTCCGGGATCTCATCCGGGACTCCGGACAACATTCGGTAACCACGTATATCTATTCCCTATAACCCTAGCGTCATCGAACCTTAAGTGTGTAGACCCTACGGGTTCGGGAACCATGCAGACATGACCGAGACGTTCTCCGGCCAATAACCAACAGCGGGATCTGGATACCCATGTTGGCTCCCACATGTACCACGATGATCTCATCGGATGAACCACGATGTCGGGGATTCAATCAATCCCGTATACAATTCCCTTTCTCTATCGGTATGTTACTTGCCCGAGATTCGATCGTCGGTATCCCGATACCTTGTTCAATCTCGTTACCGGCAAGTCTCTTTACTCGTTCCGTAACTCACATCATCCCGTGATCAACTCCTTGGTCACATTGTGCACATTATGATGATGTCCTACCGAGTGGGCCCAGAGATACCTCTCCGTTTACACGGAGTGACAAATCCCAGTCTCGATTCGTGCCAACCCAACAGACACTTTCGGAGATACCTGTAGTGCACCTTTATAGCCACCCAGTTACGTTGTGACGTTTGGTACACCCAAAGCATTCCTACGGTATCCGGGAGTTGCACAATCTCATGGTCTAAGGAAATGATACTTGACATTAGAAAAGCTCTGAGCAAACGAACTACATGATCTTGTGCTAGGCTTAGGATTGGGTCTTGTCCATCACATCATTCTCCTAATGATGTGATCCCGTTATCAACGACATCCAATGTCCATGGTTAGGAAACCGTAACCATCTATTGATCAACGAGCTAGTCAACTAGAGGCTTACTAGGGACATGGTGTTGTCTATGTATCCACACATGTATCTGAGTTTCCTATCAATACAATTCTAGCATGGATAATAAACGATTATCATGAACAAGGAAATATAATAATAACCAATTTATTATTGCCTCTAGGGCATATTTCCAACAAATGTTACCCTCAACTTCAACGCGTTCCTAGAGAAAACCAAGCTGAAAGACGATGGTAGCAACTACACGGACTGGGTCCGTAACCTGAGGATTATCCTCATAGCTGCCAAGAAAGCATATGTCCTTGAAGCACCGCTAGGTGATGCACCTGTTTTCCCAGCAACTCAAGACGTTCTGAACGCCTGGCAGTCACGTAGTGATGATTACTCCTTGGTTCAGTGCGGCATGCTTTACAGCTTAGAACCGGGGCTCCAAAAGCGTTTTGAGCAGGGCGGAGCATATGAGATGTTCCAAGAGCTGAAAATGGTTTTCCAAGCTCATGCCCGGGTCGAGAGATATGAAGTCTCCGACAAGTTCTACAGTTGTAAGATGGAGGAGAATAGTTCCGTCAGCGAACACATACTCAAAATGTCTGGGTTGCACAACCACTTGTCTCAGCTGGGAGTTAATCTCCCGGATGACGCGGTCGTTGACAGAATCCATCAGTCGCTCCCACCTAGCTACTGTTGGGAATCGTAGCATAATTTAAAATTTTCCTACGCTCACCAAGATGCATCTATGGAGTCTACTAGCAACGAGGGGAAAGGAGTGGATCTACATACCCTTGTAGATCGCGAGCGGAAGCGTTCCAATGAACGTGGATGACGGAGTCGTACTCGCCGTGATCCAAATCACCGATGACGAGTGCCGAACGGACGGCACCTCCGCGTTCAACACACGTACGGTGCAGCGACGTCTCCTCCTTCTTGATCCAGCAAGGGGGAAGGAGAGGTTGATGGAGATCCAACAGCACGACGGCGTGGTGGTGGATGTAGCGGGTCTCCGGCAGGGCTTCGCCGAGCTTCTGCGAGAGAGAGAGAGGTGTTGCAGGGGAGGAGGGAGGCGCCCAAGGCTTAGATGTTGCTGCCCTCCCTTCCCCCCACTATATATAGGGCCAAGGGAGAGGGGGGGGGGGCGCAGCCTTGCCCCTTCCTTCAAGGAAGGGTGCGGCCAGGGGGGAGTCCTTCCCCCCCAAGGCACCTCGGAGGTGCCTTCCCCCTTTAGGACTCTCCCTTCTTTCTTATCTCTTGCGCATGGGCCTCTTGGGGCTGGTGCCCTTGGCCCATATAGGCCAAGGCGCACCCCTTACAGCCCATGTGGCCCCCCGGGGCTGGTGGACCCCCTTGGTGGACCCCCGGACCCCTTTCGGCACTCCCGGTACAATACCGATAAAGCGCAAAACTTTTCCGGCGACCAAAATAAGACTTCCCATATATAAATCTTTACCTCCGGACCATTCCGGAACCTCTCGTGACGTCCGGGATCTCATCCGGGACTCCGAACAACTTTTGGGTTTCCGCATACATATATCTCTACAACCCTAGCGTCACCGGACCTTAAGTGTGTAGACCCTACGGGTTCGGGAGACATGCAGACATGACCGAGACGCCTCTCCGGTCAATAACCAACAGCGGGATCTGGATACCCATGTTGGCTCCCACATGTTCCACGATGATATCATCGGATGAACCACGGTGTCGAGGATTCAATCAATCCGTATGCAATTCCCTTTGTCAATCGGTATGTTACTTGCCCGAGATTCGATCGTCGGTATCCCAATACCTTGTTCAATCTCGTTACCGGCAAGTCTCTTTACTCGTACCGCAATGCATGATCCCGTGACCAACGCCTTGGTCACATTGAGCTCATTATGATGATGCATTACCGAGTGGGCCCAGAGATACCTCTCCGTTTACACGAAGTGACAAATCCCAGTCTCGATCCGTGCCAACCCAACAGACACTTTTGGAGATACCCGTAATGCACCTTTATAGTCACCCAGTTACGTTGTGACGTTTGGCACACCCAAAGCACTCCTACGGTATCCGGGAGTTGCACGATCTCATGGTCTAAGGAAAAGATACTTGACATTGGAAAAGCTCTAGCAAACGAAACTACACGATCTTTTATGCTATGCTTAAGTTGGGTCTTGTCCATCACATCATTCTCCTAATGATGTGATCCCGTTATCAGTGACATCCTATGTCCATAGTCAGGAAACCATGACTATCTGTTGATCAACGAGCTAGTCAACTAGAGGCTTACTAGGGACAGGTTGTGGTCTATGTATTCACACATGTATTACGATTTCCGGACAATACAATTATAGCATGAATAATAGACTATTATCATGAACACAGAAATATAATAATAACCATTTATTATTGCCTCTAGGGCATATTTCCAACAGCTACAAGAGCTTTGTGATGAACTTCAATATGCAGGGGATGGAAAAGACCATTCCTGAGGTATATTCAATGCTGAAATCAGCGGAGGTGGAGATAAAAAAGGAACATCAAGTGTTGATGGTGAATAAAACCACTAAGTTCAAGAAAGGCAAGGGTAAGAAGAACTTCAAGAAAGACGGCAAGGGAGTTGCCGCGCCCGGTAAGCAAGCTGCCGGGAAGAAGACAAAGAATGGACCCAAGCCTGAGACTGAGTGCTTTTATTGCAAGGGAAATGGTCACTGGAAGCGGAACTGCCCCAAGTACTTAGCGGATAAGAAGGCCGGCAATACCAAAGGTATATGTGATATACATGTTATAGATGTGTACCTAACCAGCGCTCGTAGTAGCTCCTGGGTATTTGATACTGGTGCCGTTGCTCATATTTGTAACTCAAAGCAGGAGCTGCGGAATAAGCGGAGACTGGCGAAGGACGAGGTGATGATGCGCGTCAGGAATGGTTCCAAGGTCGATGTGATCGCCGTCGGCACGCTACCTCTACATTTACCTATGGGACTAGTTTTAAACCTCAATAATTGTTATTTAGTGCCAGCTCTGAGCATGAACATTGTATCTGGATCTCGTTTAATGCGAGATGGCTACTCATTTAAATCCGAGAATAATGGTTGTTCTATTTATATGAGAGATATGTTTTATGGTCATGCCCCGCTGGTCAATGGTTTATTCTTAATGAATCTCGAACGTGATGTTACACATATTCATAGTGTGAATGCCAAGAAATGTAAGGTTGATAATGATAGTCCCACATACTTGTGGCACTGCTGCCTTGGTCACATTGGTGTCAAACGCATGAAGAAACTCCATGCAGATGGACTTTTGGAGTCTCTTGATTATGAATCATTTGACACGTGCGAACCATGTCTCATGGGAAAAATGACCAAGACTCCATTCTCCGGAACAGTGGAGTGAGCAACCAACTTATTGGAAATCATACATACTGATGTGTGCGGTCCAATGAGCGTTGAGGCTCGCGGTGGCTATCGTTATGTTCTCACCCTCACTGATGACTTGAGTAGATATGGGTATGTCTACTTAATGAAACACAAGTCTGAGACCTTTGAAAAGTTCAAGGAATTTCAGAGTGAGGTTGAGAATCAACGTGACAGGAAAATAGAGTTCTTACGATCAGATCGTGGAGGGGAATATTTGAGTCACGAATTTGGCACACACTTAAGGAAATGTGGAATTGTTTCACAACTCACGCCGGCTTGAACACCACAGCGTAATGGTGTGTCCGAACGTCGTAATCGCACTCTATTGGATATGGTGCGATCTATGATGTCTCTTACCGATCTACCGCTATCATGCTGGGGTTATGCTTTAGAGACTGCTGCATTCACTTTAAATAGGGCTCTGTCGAAATCCGTTGAGACGACACCGTATGAATTATGGTTTGAAAAGAAACCTAAGCTGTCATTTCTTAAAGTTTGGGGATGCGATGCTTATGTCAAGAAACTTCAACCTGAAAAGCTCGAACCCAAGTCAGAAAAATGCGTCTTCATAGGATACCCTAAGGAAACCATTGGGTATACCTTCTACCTCAGATCCGAAGGCAAGATCTTCGTTGCCAAGAACGGGTCCTTTCTGGAGAAAGAGTTTCTCTCGAAAGAAGTAAGTGGGAGGAAAGTGGAAGTTGATGAGATGACCCCTCTCGAACCAAAAAGTAGCGCAGCACAAGAAAATGTTTCTGTGGTGCCTGCACCGACTAGAGAGGAAGTTAATGATGACGATCATGATCAAGTTACCACTGAACTTCGTAGGTCCACAAGGACACGTTCCGCACTAGAGTGGTACGGCAACCCTGTCCTGGAAATCATGTTGTTGGACAACGGTGAACCTTCGAACTATGAAGAAGCAATGGCGGGTCCAGATTCCAACAAATGGCTTGAAGCCATGCATTCCGAGATAGGATCCATGTATGAAAACAAAGTGTGGACTTTGACAGACTTGCCCGATGATCGGCGAGCGATAGAAAATAAATGGATCTTTAAGAAGAAGAAACATATCCTTATTCCACTAAGGATAATTTTGACCGCTGTCCAGTGATCTACTCCTAGATCACTATTGTATTCCCTTGCCAAAATCAGTGTAGGGTATACAATAGATCTGGTACACAGCATGGCATACTTTATAGAACCTATGGCCAAGGCATAGGGAATGACTTTCATTCTCTTTCTATCTTCTGCCGTGGTCTGGCTTTGAGTCTTACTCAATTTCACACCTTGTAACACAGACTAGAACTCTTTCTTTGACTGTTCTATTTTGAACTACTTCAAAATCTTGTTAAGGTATGTACTCATTGAAAAAACTTATCAAGCGTCTTGATCTATCTCTATAGATCTTGATGCTCAATATGTAAGCACCTACACCGAGGTCTTTCTTTGAAAAACTCCTTTCAAACACTCCTTTATGCTTTGCAGAATAATTCTACATTATTTCCGATCAACAATATGTCATTCACATATACTTATCAGAAATGTTGTAGTGCTCCCACTCACTTTCTTGTAAATACAGGCTTCATCGCAAGTCTGTATAAAACTATATCCTTTGATCAACTTATCAAAGCGTATATTCCAACTCCGAGATGCTTGCACCAGTCCATAGATGGATCGCTGGAGCTTGCATATTTTGTTAGCACCTTTAGGATTGACAAAACCTTTCTGGTTGCATCATATACAACTCTTCTTTAATAAATCCATTAAGGAATGTAGTTTTGTTTATCCATTTGCCAGATTTCATAAAATGCGGCAATTGCTAACATGATTCGGACAGACTTAAGCATCGCTGCGAGTGAGAAAATCTCATCGTAGTCAACACCTTGAACTTTGTCAAAAAACCTTTTTCCGACAAGTCTAGCTTTGTAGATAGTAACACTACTATCAGCGTCCGTCTTCCTCTTGAAGATCCATTTATTTTCTATGGCTCGCCGATCATTGGGCAAGTCAATCAAAGTCCATAATTTGTTCTCATATATGGATCTTATCTCAGATTTCATGGCCTCAAGCCATTTCGCGGAATCTGGGCTCATCATCGCTTCCTCATAGTTCGTAGGTTCGTCATGGTCTAGTAACATAACCTCCAGAACAGGATTACCGTACCACTCTGGTGTGGATCTCACTCTGGTTTACCTACGAGGTTTGGTAGTAACTTGATCTGAAGTTACATGATCATCATCATTAACTTCCTCACTAATTGGTGTAGGAGTCACAGGAACAGATTTCTATGATGAACTACTTTCCAATAAGGGAGCAGGTACAGTTACCTCATCAAGTTCTACTTTCCTCCCACTCACTTATTTCGAGAGAAACTCCTTCTCTAGAAAGGATCCATTCTTAGCAACGAATGTCTTGCCTTCGGATCTGTGATAGAAGGTGTACCCAACTGTCTCCTTTGGGTATCCTATGAAGACACATTTCTCCGATTTGGGTTTGAGCTTATCAGGATGAAACTTTTTCACATAAGCATTGCAACCCCAAACTTTAAGAAACGACAACTTTGGTTTCTTGCCAAACCACGGTTCATAAGATGTCGTCTCAACGGATTTAGATGGTACCCTATTTAACGTGAATGCAGCTGTCTCTAATGCATAACCTCAAAACGATAGTGGTAGATCGGTAAGAGACATCATATATCGCACCATATCTAATAAAGTACGATTACGATGTTCGGACACACCATTACACTGTGGTGTTCCAGGTGGCGTGAGTAGTGAAACTATTTCACATTGTTTTAACTGAAGGCCAAACTCGTAACTCAAATACTCTTCTCCACGATCAGATCGTAGAAACTTTATTTTCTTGTTACGATGATTTTCAGCTTCACTCTGAAATTATATGAACTTTTCAAATGTTTCAGACTTCTGTTTCATTAAGTAGATATACCCATATCTACTCAAATCATCTGTGAAGGTCAAAAAATAATGATACCTGCTACGAGCCTCAATATTCATCGGACCACATACATCTGTATGTATGATTTCCATCAAATCTGTTGCTCTCTCCATAGTTCCGGAGAACGGCGTTTTAGTCATCTTGCCCATGAGGCACGGTTCGCAAGCATCAAGTGATTCATAATCAAGTGATTCCAAAATCCCATCAGTATGGAGTTTCTTCATGCGCTTTACACCAATATGACCTAAACGGCAGTGCCACAAATAAGTTGCACTATCATTATTAACTTTGCATCTTTTGGCTTCATTATTATGAATATGTGTATCACTACGATCGAGATCCAACAAACCATTTTATTTGGTGTATGACCATAGAAGGTTTTATTCATGTAAACAGAACAACAATTATTCTCTGATTTAAATGAATAACCGTATTGCAACAAACATGATCAAATCATATTCATGCTCAACGCAAACACCAAATAACACTTATGTAGTTTCAACACTAATCCCAAAAGTATAGGGAGTGTGCGATGATGATCATATCAATCTTGGAACTACTTCCAACACACATCGTCACCTCACGTTTTACTAGTCTCTGTTTATTCTGCAACTCCCGTTTCGAGTTACTACTCTTAGCAACTGAACCAGTATCAAATACCGAGGGGTTGCTATAAACACTAGTAAAGTACACATCAATAACATGTATATCCAATATACCTTTGTTCACTTTGCCATCCTTCTTATCCACCAAATAGTTGGGGTAGTTCCGCTTCCAGTGACCAGTCCCTTTGCAGTAGAAGCACTTAGTCTCAGGCTTAGGACCAGACTTAGGCTTCTTCACTTGAGCAGCAACTTGCTTGCCGTTCTTCTTGAAGTTCCCCTTCTTCCCTTTGCCCTTTTCTTGAAACTAGTGGTCTCGTCAACCATCAACACTTGATATTTTTCTTGATTTCTACCTTCGTCGATTTTAGCATCACGAAGAGCTCGGGAATTACTTACGTCATCCCTTTCATACTATAGTTCATCACGAAGTTCTACTAACTTGGTGATGGTGACTAGAGAATTCTGTCAATCACTATTTTATCTGGAAGATTAACTCCCACTTGATTCAAGCGATTGTAGTACCCAGACAATCTGAGCACATGCTCACTGCTTGAGCTATTCTCCTCCATCTTTTAGCTATAGAACTTGTTGGAAACTTCATATCTCTCAACTCGGGTATTTGCTTGAAATATTAACTTCAACTCCTGGAACATCTCATATGGTCCATGACGTTCAAAACGTCTTTGAAGTCCCGATTCTAAGCCGTTAAGCATGGTGCACTAAACTAACGTCTGTATCTGCTCCTGCAATAGGTCTGTCACCTAGCGGTGCATCAAGGACATAATTTTTCTGTGCAGCAATGAGGATAATCCTCAGATCACGGATCCAATCCGCATCTTTGCTACTAACATCTTTCAACATAATTTTTCTCTAGGAACATATCAAAATAAACATAGGGAAGCAATAACGCGAGCTATTGATCTACAACATAATTTGCAAAACACTATCAGGACTAAGTTCATGATAAATTTAAGTTCAATTAATCATATTACTTAAGAACTCCCACTTAGATAGACATCCCTCTAATCCTCTAAGTGATCACGTGATCCATATCAACTAAACCATGTCCGATCATCACGTGAGATGGAGTAGTTTCAATGCTGAACATCACTATGTTGATCATATCAACTATATGATTCACGCTCGACCTTTCGGTCTCCGTGTTCCGAGGCCATATCTGCATATGCTAGGCTCGTCAAGTTTAACCTGAGTATTCCGCATGTGCAACTGTTTTGCACCCGTTGTATTTGAACGTAGAGCCTATCACACCCGATCATCACGTGGTGTCTCAGCACGAAGAACTTTCGCAACGGCGCATACTCAGGGAGAACACTTTTATCTTGAAATTTTAGTGAGAGATCATCTTATAATGCTACCGTCAATCAAAGCAAGATAAGATGCATAAAGGATTAACATCACATGCAATAAATATAAGTGATATTATATGGCCATCATCATCTTGTGCTTGTGATCTCCATCTTCGAAGCACCGTGCTCGTGATCTCCATCTCCGAAGCACCGCCATGATCACCATCGTCACCGGCGCGACACCTTGATCTCCATCGTAGTATCGTTGTCGTCTCGCCAACTTATTGCTTTTACGACTATCGCTACCGCTTAGTGATAAAGTAAAACTATTACATAGCGATTGCATTTCATACAATAAAGCGACAACCATATGGCTCCTGCCAGTTGCCGATAACTCGGTTACAAAACATGATCATCTCATACAACAAATTATATCACATCATGTCTTGACCATATCACATCACAACATGCCCTGCAAAAACAAGTTAGACGTCCTCTACTTTGTTGTTGCAAATTTTACGTGGCTGCTACGGGCTTAGCAAGAACCGTTCTTACCTACGCATCAAAACCACAACGATAGTTTGTCAAGTTGGTGTTGTTTTAACCTTCGCAAGGACCGGGCGTAGCCATACTCGGTTCAACTAAAGTGAGAGAGAAGACACCCGCCAGTCACCTTTAAGCAATGAGTGCTCTCAACGGTGAAACCAGTCTCGCGTAAGCGTACGCGTAATGTCGGTCCGGGCCGCTTCATCTCACAATACCGCCGGACCAAAGTATGACATGCTGGTAAGCAGTATGACTTATATCGCCCACAACTCACTTGTGTTCTACTCGTGCATAGCATCAACGCATAAAACCAGGCTCGGATGCCACTGTTGGGGAACGTAGTAATTTCAAAAAATTTCCTACGCACACACAAGATCATGGTGATGCATAGCAACGAGAGGGAAGAGTGTTGTCCACGTACCCTCGTAGACCGACAGCGGAAGCGTTATCACAACGCGGTTGATGTAGTCGTACGTCTTCACGATCCGACCGATCAAGTACCTAACGTACGGCACCTCCGAGTTCAGCACACGTTCAGCTCGATGACGTCCCTCGAACTCCGATCCAGCCGAGTGTTGAGGGAGAGTTTCGTCAGCACGACGGCGTGGTGACGATGATGATGTTCCACCGACGCAGGGCTTCGCCTAAGCTCCGCAACGGTATTATCGAGGTGTAATATGGTGGAGGGGGGCACCGCAAACGGCTAAAATATCGTATATCAACTTGTGTGTTCATGGGGTGCCCCCCTGCCCCCGTATATAAAGGAGCAAGGGGAAGAGGGCCGGCCAAGGGGAGGTGGTGCGCCCAAGGGGGGAATCCTACACCCACCGGGAGTAGGACTCCTCTCCTTGTGGGAGTAGGAGAAGGGAAGGGGGAAGGAGAAAGAAGGAAGGGGGCGCCCCCCCCCCCTCCCTAGTCCAATTCGGACTAGCCCATGGGGAGGGGTGCGGCCACCCTTTGGGGCCTTTCTCTCCTTTCCCGTATGGCCCATTAAGGCCCAATACGAATTCCCGTAACTCTCCGGTACTCCGAAAAATACCCGAATCACTCGGAACCTTTCCGAAGTCCGAATATAGTCGTCCAATATATCGATCTTTACGTCTCGACCATTTCGAGACTCCTCGTCATGTCCCCGATCTCATCCGGGACTCCGAACTCCTTCGGTACATCAACATACATAAACTCATAATAAAACTGTCATCGTAACGTTAAGCGTGCGGACCCTACGGGTTCGAGAACTATGTAGACATGACCGAGACACCTCTCCGGTCAATAACCAATAGCGGAACCTGGATGCTCATATTGGTTCCCACATATTCTACGAAGATCTTTATCGGTCAGACCGCATAACAACATACGTTGTTCCCTTTGTCATCGGTATGTTACTTGCCCGAGATTCGATCGTCGGTATCTCGATACCTAGTTCAATCTCGTTACCGGCAAGTCTCTTTACTCGTTCCGTAATACATCATCCCGCAACTAACTCATTAGTCACAATGCTTGCAAGGCTTATAGTGATGTGCATTATCGAGTGGGCCCAGAGATACCTCTCCGACAATCGGAGTGACAAATCCTAATCTCGAAATACGCCAACCCAACAAGTACCTTTGGAGACACCTGTAGAGCACCTTTATAATCACCCATTTACGTTGTGACGTTTGGTAGCACACAAAGTGTTCCTCCAGTAAACGGGAGTTGCATAATCTCATAGTCATAGGAACATGTATAAGTCATGAAGAAAGCAATAGCAACATACTAAACGATCGGGTGCTAAGCTAACGGAATGGGTCAAGTCAATCACGTCATTCTCCCAATGAGGTGATCCCGTTAATCAAATGACAACTCATGTCTATGGCTAGGAAACATAACCATCTTTGATTAACGAGCTAGTCAAGTAGAGGCATACTAGTGACACTCTGTTTGTCTATGTATTCACACATGTATTATGTTTCCGGTTAATACAATTCTAGCATGAATAATAAACATTTATCATGATATAAGGAAATATATAATACTTTATTATTGCCTCTAGGGCATATTTCCTTCATATAGTTTCCTGACTATGGATATTGGATGTCATTGATAACGGGATCACATCATTAGGAGAATGATGTGATGGACAAGACCCAATCCTAAGCATAGCACAAGATCGTGTAGTTCGTTTGCTAAGAGCTTTTCTAATGTCAAGTATCGTTTCCTTAGACCATGAGATCATCGTGGAACATGTGGGAGCCAACATGGGTATCCAGATCCCGCTGTTGGTTATTGACCGGAGAGGCGTCTCGGTCATGTCTGCATGTCTCCCGAACCCGTAGGGTCTACACACTTAAGGTTCGGTGACGCTAGGGTTGTAGAGATATTAGTATGCGGAAACCCGAAAGTTGTTCGGAGTCCCGGATGAGATCCCGCATGTCACGAGGAGTTCCGGAATGGTCCGGAGGTGAAGAATTATATATAGGAAGTCCAGTTTCGGCCACCGGGAAAGTTTCAGGGGTTATCGGTATTGTACCGGGACCACCGGAAGGGTCCCGGGGGTCCACCGGGTGGGGCCACCTGTCCCAGAGGGCCCCATGGGCTGAAGTGGGAGGGGAACCAGCCCCTAGTGGGCTGGGGCACCCCCCATGGGCCTCCCCCTGCGCCTAGGGTTGGAAACCCTGGGGGTGGGGGGCGCCCCACTTGACTTGGGGGGGAAGTCCCCCCCCCTTGGCCGCCGCCCCCCCCCATAGATGGGATCCCAGGGCCGCCCCCCCAGGGGGCCTATATAAAGGGGGGAGGGAGGGCTGCTGTACCCTAGCCCCTGGCGCCTCCCTCCCCCTCCCGTGACACTTCTCTCTTCCGCTTGCGCTTGGCGAAGCCCTGCCGGGATCCCCGCTACTTCCACCACCACGCCGTCGTGCTGCTGGATCTCCATCAACCTCTCCTTACCCCTTGCTGGATCAAGAAGGAGGAGACGTCGCTGCTCCGTACGTGTGTTGAACGCGGAGGTGCCGTCCGTTCGGCACTCGGTCATCGGTGATTTGGATCACGACGAGTACGACTCCATCAACCCCGTTCCCTTGAACGCTTCCGCTCGCGATCTACAAGGGTATGTAGATGCACTCCTTTCCCCTCGTTGCTAGTATACTCCATAGATGGATCTTGGTGATGCGTAGGAAATTTTAAAATTCTGCTACGATCCCCAACAGTGGCATCATGAGCCAGGCCTATGCGTAGTTACTATGCACGAGTAGAACACAAAGCAGTTGTGGGCGTAGATGTTGTCAATTTTTCTTGCCACTACTAGTCTTATCTTGTTTCGGCGGTATTGTGGGATGAAGCGGTCCGGACCGACCTTACACGTACGCTTACGTGAGACAGGTTCCACCGACTGACAGGCACTAGTTGCATAAGGTGGCTAGCGGGTGTCTGTCTCTCCCACTTTAGTCGGAACGGATTCGATGAAAAGGGTCCTTATGAAGGGTAAATATAAATTGGCATATCACATTGTGGTTTTACGTAGGTAAGAAACGTTCTTGCTAGAAACCTATACAAGCCATGTAAAAACTTGCAACAACAATTAGAGGACGTCTAACTTGTTTTTGCAGCATGTGCCTTGTGATGTGATATGGCCAGAAGATGTGATGAATGATATATGTGATGTATGAGATTGACCATATTCTTGTAATAGGAATCACGACTTGCATGTCGATGAGTATGACAACCGGCAGGAGCCATAGGAGTTGTCTTTATTTTGTATGACCTGCGTGTCATTGAATAACGCCATGTAAATTACTTTACTTTATTGCTAAACGCGTTAGCCATAGAAGTAGAAGTAATCGTTGGCGTGACAACTTCATGAAGACACAATGATGGAGATCATGGTGTCATGCCGGTGACGAAGATGATCATGGCGCCCCGAAGATGGAGATCAAAGGAGCAAAATGATAATGGCCATATCATGTCACTATTTGATTGCATGTGATGTTTATCATGTTTTGCATCTTATTTGCTTAGAATGACGGTAGTAAGTAAGATGATCCCTTATAATAATTTCCAGAAAGTGTTCCCCCTAACTGTGCACCGTTGCGAAGGTTCGTTGTTTCGAAGCACCACGTGATGATCGGGTGTGATAGATTCTAATGTTTGCATACAACGGGTGTTGACGAGCCTAGCATGTACAGACATGGCCTTGGAACACACGCAATACACTTAGGTTGACTTGATGAGCCTAGCATGTACAGACATGGCCTCGGAACACGGAAGACCGAAAGGTCGAGCATGAGTCGTATAGAAGATACGATCAACATGGAGATGTTCACCGATCTTGACTAGTCCGTCTCACGTGATGATCGGACACGGCCTAGTTAACTCGGATCATGTTTCACTTAGATGACTAAAGGGATGTCTATCTGAGTGGGAGTTCATTGAATAATTTGATTAGATGAACTTAATTATCATGAACTTAGTCTAAAATATTTACAATATGTCTTGTAGATCAGATGGCCCACGTTGTCCTCAACTTCAACGCGTTCCTAGAGAAAACCAAGCTGAAAGATGATGGTAGCAACTATACGGACTGGGTCCGGAACCTGAGGATCATCCTCATAGCTGCCAAGAAAGATTATATCCTAGAAGCACCGCTAGGTGAAGCACCCATCCCAGAGAACCAAGATGTTATGAACGCTTGGCAATCACGTGCTGATGATTACTCCCTCGTTCAGTGCGGCATGCTTTACAGCTTAGAACCAGGGCTCCAAGAGCGTTTTGAGAAGCATGGAGCATATGAGATGTTCGAAGAGCTGAAAATGGTTTTCCAAGCTCATGCCCGGGTCGAGAGATATGAAGTCTCCGACAAGTTCTTCAGCTGTAAAATGGAGGAAAATAGTTCTGTTAGTGAGCACATACTCAGAATGTCTAGGTTACACAACCGCTTGTCTCGGCTGGGAGTTAATCTCCCGGATGACGCGGTCATTGACAGAATCCTTCAGTCGCTTCCACCGAGCTACAAGAGCTTTGTGATGAACTTCAATATGCAGGGGATGGAAAAGACCATTCCTGAGGTATATTCAATGCTGAAATCAGCGGAGGTGGAGATCAGAAAGGAACATCAAGTGTTGATGGTGAATAAAACCACTAAGTTCAAGAAAGGCAAGGGTAAGAAGAACTTCAAGAAGGACGGCAAGGGAGTTGCCGCGCCCGGTAAGCCAGTTGCCGGGAAGAAGTCGAAGAATGGACCCAAGCCTGAGACTGAGTGTTTTTATTGCAAGGGAAGTTGTCACTGGAAGCGGAACTGCCCCAAATACTTAGCGGACAAGAAGGCCGGAAACACCAAAGGTATATGTGATATACATGTAATTGATGTGTACCTTACCAGTACTCGTAGTAGCTCCTGGGTATTTGATACCGGTGCGGTTGCTCATATTTGTAACTCAAAACAGGAACTGCGGAATAAGCGGAGACTGGCAAAGGACGAGGTGACGATGCGCGTCGGGAATGGTTCCAAGGTCGATGTGATCGCCATCAGCACGCTACCTCTGCATTTACCTACGGGATTAGTTTTAAACCTCAATAATTGTTATTTAGTGCCAGCTTTGAGCATGAACATTGTATCTGGATCTCGTTTAATTCGAGATGGCTACTCATTTAAATCCGAGAATAATGGTTGTTCTATTTATATGAGAGATATGTTTTATGGTCATGCCCCGCTGGTCAATGGTTTATTCTTGATGAATCTCGAACGTGATGTTACACATATTCATAGTGTGAATACCAAAAGATGTAAAGTTGATAACGATAGTCCCACATACTTGTGGCACTGCCGCCTTGGTCACATTGGTGTCAAACGCATGAAGAAGCTCCATGCAGATGGACTTTTGGAGTCTCTTGATTATGAATCATTTGACACGTGCGAACCATGCCTCATGGGTAAGATGACCAAGACTCCGTTCTCCGGAACAATGGAGCGAGCAACCAATTTATTGGAAATCATACATACCGATGTGTGCGGTCCAATGAGTGTTGAGGCTCGCGGAGGATATCGTTATGTTCTCACTCTCACTGATGACTTAAGTAGATATGGGTATGTCTACCTAATGAAACACAAGTCTGAAACCTTTGAAAAATTCAAGGAATTTCAGAGTGAGGTTGAGAATCAACGTGACAGGAAAATAAAGTTCTTACGATCAGATCGTGGTGGAGAATATTTAAGTCACGAATTTGGTACGCACTTAAGGAAATGTGGAATCGTTTCACAACTCACGCCGCCTGGAACACCTCAGCGAAACGGTGTGTCCGAACGTCGTAATCGCACTCTATTGGATATGGTGCGATCTATGATGTCTCTTACCGATCTACCGCTCTAATTTTGGGGCTATGCTTTAGAGACTGCCGCATTCACTTTAAATAGGGCTCCGTCGAAATCCGTTGAGACCACATCGTATGAATTATGGTTTGGGAAGAAACCTAAGCTGTCGTTTCTAAAAGTTTGGGGATGCGATGCTTATGTCAAGAAACTTCAACTTCAAAAGCTCGAACCCAAGTCGGAAAAATGTGTCTTCATAGGATACCCTAAGGAAACCATTGGGTATACCTTCTACCTCAGATCCGAAGGCAAGATCTTTGTTGCCAAGAACGGGTCCTTTCTGGAGAAAGAGTTTCTCTCGAAAGAATTAAGTGGGAGGAAAGTGGAACTTGATGAGGTGATAGTCACCCCTTCCGAACCGAAAAGTAGCGCAGCGCGGGAAGATGTTCCTGTGGTGCCTACACCGACTGGGGAGGAAGTTAATGATGATGATCATGAAGCTTCAGATCAAGTTACTACTGAACTTCGTAGGTCCACAAGGACACGTTCCGCACCAGAGTGGTACGGCAACCCTATCCTGGAAATCATGTTGTTGGACAACGGTGAACCTTCGAACTATGAAGAAGCGATGGTGGGCCCGGATTCCGACAAATGGCTAGAAGCCATGAAATCCGAGATAGGATCCATGTATGAAAACGAAGTATGGACTTTGACTGACTTGCCCGATGATCGGCGAGCCATAGAAAATAAATGGATCTTTAAGAAGAAGACAGACGCGGATGGTAATGTGACCATCTATAAGGCTCGACTTGTCGCTAAGGGTTATCGAAAAGTTCAAGGGGTTGACCACGATGAGACTTTCTCACCCGTGGCGAAGCTGAAGTCCGTCCGAATCATGTTAGCAATTGCCGCATTCTATGATTATGAGATATGGCAAATGGACGTCAAAACGGCATTCCTTAACGGTTTTCTTAAGGAAGAATTGTATATGATGCAGCCGGAAGGTTTTGTCGATCCTAAGAATGCTAACAAGGTATGCAAGCTCCAGCGCTCCATCTATGGGCTGGTGCAAGCATCTCGTAGTTGGAACATTCGATTTGATGAGATGATCAAAGCGTTTGGGTTTACACAGACTTATGGAGAAGCCTGTGTTTACAAGAAAGTGAGTGGGAGCTCTGTAGCATTTCTCTTATTATATGTGGATGACATACTATTGATGGGAAATGATATAGAATTCTTGGAGAGTATAAAGGCCTATTTGAATATGTGTTTTTCAATGAAGGACCTTGGAGAAGTTGCTTATATATTAGGCATCAAGATCTATAGAGATAGATCAAGATGCCTCATTGGTCTTTCACAGAGTACGTACCTTGACAAGATATTGAAGAAGTTCAATATGGATCTGTCCAAGAAGGGGTTCTTGCCTGTATTGCAAGGTGTGCAATTGAGCACGGCTCAATGCCCGACCACGGCAGAAGATAGAGAAAAGATGAGTGTCATCCCCTATGCCTCGGCCATAGGGTCTATTATGTATGCCATGCTGTGTACCAGACCTGATGTAAACCTTGCCGTAAGTTTGGTAGGAAGGTACCAAAGTAATCCCGGCATGGAACACTGGACAGCGGTCAAGAATATCCTAAAGTACCTGAAGAGGACTAAGGATATGTTTCTCGTTTATGGAGGTGACGAAGAGCTCGTCATAAAGGGTTACGTCGATGCTAGCTTCGACACAGATCTGGATGACTCTAAGTCACAAACCGGATACGTGTATATTTTGAATGGAGGGGCAGTAAGCTGGTGCAGTTGCAAGCAAAGCGTCGTGGCGGGATCTACATGTGAAGCGGAGTACATGGCAGCCTCAGAGGCAGCGCAAGAAGCAATCTGGATGAAGGAGTTCATTACCGACCTAGGGGTGATTCCCAATGCGTCGGGCCCGATGACTCTCTTCTGTGACAACACTGGAGCTATTGCCCTTGCCAAGGAGCCCAGGTTTCACAGGAAGACCAGGCATATCAAGCGTCGCTTCAACTCCATTCGTGAAAGTGTTCAAAATGGAGACATAGATATTTGTAAAGTACATACGGACCTGAATGTAGCAGATCCGTTGACTAAACCTCTCCCTAGAGCAAAACATGATCAACACCAGAACTCTATGGGTGCTCGATTCATCACAATGTAACTAGATTATTGACTCTAGTGCAAGTGGGACACTGTTGGAAATATGCCCTAGAGGCAATAATAAATGGTTATTATTATATTTCTTTGTTCATGATAATTGTCTATTGTTCATGCTATAATTGTGTTATCCGGAAATCGTAATACATGTGTGAATACATAGACCACAACGTGTCCCTAGTAAGCCTCTATTTGACTAGCTCGTTGATCAACAGATAGTCATGGTTTCCTGACTATGGACATTGGATGTCATTGATAACGGGATCACATCATTAGGAGAATGATGTGATGGACAAGACCCAATCCTAAGCATAGCACAAAGATCGTGTAGTTCGTTTGCTAGAGCTTTTTCAATGTCAAGTATCATTTCCTTAGACCATGAGATCGTGCAACTCCCGGATGCCGTAGGAGTGCTTTGGGTGTGCCAAACGTCACAACGTAACTGGGTGACTATAAAGGTGCACTACGGGTATCTCCGAAAGTGTCTGTTGGGTTGGCACGGATCGAGACTGGGATTTGTCACTCCGTATGACGGAGAGGTATCTCTGGGCCCACTCGGTAATGCATCATCATAATGAGCTCAATGTGACTAAGGAGTTAGTCACGGGATCATGCATTACGGTATGAGTAAAGTGACTTGCCGGTAACGAGATTGAACAAGGTATTGGGATACCGACGATCGAATCTCGGGCAAGTAACGTACCGATTGACAAAGGGAATTGTATACGGGATTGATTGAATCCTCGACATCGTGGTTCATCCGATGAGATCATCGTGGAACATGTGGGAGCCAACATGGGTATCCAGATCCCGCTGTTGGTTATTGACCGGAGAGGCGTCTCGGTCATGTCTGCATGTCTCCCGAACCCGTAGGGTCTACACACTTAAGGTTCGGTGACGCTAGGGTTGTAGAGATATTAGTATGCGGAAACCCAAAAGTTGTTCGGAGTCCCGGATGAGATCCCGGACGACACGAGGAGTTCCGGAATGGTCCGGAGGTGAAGAATTATATATAGGAAGTCCAGTTTCGGCCACCGGGAAAGTTTCGGGGGTTATCGATATTGTACCGGGACCACCGGAAGGGTCCCGGGGGTCCACCGGGTGGGACCACCTGTCCCGGAGGGCCCCATGGGCTGAAGTGGGAGGGGAACCAGCCCCTAGTGGGCTGGGGCGCCCCCCATGGGCCTCCCCCTGCGCCTAGGGTTGGAAACCCTGGGGGTGGGGGCGCCCCACTTGACTTGGGGGGGGGGGAGTCCCCCCCCCCTTGGCCGCCGCCCCCCCATAGATGGGATCCCAGGGCCGGCGCCCCCCCCCCCCAGGGGGCCTATATAAAGGGGGGGAGGGAGGGCTGCTGTACCCTAGCCCCTGGCGCCTCCCTCTCCCTCCCGTGACACTTCTCTCTCCCGCTTGCGCTTGGCGAAGCCCTGCCGGGATCCCCGCTACTTCCACCACCACGCCGTCGTGCTGCTGGATCTCCATCAACCTCTCCTTCCCCCTTGCTGGATCAAGAAGGAGGAGACGTCGCTGCTCCGTACGTGTGTTGAACACGGAGGTGCCGTCCGTTCGGCACTCGGTCATCGGTGATTTGGATCACGGCGAGTACGACTCCATCAACCCCGTTCACTTGAACGCTTCCGCTCGCGATCTACAAGGGTATGTAGATGCACTCCTTTCCCCTCGTTGCTAGTATACTCCATAGATGGATCTTGGTGATGCGTAGGAAATTTTAAAATTCTGCTACGATCCCCAACACGGCCCCCCTCTCCCTTGCCCCTATATATAGTGGAGGGGTGGGAGGGCAGCCATACCTTTCCCAAGGCGCAGCCCTCTCCTCCTCCAACTCCTCCTTCTCCTCCGTAGTGCTTAGCGAAGCTCTGCCGGAGAACCACGAGCTCCATTGCCACCATGCTGTCGTGCTGCTGGAGTTCTCCCTCAACTTCTCCTCTCCCCTTACTGGATCAAGAAGGAGGAGACGTCCCCGGGTTGTACGTGTGTTGAACGCGGAGGCGCCGTCCGTTCGGTGCTAGATCGGATCTTCCGCGATTTGAATCGCCGCGAGTACGACTCCATCAACCGCGTTCTTGTAACGCTTCCGCATCGCGATCTTCAAGGGTATGAAGATGCACTCCCCTCTCTCTCGTTGCTAGTTATTCCATAGATTGATCTTGGTGATGCGTAGAAAATTTTGAATTTCTGCTACGTTCTCCAACATGGGCTGGTGCAGGCATCTCACAGTTGGAACATTCGCTTTGATGAGATGATCAAAGCGTTTGGGTTTACACAGACTTATGGAGAAGCCTGTGTTTACAAGAAAGTGAGTGGGAGCTCTGTAGCATTTCTCATATTATATGTGGATGACATACTATTGATGGGAAATGATATAGAATTCTTGGAAAGTATAAAGGCCTACTTGAATAAGTGTTTTTCAATGAAGGACCTTGGAGAAGCTGCTTACATATTAGGCATCAAGATCTATAGAGATAGATCGAGACGCCTCATAGGTCTTTCACAAAGCACATACCTTGACAAGATATTGAAGAAGTTCAATATGGATCAGTCCAAGAAGGGGTTCTTGCCTGTATTGCAAGGTGTGAGATTGAGCACGGCTCAATGCCCGACCACGACAGAAGACAGAGAAAAGATGAGTGTCGTCCCCTATGCCTCGGCCATAGGGTCTATTATGTATGCCATGCTGTGTACCAGACCTGATGTAAACCTTGCCGTAAGTTTGGTAGGAAGGTACCAAAGTAATCCCGGCATGGAACACTGGACAGCGGTCAAGAACATCCTGAAGTACCTGAAAAGGACTAAGGATATGTTTCTCGTTTATGGAGGTGACGAAGAGCTCGTCGTAAAGGGTTACGTCGATGCTAGCTTTGACACAGATCTGGATGACTCTAAGTCACAAACCGGATACGTGTATATTTTGAATGGTGGGGCAGTCAGCTGGTGCAGTTGTAAGCAAAGCGTCGTGGCGGGATCTACATGTGAAGTGGAGTACATGGCAGCCTCGGAGGCAGCACATGAAGCAATCTGGATGAAGGAGTTCATTGCCGACCTAGGAGTTATTCCCAATGCATCGGGGCCGATGACTCTCTTCTGTGACAACACTGGAGCTATTGCCCTTGCCAAGGAGCCCAGGTTTCACAAGAAGACCAGGCACATCAAGCGTCGCTTCAACTCCATTCGTGAAAATGTTCAAAATGGAGACATAGATATTTGTAAAGTACATACGGATTTGAATGTCGCAGATCCGTTGACTAAACCTCTTCCACGGGCAAAACATGATCAACACCAGAACTCTATGGGTGTACGATCCATCACAATGTAACTAGATTATTGACTCTAGTGCAAGTGGGAGACTGTTGGAAATATACCCTAGAGGCAATAATAAAATGGTTATTATTATATTTCCTTGTTCATGATAATTGTCTATTGTTCATGCTATAATTATGTTATCCGGAAATCATAATACATGTGTGAACACATAGACCATAACATGTCCCTAGTGAGCCTCTAGTTGACTAGCTCGTTGATCAATAGATGGTTACGGTTTCCTGACCATGGACATTGGATGTCATTGATAACGGGATCACATCATTAGGAGAATGATGTGATGGACAAGACCCAATCCTAAGCATAGCACTAGATCGTGTAGTTCGTTTGCTGAAGCTTTTCTAATGTAGGAATGCAACTCCCGGATACTGTAGGAATGCTTTGGGTGTACCAAACGTCACAACGTAACTGGGTGGCTATAAAGGTGCACTACAGGTATCTCCGAAAGTATCTGTTGGGTTGGCTCGGATCGAGACTGGGATTTGTCACTCTGTATGACGGAGAGGTATCTCTGGGCCCACTCGGTATTGCATCATCATAATGAGCTCAATGTGACTAACTAGTTAGTCACGGGATCATGCATTACGGAACGAGTAAAGTGACTTGCCGGTAACGAGATTGAACAAGGTATTGGGATACCGACGATCGAATCTCGGGCAAGTAACGTACCGATTGACAAAGGGAATTGTATACGGGATTGCTTGAATCCTCGGAATCGTGGTTCATCCGATGAGATCATCGTGGAACATGTGGGAGCCAACATGGGTATCCAGATCCCGCTGTTGGTTATTGGCTAGAGAGGTGTCTCGGTCATGTCTGCATGATTCCCGAACCCGTAGGGTCTACACACTTAAGGTTCGATGACGCTAGGGTTATAAGGAAGGTTTGTATGTGATTAACGAATGTTGTTCGGAGTCCGGGATGAGATCCCGGACATCACGAGGAGTTCCGGAATGGTCCGGAGGTAAAGATTTATATATGGGAAGTCACCATACGGTCACCGGAAATATTCGGGGGTATACCGGTATTGTACCGGGACCACCGGAGGGGTTCCGGGGGTCCACCGGGAGGGTCCACCTGCCCCGGAGGGCCTTATGGGCTGTAGGTGGAAGGGAACCAGCCCTTAGTGGGCTGGGCGCCAACGCCCCCCCCTAGGGCCCATGCGCCTAGGGTTTGGGGGGAACCCTAAAGGGGGGCGCCCCCCCTTGCTTGGGGGGGCAAGCCACCTCCCCCCTCTAGATCCCATCTAGAGGGGCCGGCCCCCTTCCCCCTTCTCCCTATAAATAGAGGGGTGAGGGGAGGGCTGCAGCACCACGTCCAAGGCGCAGCCCCTCCCCTCCCCAACGCCTCTCCTCCTCCGCGTGTGCTTGGCGAAGCCCTGCCGGAGAACTGTCACTCCACCACCACCACGCCGTCGTGCTGCTGTTGGAGCCTTCTTCCTCAATCTCTCCCTCCTCCTTGCTGGATCAAGGCGTGGGAGACGTCACCGCTCCGTACGTGTGTTGAACGCGGAGGTGCCGTCCGTTCGGCGCTTGGATCATCGGTGATTTGGATCACGACGAGTACGACTCCATCAACCCCGTTCTCTTGAACGCTTCTGCTCGCGATCTACAAGGGTATGTAGATGCACTCCTCCCCTCTCGTTGCTAGTAAACTCCATAGATTGATCTTGGTGATGCGTAGAAAATTTTAATTTCTGCTACGATCCCCAACAAGGGAGATATATCATCCTAAGTGTCATGACAAAGAAAAGCCAACGCCACTACAGTCTTGCAGTTGGCATCTATTATTGTTTTCACAACCATTGAGTATAACATGTACACACCATTCCCCTCCCACACGAAAATCGTATGTTTTAAAGACTGTCGAAGTCACCAAAGTTTCCCATTGCCAACAACACACTGTCCGCCATGAAAGAAAAGTCCAGCTCGTTGCAAAGTAAAAAGATTAATCACAATATATGCAATGCCATGGCATTATAGTGGGAGATGTGATTGTCTTATTTAAACTCACGTTACATATTACCATTCTGTATAATGCTATTTTCTCGTGTATCACCTAATATGATCGTGTTTGCTCTTGACTCTTTACACAAAAGTCAAGTCATCTTCTGTGTACGTCATGTCAACAACTGTCGACAACTATCTAACTGTGACGAAAAATAAAAGCCCAAAGTCACTATGATCTTGCAGCTAGCATGCATTATTGATTCCGCAGCCGCCGAGTATAACATGTACATGCCATCTACCCCATCACACTCTTGGGAGTTGTGAGGTCTGAAGGCTTGCGAAGTCACCATATCTCCCCGTTGCCAACAATGCACCATCCACCGTGGAAGAAAATTCTAGCTCGTTGTGAGACACTCGAGATGTCAAGCCAAGACTTTGACCCTATGGTGAACGGCGCATAATAAAGGGACTAAGCACCAGACCAGTCTCATGGGTTTTAACTGCTAACAACATCAGATCAACTAATATGGTTGGTATTTGCTTCCAGTTCCTTCCACAAAAGTGAAAACGTCTTCTCGTGTACATCATGCCACGACGGTCAACAACTATCCTAAGGGTCATGACAAAGAAAAGTCCGATGTCACTACAGTCTCGCAGCTGGCGTTCATCATTGATTCAACAACCGTCGAGTATAGCATGCACATGCCATCTAGCCCATCTCACTCTCGGGAGTCGTGAGGTTCGAAGACCAAAGAATTCACCACATCTTCTTGTTGCCAACAACATGGTGTCCACCATGGAAGAAAATTCCAGCCCATTGCTTGACACTTGAGACGTCAAACCAAGACTTTGACCCTTTAGTGAGCGCACTGAATCACTGTTCACCGGTACTAAGCACCAGATCAATCTTGTGGTTTTTAAGTGCTAACAACATCATATCAACTAAGTGTGTTGGCGTTTGCTCTTAGTTCCTTCCACGAAAGTTAAAACATCTTCTCTTGTACGTCATGTCAACAACTGTCAACAACTATCCTAAGTGTCACGACAAAGAAACGCCTCATGTTACTATGTCTTGCAGCTGGCATTCATTATTGCTTTCACAACCGCCAAGTATAACGCATACACGCCATCCGCCCGCTCTCCCACTCTCGGGAGTCATGAGGTCCGAAGACCAATGGAGTCACCACATCTTATCATTGCCAACAACGCGTCGTCCACCATGAAAAAAAAAATTCTAACTCATTGTGACACTCGAGACGTCAAGCCAAGACTTTGACCCTTTAGTAAACGACACATAATCACCGGTACTAACCACCAGACCAGTGTCATGGTTTTTAACCCGATAACAATAGCAAATCAACTAAATGTGTTGGTGTTTTCTCTTAGTTCCTTCCCCGAAAGTCAAACATCTTCTCTTGTATGTCATGCCAACAATTGTCAACGACTATCCTAAGGGTCGCAACAAAGAAAAGCTCGATGTAGAGTCTCGCGGTTGGCATTCATTACCGATTCCACAACCATCGAGTATAATGCATACATGCATCTACCTCATCCCACTCCCGGGAGCCACGAGGTTCGAAGACTGAATCTTCCCATTGCCAACAACACACCGTCCACCATGGAAGAAAATTCCAGCTCATTGTGAGACACTTTGAGACGTCAAGCCAAGACTTTGACTCTTTAATGAACGACGCATAATCACCGATACTAAGCACCCGACCAATCTCGTGGTTTTTAACTGCTAACAACATCGGATCAACTAAAATGTGTTGGTGTTTGTTTGCTCTTAGTTCCTTCCACAAAAGTCAGAATATCTTCTCTTGTACGTCATGCCAACAACTCTCAACAACTATCCTAAAGGTCACGACAAAGAAAATTCCAATGACACTACGGTCTTGTGGCTCGCATTCATTATTGATTCCACAACCGTCAAGTATAGCATGCACACACCAGCTACCTCATCCTACTCTCGGGAGCCGTGAGGGATGGAGACTGACGCGGTCACCGCATCTTCCCGTTGCCAACAATGCGCCGTCCACCATGAAAAAAATCCATCTCATTGTGAGACACTCGAGGCGTTAAGCCAAGACTTTTGACCCTTTAGTGAAGGGCGCATAATCACTGGTAAGAACCAGACCAGTATCATGGTTTTTAACCGCTAACAACACCGCATCCACTAATATGGCTGTGTTTGCTCTTGGTTTCTTCCACGAAAGTCAAAACATCTTTTATGTGCATCATGCCAACAACCGTCAACAACTATCCTAAGTGTCACGACAAAGAAAAGCCCGACGTTACTACGGTCTCGCAGCTGGCATTCATTATTGCTTCCAGAACCGCCAAGTATAACACATACACCCCATCCGCCGCTCTCCCACTCTTGGGAGTCGTGAGGTCCGAAGACCGACGAAGTCCACGCATCTTCTACGTGCATCGTGCCAACAACTGTCAACAACTATCCGACGTTACCACGGCCTCACAACTGGCATTCATTATCGCCTTCCCAACCGCCAAGTATAGCGCATACACGCCATCCGCCGCCCACCCACCCTCGGGAGTCGCAAGGTCCGAAGGCCGACAAAGTCACCCCACCTTCCCCTTGCCAGCAACGCGCCGTCCGCCAAGCAAGAAAATTCCAGCTCATTGCGAGGCGCTCGAGATGCCAATCCAAGACTTTGACCCTTTGGTGAACTTGCAGCGCACAACCACCGCCCTTAATCTTCGGAGCAACAACTTGATTTTCGACCGCTAACGGTACCGCAAAACCGCACAATATCCATGTAATTTTTTTTTACTACTGCCACATTATCCAGAACAATGCTCACACTCCCTCCTGACCAGGAGAGGATAGACTCGGAGGTGATCTCTTCTCACCCTCTTGACCAGGGAGGAAGGTGAAACCGAACAGAAGGATAGCCCAAAGACCCCGCAAATCACGGAACTGCCACTCCGGCCTCCACGTCACCGCCTACACTCCAACTCCATCCTCTTCCTCTCCCCAGTCCCGGCCTCCCTCTCCTCTCCTCTCCTCCCCGGCTATAAAAACCGCCGCTCCCCTCGCCTGCGCTCCTCTCCGTTCTCCCTCGCTCTCGTACTACCTAATCCTCCGCTGAAGGTGGGTGAGCGGAACGGAAAAGAACCGGTCTTGGGCGCGTCCGGCGTAGGCGGAGATGGTGGTGGCGGCGGCGATCCTGCCGGAGCTGGCCACGCAGCTGGTGGTGCCGGTGGCGGCGGCGGTCGGCATCGCGTTCGCGGTGCTGCAGTGGGTGCTGGTGTCCAAGGTCAAGGTCGCCCCCGAGCCGCGCGGCGAGGGCGGGTCGGCGGCCGGAGGAGGAGCCGGCGCGGGGGCCAAGGACGGCGCCAGCGAGTACCTCATCGAGGAGGAGGAGGGCCTCAACGACCACAACGTCGTCCTCAAGTGCGCCGAGATCCAGACCGCCATCTCCGAAGGTGAGACATGCCCACACACACACAGATGGTTCGGCTCGCCGGCCGTAGCTGGTAGTAGCCGGTCGGCGGCGGGCGTGGATCGATCAGACGGTGGGTGGGTGGGTAGATCTCGGCCATTTCGGCGCGGGCTCTGGCCTTCCGAGCGCGCAGGAACCGGGCGCTAGGAGTAGTTTCCCTGCCGGTTTGACTGCTTTCTGTTCGCTTGCGGCGTGAAACCTGTCAGAAACTTTTACTGTTTGAATCCGCCGCGGCGCGTAGCAGTAATTTCATATTTTGATGTGTCGTGTAGCAGTAATTTCATATTTTGGTGTGTTGTGCAGCGGTAATTTCTTCATATTTTGATGCATGGATTCGTAATTCTGTACTGTTTTACCGAGTCTTACTGTTTGTTTCTGAATTTATCCTGTGCTTGATTATGTACTTGCATCAAGTGTTATAGTACTACTAGTCTTACGCCTTAGGTGGATCTGCTAGCAGACATTATAATATCGATGTCCCCGCTTTGCGCAGCACACGTTAGAATAATCCTTGCTTCAGCGTGCGCTAATCGTGGTTAAATTAATTAACCACGCGTCGCTCCCGACAAGATTTTTCTCCCTGGAGATATTTCTTGTGGGAACGGGTGGGGATGCAGATCTGTGGGGATGGTTGACACTTGACAGTAAATCAGAAGTGTTTTTTCTTGGTTCAACTTAGAAAAAAAAACTAGAAGTGATTTGTTCTTGCTTGAGAAGTGAGGTCCCCATGACTCCAAAGCCCAGCAGCGACCACGCTGGCCTGCAGGGATAGATAGGGTAAGCTGACTGCATGGAGAAGAGGACAAGTTATTGCAACCGTGGTCCTCCCAGCTGCCATCTGAAGACACGGGGACAAATTTTCTGTGTACCTGCATTGTTGCAGCAGGCTGTAATTAGCTCCCGCACATGCATATTCATGCTTATTAACTCGGAAGGAATCCTAGGAGCGCACATGGATGGGCCGGATGTTTGTGTCCTGTTGATCAGTGTTTCATGCAAGGCAGTTGGGGAGGAATGAATGTTAGGTGCTGCTGATTTTAGTGGTCTGTTTTTGCACAAGGCTCCTGGGTTGTTGTCAGCAGGTTATACTCTTAATCATTAATGATATATAAGTTTGTTTTAAGATCTTGCCAGGGTTAAATAAAAATGAGGGATTGCCAGGGTTAAATATAATCTAAGAATATGTGTTGGGTCAGGTCAGCATTTTTTTTGTTGATAAAAGGTCAGCATCCTTGCTGGTAAAATTAAAGATTGATGTATGGCTTGCAAGTTACAACACCGTTGAGCTGATGTGCGCCACAGTACATTGTCATTACTCCCACCTTTGATATTTTGTATTTGCCTCGATGTTTTATTATTGATAAACTCCCTCCTGAAAATGTGTATATACCTTTGATGTATATGCATTTGTGGTCTGAACACTCTTGCTCTCTTGTAAACAGGGGCAACCTCCTTCCTTTTCACTGAATACAAGTATGCCGGAGGATTCATGACCGTTTTCGCGGTCCTGATCTTCGTCTTCCTTGGCTCCATCGAGGGGTTCAGCACAAAGAGCCAGCCTTGCCATTACAGCGTGGGCAAGACATGCAAGCCTGCTCTTGCTAATGCCGCCTTCAGCACAATAGCCTTTGTGCTGGGTGCAGTCACCTCTCTTGTGTCTGGTTTCCTTGGAATGAAGATCGCGACTTACGCGAATGCCAGGACAACTCTGGAGGCAAGGAAGGGTGTTGGGAAGGCGTTTATCGTTGCTTTCCGCTCTGGTGCTGTGATGGGCTTCCTTCTTGCTGCGAGTGGCCTTTTTGTTCTTTACGTTGCAATCAACTTGTTTGGGCTTTATTATGGTGATGACTGGGAGGGCCTTTTCGAGGCTATCACCGGTTATGGTCTTGGCGGTTCTTCCATGGCTCTTTTCGGCCGTGTAGGCGGTGGGATTTACACCAAAGCTGCTGATGTTGGTGCTGATCTTGTTGGGAAAGTAGAAAGGAACATCCCTGAAGATGACCCGAGGAACCCGGCTGTAAGTGTCTATCCTCTATTGTCGAACAGAGTATTAATATTTTGATAGGTATTTTCTATCTACGCGTGAGAATGATCATTCCTTCCTTCATGCAGGTCATTGCAGACAATGTTGGTGACAATGTTGGAGATATTGCTGGAATGGGTTCAGATCTCTTTGGTTCCTACGCCGAGTCATCTTGTGCTGCTCTTGTTGTTGCCTCAATCTCTTCCTTCGGAATCAACCGTGAATTCACTCCCATGATGTACCCACTCCTAATTAGCTCAGTGGGCATAATAGCCTGTTTGATAACAACTCTTTTTGCAACCGATTTCTTTGAGGTGAAGGAGGTAGATCAAATAGAGCCTGCCCTTAAAAAACAGCTTATAATCTCCACTGCTGTGATGACCGTTGGCATTGCACTGGTCAGCTGGTTAGGCCTCCCGTATACCTTCACAATATTCAACTTTGGTGCCCAGAAGACGGTGCATAGCTGGTATTGCCATCTTTTCAATTCGAATTTATATAAGTTTGTTCAGACCTTGCTCATTAAATTCATGATCTCACTTCATCTTATATTTTACAGGCAACTATTTTTGTGTGTGGCGGTTGGTCTCTGGGCTGGCCTAGTCATTGGATTCATTACAGAGTACTACACAAGCAATGCATACAGGTACTTGCAATTTTGGTCATATATTTAATTGTGGCTGTAATCAGCATCCTGAGTTTCAAGTTGCTGACAATTCGACTCTTTCAGTCCTGTGCAGGATGTTGCTGATTCCTGCAGAACTGGAGCTGCAACCAATGTCATCTTTGGTCTTGCTCTGGGATACAAATCAGTTATTATCCCTATCTTCGCCATTGCCTTCAGTATTTTCCTCAGCTTCAGTCTTGCTGCGATGTATGGTGTTGCTGTGGCTGCTCTTGGAATGCTTAGCACAATTGCGACAGGTCTTGCCATTGATGCCTATGGCCCTATCAGTGACAATGCTGGAGGCATTGCTGAAATGGCTGGCATGAGCCATAGAATTCGTGAAAGAACTGATGCTCTGGATGCTGCAGGAAACACAACTGCTGCCATTGGAAAGGTATACAATCTTGACTTGTTTGCTGCCACTGTAACTTATAGAATATTTCTTCAGTCATAATTTCTTTCAACAAATTTCATGTCAGACTACTAAATTCTGTTTACCCTAATATTTTACTTGTAGGGTTTTGCAATTGGCTCGGCTGCCTTGGTGTCCCTTGCTCTCTTCGGTGCCTTTGTGAGCCGCGCCGGGATCACAACTGTTGATGTTCTGACACCAAACGTTTTCATTGGACTCCTTGTTGGTGCTATGCTCCCGTACTGGTTCTCCGCAATGACGATGAAGAGCGTTGGAAGTGCGGCTCTCAAGATGGTGGAGGAAGTGCGGAGGCAGTTCAACACCATCCCTGGGCTCATGGAGGGCACCGCCAAGCCTGACTATGCGACATGCGTGAAGATCTCCACTGATGCGTCCATCAAGGAGATGATCCCCCCGGGTGCTCTTGTCATGCTCACACCTCTTATAGTCGGGACCTTCTTCGGTGTTGAGACCCTCTCTGGTGTCCTTGCCGGTGCTCTGGTTTCTGGTGTTCAGGTTGGTGGAACATTCTGTTTTGTGGGAATATATTTAGCATTATGTTTTCGTACTCTCTTGCTGCATTCATAGCCATGTGATGTTCCACTCAAAACTGTGTTGTTTTTACACAGATTGCCATTTCAGCATCGAACACCGGTGGTGCCTGGGACAACGCGAAGAAGTACATTGAGGTAAAGATCCTTTGACCCATCAGTCAGGATGTTTTCTTCTCCTCACTTTTGCCAAAAAGATTAACCGTGTGTTTCCTTGGTTTTAGGCCGGTGCATCTGAGCACGCAAAGAGCCTGGGCCCTAAAGGCTCAGACTGCCACAAGGCTGCTGTGATCGGCGACACCATCGGGGACCCTCTCAAGGACACCTCGGGCCCCTCGCTCAACATCCTCATCAAGCTCATGGCGGTCGAGTCCCTCGTGTTCGCCCCCTTCTTCGCCACCTATGGAGGCATCCTCTTCAAGTATCTTTAGAGCATGAAGATCGACTATCTAGTTTTGCCGGTGGGGAGCGTGCTACTTCATCTACATGTTATGGAGCTCCTTCAGATGATGGCCCTCTTGTGTTTTACATTTCGTTGTTGCTGGTCTTGCGCAATCATGTTGGAACTTGTCTAGTTTTCATTCTGGTAGCTGTAGTAGTGGTAGCAGAGGGTAGCGAAATGAACGGCCATTCGACAGGTTTGGACTAGAGTGTCTTGGGAGTTATATTTTGCTTGTAGATGATGATGACGACGACGATGAATCTTGTATGCACATTGCAGATTTCATGTCTTGAATTTCCAATGGGAGCTACTCATTCCGTAGGTGATCGGATGGATGCAATGCCTTTGTGAGGATTATGTTTTCGCGTTGAATTTCTTTCTCGAGAGTGTTTTTGTGTTGAATTTCTCCCTTTGAAGAAAGCATGAAAGTAGCCGGTTAAGAAACGAAAATTTAATTCCGTGCGGAGCTCATCTTCACCCATATGAACAGTAAATTTAGAATAATAGCTAAAAAATAAAAATAAAAATCTGAAATTTGTACACATCAATGTTTAGAGAATCTTCTAGGAATTTCAAGGTGTTTGGACATTTGAGAAGCTGGTGACAAAAAAACACAAAATCCGGTCTACACAGTGCAGTTTTTGAAAGTTTGTTTGAGCAGCCAAATTTGTTATTTTTTGCCACGAGCTCTTCAAATGTTCAAACACCTTGAAATTTTGCACCCGACTAGAAGGTTCTCTCGTGTAAAGATTTCTGATTTTTTTCTTATTTTCTCTGATTTTACTGTTCATCGACTGGTGCAGTTGAGCATGGGTGCGTAAACGCCGCATCCCTTCAGAAATGTTACTTGTGCAGTTTGGAATGTTACAATGTCTTGCGTCAGAGTCACCAGTGACTGGAGTATAACAAAAGGACAGGCATCAGAATATATCTTGTTATTAAGGGTCCTTTTGGTCTTAACTGATCGTAATGGCATCAACTACTCCCTCCGTCCCATAATATAAGAGCGTTTTGGTTTTAACACTAGCGTAGCGTAGTGTTAAAAACGCTCTTATATTATGGAACAGAGGGAGTAGTTAGTTCTTTTTTTTTGAATGAACACCAAGTAAGTATGAAAGCAACGTCTTAAATCTTGAATTAACATAATTAGTGTATTGGTCTTGTCATAACACTGCACAAGCAAGACAATCAAGAAAAAAAGGTGGGGTGCCTATCAAACAAGAAAAATGAGGCGCGGATTCAACATTGAAAACTATACAGCCAACAACTGGCAGCAATGATTAGGGGTTGAGTGTAATTTTTATGTACTTTTGAGCAGGAGCACTGCTCTAGGAAATTAGAGATGACACCCGCCCGTTGCAGCAGGAATTGGATGCAGTAATTTCTATGCGATTTGACGATATGAAACTTCAATACTTTAATATATTTGTAGAAAAAATATATTTAATACAACATGCACGATGCATGTTAAGGTGGGTTTTTTCAGATGCATAGCCGTTGACTGCAGAGAATTAAATTTTACGGGACATGCATGATGGCATAATGAGTTGGCATAGTTGCATGCCAAGATAATTGAGTTAGTGGGGATAAAATATTTAGGTACACCCTTCATTCCATAATGTAGTGCGTCTGCGCTTTTTGAGATTCAACTTTGACCATAAATTAGACCAGTAATACATAAATCATTTTACTGAAAAATTATACCTTTGAAAACTTCTTTCAAATACGAATTCAAAGTATCTGTCATGCTCCTGCCGCAGTCGCCCATGTTGGTTAAATTTACGACAAAGGGATAGGGGGTGGGTTGGCCGCAACCGTCCACATAGATCATCTTTGGGTATTCGCCATCTAGACTCGGATGATCTTTTTTTTTAATTTTTTTTACATACATGGTTCGAGAGGTATAAGAAAATAAAAAACTCAGACAGCAAAGCCGACGCGACCCAACCCACTTCGACGACGCCTTTTTTGTGTCCACCCGTGTTTGAATTTAGCTCCAACAATCATTATCTGACGTTGTAAGTTGATTTAAAACCAGACATGCACTATAGCATTTTTGTAGCTGCAAGTTGATTTGAGTGAATTCATCGATTTTCAAATTGATCGAGGTTAGTAGCCCGATTAGAAAATATGGAAAAAACAGAGGTCCCGGCACGCAAAAAAATCCCCACATTCGTCCCCCTTCTCCGGTCCGGGTCTCCCCCCTCCCCCGCTCCCTCTCGCGTTCTCCGCCTCCGGCCCACCACCAGAGCGGAGACCAGCCCGCCCGCGTCGCCGGAGGCCGTCGCCTCGCCGCCAACGCCCAGTCAAACGCACGCACGCACGCTCTCACCAACCACCGCAGCAGCCCGGGCCGAGCTCCTCCTCCCGTCCCACCGGCCCCGCAATTCCCCAAAACCCCCGATCCCCGCCCATGGCGTCGGAGATCGAGGTGCTCGAGGACACCACCGCCGCCGCTGCGCCCGCCGCGGCGGAGGCGCCGTCAGTGGCGGAGGTGGCGGAGGAGGAGGCGCTCAAGGACGACGTGTACACGGCGGCGGCGTACGGCGATCTGGAGAAGCTGCAGCGGCTGGTGGAGGCGGAGGGCCGCCCCGTCGGCGGGACCGACGCCTCCGGCTACTACGCGCTCCAGTGGGCCGTCCTCAACAACCGCGTCGCCGCCGCGCAGTACATCCTCGAGGTACTAACGCCCCCTCTCAGCTTTAGTTTCGCGGCACCACGCTTGGAATTGGACATGCGCCTTGGTAGGATTGTAGCACGAAGCATACATAATCTTGGAATGTGGCGGCGGGAGTTCCTTCAGCTGCTCATTTGCTGTGCTAACTAACCACACTCGGTTGAGGGGATGATTGAATGCCCTAGTGCCGTGGCTGGGTAGGTTTGGACAGCCATGATTTACAATGAGGGGAATTTTCTCGAGGCCGTGTATTTGAGTTGGTTAACTGCATGAATTTGTACCTTGTGGATTCGTTTGCGCACAGCAGCTTGTTCATTGTCGCATTCGCCATTTGTTCCCGTTTAATTCCTCCACAGTTTCAAGTATAAGCGAATGAGCGTATGGTGGGCTCGGTCGGGATAGTCTGCTCATACAATGTAGCGTACCCCATGGCAATCAGTAGTATGTCTGTTATTTACTTGAGTGCGTGGATGGGCTTTCCATGCAGTACTTGTAGTTGCCTGAATAATTTTCTATATTGGCTGGGTGATGATTTTGTGGTCTTTGGACAGCATGGTGGAGATGTAAATGCTGTGGATCACACCGGGCAGACAGCACTTCACTGGAGTTCCGTACGTGGTCACATACAAGTTGCTGAACTACTTCTGAAAGAGGGAGCTAAGGTGGATGCTGCTGATTTATATGGCTATCAGGTCTGCATACTGGCTTCTTCCGTGTCTTTGGCCCTTGTTTTGCCTTTGTGTTTCCTTTTGGGTCTCCAACGTTCATTCACAACTGATAGACAGCTAATTGTTGGATATTGATCAACTATTCTCATCTTGTTTGTCTGCAAGTTACACGATAAGAGATTTGTAATAGACAAAAAAATCCTTTGGCTATAAGATTTTTTCTACATGAAAAGAAAGGCAAGAATCAACGGCATTCACATGTGGCATTGAATTTGTTACGACTCTTTAAATCAATATACTGCTGTTTGCAGGCCACACATGTTGCAGCGCAGTATGGCCAGACAGCATTTATTTATCACATTGTTGCAAAATGGAATGCCGATCCAGATGTCCCTGACAACGATGGAAGAAGCCCATTGCACTGGTTTGTTCGTACCTTATGCTCTTGAGTCTTGAGTAACTCATTAGCCTACCAATTATTTCTGCTGGTGCATTATGTAACATATGTCTGAACAGAACTTTAGGACCCGCTTTTACATTTACATTTCTGTTTTCTTATGTGTTGCTTATTTACCTTGTAGGGCTGCTTACAAGGGGTTCGCAGATTCGATACGTCTTCTTTTGTATTTGGATGCTCATAGGGCGCGGCAGGATAAGGAAGGCATGTGCTAAATTTATTCACTGCTCTGCCTGTAAATAGAACACAGCAGCTTAGCCATGGAGCTTGACTTTTATTTCTTTATGACAAATGCTGCCGTAGGTTGTACTCCTTTACATTGGGCTGCTATCCGGGGTAATCTAGAGGCATGCACTGTGCTAGTTCAGGCTGGGAAAAAGGATGACTTGATGGTGAAAGACAAAACTGGTTTAACTCCAGCGCAGCTTGCTGCTGATAAGAATCATCGACAAGTTGCATTTTTTCTTGTGAGTAACAACACGGACCATGTCATTTCTGTTCTATAGTCTACTTGAGCTGCTATTTCCAGCACCTCGGTGGCTCAATGCACAATTACTATCATCTACTAACAGGGATTCTGTCTAGTAATTATTTTGATTTGCATAAAGACAAAAACTATAAGCAATATTAATTTGCATCACTATAGATTTTGCATGCCTGCTTTCTAATTGTTTAAAATCGTTAATGAAGGCTGAGTTTCATGATTAGGTATTGTTAGTGAATTTGTTGAATGATGCACATGCTTTCTGGACCTGGTAATTTTATGTGTAGACTTGATAAAAGTACAGTCAAGTGACATGTCTAACTGGCTATATTTACAACAAAAAGCAGATACTGGTTTGGCTGGAAAATACCAGAAACTGGTACTTGTACATACATAGATGCAACCAAGGAGGAAAATATATTTTCTTCTTTGTGACCTCTCCTCTTACTGTCTCACAGATATTTTGCAGATTCCATTTGAACTTAGGAATTGAAATGATTAACTGTTTAGTATTTACATGTGGTTGGCTGATTGCACTCATAGATTAAGACTTCTTCACTTCAATTATTTATGATGCCTTGTAGATTAACTGTTTCAGTTATCCCTCAATGTATATTATCTGCAAAAAGGCGATCATGTTGATCTTGAGTTGAAAGGGCTTGTATTGCTGATATTTGAACTGGGGAAATCTATTTTCTTGTTTCCAAGAAGAATCTGAAGACTTGATTTGCTTGATTTCTTACAGGACAATGCTAGAAGGGTACATGACAGTGGATGTAATGGGAATCCGACATTTGCAAAGCTATCAAAAGTAGGGCTTGCTCCTCTTCTTTGGTGTATTGCTGTTGTATTGCTTGCTACATATATACATTCTGTTATAGCAGGTAAGTAGCGTTTCTAATGTCTTTTCACTCGCCCTGTTCTTCCGTACTGCGGTGCTTACTATATTTCCTTTTTACCAGGACAATATAACATGAGTATGACACCAGCATTTGGGCTATTTGCATGGTCCGGAGTTTTCGTTGCAACTGCTGGCTTGGTCATGTTCTATAAATGTAGCAGGTACTGAAGCATTTGGTTAGTACTCCCTCCGTTCCAAAATACTTGTCGTGGTTTTGGTTCTGAGCTAAAACCACGGCAAGTATTTTGGAATGGAGGGAGTAGTTATGAAAAAGTTGAATCCACCAAGCATGTTGATTCTTGTCAGTTACCACTTTTCTTGACAATACTTTCAGACAGTGGCAGAGTTCATTATGTGTCTGCTTGCATATTTGCACTCATATATGACATCCTGTTTAGATTACTCTTGTATGTGTTACGTACATGGCAAATTATTTAAACATTATTCTTTTGCCATTGCAACGTATATATGTGTTTCAAATTTTCTCTACTAAAATACAGTGCTACTTCCCTATTACCACCCAGTTAGAGACAAGCGACCTAATTATCATTAAGCAACACCACTATGATCTAAAATTTGCTTTTACTTTCTGCAGGAAAGACCCTGGCTACATCAGTGCGAATACAAGAGACTCACATAATCAAAGGGATGATGTAAGTTTGAAAGATTAGTAATTTGGTTTGCTGCAAGCACCTTTATGATCATTTGCTATTCTAGACGCGTTACCAAATTTAAGGTTTAAGCATATTCCAAAATGTTGCAATCCCATTTTGCTTTAGGAACCCTTGTTGAAGATGGAGTTAGACAATCCTGCACTTCTGACTGGTAACTGGTCACAGCTTTGTATAACCTGCAAAGTAAGTGGTACATTACTACATTATACAGTGATGAATTAGTTGTCTCTGTCCTAGAATTATATTCTTAGGTCTCTGATTTCTGAACGTGTCGTTCTACAGATTGTCAGACCTGTTCGTTCGAAACATTGTTCTACATGTGATCGCTGTGTTGAGCAGTTTGACCATCACTGCCCCTGGGTATCTAATTGCGTCGGCAAGGTAGGCTTTTCAGTCATGTCATATGTGCCTACATGTGATCAAATGTAGCTATCAACTTATCACCTCTTGCCATTCTGCGTTTGACCTGGGATGTGCATTAGTTTCTTTCTTGTGCTCCGTAACCTACCTCCTAGGAGGATTGTAACAACAAACTCTCTCTTTTCAATGCAATGAAACGCAAAGGTCTCTTGCGTTTTCTCGAAAAAGAAAAAAAAACTTATCACCTATTCTGAAGATGTATTGGACAGTTTATGTTGCTTGATGAATATTATGTAGACAGAAGGTTATGATACCACCTTACTTTTAAGAAAGTAACGCTATGAAGAGCCTGTGCTTATCACTTGCTGATTCTTTCCTTACTTTTTGTTTGAATTTTGTTATTCTCTTCATATCTGCTTGTTCTTCAGTCTAATCTATAGTGGAATGTAACTGCAGAAGAACAAATGGGAATTCTTCATGTTCATCACTCTAGAAGTAATTGCAATGATCATTACTGGTTCTGCTGCCATCATAAGTATAGTCTTAAGTCTTCCGTGGCTTTTCCTTGCAACATGGACTGGAAATGTTCTGTATGATTCATTACTGTTTTTGTTGGCAGGGACTGTAAGTGACCCAGCTTCTCCAGCATCCTTTGGCGATTGGCTTGGCTATTCTGTTGTTTACCATACTGGAGCTGTTTCTTTTTTCATGATGGACCTTTTCATTTTCTTTGGTGTTGCATGTCTAACTGGAGTTCAAGCATACCAGGTATTTAAAGTTTTAATGTTATAAATCTTGATGCTTTTACGTAAGAAAACCAAGTTATCTGTTATTTGATTCTAAAATCATGAAGCCACCAATATGCTTGTGCCTTGTAGCACAATCTTCAACATTTTTTGGTTGCTAACTAAACTAGGCATGAACTTGTATAAAACATGCTAAACATAACATTATTTGTGCCTTGCTGGATCTTTTTTTACGGAAAGTATGCTACTGCGGTAACGCCTTTACTAGAGTTTTCCCAGATATTTGTGCCTTGCTGGATCATTTGTCTATGGAAATTGCTGGATATGCCAGATTGGCATGTCGTTGTCAGCTCATTCATGAGTATATGACCTATCAAGTATGAACACAACATTATTGGTCAGGCAATATAGTTAGACATTTGTCAATAAAACTGTATCATGTTTGGAATTCAATAGCAAAGTCAAGAATGCAATTACTGAACAGAGCTAAAACCAAGGCTAGATGCGAAAGATCATTGTCTTTTTTTTCTTTGAATTGTTTGGATTGCTTACCACATGTGCCACGTGGTGCGAAACATCATTGTCTGCTTATTTGATTTATGAAGCTATCTGTGAGGTTTATGTGTGGGACCATGTTTTCCATCCAGTAGTTATAGCCTCCCTGGACTACAGGAGGGACATATTGATCTGTACCATGTATTCTTCTTCATGTCTTATTTCTCTCCCTTGTAGATAGCAAGGAACATCACAACCAACGAGATGGCCAATTCCATGAGATACACTTATCTAAGAGGTCCAGCTGGCAGATTCAGAAACCCGTTCGACCATGGGGTGCGCAAGAACTGCTCAGACTTCTTGGTAAACGGGTACAATGAGGACGTTGAGCGGCTCGAGCATGCATCACGCACTGACGAAGAAATAGGAATGATACAGATGACAAGTGCAGTCTCACAGAATGGCGAGGGCCATTCCCATCATGGTAATTGCGATGACCATGCCTGTGCTGATTCACATGCCAACTCAAACTCTCACACTCAAGGTGGTTCCTCTCAGTGTTGCGACCACAGCAAGAAGAATGAGAGGACACCATTCGGCCTAGGACTCGGCCTTGGACGAAACAGTGCTTCCCGGCAGTATATCCGGAATCTTCTTCCACTATGATTCGTCGCTTGGAGATTGTGAGTTGTCGCAGTAGATCGTACACGCTCACTGCTCAGGCTCCATCGTCCATTTAGCCTACTGTGGACATGTTTGTGCTAATATCGTCGAGGGCTAGCCATGGAGAATTCGGACATGCTCATATCTTTGGGCGCTAGGTGTTCATATTATACAGGAGATGGGTTGTAACAATGGGCTCACGGATATCCGCCAGTCTGCATTTCGAAAATGTTACTATGTAGAACAGGATAGCAAATTCTTTGCATATGCAGGCGTGCAGTGGCGTGACAGTCTTCAACATTCCCGTACCCATCAGGATCGGCGAGAGTACAATTGAGCTGTTCGGCACCATATACACACTTGGGAAAATGTAGCTGTAATTTGTAAATGTGAGGGAAATTGTAAATTGATTAGTAGCTTCACTGTGGCTTAAGCTGCTTTCTTCTTTTCCATTTCTCATTCATTTTGCGTAGGATATTGTTATACGGGACGGCAAGAGTTTTGTGGGTGTTGCATTATGACACCAATTTGGTATTTTCTGATGCACTGGTGTTTGTACAAACTGTATTCTGGAGTGGTGGTGAAGGAAGGTAACTTGCTGTAACAAAATATTTCCACTTCTGCATTTTTTCCTTTTTCTTTTGAAGTGCTATTCATGGGCTGTACATTTGTTTTTTCCCTTTTCTTTTGTCTTATCATCCTTTGCTTGCATTCAGATATATGTTACGCGACTATTTTCATTTTCTGGTGTGCACGGAAACGTGAGTTATGTAATAGCCGCATTGCCTGCTAAAGCTAAGAGATCGTCCAACATAAAGAGCTCGCCGAACATTTGGTGCCGCAATGTAGGTTGTTTTAGATTTTATCATTGTTAGAGAAGAAAAAAAATGTCGATGTTGATAACACCAAGCCGGATTTAAAACTGTTTTAAATTCGTTTGTGAAATGTAACTCTTGCATTGTGAAATTGGTTCTATTTGAAACAACATTTTCCAGTGAAAATGATAGTTGAAATATCGCCTTGAGGATCGCGTATTGTTAGGAAACAACCATCGGTTCCCTCCGTCCGATAAGCTAGGGAAAGACCACCGGCTAGGGAAAAGCTGGATTTCTACCTTCCCCGAGTTTGTCCTGCCATACTGCAAAATCTGTTGCGCATGAACTAGCCAAGTTAGGTCATCTTTGTTTATCGAATGAATGTTTTGAGTGAAACTCTATTGTACCGGCCCAAGTGGCTGTTTGTGTATCGGGTGATTTACCCGAGCATCGTTAAGTTATAAAGCTTTGCTTTACCCTGAAAAAAAAAACAATTGTGTTATCGCTTTCCTCGCCTCTGTACTGCCATTACTAAGCTCTACATTCTCTTGACGATAGGAACTAGCTTCATTGGGCTATTGTCCCTATTGAATTCAAGCTTCAGTGAGGCGGGCAATATATTTCACTCCCTGTCACATCTACGCTATTTTGGTCCTTAGACGTAGGATCGATGTAGGCCACAAAATTATTTTTTAATACTGCATTGGTAGGCTCTTGAATTCAAGACCTCTTGGTTCGGATATCATATTTGAATTCATGCTTCAGCCAGTTGCTTTAAAAGTCCGAACTTGTAGAGAGATGCAAACAATATATTTCAACAGTCCCATCATGTCATGTCCAACCATCCCTATTCCCCGGTGTCAGGAAGCGGATTTTTCTTTCGCCAAAAGGTACTTCGAACTTGGAACGAGCATGAAGAGATTAGTGGGACTTCTTTCTCTGCGAACCGGTTGCCGCCATCGTTGGATCGAGAACGAGATATGCATCTCCTCCGCGACGGCAACAAGCAAGGTAATGTGCTACGGGGTAGGGGGGACTGTAAAGTGCGATAGAAATGGGGAGTACAGGTGGAGAGGTGAGACATCAAGTAGGAAGAGAAAATATATAGGAAGGAAATGAAAACTTACAGATTTGTGGGGAATGCTCTCGAGGTGGAAGATGAACGGCCAATCCTAAAGGTATTGTTTACCATTTTCAGTTGCTTGAAACTTTGGAATACAATTTTTGTGTGCAAGTTTCCTTTTTGCAAGGATACAAGAGTCTTATTTCATAATCATAGAGTTAATTTAGGAGACAGAAGTTCCTCGATACATGGTTGTCCTCTCTGTAGCCATACCACAACGCTACACTCAGTGTGACTCTCAGTCGATCTACTATCCTATTTGTTCCTTTTTATGCAAGTTACAGCAAGTAGGAGTATACATTTATATCGATCAAATGTGCATTCATTGACCTAAAGTAAAAAAAAAATCATACAATTTATCACACCATCAGTTCCTAATATAAGACATTTTGACAATTTAATTTAAACTTCCGAAACGTTTTACATTTAGAAACAATGGTAGTATATAAATAGTGAGTATAATTAGATCGTAAAAGGGGAGAAAACAATAAAAAAAAATTAATTTATTATTTACTGAAAATTGTAAAATACTTCCTTTGTCGGTGTAAAAAACGCTTCTATATTATGAGACGGAGGGAGTAGTATATTAATATCCAACATCAATTTGTGTTGATCCAGGTGCAAATGTTCCATGTTCATTATGTTAGAGGGGTGTGGCAGATATATGGATGGCATATTTTGGTTTGTCATATTTTTCTAATCATTTTTATATATAAATTATTTTCATCTAAGCTATGGTTTAGTTTATATGATTTTTCAAAGTTTAAATGATTTATTATGTATAAAATATAAGTCTTTTTAGAGATTTTAACAAGTGACTACATACAGAGCAAAATAAGTGTATCTATACTCTAAAATATGTCTACATACATCCGTATGTTGTAGTCCATTTAAAATGTCTAAAAACACTTATATTTAGGAACGGAGGGAGTATTTATTTTTAATTCGAATCATGCACAGAAAATTCTTTTGTCACCTAACATTGGGCTAGCCACTGAGGCTGACATTGGGCCAGGGCTGCCTAGTCAGCAAGCCAGCAGCATTGACTGGGTCAATCTTTAACCAGTCAAACTAGCAGGTGGGGACCACCTATTGGTGACACAGAGTTAATATATTTATTAACCTTGTTTTATTAGCACTGGGACCCACATGTAAGTGTCTGTTAGCAGCAATTAGGGTTAGCACTAATCAGTAGTTAATCCGTTCGGGCCCACTGGCAGTGACACCCAGGGCCCGGTTTAAACTGACGGCGCGCGCCGGCGACGACCGAACGCAGCGGCGGCAGAGCGGGACCTCGCCGGAATTTCTCCACAGGAGATGGGAGAACGCGCGGGTGGGTGCCCTGGGGAGCCGGAGGTGCGGCGCTTCTTGGTGGCCTCGGGGCTGTCGGGGATGCCCTGTGGCGGTGGCGACATGCCAAGTGGCGACCGGGGTTCGATGGTTGCGGGCGTCGGCGTTAATTAGGGCGCGAGTTGGAGCAAACGGAGCGGCTGGGAGGCATCAACGGTTCACCAGACCAGGAACACGTTGGTGCAGCGCTTGTTGAAGCTGAGGAGCTCGACGTACGGCCATGGCGACGGCCGGAGCTCGGGCTGGTGACCGACGCGGCTAGAGGACGTGCGCAAGGAGGAGTACAAGGGGAGGAATGGCGTGGAGCTCACAGCACACGAGGCAGGTCAGTGGGCTCGGGGATGCTTTATCGGCGATGAATCGTATCGGTGCTGATGAACGGCGGCCGTAGTCGGAGAAGACGGGCGAAATCGACGGCTCGGTGGTGCTCCAACTCAAATGAATCCGTGCGCGTAGAGAAGGACGAAGACGATGATGGCACGCATGAGAACGCAGACCAGACGATTATTATTTGGCGACGAAACAAGTAATATAGTTGCATAGCTGTACGTGTTTTTATATATTGTTTCAGGTACGTATAATGGTTATTCTACTAGCTAGCTAGATCGACATGCTATAATCTTTTCTTAGGGAAGTAAGGTGGTTGCAGCTGCAGGGTGGTTCCCATAATTCTTGCACAAGGTGAAGTTGCAGTCATGCCTGCTGCACACGCCGTTCCAGTCGCAGACCGCACCAGTAGGGCACCCTATCTGGGCGTAGGCTACCCAGAATAAACATCCCTCGCTAGTGCAGATAGTGCCCCGCGGAGCTGCAGCAATAAGAAGAAGGGAATAAACAGATCGACATCATGAATGCATCCCAGTTTAATTAACTTTTAGCATAGAAGAAGAAGAAGAAGAAGAAGAAGAAGAAGAAGAAGAAGAATACCACCACAGTTTTACTTATTAATCTGTAGCTGCATGCATGATCCAGTTAGTTATCCAGATACTACTTATTTTGTGAATGAAACGACGTACGTACCTGGTACCGGCAGTGGGAGGAGGAGGAGGAATGCGAGAGGCAGGAGGAGCAGCGTCGACAGGGTAGCCGTCCTCGTCATCTTGGCAGAAAGAATTGTGAGTGTGAGCCCGTGTGTGATCGAGAGTGAGACGCGAAGCACGACGGCTGAGAGGCGACGGCCATTGTATGTATGCGCTGTGGCCCTTTTATAGAGGACGGGCCGGGATGTACTCACTTTTAATTTGCTTCTGATGGATCACCATTCATGCATGCAGTGGTCTAGTACGTACTAACCGTTGCGTTGGAAAAGCATCCTCTTTCATTGCGTCTTTATTTGCCGGTTTAGCTGTTTGGGTGCTTGAGGGGCCGGGAGACGCGGGCATGTGCACGCACGGCCGTCGTCAAGTTACGGTCTTTGTGGTACGCAGCACTTTTATTGGCATCTTACACTGCCTGGGCTTCGATCTCTGTCTGGGGCCGTCAGAATTCATAGTGCTAGCTGCTAGCTAGTATCGTAAGTAGTATGCAGCAGCTAGCGGCGCCTTCCCGGCCGCACCATGTGCCGAGAGGCCAAGAAACGGAAACGCCTCGGTGCTTGTTTCGCTGGCGCTGATCCATCAACGTACTGCTCCACTTGCTGTTGCTACATGCTATTCCCTCCGTTCCAAATTAGGGAGTAGCTGTGAATAGAATGCAAGATGTGACTGTCCGAGAGAGACCGGCCGAGTTTTCTACCGCCCACTCCGATCCTCCTCCGGCGCCGTCGCTAGCTGTCGACCAAAGCTAGGGCCACCGGACCATGCATGCACCGAGCTAGCTAGAGACGTTCGTGAAGCTTATAGTTTGCTAAATGGGGGAATTACTGTCACAAACAGTATATGAAACTTAATTATATATATAACTAAAAGGTGGAATTACTGTCACAAACAGTATATGAATTACGTTCGTGAAGCTTATAGTTTGCTAAATCTTTTCCCTTTAGGCCTTGTTCGGTTCCACAGAGTTCCAAAGGGTTTGGAGCGGATTAAATCCCCAGCAAGTCAAAATCCACATCAAACCCTTCCAATCCTCTCCAATCCCCTTGTGGTGGGGATTAACCGAACAAGGCCGGCCTTATGGGGTCTGGCTTGGAAGGCAGGAGAAGAGAACATTTTTGGCAGCAGAATTACCACCAGCTGAGAACGTACGCTGACATGATCTGCGAGCGACACGCATGAGTGGATCCATCTGGCAAGCGCAGTGGAGTGCACTGTGTCACTGTTCCTTTTTTCTCTCCATATATACGATCCATCGAAAGGGATCGATCGGGTTTCCACTATGAACGATAACACAACAGCTTGGGTGTTCCTTGCACGCAGCATCAGCATCGGCATCGGCATTGGTTGGTTGGTCTGGCCGGTCGATTGGTATCTCTCCATCACAGATTAATTCGGGTTGCAGCAGAGGTTGCTTTGCATCCGCCACTAGTACTAAGAACATCCAACTGGAAATAGACTGACGGTTCGCGTGCGTCGATCGATCGCATGCCGCTACAAGAGAAAACAAGGCAACATGCATGCACACGGAAAGCGACTGCCAAACTCCCCTCCACTCCATCGCCCGCCGCATGCAGTCGCTGTTAACCACCGATGTGCCCGGGTCGGCCTACGACTAGCCTAGAAAGCGAGGAGCGCTCGAGCTACTGCTGCTGGATCTTGAGAGGGGCTGAAGATGAGGAGGAGGCAGGGAACATGCCCTATTACCTCTGTTGTTCTTCATAATTAAAGACGAATAGATTAGAAGTTTCTCGCAAAAAAGACAACTCTCGAAGCCTGAGAGGGGGAGGGAGAGGAGGCACCGATCCCACCACCAACTTGCCGTACGCGAGCTGCCTGGGACTCGGATGGGAAGTGTCGAGTATATTGATTATCGGGATCAATAACTCCCGAACGTCTGATTTTTAAGGATTCCCGCCGAACGCGTTGATTATCGTCCGATTTGCTACACAGATCTTAATGCGTCCTGGTGTGCGACGTGAGATTGCCAGGGCGTTCGGCGTTTTCGCACCCCATCGCGAACGATCCCAGCTCCTTTATCCTGTCTATCCCCACTCACTTCCAACGCCGACCGCCCGCCCACCTCCCCGCGCGGGATTCTTCTCCCCCGGCGGCGTGTTCACCCCCCGCGCTCCACCGGCAGCGCCGCTCGTCCCTCTGATGTCTCCATCAGCTCCCCTTCTCTGGTCGCGGCTATCGGCGCCCAACCTCTTTCGCCGCCGTACGTGGCTCCCTCCTTCTCCACCGCTTGAGGAGGAGTGCGTCCACGACGGCCGTTCGAGGAGGACAAGTGGAGCCGAGCTCGCGCGTCGTGGCTTCGACGGAGGCGACCAGCGAGGCTGGACTTCGGGGATGGGGGAGGAGGCGGAGGAGGCCGCTGGGCTATGCTACGACCGATGCCCGCGGCATGTATCCCGGCGGGAGCTCGAGCGCGAGCGCGGGGAGCTCGAGGTGGTGGCGGCGGTGAGGAGGTGTGACGGAGGAGCTGTGGGTGCTGATGATGACCTACGGTAAGGGATGTCGCGGGTGGTGGTGATCGACGATGTGGCGGCACGAGCGTCTCCTGGCTGCGCCGTGGCGGCGGACTCTAGCGCCGTAGGCAGCGGAGGTGCGGAGCTACGTGTCCTGGCGTCCTGCCCTTCGGCGGCGCCATCCCCGTGGGCGGCGCAGGCGCGGAACTCGGCCTCCGGTAAGTCCTGTTTTCTTCTGAATTTTTGTCTGAATTCAGAGGGTGTGCGATGTAGTTGCTCTGGACAGAGGGGGAGAGGTGGCTTGGGGAGGGATTGGGCGACGACAGCAATTTCATTGGTGTTGGTGTGCCGTCCAGGGGAATTGCTGGAATAGGTTCGAGAAATTGTACCTCTAAGCAAACGAATGCCTCCTCATTTTTGAAACTGTAGAATGAAATGGGACCATGATGCTTCACAATGTTCTCCTTCTGCTTCCATTTAGTGTCGTTTTTTTGCTGCTGGTCCATGATATCATGGTGAGAAAAAAAATGATTTTTACGATTTTTGCCATGTGATCAGATATGAAACTTGCCATGCTATGAATTCCATAAAGTTGCCTTTGTGACTAGTGCCCCAAAAAATTCATACCACCATGATATGTACATTTGCCATCACTTTTAGATTACAAACTTTGTCTAAACTTGCCATGTATCTGTACACAACAAAATTGATCATCAACAGTTTACCTTTTTTAAGAACAAGGCTACTTTTAGTTTGTAGAATGGCAATTTTTTAGTATATTGGCATGGTAAAATTTCCGTTTCTATTTTTGCCATGGCAGATTTAACTTTCTTGACATGGCAAATTTACATAAATCACCATGGCAAATTTTAACTTTTATTGCCATGGCAATTTATACTTTTTATTTTTCTGATGGAATTTTTTTTTTGCCATGCCAAATTCACCTTCATTGACATGGCAAATTTCTGGAATTTGTGTTAGCTAGAACATGGCAGCTTGTTTGATTTTTGTGTTTTTTGCATTGTTTCGGCAATCAGAATTTGGAAAACAACCTTGTTCTACAACATGGAAAGAGCGTATGTCAGTAGCTTTCCAATCAGCTCATGTTTCTTGTGCTTCTATGCATGGCAGCAGCTTCTTCAACCAAACAAGTAGGCTGCGCTCCATATACTTGCATGCATTCGCATTCTTTTATAGATACCATCTGCGTTTACTAAATAGTTTCACCATGGAAAAAATAGTGTAAATTTTGCCATGGAAAAATAGAGTAAACTGTGCCATGTCAAATTAAACTAAAATTTGCCATGTGAATAAAAGTATCTTTTTTGCCATGGAAAAAACATAGTTATTTTTTCCATGGCAAATTAAACTAAAATTTGCCATGTGAATAAAAGTATTTTTTTTTCATGTAATGTAATATGGCAAAAATAGAGCAATTTTTGTCATGGCAAATTAAACTAAAAGTTGCCATGTGAATAAAATTATTTTTTGCCATGGCAAATTAAACTAAAACTTGCCATGCGAATAAAGTATTTTTACCATGTAAAAAATAGAGTAAATTTTGCCATGACAAATTAAACTAAAACTTGCCATGTGAATAAAAGTATTTTTGCCATGGCAAAAATAGAGTAAATTTTGCCATGGTAAATTAAACTAAAACTGCCATGTGAATAAAAGTATTTTTGCCATGGCAAAAATAGAGTAAATTTTGCCGTGGCAAAAATAGATAAAATTTTGCCATGGCAAATTAAACCAAAACTTGCCATGCGAATAAAAGTACTTTTGCCTTGTAAATTTTGCAAGGGCAAAAATAGAGTAAATTCTGCAATGGCAAATTAAACTAAAATTTGCCATGTGAATACAAGTATTTTTGCCATGGAAGAATCGTGTAAATGTTGCCATGGGAATTTTTGTGCTTTTGTTTTCCTAGTGTGCAATTGCTAGCTTTTTAATACTTGGGTCTTTGTGTGCCTATGCTGGGCCCAGTTTTTTGGCCCGCTTTCTATTACCTGCAAGTGGCTGGTGAAGGAGGGGTTCGGGCTGTAGCGTTTCTGCACCGAACGATTCTGTTCGGTAGAGTGCGCTCCCAGATCGAACGTTTCGTTCGGTCTGGGGCCTGCCCAGGCCGACCGTTCGGTCCTTATCGAGGTCCTTGATTATTAGGAAATATAGGATAGCTTAGGATATTACTCTGCCTTGTCTTATACTTTAAGCTGATCATTGTATTCCTATATATATTCCCACGAGGCTTAAGCAATACAACAACTATTTCATCAATCCTCTCTCTCCCTTCTAACACGAAGAATGCAAGGAGCACACCGCGAGGGCCGAGCTTAGTAGCCGATGAGCTCCGATTGATTCCGCCTCAAACTGGGTCGTCGAAGCGGAGGTGGTGGAACTCGCCTCGCTGGCTCTGGATCAAACCGCTGTCGCCGCCGCCATCCGACGGTCCGAGGAAGCACTGCTTGGCCGCTGGGCTCTACTGCAAGGGTATTTCAACGGACACTTGGAAGCAGGAACTGAGATGAGATTTTAAGCAAGAAACAGAGCTGAACACATACACACATTTCCAATACACTTGCAGAAACCATAATGCACAAGCAGGAAATGAGATTTTTGAAGCAAGAACAACACCAGATTTCTCAAGTATAAACAGAGGTTACACATCGTCACATACATAAAACATATGCAAGAGTTGGTAAGCGAGAACGCCAGCAGATCATGGGCAGTTGTCACCATTACAAAATTATGAATCCTTCTCCAGTTAATCTATCATCACCTGTGTCAGAAAAAAAAAAGACATCCACACTACTAACACCCAAATATCTGCTGGCAGGAGCAGCGTCAGGGTAGCCGACCTCATATTTGGCAAGATGATGTGTCGATATCGATACAGACGATACTGGAATTTGTCGTCTTATTGGCAGAATTGTGGGGTGTGAAGGAGAAGCAAAGAAATGACGAGCCTTTTATAGAGGACGTGGTGTGAATGCTTGTACTTTTAATCTGCAACAAATTAGTACGTGGTGTGAAAGGCCGACATCGTATAAGTTGGTATTGCTTGAGCAACAGACTTAATAAAAATTTCTTTCCGTCCCGAAGAGAGACACTTCTCCTTCCACCCCGTAAGCTTCATAATTAACTGATCTATCACTTTTCTCTGGTCCAAGAGTAGCAGGTAGTCCAAAATACCTGTCATTCAAGGCCTCTGTCATGATATTTAGACAAGAGCAAACCTGAGCCTTCATATTTACCTTGGTGCTAGGACTAAAAAAGATTCTTGATTTGTCCACACTAACAAGCTGCCCAGAAGGAGCATAATATAAATCAAGCACATTGCATTCTGAATATTAGCTTTCATCAAAATTAATGAATCATCAGCAAAGAGTGGATTCATTACCGCTGGTGCATCTCTACAGATCTTGACCCCCATTAAGTCCCCACTCTGTTCGCATGAGAAAGTAGGGCCATCAAACCCTCCGTACATAGGAGAAACAGATATGGGGAGAGTGGGTCGCCCTATCGAAGACCTCTGGAGGGTTTGAAAGATTTCGTATCCACTGAATTATATCTCACCTTATATTCAATAGAAGAGACACATCACATTATCATCTTAACCCAGTCCTCATGAAATTCCAGTTTCAACAACATTGCTACTAGGAAAACCCACTCAACTCTGTCATAGGCTTTATATATATCAAGTTTCACCGCACACCAACCATCTTTACCCACCTTTTTTTTGTTTTATTGCATGTAAACTCTCATAAGCTATTAGCACATTATCCGTAATGAGTCTACCAGGGTCAAAGGCACTCTGAGTAGGGCTAATAATCTCTGGGAGTAACACCCTAAGTCTTTGTCAGGGCCGGTTTTTCAGGACATAAAATCCCAGCAAATGAACCTTGTGTCATCACCAGCCTCAGGATTACTGTTGCTGGTGCACACTCCCTCGGTACAGAATTCCAAGCATTTACAAGAATTTGAGTACAAGACCATAAAGGTCCATTGAGTACAACAATGATTTCTAGTGGCGGACAACAGAAGCGATTCGTGGATCTCCAGCGTTGATGGGACTCCATTCCCACAGGAACAACTGATCTGGATAACTCCTATCTCGCGTGGCTGCTATCTTCGAATCCTAGGTTGCGGGGCTTCGTAGTGCTATTCTCTGAAACGTGACCTGGCCAAGACAATAGTCAGGGACAAGCCAGTGAGTACGTTTGAATGTACTCACAAACATGATGAACAAAGATATACCAGATGCATATGCTCATGATGAATTAAATTATATGCATGTGCTGACCGAAAATCATAGCATGATAAATATTAATACGGTGCGGAAGAATAAATAAATCATGTTAGTAGTAAATCTAGGAAATGAAATGGAACATCGGGCGTTGGACCGCCCGAGGGATTCCAAGAAAAATGCCAAGCGGGTGTCCATAAATGACGCCTCGAGAGGTCTTGAAAAGAAATGCCAAACGTGTGTCTAAAAACAACGCCTCGAGAGGTCCTGAAAAGAAATGCCAAGCGGGTGTCTAAAAGCGATGCGTCAAGAGGTCGTGAAAATAAAGCTGAGTATCCGGGTAGTCTAGCCATCCCAAGTGATACTCAGAAAAAAAACCCTGAGTATCTCATGTAGTCTAGCCATCCCAAGAGATACTCAAGGTTGCACATAAGAGGAAAATGTTAGTCCACAATAATATTGATGTCAACGATAATATTCATAATAGCACCAGTGGTGTCAATAATTATCCTGCCAAATGAACCATGATCAATTTAATTATTTCCTCTGGAGACTCACACTGAGACATACACTTGACCAACCCAAACTGTAGTCCTTAACCGCGGACACGACTATTCGAATAGGTCTTATACTATGCAGAGGTTGTACTCTTTACCCACAAGTAAATGATTTCTTTAGTCAACCCCGTGATGTTGACTAATTACGATTACGGTCTTTGGGTTAAAAACACACCTGACCTACACATACCAGCTTTAATCCATCAAGCCAGGAATCACCCAAAACTATGATAAAGTAAAACTTTAAGTGGGAAGGCCTCACTCAACGACCTCCAATAGCATGAATACTCAGCTTCGGTCCCAGACCGGCATTCATGCCCCCGGACCAAGTGACATGACTACTAGGGCCAATAGTATCATTCCCTATGGCCTCTCTGTACGGTGTGTGCAGGAAAGGGGTTATCAGATCATTATTCTCTCCTCCTTGGCGGCTGGAACCCTAGCCGCCGCCAGGAGAGGCCATCTTTCAGCGCCGTCCTCCGGCGGCTCCCCTCTGCTGGCGACGGTCGTCGGTGGTGAGGGGGGTCGCCGGATCCACGCGCGTGGATCGTTTTTACTCCCTTTTAGTCTAGGTTTTTAGGTTGTTCATCGTCTTGGCTTCGGCGGCGACGATGACGACGCTGAATAAAGATTATCCGTATCCTTCCCTGACGAGGCCATTGGTCCTATGGTTGGAGATGGATTTGGAAACCAGTCTGTTCAAGCAAGGATGGCGTGGCGACGACGGCATCCTCGTGGTGGACCTGTGTCCTCGGGCTCCGTCGTTGGGACGACGTTTGCTCCAGCGTCGGCGTGGAGCTTGGGAGGTAGTCTAGGAGCGGATGCAGATTGTGGTCTGCATCGATGACATCTGGAAGACGAAACATGTGCTGGGTTCGTGGTTCGTGGATGACAGGTATGGTTTCCTCCTTCGGTGTCTTAGTCGTGGTGGGGTGCCAGATCTGGAGTTCGATGGCGTGTCCGGGGTGTTGCCCCGGTCTGATTCGTTTAACGACAATGGCTTCACTTTTGGTGAGGCACCTTGGAGGTCCGCAAAGCTGTATATCAGCGATGGAGCCGCGTCGAGCTCGGGTGAGGAGGTGATCCGTCATTTTTTTTCTTCGGTGGCTGCTGTGGTGGTGCCGGAGGTAGGCGACGAGCGCTGGTGTCAAGCTCAGAGATGTTCTACTATCTTTTCACTTTTGTCATGTCGGTCCATACGTGACTTGTACTTTGTTCTTTATGATATGAATGAGACATGTATTACCATGCACAAAAAACTTACTGAACGATACCCTGCCTATGGTAGGGACATGTGGTAGTACGAATCAAGTATGGGGTTACTGGAACAAGACTCGATCAGAAAAACAGAACCATCATGCAACACTTGATCTAGTCTTAGAGGCGAGACTAGGAATTCATCTATCCGTTTATTATTCCACATGTGCATATAAGTCTTCCTCCTAGCCTCGTGTTATTGTAGACTCCAGAACCATAGCAGTTATAGCACGGAATATAAACCTAATTACGAACATGAAGATAAATAATAACATTTATTATTGCTTCTAGGGCATATCTTCTATAGGAGGATAATCGGAGCTACCGCCGCGCTCCCTCACCCTTGCGGTGAGAAGCTCGTACCAAGTTGGCCATGGCCATGGCTGGTTGTGAGATTCTATTGGACGCCCGTGTGCATCCAATAGGCGAGCTTTCGCTGAAGCATCGCGCAAGACGGGCCGGGCCATTCTCAGGCATCCGATGAAAAATGTCTGGGAAATAAACCGCACGAGACGGAGTCAAACCCATGACCTCACGTTAGATAGCAACGGTGTTAGCCACATGTATACGATCTTTTTTCAAAATTTTCAACATTTTCGAGATTCCATTTTTTTAACATTTCTCTGAGAAAAATGTGAACAATTTTCCTTAAAGCTTTTGAATAACTTAAAAAATCATGAACAAATTTCAAAATCCAAACAAACTTTTAAAACATGAACAATTATTGAAACCAGAAAAAAATCTGAATATACATTGAGAATTTTAGTAGTATATGCTCAACAATTTTTAAATACACACTAAAATATTTTTTGTGGTACACGCTGAACAGATATTTAAATACACACCGAGCACTTTTGTGATATACATTGAACAAATATTTCAATACACATTGGACATTTCTGTGATATATGCTGAAAAATTTCAAAATACACAATGAACATTTATTAAAATATGCTGAATATTTTTTAATATAGGTCATCTTTTCCTTAAATATACAATGAACAACTTTGTATATAAAACATGCAATGGACTTTCTATAATATACGAAAAAAGAAAGAAAAAGAAACAGAAACAAAAAAGAAGAAAAAAAGGAAACACAAGAGAGAAGAAACAGCAGTGCGACCATGGGCCGGCCCAAACTGGGGCGTCAGGAGGCGAGCCTAGCGAAGCCACCTCGTTTTGACGCTCATGAGGGTCAAAAAGGAATTGCCGCGGTGGACCTATTGGGTGTGCACGAAATCACTAATTAATGGGTACTCTTTGCAAAGGTCACTCCCACCTTCAAGGTTGTGACAAGTGACGCATTGCATGTGTGGCATTTGTTGCAACCTTGAGAGTTTCCCTTTTTTTTCATAGATTCATTTTATATAAAATATTTCGTCTCTTGTGCGTTCAAATCTTGAACCGTTTTCATCCTTGAATTTCTCGCATCGAGATTTTCAAAACTAGACCCCATGTTGGTAGGTTTTGATGATTTTTTCAAAAAAAAAACAAACCGCGAGCATATTTTATTTTCCTTTCTGAGAAGAAAATCTGTGCCTCCACGAGAAGGAAATTTCTGCCTCCCGCAGAAGAAAAATAAATGGAAATGTGTTTTTTTCCTTTTTCGTGAGAGGCACGACTATGCCTCGCGCGGAAGCAAATTCATGCCTACATATGAATTAAATCTGTGCATCTCGCGGAACGAAAAAAATGTGTTTTTTTCCTTTTCTGAGAAGCACCATCGTGCCTCTCGCGGAAGCAAATCCTTGCCTCAATGAGAATTAAATCTGTGCCTCTCGCGGAAGGAGAAAAACATATTTTTTTTGTTTTATGAGAAGTACAACTATGCCTCTCGCGGAAGCAAATCTGTGCCTCCACGAGTAGTAAATCTATTCCTCTCGCGGAAGCCTTTTCGGAGAGTCACGATTGTGCCTCTCACAGAAGCAAATCTATGTCTGCACGGGAGGCAAATCTGTGCCTCAAGCGGAAGGATAAGAAAAGAAAATATTTTTTCCTTTTTCGAGAGGCACGTCTCGCGGAAGCAAATCCGTGCCTCCTCCACGAGAAGTAAATCCGTGTCTCTCGTAAAAGAAAAAAAATGCGTTTTTCCGCCTTTTTCAGTTTTGTTTGTTTGAAACCTAAGAACACCCGGGGGGAAACCGAAAAGGCAAAAAGAAATCAAAAATCATTTAAAACACGTATAAAATAAAATAAAAAATAGAATATGAAGGGAACGTCCAGAGCACAACACGTGGTGGCAGATGACATCGCGTTAAATGGCGCACTCTCAGCCTACCAAAGTGACCCTTGGGGTCCCAAAAGAGTACTCTTCGTACAGGGGAGTGATACAATTGGGCCATCCCATTTACATTTACAGTCTGAGAAAGAAAAAGGTAAAATGTATAGAGACAACACTGTATCGGCCCTGGTTTTTTTTGCTCGGTTTTTTTGAACATTTCAAAAAGAAATGAATATATGTGTTTAACAATTTTCGAATGTTCATTGAACATTTTCGTAATATGCATTGAACAATTTTCCAATACAGATTGAACATTTATGTAAAATACGCTGAACAAATTTCAAATACACAGTGAACATTTTGTAGTATTCATTGAACAATTTCTTAATATATGATGAACATTTTTATACTGCACGGTAAACATTTTGGTAATATATCGTGAACATTTTCTTTATATACGACGACCATTTTGTAATACACAATGAACTTTCACATGATACAAAAAAAGGTAAAGAAATAGAAAAAAATGAAAAGGAAATAAAATAAATAGAAAATGAAAAAGGAACAAAGAAAAGAAACATAAAAGAGAAAGAAACAGTGAAGTGCAGCCCATACAAGCTCAGCCCATCTAATCTCGCGTACGTCTCTTCTGGTTCGAGACTCGAGAGTGCCGCAAGCCCGCAACCGCTGTCTTCTTCGTGCGCCCCTTCTCTCTGGTCGATGTCGATCCCAATCCCCATCACCGGTTGACCCGCTCCCCTCACCTCGCCTGCCCCCGCCGCCCCGGAGCACGCATCGACCAGCAGTGCTCGGCTGCTCGCCATCGACCGGACGGCACCTGCTGCTTTCTGCTGACTGCTTGACTGAGCCACCCTGGGAGGGGAACCAACGTGTAGGGTTTTTGTTTTGTTTTGTAGAGCTTCCGATGGAGTTGAGATCGGGGCGTCGGCAGCTAGGAAGCCCAGGCGATGGCGGCGGACCGGACCGCATCAGCGCCCTCCCAGACGACCTGCTCCTCCTCGTCCTCGCCTGCCTCCCCTGCGCCAGCGCCGCCGCGCGCACCGCCGTCCTCTCCAGCCGGTGGCGCCACCTTTGGGCCCGCCTCTATGAGATCGTCTTCCGCGATGTCCCCTTCCCCTCGCTCGAAGTGGCGCTCAGCCGCGTCGACTCACCCGCGGTTTCGATCCTGGAAATCCACGTCCCCTACGAGTGCATGCCCAACCCTTTCCCCGACACCGCCGGCGTCGACTCGCTGCTGCGCGCCGCCGCGCGGCTCGCGCCGGAGGAGTTCGTCTTCGCCCTCCCCGGGAACTTGTACAGCCCTTGCGTCGACGTCGACCTGTCTTGCTTCCACCGCACCACCTCCATCGAGCTGGACTCATGTCTCCTCTTCCTCCGTGTGTCGGCCGGCGTCGACTTCCCCGCGCTCGAGACGCTGTCCCTGTCGGGCAGGATCCCGGATCTCGACCCCTTGCTCTCCTGCTGCCCGCGCTTGCACACACTCCATCTCAGAAGAATTGTGCATGACACGAGCGACCTGAGCGTCAGCTCGGCATTACTGCAGGAGCTTGTCGTGGACCGCTCGAACAAGCGGACAAGCCGTGTCAACATCGTCGCCCCCGTGCTTAAGCAATTGACCATGTCCTTTATCGCCTCGGATGTCGCCATTTCTGTCTTCGCACCGATGGTGGAGAAGCTCCGGTGGAACTGCTGGTACGCCACCTATGATAGGGCATCTATTGTGTTTGGTATTTGGCGACTAGAGCAGGTGACATTACAGATGGCAGAGAGACAAGGACAGCTCCCTTGCTTGGAGATTTGTGCCCACGCCGTGCGTCCCTTCTTCGGCTCAATTTAGTGCAAAGCTTAGACCTGACTAAATCTGCGTCCCTTCTACAGCTCAATTTATATTACCGAAAAAGGCTTTCGCCCTGCTTTATAAATAAAGCAAACCGCCAAGAGCACATACAAGGACTAGTTCAGAACACACACACCCAAGTCGCACAACAATAAATCCAGAGGTACTGCTGAGGGCACAGCTCAATTTATATTACTGCAAAGCTTCCACCAAATTAAATCTGTGAATGATATATATACATCCCGTTGAATTGTTTTTCAGAGCTCGCATGCTTTACACAGTGAAGGGGACACCTTTGCGCAAGAGATAGAGAAGCATATGATTGCCGAGTTTTCTATTTTGGAGCTACATCTCATAGCAAATGGACATGTTTTCGGAGCACTCATGTTTCATCTCTTAGGGGTGATTCGGATTTGTAGGTCTATGCAGAGGCTGAAGGTTATCCTAAATAGATCACAGGTAATTCTTTGCTTTACTTATATACCCTAATGATACAATGTGTAGTAATTCACATACTTATATTCAAATGCGCGCCACTGCTTAAAAAGATGTCAGTGAAGTTGTCACGGAAGGCCTCAGCAAGCGCAAAGATGTACAACATCTTCAATGCATATTCTTCTGTGGAATGCAATGTTTATCATAACTCTCGTGAGTATACTGTTTGGCATGCAGTATCAGCATACTCCTAGATGACACGAAAATATAATTGCTAACCTTGTCTAAGATTGTTCGAAACTGTGGCGATGGCATGCTAATTATAGCGTTTAGTTGTGCACACATCCCATTTATTAGCTATTAAGTATGCTATATTTCTGAATAACTTGTGTGCAATTCAATATTTTACACGTGTTTCCTTTCCTAATAAATTGCTCTTTTAAAATTTTCAATGTTTTCTATTGAGATCATGCCCTTCTGTATTGTATAAGTATTCAAGTTTGTAAGTTAGCTGAAGATGTCTCATCTGAATCTATTGGCCCTGTGGTTTGGCATAAACTATTTACTTTGTTGTTTCTTTCCGCTATCAGCACGAATTATGTTTTATCTGCCAACGATAACAATCTGTTTTGCATAGTAGCAAAAAAAAAAAGGTTCTAGACTACCTGAAGTTAATTGTCTCATCTGATTTTATTTGCAGTCGGGTATCTTTTTACTCTCAGCATGTAGTGTTTTATTTGCCAGTGACAACATTCTTAACACATAACAGCTGAACATTTGCTCGTTGCGATAGTGATCGAAGGTTGTTTGTTTCCTCTGCAGGGTCAATGCACGGCCACTAAAATTGCCCCTCGACATGATTCTCATCCTTACGTCCGTGGATTCATGGTGTGAATTGACAAGATCACACTTTCCCATGCTGACCAACTCCATTACCTTGTCTGAGGACTGATGACTTTCTTGCTTGCTTCAACCGATCCTCTGAAGTGCTCTTTTGCTAGTGTAATGTAGCTATATATAGGGGGGGGGGGGGGGGGGGTGCTCTTAGCTAAATCTCAAATGGCTCTATGCCTTTAATTATTGAAGTTAATGCACTCTATGATGTCAGTCAGTTACCCTAAACTAGTTACTATGTTAAGTCTATGGTATCAATTGCTATTTGTGTTGTTTTATTTTGATGATGCCTGACATGTTTTCACCGGAAGTAAATTAGACAGCGGTGAATGTTCTTCACCTTACAGCTCTTTGTGCTTGTATATCTGGTTAGATGAGCCAAATGAGCTCTGTGATGTAGTAGCACATTGCCTTGAGCGGAGCATTATCCTTTGTTTCCTCTCTTTTTCTAACTAGTTCACCCTATATGATGAAGAGAAGGTGCATCTTGTGTCAGTCCTAAAGCCATTGGTAAGATGGTCCTCTCAAGTTCCGGCCATGATTGTCTTGAACAAACTCGCGCATTTAACTGCACATTTAATTTTCTGATATTTGTGTTGGGTAAGTATATGTATATATATAATCACACATTTTAATGTACCAAAACTATAGCATCATTTTTGTTGTATGGAGACATCTATTAACTGTTGAAGCATAGCATTATGTGATCTTGAGTACAGATTTGAGATGTTCACTTCGATGTGAAACAACAAATAGGGTATTTAATCGTTTGAAATGGTCCAAATCACGCACCTTTGTGCCTTTTTCCTGATCTACTGTATCATGCCAATAAACATTAAACATCAGAAGCCATTGTCTTTTTTGATGCTGCTGTCTTTTGTGATGCATCCGTGGTCATTATACTGCTGAGTGGTCACTTGGTAAGCACATGTTCAGAAAAAAAAAGTTGTAAATAATAGTCATGCCCTGGCTGTGCACTACGACGGTCTTATACCCGCCGACCATCGAAGCCACAAGTGCGCAGCCGGCAAATCCACATGCCACCGTTGGGAAGCCGTCGTGGAGGTAAGCCATGCTGCTACCGTGATAGTCGCCGGCACCGCCGAGGGAGGAGGACATCGAGAGGCATTTAGGCCGGCGAGTGCAAATCGGGCTTTGTGACGGCATCCGTAAGGGCAACTCCAACCGGCCGACCGATTTTGTCCGGTTGTGTTCGTTTGGGTCAGCGAGGGTAAAAACCACCGCCCAATGCGTAGATGCAAACAGATTTTCTGTCCATCTTGTGTTTGTGTGGACGCAGACCGGATTTCCATCCAGACAGACATGAGACGGACGCACCACTCGTCCGCTCAGTATCCGGCTCGGGCCCACGCATCGGTCATCCAACCACCACCCGTTGGTCCTATTTAATACCATGCATGCGCGAGGGCCCGCACGTCAGCCACCCAACCTCCTCCCCGCGCGTCCTTTTTAATACCACATGTTTGGCCTGGGGGGGGGGGGCGTAGACCACTTCCTTCCTCTGACCAGTCCTCTTCTTCCCCTTGCCCCCGACATCCATCCCTAGCCCCCGCCCACCATGTCCTGGAAGTGCAAGCACGACAAGCATGACCACAAGGCCGACTAGTCCTTGGGGTGCCACCGCGTGGCGAACTTCAACTCGACGCCCCAGGCTACTACGACGCCGGTGCCCAACCAGATGTACATTCCAGTGCATGGGTGCTAGCACTACTGGGAGTATGGCATCCATGTGTTGTGGTCGGGCGTCAACTTGCCACACGGGTGGCATTTGATCACCAATAGGGTTTCGGTGCCGGCGGTGCTGTCCTCAGACCGCACGTGGCTGCTGGAGATCCGTTGCCATCGTGCTCAACTCCAGGCTAGCTTGGGCGGTGACCCGCAGTATGTGGTGGGCTCGCCGCGCTGGGACATGTGGTTCACCGACGAGCATGACCAGCGCTCCCGGTCATGCTTCGTGGGTGCGCCCCGTGCACTGCATGCACTCGCCGCTTAACCACCAGGATCGATGGTGGAGAAGGAGGATGGGGAGGCCGAGGAGGGCTACATGACGGCCCTTGAGGAGGTCACAAGGAGGGCAATCGAGTAGTCCGAGGTTGAGGAGCACTCCAGGTGGCCTCGCCTGTCTGGGGCGCTGGCTGACTTGGCCTGCGAGCAGGTTGCCGCGCGGTCGCCCGCGCCCGAGCCAGCATGAGCTGGAGCAGTGGCCACTTCTTGGGCAGTCGTGGTTGTGGATGAGCGCTACTCGATGAGGTGGGCGATGTGCACGCCTGTGTGGTCGGGCGCGTCTGAGGAGGAGGGCGAGAAGTAGGAGGTGGCGCATGCGGCGACATTGGCAGCATGGCAGTAGGAGTTTCCATAGGCTGCACCAGCGTTCGTTCGTCCTAACCAAAGAGGAGGAGGACGAACCCTAGCAACCTACTCCCTCTGTAAACTAATATAAGAGTGTTTAGATCACTACTTTAGTATTCTAAACGCTCTTATATTAGTTTACAAAGGAAGTAGTTTATTTCAATGTTTCCAGTTAATGTTTTTAGTTTTAATTAATGTAAGACTGGACTTTTGTTGGCTATTTTATTTCTGTTAATTTGAAATTTCGTCCAAGTTCTGAAATGCGCTTGTCCACGTTGGACGCATCTGTGAGCTGGCGGACAAAACTAGAATTGGCGTAACAGACAAATTTCACATCCATTTGGGTGAGCCGGTTGGATTTGCCCTAAGGACATGAGGACTAGGGTTTTAGGAAACCACTCTTTGAGTCTTTTCGGTGATGTGCGTTCAGTAAGAGGAGACGTTTTCGTAGACTAAGAGTGGTCTTTGGTGACTTTGTCAATCTCAAAATATTATGCTGGTCAGTCTCTCGGAGTTGTTCATAAGGGAAGGTGTGGGTGCATGTGTTTATAGGAGTTAGTGTATGTGAACGTATTTGACTGTACCGTGTTAAAAAAACGTCTTAGACAATCTATTTTTGACATGTTTTATTGATAATATTTTTTGGGAACGTCTCTCGTGACTCACTGAGTCACGTACATAGGGAATTAGCTGGGAGGGGAATGCACGTAGCCACGTAGGTAGGGTTTTGTTTTGCAAAGCTTCGTTCCCGACGATGGAGTTGAGATATCCCACAAAAAAGACGATGGAGTTGAGATCGGGGCGCCGCCTCCGTTCCTCCCAACAGCAGCAAGGTAGCGCAGGAGATGGCGGCGGAGAGGACCGCATCAGCGCCCTCCACGATGACCTGCTCCTCCTGATCCTCGCCCGCCTCCGATGCATCGCCACCGCCGTGCGCACCAGCGTCCTCTCCCGCCGCTGGAGCGGCGGCCTCTGGACCCGCCTCCGGGAGATCGTCTTCCGCGGCGTTCCATTCCCCTCGCTCGAAGCGGCGCTCGGCCGCATCGACTCTCCCGCGGTTTCCTTCCTGGAAATCCACGTCCCCCACCAGCGTATGCCAAACCACGTCCCCGACTCCGCCGGCGTCAAGTCGCTGCTGCGCGCCGCCGCGCGGCTCGCTCCCGAGGAGATCGTCTTCGACCTCTTCTTCTCAAACAGCCCTTCCATCGAAGTCGACCTGTCTAGCTTCCATCGTGCTATTCTCCCGTCTCCTCTTCCTCCGCGTGCCGGCGGGCGTCGAGACGCGCTCTCTGTCGGGCAGGGCCCCAGATCTCGCCCCCTTGCTATCCTGCTGCAGGCACTTGCGCACGCTTTGCATCAGCAGCGTTGTGCGACAGCGGCCACCTGAGGGCCAGATCGGCGTTGCTGCAGGAGCTCGCCGTGGACCGCACGAACCAACTGACCCGCCGTGTCAACATCGTCGCGCCGGTGCTTAAGCAATTGAACATGTCATTTATCTCCTCAGGTGTTCGCATCTCTGTCTTGGCACCAATGGTGGAGGAGGTCTATTGGCATTGCTGGTAATGCAACGACTATGACATTGCGTTTGGTCTTTGGCGACTCCAGCATGTTACACTGCTGACGGCAGAGAGACAAGGAGAACTCCCTTCACTGGAGATTTGTGCCAACGCCGTGAGTCTCTTCTCCTGCTCAATTTACTGCAAACCTTACACAAACTAATTAAATCCTGTCAAATTGTTTTACCAGAGCTCGCCTGTTTTACGTGCCGAAGAGAACTCCTTTGCACGGGAGATAGAGAAGCATATGATTGCCAAGTTTTCTGTTTTGGAACTATATCTCATAACAAATGGACATGTTTTCGGAGGGCTCGCCTTTCATCTCCTTGGGATGATTCGAATTTGTGGTTATACGCAGAGGCTTATGGTCACCCTGCATAGATCAACCGTAATTCTCTGCTCTGATTATATACCCTAATACTGTAATACACTGTGAAATAATTCGCATACTATTTTTGATTTTAGGTGAACGAAGTCGAAGAGTGCCTGTTTAATTGTCCTTGTGAGCCTTCAAACTGGAGATCTCAAACTATCTCCTTGTTTGCTCTCGAGGAAGTGGAGATGAATGGGCTTGAAGGATACTCTCATGAGATTGATTTCTTGAAATTGATATTCAAATGTGCACCAATGCTTAAAAAAATGACTGTGAAGATGTCGCAGGAGGCATCAACAAGTAATGACGGATGTGCAAAGATATACAACATCTTTGAGGCATATTCTTCCGTGGAATGTAATGTTGATCACAACTCTGGTGAGTATATTTTTGGCAGGTATGCATTATTAGCATGCTCCCAGATGTAACGTAGATGCAATTAATTGTTATTTCTTTTCTAAGATCTTGTTGAAAATGCGGTGTTGACATGCCAATTATTGAATTTAATTGTGCATGTATCCCACTTGTTAGCTGTAATTAAACATGCTATATTCCTGCTTTTGTGTGCTCACACCCTCGTATTTTATGGAAATTCAATAATTACGTGGGCTTCCTTATACTTAAAATTACTTTTGCAATCTTTTCTACTGAGATCATGCCCTTTTGCTTTGCATTTGTATTCAAGCTAGGTTAGCTGAAGTTGTCTCATCTGAATTTTATTTTGTTGAGGTTTGGCACAAAATTTTAGTAATCTGCCATGAGTGCTCTGCTATTTCTTTCTGTTGTCACCATGTATTCCATTTTATTTGCCAATGACAACAACCTGTTTTGTATCCGTATTCAGAAACAAAATGACAGTTTCGAAACTACCTGAAGTTAGTTGTCTCATCTGAATTACGATAGTGACCATAGCTTGTTTCAATTTGTTTTAGCCTATTCTATTTTATTTGCCTGTGACAACATTCTCAACACATAGGACAGCTCCACATTTGCTCGTCACGATAGTGACCATAGCTTGTTTCAATTTGTTTCATGTGCAAGGTTAATGCTGGACAGCCAAAATTTCCCGTCAACATGATTTTCATCCTTTTACATCCGTGGATTCATGGTGCGCATCGACAAGATCATTCTTTCAACCTTATGCAGCTATATACAAGGCGATTCTGTTAAACCCTAAATGGTTTCTCTTCCATTCAATTATTTATGATAATGCACTCCACCTATTTCAGTCATTTTCTACTTGTGATGTTTCATTGTCACGACAGACTGTATGTTATCACTGGAAATAAATCATGTTCTTAAACTAAGAAGCACTTTTGTTTCCTCTCTTTTCTAAACTACTACACCCTATATGACGAATAGAAGATGCAGATTTTATTTTAGCAGAATCTTATGTCACTTTATAAAGCCAGTGGTAAGATTGTCCTCGCAAGTTTCCGCCATGTCAACCAACTCGCATATTCAGATATATTATTTATTTACTGGTATTTAGTTGGGATATATTATGTATATATAACCAAACACTTGGGGAATAGATAATCACACATTAACATACCAAACACTAGCATCAAATATTTTCCAAAGTGCACGTAATCCCGGATATAGGCAGACATCCCAATTAATTATAGGAATATTGCGGTTTTTGTATCTTCAGTATAGATCACTTCTTTACCATGAATGCTCTGATCCATTCTGCTATTGTACCATGCAATCTCATTGCGCAAGGGAGGGCTCATATCGTCGACGAAGTCACAAAAGATCAATCACACGCAGGTGCAAGGCGATCATGACATCTCTTGTGGTTTTCTCTTTTAATTTTCACATTTGAATCTATTATATCTTTTCAACCGGAAGTCCAATATATATTTCATTGGCCAGTACTAGGCAACGGCGCGCTGGCCCAAATGGTCGGCCGGTCGCCTGCAGGCCGTTGGATCTGACCCGCACAGAACCAACACGACTGTTGGATCTGACGGTTCGCTCGCGACTCGGTCGTCCCCTTCCTCGCTTCCACGAACTCCCTGCATCTCCTCCCTGCCTGACCCACTCTCTACAGGCATGTCCCACACGCCCCCTCACCTCCTCACCTCCACCCCTGCCGCTGGCTCGCCCCGTCGTCGTCCCGTAGCAACGCCGTTGTCGTCCGACGCTTTCGTCATTTGCAGCAATTAGCCGCCGCCGTTGTAGCAAGCCGATGGCCGACGCTTTCGTCATTTTGTAGCTATCAGCCGCTGCTGTCGTAGCACGCCGATGCAACACTGCCATGCTGTCGGTCGCACCTCCTGGTGTCGTTGCTCACACCATCGTCGGCTTGCCGTACCGGTTGAAGCTTTTTTCATGTCGCTTGAAGCATTTTTCATGATGGTTGAAACTATTTCCACAGTTTGAAGCTTTTTTTCCATGGCCACTGAGGTGGCCTTTGTTTGGGCTACAGCTTCTGATTCTCAGATTCTAGGGCCCTAAAATCAGAAGCGCAAACAAACACGTCAGATTCCCGTATAGCTTCCTAGAATCCGATTCCAAAAATGAACTACCAGCAAAGGGAATCCGGAAGCAGCGATTTTGATGATTCGGCCGATTCTGCAGCTTCCCGCAAAACAAAATGGTTCGTTTTGTGCCCCGCAGGCCGGGTCAACGACGCCCAAACCCCCTCGTCTCATCTCCCTCCCATGGCGACCACCACGGCGACAACCGCGACGGAGGAGGCGTGCCTGCTGTGGCTGGAGAATCAGGCGGAGCCCGACGGCGGCGCCGCCTAGGAGTACCTCGCCTGCAGGCTCCGTGCGCGCGGCCCCGCCCCTCAGCCTCGCCCGCAGGCTCCGCTCATGGCCCGCCCCCATCTTCCGACCACCAAGCTCTGCCTCCGCCGCCACCTTCGCCTGCACCATCGGCTCTAGTACGGGCGGATATGACGCCACCACCCCCGTCCCTCCCCGTATTCCGGCCAAGGAGCCGCGTCTCCGCCGCTGCCCACGAGCACCGCCAGCGACGCGCCGCCCCGATCTCCGCGTACGCCAGCCCCGTTGGCTCCAGGACGGGCGGATCCGGCGCCTCCATGTCTGCCCGCCCCATACTCCGGCAACCCAACCCCACCTCCACCTCCGCTGCTCGAGCTCCGCCCCCAATCTCTGCTCTGTTCTTGGCGTTGGGTAAACAAACAGTACATTCGGGGCTGCAGCTGCTTCAGATTTTCAGGGCAAACAAACAGGCTGCTTCAGATTTCCAGAATCTGCAGCTGCAGCTGATTCTCAGAATCCAAGCTGAAGCTGATTTTCAAGAATCCGTAGCCCAAACAAAGGGGGCCTCAGCTTTTTTCATGGTTGAAGCTTTTTTTCGCATCGCTCATAGATTTTTTTTGTGGTTGAAGCTTTTTATCCACGCTCATTGAAGCTTTTACACATGGTTGAAGCTTTCTTCTTCACCTGTTGAAGCTTTGTTACAAAACTGATGAAGCTTTTTTTTCCGCGGTTGAAGCTATTTTTACACCAGTTGATGATTCTTTTTCACGGTTGAAGCTTTTTTTCATGCCGGTTGAAACTTTTTTCCATGCCAATGGTCGCAAAAAGAGTTGCCGTTTGCAGAAAAAAAAAATGTTGTCACATGCCATCGGGGTTGCATCATCTTCATGAATGATTTAGCGAATAAAATGCCATCACTGGTAGTAGCAAATGAAGTCGCCAGTACTAGCAAAACCAAACACCGGTTCCAGCAAACAAAAAACAACAACGGACTCCAACAGTTGGTTCTAGCAAAAAGTTGGTTGTTCGTAACATTCCTCGCCAACAGATGTAGCATATCTAGTGACCGTTTTGGCATCTCGCTCCCGGGGGTTGCAACACTCCCATGAGCGAAGGTGTGGGGAGGTGCATCCATGGCGATTGTTGCATCGTCGTGTTTTGTAGACGCTGATGTGGCTGACGTGCAGAACCGCCGCCACCTTGTACCTCGTCGCTGGTCGTAGCGCTTGTTGGTCGGGGGCATCCGGTACTCAGCCCCGTCACGCGCGGCCATCGCGCAAGGGGGCGTGCAGCAGTGCGCGAGCTCACTGGGCGGTGGGTGCCTCGCTGCGAAAAGAAGAGGCGAAAAGCAGAGGTTTGTTTGGTGGTGGAGGAAGAAGATAAGGCAGAGAAGAAACAAAAACTAGTGCGAGAAAGACGCGCGAGATCCACAGGGATCGAAGGCGCGCGACGCGACCGGGCGAAGCTTCGGCTGGCGCACCGTTTACAAACGTTTTCCTATTTCATTTGCATATATGTGTTCCTGATGGTTTTGAAATAAGCCCACTTTTGAATACATTTTGACAACTTCACCAAGTTCCAACTACTGGACGGGGGGCCCTAAACCAACCTGGGGCCCTGTGCGGCTGCACCTGATGGCTGATGCACATGCTCAGGGCTGGCCCTCCAGCTTATGCAAAGATGGGAGGGGAATGCACGTAGCCACGTACGTAGGGTATATTCTTTTGCAAAGCTTCGTTCCCGACGATGGAGTTGAGATATTCCCACAAAAAAGACGATGGAGTTGAGATCGGGGCGCCGCCTCTGTTCCTCCCAACACCAGCAAGGTAGCCCATGCGGCGGCGGACGGGACCGCATCAGCGCCTTCCCCGACGACCTGCTCCTCCTCATCCTCGCGCAGCTCCGATGCATCGCCACCGCCGTGCGCACCAGCATCCTCTCCCGCCACTGGAGCGGCGGCCTCTGGACCCGCCTCCGCGAGATTGTCTTCCACGACGTTCTGTTTCCCTCGCTCGAAGCAGCGCTCGGCCTCGTCGACTCTCCCGCGGGTTCCCTCTTGGAAATCCGCCAGCATCCAGTCGCTGATGTGCGCCGCCGCGTGGCTCGCGCCGGACGAGATCATCTTCCACCTCCCCTGGTACTTAAACAGCCATTCCATCGAAGTCGACCTGTCTTGCTTCCAGCGTACCACCTCCATCGTGCTAAGCTCCCGTGAAGTTTCAGTGTCAGCCATCAAATATCCAGAATTGTGAATGGCACGCACCAAATTTTCCATAATTTTGCTTTATTCAAGAATTACTCTTATTTTTATTAATTCTGTAATATTAAACCTGTTATGATTTATGCTGCTGTCAACGGCTTCTGTGATCAAATGCCACTAGAGGCGGAACTTAAATTAGTCAATTCAATTCAGCATTGTTCCGAGCCTTGCTGGATGATGCAGAAGGGCCAACCACTTCACTTTTGCACTTTCACTTAGGCCCGGGCCAAGTCAGTGGAGGACCCTGTCGGGCTCAGCGGCCAAGAATAAAGGATTCACGATATGGGGATTCCCCCACTTAAGAATAAAGGGGCATAGACTACGAAAGCAGCCGCCGCTGCACGGGTCCTGCGTATTATCAAAACCAGGCAATGTAGTCAATGAACAAAAGTTTCGTTTACCCCTTCCTAGTCGTCATGGGAAAGAAATAAGAAAGAGATTATTCCCCTAGAGCTTGTCTAGTACCACCAGTACTCAAAATGCATCTCCGCAGTACTCAAAATGCATCTCCGCGTCTACCTGGCGCTTTTATTAGCCGCCTTGCATGCAAGCGAAGCGCTATTGGCGGCAATTAATAGCTCACTGAGCGATGATTGATGCAGTCAGCATCGAGCCTCGAAACGGCAAGCCATACTTCAAGCTAAGTCAGTATGGATCTAATTGATTGGCGAGGGTAGTAGTTACGAATCCAGGGCAATCAACCACTATCTAAAAACCCAGGTTGGACAACTGCGTGCTGGGGGATTAGCAGCCCGGGATCTACTCTATTTTTAGATTTGCTAATGCCGAGATCCAACATAGACATTACTGTAAAGATTCTGACCTAGTAGCACTTTTCTCAGAATTGCCCCTGCAGACGGAGGACAAAGGGTTTTCATCTCGCGCCGTGGAAGCCTTTACTCGATGAGTTGGCTGCCTGCCATAATCTTGTTGTCTTCTTCTTTCCCTAACCTTATCTTAGCCTTAGACGCCTCTTGGAAACTTCATAATCTGAATCACTGTAGTCTTTGTGGCCGGGACGGACTGGATTCGAACCAAAAAATCATTAAAGTTGAGAAACAAGGCATGTTAGAGCTCTCTTCAACCTGCTCATGGCTAGATCGATCGGTTTCGGGTCAAATAGGAAGAACGTAAATCTTCCACCTCGAAAATCAGCTCGGGATGTACACACGCACAAGCACCAGGAGGTGATTAACACAATAAGAACACATAACTTGATGTAATAGGCTCACTTCATTGATGTTTTCAAATTCGATTGATGGTTGATACCACAAACAATGCCTTCTTGATAGCTATGGCATCACAAATCTGTATATTAATAAGCTCAGAGTAATTCCAATTTAAATACTATTATTTAACAAAGTATTCAAATTATAGTAGTCCAAACTTCAATTCAACTTGCGCATATCCTTTAGCCGCCCACAGATGCTCAATCAAATCTTCCTTGAGTTGCTCGATGCCAAATTTGTTGATGCATTTGAATAAACTAAGCAAACGTGGCCGGATTCTACTCTGAAAGTTTGATAGGATCACCCATGTTCTCAAATTCAAGAGTTGCAGCAGCATCATCACCTTTATCTTCCACGATCATGTTGTGCATGATCACACAACTTGTCACCACCTCCCGCAAGGTCTCCGGATCCTATTGTTTAGCAGATCCACAAGCAATTGCAAAACCAGCCTAGAGAACTCTAAATGCCCTCTCAACATCCTTTCTAGCTACTTCTTGTCTTTGGGCGAGTGAGACCTTTTCTGACCAAGTGGCTCAGAGATGGTCTTGATAAATGTAGTCCACGGAGGATAGACACCGCCAACCAGATAGTAGCCCATGTTGTTTTCATGCCCAATTACAGTATAGTTGCAAGGAGGAGCTTGCCCTTCACTCAGCCTAGCAAACAATGGTGATCATTGTAGCACATTGATGTCATTGTGACACCAAGGCATGCCAAAGAAACCATGCCAAATCTAGAAAACCTGCAATGCAACTGCTTCAAGAATGATGGTGGGCTTCTTAACATGCCCCTAATGTTGCCCTTGTAGAGCTTCTGGCAGTTCTTCCATCTCCAATGCATGCAATCAAGATATCCGAGCAAACCAGGCCACCCACTTGCTTCTGACATTGCCAAGATCCTCTCGGTGTCTGCGGCAGTTGGTTCTCTCAGGTACCGAGGTCCAAACACCGAGACCACACCATTAACAAATCTGGCGATTGCATCTTTGCATGTGCTCTCAGGCATTCGTTGGTATTCGTCCCATGAATCAGCGGGCATGCCATATGCAAGCATCCACCATACAGCCGTGAACTTCTGGTAACCAGAGAATCCAATCCTTCCTACAACATCCTTCTTCAAGATGAAGTAGTCATCAAAGGACCGCACGCCATGGTAGAGATGATCAAAGACATTTCTTCGCATCCGAAAGCGCCAGGGAAAATTGTTAGCAAATAGGGCACCGGAGGCAAAGTAATCGTCCATCAGCATCAATGGCCACATGCCCTGTTGCGATTCAGAACTTGACGACACTCAAATGAGCCATGATCGATCCCTTGAAATTGCGAACATGCTCTTCCGCACGCTTCACGTCTAGAAGGACGACCTACATCATCACCGTCTCATCCGTGTAGTCCTCCTTTCAAACGAGTCATCGGACGACTCAACATACTGCCTGTATATGTACTCCATATACAATCCATTGCTTCAAAGAAGAAGGGACAAAAAGATTTAGCACGGGCATTTCACCGAATAATTGTCGAATGTGGTGATTACCGTAGGGGCGGATGGTACTTACGCGGCGAATGGAGGAGAGGTGTGCACCGGCGGAGGAGGATAAGCGGCGTGGAGCCCGGTTGTAGCAGTGGAGGCGATGGCGTCGCAGAGTTCTGGGAAGGGTTTCACGGGGCTGCCTGAGTGGTGGAGTGGCAGCATCGGCAAGAGAGAAAAGGAATGGAGAAAAGATGGAAGGATGGAAGCGTGGGGTCCGAAAATGGTTTTGGGAGGTGTGTTGGGTGGGCCGAGTGTGTCGAAGTCCAACGTGGCTGTTGTCCGGACTCCTGGAAAGCCCCCCGAGTTTGCTTCCGGTTTGCGCTAAAATGGAAGTCCAGACTTTTTGACGGACGGACACGCACATTGGAAGCGGTCCAGACGGTTTTGGGCAGTTTGCGGGTCTGCTTTGGAGATGACCTAAGCTAGCTGAAGTAAACCTCTTTTTTGCGAAATAGATGAAGTGCACGACTGAGCCTAAGAGCATCTCCAATAGCAGCTCCATTTTTGGGCATGGGGCATTTTTAGGGCATGAGGGGGCAAAAATCATGCTCCAACAGCTGCCCAACCATAATTTTTTTGCAAAAATAAATTGGGCAGACCTAAAATACAGCGCGATGTGTTGCAAATATTCAGTACTCCGGTTGCTGCCGCAAAAAAACGAGGCTACATTCGAATGCCTGAGAGTAGCCGTTTCTTTCCTGCCCGTAGCCGGAAACCCTCGGATCCCCCACTGGTAGCCGCGTGCCATGGTCAGCTCCTCTGACCCTGCCGCTGACCCTAATACGCTTGCCGTCACTCCCGCCGTCCTCTCGATGGACGGCGAACGCCCTGACGCCGCTCCCGCTCTCCTCTTGGTGACCGCCTGCCGCTGCCGGAAAGGATGGCAGCCAGCGGCCGAAGAATGCCACCGCTGCCCCCAAGCCTCGAGGAGGAGGAGTGAAGCGGCCGCCAAGCGACCCGATGGTCGCGGCCACGGCGAAGAAGACCAAGGCAGCTCCCAAGGAGGTGGCTATTGTGGCTGCGCGCGGCTGTCCTGCCACCACCACCAACACTGCCTCCTCCTCCTCCTTCCCCATCAGTGTCCGTGGAGGATGAGCCGTTGACGCCCTCGGCCACGGTCACCGGTGCCCACAACATGCTTGACGATATGTCCGGAAGGTTAAAAAATTGCTTTGTTTTTTGTTTTGATTGTGCTTGTAGTTGATGAATGCAATGATAAGGAGCGTGTAGTGATGTGTTTCTATGTTCAATTGTGTGCATGTAGTGTTGATGATGAAGCATTTTTTAGATATACAAATGTTCCAAACGAAGAATTTGTCTCTCAAGAATATGCTTCTCAAGAATTTGATGAAACCCAATATGAAGGCATGAGAAGAGGCATATACCATCGACCATGAGTTTAATGAGCTTGATGGGTGGTGGCATGGGAGGAGGAATGAGTGGTGGCATGGGTGGCATGGGAGGAGGCATAAGTTGCATGGGCATCATGGGAGGCATGTGTGGCTACATGGTAAAGGAATTTGTTGATATGTGCAAAGATCAAATGTTGGCAGAAAAGTCCATGAGTCAGATGAGCTTGATAGGTGGTGGCATGAAAGGAGGAATGTGTGGCGGCATGGGCGGCATGGGAACATGGGTGGCTACATGGGTGGTTTTATTAGCATGATGGGAGGTGGCTTTGGAGTTACGATGAATGCCGTGGGAGGTGGCTTTGGATGTATGGATGGAGGCACGGGATGTATGTGTGGCGACATGAATGGCACAAAGAAAGTCGAGTAAGTAAAAGATGCTGATCATAATGAAGCCAATGGCGAGGAGAAAGAAACCACGAGTGGCAAGGAGGGTTGAGAGACTATGTATCCTTTCTTTATGTTGGTCATGCACTTTTGTTTGTGTTGGTTGCATTATGCTTGAGATTTGCATTTGAACTTGATATGCGAATTTGAAGTTGAAATTTTTATGTTGTTGCTTCATTCATGTGCTCTATCACTGAGCTAATAGCCCATCGCGCGGGCCTGTGTAGTGATATTGCATAGTTGTGGTAAAAAAATGCATATGTTAAATACGAATAGTTGTGGTTCAACAACATATGCAAATTGTCCTACAACTACTGTGTGGATGTCCTATTTTAGGGAAGCTATTGGAGTAGGTGTGCACTGTTATAGGGCGGTTGTTGGAGACGAGGCTTGCTCGTGCCAAAAAACGAGTTTTCATGCCCAAGCAATTTTACAACACCCTGTTTCGTGTCCAAAAATAGGGCTGCTATTGAAGATGCTCTAAAGGACGGTACGAGCCCTGGTGAGGTTTATTGCTAACATGAGTACTATTTGCTGACGTGCGATGTTAGAGCAACTCTAGCCGATCTCCTAAATATTAGAGATGTAAACGAGCGAGTAAACTTTAGAGCAACAAGTGCTCCTCTAAACAAATGCCATTTCTATGCGAACCCCAAGACTTAATGGAGTAAAAAAAATCAAAAGACACATGAACACAAATTCGGTGCTAAATTAGGTTCGTACATAAAAGTTACTTAAATTACATTTCAAATTTAGGCCAGAATTTCGAACTATAACGTAGTCTGACTCTTTCGCGAGCTCCTTCCACTCTCTTCTACTCAAACCGTCGATCATTGGGTCGGGGTCGTCGCCTCCTTCATCGTTCGAGAGGTTGATGGCATCGGTCTTCCTCGCCGCGTACTCCGTGTACAGTCGGCACTCCGCCTAGACGTGTCCTGAGGGTAGCGTTGGCGGAGCTCCGCCATGTACGCCTCCGGCACGCTCCGCCTCGAGACGCTCGTGGCCCTCCCAGTCCTCCCATCTCTCGCATCGGGTGGCCACCCGAGGGTCCACCAGCTCCGATGGCGGCAGGCAGCCGAAGGGAAAGTTACGGCGGCTGGCAGCACCGTACAGGTGCACTGACTTGATGTCCTATGCATGCCCCGCCTGTGCGCCGAGCGGAAGGAGCCCAACCAGTAGGTCTTGCCGGTGTCGGGGTTGTAAATTTCGGCGATCCACGTCCCCCACTTGCGCTACCGCACACCGATGTATTTCGGCACCAACAGTGGCGGCGGGAGGTCGAGGAAGGCGGGTGCGGCGCCGCCACTGCAGGAGGAGGAGGCGTCACGGCGGCGTGCATCTGCCGGCCCAGCGCTGCAGTTGGGTGGTGGGGAGCAGCAGCGGCCTGATCCAACCATTGTCGCCAGCGCACAGGAGACGGAGTAGGCGTAACGTGCAGCTTTGTTGACGATGGTAGGTGTGTCAGAAAATTTTACTAGGGGGCCCAGAGGTTGAGTATTTTTACTCCTCAGCGGCCTCTCGGAGTAAAATCTATACTCACCTAACGGTTATAGGGGATGATCGGCTAGTTCCAGTTTAGAGGAGTAAACCGATTTTTTACTCCTGGTTTTGGGGAACCGACTAGAGTTGCTTTTAGCGATGATCCGTTGCTTCAGTATCCCAACCTGACCGAACCATTGATGGCAATGTTTTTTCCTGGGAAGGCCCATCATGTCAATTGGTCTTACTGTACGTAATTGGCTTTTTTTGCGCGATAACGAAGAGCTTTATTCATATGAAGAGGCACCGGCCATGTCAGCCATAAGGCTGGTGACCAGAAAACCCGGGGGGGGACACTCCGTTGCCTCCTTTGTGCATGCTTGTTGCGCACAGAGGTGGGCTGGAACGTTTGCATGTCTCCTTACATGAACTACATCAAAATAAACTAAAGTAGCAGCTAGCTCCTCTATATCTAAAAGTAACGGCGCTATAACAGAGCGCGAAGTCCGGCGCGATTTCCAGAGGTTCACTACCTCCAAGCTATCTGTCTCAATCTCCACACGCGCAAAGCCACGGAGTGTTGCCACAATCACACCTTCACGTATAGTTGTCGCCTCCGCAGCGAGAGGATCTGTAGTGCTTGTGCATGGTTTGCACCAAGCAGCAAGAAAATCTGAAGATGAACGAGCCACACCCCCAATCCCTCCTCTATGCTCCTGCATAGAAATACCAGCGTCGGTATTGATCTTAATCAACTCTCCCTCTGGTGGTCTCCACCCATGGCCTGGCAATATACTTGCGTGCTTGCTCGGGAGCTCCAACACCATAAGAGCATCTCTGATCATCTTTAAGTGACTGAACTGGTTCCATACTGGCCTTGTCATGGGTAATATTGTTGCGCGAGGTTCAGATAGCCCACATCACCGTAATGATTTTTGCCCTGTCTGCCGCATCAAACCTAGCATCACAGAGAATATCTCTAGACCATGTCAATTCATGCAATTCTGGGAGCTTGATATTGAGCCACTCGCCTGCTTCTCTCCAGAACCTCCTAGCAAGGTTACACTTTATCAATGCATGATACATGTCCTCATCAGCTGTCAGACATACTTTGCATCTGGCTAGAGTTGTAATATGTCTATGTTTGAGAGCACTTTCGACAGGAAGAATTCCTCGAAGCACTCGCCACCAGAACACACGTACTTTTGGTACCACGTTCAACTTCCAAAGTCTTGTCCATAACTGCTTATTTGTCTCCGAAGCTTCCGTAGCCGACCCTTCTTCTAGAGCACGATGCTCGTTACGAATCATTAGAGTTCGGTACGCTGATTTTACAGTTTAGACTCCATCCTTCTCTGCTGACCATGCCCAAAAATCCTCCCCTCCCAAACGCCTTAAGGGAATATTGAGTATTGCATCGGCTTCAGGAGGAATTAAAATTTTCTCTCACTACATTGATCTTCCATCTCCCGGTTTCCGCATCGATCAAGTCTGAGACCCTGGCCAAAATAGCACCCGCTATCTGCACCGACGGCCTCATGGAGAGCAGCCCTGGAATCCAAGGGTCGCCCCAAATCGAAACCGTAGTGCCATCTCCAATCCTTTTGATCATACCAACACCTAGAGCCTCTCTCCCTGCCAAGATGGCACGCCAAGTGGACGAAGCATGTGGATGCGCTGAGGCCTCCCAGAAGTCAGTATTCGGGAAATACTTCCCTTTGAGCACCCGTGCACATAGCGAGTGAGGGCTAGTGACGAGTCTCCAACCATGTTTCCCTAGAAGGGCGTCCCGAACACTCACCATATATCATTAGAACTTGATTCAACCTTTGGGCGCTTTCTTCTTTTGCATTCATGAAAATTAAACTATCATCAGCAAATAGCAAGTGATTCACCCAAGGCGAGTGATTGCTCACTCTAATTCCTCTGTCCACGTGTACGTAATTGGCTGCAGCTTACGTAATTGTGCTACGGGATCGCAGCAACTCCTCGCGTCACGCCAGGATGTGGTAACGAGAGGCAGAAGAGAATTGCGTGGGGAGGAAGAAGAAGAACAGAGGAAGGATTGTATTCGAGAGAATAATGTTTACAATTGCCAGTTGTCTTTCCCCCCTCCACACGCTAGCTATATAACGGATCTATTACAAGCCACACCGGGCCGGCCCAACGGCCACTCACACACTCAGGGCACGGCAAGGCCCAGGTCGTTGCATACCCCTCCCCTTAAGCAACAGGACGCCCTCGGACTGTTCACCATCACGCTGGTGTCGTTCTTGCCACATCCGACGCCCATTCCCAGGTTGCCATGGACACAGGAAGGCCTCTCCATGTAATCTTCAGTTGCTGTCGCGTGTGTCCACCGACCTGCACCAAACGAGATTGCAATACCTGCGCCAGCGTCAGAGATGTTGACAGGAGCAGTGTATCAAGTGTCTCTGTCTGTACTGCAGTTTGGTCTGAAGGCTTGGCCGGCTTCAGCAGTGACACATGAACTACAGGATGGATTTTGCTTGATGCTGGAAGATCCAGTCGGTAGGCCACAGTTCCAATCTTCTCCACGATCCGGTAGGGTCCAAAGTATTTGAACCCGAGCTTTTGGTTGGAGCGTCTCACCACTGATTGTTGGACATAAGGTTGCAGTTTCAGATAAACCCAATCTCCCGCTGCAAACTGCCGGTCAGACCTGTGCTTATCCTCTTGCGCTTTCATCCAATGTTGTGCTCGAAGGAGGTGTTCCCGAATCAACCCTTGCATCAATGTACGTTCAGCCAGCCAGCTGGAGAGATCTGAAGATAGAGAGCTCTGCAGATTGGAAATGCCCAAATGTCGAGGTTCATATCCATATAACACCTGGAATGGTGTATGTCCCAGAGCTGAGTGGTAGTTTGTGTTATACCAGTACTCGGCTTGAGGCAGCCAGTACGCCCATTTCTTGGGGGCCGAGTGCACCATACATCTCAGGAATGTTTCCAGGCACTGATTGAGCTTCTCAGATTGTCCATCAGTTTCTGGGTGACTAGCAGAACTCATGTTCATCTTCGTATCAGAAAGCTTGCATAACTCTTGCCACGGCGTGCTTGTGAAGATAGGATCTCTGTCCATTACCATTACTTGAGGAAGGTCGTACAGTTTATACACATGATCCATATAGAGTTGAGCTACTTGGAGAGCAGTGAATGGATGGGACAATGGAATGAAGTGAGCATACTTGCTGAATTTATCAATGACAACTAATACAGTGTCAAAGTTTTTGCTCTTGGGAAGACCACCAATGAAGTCCATGGTGACCATGTTCCAAGCTTCTTTAGGGACTGGCAAAGGGCTGAGCAGTCCAGGTTTATTTACATGCTCAGCTTTGGCTTGTTGACAATAAGTGCAATCCTTAACATACTTCTGAATATCTTGTTTCATAGCTGGCCAAGCAAACAGTGCCTTAATTCTCTGATATGTTCCTTGAAATCCAGAATGACCCCCCACTCCACTAGAGTGGAGAGACAACAGAATAGCTTGATGAGCTTCAGTATTGTGACCAAGCCATACTCTGTCTTTATATCTGATGATCCCTTGGTGTAGCACATAACCTTTCTCATTGGAGCCAGTCAGGGCCAATTCCTGTAACAATTGCTTATCTTCTTGATGTTGATGGTACCCTTCAGCTACCACACTCAACCATTTAGGTGTGCAGAATGATATGGTGTGCAGTTCAACAGGAGCAGGTGATCTGGACAGTGCATCTGCAGCTGTGTTATCCTGACCTTTTTTATATGTGATGGTGTATATTAGTCCAAGCAGTTTTAATAGAGCTTTCTGCTGCATAGGACTAGTGATTTTTTGATCTTGTAAGTGTGTCAGACTCCTGTGATCGGTTGACAGTATAAAGGGGGCATGCTGTAAGTAGCTTCTCCACTTGTCCACTGCAAGGATGACAGCCAAGCACTCCTTCTCATATGTGGAAAGAGCCTGAGCTTTAAGACCCAATGCCTTGCTCAAGAGGAGATAGGGTGTCCTTCCTGCATGAGGACTGCTCCAATGCCATTGTTACTAGCATCTGTCTCGATCACAAATGTTTTCTTGAAATCAAGTAGAGCTAGAACAGGGGCTTGAGCTAGAGCAGTTTTAAGGCTTTGAAATGCAGCTTCTGCAGTAGGTGTCCACTGGAATATCACATCCTTTTTCAATAAGTCGGAAAGAGTTCTGCTGATAATTCCATAGTTTTTTATGAACTTCCTGTAATAACTTGTGAGTCCCAAAAATCCTCTCACTTGCTTGACATTGGTTGGTATAGGCCAGTTCTGGACTGCTGCAATTTTAGCTGGGTCAGTTTGCACTCCAGCTCCACTTATGACATGTCCCAAGTACTCTAGTTCTTGTTGGGCAAAAGAACACTTGCTGAGCTTCACATACAGTTGATTTTCTTGCAGAATTGTAAAGACTTGCTCCAGATGTTGGAGGTGCTCCTCTGGGGTTTTACTGTAAATGAGTATGTCATCCATAAAGACTAACACACACTTCCTTAGTAACCCTGCAAACAGGATGTTCATGGCCGCTTGGAATGTTGCAGGTGCATTAGTTAGCCCAAAGGGCATAACCTTGAACTCATATAGGCCATGGTGAGTTTTAAATGCTGTCTTGTGCTCCTCACCTGCTACTATTCTGATCTGGTGGTATCCTGATCTCAAATCAAACTTTGTAAAGTATTTGGCTCCTGCTAATTCATCCAATAGTTCTTCTACTATAGGCATGGGATATTTGTGCTGGACTGTGACAGAATTTAACATCCTATAGTCCACACAGAACCTCCAGGTGCCATCCTTCTTTCTGACCAACAGAACAGGGGAGGCAAAAGAGCTGCAGCTGTGCTGAACCACTCCTTGTTGAAGCATAGTAGCTACTTGCTGTTCAATCTCTTGTTTCTGCATTGGATTGTATCTGTAAGGTTTTACATTCACAGGTTTTGTTCCAGGTATGAGAGGTATCTGGTGGTCAAATTCTCTGTGAGGAGGCAGGGTAGTAGGGGTATTGAACAGTTGTTTGTGTCTGTTGATCAGAGGTTGCACTGTCGGTGGTATGTCAGTTTCTGACATAGGTCTTTCTGCCATATGGCAGAGATGAATAACTTGCTCAACTGCTCCAGTGTTCAGTAGCCCTTGCAAGTGTTTCCCAGAGATGGCCTTACATGCATTGAGTTGATCTCTAACACCTCGAAGTGTTATTCTTGTTCCTTGATATTTGAACCTCATGATTTTTTTTCCTCCAATCCACCCACATGGAGCTCATAGTTTCAAGCCACTGCATGCCCAGTATCATGTCATAAGTGCCCGGTGGTAAAACCTTAAGCTGAGTGTTGAACGTTTGACCCTGACAGAACCACTGTAAATTGGGCACTTGGGTAGTGTAGGGCAAAGTGCCCCCATTGGCAACAGTAACAGTTGCTGCAGGAATATCTTCTGTTGAACATTTTAGTTCCTTGGCCAAATCTGCTTTAATAAAATTAGTGGAACTCCCAGAATCTACCAGGATCAGCAGTTGGCGTTTCCCCACCATGCCCTGCAATTTGATACTTTCCTTAGAAGATGTTCCAGTAGCTGCTTGCACAGATAGTTTCATACAATCATCACTCTCCTTGTCAGTCGGTTCAGTTGGTTGATGTTCACTGTCAGAGTCACTAACAACAGAATCTTGTGACCGCAGGGCATCCCATTGTGACGCCCCCGATTTGACTGTACACTAATCATGCACGCAAATGTGTACGATCAAGATCAGGGACTCACGGGAAGATATCACAACACAACTCTAAAACATAAATAAGTCATACAAGCATCATAATACAAGCCAGGGGCCTCGAGGGCTCGAATACAAGTGCTCGATCATAGACGAGTTAGCGGAAGCAACAATATCTGAGTACAGACATAAGTTAAACAAGTTTGCCTTAAGAAGGCTAGCACAAACTGGGATACAGATCGAACGAGGCGCAGGCCTCCTGCCTGGGATCCTCCTAACTACTCCTGATCGTCGTCAGCGGCCTGCACGTAGTAGTAGGCACCTCCAGTGTCGTAGGTGTCGTCGTCGACGGTGGCGTCTGGCTCCTGGACTCCAACATCTGGTTGCGACAACCAGATAGATAGGAAAGGGGGAAAGAGGGAGAGAAGCAACCGTGAGTACTCATCCAAAGTACTCGCAAGCAAGGAGCTATACTACATATGCATGGGTATATGTGTAAAGGGGCATATCAGTGGACTGAACTGCAGAATGCCAGAATAAAAGGGGGATAGCTAGTCCTGTCGAAGACTACGCTTCTGGTCATCTCCATCTTGCAGCATGTAGAAGAGAGTAGATTGAAGTCCTCCAAGTAGCATCGCATAGCATAATCCTACACGGCGATCCCCTCCTCGTCGCCCTGTTAGAGAGCGATCACCGGGTTGTATCTGGCACTTGGAAGGGTGTATTTTATTCAGAATCCAGTTCTAGTTGTCATAAGGTCAAGGTACAACTCCGGGTCGTCCTTTTACCGAGGGACACGGCTATTCGAATAGATAAACTTCCCTGCAGGGGTGCACCACATAACCCAACACGCTCGATCCCATTTGGCCGGACACACTTTTCTGGGTCATGCCCGGCCTCGTAAGATCAACACGTCGCAGCCCCACCTAGGCTCAACAGAGAGGTCAGCACGCCGGTCTAACCCTATGCGCGCAGGGGTCTGGGCCCATCGCCCTATGCACACCTGCACGTTGCGTACGCGGCCGGAAGCAGACCTAGCCCCCTTAATACAAGCGCGAGCTTACGGCCCAATGCGGCGCGCGCCACTCAGTTGCTGACGTCAAAAGAGCTTCGGCTGATACCACGACGTCGGGATACCCATAACTACTCCCACGTAGATGGTTAGTGCGTATAGACCAAATGGCCAGACTCAGATCAAATACCAAGATCTCGTTCAGCGTGTTAAGTATCCGCGAACGCCGACCAGGGCCAGGCCCACCTCTCTCCTGGGTGGTCTCAACCTGCCCTGTCGCTCCGCCACAAAGTAACAGTCGGGGGCCGTCAGGAACCCAGGCCCACCTCTACCGGGATGGAGCCACCTGTCCTTTCAGCCCCCTCATCAGAATCACTTGCGGGTACTCCTACGAGCCGACCCGACTTTAGTCATCACATGTGTCATGTATATAATGTATGTAGTATATACCCGTGATCACCGCCCAGGTGATCATGGCCCGATAGTATAGCACAGCAGACGGACAAGAATGTAGGGCCACTGATGGAAAACTAGCATCCTATACTAAGCAGTAGGATAGCAGGTAGGGGAAACAACTGTAGCAACAATGACAGGCTATGCAACAGAATAGGATTAATCGAAAGCAGTAACATGCTACACTACTCTAATGCAAGTAGTAGAGAGTAGAGTAGGCGATATCTGGTGATCAAGGGGGGGGGGGCTTGCCTGGTTGCTCTGGCAAGGAGGGGGTTGTCGTCGACGTAGTCGATCACAGGGGCAGCATCGGTCTCGGGGTCTACCGGAGAGAAGAGGGGGAAGAAACAGTAAATATAGAGCAAACATAGCATCACAAAGCATAACGTGGTAATACGACGTGTCGGGTGTGACCTAACGTATGTCTACACGAATAGGTGAAGGGGGAAATTCAACCGGGAATGTTTTCCCGATTCCGGACCTATGCCAGACAGATGACCGGAGGGGGAAGGTTGCTAGTTTGATAGGTTAGGGAGGTGTGGTGGACGAACGGACTGCGTATTTGGATTCGTCTCGTCGTTCTGAGCAACTTTCATATAGAAAACATTTTCATCCGAGTTACGGTTTAAAAGATATGAATTTTCAAAGTTTATTTGAATTTCTGAAATTATTTGAATTTAGCAAAAATGAATTATGACGTCAGCATGAGGTAATGCTGACGTCAGCAGGTCAACAGGTCGGCTGACCAGTCAACCCAGACAGGTGGGTCCAGTGGGACCCACATGTCAGCCTCTGTTAGTCTAATATTAATTTAAACTAAACTAACAGTCTAATTAGAGGGGTGGGCCCCATATGTCAGTGAGTGATTAGTTAATCTAATTATTTTTATTTATAAAACATTTTTCTTTTTCCTTTTTTTTTAATTTTTGCGGCGGGGCCCGCATGTCAGTGGCTGGGCCTGCCCAGTCAGCAGTTGACTGGGTCAACCCAGTCAACTGGGCCCACGGGGCCCACTGGCAGTGGCACTGGGGGTGGCCCCAGGCCAGCCACGTCGGCGGCCGGCGCCGGAGCGACTCCGACGAGCCAAACGCGGCGGCGCGGCTTGGGAGGGGCGCGGGTTTCGCGCACAGGGGGTCTGCGGGGTTGTGGCTGGGCGCGTTCGACGCGGCTCGGCGCCGCGCGTCCAACGGTGGTGGCCGGAGTGGCTGGAACGGGCGGGGGCGAGCGCTTCGAGCTCGCCGGCGGCGAGGTGCTTCGGGCTGGGGCGGGTGCGGCGTTAGAGCGCGCGAGCGGCCGAACTAACTAGCTAGGCGGGTGCGGCACGATGCGGTCGAGCTAACGGGCCTACGCCCATGACCAAATGGTCACCGGAGACCCGCCGGCGACGAGCTCCGCGGCGCGGCGTTCGGGCGCGCGTGGGGAAGCTGCTAGGGGGCGCGCGAGAGAGAAAGGACAGGGGAGGAGGGGGGAGAGGCTCACCGCGCGGCACACGGAGGCCGGTGAGAGGCTTAGGAGCAGCAGGTCGGCGCCGGGGAAGAAGGGGGTCGCCGGCGTCCGAAGCTGAAGACGAGCTCGGTGTGCTCGTTGTAGGGGCTCCGGTCTCCAACGGGCTGCACCAGACGCAGCAGCGGGCGACGGCGGTCCTTGGAGACACCTTGGGGCGGCGAGGCGGGCACGGTGGCCGTGTGAACGACGGTGAACAGCGGCGACCGCGTCGGGCGTGGGGAAGGGAGGAGCGGCGCGGACCTGGGGGGGAAGAGAGAGGCGCAGAGGCCGAGAGGAGAGAGAGAGGGGGGAGTGGAGGTGCCCGAGGCGTCGCGGGAGGTGGAGGCCTTATCCTCTCGCGGCGATGCCGGCGAGGTGATCCGGCGGGGTCTCGCCCCTGTAGCGATGCGGTCGCTGGAACAGGGAAGACGACCGGGGAGGGGGAGTTGGGCTGGCTGGGTTGGGCTGGCTAGCTGGCCAGCTGGGCCAGTGGGCCAAGGCCCTTGGGGAGCCCGGGGGTTTCTTTTCTTTTGCTTTCTTTTTACTTTTTATTTATTTTTCTTTTCTGTTTTATTTCTAGTTTCTCTTTTATTTTGTTTTAGTAAATTACCAAAGTGACACCTAAATAGATTTTACAAATTATGCCACTGCCACAATAGTTTAATACTTATAACAATTTAGTTTTGAAGATGTTTATTATTTTTAAAGCATTTAAATAATTGTATTAGCTACTGTTTTATTCATTTTAGAGTATTTAAACATTTTATAAAAGTGTGGTTTCTCCACCATAATTACCTATGCAATATTTGGTTCACTCCGAACATTTTAGTTTTAATATTTGAAAACTTTTATTGTTTTCTTTTATTTAAATTTTGAATTTGTTTCAGTTCTGAACTATCGAGAGTTTATCAACAGTAACCGCGGTGACATGGCATCATTAGCAGGGGATCACTGTAGCTTAATTATTCGGGCGTCACACCCATAGCTCTTCCATTACATGTAACTGCACTTTACTGGGACATTTGTGACCTGGTCCATATTTTTCTCCACACTTGAAGCATTCTACTCTTGCTCTGCGCTGAGCCCTGAGATTGTCCACTTTATCTGATACCCTTGGTTGCTCTTCAGGTCTTTTGTCTGCTGGCGACGACCCCATTAAACCCTGATGTATATATGGCTTCGAACTGAACCGTGGTTCCCATTTCTTCCTGTACTTTGAGGTGTCCTCTACAAGTAGTGCCTCTTGTGTTCGTGCTAATGAGTAAGCTATATCGACTGAAGTTGGTTGCTGTAACTTGACAGGTGCTCGAATGGATGGTTTCAGCCCTTGTACAAAGCGATTGATGAAAAATGTTTCATCGTAGGCGTGATTGTACACCGGCAGCTTGTGCATCTGTTCCTCAAACACATGGGCATATTCATCCACAGTTTATGTCTGCTTCAATGCGAAGAACACATCAATGGCCCTCGTGTATTTGTTCCTGTTAAACTTTGCAAACACCGCTACACATAACGCTGCCCAACTGTCGATCATGTGCATGGCTTCGTTGTTGGGGATCGTAGCAGAAATCAAAAAATTTCTACGCATCACCAAGATCCATCTATGGAGTTTACTAGCAATGAGAAGGAAGGAGTGCATCTACATACCCTTGTAGATCGCGAGCGGAAGCGTTCAAGTGAACAGGGTTGATGGAGTCGTACTCGTCGTGATCCAAATCACCGATGACCAAGCGCCGAACGGACGGCACCTCCGCGTTCAACACCCGTACGGTACAGCGACGTCTCCTCCTTCTTGATCCAGCAAGGGGGAAGGAGAGGTTGATGGAGATCCAGCAGCACGACGGCGTGGTGGTGGAAGTAGCGGGGATCCCGGCAGGGCTTCGCCAAGCGCAAGCGGGAGGGAGAGGGACGCGCCAGGGGCTGTCGTACGGCTGCCCTCCCTCCCCACACTATTTATAGGGGTCCTGGGGGGCGCCGGCCCCCTGGAGATCCCATCTGAGGGGGGGGCGGCCAAGGGGGTGGCTTGCCCCCCAAGCCAAGTGGGGCGCCCCCCACCCCCAGGGTTTCCAACCCTAGGCGCAGGGGAGGCCCAAGGGGGGCGCACCAGCCCACCAGTGGCTGGTTTCCCTCCCCACTTCAGCCCATGGGGCCCTCCGGGACAGGTGGCCCCACCCGGTGGACCCCCGGGACCCTTCCGGTGGTCCCGGTACAATACCGATAACCCCCGAAACTTTCCCGGTGGCCGAAACTGGACTTCCTATATATAATTCTTCACCTCCGGACCATTCCGGAACTCCTCGTGACGTCCGGGATCTCATCCGGGACTCCGAACAACTTTCGGGTTTCCGCATACTAATATCTCTACAACCCTAGCGTCACCGAACCTTAAGTGTGTAGACCCTACGGGTTCGGGAGACATGCAGACATGACCGAGACGACTCTCCGGTCAATAACCAACAGCGGGATCTGGATACCCATGTTGGCTCCCACATGTTCCACGATGATCTCATCGGATGAACCACGATGTCGAGGATTCAATCAATCCCGTATACAATTCCCTTTGTCAATCGGTACGTTACTTGCCCGAGATTCGATCGTCCGTATCCCAATACCTTGTTCAATCTCGTTACTGGCAAGTCACTTTACTCGTACCATAATGCATGATCCCGTGACCAGACACTTGGTCACATTGAGCTCATTTTGATGATGCATTACCGAGTGGGCCCAGAGATACCTCTCCGTCATACGGAGTGACAAATCCCAGTCTCGATTCGTGCCAACCCAACAGACACTTTGGGAGATACCCGTAGTGTACCTTTATAGCCACCCAGTTACGTTGTGACGTTTGGCACACCCAAAGCACTCCTACGGTATCCGGGAGTTGCACAATCTCATGGTCTAAGGAAATGATACTTGACACTTGGAAAAGCTCTAGCAAACGAACTACATGATCTTTGTGCTATGCTTAGGATTGGGTCTTGTCCATCACATCATTCTCCTAATGATGTGATCCCGTTATCAATGACATCCAATGTCCATAGTCAGGAAACCATGACTATCTGTTGATCAACGAGCTAGTCAACTAGAGGCTTACTAGGGACACGTTGTGGTCTATGTATTCACACATGTATTATGATTTCCGGATAACTCAATTATAGCATGAACAATAGACAATTATCATGAACAAGGAAATATAATAATAACCATTTTATTATTGCCTCTAGGGCATATTTCCAACAGTCTCCCACTTGCACTAGAGTCAATAATCTAGTTACATTGTGATGAATCGAACACCCATAGAGTTCTGGTGTTGATCACGTTTTGCTCTAGGGAGAGGTTTAGTCAACGGATCTGCTACATTCAGGTCCGTATGTACTTTACAAATATCTATGTCTCCATTTTGAACACTTTCACAAATGGAGTTGAAGCGACGCTTGATATGCCTGGTCTTCCTGTGAAACCTAGGCTCCTTGGCAAGGGCAATAGCTCCAGTGTTGTCACAGAAGAGAGTCATCGGGCCCGACGCATTGGGAATCACCCCTAGGTCGGTAATGAACTCCTTTATCCAGATTGCTTCCTGTGCTGCCTCTGAGGCCGCCATGTACTCTGCTTCACATGTAGATCCCGCCACGACGCTTTGCTTGCAACTGCACCAGCTTACTGCCCCTCCATTCAAAATATACACGTATCCGGTTTGTGACTTAGAGTCATCCAGATCTGTGTCGAAGCTAGCGTCGACGTAACCCTTTACGACGAGCTCTTCGTCACCTCCATATACGAGAAACATATCCTTAGTCCTTTTCAGGTACTTCAGGATATTCTTGACCGCTGTCCAGTGTTCCATGCCGGGATTACTTTGGTACCTTCCTACCAAACTTACGGCAAGGTTTACATCAGGTCTGGTACACAGCATGGCATACATAATAGACCCTATGGCCGAGGCATAGGGGATGACACTCATCTTTTCTCTATCTTCTGCCGTGGTCGGGCATTGAGCCGTGCTCAATTACACACCTTGCAATACAGGCAAGAACCCCTTCTTGGACTGATCCATATTGAACTTCTTCAATATCTTGTCAAGGTACGTACTCTGTGAAAGACCAATGAGGCGTCTTGATCTATCTCTATAGATCTTGATGCCTAATATATAAGCAGCTTCTCCAAGGTCCTTCATTGAAAAACACTTATTCAAATAGGCCTTTATACTTTCCAAGAATTCTATATCATTTCCCATCAATAGTATGTCATCCACATATAATATGAGAAATGCTACAGAGCTCCCACTCACTTTCTTGTAAACACAGGCTTCTCCATAAGTCTGTGTAAACCCAAACGCTTTGATCATCTCATCAAATCGAATGTTCCAACTCCGAGATGCTTGCACCAGCCCATAGATGGAGCGCTGGAGCTTGCATACCTTGTTAGCATTCTTAGGATCGACAAAACCTTCCGGCTGCATCATATACAATTCTTCCTTAAGAAAGCCGTTAAGGAATGCCGTTTTGACGTCCATTTGCCATATCTCATAATCATAGAATGCGGCAATTGCTAACATGATTCGGACGGACTTCAGCTTCGCTACGGGTGAGAAAGTCTCATCGTAGTCAACCCCTTGAACTTGTCGATAACCCTTATCGACAAGTCGAGCCTTATAGATGGTCACATTACCATCCGCGTCTGTCCTCTTCTTAAAGATCCATTTATTTTCTATGGCTCGCCGATCATCGGGCAAGTCAGTCAAAGTCCATACTTCGTTTTCATACATGGATCCTATCTCGGATTTCATGGCTTCTAGCTATTTGTCGGAATCTGGGCCCGCCATTGCTTCTTCATAGTTCGAAGGTTCACCGTTGTCTAACAACATGATTTCGAGGACAGGGTTTCCGTACCACTCTGGTGCGGAACGTGTCCTTGTGGACCTACGAAGTTCAGCAGTAACTTGATCCGAAGCTTCATGATCATCATCATTAACTTCCTCCCCAATCGGTGTAGGCACCACAGGAACATCTTCCCGCGCTGCGCTACTTTCCGGTTCGGAAGGGGTGACTATCACCTCATCAAGTTCCACTTTCCTCCCACTTATTTCTTTCGAGAGAAACTCTTTCTCCAGAAAGGACCCGTTCTTGGCAACAAAGATCTTGCCTTCGGATCTGAGGTAGAAGGTATACCCAATGGTTTCCTTGGGGTATCCTATGAAGACGCATTTCTCCGACTTGGGTTCGAGCTTTTCAGGTTGAAGTTTCTTGACATAAGCATCGCATCCCCAAACTTTTAGAAACGACAGCTTAGGTTTCTTCCCAAACCATAATTCATACGGTGTCGTCTCAACGGATTTCGACGGAGCCCTATTTAAAGTGAATGTGGCAGTCTCTAAAGCATAGCCCCAAAATGAGAGCGGTAGATCGGTAAGAGACATCATAGATCGCACCATATCCAATAGAGTGCGATTACGACGTTCGGACACACCATTTCACTGAGGTGTTCCAGGCGGCGTGAGTTGTGAAACTATTCCACATTTCCTTAAGTGTGTGGCAAATTCGTGACTTAAATATTCCCCTCCACGATCTGATCGTAGGAACTTTATTTTCCTGTCACGTTGATTCTCAACCTCACTCTGAAATTCCTTGAACTTTTCAAAGGTCTCAGACTTGTGTTTCATTAGGTAGACATACCCATATCTACTCAAATCATCAGTGAGAGTGAGAACATAACGATAGCCTCCGCGAGCCTCAACACTCATTGGACCGCACACATCAGTATGTATGATTTCTAATAAGTTGGTTGCTCGCTCCATTGTTCCAGAGAACGGAGTCTTGGTCATTTTGCCCATGAGGCATGGTTCGCATGTGTCAAATGATTCATAATCGAGAGACTCCAAAAGTCCATCTGCATGGAGCTTCTTCATGCGTTTGACACCAATGTGACCAAGGTGGCAGTGCCACAAGTATGTGGGACTATCGTTATCAACTTTACATCTTTTGGTATTCACACTATGAATATGTGTAACATCACGTTCGAGATTCATTAAGAATAAACCATTGACCAGCGGGGCATGACCATAAAACATATCTCTCATATAAATAGAACAACCATTATTCTCGGATTTAAATGAGTAGCCATCTCGAATTAATCGAGATCCTGATACAATGTTCATGCTCAAAGCTGGCACTAAATAACAATTATTGAGGTTTAAAACTAATCCCGTAGGTAAATGTAGAGGTAGCGTGCCGACGGCGATCACATCGACCTTGGAACCATTCCCGACGCGCATCGTCACCTCGTCCTTCGCCAGTCTCTGCTTATTTCGCAGCTCCTGTTTTGAGTTACAAATATGAGCAACCGCACCGGTATCAAATACCCAGGAGCTACTACGAGTACTGGTAAGGTACACATCAATTACATGTATATCACATATACCTTTGGTGTTGTCGGCCTTCTTGTCCGCTAAGTATTTGGGGCAGTTCCGCTTCCAGTGACCACTTCCCTTGCAATAAAAGCACTCAGTCTCAGGCTTGGGTCCATTCTTTGGCTTCTTCCCGGCAACTGGCTTACCGGGCGCGGCAACTCCCTTGCCGTCCTTCTTGAAGTTCTTCTTACCCTTGCCTTTCTTGAACTTAGTGGTTTTATTCACCATCAACACTTGATGTTCCTTTTTGATCTCCACCTCCGCTGATTTCAGCATTGAATATACCTCAGGGATGGTCATTTCCATCCCCTGCATATTGAAGTTCATCACAAAGCTCTTGTAGCTTGGTGGAAGCGACTGAAGGATTCTGTCAATGACCACGTCATCCAGGAGATTAACTCCCAGCTGAGACAAGCGGTTGTGTAACCCAGACATTTTGAGTATGTGCTCACTGACAGAACTATTTTCCTCCATTTTACAACTGAAGAACTTGTCGGAGACTTCATATCTCTCGACTCGGGCATGAGCTTGGAAAACCATTTTCAGCTCTTCGAACATCTCATATGCTCTGTGTTTCTCAAAACGCTTTTGGAGCCCCGGTTCTAAGCTGTAAAGCATGCCGCGCTGAACGAGGGAGTAATCATCAGCACGTGATTGCCAAGCGTTCATAACGTCTTGGTTCTCTGGGATGGGTGCTTCACCTAGCGGTGCTTCTAGGACATAATCTTTCTTGGCAGCTATGAGGATGATCCTCAGGTTCCGGACCCTGTCCGTATAGTTGCTGCCATCATCTTTCAGCTTGGTTTTCTCTAGGAACGCGTTGAAGTTGAGGGCAACGTGGGCCATTTGATCTACAAGACATATTGTAAAGATTTTAGACTAAGTTCATGATAATTAAGTTCATCTAATCAAATTATTCAATGAACTCCCACTCAGATAGACATCCCTCTAGTCATCTAATTGAAACATGATCCGAGTTAACTAGGCCGTGTCCGATCATCACGTGAGACGGACTAGTCAACATCGGTGAACATCTTCATGTTGATCGTATCTTCTATACGACTCATGCTCGACCTTTCGGTCTTCCGTGTTCCGAGGCCATGTCTGTACATGCTAGGCTCGTCAAGTCAACCTAAGTGTATTGCGTGTGTTCCGAGGCCATGTCTGTACATGCTAGGCTCGTCAACACCCGTTGTATGCGAACGTTAGAATCTATCACACCCGATCATCACGTGGTGCTTCGAAACAACGAACCTTCGCAACGGTGCACAGTTAGGGGGAACACTTTCTTGAAATTATTATAAGGGATCATCTTACTTACTACCGTCGCTCTAAGCAAATAAGATGTAAAACATGATAAACATCACATGCAATCAAATAGTGACATGATATGGCCAATATCATTTTGCTCCTTTGATCTCCATCTTCGGGGCGCCATGATCATCTTCGTCACCGGCATGACACCATGATCTCCATCATCGTGTCTTCATGAAGTTGTCACGCCAATGATTACTTCTACTTCTATGGCTAACGTGTTTAGCAATAAAGTAAAGTAATTTACATGGCGTTATTCAATGACACCCAGGTCATACAAAAAAATAAAGACAACTCCTATGGCTCCTGCCGGTTGTCATACTCATCGACATGCAAGTCGTGATTCCTATTACAAGAACATGATCAATCTCATACATCACATATATCTCATTCATCACATCCTTTTGGCCATATCACATCACAAGGCACATGCTGCAAAAACAAGTTAGACGTCCTCTAATTGTTGTTGCATGTTTTTACGTGGCTTCTATAGGTTTCTAGCAAGAACGTTTCTTACCTACGTAAAACCACAACGTGATATGCCAATTTCTATTTACCCTTCATAAGGACCCTTTTCATCGAATCCGTTCCGACTAAAGTGGGAGAGACAGACACCCGCTAGCCACCTTATGCAACTAGTGCATGTCAGTCGGTGGAACCTGTCTCACGTAAGCGTACGTGTAAGGTCGGTCCGGGCCGCTTCATCCCACAATGCTGCCGAAACAAGATAAGACTAGTAGTGGCAAGAAAAATTGACAACATCTACGCCCACAACAATCTTGTGTTCTACTCGTGCATAGTAACTACGCATAAACCTGGCTCATGATGCCACTGTTGGGGATCGTAGCAGAAATCAAAAAATTTCTACGCATCACCAAGATCCATCTATGGAGTTTACTAGCAACGAGAAGGAAGGAGTGCATCTACATACCCTTGTAGATCGCGAGCGGAAGCGTTCAAGTGAACGGGGTTGATGGAGTCGTACTCGTCGTGATCCAAATCACCGATGACCAAGCGCCGAACGGACGGCACCTCCGCGTTCAACACACGTACGGTACAGCGACGTCTCCTCCTTCTTGATCCAGCAAGGGGGAAGGAGAGGCTGATGGAGATCCAGCAGCACGACGACGTGGTGGTGGAAGTAGCGGGGATCCCGGCAGGGCTTCGCCAAGCGCAAGCGGGAGGGAGAGGGAGGCGTCAGGGGCTGTCGTACGGCTGCCCTCCCCCCCCCCACCACTATTTATAGGGGTCCTGGGGGGGGGCCCCCTGGAGATCCCATCTGAGGGGGGGCGGCGGCCAAGGGGGTGGCTTGCCCCCCAAGCCAAGTGGGGCGCCCCCCACCCCCAGGGTTTCCAACCCTAGGCGCAGGGGAGGCCCAAGGGGGGCGCACCAGCCCACCAGTGGCTGGTTTCCCTCCCCACTTCAGCCCATGGGGCCCTCCGGGACAGGTGGCCCCACCCGGTGGACCCCCGGGACCCTTCCGGTGGTCCCGGTACAATACCGATAACCCCCGAAACTTTCCCGGTGGCCGAAACTGGACTTCCTATATATAATTCTTCACCTCCGGACCATTCCGGAACTCCTCGTGACGTCCGGGATCTCATCCGGGACTCCGAACAACTTTCGGGTTTCCGCATACTAATATCTCTACAACCCTAGCGTCACCGAACCTTAAGTGTGTAGACCCTACGGGTTCGGGAGACATGCAGACATGACCGAGACGAATCTCCGGTCAATAACCAACAGCGGGATCTGGATACCCATGTTGGCTCCCACATGTTCCACGATGATCTCATCGGATGAACCACGATGTCGAGGATTCAATCAATCCCGTATACAATTCCCTTTGTCAATCGGTACGTTACTTGCCCGAGATTCGATCGTCCGTATCCCAATACCTTGTTCAATCTCGTTACCGGCAAGTCACTTTACTCGTACCGTAATGCATGATCCCGTGACCAGACACTTGGTCACATTGAGCTCATTTTGATGATGCATTACCGAGTGGGCCCAGAGATACCTCTCCGTCATACGGAGTGACAAATCCCAGTCTCGATTCGTGCCAACCCAACAGACACTTTCGAAGATACCCGTAGTGTACCTTTATAGCCACCCAGTTACGTTGTGACGTTTGGCACACCCAAAGCACTCCTACGGTATCCGGGAGTTGCACAATCTCATGGTCTAAGGAAATGATACTTGACACTTGGAAAAGCTCTAGCAAACGAACTACATGATCTTTGTGCTATGCTTAGGATTGGGTCTTGTCCATCACATCATTCTCCTAATGATGTGATCCCGTTATCAATGACATCCAATGTCCATAGTCAGGAAACCATGACTATCTGTTGATCAACGAGCTAGTCAACTAGAGGCTTACTAGGGACACGTTGTGGTCTATGTATTCACACATGTATTACGATTTCCGGATAACACAATTATAGCATGAACAATAGACAATTATCATGAACAAGGAAATATAATAATAACCATTTTATTATTGCCTCTAGGGCATATTTCCAACATTCGTATGTCTGAAGCCAGAGAGCTGCATTGCCTGCGAAGTGCATAGTGGCAAAATCGACCCATAGTTCCTGTTGGACCTTATACATGTGGAAATACTTTTCACACTACTGCTTCCACCACTTGGGGTCCTCCCCATCAAACTTAGGAAAATCAGAGTGAAGAATCCGTGGTTTGTACTGACTGTGATGTGCGCGATTAGTATGAACTGGTGACAATTCTGAATCCTCATCGGAAAAAACTTCAGCAGTATGGAACAGAGACTGATTTTGCTCACCCCGTATTGCTGACTGTCGATTCTGACGAGGTCCTCTGTGCTCTGCAGCCGGAGGTACCTGGAGACTGCTCTGCCCTTCCGCACGAAGTGGAGGAGGGCGCTGCTGCGGCTGTGGCTGCTCTGGTCCTGATGGAGATGCGTGCTCGAGTTGATCCACACGGCGCACAACACCGTCCAGTGCCTGCTTCATCTTTGCTACCGCTGCATCCAGCGAGGTGTTGGCGATGAGGACACGGCCGAGAGTCGCCTCCGTACACCCCAGCGAAGCGGTGGTCGTCTGCGCCAGCGCATCGAAGGCCTTGGCGGATGAGGCGGCATACTTGTCAAGCGAGTCCTGGAGCTCGTTGACGCGTTCCGCCGTGGCCGCCCCGGCATCGAAGACCGCCTTGCTCTGCTGGATCGTGGCCTGCACCAGCTTCTGCAGATCCGCCAGGGAGAGCTCTGTTGCTGCCATGCGAGCGGAGATCGTCGGTTTGTTGGCGCGCGCCGTTGGATCTGATCAATTTACTCAACCAAACGCAGGTACACCGAGGTGTTTTGTGCGGAATCACCCGAGGGGATCCGCAACCTTGCCTGGAATTAGGAGCTGATCGATGGATTGACCGCGAGATCTGGATGAAAATTTTGGGGAAGAACAGAGGAAGCGGATCGATACAAGGCTCTGAATACCAGATGCTACGGGATCGCAGCAACTCCTCGCGTCACGCCAGGATGTGGTAACGAGAGGCAGAAGAGAATTGCGTGGGGAGGAAGAAGAAGAACAGAGGAAGGATTGTATTCGAGAGAATAATGTTTACAATTGCCAGTTGTCTTTCCCCCCTCCACACGCTAGCTATATAACGGATCTATTACAGGCCACACCGGGCCGGCCCAACGGCCACTCACACACTCAGGGCACGGCAAGGCCCAGGTCGTTGCAAATTGGCAACCTGGGAGGGGAACGAACGTACAGTACGTACAGACGTAGGGTTTTTGAGCTTCGATGGAGTCGAGATCGGGGCGTCGTCGCCTCCGTTCCTCCCCGACTGAGGACCGCATCAGCGCCCTTCCCGACGACCTGCTCCTCTTCATCCTCGCCCGCCTCCGATGCATCGCCACCGCCGTGCGCACCAGCGTCCTCTCCCGCCGCTGGAGCGGCAGCGGCGGCCTCTGGACCCGACTCCACGAGATCGTCTTCCGCGACGTTCCCTTCCCCTCGCTCGAAGCGGCGCTCGGCCGCGTCGATGCTCCCGCGGTAACCCTCCTGGAAATCCGCGTCCCCAATGTGCACCGGCCGGGCACCAAAACCCACGTCGGCAGCCTCGGTTTCAACTCGCTGCTGCGCGCTGCCGCGCGGCTCGCGCCGGAGGAGTTCGTCTTCCGCTTCCCGTTAGACTTAACCGATCGTTCCCTCGTCGTCGACCTGCCTTGCTTCCAAAGCACCACCTCCATCGTCCTGGTCCACTTTTTCCTCATCCTCCGCGTGCCGGACGGCGTCGACTTCTCGGCGCTCGAGAGGCTGTCTCTGTCGGGCAGGCTGCCGGATCTCGAACCCTGGCTCTCCTGCTGCCCACGCTTGCGGGCGCTCCGGCTGCTCAAAGTTGTCAACAAGGGCGAGCTGAGGGTCAGCTCGGCGTCGCTGCACGAGATCTTCATCGTCCAACTGTACCAAGGGATGCACGGTATCAACATCGTCGCCCCCATGCTCAAGCAATTGACCATGTCCTTTTTCTCCTTGGGTGTCAGCATCTCCGTCTTGGCACCAATGGTGGAGAAGGTCTCATGGGACTGCAGGTACTACGATCCGTCTATTGTGTCTATTGTGTTTGGTCTTTGGAGGCTAGAGCAGGTGACACTACAGATGGGAGAGACACAAGGACATGTCCCTACACTGAAGATTTGTTCCCGCGCCGTGCGTCTCTTCTCCCCCTCAATTAATTTACTGCAGAATTTTGATCAAACTAATTAAATCTGTGAATGCATGATATATACCCCCATCAAATTGTTTTTCCAGACCTCGCGTGTTTTAGGCAACGAAGAGCACACCTTTGCACAGGAGATAGAGAAGCACATGATTGCTGGGTTTTCTGTTTTGGAACTACATCTCACAACAAATGGACATGCTTTTGGAGCACTCGTGTTTCATCTCCTTAAGATGGCTCGAATTTGTGGTTCCATACGCAGGCTTAAGGTCATCCTGGAGAGATCAACGGTAATTCTCTGCTTTAGTTATATATACCTTAATAATAATAATGCAATGTGTAGTAGTTCACCAATGTGTAATAATATTTGGTTTTAGGTGAAAGAAGAATGCCCATTTGATTGTTTTTGTGAGCCTTGGAACTGGAGATCTCAAACTATCTCCTTGTCCGCTCTTGAGGAAGTGGAGGTCAACGGGTTTCAAGGATGCGGTCAGGAGATTGATTTGTTGAAACTGATATCCCAATGTGCACCGATGCTTAAAAAGACGACAATGATGTTGTCAGAGGAGACCTCAGCAAGTAACGATGAATGCGCAAAGATATAGAACATCTTCAAGGCATATTCTTCTGTGCAGTGGAATGTTTAGCATAACTCTGGTGAGTATATGTTTGGCATATTATTAGCATGAGCACTGCTGCATAGTCATAGAGTTTAGTTGTGCATGTATCCCAACCATTATCTAACTAAACGTGCTATATTCCCGAATTTTTGTGCTTATCCCTCATATTTCATGGAAATATAAACCAAATGTGGGAGTGGATAATAAGCACAATTTAATATTTTACGTGGTTTTCCTTACCTAATTTGCTCTTTTGCATTTTGCAATCTTCTCTGTTGAGATTGTACCCTTTTGTTTTGCAGTGGTATCCAAGTTTCTAGGTTAGCCAATGTTGTCTTATCTGAATTTATATGCCTTGGGGTTTGACGCAAACTATTAGTTCAGTTAAACTCTGCATCAAGTTAGTTGTCGCGTCTGAATTTCATTGGCCACTGTTTTTTTTCTGCTCTTAGCATATTGTGTTTTATTTTCAGTGGCAACATTCTTAACACATATAACAACTACTCCACATTTTCTAGTTGCGATGGTCACCGGAGCTTGCTTCATTTTGTATCTTATTTTGTATCTTCTGCAAGGTTAATGCACGACAGCCAGAATTGCTCGTCCACGTGATACTCATCCTTACATCTGTGGATTCATGGTGCGCATCAACAAGAACATCCTTTCCCATGCTGACCAACTCTATTATCTCGTCTCAAGACTTTGCTTGGTTGCTTTGATTGTCTATCATCTGATGTGTTCTTTTGGTAGAGTGGCTTACCTATATATAAGGTGCTCTTAGTTACCCTTGAATGGTTTCTTTCCATTCAGTCATTTAAGTTAATGCACTCTACCTATTCCAGTCAATTACTGTAAGCTAGTAATTATGTTAAGCCTACTATTTCAATTTCTACTTGTGATCCTTCATTGTGCCGATGGACTACATGTTTTCACCGGAAGTAAACTGAGCAGCAGTGAAAGGTCACATGCCACTCTGGTCTGAAACTGATATTTATTTTCTGTTTACTCTCTTTTCTAATGTATCATTTATTTTCTGGTATTTCATTTGGGTATATGTGTATATGATCAAACATTTCAATATACCAAAACACTAGGGGCACTATTTTGTCAATATGAACCTGTTAATCATGGATATATAGGCAGACATATCTGAAATAATTATAGGTGTATTGCATTTTTTATCTTCGGTATAGATCGCTTCTTTACTGATCAAGATTTATCAGACAAATATGAGATTGATTCCAGGACTTAACATTAAGGTTCGAAGATATAAAAAATCATCTGTCGAGTATGCTACAAAATCCAAGAAAAAAAGGAATATATGAACTATAATTGAGTGCATCGTCAGTTAACTGATAAACAAGAGCCGTTGGATCTTATTTTGAGCTAAACTAAACCACCACGCTCCAACCATGCCTGAAAAGAAATAAAGCAATCTTCTAAGCATGTCACCTCTCTACTGAGTACCACTCCTCCGTTCCCATGTGATCCGCTCTCATGATGTACCGTGCTTTCTCCTTGCACAGAGGGAGGGCTCTGCCACATTGCACACACATCTTTTATAAAAACTGTTGCATAGTTGCGTTATTGAATTGTGTGCGATATTACGACATCACACATACGGTTTGTTCTCGAATTGTGTCTGATGTTACACAACACATAGTTCGATCAAAGGGTGTGCGATAGGTGTGTTTTCATAGCCCCATTCTGTAGTAGTGACCTAGATGGGTCTCCAAGCTCCAAACCTCGCTCAACTGACAAGCTGAAAGAGGCACTGGTGGCCTCGGGGGGGGGGGGGGGGGGGGGGGGCATTTCGGCGCTGAAGAAGGATGAACACCTTAGAGCAAAAAAGAAATTGGAGAAACCATATAACCCTTTTCTTGAGTACTCTTTTTACGTTCCTTCGATGACACTCAAATAAACGACTATCAACGATAGCGGAGTAGTTATTCGCGGGGATGAAGGGGTGGTAGAGGAACTATATAAATATGATCCGACTGACTAAAGCTGCGCTGGCGAAAACGTTTAGCCGTAAAGCGGCTGTAGCTCTGTCCCATGAATGGATTGATTGTGTTGTTCTCCAAGAAACTATCAAAGCTTATTTCAATTTCATTGACCTCAAATCCAAAGATTATTTTAGAGAAATTACACTGGCAATGGGTTCCGGCAGTCAGCCACTCTGGAGGCCTGCTGATATGTATCGACAAAGACCGGTTTGAGGTCGCTGCTTGGTCTTCAAATATTATTTTTTTCCTTGGTGCTTATATCCTCACCAAGGCATCACATGGTAAATGGGAGCTTTGTGTGGTATATGGTCCGGCTAACCACGCTCTATCTGCAAATTTTCTTGCTGACTTGGGTCTATGATTGCCACTGTTAACACTCCTGTAATCATCGACATGATTTCAATCTCATCCGCGAGGCCGCGGACAAATCTATCGTCAACATATGGTGGAGTCGGGTTCATGTGTTCATGATAACATTGTTGACATGGCTTTGAGGGAAATTTCTAGAGTAGGAGATCGTTTTACGTGGACTACTAGACATATTGCTGCCATTAGATATGTACTTGAGAGTCTTTGTGTCTGCTGACTAGGAAAAATGCTCATCCCATGTATGCTCTCAAAGTTGAAACCAGGATTGGGTCTGACCATACCCTGCTCATATTCGCACATGGTGAGGAATTGCTGAAACACAATCCAAGATTTTTCTTTGAGTTAGGGTGGTTTGAGGAAGAAGGCTTCTTTTACCAAGTTAGAGCCAAGTGGGATACTTGGAGGGTCGGCCTCACCTCTCCGAGGGGACTCGTAGTTAGGTATGTAAACTGGGTCCTATTTAATCCCGCTTAAAGTCTCAATAAAGTTTTTTTTGGGAGGGGGGGATGAACTACCGAGCTAGTGAAAGCTAAGTAAACGGGACTTGCGGGTGCCGTTTATTTGCCATTTACATCCCTGACATAGATTCTTTGCACACTCTATCAGGGACTATGCACTAGTAGAAAACTGGGCTTTGGTCACAGAGCAATATTCACATTAGTCCCGGTTCAGTCATGAACCAGGACTAATGTGAGCATTGGTCCCGGTTCGTGCGGCCAGGGGCCCGCCGGGCCTCGTGGGGGCATTGGTCCCGGTTCGTCCGGACCCTTTGGTCCCGGTTGGTGGGACAAACCGGGACCAATGAGCCACGCTCCTGGCCCACCACCCTTTAGTCCCGGTTCATACCACAAACCGGGACTAAAGGGCTGGTCCTAGTTGCGGCCAATGTTTAGTCCCACCTCGCCAACCGAAGGGCGCTCACACCAGTTTATAAGCCCGTCCCTCTCTGCCTTGTTGAGCTCCTCTCAAAGTGAAAATAGATGCCCTTATACAGGGAATTTGACCTAAATTCACAGTAAATTTCTTTGAATTTCATAGAAATTTATTATGAATTTAGGTTGAATTTTCTCTATAGGCGCATCTATGTTCATTTTTTATAGTAAATAAAAATAAATAAACCTTAATAAAATAAACTATAGTAACTAAAATAAATAAACCTTAATAAATTAAATAAAAATAGCAGCAGTAAAATAAATAAAAATAGCAGTAGTAAAATAAATAAAAATAAAATAATTAAAGTAAAATACATAAGTAATTAGAAATAAAATAAGTAAGTTTTTTGTTGTAAGTAGAAACAAAACAAAACAAATAAAGCAAAAGTGAAAACAAAAAACAGCGAAAAAAAATTATGCCACCTACTGGGCCACCACGGCCTGAATACGACTTGAAACCCATCCGTGGGCCAGGATTCAGGCCCGCAGAAGGCCCAGTAGGCCCCACAGGCAAAGAGAACGGTTAGGCCCGAAAGCCTACAGTTGAGAGGAGCTCGAGAGGGTGGGCGCAGCAGCGCTTATAAACCACTCTCGAGCCCTCTCAACTAGCGAGGTGGGACTAAACTTTTGACGCGGGGCAGCACAAGGCCGACTAAAGGGGGCATTGGTCCCGGTTCGTGGCACCAACCGGGACCAAAGGCCTTTAGTCCCGGTTGGTGCCACGAACCGGGACCAAAGAGTTCCCTATATATACCCCATCGCCACAGCAGAGCACTCCACAGTGCTCTGTTTTTTCTGGCCGGCGAGGGAAGGGCATTTGGGTGCTCTAGCTCACCTCCTATGCACATGAGGTGTTCGATGAAATGTCTGAGCCGCACTAGTTAATCTTTCTCCTCTCGAAACTCGACCTCCGAGCTCCATTTTCCCCGAGATTTGTCTAGGTTTAGCGGTCCGTCACGTCCCGTCCCCGTCTTCACCGCCGTCGATCGCCCGCGCCGATCTCGTCGCCAGCACCACCGTGGTGAGCCTCTTGTTCTTATCTTCTTTCTGAAAGGAAAAACTTCTTACTTTAGATAGTTACTTGTCTAATTTTGTTACTTTTATTATTCCTTCTTATTACATAGTGCGATGGTTTTGGTATCCGCCCCCGTCGGCCCTCGTCTTGTCTATGATTCGGATGTGGTATATATTATCTTTTTATAACTATTTGGTTCATTTATTGTTTATGACAAATATACCGACCAACGTGACATAGATTTTATTTATCTAGGAGGTGGTTGAACCGGAAATTCTAACCGACCCTATTGTCGAGAGGTTAAATTTAGTTGAAGAAGAAAACAATTACTTGAAGGAAAAAATAAAAAAAATTGAGGAGGAGAAGATGATATTGGAGTTGCATGTTGCGGATGTCGTCGATGATCACAAGATCAAGATGGATGCAATGCGCTTGAAGATTAGAAAGATTAGAAAATATGCCATTCATACCGAGGCTTAGTATCATTATGCCGTTGGATCAATTGTTACCTTGGTTGCGATTATGATCGCATTTGTTTTCGCATTGAAATGTTTTACATAGTTTCAATGTATGGTTTAATTAATTAGATGCTCTGGAGAGCTATATATATGTTGTTAGATGAGAACTATGTATGTACTTTGGTTTTAATGTGATGATGAACTTCTATTAATTTGGTCACTTAATTATCTATTGATGATGTTCTGTAATGGTTTTTGACACACTTAATTATATATAATGCACGCAGATGAACCGGTAATGGATGTACGGTGACAGACACACCTCTGAGTACATTAAGGGCGTGCATGATTTTCTCGAAGTGGCTGAGGCAAACAAGCAGAATGGTTTTATGTGTTGTCCATGCCCTATATGTGGGAATACGAAGTCTTACTCTGACCGGAAAATCCTTCACACCCACCTGCTTTACAAGGGTTTCATGCCACACTATAATGTTTGGACGAGGCACGGAGAAATAGGAGTTATGATGGAAGACGGCGAAGAAGAAGACGATGACAACTATGTGCCCCCTGAATACGGTGATGCTGCAACGGGGGAAGCTGCTGAAGATCAAGAGGAACCAGACGATGTGCCCAATGATGCTGCAAGGGGGGAAGCTGCTGAAGATCAAGAGGAACGAGTGCCCGATGATGATGATCTCCGCCGGGTCATTGTCGATGCAAGGACGCAATGCGAAAGTCAAAAGGAGAAGCTGAAGTTCGATCGCATGTTAGAGGATCACAAAAAAGGGTTGTACCCCAATTGCGAAGATGGCAACACAAAGCTCGGTACCGTACTGGAATTGCTGCAGTGGAAGGAGAGAATGCTGTGCCTGACAAAGGATTTGAGAAGCTATTGAAAATATTGAAGAAGAAGCTTCCAAAGGATAACGAATTGCCCGACAGTACATACGCAGCAAAGAAGGTCGTATGCCCTCTAGGATTGGAGGTGCAGAAGATACATGCATGCCCTAATGACTGCATCCTCTACCGCGGTGCGTACAAGGATCTGAACGCATGCCCGGTATGCGGTGCATCGCGGTATAAGATCAGACGAGATGACCCTGGTGATGTTGACGGCGAGCCCCCCAGGAAGAGGGTTCCTGCGAAGGTGATGTGGTATGCTCCTATAATACCACGGTTGAAACGTCTGTTCAGAAACGAAGAGCATGACAAGTTGATGCGATGGCACAGTGAGGACCGTAAGAAAGACGGGAAGTTGAGAGCACCCGCTGACGGGTCGCAGTGGAGAAAAATTGAGAGAAAGTACTGGGTTGAGTTTGCAGCTGACCCAAGGAACGTATGGTTTGGTTTAAGCGCGGATGGCATTAATCCTTTCGGGGAGCAGAGCAGCAATCACAGCACCTGGCCCGTGACTCTATGTATGTATAACCTTCCTCCTTGGATGTGCATGAAGCGGAAGTTCATTATGATGCCAGTTCTCATCCAAGGCCCTAAGCAACCCGGCAACGACATTGATGTGTACCTAAGGCCATTAGTTGAAGAACTTTTACAGCTGTGGAATGGAAACGGTGTACGTACGTGGGATGAGCACAAACAGGAGGAATTTAACCTGCACGCGTTGCTGTTTGTAACCATCAACGATTGGCCCGCTCTCAGTAACCTTTCAGGACAGACAAACAAGGGATACCACGCATGCACGCACTGTTTAGATGACACTGAAAGTATATACCTGGACAAATGCAGGAAGAATGTGTACATGGGCCATCGTCGATTTCTTCCGACCAACCATCAATGTCGAAAGAAAAGCAAGCATTTCAAAGGCGAGGCAGATCACCGGAAGAAGCCCGCCATGCGTACCGGTGATCACGTACTTGCTATGGTCAATGATTTACACGTAATCTTTGGAAAGGGTCCCGGCGGACTAGCTGTTCCGAATGACGCTGAGGGACACGCACCCATGTGGAAGAAGAAATCTATATTTTGGGACCTACCCTACTGGAAAGAGCTAGAGGTCCGCTCTTCAATCGACGTGATGCACGTGACGAAGAACCTTTGCGTGAACTTGCTAGGCTTCTTGGGCGTGTATGGGAAGACAAAAGATACACCTGAGGCACGGGAGGACCTGCAACGTTTGCACGAAAAAGACGGCATGCCTCCGAAGCAGTATGAAGGTTGTGCCAGCTACGCTCTTACGAAAGAAGAGAAAGAAATCTTCTTTGAATGCCTGCTCAGTATGAAGGTCCCGACTGGCTTCTCGTCGAATATAAAGGGACTAATAAATATGCCAGAGAAAAAGTTCCAGAACCTAAAGTCTCATGACTGCCACGTGATTATGACGCAACTGCTTCCGGTTGCATTGAGGGGGCTTCTACCGGAAAACGTCCGATTAGCCATTGTGAAGCTATGTACATTCCTCAATGCAATCTCTCAGAAGGTGATCGATCCAGAAATCATACCAAGGCTAAGGAGTGATGTGGCGCAATGTCTTGTTAGTTTCGAGCTGGTGTTCCCACCATCCTTCTTCAATATCATGACTCACGTCCTAGTTCATCTAGTCGACGAGATTGTCATTCTGGGGCCCGTATTTCTACACAATATGTTCCCCTTTGAGAGGTTCATGGGAGTCCTAAAGAAATATGTCCGTAACCGCGCTAGGCCAGAAGGAAGCATCTCCATGGGCCATCAAACAGAGGATGTCATTGGGTTTTGTGTTGACTTCATTCCTGGCCTTAAGAAGATAGGTCTCCCTAAATCGCGGTATGAGGGGAGACTGACTGGAAAAGGCACGCTTGGAGGGGACTCAATAATATGCAGGGACGGATATTCTTGGTCTCAAGCACACTACACAGTTCTACAGAACTCTACCTTGGTCACCCCGTATGTCGATGAACACAAGAACAATCTACGCTCCAAACACCCGGAGCAGTGTGACGACTGGATTACATGTGAACACATCAGGACTTTCAGCAGTTGGTTGAAAACACGTCTCAGAGGTGACACCACTGTTTGTGATGAGTTGTACTCGTTGTCCAGGGGACCATCTTCGACTGTATTGACTTATAAAGGATACGAGATAAATGGGAATACATTTTACACGATCGCCCAAGATCAAAAGAGCACCAACCAAAACAGCGGTGTCCGCTTTGATGCAGCAACCGAGAGGGGAAAGGACACATATTATGGTTACATAATGGACATATGGGAACTTGACTACGGACATGATTTTAAGGTCCCTTTGTTTAAGTGCAAATGGGTCAATCTGTCAGGAGGCGGGGTACAGGTAGACCCACAGTACGGAATGACAATAGTGGATCTGAACAATCTTGGGTACACTGACGAACCGTTCGTCCTAGCCAATGATGTGGCACAGGTTATCTATGTGAAGGACATGTCTACCAGACCGAGAAAAAGAAAAGATAAGGAAGCGAATACATCATACGATGAGCCAAAGCGCCACATAGTTCTTTCAGGAAAAAGTGACATTGTGGTAGTGGAGGGCAAGACAGACATGTCTGAAGATTATGAAAAGTTTCATGAAATTCCTCCCTTCAAAGTCAAGGCTGACCCAAGCATCCTGATAAACGATGAATATTATCCATGGTTACGGCGCAATAAGCAAATGACACAAGCGAAGAAAAAGTGAAGACTTTCTCCCGCAACTATTATGATGATACCATGCCAACTTTGTAACAAACGAGTATGATACCATTGTCCGTTTTGTACACGAAGTGCATCTAGTTTTTGCCGTAACCCTCTCAACTTTCTTGCACATGCTATGTGGATGAAATGATGATACCATGCCAACTTTCAACCTTTTCAGAGTTCATTTGAAATGCTTTTCAATATTAGGGTCTTATAGCTCAAAATAATTAGTAAATGCATGAAAAATAACAGGCCAAAAATTAAAAATTATTCCACCTACTGGGCCACCACGGCCTGAATACGATTAGAAACCCATCCATGGGCCAGGATTCAGGCCCGCAGAAGGCCCAGTAGGCCCACAGGCATGTACAGAGAGGTTAGGCCCGTAAGCCTGCTTTAGAGAGGAGCTCGACAGCTCAGGCGCACCGCACCTTATAAACAGGTGCGGCTCTCTCTCAGCTAGCGAGGTGGGACTAAACTCACCACCACGCCGCTGTGCAAGGCCATTGGTCCCGGTTGGTGGCACGAACCGGGACCAATTCCACCCTTTGGTCCCGGTTGGTGCCACGAATCGGTACTAATGAGGCTGTGGCCCCACGAGCACCTTTAGTACCGGTTCGTGGCACGAACCGGTACTAGAGTTTCTTACTAAGCAGTTTTTTAGTCCCACCTTGCTAGCTGAGAGGCACTAGGAACGGTTTATAAGCCCTGAGTGCAGAGACGATGAAGAAGAGACGCAATGCTCACGTTGCTTAGCTTCAAGCCTTGAGGAATAAAGTAGACTGCATGGAGCTATGTGCAGTGCAGTCTACACTATTCCGAAAGGCTTGAAGCAAATCAACAAGCATTGCGCCTCTTTTTTATTTTTAATAACTTATTACAACTCCGGATTTCTTGTGTTCCGACAAAATAAAATAAACTTTAATAAAATTTATGAAACTAAAATTAACAAAGTATTTTCTGTTCAAAACATTATAAGAAACCTCTAGTATTATTGAAACTAAAATCATATAAAATTGATGCAACTAAAATTATCAAAGTATTTTCTGTTCAAAATCATTAAAAGCAAAAAGAATTTTCATAAAGAACTTTTTTTGATAGAAACTTTAATAGCAAAAAGAATTATCATAAAGTAAAATAAATAAGTAATTAGAAACAAAATAAAATAAAATAAATAAGTTTTTTGTTGTAAGTAGAAACAAAACAAAATAAATAAAGCAAAAAAGAAAACAAAAAACTAAATACAGCAAAAAGAATTTTCATAAAGAACTTTTTTTGATAGAAACTTTAATAGCAAAAAAAATTATCATAAAGTAAAATAAATAAGTAATTAGAAACAAAATAAAATAAAATAAATAAGTTTTTTGTTGTAAGTAGAAACAAAACAAAATAAATAAAGCAAAAAAGAAAACAAAAAAACTAAAAACAGCAAAAAAAATTGTTGGGGCGCTGTCCGCTGGGCCCTCCAACCCTTGGGTTTGCAAATACAGGCCCAGAAGGGCTAGAGGGCTCAACGGGCAGCGCGCCAAAGTTAGGCCCAGAAGCCTGCTATAGAGAGGGGTTCGAGACAGCAGCCGCAGCGGGGCTTATAAACCACTCCGAGCCCTTCTCAACTAGCGAGGTGGGACTAAACTTTTGGCCGCGACGCGGGCAGCAAGAGGCCTTTGGTCCCGGTTGGTGCCACCAACCGGGACTAAAGGGGTGCATTGGTACCGGTTCGTGGCACCAACCGGGACCAATGCCCCCCTTTAGTCCCGGTTGGTGCCACCAACCGGGACCAAAGGCCGCCGCTTCCCGCCCTTTGCGCTGCTGAAAAGAGGGCTTTGGTCCCGGTTGGTGGCACCAACCGGGACTAATGCCTACCTTTAGTCCCGGTTGGTGCCACGAACCGGGACTAAAGGCTTTGCTATATAAGTTCACACTTAGGAAATTTTCAGAATTACCTAGCAGTTGCCGCCCTGACAACGCCGACGCCGTCAGGCTGCCCCGACGCCGCCCGCCGCCCCGACACCGCCCGCCGCCCCCGCCGTCGCTGTCGCCCGTGCCCGTCGTCGCCGTCGCCGTTGCCCGCGCCCTCGCCGTCAGCCGCGCCCCTGCCCCGACGCGCACCGCCCCGGCCCGTCCCCGTCGTCGCCGTCGCCCTGCCCTGCCCTTCGCCGCCGACGCCTCTGCCCCTGCCCCGACCACGCCGCCGTCGCCTCTGCCCCTGCCCCGACGCGCCGCCGTCGCCTTGGTCAGGGCCGGCACTGCCCCCTAATTCCTCCCTGTTTTTTCTGCACATTTATATGCTTATATGTATGTGTATGAGTATATGTATGTGTGTATATCTGTTTATATGTCCTTTTTTTAGATCTTTTTTTTGCATTTTCTCTGTGTATATGTATGTATATATGTTCTCTGTGTATATATATGTTCATGTATATATGCAAAAGATAGATTTTTAGAAAAGTTAGGATTTTTTCTGTTCATAGATTTTTTTGGTGATATCAATTATTGTAGAATGTGCAAATGTTTGTATATTCATATGAACAATGCATTAGGCAAAACCTTTACTTTTTTTTATGAATGAGAGGAAAAAGGAAAATAAGAAGAGGAAGAAAGGAGAAGAAGAGGAGAGGAAGAAGAGGAGAAATAAATAAGAAGAGGAAAAAAGAAGAAAAAGAAGTGGAGAAGAAGAAAGGAATAGAAGAGAAGTAGAAAAAATAGAAAAAATTCTATTTTTTCTTCTTCTCTCCTCTATTCCTTTCTTCTTCTCCTCTTTTTTTTCTTCTTTTTTTTTCTTCGATCTTCTCCTCTATTCCTTTTCTTCTTCTCCTCTTTTTGTTTCTTCTTTGTTTTTTTATGTTTTATCGGGTCTGTCGTCGTCGATATACCCCTCTCCCGATAACTTCAACACGAGGGGGGGTCGATATACCCCCTCCCCGATAATATTATTTTCCCATGTACGTTCATTGTCGTTGTCGATATAACCCCCTCCCGATAACTTCAACACGTGGGGGGGGGGTCGATATACCCCCTCCCCGATAACATTATTTTCCCATGTATGTATGTCGTCGTTGTCGATATATATAACTCCCTCCCAGATAACTTCGACATGATGGACGGTCGATATTTATACCCCCTCTCGACCATGATAACTTATACCACGGGAGCACCCCCCCCCCCCGGCCCTCTCGCTCGAGCAAAACTCTCGATCACACCCAAACCGTAGAAAAAAACGATGTTGGTCTCCTACCCCCTCCCGCCGCGCCCCTACCCTTGAAGCGTTGCTGAGGCCACCCCAAACCCAGAATAAGCTAGGTCTACGTTTGCACAAACCACCTGCTGTCATGTTTGTGTAATAATTGCCATGTTGTAATATTTGCAGAAACAATGGAGCACGGACGAGACGAGCAAGCAGAAGAGGTGTTGGGGGACATAATCATAGCCGGAGGTGATATCTTGTCGTATCTTAACGACAATGATGGTCTGGAAGAACAGGGTGAAGAAGCAGGCTACGGTGATCGAAGAGTGGAGGAGGAAAGACATGATTATGATGGCTCTGGTGACCCAATGCTGGTGCAAGAAGGAGCCCGTGGTGACGGCTCCGGTGACCGAACAGAGTCCGGTCAGGTAAATATATTAGTTAAGCCTGTGCTGACTAGCTAATTGATGCATTCATTGTTTTGGTATGTACACATATTAATTAACACTCGTCTTTCTTCTTTTTTCTAGCCCTCCGGATCGAGCACAACTGCGGTAAAGAGACGAGGCCCGAAGAGAAAGTTGCGCTCGGATGAAAGGTTTGAGATCACAGCAATCGCGCGCGACGGCCAACCGATTGAACCCATCCGGACAAAGGATGCATTTGCTGCTCAGTGCGGGGTTCTAGTTAGGGACAAGATCCCGATCAGCATCCACCAATGGTATAAGCCTAAGAAGGAAGACCCTGAGGTGTCTTATGTCAATGATATGCAGAAAGATGATCTTTGGACTGAGCTGAAGGCAAATTTCACCCTACCGCCAGAGGAGGATCCGGAGAAGCCGGTTAAAGAGCAATTAATCAAGTCTCATGCTCTTAAGAAGATGGCAGACCTATTCAGGAGGTGGAAGAATGAGCTGAAAACGTTTGTCGACAAAGAAGAGACACCAGAATTCATTGGCCGGTATGAGAAGATTAGAGATCACTGGCCCGCATTTGTGGCCCACAAGACATCGGAAAAGAGTAAGAAGATGTCAGCGACAAACAAGAAGAATGCTGCGAAGAAGCTTCACCATCGCACGGGGTCAGGTGGCTACCTCAAAGCCCAGCCTAAGTGGGCCAAGGCTAAGAATGATCTGCTTGAAAAAGGGATCGAACCACAGACAATGAACTGGACAGACCGTTGCCGGACTTGGTTCTTCGGGGCTGGCGGAACCTTGGACCCTGTATCAGGGAGGTGCGTTTGGATGAACGAGCTTCTGAGAATACCAGTCAAGAAGATTCAGCAATATATCGATGCAGCGCAGGAAGGGACGTTCGTTCCAGACAGAGAGAACGACGAGCTCACAATGGCCCTCGGGAATCCTGAGCACCCTGGACGGACACGAGGCACGCCAAGCTCCGTTCCGTGGAAGGCTTGTTTTCCGGACGCAGGCGGTTACAAAAGCCAGGAGAGGAGGAAAAAAATGGAGCAGACCCAAATTCAGAAGCTGCACGAAAGGGTTCAAGCGCTAGAGGAACGAGACAGCAATCGACATGCCGAAACTACCCCCGAAGCTACCCCGCCATCTCAGCGGAGAAGCAGCGTGGCTTCCACCGAGCTGCTTCAGCTGGAGCATGTCTTGACGGCTCCTGCTAGCTACCCCGTGGATGCTATCACGGAGTCTCAACATTGCCACCTTATGGCGCAATGGCAGAACTTCAAAGTCAAGGCGGCTGTTGGCTCTGTTTTACCTCCTGAACCCGGCGCAACCTACCATTGCTGGCCGATTCCAGAAGGATATGCTAGGGTGATGGTGAATGAAATAACGGAGGGATTTGAGGACCTCCAGCTTGACCACCCTACCGGTGAAGGGGAGACTCGGCTGGGTTTAGCTCTGAAGACTCCGTGCCTATGGCGGAAGGAGCTCATCAACCTTCCGAACTGGACGACTCCGGCGAGTAAGGGCAGTCCGCCTCCTCCTCCGGCGAGTGATCAGGGCACTCAGCGTCCTTCTCCGGCGCGTGGAGGCACTCCGCCTCCTCCTCCGGCGAGTGATCAGGGCACTCAGCCTCCTTCTCCGGCGCGTGGCGGCACTCCGCCTCCTTCTCTGCCTGCGCCGGCGCGCCAGAGCAGCCAGCCTCCTCCTTCTCCGCCTCGTCAGCAAGGGCGGAAGAGACCCGCCGCCGCTGCGGCTGCTCCAGCGCGTCGTAGTCCTTCTGCTCCGCCTCGTAAGCAAGGAAAGAAGACAGCCGCAGCCGCTCCGTCTGCTCTGCCGGCGTCTAGCAGTACAGCTGCCAGAGGCGGGAGGCAATACAGATTCGGTCCTTCTCTGAAGACTCCAGAGAAGTTACCATACGAGAGGACCGAGGAGGAAACCAGGAAGATCGTGCGAGCCGAAGTGACAAACTTCTTTGAAGGGGTGAAAGCAAAGAAACATCCACCTCCGGAGGAGAAGGTAGATCCGGTGAAAGCAAAGCGCACTCTGGCTGCCCTGACAAAACCACCAAAGTCTCCGCCGAGAGGCAACTATGAGCGCATTCTTGCAAAGACATATGCCGAAGCGGAGCGGTCGGGAAGTAATGTCAGTGATCAAAGGTTAAAAGAACGACGAGCTGGGAAAAAAATTGCCCAGCTCGGCGAACAAGCGAACCAATCGTGCCCCCCGCTCAAGGTGTCAAAAGACATCGTCGCTAATGATCCGAGGATGGTGCCCGGTTATAGCAATCTTGGAGATTACCTGCCCGACGATGTACATTATGAAATCATGGAGGTGGACGAACACAAATACCATTACGGGAAGCCTCTCGTCAAAGATGAAAGATCTCTAACAACGATGATGCAAAGATTACATGATTGGTACATGAAAACCTGCAGAGAGTCTGATGGGACGAGTACTTTGACGCTGAGAGTTAAACCGGAGCATGACCTCGTTGGAATTGAACTGCTGAATGTTCCATTTGAGGATATCTTCCTGTTTTACAATCAAAAGGCCCTCGATAAAACAACGATCACTTGCTACTGTCTGTAAGTAGTACTACTTCTGTCATTAAGTCTCTCTATATAGGTCAGCTCTTTCATTGCATGTATTTATAATTATCCTCACTATATTATGCAGATTGAAGATCGCCGAATTGAAGAAAAGACAAATCGGTGATATTGGGTTCATTAACACAAATCTCATAGATGCATATACGGTTGAAAAACATCCCAAAGAAGCCGAGGCCAACTTGCTACAATCGTTGGTATTAAATCAAAACAAAGATATAATACTCTTTCCTTACAACTTCAAGTGAGTGTTGCTGTCTTGTGCATATTCGGTTTCCCTTATTAGTCCAGGTTATGGTAATGTAATTGATGACTTATGCATGCATGCGCAGCTTCCACTATATTCTCCTAGAGATTAAGCTTGAGCAGGGAGTAGTAACCGTCTTAGACTAGAGATGAAAAGATCCCCAGGACTATGCGAACATGACTCAAATGCTCGAGAAGTAAGTTAAATCGATCATTATCCACCATATCAGCAACTTTGTTCATTTCCTGATATCAAGTAATTGTTTTCTTTGTCTGGCAGGGTTTGGAGAAAATTCACCACAAAAGCTCCGGGACTGCCGAAGAAGCTGCAATTTAAACACCTGAAAGTAAGTACTATAGTAGCATGTTCCGCGCACTCCTAGTGATTCAAGCGCTAGTTTCATCAATACCATTTAGCATGCTTGCTTATCAGTTTGATTGACCTCTATTTCTTGTAAAGTGGTTGTGGCAGGAACCCGGGAATAATTACTGTGGATACTACGTTTGCGAGTCCATCCGCTACACGACCTGTGAGCGGGGCTACACTGAAGAACAATATGAAGTGCATAAGCAATAATATTCACAATTTTATTTTATTACCATCATTTGTGTTGAGTTTCATTTATTCATATATATATGTATTGACCCCCTTCTTCAAATTAGATGTTTCAGAAGCGGGATGAACTCCTAGCACCAGATCGTATGCGATGAATTCAAGAGGAATTGGCGGCATTCTTCCTTGACCACGTGATCGCTGAAAACGGAGAATACTATGTGGACCCTGTGTTCTTACAATTTAATTAGGAGATTGTATTGTAAGAGATAATTATTGTATATATGTAGCCGGTAGTGTCGGATAGATATACGAGAACTTGTTGTTCGACCAATCTCTCGGAGAAGGAGAGGTGGTCGATATCACTTCTCTCTGTATGCATATGTTCATGACGATCTTCTGTTTCCTTCATTTGATTACTAGCTAGCGTGTCTAGTCCTCTCCATACGTATATAGTACGTAGCTTCGACCAACCACGGAGATAAGAGAGGACACTTCTCTGTATTAATTAGCTAGCTAACACAATATATGAAACACCTAAATTAACCCCCCAACCCCCCCTTTCAAAAAAAACAAAAACCCCAGCCCCTAAAATGCTGACGCGTGGATGCCTATTGGTCCCGGTTGGTGACACCAACCGGGACAAAAGGCCCTGCCTATTGGTCCCGGTTGGTGGCACCAACCGGGACCAAAGGCCCGGCTGGCAGCAGCGGCCACGTGGAGGACCTTCTGTCCCGGTTCGTGTAAGAACCGGGACTAAAGGGTTAGGGCTTTAGTAACGACCCTTTAGTCCCGGTTCGAAAACCGGGACAAAAGGCCCTTACAAATCGGGGTAAAATCCCCTTTTCCTACTAGTGATGTCAATTTCTTTGTGTTGGGGGGGGGGGGGGGGGGGGGGGGGGGGCAGGGGAGGGGGCAATCGGGGTAAAGCCAATGTCTTCGAAGAGATTGCCTGACTTGACAGACAAGCGGGCTTGGAGGGCCTCTCGGAAGCAAACTGCCAAGGTCGTTACATGATGGAGAATAAAACCATCAATCTTACAAAGAAGAAGAGATTTATTGGAACCAACCATTACGCCACTCGAGGCACATCAAAGGAGATGCTAACACCAATTTCTTTCATGCCATTGCTAATGGTCACAAAAGAAGGACAATGATCCCACGTCTCCTTACCAACCAGGGAGAAATTTCTTTTGTTGTGGATCTTAATAAACACATATATAGCTTCTACAAAGATCTCATTGGGGTGGAGGATTCCAGAAGGGCTGTATTGGCTACTAGTTTTTGGAGTTCTGCTCGTTCTGTTTCCTATTTGGACAAAGAGGTTCTTGCTCTCAAGAAGAAACTGATGATGCGCTCAACGCTATGAAAACTGACACAATGTCGAGACCAGGGTTTTGGGTACCGGGCAAAAAAATCGGATACCGCCCAATATTCGCATTTCCTGCTACCCCACGAGAAAAGCCTGTACCAAGCAAAAAAATGGTTTTTTTTGAAAATTTTGAATTTCGATGTTGAAAGCATAGTCAGGTAGCACGGGAAATCAAATAAAATAACTCAGTATTGATGGCGCAGTGGTTCGCATGGCCCCCGTACATCTTCTACTCAGAAGGTCCTGCGTTCTCTAGTATCGTTGTTGCGATTTTTTTTCCAATTTTTCAGGATACACAGTGTAAATTTTGTATATATAAAAAAATAGAGGCATAGGGCGGAATCAAACTCCACACCTCAGGCATCGACGACAGGAAGAACGCAATAGCCACTATGCCAGCATCAAGATTCTGAAATTTTCGTGCTTAACACCAATCTGTAGTGATACAAGAAAATTTTGAATTTAAAATTTGTTTGAAAATTTTGAACAGTATCCACGGTTACCGCGTTTCTTACACCCCCACCCCCCCCCCCCCCCCCCCTCCCCCGGGAAATTTTCTGAGATTTGATAGCCAAAACCTTGGTCGGGACCAGACGGCTTCCCGGTTGCCTCCTTTATACTTTGCTGGGTAGTTCTCAAACTTTTGGTCTCAGAGTAGGAGCGGTTGATATCAGACGTATTAATTTCATGATCCTAGCTTTAATCCTTAAGATCGTGATCCTAACTTTAATCCCTAAAATCGTAGGGCCGGATCATATTACCCAATTCTGGCCGTCATATCGCTCTTATCAACGTACAATTTAAACTGGTCGTCAAAGTATATGCAATGCGCTTAAAGTCCTATAGCGGTTAAAATTGTCGATCGGGCACAAACAGCTTTTATTAAAGGTTGTTTTATCATGGAGGGAGTTCTTTGTCTCAACGAAATTGTCCATGAGCTTAGAGGTAAAAAACTTCCCGCGGTTCTTGTAAAACTTAACTTTGAAAAAGCATACGCCCGAGTAAGTTGGTATTTTCTTCGAGAGTTTCTGCAACGGAAAGGGTTACAAAGCAGGATTTATCCATAGGATCTTGCAACTTGTCTCAAGTTGACAAACTACTATGTATTTGCATCAATGGGGAGTTGGGCCCATTCTTTCGAAATAAGAGAGGCCTACGTCAAGGAGATCCCATCTCGCCCATTCTGTTTGATTTAGTCACAGATTGTCTATCTTCCATGACGACCAAAGCCAAAGAAGCAGGGCACCTCAAAGGTGTGGTGACTCACCTCATCCCTGATGGAGTGATGCGTATCCAATACGACGACGATACGATGCTTCTCTTCGATCCCGACATGCGAAGTTTGGTGACTATTAGAATTCTTCTTATTTGCTTGGAAGCAATGTATGTATGGGATGAAAATCAATTTTTCTAAAAGCAAAGTTTGCACCATAGGTGTTGACGAGGCCAAGAATAGGCGCATCGCCAACTTCTAAATGGCGATCGTTTGCACCATGAAACTATTCCACACCTATAGTTCCATGGCAGATCAGTTTGCTCTGGTCTGCGCCACTAGAAGCCAGCAACGTAGAGTAGCTTGGCGAACGTTTGTGCCCTTCGCTTTGGCCGGTGCTCAGGAACACGTGCAAGAAAATTGCTTATCGAAGGATAATTACCTACTCGTCCTGCTAACTACTTATTCAAATGGTCTCTTTTCTTTAACCAGTGGTGTCCTCTGGGTAAGAGGAAGGACAGTTACATGACCTTCGAGGTGCTTCGCAAGATCAAATGCATGCATCCACGCAAAAAAAAAAGATCAAATGCATGCACACCATCAACCGAAGCTCCAGCCAGTGATATCGGCTACCCCCATTTTACTTATCTACTTCGACGATGTTGAGCTATACCTTTTGAGTGGCTTTGTAATGTTTAGACTTATGCTCTGTTTTCTGTTTTTCGGCTATGTATTCCTTTTGGTTGTAAGATTTTGTATGACTTTGTTGGTTTTATTAATTTAAAGCCGGGCGCTCCTTGCGCCTTTTATCCATAAAAAAAGTTTAATTCTTCTCATCCAACTCCTCGCAAATGAAATGAAAGAGCATGTAAATTTCTCTAATTCCATAATTTTCAAAAAATGTCATAGCATGAATTAGATACACATAGATAATAGAAAATTCCCTAAAAAGATTAGATAATAGAGAAGGTTAGATCCAGCTAAAACCTGGAGCGCAGAATCCGGTGTCTCAAACCCAACCAAACTGACATGACAATTTGCCAGCTTTACGTAATTAGCTGGGAGGGTTCTAAAAAGGAAACTGGGAGGGGAACGTGCGCACGTAGTAAACCTAGGGTTTTTGTTTTTCGAAGCTACGCCCCCGACGATGGAGTTGAGATCGGGGCACCACCTCCCTTCCTCCCAGCAGCAGCCACCTCCAGGAGGTGGCGGAGTGGACCGCATGTCCGCATCGGCGCCCTCCCCGACGACCTGCTCCTCCTCGTCCTCGCCCACCTCCGCTGCGCTCTCTTAGCCGCGCGCACCAGCGTCCTCTCCCGCCGGTGGCGCGGCCTCTGGGCATGCCTCCGCCAGATCGTCTTCAGCGACGTCCCGTTGCCCTCGCTCGAAGCGGCGCTCGGCCGCGTCCACCCTCCAGCAGTTTCCCTCCTGGAAATCCGCGTCCCCCACTACGACGAGAGGCACAGCCCCCTCTTCGACCTCGCCGGCGTCAGATCTCTGCTGCGCGGCTCGCGCCGGAGGAGTTCGCCTTCACCCTCCGCGGGCACTTGAACGGCCGGCGTGCCATTGACGTCGACCTGTCTTGCTTCTACCGCGCCACCTCCATCGAGCTGCAGTCATGTCTCCTCTTGCTCCGCGTGCCGGCCGGCATCGAATTCCCGGCGCTCGAGACGCTTTCTCTTACTGGCAGCGTCCCGGATCTCGACCCCTTGCTCTCCTGCTGCCCGCGCTTGCGCACGCTTCGGGTCAGGAGCATTGAGGATGACAGGTGCGAGTTGAGTGTCAGCTCCGCGTCGCTGCACGAGCTCGTCGTCGACCGCTGGAGCAACCCTGCTTAAGCAATTGACCATGTCCTTCGCCGCCTTGGGGGTCAGCATCTCCATCTTGGCACCGATGCTGGAGAACGTCTCGTGGGAGTGCTGGTACTACAGCTTTGAAAGGGAGCCTAGTGCTTTCGGTATTTGGAGTCTCGATCAGGTGATTCTACAGACGGCAAAGAGACAAGGACATCTCCCTTCGCTGGAGATTTGGGTCTACGCAGTGGGTCTCGTCTCCCCGCTCAGTTTACTGCATGCAAAGCTTCAACCAAACTAAACGTGTTAATGATATATGTATCCTGTCAAATTGTTTTTTCAGATCGTCCACGTTTTAGGCCTAGGAGACAAGAACACCTTTGCACAGGAGATAGAGAAGCATCTGGTTGCCGAGTTTTCTGTTTTGGAGCTAAATCTCACAACAAATGGACATGTTTTTGGACCACTCGTGTTTCATCTCCTAAGGATGGTTAAAAAGTTTGGTTCCATGAGGAGGCTTAAAGTCATCCTACAGAGATCAGCGGTAATTCTACGCTTTAGTTATATATATACCCTAATAATGATACAATGTGTAGTAATTCACATATAACTTTTGGTTTTAGGTGGAAGAAGAATGCCCACTTGGTTGTCCTTGTGAGCCTTCAAACTGGAGATCTCAAACAATCTCCTTGTTTGCTCTCGAAGAAGTGGAGATCAAAGAGTTTAAAGGATACGACCATGATATTGATTTCTTGGAACTCGTATTCAAATGTGCGCCGATGCTTAAAAAAATGATTGTGAAGCTGTCAGAGGAGTCCTCGGCAAGTAATGATGGATGCGCAAAGATATACAACATCTTCGAGGCATATTCTTCCGTGGAATGCACTGTTTGCATGCCCACGTAGGTGAAACGTAAATGTAATTGTTCGCATGCATGCGAATCATAGAGTTTAGTTGTGCATATACCATTTATTAGCTAATTAAACACGCTATATTTCCAAACTTTTGTGCCACGCCCTCATCCTTCCATGGAAATAGAAACCAAATGGTGGAGTGGGTAATAAGGACAATTCAACATTCGTACGCAGCTTTCCTTCACTAAATTTCTCTTTTGCATTCTGCAATCTTCTTCTCTAACGATATCATGCATGCCCTTTTGTTTTGCATAGTATAGTTTCTTGGTAAGCTGAGGTTGTCTCATCCTAATTTATTTGCCTTGGGGTTTGATACAAATTATTAGTTCCAGTTAAACTCTGCATCAAGTACTTTGCTATTTCTTTCTGCTATTAGCATGTATTATGTTTTATTTGCCACTGGCAATAATATGTTTTGCATCAGACACTTGCTAGCTAGACTAAATGATGTTAGTTGCCTCATCTGAATTTCATTGGCCGTTGGGTTTCTTTATGCTCTCATCATGTTGTGTTTGATTTTCCAGTTGCCACGTTCTTAACACATATAAAAACTCCATATTTCCTCATTGACATGATGCTCATCCTTATTTGTGGATTCGTGGTGCTAAAAGATCGTCCTTTCACGTGTTGACCAACTCCATTACCTTGTCTTAGGACTTAACTTGGTTGCTTCAACTGTCTGTGTTCTTGTGCCAGTGTACCTTAGCTATATATAAGTCACTCTTAGATTAATCTTGAATGGTCTCTCTGGTATTCAATTATTTAAGATAATGCACTCTACATATTCTAGTCAATTATCATAAGCTAGTTATTATGTTAAGCCTATGATTGCAATTTCTACTGATGTTTCATTGTGCCGATGGACTGAACATTTTCACTGAAAGCAAACTGAACGCTTTTCAATATGCAAACTAATTTTGGAATCTTAGATTTCTTTTTTGAAAAATAAGAACATAAATTTAAAGTTCCAAACATTTTTTTTTTCAATATGCAAACAAAGTTTTGGAATCATGGACATTTTTCAAAATTTGGAAATTTTTGAAATTAAGAATATTTCCTGAAAAATTATATATATAAAAGAAAGCAGAAAAAACTGGTTATATGAAAAAGAAGAAGCAGAAAAAAACTTAAACTAAAAAACCAAAAACTAATGAAAACTATTTCAGGAACCTTCTAACTGTTCCCAAAACCAGATGGGGGCTGCTACAAATCAGCCAGTTGATTTGATCGAGAATTACGCCTGGAGAGCCGTTCGATCAAAAGCAAAACGCAGCAGCACGTCTTCCTCCTAACATCCACCACTCCAGCACAAGCAGCAACGCAATTCCGCCATGACCAACCACGGGTGTTATGAACCACACTACTGCAGCACTGATCTCTTCACCGGTGCTGGCCCCGACGATCTAATCACAGCAACGATGTTGCAACCCGGACGCGCACAACATTATCTAGGCACGATGCCGCCAGTCTACGTCCTCGCCATGCAGCAACTTTGATGCTGCAACAAAAAAAGGCAAAAGGACGACGACCACTTGTCGCGCCATCGGTGTCTCGCTCAATCGATGCTTCGTTGCAGTGTCGCCATCCTCAACTCGTCACGCCGCCGGCAGCAGCAGCCACTTCTTTGCAGCGTCGCCAGTAGCAAATGCATGTTAAATTGCAGCGCCATCGTTCTTGACTTGTCGTGTCGCTGCCAACAATGCATGTTACATTGCAGCCTCGACATCCTGGACTTGTCGCGTCGCCGGTAGCAAAGCATGTTAAATTGCAGCGTCGTCATTCTTGACTTGTCGCGTCGCTGGCAGCAATGCATGTTACATTGCAGCGTCGCCATCCTGGACTTGTCATGCCGCCGGCAGCACCGGCCACACCATTGCGCCATCCTTGACTTGTCGCGTTGCCGGCAGGAGCGGCCACTACATTGTGACGTCCTTGACTTGTCACGCCGCTGGCAGCAGTGTGCGCTTCATTGCAGCGTCGCCGGCAGCAGCGGGCGCTTAATTGTAGCATTGCACACCGGTGGTAATGTGGCACATGCTTCCCCTTGCATGCTGCGTTGGTGCCGCCTTCGGCCTCCTCCGTCGTGATGCACTCAAGCATTGCCGGGAGTGAAGCATGGAGATGAAGCAGGCCTTGGTCGCAACCATGGCGGGATGAAGCAGAAGGAGAAGAAACGGGCGGGATGAAGCAGACTGTGGCAGCAGCCATGGGGTGATGAAGCAGGCGGTGGTCGCAGCCATGGCAGGATGAAGCAAAAGGAGATGAAGCGGGCGGGATGAAGCAAGGAGATGAGGCCATGGCGAGCTCGTGCCGGCCACTTGGGACAAGGTTGTGGAGGGGAGGCTTCGGTGTGCACATTTTTTTTCCGCGGAGCTTGCAACACAATGATTGGGGAAGGTAGCCGTGGTGGCTGGAGCACTGTCCGGTGACGAACGACGTACGATAGGGTTTGCTCAAGAAGAAGGCTTGAGGATCTCGCATAAAGATAACGCTGTGAGGTGGGAAAGCGGTGGGTGGGCTGCACGGGAAACACGTATCAAGCGAGCGTGGCGGTTGATGGAGTGGAAAATCAGCCGGTTGAAACAGATCGTTTTCCAAACCGGATACTGTAGCACATGCATTATCTCATAGTTGGGTCGGCCCATCTCGCTCGCTAGGTCGCTCGCCTCTATGCGAATGAGCCACAACTTGCCACAGATAGCAGAATATAGAGATTTCCACTGTATTTGGCACCTCAGCTTTTTTCAAAAAATTTAATCTTTTTCAATTTCTTGAACTGTTTCTTATAACTTTTTAAGTGGTTTTTCTGAAAATCTATAAAATATTTTCAATTTTAAAAACTACAAATTTTTCGTATATGTAGAAATTTTTTTATAAAAAGATTCATAAATTTGAGAAAAAGTTCATGAACACTATATTTTTTTTGGAAAATCTGTGAAAGTTTTCTAAAAGTTTTTACGAAAAAAGGGATGATCTTTTCCCAAATCCGCAAACATTTGGTCCAGTCCAACATGCACCCGACGAGAGCGATGTCGTCCCCTAGTTGGCCCAAGGCCTAAACTTTTGTTTCTATTTTTTCATTATTTCATTTTTCCCCTTCCCCTTTTGAACTTCATTATTCTTTTGAAACTAGTTCCAAAAAATTGAAAGATTCTTTGGAATACCAAAAAATATGGAAAAGTCTATAGCTCAACCTGCGGATCTAGCACGGGCGTCCGCCGCCTCCCTTGATAGACACGTGGCCTACTAGATCTCTCTTCCCCAACCTCTCTTTCTCTTCTATATGCAAGTGCCTCTGCAGCATTTAATGGCATCCACCTTGCCGGAGAGGAGGATGGCGGTGAGGCGACCTGGACGGAGGTTTGGGGCTCTCCGGCCGCGTCGCGATGGCGGGGGCGGGCGGTGCCGCTCCTCCGTCACCACCATCCAACGGGATCACAGCGAACAACAGTGGTGTTGTGTTTTGCAACATCCAGCCTGTTGCAGAACAACAGTCATGTTGCAAAACTTTCTCCGTAACACCATATAGAGGTGATGACAAGGAAAAAAATCTGTAACAACACCTGAGTTGCAAAGTTTTTCTGCAACAATACCTTTGTTGCAAAAAAAGTGAAGACAGGAAAAAAATCTGCAACACAACCTATGTTGCGAAAATATATTCCCGCAACACAATCTCTGTTACATGTGTTTCCGGAACAAGATCATTGTTACAAAAGAAGAGAAAGACGTTCAGCCGATTTATTTTGTCATATCAGACGGCTCGCGAGGCGACGGATCTTTTAAAAAGATCCGTCGAGCGACGCGTGGCAGCTCCTAAAAAATATTCTTTAAAATTTTGAAAATGCTCTAGAATTTTAAAAGATTTTCCCTTTTTAAAAATTAAAATTTAAGAAAGGTATGCATTTCAAAAAAATAATTATAATAAACCCCATGTTTACGGATGTACCCGTCTGGATTAGTCTAGCACACTTCTCTCGACTGGTGGGTTTTTTAGACTAGATAAACGGAACTTCTTGCATCAGTTTGGCACGGACATATGAAACATCCATGTTAGGTTTGAACGACTTCCAACACCGTTTGCACATTGCGACATGTCTGGCCATTTATCAGTCTTTTTCATCGTGAAAACTTTAAAAAATATTAAATTTGTCAAAAATCTAAACAACTTGGCATGATACCTTGAATTGGTCATAGAAACTCGTGAAAAAAATTGGAGCCATTGTAAAAAATAAGGTGCTTTCAAATGGACCCTTCTGCCCTACCAGAACAACCTTCGTTGCACATAGTCTATTCTTGGACATCGTTGAAATGACCTCAACTTTTACAAGGGGGTGAGCATGCCCATGTTAGGCATCTATGCCTGGTTTGAATAACTTCCGTAACTGCATGCACGTTGTGATACGTCCGGCCATTCATCAGTCTTTTTCACCAAGAAAACTTCAGAAAATGCAGCACTTAACAAAACCCCTAAATATTTGGCATGGTACCTTGAATTGGTCAGACTAATAAAAACTTGGGGCTATTTCAAGTATGTCGAGAAATAATGTGCTCTTAGACAAAGCCTTCTAGCCTACGCGAACACCCTCTAATCAACATGCTCTATTTTTGTACACCTTTGAAATTACTCCAACCTTGCAAGTAGGTGGTCATGTCCATGGTAGGCATTCATGTCAGTTTTGAACGATTTTCGACACCGTATGCAAGATACGACACGTCCAGCCATTTTATCGGTCTTCTGTTGATCGGGAAAACTCAAAAAATGCAAAATTTGTCAAAAACCAAAACAACTTGACATGGTGCCTTAAATTGGTCATAAAAGGTCATGGAAAAAATTGTGGCCATTTAAAGGATGTCGAGAAACAACGTGCTCTCAGAAGGGGCCTTCTGGCCTACCCGGAAATCCTCCATTGAACATGGTATATTTTTGAACATTTTTGGAATGACCTTAACTTTTGCAATAAGGTGGGCATGCCCATGGTAGGCATTCATGTCGGGTTTGAACGATTTTCGACACCCTAAGCAAGTTGCGATACATCCAGCCATTTATCAACCTTTTTTGACTAAGAAAGCTCCAGAAAATGCAAAATTTGTTGAAAATTAAAAATATTTGGCAAGGTGCCTTGAATTGGTCATACAAGCCAATGAAAAAATTGGGACCATCACTAGGATGTTGAGAAACAACATGCTTTCACACGGAGCCTTCTGGCCTACTCAGACACTCTCCATTGAACGTGGTCTATTTTTAGAAAAACTTTAAATGACCCCAACTTTTAGAAGAAGGTGCTCATGTTACGCATCCATGCTTTGTTTGAACAATTTTCTACACTATATACAAGTTGCGACATGTCTCTCTATTTACCGACCTTTTTTGACTAAGAAAGCTCTAGGAAATGCAACATTTGTCAAAAAAATTTAAAAGTTGACAAGGTGCCTTGAATTGGTTATAAAAATCAATGAAAAAAATCAGGGCCATCTCAAGGATGTCGAGAAATATGTACTCTCAAACAGAGTCTTCTGGCCTACACGAACACCCTCCATTCCACATGGTTTATTTTCGGACATTCTTAAAATGACCGCAACTTTTACAAGCAGGTGGGCATGCCCATGGTAGGCATCAATGTCAGTCTTGAAGAAAAAAGATATTAAAATTATAGTTTAATCAGGTGCTTAAAATTGTTATTTTAAGATTAACATAAATATAAACACAAACCAATTAAATTGAAAGCAAATAATGCTTTCTAAAAAGCATTTAATAAATTTCTGAAGGAAAAAAGAATTTTAAATCACTATTTAAAATAGTTACTTAAAACTATTATTTTGGTACTCCAAAAAATATTTTAAAATTTTAAAAGGTTTCAAAATAATAATAATGTTCAAAAAGGATAAAAAATAAATTAACGAAAAAAGAGAAGAAAACAAAAAAAATAGAAAAGAAAAAATGAAAAAAGAGAAGAAAGAAAAAAAATAGACAACAGCAGAATGCGGCATATTGCCGCTGCTTCGCACAAGGCGAACGGCCGAGAGACGAGTTTGGGCCGGCCCAATCTGGTTTTGGGAACCTTCTAGAAGTTTCTGTGAACCACTTGTTTTTCATTCACCAGTTTTCTAGTTTCATTTTCTTTGTCATTTTTTGTTTTTGTTTTTTCTCTTTCTTCTTTTTTTACATTTTGTTTTCTGTTTATTTTTCATTGTTTTCATCTTTTCCCTTTTCGTTCCATTTTTCCTTTTCAAATCTATTTCCTTTTTAAAAAATGTTCATGATTTCTAAAAATGTTTGAAAAGTACAAATGTTTCCATTTAAAAAAAAATCTCAAAACTCAAAACATGTTTGTGTTTTCCAAAAATGCTCGGGAATGGAAAAAATGTTTGGGTTTTTTAAAATCACAATTTCAAAAAATTTGAGTTTAAATTAAATTATTCAAAATTTCAAAAAATGTTTGTGTTTTCATATATTTTTTAGAAATTCTAAAAATGTACGAGAATTTCAAAAACGTTCTTTTTTTCAGAAAAGTGTTCATAATGTTAAAAAAATGCTAATTATTTCATAACTTAGAAACTATTTGGAAATTTCAAAAATGTTCCCGCTTTCAAAATTGTTAGAATTTCGAAAGTTTTCCCATCAACATGTTTTCTTCTCTAAATTCCTTAAATGTTCGTGTTTTCCAGAAAATGTTCAAGATTTCCAAAAATTGTTTCTGTCATAAAGGATGGTTTTTGTAAAAAAAATGAATCTTGAATGTTTTATCGAGTTGTTCAAACAACTTCCGTATTTTTAAACATTACTTGCTTTTGAAAAAATCACAATTTTCAGGAAAATTTGAAAAAAAATCTAAAAACTACCCGGATTATGCGTTGTGTAGAGTGCTTAAAGTGACGTGCTCATTGTTAGTCACCAATGCTTCTCAGGTCGACTAATTAGCAAGTCTTCTGTGTGAGTTACAGGCCCGAAGTTCGAATCCTTGTCAAAAGTCCATATTGCCTTTTATACATTTAGTGAAGGGGTTGTAACGAAGCGGGGCTCTTTTAATTAAAGTTCGGAAGACAACTATCTCATATTGTGTTGTGTTTTTTACTTTTTACTCGTAAGACATGGACGGTGTTCTTTTGTGCTTCGTTAGAAATTCACATGAGTGAGTGAACTTTACTTGTTCCTCAAGTAAAGTTGGCGCGTGAGTTTGAGATCCGACCGTTGAACACGTCTTGTCTGACCGTTGCATGGACGCAGGCCCCTATTGGTCATTTCACCCTCGAGATTGCTCCCGCTATAAATAGTCGCCGCCTCCCAACCATTGTTGGTTGGTTGCTCCATCTGATTTGAGTGAGATTGTTGACCAATCCTTCTCCTCTGAGAGATTTCACCGAGAGAAAAATCCAGAGGCAGAGCTTGGACTGTGGTTGAGCATCGCGTAGATCTAAGTTGATATTGCTTGTGCCTATTACTCTTGAAAACTGCAAACTATCTAGACGGGTAGGCGTCAGTCTGGAGCAACCAAATGTTATTGTGGTTTGCCAAAGACAAAGTCCGTGAAGGTTAGGATATTGCCTTGAAGTATCTACCCCAAGTGGATTGACTTAAGTTGATGAACTTGCAGAAAAGTGAACTGGTCGAACAAATAACCTGTCGCCATCGAGCAACACTGGTTCTTTCTTTTTACCTCATTTCCTTCAGTATTTATATTCATCATGTTATTCTTTGGTGTGATTTTTTCGGTGTTCTATCTGCTAAGTTTGTTGAGCATTTTCCATCAGTGTGACGAACATTTTATCCGCCATATCTTCCCTCTAAATGCTTAAGATGATATATTTGTTTTTTGTTCGCATCTTTTTCATCTACTGTCATTTGATTATTCTTCTAGCATCGGTTTTTATGACTATCTTGCATAGTGTTACTTAGTTTTTCATGTAAGTTATTTCCCTGCTAGTTTATCTTCAAGTATAACTGCTTCTGTTTGAGTTGTTTCTGCCGTGTCATGTTGAGAGACTTAAGTGTTCCGAAGGAAATTTAAATCTTCCATTCACCCTCTCTAGTCAATATACTTTGATCCTACATGTCGTCCATCCCTTGGGAATTGAATGAGAATTCTTATCCAATACTTCTTCAGATAGATCCTCCTAACATATGACAAATCGGTTTATGAAGAACAACATGTGCAAACCATGATTATGGCACCTTCAAATCACTAGTATCAAATAGCGATTTATGCGAAGTGTCTTTCTGCACCCAGGAGCAAATGCTCCTGGTGTGAACAGTAAAATCAAAAAATAGAAAAAAAATAAAAATTGTGACATACTTTTGCAAATGTTTGTCGTGCACGCAAAATTTCATTGCAAAATCTATTTGGTGGAAGTCGTGCCAAAAAAATAGAGCTCCAAAATGCTTTTGTAAGTAACATTTTCAGAGCATCGATTTTGTTTTTTTTACCACGCCTTCCACCAATGTGATTTGGGATGAAATTTTGCATGTTCAACAAACATTTGTGAAAGTATGTCACAAAAAAAATATCAGATTTTTTTTGATTTTACTGTTCACACCAGGAGCATTTGCTCCTAGGTGTAGAAACTCCACGTCCAGATTTATGAACCTCCTCAACCAAGTATGGTGATAATAAGGTGTCATACATATCGCGACCCCACACCATTTAACTCGGGATGAAACAATTTGATTTGGATCAATCACTTCAGAACATAATGGGTTAGTCAAAGGAGAAGAATTTACGAGTAGAGTTTCCAGTTGTTCCATACCTTCATGCCAAACATCGGAATCATCAAGAAGGTGCTTAATTTGGTTTCTTTTCGTCCTGGAGTTGTTGCCCTTTTGGGAAAAAGAGGTGTTCCGATCACCATGCAGACCAATTTTCTCTCCCATGGTGTAACCAATATATCCTTCTCGGCCCATCAAGTCTTCAATGAGAATGTGGAATTATATCTCAGTCGTGCTCTCGTTCAATCGTAGTTGGCCCCTAGTGCACCTTCTGAAGCTCCTTTTCAGTTTTGCCAATATGCCGGCTTGGACTTATGAGAATCTCATGGTCGCATGTACGGAGTTGAGTGCAAACAACCAAGGCTTGAGCCCAACCAACTTCACCTGATTCCATGTCGTAATGAGGATCTCAGAGACTGTTTTCATCTGCAACTAACATGCCTCGAACTGGTGCCCACCAGTGGATCTTGAGAACTAAATCTCGTAATTGTATTGTTTTTCCAACATAAGTGGGTGGCGACCAGAGTGTATATGACGCTCATTTGTTATTATCGTTAAAGGAGACTTAGTTATCCAAGCTGCATTGTCAATGGCTCGGTCCAATCCCTCTCAGATTTCTCCCCTCCTCCAAGTGAAATTCGCTCCCAGTTCTTCTCTGTCCCAGGGAGATATTATGCACCTAAAAATCCTATAGAAAGTGAAACAATGGAAAACAACCTAAAATGGTAACAATTAGTGGTATAATCCAAAGAATGTCAAGGTTAAACTCAAGGAAAATATGGGTGTTAAATACCCTCATCAATACCATGTTTTTCAGTGATGGACTCCTAGTACTAGTGCTCCACAACCAACAAAAGCCAAAAACCCAGGAGTTTCTCCACTTGCACCTGATAGTATTTCTTCTTCCGACTCTTGGTGATCAACACAAATCTATTTTACTTCTTATTAACATCTAGAATCATCCTTAGAGAGACAAATACACCAACCAAATTTGTCGATAGTTGAACCCGAGCCTCCAGAACTTGCCAATGATTCGGTAGACACCATTAACTATGCTATGTTCAAGAAGTTATCTGGTACCTTTAAGACCCTAGCCCAAACGACCCTCTTATCAAGCACCACTAACCTCACATTAGTAAATCCATCATACTCATTCACAGGTGTGTTCCAATCACCTAGACACACAAACTGCACGGCGTAGAGATCATCGCCGATCTTTCGCCACCGCACCTTTGCTGCAAAACTCCAAGGTGATCTCATGTCGGACTATAACCGGGCTAAATCCCTTGGCAGCGTGCACCTTGGCAATAGCCAACCTTCTTCGTCTTCACATCTTGATCTACAACCTCTTTCCATACAAAGTCATCTTCTCCATTTCCGTTTAAACCGGGGGTTACTTGGTTCTACTTGCTCCACCATGCGGCATTCCCTTTGGTGTCCGAACTCTCTGATATCAAACGCTTGCATTGCGGCCACGTGCCAGGGGCAGACAGGTGACCGGGACCAGGTCCAGGGTCTGCCCGGGTAGTATTTGTGCGGCCGGAGAGAAAGAGGATGGTGCTAGGGGATGGGTATTGCTTTCCATGAACGAGATACATCTTGCCCAAAAATAAACTCATCATGTGCGAGGGAGGGTATGTGTGTTAGAGCGGAAAAAGGATTTCTTTTAAGCAGATTTTTTTTTGAGAAAAAAAACTTGTTGCAATACTTGTGTACAGTCGGGTCTGGCCCAAAACACCCTGATGGACCGGACCGGGGAAGGGAAGCTGGACCCAAGTCACCCAACCAACCCACCACATGGCCCAAACAAAACCACCCAAACTGACTGACCTACCGCGGCCTCGCTCACCCTTTGCTCCCCCTTCCTCCTCGCGCCGCCGCCCCAAACCCCCTCTAAAACCCTCGCCGCCGGCGCACCCTCCCGCCCCGCTCCAGACCAGAGAAGCCCTCGACGTTCGCCGCGGCCGGGGGAGGGATGGGGATCTTCGAGCCGTTCCGCGCGATCGGGTACATCACCACGGGCGGCGTGCCCTTCTCCCTGCAGCGCCTCGGCACCGAGACCTTCGTCACCGTCAGCGTCGGCAAGGCCTTCCACGTCTACAACGTAAGCGTCTTTGCCCGCCCGCCCATCGCCGCCGCAAGCTGGAGTGGCTTGTTGTCGTAGCCAGGGAGCTCGCAGGAGCCTGCTGCTCGTTTCTCCGTCAGTATTTAGGGTTGATAATACCAGAGGCAGCGATGTGTTAGCTTCTGTCTGGAGCTCATGCCGAGTTCAGCGCTCAATTCCTGCTGGTTGCTCGCCACACCGGGGTTAATGTGACTTGCGCCTACGGTCGAGCTTTGTGTTCATATTATTAACCCTGCCTTACTGTACTTGTCTTCTCTCGTTTTCAACGGCATGACATACAATTCTGATGCAAACGACTTCCATTTTGTGGTATGATTAATCACGCTGTTTTCTCTTCTTGTTGTGCAGTGTGCCAAGCTCACTTTGGTCCTTGCCGGTGAGCCTGCTATTCAGTATCTCGGTTTCTTCTGTTCAGTGTTTTTTTTTTCTCTCCCGCTCATGGTGCGTGAACTTTCTTTGCGATTTAAGGACCTCAACTGCCCAAGAAGATCCGCGCTCTCGCGTCCTTCAAGGAATACACCTTTGCTGCATATGGAAGCGATATCGCGGTTTTCAAACGGACCGATCTGGTAAGGGAATTGCTGTGTTTAGGATAGCTGAATTAGTGTATCAACCCTAAGTGTGTGGTGCCTGGTGAATGAAATGATTGTTGGCTACTTATTCCAAACTTCCAAAATTGAGTTCCTGAACAGAAAATGCCATTGTCTCAGATGTACTTGTAGATCTTTTGTGAAATCAGATGTTGATTGGGGAATAATAGGTGCACTTGTAATGTTCTGCGAAACAACATGTTTGATTATGTGTCTACAAAAAAAGATAAATTTTGGGCACTTTCAGTTCCTATATTAGCTCCTTTTCCTTGTTTTTACAGCACACGAATGTACATTTTTTGCAAGTGGACACATCAATCATACCACGATCTACATATATAACTTTTTCATGCTTCTGCAAATTTGCAAATTCTTGTTTGAAAAAGAAACCCTGGGACCAAATGCACCCAGGAGCAAAGTATCTGCTCGTTATCCAGACCCCACTATATCATGTCCATCAACTACTATTGAAGTATTGAGGCCTTCATGTTTATGTTTTCTCTTCAAAAATCAGGTGGTTACCTTTACTAAACATGAAGAAAAGGTCAACATGTTGTACCTGTTTGGAGAGTATATTCTCAGTGCAGATATTAAAGGTGATATATTTATCTGGGCCTTCAGAGGGGCAAAACCAAGCAATGAGCCTGTTGGAAACATATCACTGGGAGACAAGTTTACTCCAACCTGCATTATGCATCCGGATACTTACCTAAATAAGGTGCCTGCAATTATTGTTTTCTTTGGAGATAGTTTGCTTTCCGAATTTTGTGCATGTTGACAAGTCTGTTTATCATTGATACATCAGGTCATTATTGGTAGTGAAGAAGGACCCTTGCAGCTGTGGAATATCAGCACAAAGAAAAAAGTATATGCTTTTAAGGGTTGGGATTCATCAGTACGTTGTTGTGTTTCTTCACCTGCTCTGGATATGGTTGCAGTCGGTTGCTCCGATGGATCGATTCATGTTCACAATATACGATATGATGAAGAGTTGATGTCTTTCAACCATGAAATTCGGGGTGCTGTAACTGCCCTGTCATTTCGAACAGGTGATTTTATCTGACATGATATACAGTGTATAACCTTTTATAATTCATGTTTGCTCATCCTGTGACAATGATGAAATTCCCAAACAAATCTTGGTTTATTCAAGCCCTTAACTTAGGTTTGTGATTATGATTATATCGTATTTATGATGCAAATTTATTAATTTGGAGATCCAGTTCAGGAAATTTAGCTGAGACATTCCTTTTGGCTTTATATATTTTCTTTATATTAAGTTTTTGGAGATTTGACTTGTCGATAAAACCTTTACTGACTAGCGTCCTAGTTCAAACTAAGTAACAATGATATTTGGTATACTTGAATAAAATTCTAGAGCCTGTGTAGTTTATTGTGGAAATACGGATACAGAGCTTTATGCCACCAAGTTGTTTTTCATGGTTATAGATAGCTTTGACTCTCCCTGTTTGAAACAGGAAGTGCATTGTTTTATTTTAGTAATACACATTTTCATGCTCCTACATGCCAAGCTTAAGTTTTAGTTTTCTCAAATTTGCTTTGTCCGCCAGATGGTCAACCCCTTCTAGCATCTGGAGGTTCCTCGGGTGTTATTAGCATTTGGAATCTTGAGAAGAGAAGGCTGCACTCTGTGATTAGGGAGGCCCATGATGGTTCTATTGTATCACTTCATTTTTTTGCCAATGAACCTATTTTGATGAGCTCAGCAGCTGATAATTCAATAAAAGTAAGTGCGGTTTTCTTGTCTTCTTTTTTCACATCATTGATAGTGACGGACAAGAACTGTAAATCTTGTTAGCTGTTGAGCTGTAACATATGGAAGGTCAAAAACTGCTGCATGTTGTGGGACCTAGTGCTTAGCCTGTTACATAGGACATCATCTCCCTTTTTTTCTAGTTATACCGCATTGCCTTATTTTGGGGGCGGGGGGGGGGGGGGGGGGGGAGCATATAAGGATCGTCGTACTGAATCGAGCTTTGCAGCAGGTTAATAAGTAACTAAATCAGCCAAGAAAAACAAAGTCAACACTGGTGTGAGATGATATTTGCTTTGACAATCACATTAAGTTAGCAGCAACACCTTATTTCAGTTTACATTTGGAAAGTAGTAATCTAATATACTCTATGCCAGATGTGGATATTTGATAATAATGAAGGAGATGCTCGTCTGTTACGATTTCGAAGTGGGCATAGCGCTCCACCTCGGTGCATAAGGTAACAAATGCCCTCCAAGTTTGTTGTGTCTTTACTTTTGTCTCGGTTATGTTTTAGTGAGTCAGTCTATTTTGTTGTTAGATTCTATGGCAATGGAAAATCCATCTTATCCGCTGGTCAAGACCGTGCCTTCCGTCTTTTCTCAGTTGTTCAGGTAATTCATAACCTTTGTAACATAAATTTTTACAGCAGCACGCTGGCACACCTGTTGTCATTTCCTGCATTTTTTGGTCCTCTGAAAATGCTATTGAAGTAATAATGTTCACTTCACGCCGCACACTTGTCTTTACCCTGAATTCCTGCATGTTTGTCTTCTTGTCAGGTTATTTTTTTCCTTTTTGAGCAAAATGAGTTTATGTTTAGTGTTTTTTAATCCTATTGAAGTAACACTTTTTTGACAGGATCAACAAAGCAGAGAGCTTTCTCAGCGGCATGTGGCAAAAAGAGCAAAAAAACTTAGAGTAAAGGTAAAATTTTGATTACTATTCCTTTATCGCCTTCCGTTTCATCATTTCCTTATTAGAATTTTGACATTTTCTTCTTCTCTGCAGGAGGAAGAGATAAAGCTAAAACCAGTTATTGCATTTGATTGTGGTAATTCTCAGGTCCTTGTAATACTAAAGTTCATATCATGTTCTTCTGCTTTTCCATCTGTGTAATTTCTTCTGGAAGTAGTAAACCATGATAATCTTCAATCTGTACTATTTATACTTGGTGCAAAGGGCATAACTATTTCCATGTTAACACATAATTAAACCACTGTACCAGTATTCTGTGCACCTTTACTAGTGTTGAAAAGAAACCACAAACTGTTATTTTCTAAAGATAAAATTGCTTATTTACCAATCGAATCAACTGTTGTTCAGCTGAGATACGTGCACGTGATTGGTGTAATGTTGTTACATGCCACATGGATACTTCAAAGGCATATGTATGGCGTCTTCAGAACTTTGTTATAGGCGAACATATTCTTACACCATCGTCAGAGACTGAGTCACCGATTAAGGTAAGCTTGTTTTTGTAATCTGAATGTATTGACCTTATACTATAAGAATGTATTGAATTCTCACCATGGGCTAGATCAGAACAAGCTTTCTTGGGACTACCAAGACTCGGCTTTAAAATGATAGAAGTATATCCCTACCTCTTCTTTAAGAAATTCCTTTTCTTTTCTGGCAGGCTTGTACTATAAGTGCATGTGGTAATTTTACTATCTTGGGCACTGAAGGTGGTTGGATCGAAAAATTTAACCTTCAATCTGGGATTAGTCGTGGTAGTTACATTGATGGCTCGCTGTCATTGCAATGTGCACATGAAGGTGAAGTTGTTGGATTAGCCTGTGATGCAACAAATGGATCTCTGATTAGTGCTGGATACCGTGGGGATATTAAGGTTTGATGACGCTGTTGCACTTCAGTTGCAATTTATTTAAACTGTGATTCCATTACTCAGATATTGACTTGTCTCCCGCAGGTCTGGGATTTTAAAAGTTGCAAGCTAAAATCCAAATTCAATGTTGGTAAATCTGTAACTAAGATTGCATATCACCGGGCAAATGGTAATATTCAACATGTTTTGTTATTCCCTTGTAGGATGACATGGATGATTAACAGTTTTTTTGTTGCTGTTTTATGGCAGGTCTTCTTGCTACTGTAGCAGATGATATGGTGCTTGTATTGTTTGATACAGTATCGATGAAAATGGTCCGTAGATTTGAAGGACATACAGATCGTATCACTGATCTGTGTTTCAGTGAGGATGGGAAATGGCTCATTTCGTCTAGTATGGATGGGACGCTCAGAATATGGGATATCAGTTTAGCAAGACAGATAGATGCAATGCGCGTTGATGTATCTATAACATCCGTCTCTATGTCTCCTAATATGGATGTGCTGGCAACCACCCATGTTGATCAAAATGGCGTGTATCTTTGGTAGGCTTTCATTGTTTATTGTTCTCACCCTGTGCTGGTGTAGTTTGTGCTAATCATGGCACATCTCATTTAGGCAAATAAATACTACTTTCAGTCCACACTGTACCAATGTACATAATGAACTAAAATTCCACACCGTCGCACGCAACCAACCAACCACCCGCACCGTCTAAAAGAAGTCGAGTTCATCACTGGACAAACACTTTTCTTTGTTATTGAAATGTTCATTTCCATTCTGTTGATAAAACTATGCTAGAGCTAAAGAGTATGACAATATAATTAGTTTTATAGTTTAAGTTGTAAGCTGCTGCTTACTGGTTGCCACATGGAACAGCTTCTGAAAAACGTAAACTTTACCGACATGTTCATTCTGGCCCTTATGTTGGTCACACTTACAGTTTTGCTTTCCATGAAGTTGAATGTCCCTAAAAGCAAAGAGTTGAATGCAAGCACAGGCAACTCAAGACTGATAGTGTTTTTACCTCCTGTTATGTTTCTACTTAATAATCTTCTGCCATTATGGATGACAAACATACGTAGTTTATTGGTGTTCTGCAATTTATTATTTAGCTCATATATAAAGCTCATACTTCTCTTAATAATTATGACAGGGTTAATCAAGCTTTGTTCTCACCTTCGACAAATGTTGATAGCTATGCAAGTGGTAAACATGTCCGGAACGTGCTTTTGCCAACTGTTTCATCAGCCGAAAGATCTGAGGAAGAACCCATTAAAAAATCACAAGATTCAAATCAATCTAATATTAAACCTTTTGTCATAATGGATCATCAAATACCAAATATGATCACACTCTCATTACTCCCAAGGAGTCAATGGCAAAGCTTGACAAATCTTGACATTATAAAGGTAATGTACTTTTGTCTCTGTTTTAATCCTCAAAATTTCTGCTGCAAAGTAATGAATCCTGTTACCTTGCATTAACTATGCTAGTTTCTCAGGTTAGAATTAGACGGTGTATATAATAGAATGTGTGTAGAAGATCTATTTAGTTATTGACTGAGCATTTTGACGAACATTTAGACCATCCATACAAACATGATAGTAAGTTTCTATTAAAAAATGGTTGGTAATATCGTAATTTGTAAGTTTGACAAATATAGTGCAATATGAAGTGATCGTCAAAGCTTGGTGACTGTAAATGTTTTAAAGGACATTTATTTGTGACTGGAAGGAGTACTCATTTAAGTGATATTTTTGTTTTGTGCATAAGCCTGGCTCGATGTTAAGTGCTCACCATCACATTCCTGTTTCTTTAGGTTCGAAACAAACCGATCGAGCCACCTAAGAAACCTGAGCAGGCGCCATTTTTCTTGCCCTCAGTTCCATCCCTTTCTGGGGAGATATTGTTTGAGCCTCCTTCCAGTAAAGAAACAGACGGCAGCACTACTGAGGACATAGGTCATAAAAAGATGGCTGATCTCTCCTCCCACTTCAGTCGGCTGTTACAATCCTGTGGAGAACTTGAGAGCTGTAAGTATTTATTAGTATCTTCAGTCAAGCAAAACGCGGAAATAAACATCAGATATTTTGGTTCTCAATGTCTATTGATGAGACTATTAAGAAGCTGCAATCTTCTTCATAGTAAGCACTGACCTGTAATCTGTTTTGCAGATTCAGCGTTCACCGAATACCTAAAAGGCCTATCTCCGTCATCTTTAGATATGGAACTACGGATGCTACAGATAATAGATGACGACGAGGTGGAAGAGTCTGAGGAACCAAGACCCGAGCTCCAGTCCATCTCATTGCTGCTGGACTACTTCATTCATGAGCTTTCCTGCAGGAACAACTTCGAGTTTGTTCAAGCTGTTCTGAAATTGTTTCTGAAGGTATGTGATAACGTGTATTGGCATGTTAAACCCATTGAGTCACCAAGCATATTTCATCTTCCTTGGAAACAGATACATGGTGAAACAATACGGCGCCACTCGACGCTACAGGAGAAAGTGAGGAAACTTCTAGACGTCCAGAGCAAGGTCTGGCAGAAGATCGACAAAATGTTTCAGAGCTCGCGATGCATGGTCACATTCCTCAGCAACTCGCAGTTTTAGTTGCAGGTAATTTCGTTTCATCCGATTTGCCAAATGAACTAGTGTTATACGAGACTTAGTTGGAGCTAGAAAATATTCTGTACCTCAATTCGCTAACATTGTCGTCACCTAGTTGAGCTTTTCCGATACACTATATTGCTGTAGAAAATGATTTTTTTTCCCTGCAGCTTCTTCTGAACTCTTATTAAATGACTAAATATCCTATTTCCTTGTGGTCGACAGGTCCCGATTTCTGAAATCAATGCATACCTGGGAGTCCATGTGGCTGTTGTACCCTTCTGCTGTACCTCACCGTTTCGTCGTCGTGGTAAAAGCTGCAAGGCATATATACGGTGTTGTTAACAGAGATGACCACAGATTGTGCTCCTGGTGATGATGTAACAGTTTTGTTCCTGTATTCTTTTGTAACATACAGATGTATGAGCACTGTTCAGCGAGAAATATTCGGGAATGTCGCAGTTGCCAGTTAGGCGAAACATCCCCTAAATGTTTATTCAGCATTTTACTTTAGTGATAGCCCTCCGTGTTCATCTTCGGTGTTTTGACTTCTAAAATCCCTCCAGTCCACTTTCGCGTGCGCTATCGAAGAACTTATCACCCTCTTGTTTATAATAAAATTCATTTCGAGATTGAGAAGTCCTGAAAAGCAAATGGATTCCAAGCTGAGGATTAAGGTAACATGTAAAAACAACTTTGATCCCAGTCCCAACTACTACCGCTTGTAGAATGGTGACTATTGGATGTTGGAAAATGCTATCTAAAGTGATGAATCACACGCATAAATCAGAGTCAATTGTCTCGGTTCTCTGTACAATTCTTTCGATGAGAATATGGATATTCATAAAAAATGCTGCAAGAAAAGCCCAGTGTCCACACTTGAAGCTATGTTCATCTTGTAGTTTTGATGATGAGTTCTGTGCTATGTTATCTGGCTGGATGGTGTTCCAGGGTCATCTTCATCTTGTAGTTGTTCTTTTCTCTGCTTTTACTTTTGAACCTTGGTTGTAATAAGCTGGAGGAACTGCTTGTGTGCTGTACCTGACTATTCAGGCTTCTTTCTTGCAATGGAGCCGGGGAGCCATCCCTGTTATTCTAAAAAAAAGAATATCCAGAGTTGAAATGACAAGCTCCAGCAGATGAGAATGAGAAAGATTGCATTCTCTGAGCTCAACATTCATCATATCATGCGCATAGATGGATTTTCAGGACCACAAAATTAACAATCTAAGGAGTAGAATTTATGAATGCAGCTCTTATCATATCATAGGCAGACAATTAACCTCAGTACAAAAGCCGGGTTGATTAGCTGTTATATATTCCCTCCGTCCCAAAGTGACTGTCTCAACTTTGTACTACACAGTTGTACAAAGTTGAGACAGTTATTTTGGGACGGAGGGAGTATCGAACAAGAACAAGTAGCAAAAAGTACATCAAAGGAATCTGGTCCAAAGGTTCTCAAATTAGAAAACTTTAATTTCAGTCCCCACTTGGAAAAATGATGTGTAAAATAGATGAACCACATAAACATATGTATCAGAGTAAACTTTTTCTCAAATCTGTCTGTATAATTGTTTCAGTGAGAATATAGATAGTCATAAAAAAATACTGCAAGAGTATCCAGAGTCAGATGACAATGACAAAGATACATTCTCTGAACAACATTCATCATATAATGCACAGAGATAGGTTTTCTGAATGCAAAATTCATTAATAAGGTGGATTTTCTGAATGCAGCTTTCATCATACCATAGGCACACAACCTCAGTAGAAAAAACCAAGGTTGATTCACTGCCTCGATCAGAAAGTAGACCCAGGATACACATGTATATATATCTAAGAATAAGCAGAAGATCAAAAAATACATCAAAGAATCTGGTCCAAAAGTACAAGAATGCCCACCAACAACATGTCAGCCATCACCCATGAAACAACCCTGTAGATGAAGAAAATGTATAGTATGATGAGCTTTGCTCAGCAGCTCAGCTGGAACTGGTGTACCTGCTAACTATTGTATTCTGGCAAGTGGTAATACAGCCTGGGTATAATAAGCCCTACAAATATAGCTCATCCTGATGATCCATCCATCACTCACTCAGACTTGCTCCTCAGGCTGTACACGTTCCCCACGACCCCGACGACGCTGACGACGATGGCCAGCCCCAGCATCCCAAGCGACAGGAGCCGCTCTCCGCGCCCCAAGCATTCCCCCTCCTTGTCCAGCCTCAATGCAACAAGGGCGGGGAACATGAAACCTAATGCCAGCCCCGTTGTTGCGCCGGTGAACTTGAAGGCCATCCAGATGTTGGGTATCATGGTGGAACCCAGGTAGATGAGGGCCAGCAGCACCACCGTCAGGGAGAGCATCCTCTTCCTGCTGTGGGGCGCGAGCTCGCCGAAGACCAGCGAGTCCACCGTCTGCCTCAGCGAGAAGTGGACGACCGGGAAGACGAGAACCAGGTGGACGATGTACCCGATCCTCACAATGTAGTTGAGCACCGTGCTGAACTTGATCCCGAGGTCCTTGTCGAAGTTGGTGAGGACATCGGACTCGGTGTCGTCGCCGAACAGGAGGTACCCCGAGATGGCGGTCAGCGCGTACACGACGACGCAGAGCACGGTGGAGATCCGGCTGACATTGTACATGTTCTGAGGCGTCTTCTCCTTGAGCTCGTTGTAGATGGGCTGCACGTTGAAATGGCAGATGTAGGCGTTGGTCATGATGGGTATCACCACGAGAAGGTCGAGGATCGCCGCCCTTGAACTAAAATCCGGCCCCATCCTCGGCGCGGCAAGCTTGCCCTCCACGAGCTTCACCGCCGCGATCATGCACGAGACGGCCACAAAAACAACGGCGAGCCCGACCGACGCGGCAGACGACAGGCTCAGCGAGTCGATCTTCTCGAGCGCGCACAGCGGGGCGAGGAACACCACCAGAACAAACAGGATGAGCAGCCTGCGGTTGTCCCACTCGCCGTGGCCGACGAGCTGGTCCATGACGCCCATGTGCTTGAGCGAGCCGGACATGACGTCCCCGATGATGATGAGGTAGACGACGAGGATCCCGGCGTTGTTGACGACGATGCAGAGCTGCGCGACGACGCTGGCGGGGCGGCCGAGCGCGCGGTGCACGAGCTCGCCGTAGGAGAGCGCGCGGCAGCGCACCGCGAACCGGACGAGCAGCTCGATGGTGACCTCGGAGAGAACGCCCATGACGAGGATGGAGACGAGGCCCACGGCCACGCCGAGGACCTTCATGGTGGCCGGCAGCGCCATGATGCCCGCCCCGATGATGGAGGTCGCGAGGTTGAACACCGCGCCGGAGACGCCCGAGCCCTCCGGGGGACCCGCCGGGCCGTCGTCGCCGATGAGCGGCAGTGAGTCGTGCTCGCCGGGGGTGGCATCGGCGTCGTCGTCCTCGACCTCGCCCAGGAACGAGTCCTGCTTGGTGAGCTTGGCGTGGCCGTTGGCGGAGGCGCCGGATTTGGGCGGCGGAGGAGGGTGGGCGGACTGCAGCTCGATGGCGGTGGCGGTCAGCGGGAGCGCCGAGTAGTTGGAGTTCACCATGGTCCCCGGCGCGCCCGCCCGAGGCGGATCGACGGACTGGAAGGCGGCAAAGAAATCCTTCCGCCGCAGCCAAGATTAGGGGTAAAAAAATGGAGATTCACGCCCAATCTAGCGCTCCTCCAGGAACACCGGACCGCGCTCGATCGGGGCGAAGATCCCGGCCCCCGCCGTCCCAGCCGGAGAGACCTCACGTGGACCCGGCCGGCATTGGCGAACGCCGCCCGCCGCCGCGCAGGGAAATCTCGGTTCTTCCTGGCGAGATTTGGGCGGGCGGAGCCGGGAAGATCCGCCTGCTTCGTTAGCGCCGAGATCGGAGCGTCAGATTCAGGGCGGGAGGCAAGAGGATGGTAGGCGGATTGGTGGATTGCTTGGGATCGAGGGGAGGAGATCTGAGCTCTCCGTCCGTCCCTCCCCTGTTCTTGCCTCCCTTTCTTCAGGGAAGGAAGGAAGAGTATGCATTGCCAGGCAGCGCTACGGGTCGATTTACGTTCATTCCTACTCGTAAAGTTGGGCGCACCAACCACGTGGGACCCGTGCCTCACTGGCAGGTGGGGACAGCGGGTCCGTCTGCTGCTACTGTAGCACGCGGGTAGGAGGGTAGACCGTAGACGTAGACGTAGAGGCACTCTCTTCTGTCGCCCGGGGCTGGGCACGTGGGAAGCGCCGGCCGAGCACATCTCCCCCCGATCCGATTGTCCGCCGGTCACCGACGGGTGGGGCCCGCGCGGTGGCTGCTGTCTCCTTACGTGGCCTCCTTCGCTATTTTAACCTTGTCAGAAAACTTCAGCACACGATGAACTCCTCGGAAATTTATTTCACGATCTGATCTTTTTTTATAACGCCATAAGCCGTGGCGTTTCCGCTCCATTTGCAACCGTCGAACTAGCCTGTGTTGCTCCTCTTCATAAATAAATAAGTGGCAGATGTGAACGAGCTACTTCAAACGCCACTTTCATATCTGGGCAGCAACACCGCATCCTTTGGTGTTTCCAGCAACGCCGCACACGCTGGCGTTTCTGCCCTGCCACGTAGCATCTCGATCAGGCCGGTAACGCGGATGGGTTTGGCGTTTTCATGTAGTGCAGCAACGCCACAGGCCGTGTCGTTTTTGAAAAGGGTCAGATCGTGAAATAATTTTGTATGGAGTTCATTTTGTGCTAAAGTTTTCCCGCAAGGTCAGAACATTGGAAAAGGCCCCTCCTCCCATCTTGCGTCGTGGGCCCATCTGTCAGTGTCGCGGTCCATCGCCCCGATATGCATTTCAGCGGCAATTCACCCGAATTTCTCAAAAAGGATTTTGCTACGCTTATTCTTCTACGGGGATCATATTTTGGTGAAACCTTCAGTATAATTGCTGCTTTGGAATAGAGAAATGGTTCCTCCGCAAAAAAAGGGAGAGAAATGGTTGAAAAAGTTTGCCTAGGAGAATAAAAGATAATCTCCCACCCGAGGGGACGAATTTCTAGGTCATACGTTTTCAAAATTTTAAGCACAATGTTTATAGAAGGCGGAGACAAATTACAAGAAAACTCCCCATTGCAAACAACAAGCGTAGCACAGGCTCCACACCAATGTCGTCCGAAGACAAGCCACCGCACACATCACAACTATAACACGAGGTGCCTACTCTAAGCCGAAAGACAAAGCCATGTCTTGGCCAACACCGGACGCCCTTGATCAGTGCGCCATCCACCCATGTTTGATTGCATAAAAGCGGTTGGCAAGTAGGTGACGAGACTTGGTCGGTCTCGAGAAAGGCATCGTCTTGGCTGCACCAACACAACATATGTAGCACCCCTGAAGCTCAACCTGGGATATTAACGAGCACCAAAGGATCGCAACACAGGACCTCCACTCCCAAGAGGAACGACGTCGAGAACGCCCCATCGCCGATTCGAAACTGAACCTAACCTTTCGTCCGAAGACAACAACCAAGCACCAATGCGAGGGAGGGAGATGCCGACACACCAACCACGTGGGGCCCGTGCGCGTTCGACCTCACTGGCAGGTGGGGTACAGAGGGTCCGGGGGCTGCTACTGTAGCACGCGGGTAGGAGGGTAGACCGTAGACGTAGAGGCATTCTCTTCTGGGGAAGGCACGTGGGAAGCGCCGGCCGAGCACATCTCTCCCGATCCGATTGTCCGCCCGTCACCGACAGATGAGCCCGCATTGACATCATACGCTCTACTGAAATAGATTTCGCGAAAAACCAACCATATCCGATCTTGGTTGGCCTTTCACCCCTAACCGCAAGTCATCCCCGTATTTTGCCACATACGTGGGTTCGGTCCTCCAAGGCCTGTTAGAGCTCTCTTCAACCTGATCATGGCTAGATTGATCGGTTTCGGAGTACACTTGAAGGATATGGCTAAGAAATACTTTTCTTTCCAGATGTTCTTCGCGTACGGTAGCATACTGTCGCAGAGAGCACTTTAATTGTTTATTGGCTGTAGAAAAAACAATTCTCGGGTTACCTATCAATCAGCAGGGCTACGGGTACGTGCTAGTGGACGTGGCAGCGGAGGCCAAGTAGTCTACACGTACACAGATATCTTATCATGTTCGGTTTGATCTGACCACGAAATAGACAAACTATGCTCATCAGATTCATTGAACGATTTCTGGTTGACCAAGCGCCGCTCGAAGCTTCCGAATTCCCTTTCGTAACAAATTAAAAAAACAACTACTCCCTCCGTCTTTTTGAAAAAAAAAAGAAAAGAAGGAAAACTACTCCCTCCATCTATCAAATCAGCGGCACTTATTTTGAAACTGAGCGAGTACTGTATATTAAGCACTTCATTTTGTTTGGCTAGATTGCGAGAAGGTTGCAACCCACCCTCAAAGCCTTTCTTCATCTCGCAAAAGAAAAAAAAAACATGGGTGCAGCTTTTCCAGATTTACTCCACTGCTACAACCACTGTATTATCTAAGCCCTGAACCACATGCTGTGTTCTTGGGCTTTGCATCCAAAGGTGAAGCTGTCAAGAGAATGGAAGCAAGTAGTGCCACCGTTGCTCACAAGATGATTCTTCACTTCAGAGGAATCTCTCTACCATGTGAATAAGAGTTGTTTACAAGCACAGCCTCCCAAGATCGCTGCATACTCTTCCATAAACATCTGCCTGGTTGTCTCCTTTACTAAATCATACTTCCTCCGTCCCAAAATAAATGTCTTAACCTTAGTATAATTTTATACTAAAGCTAGTGCAAAGTTGAGACACTTATTTTTGGGACGGAGGGAGTATGTAGTACTATAGTACAGCCTGACTGATGCTATGTAGAAGAACACTGTTAAGCTGCAATTGCAACAACCGGTAAAATAACCGGTTGGCGTTTCATTATGAGCAAAATAACATTATTTTGCACCAACACTGCCATATATCCTAAACAACAGCTTAACAGTGTTCCTCTACATAACATTAGTCAGGATGTACTATATAATAATTGGGTAAATGATATATTTGGGGTTCAGTGGCGAAGCTTCCGACACTGCTAGCATTTGCTTCAAACGTTTATAGAAGAAAAATGTGCTGGACATATTTCATGTGAGTTTCGTGTCGCATTATACTATGCAGTCTTTGAAAATTTTGTAGCTATAATTTAATTTCCAATGGGATAAAGGGGGCAGCCCGGTGCATGTAGCTCCCGCTTGCGCAGGGTCCGGGGAAGGGTCCGACCACTTTGGGTCTATAGTACGCAGCCTTTCCCTACATTTCTGTAATTTTTAATGGGATGAACTAGTATAATTAAATCTACATTTACATCATGCATATATGACTCTGAACTTACATGTTTACGTGTTATAATGCGGTATATTGATATTCATGCATACTTCACATATCAAAGCTTCTACCAGTAGAAAGTAGAGAGACTGCTCTGAAGTGAAGACCATCTTGTGAGCAAAGATACTACTTACTTCTGAGTGCAGATCTTTCGATGACCTGGCCATTCTTTTGACAACTTCACCTCTGGATGCTAAGCCCAAGAACAAGTTCAAAGCTTAGAAATAGAAGCAGCCTCTCTGGGAAATCTCCACCCATGTTACATCACAATAGTGATGAAGAGAGGCCCCAGGGTGCAAGTCAAGGCGATCTGGTGGTCAAACAAGGCGAAATGCTTATATCACATGTTTTTCGTTCTTATAAACAAGGCTTTGATTGACAGTTATCATTTTCATTAGCGTACGACCGACGTGTGTGGTACATAAAACTCATGCTATCAAAATTTGTGTCCACAAAATGCTTATGATACTGGGTTGCATAGCATAAGCCAGTGACTATGCCAAGCACCTCGCCTCCTTTGACTAGCAGATTGCCTTGAATCCCACCCTCTGGCCTTATTTTCTTCAGCACGGTGTACTAACATGGGTGGAGATCTGCCAGAGATAGTCGTCGTCGTCCGCTTATATTTTCTAAGCCCCAAACCACATGCTCCTTGTCCTTGAGCTTGGTGTCGAAATTCGAAAAGGTTTAAGCTATCAAAAGAATGGTCAGGGCAAAGGCATCCTAACATCTGCACTCGAAAGCAAGCGCTACCTTCGCTCACAAGATGGCCCTTTGCTTCATGGCAATCTCTCTACTTGCAAATAGCGTAGCAAGCACAACCTCTCAAGATCACTGCACTGTTTTTATGAACATTTCAAGAGGAAAATTGTTGGTGATGTGTCTAAAGCCTGCCACTGAATCTCAAATACCCCCTTTACTAAATTATATACCACTACAGTACAGCAGGACACTCTTTGCCCTTAATCTTCCTCTTAAGGTAATCTCAAGCTGTTTCAGTAATGGATATCTGCTCAAAGAGTACCCTGTAACCACTAGTTGGCGTCAGACAGAACAAGCCAGGGGATAGTTATACTATGTTGCCAACTTGCTGTTGTACTTCCAAAATAACGGCATCTTTCATCAGCTGAGGGCACCGTGATTGGCGGGCAATCAGGTAGCGTAAGCTGCGTAGTTATGCAATTCGTCGGGGTTTGGAACGATGGACATCTGAGCTTCTTTTGGGAGAGAGTCGTCGTCCTCGGCGGCCTCAGCTTCTGCTTCCGCAAGCGACTCGTTGCAGTGGATGAAGAAGGTGCGCTTTTCCTGCTGAAACAACCTGCAAGCAGAACAAGGTAAATGAGTTCAGATCGTAGAACAATAAGAGACTGTCAACAGAAGAAGAAGAAGAAGAAGAAGAAGAAGAAGAAAGATGGTGCTTACGGGTTCTTGCAGAGCATTGGGCTTTGGACAGTTAAAACATACTTGCAGGAAGATATCTCCTTTATCGAACTGATCAGTACAGTGGGCTCGGAACAAACAAACCTAACCTGTAGGAAGAAGGCAGGGTGTGTACAGTCAAATAAACTACTCAATAGGACGACACCATAGTAATCAAACCGCTTCAAGTTAGAACCACAGCCACAAAGATTACAATAGTACTTTCCTATTTTATTTTCTTACCTCTGTGTACCGTGGTATATCTGTGAGATCACACACAGTCCCGTTTGTGTACACGTGGACATGATACCTGCAATGGCACGGAAACATCAAACATTCATTCAAGAGGGTTCTGCTTCCAGATGTAGTTTATTGTTCGTATCCTTCTTTCTAAATTTCTAGCTTAATACCTCTTAGAAGTATCTTTCACGTGGTCCTCATCAGCAGATTCGGAGGTGTGATTGTCATGGTAAGCATCGGTTGCATCAGGGTCATATTCACCTAGAACATACTCTTGGATAACCTGTAAGAAAAGATATACACTCAATAAAGCAACTCAGAACTCAAAAGTGGTAACAACTACGGCATGCAAAGCATGACAATATGTGACTGAAGCCATAGTAATACTATTGGTGCTCAAAAGCTGTACCAACTACGACATGCATACAGGACACTGTGAAAGCATGAAGATACATAATTGAAGCTGTATTATACTATTTGAGAAAAAAAATGTTTGCTTCTTTCACAATGTAAATGAGTTCAGTTCTGGTCTCTCCTCTTAAAGCTAGCAATATTTGTACCGAAACAATTCAGAATTAGTTTTTGTGTAGGGTAGAAAGATTAACATAAGCACAATCTATTTACTATGACCCTCACCAAGAAAATGGCTTACCTTCTCATTCTCTACATGAACCTGTCGGATTTTCCCATAATAGCAGAACTCATAAGACCACCAACCTTCATGCTGGGTCAACAACAATAATAACAATCAGATCGTTTTTCAGGCACTCCATTAGCCTGGTACACATGTACAAGACCAAACATATATCCCAGATGCTCATCATGCACAAAGAAAGAGTTGTATGCTCACCCTGTAGAAGCACTGGTCTTTGAGAACCTCCAGCAGTTCATCTGGCTCCTTTGGCTTAACTTTCCGTTCGCTTTCTATTATAACATTGGTTGCATTCTGTGGGACAATCGACTTCATGGTCTTGGTTTCTTCCACTGGTAGGTAGCAGGTGTACTGTCTCCCCTCGTGGTCAGTCATTGGTTCAGACTCCTGGCCATTCTCCTGCAGAAGAAACAGTTACAGTTAGCTAGAGGAAGTAGGTTTGTCAAACAGCAACTTCTGCAGGAAGGACTTTAGGTAAAAGAAAGACCCAAATTCAGGGTTTCTAACGACAATGGCATTGGGATACACATGCTTAGTAGAAACATGTGAATTAGCATTGCTATTCCTCGCTCTTTTGAGATCTTAGCTAGTTATATCCACATTTAACATGTCATGGATATATTACTGCTATTTCTTGGTAGTATCATCATACTGTGTCTTAAGTTCTAATTTCACCGTCCTCGGCAATTCAGAACTCCAAAAGGAACATGGCTATCTACATGGATTGATTGTTCGATATTTATTGGTAGTATCAGCTTATTGTGGCTTAAACTCCCATTCACTGAACCCGAAAAATAGCACATGTTTTCCTGCAGCTGAAGAACTGAATGAGGGCTCATCAGGAGTCGACTACTCACCGGGTGGTATGGCGAATCGACGGGGTGGAACTCCACGCGGTACCTCGGCTCGCGCGAGTTCTTCCCGAACGGCACACCTGAAAATCACCAACAATTCAGTGCAGTCCTCCATCAGTAACCAACAAACCAACATGGCGACACAGTGTGGTATTTTTGAACCGCAGAGAGCTGGATCTGGCCAGGAAGTGCGCAAGGGATACGCGACAAGAAGAGGGGCTTCCGATTCCAAGGGCGGCCGAGAGGGGAGGGGAGGGAGGGGCTGAGATCGGGATGAGGCCCTGGCGCGATCGATTACCTGAGGTGGTGAAGATCTGGTCGGTGGCGGCCGCGCCGGCGACCAGGAGCAGCAGGAGCAGGGGGAGCGGCCGGGCGGCGAACCCCATCGGCGACGGCGTTGTGCGGGCTCCGGCGGAGATCGGTCGGGAGTCGGTCAGAGTGGAAGATTGGAGACGACGCGACCCAAGAGTCGCCTCCGCCGTCTTCGAAGCCGGTCCTCTTTCCGCTTCCCGCAGATGGGAAGCCGCTTTCCCGGCAGGGTCGCGTACGAAAATGCTAAACACACGGACGTATTCCAACGGACTTTACGGGGTGGAAAGCATGCCTTCATCTAATTGCCCCCCCCTGATTTCAACTGATGGGCCCGCCCTCACTTAATTAAACCACAGCCAATCATCTCTAACTTCCCTGTAATTCCCCCGTAAACACCCCGTGAGTGTAGCATTGCCGGGGTCGCGTACGAGGCGCCTCCCTCCGCCTTCTCTTGCTGCGAGGCTGCGAGTGCCTTCGCAGCTTTGATGTTTTTCTTTCCTAGCAGAAAAATAATACCCAAATAATAAGTATCACATGTGTGACATGAAATAACATCAATCTGATTTTTTTTATAACTAAATCTGTCATCTAAAAAAACAAATCCAAGAAAAATGGAACTTGCCATCCATCTTCCGGTAACTAAACTTCCCTAAAAAAACGTCGGGACAGAATTGCTTCATGTCATACGTGTGACACTTATCAAGGTCCAAACAATATTTGTACTTTATACATAATAGAATAGGCTCACTCTCATCGAAAATCCATCTCTACACCCGAGCTCATCTGCACCCGCGCTGACGAAAAAAATGAAAACAAATACTAGTAAAATTCAAAAAATTCCAATTTTTTGTGTGTGTGGTAGACAACTTGTTGCGTGAGACCCGCTCCAAATTTCAAGTCATTTGGATATATGAGCAGCTCTCAGCAAAAAAAAAAAAAACAAATTGGGGGTCTGTAAAAATGTTTACTGTTCATATACTGTTTTGACCCGATTTGTCTTTTTTGCTGAGAGCTGCTCAGATATCCAAATGACTTGAAATTTGGAGCGGGCCTCACGCATCAAATTGTCTACCACACAATTTTTTTGGAATTTTTTGAATTTGTTTTGTATTTTTTACGAATTGTTTTCTAACCGGGTGCAGATGAGCCTGGGCACCGAAACGCCCTACTCCACTCTCATCCACAAAAAAAGAGATAGAGAGAGAGAATAGGCTCACTCTAATTTATTTATTTTATTTAAATATCGGACACACATATAGTCAGATACCATTAACTTTGGGAAACAAAAAAAAACAGCTGGTTACAGAGATGGTCACAAACAAAGTTACTCCTAACCAAACTAATCACCACATGATAATCATCAGGTAAGAATACCCTGCTATTACAACCAATAGTTGTGTGTGCAAAGATGGTTGCAAACACAAATCCATACGTACGGGGTACGTCACATATAGTAAGAAAGATCATTGGCCTGCTCGGTTCTAAGCTGCTCCCTCTGTTCTATAATTTTTGTTGTGGTTTCAGTTGAAATTTAAACTAAAACCATGATAAGAATTATGAAACGGAGTAGGCAGACAGGTCATATGCCGGCAACAGACAACGAACTCCACACCCTGGTGGCTGGTTGTAACACCCTGGATGTAACTTTCCATATTTGTAACTCCAACTCTTGCCATTTTCGGCTATGTGTTATGATATTCCCTCCGTGGTCGGGTTTTGTCTTTCGTTTTGCATTTTGTTCATGTCATGCATATCATATCATGTCATCATGTGCATTGCATTTGCATACGTGTTCGTCTCATGCATCCGAGCTTTTTCCCAGTTGTCCGTTTTCCAATCCGGCGCTCCCATCTCCTCCGGCGCACGCCTCTTGTTTTCTTTCGTGAGCGGGTGTCAAACGTTCTCGGAATGGACCGAGGCTTGTCAAGTGGCCTTGGTATACCACCGGGAGACCACCGGTCAAGTTTCGTTCCATTTGGAGGTCGTTGGTACTCCAACGGTTAACCGGGTAACCGCAAAGTCCGTTTGTGTGTTGCAGAAAAACCCCCCTCATAACCATCCCAAAACCCACCAAACTCTCTTCCATGCTCTAGGTCGTTCGATCACGATCGTGTGGGCGAAAACCGCACCTCATTTGGACTCTCCTAGCTCCCTCTACCTATATATATGCATCTCTCCCGAAATCATTCGCAGTCCAACCCTAAAAATCGCCCTCCGGCGCAGCCGGACGTGTCCGTACCACGCCAGACGAAGCCGCCGCCGCTTCCAGCCACCCACGCGCCGCCACGTCACCCCCGGCCATCGCGCGCGCCGCGGCCCGCCGAAGCCCGTGGCCGGCCCTCCCCGCGGCCCGCGCGCTCCCCGCCGCCCGACGCCTCCTCCCGCAGCTCCGCCCGCCGGGCCCCGCGCCGCCGCCGCCCTCCGCCGCGGTCGCCGCCGGCGCCGCCGCCATCCGCCGCCGCGGCCCACTCCGCCGCCCGACGCCTCCTCCGCCGCCTCGCGCCTCGCCCCACCGCCACGCCGTCGCCGCCTCCTCGACGTCCGAGCCCCGGCCTCCTCTTCCCCGAGCCCGGCGACTCCTCCTTCTCCTCTCCCATCGCCGGCGAGCAAGCTCCAGATCCCGATCCAAAAAATCGCCAGGGTTGACTTTTCCTCTCCCCGAATATTTCTAAGTCATTTTATATTACAGCATGTGCCCATGTTCATAGCATCGTAACTCTCTGCATATAGCTTCGTTTCGCGCGTGTAATATATTGAATTGTTCGTCTCGTGATGCTCTACATTTTGTTCAACTGCACCATATTCATTAGAGGTCATCTTGATGCCCAAATCTCTGGTGCAAGAGTGCTAGTTGCTGTTATCTGCTGGTACTTAGCAGAACTTGGAGATTTGTTATTTTTGTATCATTTAATCTGTGCATCTTATGGGCATGAGCACTACATATGTTTTGTTTTATGCCATGCCATCTTTCCAGTGGTGTATCCCATGTATTTTTGTGATTTCTGTGGTGACTAGCACAAGCATGCAAACTAGGCTCCGTAATGTTTCTGATTTCAGGGTCTGCTGTTATTTTGTTGCCATGTAAACTTGATGCTACAGAGAGATCCATGCATATTTTGGAGATGTTCATTAAGGATGTTTTGTAGATATTGTTGTAATTGATCCATTCCTGCCCTTGTTTGCAATTATGGAGTGCCATAGCATGACTCAATCTTGCTCTACTTTTGCTATAAAATAATTCTGGCAGATTGTTAACATGATATGCAATTTTGCCAAGCTTATTGTAGTTGATCCATACATGCTATGCTTTTGTTCTTGCCATGTATAGCTTCATAAACATGCCATCTTGCTGTAGGTATGCTTGTTTTGTCATGCATTGCTTTGTGGTGAGGGCATCAAGCTCACCAAGATGCCTTCATATTATTGTTTCTGCCATGCTCTGTTTTCTGCTAAGTCTGGAACCTGTTAACGAAACTTGCTATGTTTACATGGTTGCCATCATATCTTCTGGTCCTTTCTGGCTTATGGTTAGTAAAGGACTTTTGTCATATGCATTTAGTAGAATACTTCCATGCCTTGTTTTGCCATGTTAAGTTACTGTAGCATGTTGTTTTCTTGCTCTGGACATTGCTACCTGATGCTGTTTCAGGCATGTCCAGTAATTTCACTAAGTCTGTGATCCTGATTTCTTTTGCACTTTTGCCATGCTTGTTTGAGCTTGTTATGTTGTGATCTAGCCATAGATCAGTGTTCATCTTTTGTCAAGCATCTCCTGTAGATTACTGCTATATGCTTTGTTGCTATGTTGGAGTGCTGTAGCATTGTTACTTGTTGCGTTCTAAGTGCTATCATGCTGTTAATCGCAGATTCGTGTCATTCTTGTTTTGCTTGCCATTTGCAAACCGTGCATCCGTTTCCGATGATCTTTATATCGATTTCGACCGAAATCATCTCATCTTTCCAGTGGCATGCTTGGTTTGCCAAGTTACTGCCTTGTTCATCATTTTTCCTTCCGGAGCACGCATATGCATCACATATATCATATCGCGCATATCATACATGTTTTGCATCATGTTGCTTGTGCATTTCTCGTGATTGATTGTGGTTCCGTTGCTTGTGTTCTTGTCTTGGGTAGAGCCGGGAGACGAGTTCTTGAACGAGGAACCTGTTGAGTACGCTTACGAGGATCAAGCTTTCGACAACTCTGAGAACCTTGCAGGCAAGATGACCACCCCTCGAAATCACTTCTATCTTTGCTTTGCTAGTTGTTCGTTCTATTGCCATGCTGCGCTACTGTTGAGGATATAAGCCTTAGAGTCACCCGCCCGGAGGGGCCGGGTTACCCATAATGGTCATCGCCTGAAGCCCGGCGCCAAGCTGGAGACGGCGGGCTAAAGATGGGCTTAAGACCCGGAGATGGCTTAAGGCCCGTAGTTACAACTGCTATTATGGTAGAACTTGTAGTGTAAGGCAAGAATAGTTGAGAGTTCGAGCCGGACACTATGAGCCGACCCGGACTCTGAGAGCTGCTGGGCGTCAACCTCTCTATATAAAGGGACGACCCGGCGGCGGTTTAGGGACAAGTAGGATCTCTTCGAGAGCCAGGCATAGCGATTAAGCTCCCTGGTCATCGAAACCCTAATCAATACCATCTCGACTGGACGTAGGCTTTTAGCTTCACCGTAAGGGGCCGAACCAGTATAACCCTCGTGTTCCTTGTCCCGTTTAACCCCTTCAAGCTTCCTAGCTGCGATGGCTCCACGACTAAGTCCTAGCTCGAGGACATCTGCCGTGACAATTCCACGAAAGTTGGCGCCCATCATGGGGCCAGCGCACGGTGGATTTGAGTTCTTGAAGGGCAGCTTCGAAGGGCTCAAGGGATACGCTGTGGGCCGGATGACCAAAGAGTCGTCGCGGCAAGCTTTACATCGACGATGCAACCTGGGGCCCTGACGCCGGCTCAATCGAGTACAGGTACCGGGTCCCCTTTGGCGGAATCCAAGTCTTCATTGGCAAAATTGGTGAGCCGGGCCCTGAGCCGGAGCTCTGCACCGATCTCATCGAGACGGCTCAGCGCACACGACCCGCCAGGGCCCTGCCTGCCTTGAAGCATGCCTTTGTGGGATATATTCATGGAGGACTCTCTGATGGATCTGGACCTGGTGATGAGGCGGCCGCCGGCTCTGATGGCGAGTCGTCCACAGATGAGTCAAACTCGTTGTATCAACTTCAAGATGGCAGGCTCAGGGGTTGTTCCGATGGTGACAGTATTCCGGACACTTTTGAGCCGCCGAACCGGGTTGGAATCTTCATGGCCGGTGCACAACCTGTTCAAAACCCCGCCGCCGGGTCAGGAAACCCGGTGCCCTCGCCGGCTCAGGTGCTGATGGATCTCACAGACAAGATGACGACCCTGTTGACCGCTACGGTTGACCCGGCGGATCAAGCTCAGCATGACGCGGAGGTGGCACAGTTAAAGTTGGATCTAGCAAAGGCCAAGGAGGATCTGGCGGCGGAGGGGATCAGGATGGCTGCGGAGAGGGCGGCTCTCGACGCCCAGACTCAGTTGATTCAGGCGCAGTCCTTCCGGCTCACGATGGATCAGAACGCGTCCAATGAGATCATGAGGAGGAGGCATCAAAAGGCCCAATCTCGACTCCCTCCGGTCTACGATCCTCGAAGCCTCTTCAACACGCCAGGTGCAGGGTCTAGTAACCCGCCGGAGATCATAGTGCCTGCGGCTGGGACGCCTATTCAGCCACAAGTGATGGGGCCTCCCCGGGTGAACCCTGCCCCGCCTCAGTATGTGCCAATACCACCGGGTCACTATGCTAACCCGCTGGAAAACATGGTCGCCGCGGCAGCACAGCTGGCGGCTCTCCCAATTGACGGTGACTCTCCAACGGCGGTTGAAACCCGCCGGGTCAGGGAGCTCCTTCAGACAGCTCTGGCGCAGCAAGAGGCGTACTCTTACAGCCGGGACAGGATCCATTCAACCCCTCGTCCAGGCCGGAGCCCGAGTTATAGCAGACACATGGTTTCTGCGACCGGCTCAAGTAATGTCCGACGCCATGACTTGCCACCTGGTCATGGCCCGGCTCATAACGAAGTCTTTCACGCGACAGACCAAGACAGAGCGCGGCAAGGGGCGGAGCAGGTGCCTCAGTTGACGGCTTACCAGACACCCCCGGCTTATCCGACGGCTTCCCTCGATGTGGGTATCCCTACAAGGACTGGAGGTGTCCCCTGTTTAGTGCCGGCTCTCCGCAACGAACGTCTACCCAAGGATTTCAAAGGGCCTAGGAAGGTGCCTAATTACACGGCTGATTTACAACCCGCAGCCTGGATCGAGAGCTATGAGATGGCCATGGAATTGTTGGAGGTCAGTGAAGCGGCGATGGCCGAGTACTTCACCATGATGTTAGATGGGACTGCCCGCACTTGGTTGAAAGGGCTACCACCGAATTCCATCGGGTCTTGGGCTGAGCTGAAAGCCCGGTTCATCCAAAACTTTAAAGATACCTGTAGGCAGTCTATGTCAATTGTGGATTTGACTAACTGTAAACAGCAGGAGGGTGAGTCTACTACACATTGGGTTTGCCGGGTCAAGGAGATAATACATTCATCTGACAAGATGGATGTCGGCTCTGCAGTCTTAATGTTGGAACAAAATTGTCGCTTCCTGCCCCTGAAGATGAAGCTCGGGCGGCTCAAACGCGACTGCAGTGACATGGGTACGCTGATGGCGGCTCTCGTCAAGTACGCCGACTCTGATAGTACCAAGGACCCCGCTTCAGATGATGAAAGGACAGGGAAGGGAAGGAAGAACGGCAATGGCAAGGGTCCTCAGCATAACCCGGCAAACCAAGGAGGTAACAAGCGTAAGGCTGATGGCAGCGTGGAGTTCGTGGCCAATGCCAACTCACAGGGTAACAACCAGCGACGTAAAGGGAGGCCACTTCCCCGGGCTGGCGGGTCAGGCCCGACGCTCGAGCAGTTGTTGAATGAGCCTTGTCCAAGGCATGGCTCCAGGGAGAAGCCAGCTACTCATCTATGGAAAGATTGTGCCATCATGAAAGCCTTTAAGAACTCCAACGCTTTTAATGGCAACAATGGCCCGGGCGGCGGCTCAGGCGCCGGCGGCTTTCATGGCCCGGGCGGCGGCTCAAATTCCAATCCTCAGAATATTCAAGGGGGCTTTAATTAGCAGCCCGACCAGGGTCATCAACAGCAACAGGGGGGTTACCAGACCAATCCAAAGCAGCTCAATGGTGGACAGTACCATGTGTTTACCACTAGTCTGTGTAAGCGAGATCAGAAGCTTCATAAGAGGGCTGTGAATGATGTTGAGCCGGCAGTTCCACGCTATTTAAGATGGTCTGAGCATCCCATTGTGTGGAGTAGGGAGGATCACCCTCCCCGGGTTGATAATCCGGGTCACTTGGCCCTGGTGGTGGCTCCTCAGGTGGGAGGATATAAGTTCACTAAGGTGCTCATGGACGGAGGCAGCAGCATCAACATCCTCTATTATGAGACCTTCCGTCGTATGGGGTTGATTGACAAGAATCTCAGCCAGTCCAATACTGTTTTCCATGGCGTGGTGCCTGGTAAGTCGGCTTATCCAGTTGGCAAGATCGAATTGGAAGTGGCCTTTGGAGACGAGTACAACTACAGGGTGGAAAAATTGACCTTTGAGGTGGTCAAGATAAGGAGTCCGTATCATGCCATATTTGGGCGGCCGGCTTACGCCAAGTTCATGGCATGGCCGTGTTACGTGTATTTACAGCTCAAGATGCCAGGTCACAATGGGACCATTACGGTTCATGGCAGCCGGAAGGTGGCCTTGGAGTGTGAGGAAGGCGATGCGGCTTATGCAGAATCTGTTTGTGCAACAGAGGAGTTGAAATTTTACAAGGACAATGTTGACCCAACAGATATGACCTCTCTGAAAAAGCCGACTACGGAGCATGAGCCGGCAATGAAATTTAAGTCGGCTGATGAGACTAAACTTGTTGATTTCGTTCCAGGTGATTCATCTCAGCAGTTTAGCAGCAGTGCCAATCTGGATCCAAAATAGGAAAGCGCGCTCATCGAGTTCATCCGTGAGAATAGGGACATCTTTGCATGGAAACCTTCTGACATGCCAGGTGTACCTAGAGAACTCGCTGAGCACACTCTCAATGTTGATCCGAAATTTAAGCCGGTCAGGCAATTCCTTCGGCGGTTTAATGAAGAGAGGCGGAAAGCTATTGGTGAAGAGGTGGCCCGGCTCTTGGCGGCTGGGTTTATTGTTGAAGTCTTTCACCCAGAGTGGTTAGCTAACCCGGTGCTCGTGCTTAAGAAGAATGGCACCAGGCGGATGTGTGTGGACTATACGGACTTAAACAAGGCATGTCCGGCTGACCCTTTTGCTCTTCCCCGTATTGATCAAATCATTGATGCTACGGCGGGTTGCGAGCGCTTAAGTTTCTTGGATGCTTATTCTGGATACCATCAGATTAAAATGGCAGTTAAGGACCAGGAGAAGACAGCGTTCATCACTCCCTTTGGAGCCTTCTGCTATGTGTCTATGCCTTTTGGACTCAAGAGTGCACAGGCGACTTATCAGCGTTGCGTGCAGAACTGTCTTCATAACCAGATTGGGCGCAATGTTCATGCCTATGTGGATGATATTGTGGTTAAGTCCAGGGAGAAGGAAACCTTGATAGATGATCTGAGGGAAACCTTTGATAATCTCCGGGTCTACAAGATGATGCTTAACCCGGCCAAGTGTGTTTTTGGTGTTCCTGCAGGCAAGCTCTTGGGTTTCTTGGTTTCTAACAGAGGCATTGAAGCTAACCCGGAGAAGATCAAGGCAATCACCTCTCTGGCTAAGCCGGCGTGTATAAACGACGTCCAGCGCCTGGCGGGTCGTATCGCTGCTTTAAGCCGGTTTATAAGCCGTTTGGGTGAGAAGGCCATGCCATTATACCAGTTGATGAAGAAAACTGATGACTTTGTCTGGAATGATGTTGCTAACACTGCTTTTGAGGATTTGAAGAGACAGCTGGCAGAGCCCCCCAGTCCTTGCTGCTCCGGTTGACAAGGAGCCCTTATTACTGTATGTAGCTGCCAACACACGAGCCGTCAGTGTGGCTGTGGTGGTGGAGCGCAAGGAAGAGGGTAAGGAGCATCCGGTTCAGCGGCCGGTTTATTACGTCAGTGAAGTGCTCATCGAGTCCAAACAGCGGTATCCACATTGGCAGAAGCTTGTTTATGGTGTGTTCATGGCAAGCCGGAAGCTTAAGCATTATTTCCAGGGTCACCCTATCACGGTGGTTAGTTCTGCTCCCCTTGGCGATATCATCCAAAACAGAGAAGCTACAGGAAGAGTGACTAAGTGGGCTATAGAGCTCGGGCCTCATGGTTTGAAATACGTGCCATGCACTGCTGTTAAATCTCAAGCTTTGGTGGATTTCATCAACGATTGGACAGAGCTACAAGTGCCCGAGGAAAAGCCGGATAATACATATTGGACTATTCACTTCGACGGGTCCAGGCAATTGGAGGGCTCGGGGGCTGGAGTTGTATTGGCTTCCCCTAAAGGTGACAAGTTTCATTATGTGCTACGGTTGATGTTTCCTTGCACTAACAATGCGTCTGAGTACGAGGCTTTGCTCCATGGTCTTCGGATGCCTAAGGAGATGAGCTTCAGCCGGGTAAGGTGCTTCGGCAACTCAGACTTAGTGGCTCAACAAGTATCAGGCAAGTGGGATTCCAAGGACCCTCTCATGGCGGCTTATCGCCGTGAAGTTGATGCTATTGCTGGACACTTTCAGGGTTACCAAGTAGAGCACATCGATCGCAGGAAGAACGAGGCGGCTGATGCTTTAAGCCGGCTGGGCTCTCAGTGAAAACCGGTGCCGCCTAATACTTTCCTGGACGTCTTGCATAACCCTTCTGTTAAGTTGCCTACAGAGGAAGACTTGGCTGTCCCTGACCCGGAGGCACAGTTGGTGGCGGCTCTCCATGTCATCCCGGACTGGACAGTGCCCTATCTGGCTTACATGACCCGAGGAGATTTGCCTGAGGATGAAACTCTGGCCAGACAAATAACCCGGCGGTCTAAGTCAATGGTTGTTATCAATGGTGAGTTGCATTGCCGCAGTGTTACGGGAGCGTTCCAGCGTTGTGTCTCCCTTGAGGAAGGTCAAGAGATCTTGCGTGAGATTCATGAAGGGGATTGTGGCCATCATGCCGGCTCAAAATCCCTTGTGGCCAAGGCTTTTCGTCATGGTTTTTATTGGCTGACGGCTCACGCTGATGCGGAGGACTTGGTCAGTAAATGTGATGGTTGCCAAAGGTTCTCGCGACGGGCTCATGTGCCGGCTCAGGAGCTGAGGATGATACCAATCACTTGGCCATTTGCGGTCTGGGGGCTTGATATGGTTGGGCCTTTTAAAAGGTCCAAGGACAAGAAGACCCACCTTTTGGTGGCAGTTGACAAATTCACAAAATGGGTTGAAGCAGAGCCAGTTAGCAAGTGTGACGCAGCCACGGCGGTTCAGTTCATGAGAAGGGTGATATTTCGCTTCAGCTTTCCACACAGTATTACAACTGACAATGGTACCAATCTGTCCAAGGGCGCCATGGAGGAGTTTTGTCAACGAGAGCATATTCGACTTGATGTTTCATCAGTGGATCACCCTCAATCCAATGGTCAAGCTGAGAGAGCTAATCAGGAGATTCTGAAAGGCATCAAGCCCCGGCTTTTAGTCCCTTTGGAACGGACGCCGGGTTGTTGGGTGGAGGAGTTACCCTCCGTGTTATGGAGCATCAATACTACTCCTAACAGGTCTACGGGTTACACGCCTTTCTTCATGGTCTATGGAGCAGAAGCAGTCCTCCCCAGTGACATCCGTCATGACTCGCCTCGAGTGGCGGCTTATGTTGAGGCGGATACTGAAGAGGCGCGCCAAGATGCTCTTGACTTGTTGGATGAACAGCGTCACGTGGCAGCAGCTCGTTCAGCGATTTACCAACAAGACCTGCGCCGTTATCACAGTCGCCGGGTTAAGTCCCGGGTCTTCCAGGAAGGTGATCTGGTGCTCCGGCTCATCCAGGATCAAACAGATGCGCACAAGCTATCCCCGCCTTGGGAAGGACCCTTTGTGGTCAGCAAGAACTTGCACAACGGGTCATACTACCTTATTGACGTTCGGGAGCATAAAGATTCACGTAAGTCGGAGGAGGAGACCCGTCGGCCGTGGAATATAGCTCAGCTTCGGCCTTATTATACTTGAGCCACCGGCTCTCATGATGTACCTATCTCTATAGCCATGTACATATTATGTTAAATAATAAAGCAGGACCTCTGTCCTTTTCTCCTCTAAAGGTAACGTGTTATTTCCATTACAATATCACATGGTCACTAGGAGGTGGATCCGGCTTATGATCGTATTCGAATCCAGCCGTAAGTAATATAATCACCTGGGGGCTTCCTGTTCAAACATTGTTCGTATTCGAATCAAAGAGAACATAGCTGTCGATACCCACTTGATTGGCAAAGTGCCGAGCTCATTGGGGAGTTTCCTTTGATCATATTTGAATCATAGCTTAACCCCTTTGGGAACCGACGTGGATCGTATTCGAATCAGCGTCGTTAAACAATTCTTAAGGTCACCAGGGGGCTTCCTGTTCAAACATGGGTCGTATTCGAACCAAAGAGAACATAGCTGTCGGTACCCTCTTGATCGGCATCGCCAAACCCACTGGGGGCTATATGATCGCATTCGAATCTTAGCTTAACCCCTTTGGGACGGGTCTCTGGTCGTATTCGAACCGGATGCCCCAAGTTTTGATCTGCACAGCAGTTCTTATTCCGCCGACTTAACTTTGGTTCACAATGTTAGTCACACACAATAAGCATTGTCAAAACTGGTAAACCGGACTTGCGGTACCAACTTTATTCTCCGGGTTACATAAACAGGCGGTATACTGGAAGGCCTGTAAGTATGCTATTGCGGCTACATCAAAGATATAATTGAGGACCAGTCTTTGGTGACTTGGGTTCATATTCGGGTCATATGTATAAGATTTATGATTCTCAGGGCGGTAAGCCGCCTAGAGACTTGTGGCTTGTTTTTCTATGCAGGATAGTTAAAGACAGCTATTTGAGCTTAAGGGAAATAAATGATCAATTATGACTCGGAAGAATATAAGGAAGCAACTTCAATGGAGTTAAGCATTCAACATGTGCACGATGGCACGACAAAGTTAAAATGTTGGTCCTACTCTATTACAAGACTCCCCGAGTCCAAAAGGGTGAAGCATTGTTTAAACAAGCCGCCTAAAGAGTCAAGATGTTTGCCGGGTCGAAGCTTCCGGCTCATCCCTCTCCGCTCCTCCGGCTGTTCCCAAAACCTGGAAGGTTGACGATTTCCAGTCAATGCTGCTCAAAGCTTCAAATTGAGCTTCCTCGTCAATTAACCCGGCCGGGTCAATTTCCGGCGCAAAGGTGTGCTTACGAGTCGGCGGGACTAAGCTGATGGCTTCATAACGCGGAGTGGGGATCCTCTGATTCTCTGCATCGTAGACCGGCTGGTACTTGGTCATATCAGTGTCATTCCCAATCAGGGTGGCCACCAGGCGCACGATCTTCACACAGGCAACAAAGTCCTTTTGGTCGAAAGGGGTGCCGTCTTCCTTCAAGCTAGGATAACCAAGTGCAATGTCCGCCGGGTCTAGCTCTGGAAGGAAAGCCTTGGCCCGGCTCAGAGCAGCTATGGCTCCGGCTCTTGCAGAGGCTCGTCGCAGCTCTTGGACACGCTGAGGAAGAACGGCCAGCCGGCGAAGTACTTCCGCCAGGTGAGTCGGAACCTCATTGGATAGGGCCACCACCGCCAAAGCGCGCTGTGACCCGGTGCAGAGTTGCTCCACCAGGGCGTACACGGCCTTTAGCTTGGTCAGCACGTTCTGATTGAGGTTGGCGCTTCTGGGACCTGTTTAACAAAGTAAGATAAGCCGTTCTCAATGATGGGAGTTATGAGACATAAAAACTGTAAACTTGTTCAAGGCCTGCAGAAGGACTTACCGAAGATTGCGGTGACCATTTGTGACACATGGCGTTTTAAGCCGGAGAGTTCGGCGGTTATCTCTGTCAGAGCCTTCTCTGCCTGTTCGGCCCGGCTTACAAGAGCAGGCTTTTCTTCGGCCCAAGTTTTCCTCTCAGCTTCAAACTTCTTCTTTAGCTTCTCTTGAGCAGCAATGCTGGATTCAAATTTGGCATTGGCCTTCCGGGTCTCAGTTTCCTGAGTCTTCAGGCGGTTCTTCAGCTCAGATATATCAGCTTCAAATTTTTTGCAAGCAGCCTGCACAATTTCCGGGTTATAGTATGAACAATTATTATGAGATTTGAAAGTCCCAAGCACTTTCCAAGCAAAGACACTTGGCACTTGGGGGCTAATGCATGTCGAAAGTTTCTATCTACAAATTACCGGTTCATGGAAGTAAGCCGGAAATTAAGTCTACAACATATTCTATCATAAGTCGTAGACTTGGGGGCTAGTATGGTAAAGATGATTATGCAGTAAGCAGTAGAGTGGTACCTCAGACTTATGCTGTATCTGCTTCACCATGTCAATCTCCAAGTCCCGGCTGCTATGTACTTGATTGACATAGCCGGAGATGATCTCTCCAATGCTCAGGTTGGCGTAGTTGGTGATGTCCAGCTTGGCCCGGTGGCGCTCTAGTAATTCTTCCTTCGCAGAGCACTTAGCCAGTGCAGTGGGTCTCCCCGGCTCGACAAACTCCGTCCGGGTGATTACCACGTCCGGGTCATCGGCCGGCTGAGCCGGGCTAGAGATATCCTGGTTGGTGGAAGTCTCCATGGCCGGCTGATCAGTTGGAGTGGTGGCTTCAGGAGCAGAGGCAGCTGGCGGTTCTTGAGCTGAAACCTCCGGCTCAGGCAAGACCGGCTCTTCGACCGGCTTATTCTTATTTGCTCTTTTACTGAGCTTTGCTTGAGCACTGAAAGGACACAAGGTTAGTACAAAAGTATGAGTAAAGATAAGCACAACAAGAGATGATCATCATTACCCGGGTACGGTCTTGAAAGCCGGCAGGTTTGATTGCATAGAGTCGCAAGAGGAGGGTGAAGTTTCCTGATAATTCGAATCAGAAGAATTGAGCGGTTGACGTATAACACCCGCCAAAGGATGAAAAGGATATAAGTTGGAGATAACCTCGGTCCGGCGCTTCCTCGACGCTTCAGGTAAGCCAGAGGAGAGGTCTGCGTCTTTGTTGGTCCGGGTGTGCCGCCGGCTCTCATGAATCTGTCGCTTCAAAAGAAATTGAGGATCTTGATAAGCTAAAGGATGTGAAAATCTTACTTTCCGGGTTACTCTTCGGACTTTCATCCTTGGCAAGGGCTCCGAGTCGGAGGAAAGTATCATTACCTCTTCAATCACCGGGTTACTTGCTCCGGTGTCATCCTGTGGATAATCAAGATTAATAAGGTGGCCAAAGGACAGCAGAAAAGCGGAATACAACAAGAGCTTACAGGTTCAGGGGTTACCTCAGACTCGGAGCTGTCACTTAGTTGAAGCAGCTCTGAGGCAGTAGGCCTGCTTCCCTTCTTGCGGGTAGCGGCTCTCCTGGCGGCTTTCTTAGCCTTCCTGGCCTTCTTGGCCGCCTCATGGTCATACTTGACCTTCCAGAATTTATCATCAGCCTGAAAAATACAATGAAGCCTTCTTAAGGTTCAGATGAAAACTATCTAAGGAGAAAATAAGATGTTTAGATCAGCGGCTTACCGCTAGGGCCGGGTTGGTCTTGCAGAAGGGGCTTAAGCCAGTCCTCCCGCAGTCTGCCAAGCTCTCATTCAAGAGGGCCTTGGTCATGTCTTCAACAACGTCTTCAGGAAGATCGTTGCGGCTGTGTCGCAGGGGGTCATCCTTCCGGCCCGTGTAATCACACATTAAGTCGGGGCGGCGGCTCAAAGGGATCACCCGCCAGGAGATCCAAACCCGGACCAGATCAATGCCATTGAGGCCGTTGCCCAGGAGAGCCTTGATCTTGTTGATGGTGGGAATCAGAGGTTGACACTCCGCCTGAGATAGTTTGTCTGGCAGAGGGTGGTTTGGTTCCAGACGCACGGCACGAAAGCCGGGCAGGGGGCTCTCGTCAGCCGGAGACGTGTCCTGACAGTAAAACCACGTCTGATTCCAGTCCTTTGGATGGCTGGGCGGCTCAGCGTAAGGAAAGAGGCAGTCTCTCCGGCGTTGAATGGAGATTCCACCAAGTTCCAGGCTTGGTCCGTTGGCGCACTCATTCTGGCGGTTCAAATAGAATAGCTCTCTAAAGAGCAGAAGGCTGGGCTCCTCTCCAAGGTAGACTTCGCAGAACACTTGGAAGTTGCATATATTTGACACAGAGTTGGGTCCTATGGCTTGTGGCCGCAGATCAAAGAAGCTCAGCACATCTCTAAAGAATTTTGAGCCGGGCGGTGCGAAGCCCCGGCTCATGTGATCCGCAAATATTACCACTTCACCATCCTTTGGTTGCGGTCTCTCCTCTGACGGGTCAGGGGCACGGTAAGACATGACATCCTTTTTGGGCAGTTAGCCCGTCTTCACAAAGTCCGCTAAGGTTTCATCAGTAACGTTGGACCTCAGCCAGTTGCACGTGATGGGTGCTTTGGGAGCTTTGGGAGGCATGGTGAAAGTCGGAAGCCTATGATAAAAGGAAAGGTCTGGTTCAATTATAAGCCGGAGGAAGTTTACAGTTCAATGTTTAAAATGGCGGCTTATGAAGGGGCCTAATGACATATGGATAAGTGCATCGGGTTATCTAAGCCGCTGAAGGTAGCGAGAGTAATTCAAATTGTCTACAGCTTTATCATAAATGAGCTGGCAAATTTTACGGCGCGTGGCTTCTTTGAGCCGGAAATGTAAGCCGCCATAGCTCAGCAGATGCAGTTTTTACTAAGTGTTGAGGATATAAGCCTTAGAGTCACCCGCCCGGAGGGGCCGGGTTACCCATAATGGTCATCGCCCGAAGCCCGGCGCCAAGCTGGAGACGGCGGGCCAAAGATGGGCTTAAGACCCGGAGATGGCTTAAGGCCCGTAGTTACAACTGCTATTATGGTAGAACTTGTAGTGTAAGGCAAGAATAGTAGAGAGTCCGAGCCGGACACTCTTATGAGCCGGCCGGGACTCTGAGAGCTGCTGGGCGTCAACCTCTCTATATAAAGGGACGACCCGGCGGCGGTTTAGGGACAGGTAAGATCTCTTCGAGAGCCAGGCATAGCGATTAAGCTCCCTGGTCATCGAAACCCTAATCAATACCATCTCGACTGGATGTAGGCTTTTACCTTCACCGTAAGGGTCGAACCAGTATAACCCTCGTGTTCCTTGTCCCGTTTAACCCCTTCAAGCTTCCTAGCTGCGATGGCTCCACGACTAAGTCCTAACTCGAGGACATCTGCCGTGACAATTCCACGACAGTTGGCGCCCACCGTAGGGCTGGCGCACGGTGGATTTGAGTTCTTGAAGGGCAGCTTCGAAGGGCTCAAGGGATACGCTGTGGGCCGGATGACCAAGAGTCGTCGCGGCAAGCTCTACATCGACGATGCAACCTGGGGCCCCGATGCTGGCTCAATCGAGTACGGGTACCGGGTCCCCTTTGGCGGAATCCACGTCTGCATTGGCAAAATTGGTGAGCCGGGCCCTGAGCCGGAGCTCTGCACCGATCTCATCGAGACGGCTCAGCGCGCACGACCCGCCAGGGCCCTGCCTGCCTTGAAGCATGCCTTTGTGGGATATATTCATGGAGGACTCTCTGATGGATCTGGACCTGGTGATGAGGCGGCCGCCGGCTCTGACGGCGAGTCGTCCACAGATGAGTCAAACTCGTTGCATCAACTTCAAGATGGCAGGCTCAGGGGTTGTTCCGATGGTGACAGTATTCCGGACCCTTTTGAGCCGCTGAGCCGGGTTGGAATCTTCATGGCCGGTGCACAGCCTGTTCAAAACCCTGCCGCCGGGTCAAGAAACCCGGTGCCCTCGCCGGCTCAGGTGCTGATGGATCTCACAGACAAGATGACGGCCCTGTTGACCGCTACGGTTGACCCGGTGGATCAAGCTCAGCATGACGCGGAGGTGGCACAGTTAAAGTTGCATCAAGCAAAGGCCAAGGAGGATCTGGCGGCGGAGGGGATCAGGATGGCTGCGGAGAGGGCGGCTCTCAACGCCCAGACTCAGTTGATTCAGGCACAGTCCTTCCGGCTCACGATGGATCAGAACGAGTCCAATGAGATCATGAGGAGGAGGCATCAAAAGGCCCAATCTCGACTCCCTCCGGTCTACGATCCTCGAAACCTCTTCAACACGCCAGGTGCAGGGTCTAGTAACCCGCCGGAGATCATAGTGCCCGGGGCTGGGACGCCTATTCAGCCACAAGTGATGGGGCCTCCCCGGGTGAACCCTGCCCCGCCTCAGTATGTGCCAATACCACCAGGTCACTATGCTAACCCGCTGGAAAACATGGTCGCCGTGGCAGCACGGCTGGCGGCTCTCCCAATTGACGGTGACTCTCCAACGGCGGTAGAAACCCGCCAGGTCAGGGAGCTCCTTCAGACAGCTCTGGCGCAGCAAGAGGCGTACTCTTACAGCCAGGACAGGATCCATTCAACCCCTCGTCCAGGCCGGAGCCCGAGTTATAGCAGACACATGGTTTCTGCGACCGGCTCAAGTAACGTCCAACGCCATGACTTGCCACCTGGTCATGGCCCGGCTCATAACAAAGTCTTTCACGCGACAGACCAAGACAGAGCGCGGCAAGGGGCGGAGCAGGTGCCTCAGTTGACGGCTTACCAGACACCCCCGGCTTATCCGATGGCTTCCGTCGATGTGGGTATCCCTACAAGGACTGGAGGTGTCCCCTGTTTAGTGCCGGCTCTCCGCAACGAACGTCTACCCAAGGATTTCAAAGGGCCTAGTAAGGTGCCTAATTACACGACTGATTTACAACCCGCAGCCTGGATCGAGAGCTATGAGATGGCCATGGAATTGTTGGAGGTCAGTGAAGCGGCGATGGCCAAGTACTTCACCATGATGTTAGATGGGACTGCCCGCACTTTGTTGAAAGGGCTACCACCGAATTCCATCGGGTCTTGGGCTGAGCTGAAAGCCCGGTTCATCCAAAACTTCAAAGATACCTATAGGCAGTCTATGTCAATTGTGGATTTGACTAACTGTAAACAGCAGGAGGGTGAGTCTACTACACATTGGGTTCGCCGGGTCAAGGAGATAATACATTCATCTGACAAGATGGATGCCGGCTCTGCAGTCTTAATGTTGGAACATAATTGTCGCTTCCTGCCCCTGAAGATGAAGCTCGGGCGGCTCAAACGCGACTGCAGTGACATGGGTACGCTGATGGCGGCTCTCGTCAAGTACGCCGATTCTGATAGTACCAAGGACCTCGCTTCAGATGATGAAAGGACAGGGAAGGGAAGGAAGAACGGCAATGACAAGGGTCCTCAGCATAACCCGGCAAACCAAGGAGGTAACAAGCGTAAGGCTGATGGCAGCGTGGAGTTCGTGGCCAATGCCAACTCACAGGGTAACAACCAGCGACGTAAGGGGAGGCCACCTCCCCGGGCTGGCGGGTCAGGCCCGACGCTCGAGCAGTTGTTGAATGAGCCTTGTCCAAGGCATGGCTCCAGGGAGAAGCCAGCTACTCATCTATGGAAAGATTGTGCCATCATGAAAGCCTTTAAGAACTCCAACACTTTTAATGGCAACAATGGCCCGGGCGGCGGCTCAGGCGCCGGCGGCTTTCATGGCCCGGGCGGCGGCTCAAATTCCAATCCTCAGAATATTCAAGGGGGCTTTAATCAGCAGCCCGGCCAGGGTCATCAACAGCAACAGGGGGGTTACCAGACCAATCCAAAGCAGCTCAATGGTGGACAGTACCATGTGTTTACCACCAGTCTGTGTAAGCGAGATCAGAAGCTTCATAAGAGGGCTGTGAATGCTGTTGAGCCAGCAGTTCCACGCTATTTAAGATGGTCTGAGCAGCCCATTGTGTGGAGTAGGGAGGATCACCCTCCCCGGGTTAATAATCCGGGTCACTTGGCCCTGGTGGTGGCTCCTCAGGTGGGAGGATATAAGTTCACTAAGGTGCTCATGGACGGAGGCAACATCATCAACATCCTCTATTATGAGACCTTCCGTCGTATGGGGTTGATTGACAAGAATCTCAGCCAGTCCAATACTATTTTCCATGGCGTGGTGCCTGGTAAGTTAGCTTATCCAGTTGGCAAGATCGAATTGGAAGTGGCCTTTGGAGACGAGTACAACTACAGGGTGGAAAAATTGACCTTTGAGGTGGTCAAGATAAGGAGTCCGTATCATGCCATATTTGGGCAGCCGGCTTACGCCAAGTTCATGGCACGGCCGTGTTACGTGTATTTACAGCTCAAGATGCCGGGTCACAATGGGACCATTACGGTTCATGGCAGCCGGAAGGTGGCCTTGGAGTGTGAGGAAGGCGATGCGGCTTATGCAGAATCTGTTTGTGCAACAGAGGAGTTGAAATTTTACAAGGACAATGTTGACCCAACAGATATGACCTCTCTGAAAAAGCCGACTACGGAGCATGAGCCGGCAATGAAATTTAAGTTGGCTGATGAGACTAAACTTGTTGATTTCGTTCCAGGTGATTCATCTCAGCAGTTTAGCATCAGTGCCAATCTGGATCCAAAATAGGAAAGCACGCTCATCGAGTTCATCCGTGAGAATAGGGACATCTTTGCATGGAAAACTTCTGACATGCCAGGTGTACCTAGAGAACTCGCTGAGCACACTCTCAATGTTGATCCGAAATGTAAGCCGGTCAGGCAATTCCTTCGGCGGTTTAATGAAGAGAGGCGGAAAGCCATTGGTGAAAAGGTGGCCCGGCTCTTGGCGGTTGGGTTTATTGTTGAAGTCTTTCACCCAGAGTGGTTAGCTAACCCGGTGCTCGTGCTTATGAAGAATGGCACCTGGCGGATGTGTGTGGACTATACGGACTTAAACAAGGCATGTCCGGCTGACCCTTTTGCTCTTCCCCGTATTGATCAAATCATTGATGCTACGGCGGGTTGCGAGCGCTTAAGTTTCTTGGATGCTTATTCTGGATACCATCAGATTAAAATGGCAGTTAAGGACCAGGAGAAGACAACGTTCATCACTCCCTTTGGAGCCTTCTGCTATGTGTCTATGCCTTTTGGACTCAAGAGTGCACAGGCGACTTATCAGCGTTGCGTGCAGAACTATCTTCATAATCAGATTGGGCGCAATGTTCATGCCTATGTGGATGATATTGTGGTTAAGTCCAGGGAGAAGGAAACCTTGATAGATGATCTGAGGGAAACCTTTGATAATCTCCGGGTCTACAAGATGATGCTTAACCCGGCCAAGTGTGTTTTTGGTGTTCCTGCAGGCAAGCTCTTGGGTTTCTTGGTTTCTAACAGAGGCATTGAAGCTAACCCGGAGAAGATCAAGGCAATCACCTCTCTGGCTAAGCCGGCATGTATAAACGACGTCCAGCGCCTGGCGGGTGGTATCGCTGCTTTAAGCCGGTTTATAAGCCGTTTGGGTGAGAAGGCCATGCCATTATACCAGTTGATGAAGAAAACTGATGACTTTGTCTGGAATGATGCTGCTAATACTGCTTTTGAGGATTTGAAGAGACAGCTGGCAGAGCCCCCAGTCCTTGCTGCTCCGGTTGACAAGGAGCCCTTATTACTGTATGTAGCTGCCAACACACGAGCCGTCAGTGTGGCTGTGGTGGTGGAGCGCAAGGAAGAGGGTAAGGAGCATCCGGTTCAGCGGCCGGTTTATTACGTCAGTGAAGTGCTCATCGAGTCCAAACAGCGGTATCCACATTGGCAGAAGCTTGTTTATGGTGTGTTCATGGCAAGCCAGAAGCTTAAGCATTATTTCCAGGGTCACCCTATCACGGTGGTTAGTTCTGCTCCCCTTGGCAATATCATCCAAAACAGAGAAGCTACAGGAAGAGTGGCTAAGTGGGCTATAGAGCTCGGGCCTCATGGTTTGAAATACGTGCCACACACTGCTGTTAAATCTCAAGCTTTGGTGGATTTCATCAACGATTGGACAGAGCTACAAGTGCCCGAGGAAAAAGCCGGATAATACATATTGGACTATTCACTTCGACGGGTCCAGGAAATTGGAGGGCTCGGGGGCTGGAGTTGTATTGGCTTCCCCTAAGGGTGACAAGTTTCATTATGTGCTACGGTTGATGTTTCCTTGCACTAACAATGCGGCTGAGTACGAGGCTTTGCTCCATGGTCTTCGGATGGCTAAGGAGATGAGCTTGAGCCGGGTAAGGTGCTTCGGCGACTCAGACTTAGTGGCTCAACAAGTATCAGGCATGTGGGATTCCAAGGACCCTCTCATGGCGGCTTATCGCCGTGAAGTTGATGCTATTGCTGGACACTTTCAGGGTTACCAAGTAGAGCACATCGATCGCAGGAAGAACGAGGCGGCTGATGCTTTAAGCCGGCTGGGCTCTCAGCGAAAACCGGTGCCGCCTAATACTTTCCTAGACGTCTTGCATAACCCTTCTGTTAAGTTGCCTACAGAGGAAGACTTGGCTGTCCCTGACCCGGAGGCACAGTTGGTGGCAGCTCTCCACGTCATCCCGGACTGGACAGTGCCCTATCTGGCTTACATGACCCGGGGAGATTTGCCTGAGGATGAAACTCTGGCCAGACAAATAACCCGGCGGTCTAAATCAATGGTTGTTATCAATGGTGAGTTGCATCGCCGCAGTGTTACGGGAGCGTTCCAGCGTTGTGTCTCCCCTGAGGAAGGTCAAGAGATCTTGCGTGAGATTCATGAAGGGGATTGTGGCCATCATGCCGGCTCAAAATCCCTTGTGGCCAAGGCTTTTCGTCATGGTTTTTATTGGCTGACGGCTCACGCTGATGCGGAGGACTTGGTCAGTAAATGTGATGGTTGCCAAAGGTTCTCGCGACGGGCTCATGTGCCGGCTCAGGAGCTGAGGATGATACCAATCACTTGGCCATTTGCGGTCTAGGGACTTGATATGGTTGGGCCTTTTAAAAGGTCCAAGGACAAGAAGACCCACCTTTTGGTGGCAGTTGACAAATTCACAAAATGGGTTGAAGCAGAGCCAGTTAGCAAGTGTGACGCAGCCACGACGGCTCAGTTCATGAAAAGGGTGATATTTCACTTCGGCTTTCCACACAGTATTATAACTGACAATGGTACCAATCTGTCCAAGGGCGCCATGGAGAAGTTTTGTCAACAAGAGCATATTCGACTTGATGTTTCATCAGTGGCTCACCCTCAATCCAATGGTCAAGCTGAGAGAGCTAATCAGGAGATTCTGAAAGGCATCAAGCCCCGGCTTTTAGTCCCTTTGCAACGGACACCGGGTTGTTGGGTGGAGGAGTTACCCTCCGTGTTATGGAGCATCAATACTACTCCTAACAGGTCTGCGGGTTACACGCCTTTCTTCATGGTGTACGGAGCGAAAGCAGTCCTCCCCAGTGACATCCGTCATGACTTGCCTCGAGTGGCGGCTTATGTTGAGGCGGATAATGAAGAGGCACGCCAAGATGCTCTTGACTTGTTGGATGAACAGCGTGACGTGGCAGCAGCTCGTTCAGCGATTTACCAACAAGACCTGCGCCGTTATCACAGTCGCCGGGTTAAGTCCCGGGTCTTCCAGGAAGGTGATCTGGTGCTCCGGCTCATCCAGGATCAAACAGATGCGCACAAGCTATCCCCGCCTTGGGAAGGACCCTTTGTGGTCAGCAAGAACTTGCACAACGGGTCATACTACCTTATTGACGTTCGGGAGCATAAAGATTCACGTAAGTCGGAGGAGGAGACCCGTCGGCCGTGGAATATAGCTCAGCTTCGGCCTTATTATACTTGAGCCACCGGCTCTCATGATGTACCTATCTCTATAGCCATGTACATATTATGTTAAATAATAAAGCAGGACCTCTGTCCTTTTCTCCTCTAAAGGTAACGTGTTATTTCCATTACAATATCACATGGTCAATTGGAGGTGGATCCGGCTTATGATCGTATTCGAATCTAGCCGTAAGTAATATAATCACCTGGGGGCTTCCTGTTCAAACATCGGTCGTATTCAAATCAAAGAGAACATAGCTGTCGATACCCACTTGATTGGCAAAGTGCCGAGCTCATTGGGGAGTTTCCTTTGATCATATTTGAATCATAGCTTAACCCCTTTGGGAACCGACGTGGATCGTATTCGAATCAGCGTCGTTAAACAATTCTTAAGGTCACTTGGGGGCTTCCTGTTCAAACATGGGTCGTATTCGAACCAAAGAGAACATAGCTGTCGGTACCCTCTTGATCGGCATCGCCAAACCCACTGGGGGATATATGATCACATTCGAATCTTAGCTTAACCCCTTTGGGACGGGTCTCTGGTCGTATTCGAACCGGAAGCCCCATGTTTTGATCTGCACAGCGGTTCTTATTCTGCCGACTTAACTTTGATTCACAATATTAGTCACACACAATAAGCATTGTCAAAACTGGTAAACCGGACTTGCGGTACCAACTTTATTCTCCGGGTTACATAAACATGCGGTATACTGGAAGGCCTGTAAGTATGATATGGCGGTTACATCAAAGATATAATTGAGGACCAGTATTTGGTGACTTGGGTTCATATTCCGGGTCATATGTATAAGATTTATGATTCTCAGGGCGGTAAGCCGCCTAGAGACTTGTGGCTTGTTTTTCTATGCAGGATAGTTAAAGACAGCTATTTGAGCTTAAGGGAAATAAATGATCAATTATGACCCGGAAGAATATAAGGAAGCAACTTCAATGGAGTTAAGCATTCAACATGTGCACGATGGCACGTCAAAGTTAAAATGTTGGTCCTACTCTATTACAAGACTTCCCGAGTCCAAAAGGGTGAAGCATTGTTTAAACAAGCCGCCTAAAGAGTCAAGATGTTTGCCGGGTCGAAGCTTCCGGCTCATCCCTCTCCGCTCCTCCGGCTATTCCCAAGACCTGGAAGGTTGACGATTTCCAGTCAATGCCGCTCAAAGCTTCAAATTGAGCTTCTTCGTCAATTAACCCGGAAGGGTCAATTTCCGGGGCAAAGGTGTGCTTACGAGTCGGCGGGACTAAGCTGATGGCTTCATAACGCGGAGTGGGGATCCTCTGATTCTCTGCATCATAGCCCGGCTGGTACTTGGTCAGATCAGTGTCATTCCCAATCAGGCAGCAAAGTGCTTTTGGTCGAAAGGGGTGCCGTCTTCCTTCAAGCTGGGATAACCAAGTGCAATGTTCGCCGGGTCTAGCTCTGGAAGGAAAGCCTTGGCCCGGCTCAGAGCAGCTATGGCTCCGGCTCTTGCAGAGGCCCGTCGCAGCTCTTGGACACGCTGAGGAAGAACGGCCAGCCGGCGAAGTACTTCCGCCAGGTGAGTCGGAACCTCATTGGATAGGGCCACCACCGCCAAAGCGCGCTGTGACCCGGTGTAGAGTTGCTCCACCAGGGTGTACACGGCCTTCAGCTTGGTCAGCACGTTCTGATTGAGGTTGGCGCTTCTGGGACCTGTTTAACAAAGTAAGATAAGCCGTTCTCAATGATGGGAGTTATGAGACACAAAAACTGTAAACTTGTTCAAAGCTTGCAGAAGGACTTACCGAAGATTGCGGTGACCATTTGTGACACATGGCGTTTTAAGCCAGAGAGTTCGGCGGTTCTCTCCGTCAGAGCCTTCTCTGCCTGTTCGGCTCGGCTTACAAGAGCAGGCTTTTCTTCGGCCCAAGTTTTCCTCTCAGCTTCAAACTTCTTCTTTAGCTTCTCTTGAGCAGCAATGCTGGATTCAAATTTGGCGTTGGCCTTCTGGGTCTCAGTTTCCTGAGTCTTCAGGCGGTTCTTCAGCTCAGAGATATCAGCTTCAATTTTTTTGCAAGCAGCCTGCACAATTTCCGGGTTATAGTATGAACAATTATCATGAGATTTTAAAGTCCCAAGCACTTTCCAAGCAAAGACACTTGGCACTTGGGGGCTAATGCATGTCGAAAGTTTCTATCTAAAAATTACCGGTTCATGGAAGTAAGCCGGAAATTAAGTTTACAACATATTCTATCATAAGTCATAGACTTGGGGGCTAGTATGGTAAAGATGATTATGCAGTAAGCAGTAGAGTGCTACCTCAGACTTATGCTGTATCTGCTTCACCATGTCAATCTCCAAGTCCCGGCTGCTGTGTACTTGATTGACATAACCGGAGATGATCTCTCCAATGCTCAGGTTGGCGTAGTTGGTGATGTCCAGCTTGGCCCGGTGGCGCTCTAGTAATTCTTCCTTCGTAGAGCACTTAGCCAGCGCAGTGGGTCTCCCCGGCTCGACAAACTCCGTCCGGGTGATTACCACGTCCGGGTCATCGGCCGGCTGAGCCGGGCTAGAGATATCCGGGTTGGTGGAAGTCTCCATGGCCGGCTCATCAGTTGGAGTGGTGGCTTCAGGAGCAGAGGCAGCTGGCGGCTCTTGAGCTGAAACCTCCAGCTCAGGCAAGACCGGCTCTTCGACCGGCTTATTCTTCTTTGCTCTTTTACCGAGCTTTGATTGACACTGAAAGGACACAAGGTTAGTACAAAAGTATGAGTAAGGATAAGCACAACAAGAGATGATCATCATTACCCGGGTACGGTCTTGAAAGTCGGCAGGTTCGATTGCATAGAGTCGCCAGAGGAGGGTGAAGTTTCCCGATAATTCGAATCAGAAGAATTGAGCGGTTGACGTATAACACCCGCCAAAGGATGAAAAGGATATAAGTTGGAGATAACATCGGTCCGGCGCTTCCTCGACGCTTTAGGTAAGCCGGAGGAGAGGTCTGCGTCTTTGTTGGTCCGGGTGTGCCGCCGGCTCTCATGAATCTGTCGCTTCAAAAGAAATTGAGGATCTTGATAAGCTAAAGGATGTGAAAATCTTACTTTCCGGGTTACTCTTCGGACTTTTAGCCTTGGCAAGGGCTCCGAGTCGGAGGAAAGTATCATTACCTCTTCAATCACCGGGTTACTTGCTCCTGTGTCATCCTGTGGATAATCAAGATTAATAAGGTGGCCAAAGGACAGCAGAAAAGCAGAATACAAAAAGAGCTTACAGGTTCAGGGGTTACCTCAGACTCGGAGCTGTCACTTAGTTGAAGCAGCTCTGAGGCAGTAGGCCTGCTTCCCTTCTTGCGGGGAGCGGCTCTCCTGGCGGCTTTCTTAGCCTTCCTGGCCTTCTTGGCCGCCTCATGGTCATACTTGACCTTCCAGAATTTATCATCAGCCTGAAAAATACAATGAAGCCTTCTTAAGATTCAGATGAAAACTATCTAAGGAGAAAATAAGATGTTTAGATCAGCGGCTTACCGCTGGGGCCGGGTTGGTCTTGCAGAAGGGGCTTAAGCCGGTCCTCCCGTAGTCTGCCAAGCTCTCATTCAAGAGGGCCTTGGTCATGTCTTCAACAATGTCTTCAGGAAGATCGTTGCGGCTATGTCGCAGGGGGTCATCCTTCCGGCCCGTGTAATCACACATTAAGCCGGGGCGGCGGCTCAAAGGGATCACCCGCCAGGAGATCCAAACCCGGACCAGATCAATGCCGTTGAGGCCGTTGCCCAGGAGAGCCTTGATCTTGTTGATGGTGGGAATCAGAGGTTGACGCTCCGCCTGAGATAGTTTGTCTGGCAGAGGGTGGTTTGGTTCCAGACGCACGGCACGAAAGCCGGGCAGGGGGCTCTCGTCAGCCGGAGACGTGTCCTGACAGTAAAACCACGTCTGATTCCAGTCCTTTGGATGGCTGGGCGGCTCAGCGTAAGGAAAGAGACAGTCTCTCCGGCGTTGAATGGAGATGCCACCAAGTTCCAGGCTTGGTCCGTTGGTGCACTCATTCTGGCGGTTCAAATAGAATAGCTCTCTAAAGAGCAGAAGGATGGGCTCCTCTCCAAGGTAGACTTCGCAGAACACTTGGAAGTTGCATATATTTGACACAGAGTTGGGTCCTATGGTTGTGGCCGCAGATCAAAGAAGCTCAGCACGTCTCTAAAGAATTTTGAGCTGGGCGGTGCGAAGCCCCGGCTCATGTGATCCGCAAATATTACCACTTCACCATCCTTTGGTTGCGGTCTCTCCTCTGACGGGTTAGGGGCACGGTAAGACATGACATCCTTTTTGGGCAGGTAGCCCGTCTTCACAAAGTCCGCTAAGGTTTCATCAGTGACGTTGGACCTCAGCCAGTTGCACGTGATGGGTGCTTTGGGAGCTTTGGGAGGCATGGTGAAAGTCAGAAGCCTATGATAAAAGGAAAGGTCCGGTTCAATTATAAGCCGGAGGAAGTTTACAGTTCAATGTTTAAAATGGCGGCTTATGAAGGGGCCTAATGACATATGGATAAGTGCATCGGGTTATCTAAGCCGCTGAAGGTAGCGAGAGTAATTCAAATTGTCTACAGCTTTATCATAAATGAGCTGGCAAATTTTATGGCGCGTGGCTTCTTTGAGCCGGAAATGTAAGCCGTCATAGCTCAGCAGATGCAGTTTTTTACTAAGTGTGGTGTAAACAAGTTTCACAGATCGCAGTGAATATTTTGGATCAAAATGGTCAACTAAAAGGAAAAGTTTCTAGACCTAAAACAGACGCAGAAGAAGTTCATAAGTTCGAACGGAGCCTTTATGCAATGAGAAGGGATTTATGTACATTCGAAACGGGCGTGAAACAACTACCGCAACAGTTCTATACAGTCTAAAGATCAAGAAAGGTGGTAAAAATGAAATCTACCGAGAACTCGCAAGGAACGGCGAAGAACACGGGAAGAACAACAAAGAACCTAATGTGGATCTACTCTATGGAGTGGCGAGGGCTTACGGGTGCTGGTGAGTCGCAGAGGTCACCGCCGTTTTCTCTGGACACGACAGGTTGATGCAGCGGCCGGAGTTGGTGAGGACGAGGAGATCCGCGGCGGCGGCGGCAGAGCTCGGGCGACAGCACAGTAGGCGAGAGGAGGAAGAAGGAGGCGACGAGTGGCACGAGACTCGTGGGCCGGGCTATTTATAAGGTGAGGCTCATAAGTGGGCGCGAGAAACGAGGAGGCCACGGCGTGGTTATCTCGCCATATAAACGCCTCGATTTTCGGGACGGCAGTTAAAGATAAGATCCGTTGCGGATATGGTGGAGTAAAAAATGGACTTAATGGAAGATGACGTCACGGCGGGTTACCCGGAATCCAGAAGATGATGTCACGACGGGTTATAGCCTTTACCCAATTGTAAGCCGGAGATTTTCTATCGAAAGGATTGAAGATTGACATGAGCCGGCTCAAATCAATCTGGGGCCTAATGTTGAGGATATAAGCCTTAGAGTCACCCGCCCGGAGGGGCCGGGTTACCCATAATGGTCATCGCCTGAAGCCCGGCGCCAAGCTGGAGACGGCGGGCTAAAGATGGGCTTAAGACCCGGAGATGGCTTAAGGCCCGTAGTTACAACTGCTATTATGGTAGAACTTGTAGCGTAAGGCAAGAATAGTTGAGAGTCCGAGCCGGACACTCTATGAGCCGGCCGGGACTCTGAGAGCTGCTGGGCGTCAACCTCCCTATATAAAGGGACGACTCGGCGGCGGTTTAGGGACAAGTAAGATCTCTTCGAGAGCCAGGCATAGCGATTAAGCTCCCTGGTCATCAAAACCCTAATCAATACCATCTCGACTGGACGTAGGATTTTACCTTCACCGCAAGGGGCCGAACCAGTATAACCCTCGTGTTCCTTGTCCCGTTTAACCCCTTCAAGCTTCCTAGCTGCGATGGCTCCACGACTAAGTCCTAGCTCGAGGACATCTGCTGTGACAATTCCACGACAGCTACCTTCCACTTGCTATATCATGCCTCCCATATTGCCATGTCAGCCTCTAACCATACTTTCCTAGCAAACCGTTGTTTGGCTAAGTTACCGCTTTTGCTCAGCCCTTCTTATAGCGTTGCTAGTTGCAGGTGAAGTTGAAGTTTGTTCCATGTTGGAACATGGATATGTTGGGATATCACAATATCTCTTATTTAATTAATGCATCTATATATTTTGGTAAAGGGTGGAAGGCTCGGCCTTATGCCTGGTGTTTTGTTCCACTCTTGCCGCCCTAGTTTCTGTCATACCGGTATTATGTTCCTTGAGTTGGCGTTCCTTACGCGGTTGGGTGATTTATGGGACCCCCTTGATAGTTCGCCTTGAATAAAACTCCTCCAGCAAGGGCCAACCTTGGTTTTACCATTTGCCACCTAAGCCCTTCCCCCGGGTTTTCGCGAGCCCGAGGGTCATCTTTATCTAAACCCCCGGGCCAGTGCTCCTCTTAGTATTGGTCCAACCTGTCAGTCGCCGGTGGCCACCAGGGGCAACTCTGGGCTCGCCTATCGGAAGCTTGGACAATCCGGTGTGCCCTGAGAACGAGACATGTGCAGCTCCTATCGGGATTTGTCGGCACATTTGGGTGGCTTTGCTGGTCTTGTTTTACCATTGTCGAAATGTCTTGTAAACCGGGATTCCGAGACTGATCGGGTCTTTCCGGGAGAAGGTTTATCCTTCATTGACCGTGAGAGCTTATGATGGGCTAAGTTGGGACACCCCTGCAGGGTATTATCTTTCGAAAGCCGTGCCCGCGGTTATGAGGCAGATGGGATTTTGTTAATGTCCGGTTGTAGAGAACTTACAATGAATGCACATTAAGTCGTCATCGGCCAAGAGCAGGCAATTGGAAGGCTCGGGGGCTGGAGTTGTATTAACTTCCCCTCGAGGTGACAAGTTTTGCTATGTGCTACGGTTGATGTTTCCCTATACTAACAATGCAGCTGAGTACGAGGCCTGGCTCCATGGTCTTCGGATGGCTAAGGATATGAGCTTGAGCCGGGTAAGGTGCTTTGGCGACTCAGATTTAGTGGCCCAACAAGTGTCAGGCAAGTGGGATTCCAAGGACCATCTCATGGCGGCTTATCGCCGTGAAGTTGATGCCATTGCTGGACACTTTCAGGGTTACCAAGTAGAGCACATCGATCGCAGGAAGAACGAGGCGGCTGATGCTTTAAGCCGGCTGGGCTCTCAGCGAAAGCCGGTGCCGCCTAATACTTTCTTGGACATTTTGCATAACCCTTCTGTTAAGTTGCCTACAGGGGAAGACTTGGCTGTTCCTGACCCGGAAGCACAGTTGGGGGCGGCTCTCCACACTACTCCCGACTGGACAGTACCATACTTGACTTACATGACCCGGGGAGAGTTGCCTGAGGACGAAACTTTGGCCAGACAAATAACCCGGCGGTCTAAGTCAATGATCGTTATCAACGGCGAGCTGCATCGTCGCAGTGTTACTGGAACTTTCCAGCGTTGTGTTTCCCCTGAGGAAGGTCAAGAAATTTTACGTGAAATTCATGAAGGGGATTGTGGCCATCATGCCGGCTCAAAATCCCTTGTGGCCAAGGCTTTTCGTCATGGTTTCTATTGGCTGACGGCTCATGCTGATGCAGAGGACTTGGTCAGTAAATGTGACGGTTGTCAGAGGTTCTCGCGACGGGCTCATGTGCCGGCTCAAGAATTGAGGATGATTCCAATTACTTGGCCATTTGCGGTCTGGGGGCTTGATATGGTTGGGCCTTTTAAAAGATCTAAGGATAAGAAGACCTACCTCTTGGTGGCGGTTGACAAGTTCACAAAGTGGGTTGAAGCAGAGCCAGTTAGTAAGTGTGACGCAGCCACAACGGTTCAGTTCATGAAGAGGGTATTATTTCGCTTTGGTTTTCCACACAACATTATAACTGACAATGGTACCAATCTGTCTAAAGGCGCCATGGAGGAGTTTTTTCAACGAGAGCATATTCGACTTGATGATTCATCAGTGGCTCACGCTCAATCCAATGGTCAAGCTGAGAGAGCTAATCTGGAGATCTTGAAGGGCATCAAGCCCCGGCTTTTGGTCCCTTTGCAACGGACACCGGGTTGTTGGGTGGAGGAGTTGCCCTCCGTGTTATGGAGCATAAATACTACTCCTAACAGGTCTATGGGTTACATGCCTTTTTTCATGGTTTATGGAGCGGAGGCGGTCCTCCCTAGCAATATCCGTCATGACTCGCCTCGAGTGGCGGCTTATGTTGAGGCGGATAATGAGCAGGCGCGGCAAGATGCTCTTGACTTGTTGGACGAACAACGTGATGTGGCAGCAGCCCGCTCGGCGATCTACCAACAAGACCTGCGCCGCTATCACAGCCGCCGGGTTAAGTCCAGGGTCTTCCAAGAAGGTGATCTGGTACTCCAACTCATCCAAGATCAAACAGATGCACACAAGTTATCCCCGCCTTGGGAAGGGCCCTTTGTGGTCAGCAAGAACTTGCACAACAGGTCATACTACCTTATCGATGTTCGGGAGCACAAAGATTCACGTAAGTCGGAGGAAGAGACCCGTCGGCCGTGGAACGTAGCTTAGCTTCGGCCTTATTACACTTGAGCCACCGGCTCTCATGATGTACATATTTCTATAGCCATGTACATATTATGATAAATAATAAAGCAGGACTTCTGTCCTTTTTTCCTCTAAAGGTAAATGTGTTATTTCCAGTACAACATTACATGGTCACTTGGAGGAGGATCCGGCTTACGATCGTATTCGAATCTAGCCGTTAACAATATGATCACCTGGGGGCTTCCTGTTCAAACATAGGCCGTATTCGAACCAAAGAGAACATAGCTGTCGATACCCACTTGATTGGCAAATTGCCGAGCTCATTGGGGAGTTTTTCTTGATCATATTTGAATCATAGCTTAACCCCCTTTGGGAGCCGACGTGGATCGTATTCGAATCAGCGTCATTAAACAACTCTTAAGGTCATTTGGGGCTTCCTGTTCAAACATGGGTCGTATTCGAACCCAAGAGAACATAGCTGTCGGTACCCTCTTGATCGGCAACGCCAAACCCACTGGGGGCTACATGATCGCATTCGAATCTTAGCTTAACCCCTTTGGGACGGTTCTCTGGTCGTATTCGAACCAGAAGCCCCTAAGTTTTGACCTTTTGGTTTGCAACAAGTCTTTTTGATCATATCTACAGTGTGGAAGGGCGGTTCTTACTCTGCCGGCTTAAATTTGATTAACAATGTTGATAGCACACAATAAACATTATCGATGCTGGTAAGCCAGAGTTGAGTTCTTAGCCTCATTATTTGAGTTATATAAGCCGGAAGTATACTTGAAGGCTTGCAGGTATGCTCTTATGGTTTTCTTAAAGATATAATATAGAGCCGGTCTTTTATGACCTTGATCCATATTCCGGATTATATGTAAAACATGTGATTCTCCATGCGGTAAGCCGCCCAAAGACTTGTGATTTGTTTTCCTATGCAGGACAATTAAAGACAGCTCTTTAAGCTTAAGGAAAGTAAATGATTAAACATAACCTGGAGGAATATAAAGGAGCAGCTTCAACAGAGTTAAGCGCTGCACACGTGCACGATGGCACGACAAAATTAAGTGTTTTTCCTACTCTATTACAGGACTCCCCGAGTCCAAAAGATGAGACATTGTTTTTAAGGTGTAACTATGAGCTGCCTAAGAAATCAAGGCGCTTGCTGGGTTGAAACTCCCGGCTCATCCCTCTCCGCTCCTCCGGCTGTTTCCATGACCTGGAAGGTTGATGATTTCCAGTCAATGCCGCTCAAAGCTTCAAATTGAGCCTCATCATCAATTAACCCGGCTGGGTCAACTTCTGGGGCGAAGGTATGCTTACGAGTCGGAGGGATCAGGCTGATTGCTTCATAGCGAGGGGTTGGAATCCTCTGATTCTCCGCGTCATAGCCCGGCTGATACTTGGTAAGGTCTGTGTCATTCCCAATTAAGGTGGCCACCGGGCGCACACTCTTCACACGGGCAGCGAAGTCTTTTTGGTCAAAGGGGGTGCCATCTTCCTTCAGACTGGGGTATCCAAGAGCAATGTCGGCCGGGTCTAGCTCCGGGAGAAACGCCTTGGCCCGGCTCAGAGCAGCTATAGCTCCGGCTCTTGCAGAAGCCCGTCTAAGCTCTTGGAAGCGTTGGGGAAGAACGGCAAGCCGCCTGAGTACGTCTGCCAGGTGAGTGGGCACCTCATTGGACAGAGCCACAACGGCTAAAGCACGCTGTGACCCGGTGTAGAGTTGCTCCACCAAGGTGTAAACAGCCTTCAGCTTGGTCAGCATGCTCTGATTGAGATTGGAGCTTCTGGGGCCTGTATAACAAAGTCAGGTGAGCTGATAGCACTGGAGGGGTTTATGAGACATGAATGATGTAAACTTATTCAAAGCTTACAGAGAACTTACCGAAGATTGCGGAGACCATCTGTGTTACATGGCCTTTTAAGCCGGAGAGTTCGGCGGTCCTCTCAGTAAGAGCGGCCTCCGCTTGTTTGGCCCGGCTGATCAAGGCAGTCTTCTCATCGGCCCAAGTTTTTCTTTCTGTTTCAAATTTTTTCTTCAGTTTTTCTTGTGCAGCAACACTGAACTCAAACTTTTCATTGGCCTACCGGGTCTCAGTTTCCTGAGTCTTCAGGCGATTCTTCAGCTCAGAGATTTCTGATTCAAAATTCTTGCAGGCAGCCTGTACAAATTCCGGGTTATAGTTTGAGTGATTATCATGCAACATTAAAGTCCCAAGCACTTTGCAAGCAAAGACGCTTGGCACTTGGGGGCTAATGTATGTTGAAAGATTCTAGTTACAGTGCCGGTTCATGAAAATAAGTCCCAAGCACTTCGCAAGCAAAGATACTTGGCACTTGGGGGCTAATGTATAGACTTGATCAGTTACTTGATTGACATAAGGTAAAGATGCTGTCTAACCCGGCTATTGAGTGTTACCAGGTAAGCCGGAAGATAAGTCTACAACATATTCTATCATAAGTAATAGACTTGGGGGCTAGCATGGCAAGAATAACTACGGAGTAAACAGGAAGAGTTGTACCTCAGATTTAATCTGGATTTGCTTGACCATGTCAATCTCCAGGTCCCGGCTGTTGTGCACCTGATTAACATAGCTGGAGACAATATCTCCAATGCTCAGGTTTGTATAGTCGGTGATATCCAGCCTGGCCCTGCGGCGCTCCAGCAGTTCTTCCTTGGCAGAGCATCTAACCAGCACAGTGGGTCTTCCCGGCTCGACAAACTCTGTCCGGGTGATTACAACGTCCGGGTCGTCGGTCGGTTGAGATGAGATGGGGATCTCCGGGTTATCAGAACCCTCCCTGACTTGTTCTTCTGTTGGAGCAGTGGTGTCAGGAGCTGAGGCTGGCGGCGGCTCAGGGGCAGAAGCCTCCGGTTCAGTCAAGACCGGCTCTTCGACCGGTTTACTTTTCTTCGCCCTCTTGCTGAGCTTTGCTTGAGCACTGAAAAGACAAAAGGTTAGTACAAAAGCATGAGTAAGATAAGCACAAAATAAGCTGATCATCATTACCCGGGTGCGGTCTTGAAAGCCGGCAAGTTGGATTGCATGGAGTCCCCAGAGGAAGGTGAAGTTTCCTGATAGTATGAATCAGAAGAATTGAGCGGTTGATGAGTGACGCCCGCCAAAGGATGAAAAGGATATAAGTTGGAGATAACCTCGGTCCGGCGCTTCCTTGATACTGCAGGTAAGCCGGAGGAGAGGTCTGCATCCTTGTTGGTCCGGGTGTGCCTCCGGCTCTCATGAATCTGTCGCTTCAAAAGAAATTGAGGATCTTGATAAGCTAAAGGATGTGAAAATCTTACTTTCCGGGTTACTCTTCGGACTTTCAGCCTTGGCAAGGGCTCCGAGTCGGAGGAAAGTATAGTTACCTCTTCAGTCACCGGGTTACTCGCTCCGGTGTCCTCCTGCTGATAATCAGTATTGATAAGGTGGTTAAGAACAAACAAAAAACAAAGGAAGAACATGAGAATCAAGGGCTACCTCTGACTCAGAGGTATCATCCAGCTGAAGCAGGTCTGAGGCGCTAGGCTTACTCCGCTTCTTGCGGGGAGCGGCTCTCCTGGCGGCTTTTTTGACCTTCCTGGCCTTTTTAGCAGCTTCATGGTCATATCTGACCTTCCAAAACTTATCATTAGCCTGTAAGGTACAACAAAGGTTAGTAAGCTAAGACAAAATCATTAAAATGAAAGAAGAAGTACTTAGGTCAATGGTTTACCGCAGGAGCCGGGTTAGTCTTGCAGAAAGGGCTCAGGCCCACTCTCCCGCAATCTGCCAGGCTCTCGTTCAGAAGTGACTTGGTTGTCTCATCAATAACATCTTCAGGTAGGTCCTCTGGGCTGTGCCGTAGAGGGTCATCTTTCCGGCTTGAGTACTCACACATCAAGATGGGGCGGCGGCTTAAGGGAATCACCCGCCAAGCGACCCAGACCCGGACAAGATCTACACCATTTAAGCCGTTTCCCAGAAGAGCTTTGATTCTGTTGATGGTGGGCATAAGCGGTTGATGCTCAGCTTGAGATAATTTGTCCGGCAGAGGGTGATTTGACTCCAGACGCAGGGCACGAAAGCCGGGCAGAGGGTTCTCATCAGCCGGAGAAGTATCCTGACAGTAGAACCATGTCTGGTTCCAGTCCTTTGGGTGGCTTGGCGGCTCAGCATAAGGAAAAAGGCAATCTCTCCGTCGTTGGATTGAGATTCCGCCAAGTTCCAAGCTAGGTCCGTTGGCACACTCGTTCTGGCGGTTCAGATAAAACAGCTCCCTAAAGAGCAGTAGGCTGGGCTCTTCCCCAAGGTATACCTCATAGAACACTTGAAAGTTACAAATGTTCGACACGGAATTGGGTCCAATGTCTTGAGGTCGCAGATCGAAAAAGTTCAGAACATCTCTAAAGAATTTTGAGCCGGGAGGTGCAAAACCCTGGCTCATGTGATCAGCAAATATCACTACTTCTCCATCTCTTGGTTGAGGTCTCTCTTCGGACGGGTCAGGGGCACGATAGGACATGACCTCCTTCTTAGGCAGGTAACCCGTCTTCACGAAATCATCTAAGGTATCATCAGTAACGCTGGATCTCACCCAGTTGCACGTAATGGGTGCCTTGGGAGCCTTGGGCGGCATTGTGAGAGACGAAAGCCTATGACAAAAGAAAAATGTCCGGTTCAAATATAAGCCGGAGGAAGATTCCAGTTCAGTGTTCAAGATGGCGGCTTATGAAGGGGCCTAATGATATATGGCTAATTGTGTCGGGTTATCTAAGCCGCTGGGGATATCATAAATAATTCAAGTTGTTTAAAATTCTATCATGAATGAGCCGGAAATTTCACAGCGCATGGCCTCTTTTAAGCCAGAGATATGAGCCACCATGGTTAACAGATGCAGATTTTTGTCTAAGTGTTGCGCAAACAGGTTTCACAGATTGAAGGGATTATTTTGGATCAAATGATTGTCCAGAAAGGAAAATTTCTAGACCTAGAAAGCTGATACAGAGAAGTTCATAAGCTCAAAACGAGGTATTTTCTGTGAATAAAAGGGATATATAGCATAAAAATGGGTGCGAAACCACTACCGCAGGAGTTCTACCCTGTTTTCCAGATCAAAAGGGGTCGCGGTGGAGGAACTGTGAAGAACTTGCGATGAACTGCGAAGAACAAGGGAAGAACGACCGAACCCTAATGCGAATCTACTGTATGGAGGGGCGAGGACTTACTGGCGCTGATGAGATGCGGAGGTCGCCGCCGTTTCTCTGGACCAGCTCAGGGTGATGCAGCGGCCGAGGTTGAGGAATACCAGGGGGCGCGGCGGCGGCGGCGGAGCTCGAGCTCGGGGGCGTCAGAGGAGGAAGACGAGATTGAGAAGTGACGAAGGCTTATGGGCCGGGCCTATTTATAAGGGGCGGTTCATAAAGGGGCGCGAGAAATGAGGAGGCTGGAGACATGATTATCTTGCCGCAGAAAATGCCTCGATCCTCGGGATGGTCTTTAAAGATAAGATCCGTTGAGATATGATAGAATAAAAAAATGAATTTAGTGGAAGATGACGTCATGGCGGGTTACCAGGAATCCAGAAGATGACGTCATGGCGGGTTATAACCTTCGTACAAGCAGAAGCCGGACGATTTTCTCTTAAAGGGATTGAAGATTGACATGACCCGGATCAAATCAATCTGGGGCCTAATGTTGAGGATATAACCCTTAGAGTCACCCGCCCAGGAGGGGCCGGGTTACTCATAATGGTCATCACATGAAGCCCAGTACCAAGCTCGAAGACGGCGGGTCAGTAATGGGCTTAAGACCCGGAGAAGGCTTAAGGCCCGTAGTGATAAACCGCCGTTATGGCAAAACTTGTAGTGTAAGGCAAGAATAGTTAAGAGTCTGAGCCGGACACTGTTATAAGCCGGCCGGGACTCTGAGAGCCGCTGGGCGTCAACCTCTCTATATAAAGGGACGACCCGGCGGCGGTTCGGGGACAAGTAAGATCAAATCGATAACCAGGCAGGGCGGTTTAGCTCCTGGTCGTCGAAACCCTAACCAATACCACCTCGAACTGGACATAGGCTTTTACCTTCACCGTAAGGGGCCGAACCAATATAACCCTCGTGTTCCTTGTCCTGTTAACCCCTTTAAGCTTCCTAGCTGCGATGGCTCCACGACTAAGTCCTTGCACGAGGACATCTGCCGTGACAATTCCACGACAGTTTGAGTTATGAATGACGTAAGTAGGAGTTCAGGATCACTTCTTGGTCATTTCTAGATGACGACCGTTCCGTTGCTTCTCTTCTCGCTCTCTTTTGCGTATGTTAGCCACCATATATGCTTAGTGCCTGCTGTAGCTCCACCTCATTACACCATCTTTTCCTACAAGCTTAAATAGTCTTGATCTCGCGGGTGTGAGATTGCTGAGTCCTCGTGACTCACAGATTCTACCAACACAGTTGCAGGTGCCAACGATGCCAGTGCAGATGATGGGATCGACCTCAAGTGGGAGTTCGATGAGGAACGTGGTCGTTACTATGTGTCTTTTCCTGATGATCAGTAGTGGAGCCCAGTTGGGACGATCGGGGATCTAGCATTTGGGGTTATCTTATTTTTCATTTGGATTTTGACCGTAGTAGGTCTATGTGTGTATTTTGGATGATGTATGGATTATATTTATGTATTGTGTGAAGTGGCGATTGTAAGCCAACTCTTTATCCCATTCTTGTTCATTACATGGGATTGTGTGAAGATGACCCTTCTTGCGACAAAACCACCATGCGGTTATGCCTCTAAGTCGTGCCTCGACACGTGGGAGATATAGCCGCATCGTGGGTGTTACAAGTTGGTAATCAGAGCCATCCCCGACTTAGGAGCCCCCTGCTTGATCGAATCGCTGGCGTTGTTGAGTCTAAAACAAAAATGTTTTGAGTCTTAGGATTATATATATCGGAGAGTAGGATTCTTTTTACTCCTCAGTCCCTTCGTCGCTCTGGTGAGGTCTTCTGTCGTAGAAGTTTTGACTCTTCTCTCCTCAAATTTCACTAAATTTTTTTTTAGGATCGCGCGTGTATCTTGGAATCGTTCCGATGGTTTTGTGACGAGAACATTGTTCTTGGTGCCTCCTGACATTTAGGGGTTGTGGCAGTGTCCCGGGGAGTTGAGCTCCGAGGTGTTGTTGTCACAATTTTATCGTTGCAGTTCTGGAATACCTGAGTTTTGCCAACATCGAAATCTCTTTTATGCAGTTGTTGGTGAGATCACCTCGACGCCTCCCAGTACTGGGGCGGGAGTTCGGGAGTATTGCCATTACTTGTATAACGGATGCTTTAGAAAGGTTGAGGTACACGATTTCCGAAGGTTTCTTGGTTATGTGTTGACGGATGGATACAGCTGGATCTAGGGATTGCTAGTTTGGGTGATATATTTTGTGTCCCCTGTATCCCCAACACCAGATTGCATAACCAGAAAGTTTTGGGAGTTTATAAGTGGGAATTCAAGTAGCTCTTAGGATATCTTTCCGACAGACGCATGATATGAGATTGGGGTTCGACGTCTAGTGGTCCGCCTGTACACGGTTGGTTTTACAGTGGTCTCGTAGTGTCTTAAAGAGTCCATGGCTATGCCGACTTAGGGACGCTTCGTATGTCATGTGCACAACCTTGTACATGATGGTGCTGTACGATCGAGCCCGTGTGGGCCCCACCACGAAAACTTCGGACGAAATCTCTATCATATGTTTGTTCCGGCTTATTCTGCAAATCAATACTTTGTTTTGTTTTGAATTGTGGTATTCGAGTTGCTTCGAAATCAAATATTGATTCATACCTTTTTTCTAAGTGGCTTCTCAACTTATGGAAGTGTGATGATTTACGAGGGAATTCATTCGTTCATTCTTGTTCGAATGTTTATTGTGAAGACTATATGTTGAAATTTCTATTCGTTGATTCAACTTGACTATTTGTCTATCAAGATGCTAACAGATGTCACCCTCTTCACGATGGATCCGCCAACGCGTCAGAATCCGGATCGCAATGAAGGGAGTCAGGCGAACCCTCCGCCACGACCTCCGCCTCCGGAGGCATGGCAAGCTATCATGGCAGCCACCAACGCCAATGCTCAGATGATTCTGCAACTCTTGCAAGAACGCACCCAAGGGCAAGGCAATCAAGGGAATCAAGGTCAAGGCAACAATCAGCCTCACTTCGCTACCCTCAACCAGTTTCTCGCAAATCAGCCCAAGTCTTTCAGCTACTGTGCCGAGGCCACGGATGCCGATGATTGGCTCGTGGACATCAACAAGCATTTTGAATGTAGCAATGTCAGGCCTGAGGACCATGTCAAGTTCGCTTCTTTTCAGCTCAAGGACCAAGCTGCTGATTGGTATCAACAATACAAAGATTCCAGAGGAGGTCGTGTGATAACTTGGACTGACTTCTGCCGGGACTTCAAAGCTCACCACATTCCACAAAGTGTTGTTGAGAGCAAGCGTGAGGAGTTCCGCAATCTCAAGCAAGGCAACATGTCTGTGTATCAATTCAACATCCAGTTTCAGAAACTTGCTCGCTTCGCTAAACAAGACGTTCCTGATGAAAAGAGCATGATCTATCACTTCAGAGGTGGCCTTAGAGAGGATCTGCAGTTAGCTCTCGTTCTTGTTGAGCCTACTCAGTTTGATCAATTCTATAATATGGCACTGAAGTAAGAGGCTGCTCAGCTCAAGTGTGAGGCTTCTAAGAAGAGAGTCAGAGACGCAGTTCAGTCTTCTTCTTCCTCACTTGTGGCAGCTAAGCAACAGAAGTTCTGGTTGCCTCCTCCTCCTCCTCCGTTTCGTCAGCCTTACCAGCAGAAGAACAAAGGTGGCCATGGTTCTTCCAACTCTTCCAACTCTGGCTATCAGAACAAGTCTCAGAATCAAGCTCCAAAGTCCAATGCTCCTTATCACCGTCCACTCTCAGAGGTGACTTGCAACAAGTGTCAGCAGAAAGGTCACTATGCTAACAAGTGCTTCAACCAAAGGCGTCTTCCGCCTCCTCCTCCTGTCAGATCTTCCAGCAATGTAGTGGTCAAGCATAATCCAAAGTCTGCAAAGGTGAACATGATGAATGCAGCTCAAGCGGAGGAATCTACTGATGTGATAATGGGTAATCTTCCTGTTAATGATATTCCTGCAAAAGTCTTGTTTGATACTGGTGCATCTATTTCTTTCATATCAAGACCTTTTGCATCCATGAACAATTTGCATACTGTTGATCTGCCTAAGCCGATAGCGGTTTCCTCTCTGGGATTATTCATGAATACCAAAATGATGGCTCCGGATGTTTCTATCAAGATGGGCGACTATAAATTTCTGTCTTCTCCAATGGTTCTTGGTGACTCGGATATTGATCTTATTCTCGGGATGGACTGGCTTTCTAAGCACAAGGCTCAACTTGATTGTCCTGCCAGGGAAATTCAATTGACACACTCTTCTGAGGATGTGATCATTTATGCCGCTCGTGATGAAACCATTCGGTTATTTTCTCTCAATGAGAAGGGCGAATTGAATGCCATCTCTCAAATTCCAGTCGTTTGTGAGTACCAAGATGTCTTTCCAGAAGAGCTTCCGGGTATGCCTGCTCACCGGCTAGTTGAGTTCGTTATCGATCTTGAGCCTGGCACGGGACCCGTTTGCAAGCGTCCATACAAGCTTGGACCCAAGGAGCTGAAGGAATTGAAGAAACAGCTCGATGAACAAGAGCGTCTGGGTTTGATCAGACCGAGTTCATCTCCATGGGGTTGTGGTGTTCTTTTTGTCCAGAAGAAGGATGGCACAGACCGACTTTGTGTCGACTACCGTCCATTGAACAAGAAGACAATCAAGAACAAGTATCCACTTCCCAACATCAATGAGCTATTCGAGCAACTCAAAGGGGCTAAAGTATTCTCGAAGCTTGACCTTCGTATGGGTTATCATCAGATTCGCATTCGTGAAGAAGATATTCCCAAGACAACATTCAGAACAAGCTTTGGTTCTTATGAATATACTGTCATGTCTTTCGGCCTTGTCAATGCTCCTCCAGTATTCTCTCGGATGATGAATTTCATCTTCAACCCCTATACCAATGAATTCGTCCTGGTGTATCTCGATGATATCTTGGTCTTCTCCAAGAATAAGAAGGACCATGCCAAACATTTGTGATTGGTGCTCGACAAGCTCAGAGAGTATCAATTCTATGCGAAGTTCTCAAAATGTGAGTTTTGGCTTGATGAAGTTCTTTACCTTGGTCACATCATCTCTGCCAAGGGCATCGCTGTTAATCCCGAGAAGGTGTCCGCAATTGTGAATTGGGAACCTCCTCAGAATGTCAAGCAGCTCTGTTGAGGATATAGACCTTAGAGTCACCCGCCAGAAGGGGTCGGGTTACTCTAATGGTCATTGCCAGAAGCCCAACGCCAAGCTTAAAGACGGTGGGCCGAAGATGGGCTTAAGACCCGAATATGGCTTAAGGCCCGTAGTTACAATCATTATTATGGTAGAACTTGTAGTGTTAGGCAAGAATAGTTGAGAGTCCGAGCCGGACACTCTTATGAGCCGGCCGGGACTTTGTGAGCTGCTGGGCGCCAGCCTCCCGATATAAAGGGACAACCCGGCAGCGGTTTAGGGACAAGAAAGAGATCGTCGAGAGCCAGGCATAGCGGTTTAGCTCCCTGGTTATCGAAACCCTAATCAATACCACCTCAAACTGGACGTAGGCTTTTACCTTCACCGTAAGGGGCCGAACCAGTATAAACCCTCGTGGTCCTTGTCCCGCTTAACCCCTTTAAGCTTCCTAGCTGCGATGGCTCCACGGCAGATGTCCTCGAGCTAGGACTTAGTCGTGGAGCCATCGCAGCTAGGAAGCTTAAAGGGGTTAAGCGGGACAAGGAACACGAGGGTTTATACTGGTTCGGCCCCTTACGGTGAAGGTAAAAGCCTAGTCCAGTTTGAGGTGGTATTGATTAGGGTTTCGATAACCAGGGAGCTAAACCGCTATGCCTGGCTCTCGACGATCTCTTTCTTGTCCCTAAACCGCTGCCGGGTTGTCCCTTTATATCGGGAAGCTGGCGCCCAGCAGCTCACAAAGTCCCGGCCGGCTCATAAGAGTGTCCGGCTCGGACTCTCAACTATTCTTGCCTTACACTACAAGTTCTACCATAATAATGATTGTAACTACGGGCCTTAAGACATATCCGGGTCTTAAGCCCATCTTCGGCCCACCGTCTTTAAGCTTGGCGCTGGGCTTCTGGCAATGACCATTAGAGTAACCCGGCCCCTTCTGGCGGGTGACTCTAAGGTCTATATCCTCAACATTAGGCCCCAGATTGATTTGAGCCGGCTCATGTCAATCTTCAATCCTTTCGACAGAAAATCGCCGGCTTACAATTGTGTGAAGGCCATAACCCGGCGTGACATCATCCTCTGGACTCCGGGTAATCCGCCGTGACGTCATCTTCCATTAAGCTCGTTTTTACTCCGCCAGATCCGCAACGGATCTTTACCTTTACTGTCATCCCGAAAATCGAGGTGTTTCGCGGGGAGATAACCACGCCGTGGTCTCCTTGATTCTCGCGCCCACTTATGAGCTCGCCCTTATAAATAGGCCGGCCCGAGAGGCCTTCAGCCACGCTTCTTCCTCCTCGCGCCACTGTTCCTCTGCTTGATCTCGAACTCCGCCGCCGCCGCCGCGCCCCCGGTTTTCATCAACCTTGGCCGCTGCATCACCCTGACTCGGTCCAGACAAACGGCGGCCATCTCCGCATCTCTTCAGCACCAGTAAGTCCTCGATGCTCCATTGGGCAGATCCACATTAGGGTTCCATAGTTCATCCTCTGTTCGTCGTAGTTCGTTGCGGCCCTGGGTAGATTTGGTTTTTACTGCCCTTTTTTGATCTTAGCTCTGTATAGAATCACTGCGGTAGATGTTTAAGACCCATTTCACATGAAAATAGCCCTCTTTTTACTGCATAAGAGCCTTGTTCGAGCTCAAGAACTTCCTCGCGTCTGTTTCTAGGTCTAGAAACTTTTCTTTTGCCTGACCATTTTGATCCAAAATATTTACCGCAATGTGTGAAACCTGTTTTACCACACTTAGTAAAAAACTGCAATCATTGAATCATGGCAGTTTACATTTCCGGTTTAAAGAAACCACGCGCCGTAGAACCTTCCGGCTTAAAGAAAACCATGCGCCATAAAACTTTCCGGCTCTTCTGTGATAAGGCCGTAGACAATCTAGTTACTCTCAATACCCTGGGCGGCTTAAATAACCTGGTGCACTTAGATATATGTCATTAGTCCCCTTCATAAGCCGCCACCTTAAACCTTGACTTGTAAGTCTCCTCCGGCTCATTATTAAACCGGACATTTTCCCTGTATCATAGGCTTCCAACAGTCACCATGCCTCCCAAAGCTCCTAAAGCCTCCATCACTTGCAACTGGATGAGGTCCAATGTCACCAACGAGACGTTAGCAGATTTTGTCAAGTCTGGCTATCTGCCCAAGAAGGACGTCACGTCCTACCGTGCCCCCGACCCATCAGAGGAGAGACCACAGCCAAAGGACGGGGAGGTGGTCATTTTTGCGGATCACATGAGCCGGGGCTTCGCACCGCCCGGCTCAAAGTTTTTCAGAGACGTTCTGAACTTCTTCGATCTGCGGCCTCAGGACATAGGATCCAACTCAGTGTCCAATATCTGCAACTTCCAAGTGTTCTGCGAGGTTTACCTTGGAGAAGAACCCAGTCTGCTGCTCTTCAGAGAGCTTTTTTATTTAAACCGCCAGAACGAGTGTGCCAACGGGCCAAGTTTGGAGCTAGGCGGCATCTCCATCCAGCGGCGGAGGGACTGCCTTTTCCCTTACGCAGAGCCGCCCAGCCACCCCAAGGACTGGAATCTGACGTGGTTTTACTGCCAAGACACGTCGCCGGCTGATGAGAGTCCGTTGCCCGGCTTTCGCCCATCGCGTCTGGAGCCGACTCACCCACTGTCAGACAAGCTGACTCAAGCGGAGCGCCAACCTCTGCTCCCCACCATCAACAAGATCAAGGCTCTCCTGGGCAATGGTCTGAACGGAATAGATCTGGTCCGGGTCTGGATATCGTGGCGGGTGATCCCATTGAGCCGCCGCCCCGGCTTAATGTGCGAGTACACGGGCCGAAAGGATGACCCTCAGAGACACAGCCGCAACGATCTTCCTGAAGACGTTGCAGAAGATATGACCAAGGCTCTTTTGAACGAGAGCCTGGCAGACTGCGGGAGGACCGGGTTAGCCCCCTTCTGCAAGACCAACCCAGCCCCAGCGGTAAGCCGCTGATCTGAACATTTTATCCTCTTCTGTACATAACTTTCATCTGAATCGTTTTAATAATTCATCATTGTATTTTTCAGGCTGACGACAAGTTCTGGCGGGTCAAATATGACCATGAAGCGGCCAAGAAGGCCAGAAAGGCGAAGAAAGCCGCCAAGAAAGCCGCTCCCCGCAAGAAGCGAAGCAGGCCCACTGCTTCGGAGCTGTTGCAGCTAAGTGACAGCTCCGAGTCTGAGGTAACTCCTAATCCTGTAAGCTCTTGTTATACTTGTTGTTTATTTCTGTCCGCCTTATCAATGCTGTTTATCAATAGGAGGACACCGGAGCCAGTAACCCGGTGGTTGAAGAGGTAACAATAGTTTCCTCCGACTCGGAGCCCTTGCCAAGGCTAAAAACCCGAAGAGTAACCCGGAAAGTAAGCTTTTCCCATCCTTTAGCTTACCAAGATCCTCAATTTATTTTGAAGCGACAGGTTCATGAGAGCCGGCGGCACACCCGGACCAACAAGGACACTGACCTCTCCTCCGGGTTACCTGATGCATCAAGGAAACGCCGGACCGAGTTGATCTCAAAATTGTACCCTTTTCATCCTTTTGCGGGTGTTATACGCCAACCGCTTAATTCTTCTGACTCAAATTATCAGGAGACTTCCCCTTCTTCCGGCGACTCTATGCAGTCGAATCTGCCGGCTTTCAAGACCGTGCCCGGGTAATGATAATCATCTCATGTTGTTCTGATCTTTACTCATACTTTTTGTATTAACCTTTGTTGTCCTTTCAGTGCCCAGGCAAATCTCACCAAGAGGGCAAAGAAGACCAAGTCGGCCGGAGAGCCGGATTTGCCGGAACCGGAGGTGGCGGCTCAAGAACCGCCAGCTGCCTCCACCCCCGAAGCCACCGCTCCAACTGACAAGGCACCTGTAGAAGCTTCTGTTAACCCGGAGGCCTCCGGCTCGGCTCAGCCAGCAAATGATCCGGACGTGGTAATCACCCGGACGGAATTTGTTGAGCCGGGGAGGCCTACCGCACTGGCCAAGTGCTCTGCCAAGGGGGAATTACTGCAGCCCCACCGGGTTAGTCTGGATCTCACTGATTATGCCAACCTGAGCATCGGAGAGCTCGTCTCCGGCTACGTCAGCCAAGTGCACAAGAGCCGGGATGCCGAAATTGCCATGGTGAACCAGATCCAACAGAAGTCTGAGGTATTACTCTTCTGTCTTCTTGCTTACTGTCCAGTTACCTTTACCATGCTAGCCCCCAAGTCGACGACGTATGATTGAATATGTGGTAGACTTAAATTCCGACTTGCTTCCATGAACCGGTAATTTGTAGATAGGAACATTCGATACACATTAGCCCCCAAGTGCCAAGTGTCTTTGCTTGGAAAACACTTGGGACTTATCTTCCGGCTTACTCGCATGAACCGGAAATTTGTAAATAGAAACGTTTAACATGCATTAGACCCCAAGTGCCAAGTGTCTTTGCTTGGAAAACGCTTGGGACTTTAAATTTGCATAGTAACTGTTCATGCCATAACCCGGAAATTTATGCAGGCTGCTGACAAAAAGTTTGAGACTGACCTTGCTGATCTCAAGAACCGGCTGAAGATGCAAGAGATGGAGACCCGGAAGGCAAATGCCAAATTTGTGTCCAGCATCGCCGCGCAAGAAAAGCTGAAGAGGGAGTTTGATGCCGAACGGAAGGCTTGGGCTGAAGAAAAGGCCGCGCTGGTGAACCGGGCCGAGCAGGCGGAGAAAGCTCTCTCCGAGAAGACCGCCGAACTCTCCGGCTTGAAGCGCCAAGTGTCTCAGATGGCTGCCGCAATCTTCGGTAAGTCATCTCACCGGCTTTCATCAAGTTTAGAATCTTTACATATCATAACTCATCGTTGTCGACGACTTATCTTATTCTGTCAATCAGGTTCCAGAAGCGCCAACCTCAACAAGAGTGTGGTAACCAAGCTAAAGGCCGTGTACACCCTGGTAGAGCAACTCTACACCGGGTCACAGCGTGCCTTGGCTGTGGTGGCCCTATCCAACGAGGTGCCGACTCACCTGGCGGAAGTCCTTCGCCGGCTCGCCGTTCTGCCCCAACGGATCCAAGAACTGCGATGGGCCTCTGCAAGAGCTGGAGCGATCGCCGCGCTGAGCCGGGCCAAGGCATTCTTGCCAGAGTTAGACCCGGCGGACATCGCCCTCGGCTATCCAAGTCTGAAGGAAGACGGCACCGCCTTTGATCAGAAGGACTTCGCAGCTTGCGTGAAGGCCGTACGCCCGGTGGTCACTCTGATTGGCAATGATACAGATCTGACTAAGTATCAGCCGGGCTACGATGCAGAAAATCAGAGGATCCCTACTCCGCGCTATGAAGCCCTCAACTTGATCCCGCCGGCTCGTCAGCACACCTTCGCCCCGGAGATTGACCCGGCCAGGTTAATTGACGAGGAAGCCCAATTCGAAGCTCTCAGCGGCATCAACTGGAAGTCATCAACTTTCCAGGTCTTGGGATCAGCCTGAGGAGAAGAGAGGAACGAGCCGGAGACTTCAACCCAGCAAGCGTTGTAACTCGGCTGGCGGCTTATCAAACGATGCCTTACTCCTTTGGACTCAATGAGTCTTGTAATAGAGTTGGACCAATACCTTATCTTTGCCGTGCCATCGTGCACGCCTTAAATGCTGAAGTCTGTTGAAGTTGTCTTCTTTATGTTTCTCCGGGTCATAATCAATCATTTGTTTGCCTTAATCTCAAAATAGTTGCCTTGAACTATCCTGCAGAGAAGGACAAATCGCCAGTCTCGCGGTGGGTTACCGCCCTGAGAATCATAGTTTTAGATATATAACCCGGAATATGAATCAAAAAGGACTGGTCTTCAATTATATCCCTAATACAGCCGTAATAACACACTTAGCGGCCTGCACGCATACTTCCGGTTTAAATAACCCGGGTAATAAGGTTGGTACCTCAACTCCGGTGTACCTGTCTTAATGACACCCATTGTGTTCAACTAACACTGTTAATCAAGTTTTAAGCCGGCAAAGTGAGACCCTGCTGTACACACTTGGAAATAATCAGCAGAAACTTGCTATAAAGCCGAAGAACTTAGGGGCTTCCGGTTCGAATACGACCAGAGACCCGGCCCAAAGGGGTTATGCTAGGATTCGAATGCGACCATATAGCCCCCCGGTGGGTGTGGCGATGCCAATCAAGAGGGTACCGACAGCTATGTTCTCTTTGGTTCGAATACGACCCATGTTTGAACAGGAAGCCCCCAAGTGATTTTAAGAATTGTTTAACGACGCTGATTCGAATACGATCCACGTCGGTTCTCAAAGGGGGTTAAACTAAGATTCAAATATGATCAAAGAAAACTCCTCAATGAGCTCGGCACTTTGCCAATCAAAAGGGTATCGACAGCTATGTTCTCTTTGGTTCGAATACGACCCATGTTTTAACAGGAAGCCGTGACAATTCCACGACAAGCTCCGCAGTTTTCTTGGTCTTGCAAGCTATTGCCGAAGATTCGTTGAGAATTTCTCTAAGATTGCAAAGCCTCTTTCCAACCTCCTCCAGAAGCATGTGAAGTATGTCTGGTCTCCTGAGTGTGACATTGCTTTCAACACTCTCTAAGAGAAACTAGTCACCGCTCCTGTCTTAACTCCTCCTGACGAATCCAAGCCATTTGAAGTTTTCTGTGATGCTTCTCTCCAAGGTCTCGGTGCTGTGTTAATGCAAGAGAAGAAAGTTGTGGCCTATACCTCTCGTCAGTTGAAGCCCAACGAAAAGAACTACCCCACTCACGATCTTGAGTTGGCGGCAGTTGTCCATGCATTAATAACGTGGAGACATCTCTTGTTGGGAAGACAAGTGGACATATTCACCGATCACAAGAGTCTCAAGTACATCTTCACTCAGCCCAACCTCAACCTCAGGCAGACTCGATGGGTCGAAATGATTCAAGAGTACAATCCGAGTATTGAATATACTCCAGGCAAAGCCAATGTCATTGCAGATGCTTTGAGCAGGAAGGCTTATTGCAACAGCTTAATTCTCAAGCCTTTCCAACCGGATCTTTGTGAAGCTTTCCGCAAGCTGAATCTCCAAGTTGTTCCTCAAGGCTTTCTTGCCAACCTCATAGTCTCTCCTACTTTGGAAGATCAAATTCGTGAGGCACAACTTCTTGATGCCATGGTGAAGAAGGTGAAACGTGGTATCGACAAGGGTCTTTCCAAATACAAGTGCTATCGCATTGATGACAGAGACACTTTATTCTTCGAGGACCGGATTGTGGTTCCTAAAGGTGATCTAAGGAAAGTCATTATGAACGAGGCGCACAATTCTCTTCTTTCCATTCATCCTGGAAGTACGAAGATGTACCATGACCTCAAGCAGTCGTATTGGTGGACTCGAATGAAGCGAGAAATCGCTCAATTCATGAATGAATGTGATGTCTGTCGAAGAGTGAAAGCAGAACACCAACGACCAGCTGGTCTCCTCCAACCTCTTGCTATCCCAGAGTGGAAGTTTGATCATATCGAAATGGACTTCGTGACTGGTTTTCCAAAGTCCAAGCGCGGAAATGATGCTATCTTCGTTGTCATCGACAAGCTTTCTAAAGTGGCTCATTTCCTTCCAATCAAAGAATCCATCACAGTAGCTCAGTTGGCAGAGCTATACACCTCCAGAATTGTCTCCTTGCACGACATTCCACAATTGATTTCTTCAGATCGTGGAAGCATCTTCACCTCTAAGTTCTGGGACTCCTTCCAGAAGGCCATGGCACAAACATTCGCTTCAGCACAGCTTTGCATCCTCAAACTAGTGGCCAAGTCGAGCGAGTCAATCAAATTCTTGAAGATATGCTCAGGGCTTGTGTCATTTCCTTTGGCATGAAATGGGAAGATTGTCTTCCATATGCCGAATTCTCCTACAACAACAGCTTCCAAGCAAGTTCGGGCAAGGCCCCATTCGAGATTCTCTATGGCAGAAAGTGTCGTACTCCTCTCTATTGGTCAGAGACTGGTGAACGCCAACTTCTTGGCAATGACTTAATCACTGAAGCTGAAGAAATGTGTAAAGTCATCCGTGATAATCTCAAAGCCGCGCAATCGCGCCAGAAGAGTTACTATGATAGTAAGCATCGTGATGTGGCTTTCGATATCGGAGACCATGTCTACCTCCGCGTCTCTCCAATGAAAGGCACTCGTCGCTTCGGTATCAAAGGGAAGCTTGCCCCTAGATACGTGGGTCCTTTCAGCAAAAGAGGCGACCTCGCCTATCAACTTGAGCTTCCTTCCAACTTCGCGAACGTGCACAACGTGTTCCACGTGTCACAGCTCCGCAAGTGCTTCAAGACGCCTGAGCGCACTATCGACTTCGAAGAGATTGACCTCCAAGAAGATTTGTCTTATCATGAGCACCCCGTTACTATTCTTGAAGAAAATGAGCGCAAGACTTGCAACAAGTCAATCAAATTCCTGAAAGTGAAGTGGTTGCACCATTCCGACCAAGAAGCCACCTGGGAACGCGAGGACCATCTCCGTTCCGAATATCCGGAGTTCTTTCAGTCCTAGATCTCGGGACGAGATCCTCTCGTAGTGGTGGAGTGTTGTAACACCCCGGATGTAACTTTCCATATTTGTAACTCCAACTCTTGCCATTTTCGGCTATGTGTTATGATATTCCCTCCGTGGTCGGGTTTTGTCTTTCGTTTTGCATTTTGCTCATGTCATGCATATCATATCATGTCATCATGTGCATTGCATTTGCATACGTGTTCGTCTCATGCATCCGAGCTTTTTCCCCGTTGTCCGTTTTGCAATCCGGCGCTCCCATCTCCTCCGGCGCACCCCTCTTGTTTTCTTTCGTGAGCGGGTGTCAAACGTTCTCGGAATGGACCGAGGCTTGTCAAGTGGCCTTGGTATACCACCGGGAGACCACCTGTCGGGGACATATCCCGCGGTATGACCCGGCCGGAAGTATGACCTGGCCGGACTTGGTGCTTCACCGTGACCCGCCGGAGGACTGGAGACTCACGGGTCTGGCGGCTCACTATCAGACGACTCACGAGCCTGACGACTCACAGATGACCCCGACGGCGGGTCAGATAGAAGACAAGGCCCAAGGCCCAGAAGGCCGACTCACGTTTATGATGGGCCGGCTTAAGAAGAAAGGGATGATGAATATTTCCTCTAAGAGGAAGCAAGACCCGGACTTGTAATTAACTTGTAAGAGAAGATAGACTAGTCCTAGTCCTACTAGGACTCCACATGTAACCCGCCCCTCTAACTTATATAAGGAGGGGCAGGGCACCCCAAAGTGGGACGAGCAACAAGAAACAATCTCTAGGGCTAGACACAAAGAGCCGGCTTACCAGCGACTCTCTCATAAGCATAATGAGACCTAGCCACAAACAACATGTAGGGTTATTACCGGATGATGTTTCCCGGGGCCCGAAGCTGTCTAAACCCTTGTCTTGTGCGTTGATCCGCCCTGCGTCTCTCATCCCAATCAACCCCTCTCAAGCTACTACATAGATGCGTTGGCCTCACGACTAAGTCCTTACACCTAGGTCTGACGTGTTAATTCCACGGCAGTTGGCGCCCACCGTGGGGCCCGCGCACAGTGGTGTTGAGTTCTTGAAGGGATCTCTTTCAGGGATCGAGAGATTCACGGCTTTTACAGGAAAGGGGAGCTAGTCTGCAAGAAATCTACGTGGGCTATGTTTTTTATCAGCAGTCTAAGTCAGATCTGAGCAATTACTGGGCGGATTAAATTTGCTGTTCAACTTTGGATCTGGGATCACGAGATTTGGGTTCAAAAAAGAAATCAACCGTCGTTCGTCTGGATGAGCGATCAAATAAAAAAGTCGTCGAGACCAGCGTTTTCCGCTGCAACCTATTTGGCCGAATCATCAAGTTCCAAGTGATAACTACTGTCAAGTCGGAATTGTCAAGTCGTGCGTCCTCGAGTTGTCCAAGGACTAGGGTCCAGTTTTGTCTCAATTGGATTGCTGATCCCACCAGCTGCCGTACGTTACATCAACCAAGGAAAGGCTAAGCTGAGATCCCAAGACAGTTCAATGTTTTAGCAAGTCACGAGGGGATTTGACTAATTGGTGCTACTGCCCGTTACCTGAAGGGAGTCAAAGACGGTCAAGAGCCGGCCGGTCTTTCTCTGTTTCCAACTCGGGTTGGCGCCGCCTACCACTGCTCGGCTCCGCGCGCACGGGTGTGAGCACACAGCGGTCCGACTCGCATCTACTACTACTGCCTCAAAGCCGCCAATGTTGTGGCCAACGTACAGCCGCCAGCACCGGCTCGCCATCCGCCCGCTCGCGAGCGCCGGCCCCGCCTTTTCCTACTACGCCCGGTCGCCTCAAGTCGGCAAGGACCGAGTCACCCGCGTACTGCAGGCCGCGAGTTGTCTCGCCAGTGTGACATTGCTGAATCGCCATGGCCTCATCCCGTCTCAGCTACGACCCGGTTCCGCTGCCCTGAACCATCATCGGTGCCCGCGTCCGCGGCCTTGCTTCGGCCCTGGGCCGCCGTCAACGTACTGACGAAGAACCACCCTCACCGTCATTGCTGCGGATTCGAAGCTGCCGTTCTCTTATAACATCACCACTAAATCGTCGCCTATGCCAGGATGAACCGTCGCCGCTGGCAAGTCACCATCAAACACAGTATAATTTTTGGCAGTGGCAGACAAAAGAAACAACACAAGGGGGGTCGCATCAGCACCTGTGACTCTGGAAAACCGCTCAACATATTTATTAGCACAATTAGTACTAGTTGTTTGTACACTTGGCGCGGTTTCCAAGAAGTACCAGCATCCATCACGTGGAGGATTTGGCATCTACTGGAATTAGACCTCCAAGGAAGCTCTCACGTGGTTACAAGGGACAAGCCATCACATCAAAAATCAAATGACAACCTGCGGTCGTCTGATGCTGTTCAACATTATTTAATGCCAGCGTCAGTATTCATCGGATAAAAAATATCAGGACGACTATTAAAAAAAAGGGTGGTATTATACCATGGAGGCACGTTCGGCTGTGCCACGCAGCTTAATGGACACGCGTATCGCGGTCCGGTTTACATCAATGCGCCGGCCGACTCGCCCGTCCGCACCTCCTTACAACGCCACGGACAACTCACTTGTCCGCGCCAGCTTACAAACGTCGCGGCCGACTCACCCGTCCGCACCGGTTTACCACGTCGCGGCCGGTTCACCCGTGAGCGACTTCAACCTCACCTAGCAATCATCAATTTTATGGCGGATTATTTCCGGCCTGGCACATCAGGTGATATCCATCTAAAATATATTTTATTGGTACATATTAATTTTTTGTCAAAGAGCAGTTTATCTTTGTCTTGGTCTGCAATACTGTTGATGCAGGACAATTGTTCACTACATCAAAACGACGTGGTTAACTCGCCCATCCGCGCCGGTTTACAACACCGCGGCCGATTCATCTGTTTGAGCCACCTCTGATGCTGAGGTCATCTTTTCCGTTCGCCTCTCGTGGCCTGGTCTACATCAACACACCGGGCCGCACCTGTCCGCATGAAGCTGTTTATTGAGTATGAGCAAGTCACAGCTTGGGTAGCCCGGTTTTCTTTCAAGAAAAATGGAAGCAAATTATCATATACTATCAACCGTCGTCTGCACTGGGTGGTTCAATGGGCAGGCGCACAAGTCGCCGCCATTACAGTTTGGTTAACTTCAAATCACCAGTTGGAAGGAACCATTGGCCGAGTTGCTGACACGGCTCATACGGGATCATTTATAACCCACCGCAGTCACCTCAACCTTCTGTGGATTCACATCGTGCTATCAACACCAATGATATATAAGTTATGCCGGTTTATATCACGGTCAAATATGGAGAGTTTCAAGCTAACTCCTCGAGTCACCTTGAGACTCGGGGGCTACGATGACATGACTCAGCAAATCTTGCCAGTTTCAGCAAATTTAAGAACCCCAGGACGATGGAGGGAAAGATAACCCGGTCCCGGAGGCTACTAATTTTTGAAGGCCGTCAGAAAATTTCCGGCTTAGAAAGTATATGACAGTTACAAAATCCCGGCTCAATGAAGAAGTTCCGGGTCATCAGAAAGGATTCCGGTTTAAAATCCGGCTCAAGGGAAGTCAGTCTCACTGAAGCTCTCAGATATCCGGTTTACAATCCGGTTCAAGGGAAATCTGTCTCCCACAAAGCTCTGAAGCTCTCAAATCCGGTTTAAGAATTTCCGGTTCAAAAGGAATTAACTTCTCGCAAGTTCGAGTTTAAAGGCCGTTAGAAAATTTCCGGCTTAAAAAGAAGGATTCCGGTTTAGATCCGGCTCAAGAGACTTGACATCTCCCACAAAGCACTGAAGCTCTTAAAATATCCGGTTTAAAATCCGGTTCAAGGGAAATTTATCCGCTACAAAGTTTTGAAGCTCTCAAATCCGGTTCAAAATCCGGTTCAAGGTAAATTTGTTTATCATAAAGCATTGAAACTCTCAATATCCGGTTTTTTCCGGTTCAAAAAGAATTTATCTCTCGCAAAAGTTCGAGTTCTCAGGAAAAATTAAAGGGACCAAAGAGAGTTTGTTTCAAAGCATAACTCAAATATAGGTACCCTGCTTTAATAACCACTGGGAGCTGATCGTATTCGAATTTAGCTTAACCCTTTGGGTGTGACCCTGATCGTATTCGAATCAGAGTCGTTAAATATTATCATGATCACTAGGGGGCTTCCTGTTCAAACATAGGTCGTATTCGAACCAAAGAGAACATAGCTGTCGATACCCTTTTGATCGGCACACTGCCGAGCTCATTGGGGAGTTTCTTGGTCATATTTGAACCATAGCTCAACCCCCTTTGGGAACCGACGTGGATCGTATTCGAATCAGCGTCGTTAAACAACTCTCAAGGTCATTTGGGGGCTTCCTGTTCAAACATAGGTCGTATTCGAACCAAAGAGAACATAGTTGTCGGTACCCTCTTGATCGGCAACGCCAAAGCCACTGGGGGCTATATGATCGTATTCGAATCTTGGCTTAACCCCTTTGGGACGGTTTTCTGATCGTATTCGAATCAGAAGCCTCAAAATTTTTTGAAGTCTCTTTTTGCAAACAATTTTTGGATTTTATTTGAAGCTCTTTTTCATATCTAAAGTGTATATGAGTGGCTGCTATTTAACCCGGCAGTGAAAATTCAATATCACAGCTTATGACAATCATCATCTATGTGGAATCATTGGCTTCTAAGGATTGGGTTATCACCCTTACTGCACAGGTCACATAAACCCGCAGTGAAAATTCAATATCACAGGTATAATATTATTATTATAGTTATGTTTCAAAGTTATGATTCATAACAGGCTTATCCGTGACTCCTTGTTACACATCAATTGTTATATGTGAGATATTATGACCCGCCCTGCGGTAAACCGCCAAGGGATCTTGTGATCTACTTGTGTGCAGGATAAGACTACATTTGGGTGGTTACCCGCCCTGGCTTTTAACGTTAAGTCGCCAGGGCATATGTTGTTTAAACTTTGTGCAGGATTTACAGGGCTATGACTTACATAAATGATTAAGTTCAAGCCCATCATCAAAGATTGAAATTGGTGTCTCAAAAGGGTTATCAATTCTTGATTTTTTCAAAGGCTATAAGCCGCCGAGTTATAAAAATTCCGGTTTACAATGGAGGCGATTAAATCGTCATCGGCCAAGAGCCGCCGGGTATTTAAACTCCGGATTTACTTATCAACAGATGAGGTATTCAAAGTCGCTTTGGCGCAATGGCTATTATTTTATCAATGGATATGATTTATTCTACAATGGAAGGAATAGTCCCGAGTCGCTGCAGGCTTACGACCCGGCACTTGGGGGCTACATTATTCAAATTGATATTACATCAAATATGCAAGTCCCATGTCACTGCCAGCATGCACCATGGCACTTGGGGGCTAATGCAAAGTCATTTTTTGCTCACCTCATTGAAGACCCGACTCATCACATCGTAATGAGCCGGCCCTTGGGGGCTACCAATTGCTCCTGTTAAAATTCAAGATACACAAGCCTTATTACATTATATTGAAGGATCCACTACTCAGTTGGTAAAGCACAAAGCTAGTAACCTTGTGGACGTGGGTTCAAGCCCCAAGATGGGGGTTACATCATATGATATTATTTCCAATGAAAAGTCCCAGCTCAGTATTATCTTACTAAGCCGGCCCTTGGGGGCTACACGTTACTGCTCAAATTTACATCATCATATTTACAAAGTCCCTGCTCATTATTACATAATGACCCGACACTTGGGGGCTAATGTATATTGCTCTCTGCTGAAGACAATTCTAGGATGACCCGGCTACACTACTATGACTATAGCCGACTCATGGGGGCTACACAACTGGATTTTATTTAAAGCCATGGTGATAAGTTTCGGATTATTCATGCTGATTAAACCGGCTCTTGGGGGCTACATGTAATATGGATATAAGGGAGAAATATCTTCAAATTCTCAGTTTTGAGTAAATCAGATTGACCTGGTGTCTGCAAAAATCATAAATCGGCGTCGGCGACCATTATGACTTGGCATCATCTATTTATAACCCGGCAATTTTGGTACTCATAAACCGGCAAGTTTTATATCTTTAAGCCGGCTGAATATAAGTTGAATATTTGAAGACCAATATTTTTGTCAAGTCAGAGTATTTAAAGCCGACTCAAGTGGATTATCTTTTACAATATTTCTCAACAAGAGACCAATGTCAGCAAATTGACTCTGAAGCTGGCCTGTTGACCCGGATTTTCAAAGGAATATCTGGATTTTTTGCATTGGAAAAATTTGAACATATCTGCTAAAGAGATTTGCTATGAGATTATGGATACATATCAAGAAGGAAGATGACAAGGACTTAAGGATGATCAAGTGCTGGCTTACAAAGAATATTTAACCCGGAACACAACCTGTCAAATTTGTTCTAGTGTTTATATTGCAGATTAGTTTAACATGGATACCAAATTAAACTAGGGGCTAATGTCGGGGATATATCCCGCGGTATGACCCGGCCGGAAGTATGAGCCGGCCGGACTTGGTGCTTCACCGTGACCCGCCGGAGGACTGGAGACTCACGGGTCTGGCGGCTCACTGTCAGACGACTCACGAGCCTGACGACTCACGGATGACCCTGACGGCGGGTCAGATAGAAGACAAGGCCCAAGGCCCAGAAGGCCGGCTCACGTTTATGATGGGCCGGCTTAAGAAGAAAGGGATGATGAATATTTCCTCTACGAGGAAGCAAGACCCAGACTTGTAATTAACTTGTAAGAGAAGATAGACTAGTCCTAGTCCTACTAGGACTCCACATGTAACCCGCCCCTCTAACTTATATAAGGAGGGGCAGGGCACCCCAAAGTGGGACGAGCAACAATAAACAATCTCTAGGGCTAGACACAAAGAGCCAGCTTACCGGCGACTCTCTCATAAGCATAATGAGACCTAGCCACAAACAGCATGTAGTGTTATTACCGGATGATGTTTCCCGGGGCCCGAAGCTGTCTAAACCCTTGTCTTGTGCGTTGATCCGCCCTGCGTCTCTCACCCCAATCAACCCCTCTCAATCTAATACATAGATGCGTTGGCCTCACGACTAAGTCCTTACACCTAGGACATCTAACGTGTTAATTCCACGACACCACCGGTCAAGTTTCGTTCCATTTGGAGGTCGTTTGGTACTCCAACGGTTAACCGGGTAACCGTAAAGTCCGTTTGTGTGTTGCAGCAAAACTCCCCTCATAACCAGCCCAAAATCCACCAAACTCTCTTCCATGCTCTAGGTCGTTCGATCACGATCGTGTGGGCGAAAACCGCACCTCATTTGGACTCTCCTAGCTCCCTCTACCTATATATATGCATCTCTCCCGAAATCATTCGCAGTCCAACCCTAAAAATCGCCCTCCGGCGCAGCCGGACGTGTCCATACCACGCCGGACGAAGTCGCCGCCGCTTCCAGCCACCCACGCGCCGCCACGTCACCCCCGGCCACCGCGCGCGCCGCGGCCCGCGCGCTCCCCGCCGCCCGACGCCTCCTCCCGCAGCTCCGCCCGCCGGGCCCCGCGCCGCCGCCGCCCTCCGCCGCGGTCGCTGCCGGCGCCGCCGCCATCCGCCGCCGCGGCCCGCTCCGCCGCCCGACGCCTCCTCCGCCGCCTCGCGCCTCGCCCCACCGCCACGCCGTCGCCGCCTCCTCGACGTCCGAGCCCCGGCCTCCTCTTCCCCGAGCCCGGCGACTCCTCCTTCTCCTCTCCTGTCGCCGGCGAGCAAGCTCCAGATCCCGATCCAAAAAATCGCTAGGGTTGACTTTTCCGCTCCCCGAATATTTCCGTCATTTTATATTACAGCATGTGCCCATGTTCATAGCATCGTAACTCTCTGCATATAGCTCCGTTTCACGCGTGTAATATATCGAATTGTTCGTCTCGTGATGCTCTACATTTTGTTCAACTGAACCATGTTCATTAGAGGCCATCTTGATGCCCAAAGCTCTGGTGCAAGAGTGCTAGTTGCTGTTATCTGCTGGTATTTAGCAGAACTTGGAGATTTGTTATTTTTGTATCATTTAATCTGTGCATCTTATGGGCATGAGCTCTACATATGTTTTATTGTATGCCATGCCATCTTTCCAGTGGTGTATCCCATGTATTTTTTGTGATTTCTGTGGTGACTAGCACAAGCATGCAAACTAGGCTCCGTAATGTTTCTGATTTCAGGGACAGTAATTTCTCCGAGTCTTTGTCTGCTGTTATTTTGTTGCCATGTAAACTTGATGCTACAGAGAGATCCATGCATATTTTGGAGATGTTCAGTAAGTATGTTTTGTAGATATTGTTGTAGTTGATCCATTCCTGCCCTTGTTTGCAATTCTGGAGTGCCATAGCATGACTCAATCTTGCTCTACTTTTGCTATAAAATAATTCTGGCAGATTGTTAACATGATATGCAATTTTGCCAAGCTTGTTGTAGTTGATCCTTACATGCTATGCTTTTGTTCTTGCCATGGATAGCTTCATAAACATGCCATCTTGCTGTAGGTATGCTTGTTTTGTCATGCATTGCTTTGTGGTGAGTGCATCAAGCTCACCAAGATGCCTTCATATTATTGTTTCTGCCATGCTCTGTTTTCTGCCAAGTCTGGAACCTGTTAACGAAACTTGCTATGTTTACATGGTTGCCATCATATCTTCTGGTCCTTTATGGCTTATGGTCAGTAAGGGACTTTTGTCATATGCATTTAGTATACTTCCATGCCTTGTTTTGCCATGTTAAGTTACTGTAGCATGTTGTTTTCTTGCTCTGAACATTGCTACCTGATGCTGTTTCAGGCATGTCCAGTAATTTCACCAAGTCTGTGATCCTGATTTCTTTTGCACTTTTGCCATGCTTGTTTGAGCTTGTTATGTTGTGATCTAGCCGTAGCTCAGTGTTCATCTTTTGTCAAGCATCTCCTGTAGATTACCGCTATATGCTTTGTTGCTATGTTGGAGTGCTGTAGCATTGTTACTTGTTGCGTTCTAAGTGCTATCATGCTGTTAATCGTAGATTCGTGTCATTCTTGTTTTGCTTGCCATTTGCAAACCGTGCATCCGTTTCCGATGATCTTTATATCGATTTCGACCAAAATCATCTCATCTTTCCAGTGGCATGCTTGGTTTGCCAAGTTACTGCCTTGTTCATCATTTTTCCTTCCGGAGCACGCATATGCATCACATATCATATCTCGCATATCATACATGTTTTGCATCATGTTGCTTGTGCATTTCTCGTGATTGATTGTGGTTCCGTTGCTTGTGTTCTTGTCTTGGGTAGAGCCGGGAGACGAGTTCGTGAATGAGGAACCTGTTGAGTACGCTTACGAGGATCAAGGTTTCGACAACTCTGAGAACCTTGCAGGCAAGATGACCACCCCTCGAAATCACTTCTATCTTTGCTTTGCTAGTTGTTCATTCTATTGCCATGCTGCGCTACCTTCCACTTGCTATATCATGCCTCCCATATTTCCATGTCAGCCTCTAACCATCCTTTCCTAGCAAACCGTTGTTTGGCTAAGTTACCGCTTTTGCTCAGCCCTTCTTATAGCGTTGCTAGTTGCAGGTGAAGTTGAAGTTTGTTCCATGTTGGAACATGGATATGTTGGGATATCACAATATCTCTTATTTAATTAATGCATCTATATATTTTGGTAAAGGGTGGAAGGCTCGGCCTTATGCCTGGTGTTTTGTTCCACTCTTGCCGCCCTAGTTTCTGTCATACCGGTATTATGTTCCTTGAGTTGGCGTTCCTTACGCGGTTGGGTGATTTATGTGACCCCCTTGACAGTTCGCCTTGAATAAAATTCCTCCAGCAAGGCCCAACCTTGGTTTTACCATTTGCCACCTAAGCCCTTCCCCCGGGTTTTCGCGAGCCCGAGGGTCATCTTTATTTAAACCCCCGGGCCAGTGCTCCTCTGAGTATTGGTCCAACCTGTCAGTCGCCGGTGGCCACCAGGGGCAACTCTGGGCTCGCCTATCGGAAGCTTGGACAATCCAGTGTGCGCTGAGAACGAGATATGTGCAGCTCCTATCAGGATTTGTCGGCACATTTGGGTGGCTTTGCTGGTCTTGTTTTACCATTGTCGAAATGTCTTGTAAACCGGGATTCCGAGACTGATCGGATCTTTCCGGGAGAAGGTTTATCCTTCGTTGACCGTGAGAGCTTATGATGGGCTAAGTTGGGACACCCCTGCAGGGTATTATCTTTCGAAAGCCGTGCCCGCGGTTATGAGGCAGATGGGATTTTGTTAATGTCCGGTTGTAGAGAACTTGTCACTTGACCCAGTTAAAATACATCAATCGTGTGTGTAGCCGTGATGGTCTCTTCTCGGCGGAGTCCGGGAAGTGAACACGGTTTGAGTTATGAATGACGTAAGTAGGAGTTCAGGATCACTTCTTGGTCATTTCTAGATGACGACCGTTCCGTTGCTTCTCTTCTCGCTCTCTTTTGCGTATGTTAGCCACCATATATGCTTAGTGCCTGCTGCAGCTCCACCTCATTACACCATCTTTTCCTACAAGCTTAAATAGTCTTGATCGCGGGTGTGAGATTGCTGAGTCCTCGTGACTCACAGATTCTACCAACACAGTTGCAGGTGCCGACGATGCCAGTGCAGATGATGAGATCGACCTCAAGTGGGAGTTCGATGAGGAACGTGGTCATTACTATGTGTCTTTTCCTGATGATCAGTAGTGGAACCCAGTTGGGACGATCGGGGATCTAGCATTTGGAGTTATCTTATTTTTCATTTGGATTTTGACCGTAGTCGGTCTATGTGTGTATTTTGGATGATGTATGGATTATATTTATGTATTGTGTGAAGTGGCGATTCTAAGCCAACTCTTTATCCCATTCTTGTTCATTACATGGGATTGTGTGAAGATGACCCTTCTTGCGACAAAACCACAATGCGGTTATGCCTCTAAGTCGTGCCTCGACACGTGGGAGATATAGCCGCATCGTGGGTGTTACACTGGTGACACGGTCTACCAGCATGCACCATCAAGATCCACCATTAGCCACTCCATACCAGGAGCTAACATGATTGGGCACATGAATTTCTACCATCGGCTCATGTTCATAGCAAAGTGTTTGCGACCAACAAGTCAGATGCCGAGTGGACTGCATCCCGCATGTTCACCTTGCCGCCGTCGGACCACCGATGGCTCATGAAAGCACCTAGATTCCTTCATCTGCCTCCTTTTCTGAAATATTGACAATCATTAATCTAATCTCTTGAGCTGGGATATACTCCCTCCGTTCCAAAATAGATGACCCAACTTTGTACTAAAGTTAGTAGAAAGTTGGGTCATCTATTTTGGGAGGGAGTACTTCATAAGGGATTTGGCATCTCTTCTTCAAAGAGCACTGCACACCACCACCAATTTCACATGTTTAGGTCTCAAAAACGGGTGTGGTGGCGCCCGCCTCCATTTTGTCTTTGGCATACAACACATCAGAAGGGATCCGCATTGATGCCTCTCCATCAAGCATTCATCCGTGTCGGTAGAATACTGTCACTTGCGAGTGAGTCTACAAATGAGATGGTTTACTTTACTTGGACAAGCCAAGCTCCAATTTTTCTTCCACTCTCGACTCTTGTAATTATGTACATCACTTGGGCTTGCGCACAACTGCGCGTGTCCTCTTGCACGAGAGGAGCCCATGACAAGTTCTCAATAGCATGACACTTCTCACGAACACATGATTGCACATTGCTTATGGAAATATACAAAATAGCATGGTTCCTGCAGTTATCGACAAGTTACATTTTAGGATGAGAGAAACATAAAAGAGGGCTCTGTTGGACAATACGACTCATAATATATTCATATGTTGACGTCTTATAAATTAGCGGCTACACCATTGTGTACTGAAATTTTGCTAACCCTGGATAATTGATCTTGATACATTTTGTATGGACATCATAACCTCTTTGTAAATGAACCTACAGAGGAGACTACCAATATATCCTCCCTCGAATGAAACATGTCAACATACCAGGCATATAGATGGACTGATCTGTAGTACACCCTAAAATAATTCGTCTAAGGACATGCATGGAAACCTAATGTCTTCAATAATTAAGCCACAAATTTTCCTCCAGGCAAAAGCAACTCTAAATCTATGAATTAATTTGTAACTTATTTCATCTATTATTTGCTAATAATATCTTTGGTACGATCTGCGATATCTTTATCACACCTATTGCGGAGGAGATAACGATCAATATGCAAGAAGGATTAGTTCTCAAAATATTCAACATTTGTCAGTGTAACGGCAAAAAATGAAAACTATCATAAAAGAGATAAATGTGCATTACAAGATATACCTACCATTGCAAAATTCTTGCCATTTAATTTCCACATAGTATAAACCTTAAATCAGAAGAAAAGCAGCTGACATGCGGGTGATTATTTGGTGCAGCTAATGCAAATGAATCTCATGTGATGGGAAACCCTCATTTGATTGGAAAAGCCAAAACAAGATACTGTTTCCAGCTAGATCAAACATTCATGACAAGCATATAATTTTATCAGGAAGGCAAGAGAAAGGTAGTGCTACACAAATCTTAATGAAATGAGAGCTAATCTACACCATGTAAGAAGGGCAAAAGACAACCGATGTTAGCTTTCAAGCTATACTTTCATGACTGATGATATGGGACTATGGACAATGACAGATGTTTTTCTGTCTTATTTGTTTGTTCTAATGTTGCGGGTTGAGACTTGATTGCTCTTTGTGAAGCAGGAAGATGTCCTAGTTCATGAGTTAATGTCTATGGTGGTGAAGTTTTAGTAGGTTGAAACCTAGATGCTCGAATTATAATCTAGAATTACCGACAACTTTTTCCATCATTTTTTCTACAAATTTGACCAAAATAGTTTACTCGTCTATTGATTAAAAAATATGTTAGCTCTAGCTAACTAAAATACAAATATGTGAGGATTGTTGCATTTTAATTTATTCAAATTGCAAATTTTGGTTCAAGTTTCATATGCAAATAACAAATCATAGTTTTTGCATGGTACCTCACAACCCTAAAAAAATAGTGGCGGAATTTACAAACAGAAAATGATAAATGATAGAAATATTTGAGCGATTCCATTATTCACAAAGTTTTATAAATCAACACCCAGTAAAAACAACGGTTACAGAGGAGCAAAAAAAGACATATGTGAAAACTTTACCTTTTACTTTATATTTTCTCATTACTTATACATAAATATATTGTGATATTTTTTATAAATTCCATCATTTATTTAATAATTTAATTTTAAACTAGTTTTTTATTAGCAATATTTTTTCTGCTGAACATGTGAATCGAAAGAACCCGTTCTCATTTGATGTGTTAGTCATATGTTTATTATATTTATTTGAGAAGATTATTGCTGCGTTCATTAAATATGATGGGTTCACATTTTATGTTTTATTCATATAGATTACTTAAATTAGTTTGGATATCTACAAATGCGTCTTATCGAGATAGAACACACTACAACTACAAAACATTTTATCTATAAGAGTGATCCAAATAAGATTTGGACACGATGCAAATTAAAATAAGTTTTCTATACCAAATTTTTATACTTTCCTTAAAATTAGCTTGATCATAATATAATTTTAATTTTTAGTACACAAATAGTATAGTTAACCGTCATAATAATATTTTTTATTTTACACTTGTAATGTATATCACTGAAAAATTAGATTTTACTAAATACAAATTTTTTGTTATAGCCAACTTTCTCTTGAATTAACTTTGGACAATTGCATATACTATGTAGTGTATACATATACATAGTTGTGTGTATATGCATTTGTTTGTGTATATTTTAATAAGGTAAAATATCATGGTAAAGATCTTTAAAGTGTACAGTCTAAAAAACGTGTTAACATTGGTTTTTGTTGCATATTAGATACTTATATAATATCAATTGATCAAATGTGCCTTGCAAGTTGAGTTCAATAATAAGGTCACAACATGTGCATGCCTGGCTGCGTGCAGTTTGGTATTGGAATATCCTGGCTTAGTAATCACCGATGAACTTAAAAGTACCACCTGATCTAGTTTTGCATACATATGTTTTGATTATTTGATGTGCTCATCTTGAATGCATGAATCCATGTAGAACACGAGAGAGAGAGAGAGAGAGAGAGAGTACCAGGCAACTCACTGCCCCCAACCAGATTGAATTTTTTGTGCATGGTATACACAATTGGCCAATGGTGTCAATCCATGTATTTAGGGCTATCCTCATCTTCGGGCTATGGTGGAGTCGAGGATATTTTTAAGGCACCTGTAGTACCATAGAGTACTAACACACACCGGCTCAGGCTTTGCGCACTAGTGCAAAACCGGGATGTATCACCGGTTCGTATGGGCCTTTAGTGCCGATTCCGCAACCGGCACTAAAGAGTGGGGACTAAAGGTCCCCCCTTTAGTACCGGTTCGGCACGAACCGGCACTAAAGTGCACCCACGTGGCACGAGCCAGCGCCGGGGGCGGGGAGCCCTTTAGTACCGGTTGGTAACACCAACCGGTGCTACAATATTTGAGGGGGTTTTGGTTTTATTTTTTATTTTTCCTTTAATTTTGTGTTTCCCATTTAATTTTTTTGTTTGCTGGTATTTTATGATACTACATATTGTACACGTTATATATCTAAATAGAATTTCTCGTAGAACCGATCATACACATACACATGCATGTATATATATATACAATTTCTCCTACATGTTGCCTTGGTGCCTTTGGAGCACGATGACAATTGGGAGTGGTTCATGGGGGCGGTAGCGGGTAATAGTATTCTCCTTTGGGATCTATGACCTGGTCGAGCAAAAATCCCGCTATTTCCTCTTGAAGCGCTCGTATGCGCTCCGTTGGTAGGAGCTTCTCCCGCACGTCTTTGAACTGTTAAGAAGGAGATCAATATGCATGCATGTGTATTAGTTGTGTGACTAGATATCGATAATCATGTAAAAATTGTGAATAGTGTTATGTCAAACGTACCCATTGCTGTCTATCAGATTTGCTCCTTTCGGATGCCATCATGCGAATGTTCTCGCAAAGTAGAATGCACACACATCAGTCCCCGGCGCCTGCTTCAGGGCCTTTACGAGAATTGAATTTAATGAGGTAATAATTAATCAAGCATGATAATTAATTAATGGTATTGAAACAAGAATTAAAGAGATGATACCTAGCTAGTACTACTTAATTACTTACCTTGGGTCGATACCAAAACAGCTTTTGTCGCCATTTGCCTGGAGTCACCTTGATGAACTTTGCCCAAGCCCTGCCCGCCGGCAAAGAAAATGAATAAGGGTTATTAAATAGTTGATATCAGGAAAATGACGAACTAAATAGGCCGAGATATAGTTAATAATGATTGAAATTACCTGTTGACTATCCCCTTCAAGATGGTGAAGTCACTTTCTTTTTTAAGTAGTGAGTCCAGTACTTCAATTGTTCCTTCTTCAACTTTAATGACTAACAAGATCCAGTGATAACTGCATGCGCACACGTTTGCATGTCTTAATTAAGCGGGCATGTGCATAACACTAATCAACATCTAGCTAGCTAGTAAGCAAAAACATAATTTGTAGTACAAGACAGTGTGACTCACTGGAAGTTGTAAGGAAGTAGTATATTTTCATTGGTATTGAGGCGCTTCAAGAACTCTAGCATGTTTTTATCTGCATCTGCTTTACACCATTTCAATTTCCATGTGTGTTCATTAATGGTATTTAGGTCAATGAACCCAATGCCATAGCGTCTAGCTTTTTTCATTTCATACATCTTCATCCTGCATAATACCACAGAAAAGAATATATAGTGAGGATAATTACATGTAATGATCGATCAATGAGCAGTACATCTAGCTTGAGACTTAAATTACAGAAAGAAATCACTTACAGACAATAGCAACTGACGATAGATTTGTCGAGTGCATCTTGATTGAATAACTGAAATAGTTCTGAATACTCAACGGACAGAGCTTTCTTATGGAAGTAATGCTCTTCCTTGACTTGCACCATGAGGGACTCTCGATTGGAACTCTTGGTAATGTTCATGTACCAATCATGCAATTCATACATTCTCGTTGCGAGGTTCTTGACCTCCTTGGGCTCGACCAAAGGTTTGCCGCGGACATATTTCTGTTTTATTTCCTCCTCTCTAAGGGGAGACATGGGCTCCATCTCGAGGAGTTGTCCAATAGTGATCTTGAGCATTTCAGCCTGCATTATATGCTCCTCGGTTATTACCAGATTGCCCATCTGGGGAACGTTAACGGTTTGCCCACATATATATAGGGCGCCGGTACTCTTATGTGTTGTTGGCACAACAAGCGGGGGGATCGATTGCGCCGCCTGTTCTCCCAACTGGGCAACGGCTTTCCCGCATTTTTTGCCAGTTGCTTGGCTCGAGCTCGACTCCTTCTGTACTCGTGCTCGATGTGCCCGCACTATGGCTGTGTTTTGCTCCTCGGTCATGTCGTAAGGCCTTTGAGGAAGAGGAGTGACGCTTGGACCATATTTATATCGCTTGCCTCTGCATGTACCTTATGTACTACCTCGACTCGTACCGCTACGCACCATAGGTGTGTCGGCTCTCTTCTGCGATTGCTGAGGCGACGGAGACGGCTGACGTGGCTTAGTTGGAGCATGAGGAGTGGCCTGACGCTGTGCCGGACTTGAAGCAGGAGGAGTGGCCTCATGCGGTGTCGGACTTGAAGCAGGAGGAGTGGCCTCACGCTGTGCCGGACTTGAAGCAGGAGGACTGGCCTCACGCGGTGTCGGACTTGAAGCAGGAGGAGTGGCCTCACGTTGTACCGTACTTGAAGCAGGAGGAGTGGCCTGCTGTTGTGCCGGACTTGGAGGACGAGGAGTGGCCTCACATCGAGGAGGAGTAGGATGACAACGCAGTGTCGGTGGCCTTCGAAAGATGATGCAATCCTTTCTCCATAGGATGATGCGATGTATGGCCTCTCCCAGTTTGTGCTCCTCGTCACCTCCAGGAATGTCAAGCTCTAGCCCCGAATATTGGTCCACCACCTCATCAACCACAACACGAGCATAGCCCGCTGGAATCGGGTTGCAATGGAAGGTTGCATCGGGGGGATTTGTATAAGCAATGGCGTCCGCCACCTTCATGGATATGTTCTTCATTTTGAAGTGTAGCTCACAGTTAGTGCTCTCCATGATGTCATCCATAAGGTATCTATCCAGCAGTGCGTCGCCCGGGGCAGAACCAACGCTGCTTCTCGGCATGGATGGGACGGTGCTATCCAATGCTGGATCATCCGCTAGCTACTGCCGCTGCTGAGACCCCCTTTCCTGGCTAAGTGAGTCGATCTGCTATTGCTGCCGCTGGAATTTGAGTGCCAAGTCCGCGTGCGCTGATTCTAGGCCTAGAAGGCGTTCTGCTTCCTGCTTCCTCTGCTCCTCCTCCAGCTTCCTCTTCTTCTCCTCCTCCATCTTACTTCTTGCACGGCTTCTGTAGTCGGTGTTCCAGTCCGAAAAGCCCTCATACCACGGAACAACGCCCTTTCCTCGTGTTCTTCCCGGGTGTTCAGGATTTCCCAGGGCGCGCGTAAGCTTGTCGTTCTCTCTGTTGGGCGTGAACACCCCCTTTCGAGCATCTTCTATTGCTTCAAGTAACTTTTCTTCGGCTCCTTTTAGTGCCTTCTTCGAAACCAGGCCTATCTTCGGGTCCAACACCCCCCATGCGCATAGAACCAAGTTTTGCACCTGGTGGGCCAGCTCCTAGTAACTGGAGTGACCCCTGCATCCACCATCTCTTGCTCAGTCTTATCCCACTTAGGCATTGCCACCGCATAGCCACCTGGCCCCAGCCTATGGAACTGCATCTTTTTTGCGGCATTGGCCTTGTTTTTTCTCGACCGTTCCTTAGATAATTCTGATTCCTTGAATTTCACGAAAGCGGGCCAGTGTTCTCTTTGCTTCTCCAGTGTTCCCTTGAATTCTGGAGTCTTCCTTCCTCCTTCGACGTAGTTGGCCCATACAGTTTTCTTGTGGGTGTTGAATGCAATTGCCATCTTCCTAAGAGCAGCGTCCTTGACTTTCTGCACATCTGCATTAGTGAAATGATCTAGTAGGGTGAAATGTTCCATGAGAGATTCCCAAAGCGTTTTTTTTGCTCTGTCGTCGACCCAAGTAACATCTGGACGTTTATTTTTTTGGCTCTTTCCATTCTTGAATGGAGATCGGGAGTTGGTCCCTCACAAGAACTCCGCACTGACGAATGAACTTGTTCGCAATGTTCTTAGGTGTGCCTGGTTCGCCATTAGCTTTGATGGCATTGATGTTGTACTTTACACCCTCCTTCAACTTTTTGCCCGGGCCTCGCTTTGTCCTGCTGTCTGTAGAAGCATATTTGCTCGATCTGGAGGGCTGAAAGAAGAAAGATTGTTTCGTTAATATATCTTCAAATAAAAAACATGTGATGATCACCAGATGCCTGCTTATATAAATATACCTCGCCGGTCTCTGTTATTTCAAGATCAACATTGTCGTCATCATCATAATCATAATCATAGTTCATGACCTCATCAGTTCGGTCGTCGCGATCGAATATCATATCATCACCCTCCCCGGTATTGTTTAGATATTCGGAGCCGTCATAGTCTTCATTCTAGTCATCTGGCCCGCGAGGGCTGCGTATGATCTCGAATAGGGTCTCTTCTCCCTCTCTGCTGGTATTGTCCGCATAGCTTTTATTTAACTAATCTAGAAGAAATATAAAACAATATAGTATTCAAATTATAATGCATGGTTGCAATCAATAAGGAAAAACTGAATCATATTACATAATATGCATCGTCTCGAATATTATATATCAAATACATCACTAGCTAGCTAGCTAATAAAGATCGAATACTATAGAAGAATCTAGGCCACTCGCGGTTCCTGAGGCGTGGACGGTGGACACCCAAAGAGAAGGAACCATCACAGGATCATATCTCCGGTCATCTGCCCAAAGAACCTGCCAGGTATTGGAGAACCTGACGTCCATAGCAGCCATGTAGCGACAGACGTGCTCGTCCTCCTTCCTGACACGGCGACGCACCACCTCCGGCGAGGCCGGCTCCCTCTGCACCGAATGTGGCCCACGCGAACGCCACCAAAGGAGATCAGGGTGGACGACGGGACCCGGGGCCGGGTTCCTCACCAAGCGGCGCCCCCCTGAAGGTATGATACGTCCATTTTGCATCATGCTTTTATATCGATATTTATTGCATTATGGGCTGTTATTACACGTTATGTCACAATACTTATGCCTATTCTCTCTTATTTTACAAGGTTTACATGAAGAGGGAGAATGCCGGCAGCTGGAATTCTGGGCTGGAAAAGGAGCAAATATTAGAGACCTATTCTGCACAACTCCAAAAGTCCTGAAACTCCACGGAAGTTATTTTTGGAAATAATAAAAAATACTGAGCGAAGAAAATACCAGAGGGGGCCCACAACCTGACCACGAGGGCGGGGGGCGCGCCCTACCCCCTGGGCGCGCCCCTGCCTCGTGGGCCCCCTGGCAGGCCTCCGGTGTCCATCTTCTGCTATATGAAGTCTTTCGTCTGAGAAAAAAAATCATAAGCAAGCTTTCGGGAAGAAACTCCGCCGCCACGAGGCGGAACCTTGGCGGAACCAATCTAGGGCTCCGGTAGAGCAGTTCTGCCGGGGAAACTTCCCTCCGGGAGGGGGAAATCATCGCCATCGTCATCACCAACAATCCTCTCATCTTTAGGGGGTCAATCTCCATCAACATCTTCACCAGCACCATCTCCTCTCAAACCCTAGTTCATCTTTTGTATCCAATCTTTGTCCCAAAGCCTCAGATTGGTACCTGTGGGTTGCTAGTAGTGTTGATTAGTCCTTGTAGTTGATGCTAGTTGGTTTATTTGGTGGAAGATCATATGTTCAGATCCTATATGCATATTAATACCCCTCTGATTATGAACATGTATATGCTTTGTGAGTAGTTACGTTTGTTCCTGAGGACATGGGAGAAGTCTTGCTATTAGTAGTCATGTGAATTTGGTATTCGTTCGATATTTTGATGAGATGTATGCTGTCTCTCCTCTAGTGGTGTTATGTGAACATCGACTACATGACACTTCACCATTGTTTGGGCCTAGAGGAAGGCATTGGGAAGTAATAAGTAGATGATGGGTTGCTAGAGTGACAGAAGCTTAAACCCTAGTTTATGCGTTGCTTCGTAAGGGGCTGATTTGGATCCATATGTTTCATGCTATGGTTAGGTTTACCTTAATACTTCTTTTGTAGTTGCGGATGCTTGCAGCAGGGGTTAATCATAAGTGGGATGCTTGTCCAAGTAAGGACAACACCCAAGCACCGGTCCACCCACATATCAAATTATCAAAGTACCGAACGCGAATCATATGAGCGTGATGAAAACTAGCTTGATGATAATTCCCATGTGTCCTCGGGAGCGCTTTTCTCTATATAGGAGTTTGTCCAGGCTTGTCCTTTGCTACAAAAAGGATTGGGCCAGCTTGCTGCACTTTATTTATACTTGTTACTTGTTACCCGTTACAGATTACCTTATCACAAAACTATCTGTTACCAATAATTTTAGTGTTTGCAGAGAATACCTTGCTGAAAACCGCTTATCATTTCCTTCTGCTCCTCGTTGGGTTCGACGCTCTTACTTATCGAAAGGACTACGATAGATCCCCTATACTTGTGGGTCATCAAGACTCTTTTCTGGCGCCGTTTCCGGGGAGTGAAGCGCCTTTGGTAGGTGGAATTTGGTAAGGAAAAATTTATATAGTGTGCTGAAATTTACTGTCACTTGTTACTATGGAAAACAATCCTTTGAGGGGTTTGTTCTGGGTATCTTCACCCCGTCCGGAACCACAATTAGTTACTCCTCAACCTACTGAACCTACTGAAAATGTTTACTTTGAAATTCCTTCGGGTATGATAGAGAAACTGCTAGCTAATCCTTTTGCAGGAGATGGAACATTGCATCCCGATTTACACTTAATCTATGTGGATGAAGTTTGTGGATTATTTAAGCTTGCAGGTATGCCCGATGATGTTATCAAGAAGAAGGTCTTCCCTTTATCTTTGAAGGGAGAGGCATTGACATGGTATAGGCTATGTGATGATATGGGATCATGGGACTACAAGCGATTGAAATTGGTATTTCATCAGAAGTTTTATCCTATGCATCTTGTTCATCGTGATCGTAATTATATATATAATTTTTGGCCTCGCGAAGGAGAAAGCATCGCTCAAGCCTGGGGGAGGCTTAAGTCAATGTTATATTCATGCCCCAATCATGAGCTCTCAAGAGAAATGATTATTCAAAATTTTTATGCTCGGGTTTCTGATAACTATCGCTCCATGCTCGATACTTCTTGTACTGGTTCTTTTATGATGAAGACTATTGAATTCAGATGGGATTTATTGGAGAGAATTAAACGCAACTCTGAAGATTGGGATCTCGACGAAGGTAAGGAGTCAGGTATGACACCTAAGTTTGATTGTGTTAAATCTTTTATGGATACTGATGTTTTTCGTAAGTTTAGCACTAAATATGGACTTGACTCTGAGATAGTAGCTTCTTTCTGTGAATCATTTGCTACTCATGTTGATCTCCCTAAGGAGAAGTGGTTTAAATATAATCCTCCCGTTGAAGTAAAAGTAGTTGCACCTATTAAAGTTGAAGAAAATACTATCACTTATAATGATCCTATTGTTCCTACAGCTTATGTTGAGAAACCACCTTTCCCTGTTAGAATGAAGGATCATGCTAAAGCTTCAACTGTAGTCAACAAAAGTAATATTAGGACACACAAACCTCCCGAGCAAGTTAAAGTTAAACCTAATATTGCTATGGTTAAAGATCTCTTGGCTGATAACATTGATGGGCATGTTATTTACTTCTGTGATGAGATAGCTAGAATTGCTAAACCTGGTGCTAAAGATAAACATAGACCAGTGGTAGGCATGCCTGTTATTTCTGTTAAAATAGGAGATCATTGTTATCATGGCTTATGTGATATGGGTGCTAGTGCTAGTGCGATACCTCATTCTTTATACAAAGAAATTATGCATGATATTGCACCTGCTGAGATAGAAGAAATTGATGTTACCATTAAGCTTGCCAATAGAGATACTATTCACTGATTGGGATTGTTAGAGATGTTGAAGTCTTGTGTGGGAAGGTTAAATATCCTGCTGATTTTCTTGTTCTTGGTTCCCCACAAGATAGCTTTTGTCCCATTATATTTGGTAGACCCTTCTTGAATACTGTCAATGCTAGGATATACTGCGAAAAGGATGTTATTACTATTGGTTTGGATGATATGTCTCATGAGTTTAATTTTTCTAAATTTCGTAGACAACCCCGTGATGAAGAATTGCCTAGTAAGGATGAAATTATTGGTCTTGCTTCTATTGCTATGCCTCCTAATGATCCTTTAGAACAATATTTGCTAGACCATGAAAATGATATGTTTATGAATGAAAGAAGGGAAATAGATGAAGTATTCTTTAAATAGGGACCTATTCTGAAACACAACTTGCCTGTTGAAATCCTAGGGGATCCTCCTCCACCCAAGGGTGATCCCGTGTTTGAGCTTAAACCATTACCTGATACTCTTAAATATGCTTATCTTGATGAAAAGAAGATATGTCCTGTTATTATTAGTGCTAACCTTTTAGAGCATGAAGGAGAGAAATTATTGAAAACTCTGAAGAAGCACCGCGCTGCTATTGGATATACTCTTGATGATCTTAAGGGCATTAGTCCCACTCTATGTCAACACAAGATAAATTTGGAAAAACACGCCAAACCAGTTATTGATCACCAACGACGGCTAAATCCTAAGATGAAAGAAGTGGTAAGAAAGGAAATATTAAAGCTCCTTGAGGCAGGTATAATTTATCCCGTTGCTGATAGTCAGTGGGCAAGTCCTGTCCATTGTGTCCCTAAGAAGGGAGGTATTACTGTCGTTCCTAATGATAAAGATGAACTGATCCCGCAAAGAATTATTACAGGTTATAGGATGGTAATTGATTTCCGCAAACTAAATAAAGCTACTACAAAAGATCATTACCCTTTGCCTTTCATTGATCAAATGCTAGAAAGATTATCCAAACATACACATTTTTGCTTTCTAGATGGTTACTCTGGCTTCTCTCAAATACCTGTGTCAGCTGATGATCAAGCAAAGACCACTTTTACTTGCCCTTTCGGTACTTTTTCTTATAGACGTATGCCTTTGGTTTATGTAATGCACCTCCTACCTTTCAAAGATGCATGATGGCTATATTCTCTGATTTTTGTGAAAAGATTTGTGAGGTTTTCATGGATGATTTCTCAGTTTATGGATCCTCTTTTGATGATTGCTTGAGCAACCTTGATCGAGTTTTGCAGAGATGTGAACCAACTAACCTTGTCTTGAATTGGGAGAAATGCCACTTTATGGTTAATGAAGGCATTGTCTTGGGACATAAAATTTCTGAAAGAGGTATTGAAGTTGATAATGCTAAAGTTGATGCTATTGAAAAGATGCCGTGTCCCAAGGACATCAAAGGTATAAGAAGTTTCCTTGGTCATGCCGGTTTTTACAGGACGTTCATTAAGGACTTCTCAAAAATTTCTCGGCCTCTGACTAATCTATTACAAAAAGATATACCTTTTGTCTTTGATGATGATTGTCTAGAAGCATTTGAAATAAAGAAAGCTTTAATCTCTGCACCTATTGTTCAGCCACCTGATTGGAATTTACCCTTTGAAATTATGTGTGATGCTAGCGATTATGCTGTAGGTGCTATTTTTTTGCGGGATAATGTGGGGTTTATTCCTCAGAAACAGAATTACAGTCTGCTAGTACATCATGAGTAACGATGTCTGGCACACGGCGCAACCAACAAGCGGTGCTACCACCAGATCTTCCTATACTAGCTAAACTATGAGCAACTCTATTTTGATGACGCTCAATTTTCAACGGAATGAACCCACGCGAGTCCGGAGTCTTCTTGATCTCCAACATGAGATGACCGTATGCAGAACGGTCCAACGAGTCATCAGTCAATGCAGCAACAACGGTCGCGTTATCGGATTGGATCACAATTGGCAATTCTGACCGTTGTATACTCATTGACAATCCTTCAAGAATAGCGCTAATCTCTGCTTCAAGGGCATCTTTGCAGTTGAACAGGTACCGATAAGCCGAGAAGATAACCTCCCCCTCGGAATGCCTAAGCACCATGCCGGACCCAGCTAGTCCTGTCTCCTTCACAAATGATCCATCCGTAGATAGTGCGACCCATCCCAGGGGAGGTTTTGGCCAGGGTGCACATTTAGCACTAATAGGAGCCGGGATGGCCACCTGTTCATCCACGGTCATTTTTCCTTTAATGATATCCTCAATGCTGTGCTTCTGGGCCTGATTGAAAGAAGATAAATAGCTGCATAAAAAATCTTTTGTGATGTCAAGCGGTGGAGTGGCTTTATGGTGCAACTGGTCATTCCGTACAGACCATATACGCCAAAGCAACATGATAATCATTGCGCGTATCTTCTCTGTCCTATCCGCAAGCAGTGACATTAACCATTCCGGCCCCGTGTAGATTAAGTCATCATTAGCCGGGAGTGGCCAAACCTGCCTCATTGTATTCCATATCGCGACAGAGCTTGGACATGTTATTAATGCATGAAATGAGTCATCCTTTGAATCTCCGCACAGCCGACAAACTTCAGATTCGCTAATGTGACGCTTTACTTTGCATGCTGCAGTAGCTAACACGCCAACCGAGACCTTCCATGCAAATGTTTGCATTTTATGTGGTACTCGGGCCTTCCACACCCAGTTCCAACACGCGCGATCCCCCTCGGGTCTTGAGCTGCTAGCACCTGGGTTGTGACGTCGTATGTGCTCCTGCATCGCCCAATGGTAGGCCGATTTGACTGAGAATTGCCCAAACTTGCCCGGAAACCATGCAAGAAAATCATCATCCTGGCTCGGTGATGTTCGAATGCTCCGGATCACTTGCACGTCTACCGGCCAAAAATGTTCATTTAGAAGATCAATATTCCAATTACCTCTATGATCAAGAAACTCAGAAACTTTGTTCAGTCGACATCTTCTTTTTGGGGTAATTGGTTTCCGGGCAAAGAGTTGATAAGAAATTAAATGTTATTCAATATGCTAGTAAAATTCTAGACAATGCCCAGAGAAATTATGCTACTACTGAAAAAGAATTTTTAGCAGTTGTTTTTGCTTGTGATAAGTTCAGACCTTATATTGTTGATTCTAAAGTAACTATTCACACTGATCATGCTGCTATTAAATACCTTATGGAAAAGAAAGATGCTAAACCTAGACTTATTAGATGGGTTCTCTTGCTACAAGAATTTGATTTGCATATTATTGATAGAAAGGGAGCCGAGAACCCCGTTGCAGACAACTTGTCTAGGTTAGAGGATGTTCTTGATGACCCACTACCTATTGATGATAGCTTTCCTGATGAATAATTAAATGTCATAAATGCTTCTCGTACTGCTCCATGGTATGCTGATTATGCTAATTACATTTTTGCTAAGTTTATACCACCTAGTTTCACATACCATCAAAACAAAAAGTTTTTCTATGATCTAAGACATTACTTTTGGGATGACCCACATCTTTATAAAGAAGGAGTAGATGGTGTTATTAGACATTGTGTACCTGAGCTTGAACAGGAACAGATCCTACGCAAGTGTCACTCCGAGGCTTATGGAGGGCACCACGCTGGAGATAGAACTGCACATAAGGTATTACAATCCGGTTTTTATTGGACTACTCTCTTCAAGGATGCCCGTAAGTTTGTCTTATCTTGTGATGAATGTCAAAGAATTGGTAATATCAGTAGACGTCAAGAAATTCCTATGAATTATTCACTTGTTATTGAACCATTTGATGTTTGGGGCTTTGATTACATGGGACCGTTTCCTTCCTCTAATGGGTATACACATATTTTAGTTGCTGTTGATTACGTTACTAAGTGGGTAGAAGCTATTCCAACTAGTAGTGCTGATCATAACACCTCTATTAAGATGCTTAAAGAAGTTATTTTTCCAAGGTTTGGAGTCCCTAGATATTTAATGACTGATGGTAGTTCACATTTTATTCATGGTGCTTTTCGTAAAATGCTTGCTAAGTATGATGTTAATCATAGAATTGCATCCCCTTATCACCCACAGTCTAGTGGTCAAGTAGAATTGAGTAATAGAGAGCTCAAATTAATTTTGCAAAAGACTGTTAATAGATCTAGAAAGAATTGGTCTAAGAAACTTGATGATGCATTATGGGCCTATAGAACTGCATATAAAAATCCTATGGGTATGTCTCAGTATAAGATGGTTTATGGAAAAGCATGTCACTTACCTCTCGAACTAGAACATAAGGCATATTGGGCCATTAAAGAGCTTAACTATGATTTCAAACTTGCCGGTGAGAAGAGGTTATTTGACATTAGCTCACTTGATGAATGGAGAACCCAAGCCTATGAAAATGCCAAATTGTTTAAAGAAAAAGTTAAAAGATGGCATGACAAAAGGATACAAAAGCGTGAGTTTAATATAGGTGATTATGTGTTGCTATACAACTCTCGTTTTAGATTTTTTGCAGGAAAACTTCTCTCTAAATGGGAAGGTCCTTACGTTATCGAGGAGGTCTATCGTTCTGGTGCCATAAAAATCAATAAATTTGAAGGCACAAATCCGAAGGTGGTGAACGGTCAAAGGATCAAACATTATATCTCAGATAATCCCATAAATGTTGAAACCAATATTATTGAAACCGTAACCCCGGAGGAATACATAAGAGACACTTCCCAGAACGTTTCAGACTCCGAAAAGGAATAAGTATGTGGTATGGTAAGTAAACCGACTCCAAAACAGTTCTAATGGCAATTTTTCTCTGTTTTGGAATATTTAAGAATACAGGAAAATAAGAAGCAGTCCGGGAAGGACACGAGGCTTCCACGAGGGTGGGAGGCGCGCCCTACCCCCTGGGCACGCCCCCTACCTCGTGGGCACCTCGTGCGCTCTCCGGACTCCGTTTTCTTGCACGGTACTTCTTTTGGTCGGTAAAAATTCATTATATAATCTCCCGAAGGTTTTGACCACTGTACCACGCAAATATCCTCTGTTTTTGTTTCGAGCTGTTTCTGTCGCAGGTTAGAGCAAGATGTCTTCTCAAGAGTCAGTCGGGGAAAGTCGGGTGTCTCATCCGGCACCAGGTCCAGGGGCAAACAGCGATGCCTATCACTTTGGGCCCTCAATGGAGGAAGAGATCGAAGCTGACTTGAAAAGGATAGATGCCATGGAGGAGGATCAAGAAGTTACTTCTCGTTTCCGGGCAGGATTCACGATGGGGGAACTACAGAGCTCAGCTATCCCAAACTCGGTCATCCCCTCCAATGTTAAAATTCTCTCTTATGAAAATATGAAAAGGAGTGTTACTTGTTCTCCCGCAGCTATGCAGCATCCATGGGTGCAAGGAGCTTTAACCGTCATGGGTAAGCTCCGTAAGGAAATAATGGATCTTAAGCGGCAAGTCAACAAGCTCGAGGAGGAGAATCGTATCCTGAGGGGTATCATAGCCAAGAATATCACATCACCACCTCCGAAGAAAGAGACATAATCACATGGGTATGGGCACTCACCTTGGCAACTGCCAAGCTTGGGGGAGGTGCCCCGGTATCGTATCACCATCACACTCCCATCTTTACCATTTTTCTTAGTTCGATCCTTTTAGTAATATCTTGATCTAGTAGAATAAAGTTTTAGTATGATCTAGTTTTGAGTTTTGCTTTATGATCCCTCTATGTAATCGAGTCCGTGAGCTATATAAATATAATAAAGATTAGATTTGAGTCAAGGGCTTGATTATCATGCTACGATCTAGAGGGAATAAAACAAAAAGAAAGAAAAAAAAGAAATAAAAGAGATCATATTGATCTTATGGAGAGTAATGACTTCACATATAAAGAGTATGATGATTAAAATTTGTTGAGAGTTGACAAACATAGTTTTGTTCATCGTTGCAATTAATAGGAAGTAATAAAGGAAGAGAGGTTTCACATATAAATATACTATCTTGGACATCTTTTATGATTGTGAGCACTCATTAAAATATGACATGCTAAAGAGTTGATGTTGGACAAGGAAGACAACGTAATGGGTTATGTTTCCTTATATCTGAAATAAAGTATATTGTCATGGATCATCCAACATGGTGAGCTTGCCTTTCTCCCTCATGCTAGCCAATTCTTTGCACCAAGTATAGATACTACTTGTGCTTATGAAATACCCTTAAACCCAGTTTTGCCATGAGAGTCCACCATATCTACCTATGGATTGAGTAAGATCCTTCAAATAAGTTGTCTCGGTGCAAGCAATAAAAATTGCTCTCTAAATATGTATGATTTATTAGTGTGGAGAAAATAAGCTTTATACGATCTTGTGATGTGGAAGAAATAAAAGCGACGGAATACATAATAAAGGTCCATATCACAAGTGGCCATATAAAGTGACGTTCTTTTGCATTAAGATTTCTTGCATCCAACCATGAAAGCGCATGACAACCTCTGCTTCCCTCTGCGAAGGGCCTATCTTTTACTTTTACCTTATGCAAGAGTCATGGTGATCTTCACCTTACCTTTTTACATTTTATCCTTTGGCAAGCACATTGTGTTGGAAAGATCCTGATATGGGATTGACTATTCGTCACCCTGGGTGAGGAATAGTTATTCTTCACCCACCTCTATTTTAACATCTATGTACCGTAATTTTACGTTTTGTAAGTTTGGTCTTATTTTAGACATAAAAAAAGAACGTAAGAAAACCTATACTCGTTGTAAAAATATTTTATGTTACGTAAAATTAAAAATATAAAAACATAGTGTACAATGTACATAAAATACAATTTTTGACCTATATTTTTTTTGTTATGCCAAATTTTATGCAGTAAATCAATATGAATGTAACTATTTGTATTTCAAATGTAATTTATATTTATGAAATGATCATAAGATTACCTCGGGTGAAGAATAACTTATTCTGCACCCTGGGTGATGAATAGGAACACTATATATATATATATATATATATATATATATATATATATATATATATATATATATATATATATATCCAATTGGATGTAAGTTGGCATGAACTATTATTGTTGACGTTACCCTTGAGGTAAAAAGTTGGGAGGCGAAATTATAAGCCCCTATCTTTCTCTGTGTCCGATTAAAATTCCATAACCACAAGTATTGCGTGAGTGTTAGCAATTGTGAAAGACTAAATGATAGTTGAGTATGTGGACTTGCTGAAAAGCTCTTATATTGACTCTTTCTGATGTTATGATAAATTGCAATTGCCTCAATGACTGAGATTATAGTTTGTTAGTTCTCAATGAGGTTTCTGATTCATACTTTACATTGTGAATATATTATTACTTGAGTATAAGAAATCATATGATAATATCCATATATGTTGCTGTTATAAGAACGATCATGATGCCCTCATGTCCGTATTTTATTTTATCGACACCTCTATCTCTAAACATGTGGGCATATTTATCATTATCGGCTTCCGCTTGAGGACAAGCGAGGTCTAAGCTTGGGGGAGTTGATACGTCCATTTTGCATCATGTTTTTATATCGATATTTATTGCATTATGGGCTATTATTACACGTTATGTCACAATACTTATGCCTATTCTCTCTTATTTTACAAGGTTTACATGAAGAGGGAGAATGCCGACAGCTGGAATTCTGGGCTGGAAAAGGAGCAAATATTAGAGACCTATTCTGCACAACTCCAAAAGTCCTGAAACTCCACGGAAGTTATTTTTGGAAATAATAAAAAATACTGAGCGAAGAAAATACCAGAGGGGGCCCACAACCTGACCACGAGGGTGGGGGCGCACCCCTGCCTCGTGGGCCCCCTGGCAGGCCTCCGATGTTCATCTTCTGCTATATGAAGTCTTTCGTCCGAGAAAAAAATCATAAGCAAGCTTTCGGGAAGAAACTCCGCCGCCACGAGGTGGAACCTTGGCGGAACCAATCTAGGGCTCCGGTAGAGCAGTTCTGCTCGGGAAACTTCCCTCCAGGAGGGGGAAATCATCGCCATCGTCATCACCAACAATCCTCTCACCGGGAGGGGGTCAATCTCCATCAACATCTTCACCAGCACCATCTCCTCTCAAACCCTAATTCATCTCTTGTATCGAATCTTTGTCCCAAAGCCTCAGATTGGTACTTGTGGGTTGCTAGTAGGGTTGATTACTCCTTGTAGTTGATGCTAGTTGGTTTATTTGGTGGAAGATCATATGTTCAGATCCTATATGCATATTAATACCCCTCTGATTATGAACATGAATATGGTTTGTGAGTAGTTACGTTTGTTCCTGAGGACATGGGAGAAGTCTTGCTATGTAGTCATGTGAATTTGGTATTCGTTCGATATTTTGATGAGATGTATGCTATCTCTCCTCTAGTGGTGTTATGTGAACGTCGACTACATGACACTTCACCATTGTTTGGGCCTAGAGGAAGGCATTGGGAAGTAATAAGTAGATGATGGGTTGCTAGAGTGACAGAAGCTTAAACCTTAGTTTATGCGTTGCTTCGTAAGGGGCTGAATTGGATCCATATGTTTCATGCTATGGTTAGGTTTACCTTAATACTTCTTTTGTAGTTGTGGATGCTTGCAATAGGGGTTAATCATAAGTGGGATGCTTGTCCAAGTAAGGACAGCACCCAAGCACCGGTCCACCCACATATCAAATTATCAAAGTACCGAACGCGAATCATATGAGCGTGCTGAAAACTAGCTTGACGATAATTCCCATGTGTCCTCGGGAGCGCTTTTCTCTATATAAGAGTTTGTCCAGACTTGTCCTTTGCTACAAAAAGGATTGGGCCACTTTGCTGCACTTTATTTATACTTGTTACTTGTTACCCGTTACAAATTACCTTATCACAAAACTATCTGTTACCGATAATTTCAGTGCTTGCAGAGAATACCTTGCTGAAAACCGCTTATCATTTCCTTCTGCTCCTCGTTGGGTTCGACACTCTTACTTATCGAAAGTACTACGATAGATCCCCTATACTTGTGGGTCATCAAGGTAGCATCTCCCAATGCCAGCCCGGCGGAGCCCAGTCCTGGACATGGGTCCTCTGAAGCAGGACGTCGTCGCGAACGGGTCGACGGCGAGGATGCGGGCCGGGCATCGTCGAAAACAAATACTATATGCCCGCAAAAAGTAACATTTTTTAAATTATTGGATTGTCATAACTAAAATTCTATATGCAAATTCTAAATTTTTCTATAACAATTTGACATTAATCTAATTCATCTAGCTAAAACTAACATTTATAAAATTTCTAACATTTCTATAACATTTTTAATATTTCTATAACTAAAAAACAGAAAAATTTCTAACATTTCTATAACTAAAAAACAGAAAAAATTCTAACATTTCTATAACTAAAAAACAGAAAAATTTCAAAAATTTCTATAAATATTTCTATAACTAAAAAACAGAAAAAATTTCTAACATTTCTCTAAATATTTCTATAACTAAAAAATATAAAATTTCTATAAATATTTGTACAACTAAAAAACATAAAAAATACTAACAATTTTACAACTAATTAACAATGTGTGTGTGTGTGTGTGGACATGGCGGCCGGGGCAGGAGCTCACCGGCGAGGCGAGGCGACGGGGCGGCAACGGGGACGGTGACGGGCGGCGACGACGCGGATGGCGACGACGGGGGCGTCGACGAGGGGTGGCGACGGGGGCGTCGACTAGGGGTGGCGACGGGGGGCGGCGGGCGGGGGCAGAGGAGAAGAAGCAGATGAAAACTGACGAAATTTGTAAGTGTTGCTTATATAGGATGGGCCTTTAGTACCGGTTGGAGCCACCAACCGGTACTAAAGGTCAATTTTGGCCAGCCCAAGCGGCGGGAAGGGCACACCCTTTAGTACCGGGTGGTGGCTGCAACCGGTACTAAAGACCCCCCTTTAATACCGGTCGGAGCCACGACAAGGTACTAAAGGGGGTGCGGTGCCAGGCGAGGGCGCAAAGTTTAGTCCCACCTCGACTAGCGAAGGGCAGCCACACTAGTTTATAAACCCAGCCGCGGCTGCTCATTCGAGCTCCTCTCCAAAGCAGGCCTACTAGGCCTACCTGTTCTGTGCTGCCCCATGGGCCTACTGGGCCTGCGTCCTGGCCCAACAACAGGTTGGGTTTCTAGTCGTATGCAGGCCGCTGTGGCCCAGTAGGCGGGCTTTTTTATTTTCTTAATTTTTTTGCTTTATTTATTTTCTTTTATTTATTTCTGAGTTGTTTTTGCTGTATTTAGAGTTTCTTTGTGAATATTTATTCTTTAGGTACAAAAAATTACAAACTTTCTGTTAGTGCTTAAACTTTTCAAATTTGAATAGTTTAAATTTTGAATTATTTCAAATTTGCGTGAATCACTAGTTTGTGAATAACTTAACTTTAAAAATACATTTTCCAGTGATTCTTTTTTATGTTTAATATTAGTGTGTTTTATCATTATATTCAATTTGGTAATGCTTAGGTTATTTAAAAAATGAAATGCCTTTGTAACAGATGAGTTTTCGTCCGAAACCCTGATACTTCGAAAGAGATTGTCCATTTTGTACACGAAGTGCATCCAGTTTTTGCCATAACCCTCTCTACTTTTTTGCACATGCTATGTGGGTGAAATTATGATACCATGCCAACTTTCAACCTTTTCGGAGTTCATTTGAAGTGCTTTTCAATTTCAGGGTCATTTAGCTGGAAAAAATCAGTAAATGCATGAAAGAACTTGTTTGCACATAAAATTTCTTCGTGTTTCAAATGCCAAAACACATAACTACCTTAACTTTTACAGAGATTCCCTCCTGGGTGTGAAACACAAAATAAAGTGATGATAGTGAAGCCGATTACATCCCAGATCTTTGGGTGTGAAACTTTTTCTTCGCGTGTGTCCCTTCGCGCCGTAGCCATGGAAAATCTTCATCATTTAACTGGATGCTCGGGTCAATATTCACTCTGAATGGAGCAATTTCATCAAACTTTTCATAATCTTCTGACATGTCTGTCTTGTCATCCACTCCCATGATATTTCTTTTCCCAGAAAGAACTATGTGGCGCTTTGGCTCATCGTATGATGCATTCGCTTCCTTATCTTTTCTTTTTCTCGGCTTGGTAGACATGTCCTTCGCATAGAAAACCTGTGCCACATCATTGGCTAGGACGAATGGTTCGTCTGCATACGCAAGATTGTTGAGATCCACTGTTGTCATTCCGTACTGCGGGTCTTCCGTTACCCCGCCTCGTGTCATATTGACCCATTTGCACCGAAACAAAGGGACCTTCAAACCACATCCGTAGTCAAGTTCCCATATGTCCTCTATGTAACCATAATATGTTTCCTTTCCCGTCTTGGTTACTGCATCAAAGCGGACACCACTGTTTTGGTTGGTGCTCTTCTTATCTTGGGCGATCATGTAAAATGTATTACCATTTATCTCGTACCCTTTAAAAGTCATTATATTCGAAGATGGTAACTGGGACAACGAGTACAAGTCATCTTCAATAGAGGCGTCATGCATGGTACGTGTCTGCAACCAGCCGGCAAAACTCCTCGTTTGTTCACGTGTAATCCAGTCATCAGACTGCTCCGGGTGTTTGGAGCATAGAAAATTCTTGTGTTCGTCCATATACGGAGCCACCAAGGCGGAATTCTGTAGAACTGTGTAGTGTGCTTCAGTGAGAGAATGTCCGTCCATACATATTATTTGATTTCCTCCTAGCGTGCCTTTTCCATCTAGTCTGCCCTTATGCCGCGATTCAGGAACACCAATCGGCTTAAGGTCAGGAATAAAATCAATACAAAACTCAATGACCTCCTCATTTTCATGGCCCTTGGAGATGCTTCCTTCTGGCCTAGCACGGTTATGAAGATATTTCTTTAAGACTCCCATGAACCTCTCAAAGGGGAACATATTGTGTAGAAATATAGGACCCAAAACGTTAATCTCTTCGCATAGGTGAACTAGGACGTGCGTCATGATGTTGAAGAAGGATGGTGGGAACACCAACTCGAAACTGACAAGACATTGCACCAAATCATTCTCTAACCTTGGTATGATTTCTGGATCGATTACCTTCTGAGAGATTGCATTGAGGAATGCGCATAGCTTCACAATGGCTAATCGAACGTTTTTCGGTAGAAGGCCCCTCAATGCAACCGGAAGCAGTTGCGTCATAATCACCACTACTGGAATCAGCTTCTTTGCCGTCCGCCATGGCGGACGGCAAAGGCATGGTTCACGGACGGCAAAACTCTTTGCAACTGTCCGGATGAACGCATGCCAGCAAAGGCCTTCTTTGCCGTCTGCTTCCTAGAAACGGACGGCAAAGGATTACGCCGTCCGCCATCCGAGGCCAGCAGACGGCAAAGACTATGGACGACAGTGCGGTGGCGTGAGAGACGTTAGGGGTTTAACGACGCTCTTTGCCGTCTGCCAACGGACGGCAAAGAGCTCAGCTAGGCAGAACTGGGAAGCTGCCACGTGTGCAGCTATGCCGTCCGCCGGCAGATGGCAAAGAGGTATGAATCTTTGCCGTCTGCTGGCTGACGGCATAGCTGGTCACTTTGTCATCTGCCAGCAGATGGCAAAATGACCAAATAGGCAGCCAGTGTTCCCAGTTTGCACAGGTGACTGCCACGTGTCCTCTTTGCCGTCTGCTAGCGGACGGCAAAGCTCTTTGCCGTCTGCTAGCGGCAAAGAGGCTACATATCCCCTGATTTTATTTTAATCCATTTAATTTGACAGGGTTTCAAACACAGATATACATGCATACATATGGAACATATCCAACAACATATAACAGCAAGTCCAACATCATATTTCATAAAATCCAACAACATATATATCCAACATCATATTTCATCAAATCCAACATAGTTCAACAAAGTCCAACATATCCATATATACATGCATAACCAGAAACTAGTTTCCAACAACATATCCATGCATACATATTGAACATAATCAGAATAGTACACTCCATGAATCCAAGCTTCCTCATGTAAAGCAAATCTGCAAATTGGAAAGATGAAAGTTAGAAGAAGAAGAAGAAGACTAGTTAGAAGAAGAAGAAGAAGAAGAAGAAGATTTTTTCTTCTATTTCTTTTTCTCCTCTCCTCTTCTTTATCTTCTTATTCTTCTTCTTCTAACTAAGGTAGGTAAAAATGTCATTTTATTGCTAAGCTAGGTAAAAATGCTAAGTGTAGGTCATTTTAGAGCTAAGGTAGGTAAATAGGTCATTTTGGAGCTTAGTAAGGTTATTATGTCATTTTCGAGGAAAATAACCTAAGTCTATATCATTTTGGAGCAAAGATTATCATGCCATTTTTTACCTAAGTATGCTAAGTATGTCATAAATGAACTGAATAAGCTAAGTATATCTTATTTTTATCTAACTTAGGTAATTATGCCATTTAGGACGAAAATAAGCTAAGTATCCATTTGTAAAGCAAAACACTAGAGAAAACTTACCCTCATCACAACAAATGTGATGAAGATTGCAACTAACGTAACAATTGATCCAACGGCATAATGATACCAAGCCTCATTATCAATGGCATATTTCCTAATCTTCTTAAGCTTCAGGCGCATTGCATCCATCTTCAAGCGCAGTGCATTCATCTTCATCTTGTGATCATCGATGGCATTGGCAACATACAACTCCAATGTCATCTTCTATTCTTCAATTGTTTTAATTTTTTCTTTCAAATACTCAGTTTCTTTTTCAACTAAATTTAACTTCTCGACAAGAGGGTCTGTTTCAAATTCCGGTTCACATACCTCCTAGATTAAAATATCTCTATGTCAACTTGATGGCCATAATTTGCATAAATGCGAAATGCAACAAATAGTTATGAAAGAGAATTTACCACATCCGAATCATAAAGCGGGCGAGGGCCGACCGGGACGGAAATCAAGACCATGGCACTATGTATAAGAAACAATCATACAAAGTAAGAAAATTATAAATACCAACTATATAAATCATACAATCATACAAATAACTATATAAATCAAGTACAACATAAAAATTTGAATACCTAATAATCATTATCGGTAATGGTGTGCTCGTCATCATCATTAATAAAAGCATCATCATCATCACTATCGGTAATGACGTGCTCATCATCATCATTAATAAATGCATCATCATGTGGAAGGCCAGCTTTACGTAATCGTTCAAGCATTGACAGGTCATATGCAGCAGTAACTTCTTCTTCTTCCGGCTCTTCTTGTTCCGGCTCAGGGGTGAAGTCGGATTCACTATCCTTGTCTACTTCAATGTTCTGGGGTGGAGTAGAGCGGTTCTTGAAACGTTTTTTGGAAAGACGTGTTTCTTGGAAGAATTCTCCTTCTCATATGTGTCCTGGTTAATGTGAGGTTCATAATCCTTTTCATTGGGGGGAGGTGGTCTAACACGTGGCGGCACTTCATAAACGACGTCCCAACCACTGCGATTTGGATCACTTTGACAGGCCCACGGTAGATAGAAAACTTGGGTTGCCTGTTGAGCCGTATTATAGAAATCGGGAACATCCAAATGGGTGCTTTGTTTGATTTCGACTAGCCCTATATGTTAATGAGTCCTTCTAGTCTCCCTCGGCTGGAACCAATAACATCTGAAGACTACGACGTTTGGTGGGTTTTCACCATAGAATTCAAGTTCATAAATTGCTTCAACTCTTCCATAATACTCGATACCTCCTTCGCCGATAGCAGAGACACAACAATTTGTAGACTTTCGGTCGGCCATAGATAGCTCTTTGCCATAGGTATGAAAGCGATACCCGTTGATGTCGTATTTGTCAAATGAACGGACCTTATAAGCAAAACCATTAGCTACTTGTCTCAATTCGGCATCCATAATCTCTGAATTAGCCTACAAGTTTAATACGAAAGGATTGTTGTATTAGTCGCAAATTAGCCAAAGAAAAGAAAGGGTCTAATGGAAATTACCTTTTTTGAACCAAGAGATGAAACCGGGATATCCGGCTCCTTGTTTTGCCAGAAGCTCATACTCTTCGACGGAATCCTTTTGGATCACCGCTCCATATGAGAATATGGCGACGTATCGACTGCATCAAATATCCAGGAATAAGAGAACTTCAAAGGAATTAGAAGTTGTGAAACAATGTACCGAGATCTTACTCGATGTACGGCCGCACTTCTGTTAGGTTGTTGAAGAGATACAGCGAAATGGTCCGCCATTCTTCAGCATCCAACCTTACTGTTTTCCAACCACTGGCTGGTGCGAGATTCCCTTTGAATAGGCTGAGGTTGGATTGACCCTTTTGAGGTTCGTCAGCATTGTACCGAGGCTTTGGATTATGCAAATGACGGTTTTTGGCTTCGTAGTGTGCTGTCATGAAGTTTGCCGCCTCCTCAGTGATGAATGCCTCCGCCATCGATGCTTCTGTTCTACGTTTATTTTTACATTTTACTCGAAGCGTCTTCTGCATCCTCTCAGTTGAGTAGCACCAACGATTTTGCACGCCCCCCCCCCAAAATCGTGCCTCGGTCGGGAGATGCAAAATCAAGTGTTGCATTGGATTAAAGATGCTTGGCGGAAAGATCTTCTCTAACTTGCAAATCAACTCCGGCGTCAACTGTTCCATTTCTTCTAGGAGGCCAGGCGATAGTTCTTTCGCACAAAGAACACGGAAGAAATAGCTCAGCTCTGCCAGTACTAGCCATTCATCCTCAGGGATGAAGCCACGCAACATCACCGGCATTATCCGCTCAATCCATATGTGCCAATCATGACTTTTTAGACCAAATATTTTCAATTTTTGAAGACTCGCTCCCCTCTTTAGATTTGCTGCATACCTATCGGGGAACATCAACTGCATTTTCACCCACAAAATAATTTCCTTCATAGCTGGCCTTCCAAGATTGAACCATGCCTTTCGCTTCGTCCAATTGATCCCCTTTCCTTTCGGTTCTTTCATGTTTTGTAACGGTCTATCACATAGCTCCTCTTGATCGACTCTAGCCTTAGTATTATCTTTTCAGTGTGCATCACGTCGATGTTGTGTGGGCAAAGGAGGTCTTTGAAGTAAGGCAGATCCCAGAGGCATGTCTTGTGAGTCCAGGCGTGGTCCTTATTATACCCCTTGAAATACCCTAGACGCTCTGGATCTGGCTCGAGAGCGTTTAACTGATCTAGGGTCTGTTGGCCTGTCAACGCAGGTGGTGCAGAGTGTTTGACAACTCTACCTTTGATGAAGTTCTTCTTATCTTTCCTGAACTTATGGCCAGGATGTAGAACCGGTCTATGCAAGTCGAAGCAACTATACTTCCGCCCTGCCGTCAGCCAACGAAACTCAAGAGCTCCCTTGCATGTGGGGCATGGGAACCTTCCATGCACACACCAGCCAACGAATAGCGCATACGCCGACAAGTCATGCGTGGAGTACATGTACCAGGCACGCATTATGAAGTTCTGTTTGCTAAAGGCGTCGTATGTATTGAACCCATTATCCCAAGCTTCTTGCAATTCGTCCTTAAGCGGCTGCATGTACACATTCATATTCTTCGCCGAATAGTTGGGCCCTGGAATTATCAACGTCAGGAAAATATTCTTTCGTTGCATAATCTGCCCGGGGGGGGGGGGGGGATTGAGTGGAATGACAAACACGGGCCAACAGTTGTATGGGGCTGCCATCTGACCAAACACACTGAACCCATCTGTGCTGATGGTGACTCGAGGATGCCTTGGATCTTCCGTTTTTTTCCTTATGTAATGCACCGAAGCGCTTCCACGCTTCACCATCCGATGTGTGCACCATCATCACATTCCCATCTGCATCTAGTTCGGCTCTTTTTCCCGATTTGTGCCATGTCATCTGTCTGGCCGTCTCTTCGACCATGAAAAGACGTTAAAGTCTTGGTACGATTGGCATAGACCGAAGAACATTAACGGGTATTTTGGTCTGCGTCTTCTCACCCATACCGTTGTCTACCACAACATACCTGGAAGAATTGCAAATGGGACAATAGTTCAAGTCCTCATACTGAAGCCTAAATAAGACACATCCTTTCTCACAGGCATGTATCTTCTCATAGGGCATCTTAAGAGCACGGAGGATTTTGTCTGACTGGTACAGGTTTGGAGGTAGCACATGGCCTTTGGGTAGAAATCGTCCGAATATTGTCATCATCGCGTCGTAGCATTCTCTGCCCAAGTTGAATTGAGCCGTCAAAGCCATTATTTGTGAGATGGCATCCAACTGACAAAGCTCAGTGTGCTCGTGGAGAGGACGTTTTGAGGACTCCAACATTTCAGTGAAGGCCTTTGCAGATTCCTCCATCTCCTCGTCCGAGTCCCGAGCATCGTCAAAGTCTTGCACCATGTCTGCGGTCCCGGTACCATGCTCGTCGGTGCGACGATGAACCTCGACTCTGGCACGTTGGGCAGACTCACCATGTAATGTCCAGACCGTGTAACCAGGCGTAAAACCAAACTTCTGCAGGTCTTTACTCATTTCAAGCTCGTCCCTCTTTTTATAGTTGTCGCAACGGGCACAGGGGCACGAGCTAAATTCCTGGCCATTTGCAAATGCGGCTTTAACAAACCCCTTGGTTTTTGTTAACCATTCCTCGGTCCAAACTTTCTGACTAGTGTAACCGGTGTACATCCATGCACGATCATTCATATTGACTTCCTACTGGACACACAAGAAATATATACATAATTAAGCAAACCATATCCATCAGTTAATGGAGTTTGTCAGCTTTATTATGTCCATGCAACCTACACGCTAATAGGTAAAGATAGGTCCTAATCCCACCCGAGTATGTGTAGATCGGGTTCGTTTTCCCATGCTCTGCTCCGGATCCGACGCAAAATTTTGGCAGCACCTCCCCGTTGTTCTCCTGATACACGTCTCGGCAATAAGCAGAGAGAATGTGTACCCCGAGAACAACAGGGAGGCACTGACGAAATTCTGCATCGGATCCGGAGCTGAGCATATGGGAAAACGAACCCAATCTACACATACTCGGGCTGTCCATGGATAACGTTGGACAATTCAAAAGAATCACGATTATAAATATGCAAATGCATGCATATTTATAGATGTAACCCTTTCGAATGGGAGACGCATAATGGTTACGCATACTAATGATTGACATCTATAGCTAGCAAGTTTCATCGGGAGATGTCATTTGTGCTCACCAATGAACGCAGGGGCGGAGCTCGTCGAACACTAGACCCTCGCAGCGATGAAATAACTGCACATTTAAATCCAAAGATGACTAACATAGCAACCCCCTAACCCACTCGTCCCCGGGTAAACTAAATAGCAACTACCATCGGTGCAAGTTACATAAGGCGGTCGGTGTTGAACACTAGATCCACATCCCAGAACACCTTGGCGAATTTGTCTGGCAGCCTCTGCGATGAGGATTAAACCCAAGTTTTGAAATTTCAAACAACCAAACCGACTTGAGTCAGTTTGGCTGTTTCAAGTTTCAACACTTGCCTTTCAATCATCATCACAGAGGCTGCCAGACAAATTCGCAATGGTGTTTGACCGCCATCGACGCCGAGAACAGTTGCTTTGGGACGCCGGACGTCGGCGTCAGTTGTGGGACGTGGATGTAGTATTTGACACCGATGGCCACATGTACCTCGCACCGACGATACTTGCTATTTAGGGTTCCATCGACACCGAGGAACCCCCTAACCCGCTTGTCCCCGGGCGCCCTCTTTTCCAACTTCTTTTTTTCATCTTCAACTTCTACTTCTTTTTTCATCATCATCTTCTTCTACTACTTATTGTTCTTTTTTCTTCTTCTTCTTTTTCTTTTTTTTCATCATTCTTGATTATTCTTAAAAACAGGAAAAACCTAAAGAAAACTATAAACTAAATTTAACCTAAAATAAAGTAAATTAACCTAAACTAACCTAAACTAAACTAAATAAACTAAACTAACCTAAACTAAACAAATATAAACTAAATCTAAAAAAACAGAAAAATAAACTCACCACGATGAGGGGCAGGGCGGCGGCGGGGCAGGGCCGGGCGGTGCGGGGTGAGGGGTCGGGGCGGCTCGGGCAGGGAGAGAGAGGGAATGGACAGATAGGGCGCGGCCCCTTATCTGCTAGGTCACAGCTCTTTGCCGTCTGCCAGCGGACGGCAAAGAGCGCACCTAGTGGGGTGGGGCCGGGGGGAAACGGACGAACTAACGACCATCTTCTTTGCCGTCTGCTGACGGACGGCAAAGATGTTTTGCCGTCAGCCAGCAGACGGCAAAGAAGATGGCCGTTAGGTCGCCCCCGTACGCCCGTCACCCACCCTCTTTGCCGTCCGCTAGCGGACGACAAAGATATGCTGATGGCAAAGCCATCCTTTGCCGTCCGCTGCCTCTTTGTCGTCAGTTTTCTGGTGGCTGATGGCAAAGCCTTTCTTTGCCGTCCGCTAGCTGACGGCAAAGAAGTGGCAGACGGCAAAGAAGTGGATTCCAGTAGTGCACATGGCAGTCATGAGACTTTAGGTTCTGGAACTTTTTCTCTGCCATATTTATTATTCCCTTTATATTCGACGAGAAGCCAGACGGTACCTTAATACTGAGCAGGCATTCAAAGAAGATTTCCTTCTTTTCTTTGGTAAGAGCGTAGCTGGCTTAACCCTGATGTATGCCGTCTTTTCCGTGCATACGTTGCTGGTCCTCCTGTGCCTCAGGTGTATCATTTGTCTTCCCATACACGCCCAAGAAGCCAAGCAGAGTCACGCAAAGATTCTTCGTCACGTTCATCACGTCGATTGCGGAGCGGACCTCTAGGTCTTTCCAATAGGGCAAGTCCCAAAATATAGATTTCTTCTTCCACATGGGTGCGCGTCCGTCAGCGTCATTCGGAACAGGTTGTCCGCCAGGACCCTTTCCAAAGACTACCTTCAAATCCTTGACCGTATCATGTACATCACCACCAGTACGGTGGCGAGGCTTCGTCTGGTGATCCGCCTCACCTTTGAAATGCTTGCCTTTCTTTCTTACGGGATGCCTGCTCTGTAGAAGTCGACGATGTCCCAGGTACACATTCTTCCTACAATTATCCAAATATATACCGTCGATATTATCCAAACAGTGCGTGAATGCGCGGTATCCCTTGTTTGTCTGTCCTGAAAGGTTACTAAGAGCAGGCCAATCATTGATGGTCACGAACAGCAACGCCTTTAGGTCAAATTCTTCCTGTCCGTGCGCATCCCACGCACGTACACCTGTTCCATTCCACAGCCGTAAGAGTTCTTCAACTAATGGCCTTAGGTACAAATCAATATCGTTGCCGGGTTGCTTAGGGCCTTGGATGAGCACTGGCATCATAATGAACTTCCACTTCATGCACAACCAAGGAGGAAGGTTATACATACATAGAGTCACAGGCCATGTGCTATGGTTGCTGCTCTGCTCCCCAAAAGGATTAATGCCATCTGCGCTTAGACCAAACCATACGTTCCTTGCGTCACCTACAAACTCCTTCCTGTACTTTCTCTCGATTTTTCTCCACTGCGACCCGTCAGCGGGTACTCTCAACTTTCCGTCTTTCTTACGGTCTTCGCTGTGCCATCGCATCGCCTTGGCATGCTCTTTGTTTTGAAAGAAACGTTTCAACCGTGGTATTATAGGAGCATACCACATCACCTTGGCAGGAATCTTTTTTCTGGGGCGCTCGCCCTCGACATCACCAGGTTCATAGCGGCTGATCTTATAGAGCAATGCACTGCATACGGGGCACACGTTCAAATCCTCGTACTCACCTCGATAGAGGATGCAGTCATTAGGGCATGCATGTATCTTCTGCACCTCTAACCCTAGAGGGCAGAAAGCCTTCTTTGCTTCGTACGTACTCTCGGGCAATTCGTTGTCCTTTGGAAGCATATTCTCTATCATTACCAGCAACTTTCCAAATCCCTTGTCAGATACACCATTCTCTGCCTTCCATTGCAGCAATTCCAGTGTGGTGCCCAACTTTTTCTTGTCAGCTTCGCAATTTGGGTACAACAATTTCTTGTGATCCTCTAACATGCGCTGCAACTTCTTCTTCTCCAAATCACTTGCGCAGTTTCTCTTTGCATCGGCAATGGCCCGACCTAGATCATCAGCGGGCTCATCTGATGCCTCTTCTTCAGCTTCTTCCCGCATTGCTGGCTCAGCTTCTTCCCCCATTGTTGTATCATCGTATTCAGGGAACCCATGGCCAGGATAGCTGTCGTCGTCCTCTTCTTCTTCATTGTCTTCCATCATAACCCCTCTTTCTCCGTGCTTGGTCCAAACATTATAGTGGGGCATGAAACCGGACTCAAACAGGTGGACGTGAATGGTTCTTGACTTAGAGTAATTGTGATCATTTTTATAGCCAGCACATGGACAAGGCATAAAACCATCCGCCCGCTTGTTTGCCTCACCCGCAAGCAGAAAAGTTTGCACGCCTTTAATGAACTCGGGATAGCATCGGTCATCGTACATCCATTGTCGGCTCATCTTCATTACACAACACCGAAAAGACCAAATTAATACAAGTTCATACATAAAGTTCATACAACACTTAAATGCAACAAACAAATAACTCTCTAGCTAAAGCATTTAAATGCAACAACAAATGCGATCAAGATCGCAACTAAGGTAACAATTGATCCAACAGCATAATGATACCAAGCCTCACTATCAATGGCATATTTTCTAATCTTTCTAATCTTCAAGCGCATTTTCTCCATCTTGATCTTGTGATCATCGACGACATCGGCAACATGCAACTCCAATTCCATCTTCTCCCCCTCAATTCTTTTCATTTTTTCTTTCAAATACTCGTTTTCTCTTTCAACTAAATTTAACCCCTTGACAATAGGGTCGGTTGGAATTTCCGGTTCACATACCTCCTAGATAAAATATCTATGTCAACTTGATGGGCATAATTTGTCATAAACACGAAATGCAACAAATAGTTTTAAAAGAGAATATACCACATCCGAAGCATAACAAGGACGAGGGCCGACGGGGACGGATATCAAAACCATGGCACTATGTATAACAAACAACGTACATGTAAGATAATTATACGAGTAACTATATATCCAAATCACACAAACATCAATTTTTTATATACAAAATTCATGAACAAGAGGCTCACCACAAGGTGGTGCCGGCGACGGGATGGTGCAGGTGATCGACGGTGGTTACGACGGAGATGTAGAAGGCACTAAGTAAACCACACCTACATATGCAAACTCAGTGTTATTTTTTTTACCTCAAATTGCATATAAATCAAATACTAGCACATATAATTCCTCCCAAATTACTAAACTCACAAATTAATCACTATATAAAGCATTGCAAGAGCTAATCTAGCAATGAGATATGAAAGGACAAAGTTGCTAACCTTTGTGATCATTTGAATGGATGAGGGCCTCCAAATCTTGACAAATTTTGGGCAAAATGTGTGATGAGCTCGAGAGGAAGAGGGGAAGAACAGAGAGGAGAGGGGAAAGGGGAAGAACATAGCTCGGGTGGACGAAGGGTTTATGTAGGACGACCTTTAGTACCGGTTCGTGGAACGAACCGGTACTAAAGGTGCTGGAGGGGCCCCAGACTGACAACATCCTGCCACCACTCTCTTTAGTATCGGCTCGTGGCACGAACCGGTGCTAAAAGTTCGCTACAAACCGGTACTAAAGAGCTCCTCCCGCCTAGCCGTTGGAACCGGCACTAATGGACACATTAGTGCCGGCTCAAATTCAAACCGGGACTAATGTGTCTCACATTTGACCCTTTTTCTACTAGTAGCAAGACTCAATTAACCGCGCTTTATAAGTTGAAGCTCAGGCTCTGGATTCGATGCTCATAACAGTTTGATATTTCTTTTTTGAAACCGAAACAGAGAACATGAATTCTCCATTAGCAATAATCGTATTTTTTATCATATGTTTTCCTTCTTAGGAAAATAAACCGCATGTTTATTACCATCAAAATGAGAAGTAGGTTTGCTTTAATCACAGTAATAACATCCCTTGCAGTGTTAAAAAAATGTGTTCTTTTGGTGTTAGATTAAACGACACCAATGGGTACTTCCATACCGAGCGAATACAATCTCTACCTAATAATAAAGCACGGAATGCTTCTGGTCATCCGTTGTTTCTTTCTGCAGACCCCCCCCCCCCCCCTCCCGCCTTATTTTGCACAATAACCCCTACCTTTTATGCTAATTAACCCGCGGTCCATATTTAAGTCACAGTGAATTGTTATTTTGCAGTTTTACATACCCCCCGCCTTTTTCATTAATTAACCCACAGTCCATCTTCAAGTGAGAACGAATCTTTTTTTTGCATTTTGCACAATATCCCCTGCCTGTTATGCTAATTGACCCGCGGTCCATATTTAAGTCGCAGTGAATTGTTATTTTGCAGTTTTACATACCCACCACCTTTTTCATTAATTAACCCGCAGTCCATCTTCAAGTGGGAACGAATCATTTTTTTGCATTTTGCACATTACCCCTGCCTTTTATGCTAATTAACCAGCGGTCCATATTTAAGTCACATTGAATTGTTATTTTGCAGTTTTACATCCCCCCCCCCCCCGCGATATATGTGTTAATAACCCCGCTGTCTATTGAGATTTTTTTTCAAATAACCATATCTTTTAAACCGTAACTCCAGTGTTATATATGAAATTTGATTAGAACAATATGTAGAATTTGACTATGATGTTATTGTACATGTTAGAGAGGTCGCGTGTGTGGGCTTCAAACCCGAGGAGTGTGGCGGCGGAGGCGGAGGGAGCAGGAGAGGAAACGAGAGACCAAATCCCGAGCCGTTTTTTACCTTTTTTTGGCAAGCCGTTTTTACCTTGGCAAGGAAGGAAAGGATCCATCGGTAATTTGGCCTGGGTAGGCGTTATCTGCGGGAGAGACGTCCAGCGAAGCACTTTTTCTCTCTCTTCCACACAGTAAAACGGACACGTGGCCGAGCCCTTTTTGCTCGCTCTGCAGTTCGCACTTGAAGAGTGTAAGACTACCCACAGTGGGAGTAACATAGGTAGTAGCATCACAAATATCTAGGTTAAATAGATGATGTGGCATGCAATAAATGAAGAAAGAGATGAAAATGGTAACATAGCTAGTTACTACTAGTATGAGTAACATCACACATATCAAGGCAAGATGTGTCTATAGCCTAAGACTAGCCACAGTGGGAGTAAATTCAGCAGTAACATCGAGTCCAACTCAGCAAATTTGCTTATGTGGCAATGAGTTAATGAGGAGAGAGGTAGTTTGAGTAACTTAGCTAGTTACTGTAACATCACATGTCCCAATGCAATATGAGTTTATAACCTAATAAATGAGGCTTTGCATGTTACCATACTTATGTTACTACCCACTATGAAGGTAGTAACATAGTCTAGGGATATGTGTATGTTACTCTCCATTGTGGCTAGTCTAATAAATGAAGTGTTGCATGTTACCACACATATGTTACTCCCCACTATAGAGGTAGTAACATAGACTAGTAACATGGGCATGTTACTAGTCTATGTTACTACCCATTGTGACTAGTCTAATGAGAGTTCAGTCAACAACACGTTGGTTGCATCCTCCGAAGGATCCCTTTTAGGCTGCCAGCGAAAAACACACAATTAGCAAGGAAACGCCATATCAAAATATAACTCATAAGATTGCTCCGATAGAAAACAGTCAACCAACAGTCATGTATCTTGTTGGAACCTCTAGGTAGGAGAATGTCGCATCGAGGCGTGGGAGGACCCCATTGACAACATACCTATTGCGCTACGGTGCTCCTTGACGCCTTTTCATTGGAAACGCACTGCGGACAAAAGCCTCCGGCTTCGCAAGCCGTTTTTAAGGGCCCGTTAATCTCTGCCTTGTCATCACCACCAACTTCATCACAGCTGAATTGCTTCGCTACCAAGCCCAGTGACTGGTCAGTATCGTCGTCTCCCTAGTAATCGTCTAGGTGGCTACCATGCATATCGGTGACAGGATGCGCCACGACTTCTTCCTCACCCGCGGGCTCCTCTCTAGCAAAGTAGGAGAAATCGACGGAAATAACGAATCAAGCCAAAGAAAGGAAGAACAGAAGAATAGACACGGAGAGAAACAACCTACCTCAGGCAGGCGACACACACCTCCAGAAAAACAAAATGAAGCTCACAGGACCTGAAAGAACAACGACCAAAGGCACCCACTGTTAGGCAAGAGGCGAACTCAGAGAAAGGAAGAGATAAACTGGATCGAAGCCCAAGGACAAAGGCCATACCGGAGAATGCATGCGGACGAGCATGAAAGAGAACCTCGAAAGGAACGAGGCGAGGGACCGACGGAGGGCCTTGTCACGACAAAGTGGCTCTACCTGGCAAGGCGGAGGGTCGCAGGGGAATAACGCTGGCGAGAGGCTGCACTCGAGCGGCTTGGAAACGGGTGACGTGGAGGGGCGGGCAAGTAGAGGAGAACAAAAGAACCGCCTTGTATACCAGCAGCAAACCGACCCCATGCGGATGGCCACGCCAACCGGCATCCAACAGCGCACTACACAATCCCACGCAGAGGATGGGGCGAAAATGCTAAACGTACGGGGTTGTTACAAAGCTTTACGGGAACCTTCCCTCTAATCCTCTCCGCCCCCCTGATTTTCAGGTGGGTGGGGCCCCTCACTCCCCTTAATCCAATAGTAATTTGACAACTCAAATCCATTCCGTAAAACCCCGTAAGGGTCCGTCGATGTAGCATTACTCGCAACAACACCCCGACCCACACCAGGTTCGACAAACCGGCCTCATGCCGTTGCGACTCCAGGCCGGATTGTTCCATACATTCAAGAACGACACCACCATATATAACGTGCAAACCGTCGGCCCCCTCCTGTTAACCGGCTGAGCGCCCTCTTTTCAGCCGGCTGAGCCGTCGCACGCAAGTACCCAGGTGAAGCCAACAAACGACCCTTCTGTCAAGCGGCGGAGGGCCCCTCTTGTCAGCCATTTGAGCGCCCCTCCGCACTCCCGACTGATCACCCCTTTGCATAGAGTAAATTAGGTGTTTTGACCCTTTTGCGAAAGTTGAGCTAGATCTGACCCGGGTTTAATTTTTTTTTTCAAGATCCGACCCTTTTCCTACCGCCGGGGTCGATGGCATTAGGGTATAACAACCTACGGTCGAGGCCCTTGGCAGTAGGGGTGCACGCCCTACTGTAAATAATTTCTAAGTATCACATATATGCTTGTACCCACCTACCGTAGGGCATCCCGGTGGTATGGGTGCACAGGCTACCGCTAGGCTGTTTGGCGGTGGGGCTGCACTGCGCTGACGTGAATAAGTTACCTATCATCAGGGGCCTCTGCGGTAGGCTGGTATACCCTACCACCATCGACCCTGACGGTAGAAAAATGGTCAGATCCTAAAACTTTTCTGAACTAGGGTCAGATCTAGCTTAACTTTCGCAAAAGGGTCAAACCACCTAATTTGCCCCCCTACACACAGCCACACGTAAACTCGGTACCCGCATGGGGCTAACAAAATAGTCCCGAAATGGGCCCCATATGCGCCAACGCAGCAACCGCAACGCACCCCCAGCTGGCGCAACCAGACAAGCCCGGGTAAGGGCGAAGAAGCCGACAGGTGGGTCCACCTGGCCCATCGCACACGCACGACTGATGCGTCACGATGACACTGTGGCCCTGGGCGTGCCACACGGTCCACCCATCATGGATTGCCCAACTGGGTCATCCGGGCGCGCACAGTCTGGGTAGATCTAACGACAGGGGAAGCCCAGAGAGGCCCTCGCGGCACGCCAGTCGAAAATGAATGGCTGATAGGGCCTCTTCGCCCGCGAGGTGCCCAGAAAGACGGCTACTCCAACATCCATTATAGGAGTAATTTTTTAGTGGTACTAGCTCCTTTTTATAGGAGAAATATGGATCATATATTATGTATCTGTGTCTGGTTGTTTTTTCTTTAAATAAATCTGCAACTTGTTAAAGTAACACAAAGGTTTTCTTCACGAACTACAGACGCAGATGCTCGTACATACACACATGCACACACCCCTATGAACGCACATAGACACACCTTATCCCTATGAGCACCTTCGAGAGACTGAGTCGGCACATTATTTTGAGCTTGATGAAGTCGCCACAAAGATATTCGTAGTTGACATGTCTTATCACATTGAACGCACATCGCCTGAAGGTCTGAAATAAATACAGGAAAATGCAAGCACCGGTGTTAAGTCTAGGATTTAAACTCTGATAGGCTGGGGACAACTATATCCTCCTGACCATTCAATAATAGGTTGGTTTGCTATAGCAACACGGAGTTGAACATAGGAGACCGACGACCCAAATGAGTAGATAAAGATCTCGTCAATTTGTAGTATCTTTTGGACGCGCATATCGTGTGGATTTAGAGCAACACGGAGTTGAACATAGGCGACCGACCCAACGGAGTTGATCATCCTAGTTCTCTTTTGGACGGGGACGTGTATCTTGGTCAACCTGAAAAACCTAGTCACAAGTCTAAATATTTACATGGAAGCACCTAACGAAATTTACGCTCTATTTAGGGAGGGAGGGAGGGAGGGGGGGGGGGGGGGGGGGGGGGGGGGGAGAGAGAGAGATGTTTGTAATAGTAGTCTCAAGCATTCACAAGTACTACTAGTACTTCTATTTAGGGACTACTAGTACATCATCGATGTTCACAACAACCAACTTACGTACCTACTGCCTCATCAAGTGGATATGAAATAATGATGATATAAAAATCCACATGGTATGCACCTTCCCGCCCAAAAGAGAACTGAGAATAGGACAATGCCGCGTATTTTTATAGGCACTTATGTCCATGTGAGACGGATGATATGAAAATCTCACATAAGTTTACTATAGTATGTTTCTCTTCACCAGAACCAGAAAGGACACCGAAAGGAACACCATGAACAAAGAGAATGCTAATACCAGTTAGTACTAGTTAGTACTTCTGTCACACGTCATTTTACCTTGACCTTGTCTTTTCATAACAAAGAAAGAGAGAGAGAGAGAGAGAGAGAAACAAAGCGGGTTTGAACGGTTTGAGAAGCTGCATCGAACTGTATAGTAGCATGAGCTGACGTGCTATGCGCCTATGCATGACATTCCATCTAATAAGCACTCTCTCCGGAAAGAAATATAAAAGCGTTAGTTTTCATAGGAGGCAGTTGAGAATCTGATTTCTTTTCTCTCTTCCCAGCTAATTAATCAATTAAGCTCTAGATAACTACACCATATGTGGCTGCCATGCCGTGCACATAACACCCAGCGCGTTGGCGTCCTCGATTGCTGTTACACGTCGCGGCGGTGCTGGTCGGCCGGCCGTTGACGTCCGCGTTGCCGATCGAGCTTCATTATTCGCCATCTCATATCCATCAATCCACGTGCCGTCATTAACATTTCGTGGTGCTTATAATTAATTGACGCAAGGAAATGAGGTCCACGCATGTGCCATATATACTATTACCTCCATCATCAACGGTAAACTTCTTCGAAGGGACTTGTACGCGTACAAAGCACGGAGGATCGAGATATATACTAAGAATTTCACAAAAATGACGCGGAAACTAGGGCGTCGTTGGTGACACATCACCTCCATCGATGCCAACATGTTGTCTTCCGTTCGCACGCGTGTATATATACCCGGCCACACGCGCCATATTATCATCAACTGCTTTCAAGGCATACACCTACAAATCAAGCTCCCAGCTCCCAATCAGCTAGTCAGCAGCAACACTACCGCCTCTCAAAAAAGAAGATCGATGAATAGTCACTCGATCATGGCGGTGCCGTCGGTGTTCGCCGCCTTCGACAAGGACGGCGACGGCAAGGTTTCTGTGTTCGAGCTACGGCGCTGCATGGAGGCGACGCTGGGCGAGGACGTGCCCGAGGAGAAGGCGGCGGTGACCCTTGCTGCGGTGGACGCGGACGGCGACGGGCTGCTAAACCAAGAAGAGTTCTCGAGACTGGCCGCCGCCGGCACCCATGAAGAGGACGATGCCGACGTCAAGCGAAGGTGCCTGAGGGAGGCATTCGGGATGTACGCGTCGTCGTCTGCGGAAGACACGATTACCCCAGCGAGCTTGAGGCGGACGCTGAGCAGGCTGGGGTCGCACGAGCTGGGCGTGGAGGAGTGCAGGGCAATGATCTGCAGGTTCGACCTCGACGGGGACGGCAAACTCTCGTTCGACGAGTTCCGGATCATGATGATGGCCTGATCATCGACTTGATCTCTTCTTGGCATTCTTCTAGATCACATACAATGTAGACTTAATTCATTGGTCGATCACATATGTATTGTTAGAGATATATTTGGGTTACACGTGTTTGATAGTTTAGGATTTGTAATCCGTCTCCTACTTTATCTCTAGAAGAGGCGTCTTGTCCTTCAAGCCTTGTACTCAATATATACTCGCCTCTAGGCTCAATAATACATCCATCATATTCCACCAATCCTCTCTCTCCCTTCTAACATGGTATCTATCGCAAGTCGATCCTAAACCCTAGCTGCCGCCGCTTCCTAACCCGCGCGCCGCCCCCAGGGCGGTCGGCCTCCATGACTGCCGCCGGGGGCCGCGCCGCCCGTACCTAGGGTTCGTCCGCCGCCCGTGTCGGCCGGCTGCCCTAGAAAGTCTTTTTCTCGAGCCCTTGCTCCGGATTTTTTTCACTCTCTCGCCGGTCGTTTTGATCGGTGTTTTTCTTTTTGGTTTCCGATCTAATCTTGATCGGTTTGCGTCGCCCACCGCGACCCCCGTGCGCCTCTACTCCGACCCCGGCACGACCAGCCGGTCTCTCCTCCGACCCGGCGGCCACGCGTGCCGAGGCGGCCCGTCCGGGCCAGCCGCCGTCCGTGCGTCGGTCCGCCCGTCGCCCTGCGCCGGCCGTCACCGCCCTGCTCCGACGGGACACCTGCATCGCCCCGGCCCGGCGGCCTCGCGCCATGCGACGGCCAATCATAGCTGTCGCTCGCGCGCCGGCCCGCCCATCGATCCACGTCACCCGTCTCCGTCTTGTCTGTACGGCGGCCCGGCGGTCTACCTCGCCGGCCTCGTCCTCGGCTGCGTCGGGACGGCTGCCTCAACTCGGGCGCCGCTGCTCCGTTGGTCGCTCGGGCCTCGCTGCCCGGGCGCCGGCGTTGCTTTGGCAGCTCAGGTGTCGGTGCTGACAAATTCGTCCGCACGACGTCTCACGCCGTCCGTCGTCGCCGGCTTCATCTCGGACTCCGCCGCCACCACGCCTCCACCGAGCGGCGTCCCCGACCTCGCGCGTGATCGGCTTGATCACCTGCTCACCGCCGCGATCCGCCTCATCTACGCCGCGCGACCGACCTGGCCTGTCGGTTACGCGCGCCTCCGCAGGTCCCGTGAAGTTTGTCCCCGAGGTCAGCGCGCCTCTCCATCCATCGAGCATCGGGCTGCCGCTGCGTCGCCCCGTCGGGCCGCAGCGCCGCCGCCCCGTGGTTCTCCTCGCGGCTGCATCGACTCGTGCGTCGCCGCTGCGTCGCCCCTTTGGGCCGTAGTGTCGCGATACGCGGTCCCCGCCGCCGCCCCTAGGCCGTCCCCGCGGTTGCACCGACTCGCTAACCGCCGTTGTGTCGCCCCTTCAGGCCGCAACGTCACGGACCGCGGTCCCCGCCGCCGCCCAGAGGTCTTCCCGCCGTCGCCCCGACCCGCCTGCCGCCGCTGCGTTGCCCCTTTGGGCCGTAGCGCCGCGGCCCGCGGTCCACTCCGCCGTCACCGCGCATCAACCTCCCGTGGTATGCACCGCGCTGTCTCCCTTGGCGCGGGAACGCCACCGTCCGCGGCGGTCTTCGTCACGCTGTCAGGGTTCTTCGCCTACTTCGATCAACGCCGCCGCACTCCTAACCTAGCCGCCGCCGCCGCTCTTCTTTGGCCGCCGCCGCGGCTACCTCCGTAGCTGCCGCCGCCGCCCGTCCACCCCACTTCGTCTTCGTCCAGCACCAGCTCGTCGCCAGCGTTGCCGTCATCTACCCCGACCGCTTCATCTACTCTGACAACCGCGGGCGACATTGGCCCCGCGCCGATTGGCGCCGCAACAGTCGTCGAGTCCTTCTCTGCTGGCCTCTCCGACCTCTTCGACATGGCGTACAGCTCGTGCAGGTTCCAGTCTACACATGCCCGGTGCTGGAAACACCGCCGCGTGCCTTCATCCACGACGTGTCCCCGGGCCTGGCAAGCCTGGTGCGGCACTTCGTCAACTTCGTCTTCGACCGTCTACGCATGCCCGGTGCTGGCAACACCGACGCGTGCCTTCGTCTACGATGTGTCCCCGGGGTTGGCAAACCCGGCGCGACGCGTCGTCAACACCATTCTCCTTTCTGGCGCATCACTTCTTCGACACCACTGCGCCCATGACTAACTCGGCGCCTCCTTGCGCCTGCGGCTCCACGGCGACTCGCTCGACACCGGCTACCCCGACTCGACATCAACCACGGCGTTCTTCGCACGGCTACCTCGACCACGACTACACCACCCACCGCTCTCGGCTACATCGACATCGGCACAAAGGGCTATCATCTGCTTGAGCAACTCGTCGGCTTCCTCTACAGTCAACGCGTCCGCGACGCGACACCGTCCACAATGCTCCCGCTAGGACCGCGGGCGGGGATGTCAGTCCGTCGGCTGCTATTCTCTCCAGTCTGACCGTCCGCGACACTCCTGTTGTTCGCAACGCTACCGCTACGACTGCGGGGGATGATAGAGATATATTTGGGTTACACGTGTTTGGTAGTTTAGGATTTGTAATCCGTCTCCTACCTTATCTCTAGGAGAGGCGTCTTGCCCTCCAAGCCTTGTACTTAATATATACTCGCCCTCGAGGCTCAATAATACATCCATCATATTCCACCAATCCTCTCTCTCCCTTCTAACATATATGTACAGTCATGTACTCGTGTTCGTTCATTCATTGTTTTGCTCGCACGATCGCTAGTATGTCATGTCATGTGTACAATTATTCATTGCTTTGCTCGCACGATCACTAGTATGCTACAGGGAAGTTGCTGCTTTAATTCAAGGGAATGGCTAGAAATCAGTCAACTGACTTTTTCAGTTGAGGTCAGTCGATTTCTGGGCCATTGGATTCGAAATCAAAGGCCCAGATTGCTTCTTCAACCTTCAGCCCTTGAGCTGCAAGCCACCACAGGCCGAACCGCCGGCCCCCGCCGCCCGCGGCAGCGCCGCCTCGCCGCCCCGCCCTCCTCGGAACCACCCCCACCGCTGGTCCTCCGCCGCCCCGGCCATCCCTCTAGGCCCCCCGCGCCGAAGTTTTTCTCCGGCGAATCCCCACGCCACCGCCCCACCACCGCCGGCGACCACCGCCCCCACCCTGAACCCTAAGATAAATACTAGGGTAGGCTCTCCGACGAGCCCCCCCCTCCTCCCCCGTGTTGCCACTGGTTCTTCCCTCCGGCGAGCCCCCGACCCTCCCCGAAAATCGACTGACCCAAAGTCGGATCAGTTGACTGAACTGTAGCTAAATCATTAAATCAAATGTGGGTTAATCGGCTTTAGTTGTCCAAATGAAAGGATGGTTATATTTGCAATCTAATGCAACACTTGAGCATCTTATTGTGGCGAGTGAGGACTTGGTGAGGTTTGGAGCCAGAGGCAAATTTGCATTCCATATATTAAGCTGAAAAGAATTTTCAGATATTGTGGGAAAGGCAATTCGGTCTGTCATCGCGGGTTGTGCGCCCTTTTCAGCTACAGAATTGCCAGATAATTAAACCCATGCGGCCTCGAGGCTAAAGTATAATGCTTGCAACCAAGCCAAATTAGGCTTATATTACTGATCCATTTGGCCACCAAGAAAGATCGATGCACCAGTGCTAAGTCTAGGACTTGAATCTTGATGGGCTGATTCCACCAGAAGGAAGAAAACCATCTAAGCTACGCTCAATCGGCCCAACAGCTACACCTAGTACAAGGGAGTCAAAGCATTCATTGCTTGTGGTTCTCGGAGAAGAAGGTGAGACATTCATTGCCCCCCCCCCCCCCTCTCCAACGGAGATTAGCACACCCCTCAAGTGTGTGAACTTCATATTACTTCATCTTCTCTACTGCTTTTGGTTCTCTCTTTACCCTAGCTTTAGTTGTTTCTACTAGCTTGTGTGTTACCTTGTGTAGCTTACTAGCTTGTTGTCATGCAGCATATAGGGTTGAGGGTTGTATCACTTAATTGCATTTGTAGATAACTTATATTTCCGCACTTGACTCTAAAAATAAATAAGAAAGGAATTTAATTGGGTAGCTGCCTATTCACCCCCCCCCCCCCCCAGGCGGCATTCATCATCTTTAATCCTTCAAAGGGGCAGGGAGGTGTGAGGAAGACGGTTGTGGGGCACCGAGGACCGTTTGGGGTTGCCGTGAGCGTAGGGGTCAGAGGCGTCAGTGGGATGTCACCTGGGAAGAACGAGGCAAAGAGGTGTTGTGTCGCCGACTGGTGAGGGTTGGCGTTTCGGGCGTCAGGGATGGCGGCAATGCGGGTGCCGACGATTGCGGGAACGGGAGTGGCGGTGGGAGTTTTGTGGAGTGATTGGATGTGAAAACCATATGCACAAGTTCGTGGCATGATTGCTAATTGCAATGAAGTTGTCTTATGTATTCCCACTCTCAGCACGGAAACTTCCCTCCGCGGGTAGTGGTCCCTCTATTGTAATTGCTCGGCACACTGCCCCACTACGCAAATGTCTTTGCAAAACAGTTCATGTTGCACAGTCCTTGCAACATGGCTTCACAGACGGGGTCCGTTGCTGACAGGTCAATCAGAGAGAGCGACGGCTAGATGTGCAACATGGCACATGTTGCAGACATGTTGAACGCAACAATGCTCGTGTCGCAATGGTGGAAGCAGTCGCAGGTCGCAAGGCCAGAGCGCTACATGGCTGGTGTTGCAAACACCCAAGCACATCATGAGCCATGTTGCCAATCTGCTGGGACGCAACTTGCTGACACGGTAGGTATCAGACGACTATCGTGTGCATCGTCCAATGGATGTGGAGGCGGCAGAGCCGGTCGTATCATCACCCTACCGACGCATAGCGCATCAAATATAATTTGTACATAAGAATATGCTCACTTTTATTTATTTATGTTAAATCTAGAACACGCAGATTGCATTAACTTTGGCAAACAGCTAAAAATCGTTGGTTATGAAATCATCATCAAATTTTTCTTGGGAGGAAAAATCATCATCACTTAAGATCCTAACTAGTACAACCAATAGACTCATGCGAAAAGCTAGTTATAAAGATGTTGTCAACAACCTACTTATGTACGAAAATTCACAGGGCAACGCACCTGCCAAGTCTTGTCTGGCCGCTCGATTGCCTCGCGATTCGCGAAGTAATAGCATCCTGCACGAGAGCACAGTAGGGGCACAGTCGGTTTTAAGCTTCAGTCATTGAAACTTATGATTTTTCATCTGAAACTTATGATTTTCTCGCTCGTTCCTACCAAGTTTCATAGATAGAACTTTCAGACTTGTTTTTGTCGTAGGCACAAAAATCGTGATTTTATCGGTCACTCGTACTAACTTTTAAGAGTTGAAACTTAAGGTTCATTTTTGAAATTCATCAAAACGTATTTAAAATGAATCTATTTGAAAGCTCTCGTCATGAAAAACACGAATATGAAAACATAACTTAATTTAAACTTTTTATTCAAAAGATGAAAAATAAAAAATCAAAAGCCAAAAAAAAAAGCACGCGCGAGGGACTCAATGCCCCGCACTTGCATGCACCAAGTCCGCTCCCACTACCTACGTACCTACCTTATCAAGTGGATATGAAACCATGATGTTAAATCCACATGATATGCACGTTCCCATCCAAAAGAGAACTGAGAATAAGACAATGCCGCGTATGCAAGTATATATGTATTTAATGTCCATGTGAGATCGATAATTTGAGAATCTCACATAAGATTACTATAGTATGTTTCTCTTTGCCAGAACCAGAAAGGACATGGAAGTAACACCATGAAAGAAGGTGAGATGTAGCAGCAGCACGGGCCTGCCAGACCAACGCTACTACTATGTGGGCCCACCATGCCCCCACGGGCTGGCCACGCTAGCAGCGCGGGTCACCGACCAGCGCTACTGCATAACCCATTAGCAGTAGCACTGGCCCACGACCCGCACTGCTACTGTGGTCAGCCCGGGCCCAGCTCCCCGTCCCCACTTAGCAGCAGCGCCGGCCTGGAGCATGTGACACATCTAATGGGGTTAGCAGTAGCGTGGGCCCATGCCCCGCGCTGCTGCTAAACCGTCTTATCCTCTTCTTGTGCGTTCACCCTCACTCCCCCTCTTGGTATTGCTGAGTTGCGTTGGGATTTTTCTTGAAGAGGAAGGGTGAAGCAGTACAATAGAGATAAGTATTTTCCCCGCCTAGCCCCCATCCCGGTGGTGCATTTATCATAGTCGGAGGGCGTGTAGAGGTGTTTCTTCGACGGATCTCATAGGATTCAATCAGGGGTCGTCTTTGATGGATCAACTTGGATACGATCTTTGTTCGTTTATGTTCGCGTGTTTTCAGGTTGGATCCTGTTGATCTACGTGTCTCTTCATCGACGGCAACTACTATTTTGGTGTGCCGGTTTTATGGGGTCTTAGCACGACAACTTCCCAACTGTCTACTAAAACAAGTTTTGCCCGGCTCCAGCGAGGGAGGGGTGATGATGGTAGCGCTCCTTCAGCTCGCTTCGGTGCTTATAGTTGTCGCTAGGTGGTCTACAGACCTGGATGTAATTCTTATTATATTTGTTGTTTATTGTACTGTCATGATTTTAAATGAATAGATCAGAAGTTTTTCCGTCAAAGAAAATACGACTCATATTGCAGAGTCCTTGCAGCATGGCTTTGCATACAGGGTTTGTTGCGGATAGGTCAACCAGAGAGAGCGGCAGCTGGGCTGAGCTCAACACGGCTCGTGTCGCAATGGTGAAAGCTGTAGCAACATAGGGTAGAGCGCAACATTAGCTCATGTTGCGACCCCCGAGCGCAACATGAGCCGTGTTGCAAACTGCTGGGGGTGCAACTTGCTGACGTGGTAGGTATTGGGCAGCTTCCGTCTGCATCATCCAACGGCTATGGAGACGGCGGATCCGATCGTATCGTCACTCTACCGTTGGGTAGCGCGTCAAATATAATTTGTACAGAAGAATGTGCTCACTGTGATTTAGTATAGTTATTTAAATCTGGAACATGCAGATGGCATTAACTTTGGCAAACAGCTAAAAATCGCTGGTTACAAAATCATCATGAGTTTTTCTTTTCGACGAGGAAAAATCATCATCAGTTTGTTAAGACCCTGATTAGCACAGCTAATAGACCCGTGCAGAAAGCTGGTTATAAAGATGTTCTCAACGAAATTTCTCAATAACCTACTTACGTGCCTACCTTCTCAAGTGGATATGAAACGATGATGATATATACATCCACATGATTTGCACTTTCCTGTCCAAAAGATAACTGAGAATAGGACAATGCTGCACGTAGAAATTTAATAGTACGGATATGTTTATCTTTGCTAGAACCAGAAAGGACACGGAAGTAACACCATGAAAGAAGAGAAGACTAGTCGTCCAGTTGGTACTTCTGTCACACATCATTTGACCTTGACCTTGTCTTTTCATAACAGAAACAAAAGGGCTTTTGACTAGCGGGAAGATTGGTGATACCAAGGCTTATGTTTTACCATGATACGGACTCATGGAAGCGGTTGGATCCAACGGCTCCCGGGAGTTCTTGAGCATTTTACAAAAAGATTATTCAAAATTTTTAAAATTGCGCACATGTATAATAGCTCTTTAGATGCCGTCGGATCTGAGATCAAACGGCCCAGAGAGTTGTATCACGGTAGCACCCAAACTTAGTATCACCTAAAATTTTCCCTCTCACTAGCAGATATCTGATACCTCCATCGAATAGTGTAGTAGTATGGGCTGACGTGCTATGCGCCTGTGCATGACATCCTATCCGTCGGGAACAATATTAATTATCATTTTAAAGCTACTGCTGCCGTATCATATAAGAAGCTTTTTAAAACTATTACTTATACTATAACTGATTAGAAGTAGTTTTCTTGCGAGGCAGTTGAGAATATGATTTTTTTTCTCTCTCCCCTGCTAATTAATCAATTAAGCTCTAGATAACTATTACCATGGCTGCCATGCCGTACACATCTCGCCCAGCGCGTTGGCGTCGTCGGCGGTGTCGGCCGTTGACGGCCGCGTTGCGATGGAGCTTCATCATTCGTCATATCCATCAATCCACGTGCTGTCATAAACATTTGGCCCGTGGATATAGAACATGGTTTCGTAGTGCTTAATTAATTGACACAAGGACCGCGCGGCAGGCGTGGTGAGCAATCTTCAAATCATTCGAATTCGAATGAATTGACGCAAGGAATTGAGGTCCACGCATGCGCCACATTTACTAGTACCTCCATGATCGATGGCAAACTTCTTCGAAGGGACTCGTACGCGTACAAAACACCGATACTAAATTTCACATATGCATGTGCGTTGCACAAAAATGACGCGGAAACTAATGAAGGCGTCGTTGCTGACACACCATCTCCATCGATGCCAACATGCTGTCTTCTGTTCGCACGCGTATGTATATATACCCCGCCACACGCGCCATACTATCACCAACTGCTTTCAAGGCATACAAATCAAGTTAATTACCAGCTCCCAATCAGCTAGCCAGCAGATCATCTAGTGAAAAGGAAGCAAGATCGATGAATAGTCACTCGATCATGGTGGTGCCGTCGGTGTTCGCCGCCTTTGACACGGACGGCGACGGCAAGGTGTCCGCGTCCGAGCTGCGCCGCTGCATGGAGGCGACGCTGGGTGAGGACGTGTCCGAGGCGGAGGCGGCGGCGGTCCTCGCGGCCGTGGACGCCGACCGCGATGGGCTGCTAAACCAAGAAGAGTTCTCGAGGCTGACAGCCCCCGGTGCCCAGGAAGAGGACGATGCCGACGTGAAGCGAAGGTGCCTGAGGGAGGCGTTTGGGATGTACGCGTCGTCGTCCACGGAAGACACGATTACGCCGGCGAGCCTGAGGCGGACGCTGAGCAGGCTGGGGTCACACGAGCTGGGCGTGGAGGAGTGCCGGGCAATGATCTGCAGATTCGACCTCGACGGTGACGGCAAACTATCCTTCGACGAGTTCCGGGTCATGATGATGGCCTGATCACCGTTCTCATTCTTCTAGATACATATAATGTTCACTTATTTCATTGATCGATCACATGTGTGTACAGTCATGTGTTCGTTCATTCATTCATTGTTTTGCTCGCACGATCGCTGGTACAGATGTTATGTGTTCATTTATTCATTGTTTTGCTCGCACGATCGCTTGTATATTAGGGAGGGGGGGGGGGGGGGGGGGGGGGGGGGATTGTGCCTTCAGTTCAAATATGGGTTATCGAAGGTTGATTGGTTTTTTCTAGAAGAAAAGGGCTCTTGCCCCGGTTCCATTTCCAACAGAAAACGAAACCACACAAGTATCCTTATTACAGCTCGCGGGAGAGGATTGACACATCCTCCCGGCATAGTTTCTCAGGAATGAATTCACCACTTAACTCTCAAACTACTAAACTGAAGCACATAAGCGAAAACTCAGAGTTTTTCCAATAGCCGCAGACATGGCCTATATAATCATCCTTCCAGGAGTATTCCACTGTCCATGCCCGGCCAGCCTTCTGCCTTTTTCTTCATCAAGTATTTCAGCCACAGCTCCTTCTTCCTCAACCTGGCTCTAGCCAGATCAGCAGGGGAGGACGCCTGGCCGTTTCCCACAGCGAAGAGATGAGCCTCTCCATGCGATCTCTTGCAGCCCCTTTGCACAAGATCTTTCATTGATCGCAGTAACCTGCAATTTTTCTCGGAAGCACCTGCACACCCATCCAGGGGACATTGTTAAAACACATATAATTCCTGCTCCTCCAGATAACCCAAAGGGTAGCTGAAATAAACATATTTTCAGCTTGCAGAGCTTTTTGTTTCTCCCAATTCTTAGTCACATTATCATAAGTAGGCTGGGGCATACACCCAGCTATAATATGAATATTCCTCCATACTTTAGCAGCAATAGCACACTCAAAGAACATGTGATTTATATTTTCATATTCAGAGCAAAACAGGCAGGTAAGATCATCTAAGTGTTGCCTCTTACTCAAATTACTCCTAACCAGCAGCTTATCATGTGCAAGCAACCACAAAAAGATATGAATGTTAGGAGGGACATGAAGCTGCCATATCTTTGGTACATGGACAGGGCAGACCCCTTTAAAATTAACCATGCCATACATGGATCTAACTGAATATCTCCCATTCATATCTTTTTAGAAGAAAAGGGCTCTTGCCCCGGTTCCATTTCCAACAGAAAACGAAACCACACAAGTATCCTTATTACAACTCGCGGGAGAGGATTGACACATCCTCCCGGCATAGTTTCTCAGGAATGAATTCACCACTTAACTCTCAAACTACTAAACTGAAGCACATAAGCGAAAACTCAGAGTTTTTCCAATAGCCGCAGACATGGCCTATATAATCATCCTTCCAGGAGTATTCCACTGTCCATGCCCGGCCAGCCTTCTGCCTTTTTCTTCATCAAGTATTGCAGCCACAGCTCCTTCTTCCTCAACCTGGCTCTGGCCAGATCAGCAGGGGAGGACGCCTGGCCGTTTCCCACAGCGAAGAGATGAGCCTCTCCATGCGATCTCTTGCAGCCCCTTTGCACAAGATCTTTCATTGATCGCAGTAACCTGCAATTTTTCTCGGAAGCACCTGCACACCCATCCAAGGGACATTGTTAAAACACATATAATTCCTGCTCCTCCAGATAACCCAAAGGGTAGCTGAAATAAACATATTTTCAGCTTGCAGAGCTTTTTGTTTCTCCCAATTCTTAGTCACATTATCATAAGTAGGCTGGGGCATACACCCAGCTATAATATGAATATTCCTCCATACTTTAGCAGCAATAGCACACTCAAAGAACATGTGATTTATATTTTCATATTCAGAGCAAAACAGGCAGGTAAGATCATCTAAGTGTTGCCTCTTACTCAAATTACTCCTAACCAGCAGCTTATCATGTGCAAGCAACCACAAAAAGATATGAATGTTAGGAGGGACATGAAGCTGCCATATCTTTGGTACATGGACAGGGCAGACCCCTTTAAAATTAACCATGCCATACATGGATCTAACTGAATATCTCCCATTCGATACAAGCTTCCAAATAATAGCATCATCTTCATCATTCAAAATGATAGATTGTGCAATGCTCAGTAAATCAAACCAGAGGTGTAGCAGTCTATTGTCCACACACCTCCTGAAAGTGATCTTAAGATTAGTCCCATCCCAAAGGTCAGCAATAGGTAGATTATGCTCATTGGCAATACTGTACAGTTCCCAAAATTGGATGGCTAAGCTACAAGAGACAAACCAATGATCTTCCCAAAACTTTGTTTTTCTCCCATTCCCCACCTTCCATTGATAGCCCATCTTAGCTGCTTTAGCAGCCCAGAGAACACCTTTCCAGAAAGGGGAGGAGGAGTTGTTATCAGGACAAGAGAAAATATTTGAATTATTAGTCCTATACTTAGCATCAATAATTTTTTTTCCAAATTTTCTGATCACCTTTTTGATATTTATCAATCCAAGCAGCTAGAAGGCTTAGATTCATATCAACAATATTAGGTATACCCATACCTCCATATTGCTTCTTTTGAGTCAACAAACCCCAGCTAGCTAGGTGATACCTATGATGACCCTCATAATTGTCCCAAAAACAGTGTGCCATCTGAGAGTTAATCAGATTAATAGGCCACTTAGGAAACTTTATCATAGTCATAAGATAAGTAGGAATGCTAGCTAAACAAGACTGAACTAAAATTAATTTTTCTCTCATATCCTAGTAGTCTCCCTCTCCATCCAGCAGCTTTCTTTAAGACTTTATCAACCACAGGTTGTAAGTCTTCTCTCTTTAGTTTGGAGTGGTGGAGGGGGAAACCAAGATATTTAAGAAGGTAGGAGCCCAAGGCACAAGATAAAGCTTGAGCAACATTATGGGACTCCTCTTCATTAGCATTAATAGGAACTAGATCACACTTATGAAAGTTAATCCTTAGAACTGACGTTTTTTCAAAACAAGCAAGTTGCCATTTTAGGTTTTTTGCAGATTCAATGTCATTCTCTAGGAATAAGAGAGTATCATCTGCATACTGCAGGCTGATTATCCCCTGAGGGAAAATGTTACTCATCAAGCCATACAGCAAATTGTTCTTAGCAGCTTTATTAAGCATTCTACTGAACACATCTGCTACTAAGTTAAAAAGCATGGGTGAAGCAGGGTCCCCTTGCCTAACCCCTTTAAAAGTTTCAAAGAACTCACTATTACAGTCATTAATCCTAACCACTAGTAGAAAAAGGGGCTTTCTTTCGGGCCTGGCCAGCCCATTAGTCCCGGTTCTGCCACGAACCGGGACCAATGGAGGCATTTGTCCCGGTTCGTGAGCCCAGGGGACCGGCCGGGGCCTCGTGGGCATTGGTCCCGGTTCGTCTGGGCCCATTTGTCCCGGTTCTTGGCACGAACCGCGACCAATGGGCCTCGCTCCTGGGCCACAACCATTGGTCCCGGTTCGTGGCAGGAACCGGGACATCCTTCTGTCCCAGTTCCAGCCACGAACCGGGACCAATGAGTTGCCTATATATACCCCATCGCCGGCGAGCAGAGCACTCCACAGTGCTCTGTTTTTTGCTGGCCGGCGAGGGGGAGGGCATTGGGTGCTCTAGCTCACCTCCTATGCACATGAGGTGTTCGATGAAATGCCCGAGCCACATTAGTTAAGCTTTCTCCTCTCGAAGCTCGACCTCCGAGCTCCATTTTTTCCGAGATTTGTCTAGGTTTAGCGGTCCGTCATGCCCCGTCCTCGTCTTCACCGCCTGCGCCGATCTCGTCGCCGGCACCACTGTGGTGAGCCTCTTGTTCTTATCTTCTTTCTTAAAGAAAGAAAAATCTTACTTTAGATAGATACTTGTCTAATTTTCTTACTTTTGACACACATAATTATATATAATGCACGCAGATGAACCGGCAATGGATGTACGGTGACAGACACACCTCTGAGTACATTAAGGGCGTGCATAATTTTCTCGAAGTGGCTGAGGCAAACAAGCAGAATGGTTTTATGTGTTGTCCATGCCCTAATTGTGGGAATACGAGGTCTTACTCTGACAAGAAAATCCTTCACACCCACCTGCTTTATAAGGGTTTCATGCCACACTATAATGTTTGGACGAAGCACGGAGAAATAGGGGTTATGATGGAAGACAGCGAAGAAGAGGAGGACGATGACAACCATGTGTCCCCTGAATACGGTGATGCTGCAACGGGGGAAGCTGAAGATCAAGAGGAAGCTGAAGATCCAGAGGAACCAGACGATGTGCCCGATGATGATCTCCGCCGGGTCATTGTTGATGCAAGGGACAAGTGCGAAAGTGAAAAGGAGAAGCTGAAGTTCGATCGCATGTTAGAGGATCACAAAAAATGGTTGTACCCCAATTGCGAAGATGGCAACACAAAGCTCGGTACCGTACTGGAATTGCTGCAGTGGAAGGCAGAGAATGCTGTGCCTGACAAAGGATTTGAGAAGCTACTGAAAATATTGAGGAAGAAGCTTCCAAAGGATAACGAATTGCCCGACAGTACGTACGCAACAAAGAAGGTCGTATGCCCTCTAGGATTGGAGGTGGAGAAGATAAATGCATGCCCTAATGACTGCATCCTCTACCGCGGTGCGTACAAGGATTTGAACGCATGCCCGGTATGCGGTGCATTGCGGTATAAGATTAGACGAGATGACCCTGGTGATGTTGAGGGCGAGCCCCGCAGGAAGAGGGTCCCTGCGAAGGTGATGTGGTATGCTCCTATAATACCACGGTTGAAACGACTGTTCAGAAACAAAGAGCATGCCAAGTTGATGCGATGGCACAATGAGGACGTAAGAAAGACGGGAAGTTGAGAGCACCCGCTGACGGGTCGCAGTGGAGAAAAATCGACAGAAAGTTCTGGGCTGAGTTTGCAAGTGACCCAAGGAACGTATGGTTTGCTTTAAGCACGGATGGCATTAATCCTTTCGGGGAGTAGAGCAGCAATCACAACACCTGGCCCATGACTCTATGTATGTATAACCTTCCTCCTTGGATGTGCATGAAGCGGAAGTTCATTATGATGCCAATTCTCATCCAAGGCCCTAAGCAACCCGGCAACGACATTGATGTGTACCTAAGGCCATTAGTTGAAAAACTCTTACAGCTGTGGAATGGAACAGGTGTACGTGCGTGGGATGAGCACATGGGGGAAGAATTTGACCTAAAGGCGTTGCTGTTCGTGACCATCAATGATTGACCCGCTCTCAGTAACCTTTCAGGACAGACAAACAAGGGATACCACGCATGCACGCACTGTTTAGCTGACACCGAAAGTATATACCTGGACAGATGCAGGAAGAATGTGTACCTGGGCCATCGTCGATTTCTCCCGACCAACCATCAATGTCGAAAGAAAGGCAAGCATTTCAAAGGCGAGGCAGATCACCGGAAGAAGCCCGCCATGCGTACCGGTGATCACGTACTTGCTATGGTCTCTCATTTACACGTAATATTTGGAAAGGGTCCCGGCGGACTAGCTGTTCCGAATGACGCCGAGGGACGCGCACCCATGTGGAAGAAGAAATCTATATTTTGGGACCTACCCTACTGGAAAGAGCTAGAGGTACGCTCTTCAATCGACGTGATGCACGTGACGAAGAACCTTTGCGTGAACCTGTTAGGCTTCTTGGGCGTGTATGGGAAGACAAAAGATACACCTGAGGCACGGGAGGACCTGCAACGTTTGCATGAAAAAGACGGCATGCCTCCAAAGCAGTATGAAGGTCCTGCCAGCTATGCTCTTACCAAAGAAGAGAAGGAAATCTTTTTTGAATGCCTGCTCAGTATGAAGGTCCCGACTGGCTTCTCGTCGAATATAAAGGGAATAATAAATATTCCAGAGAAAAAGTTCCAGAACCTAAAGTCTCATGACTGCCACGTGATTATGATGCAACTGCTTCCGGTTGCATTGAGGGGGCTTCTACCGGAAAACGTCCGATTAGCCATTGTGAAGCTATGTGCATTCCTCAATGCAATCTCTCAGAAGGTGATCGATCCAGAAATCATACCAAGGCTAAGGAGTGATGTGGCGCAATGTCTTGTCAGTTTCGAGCTGGTGTTCCCACCATCCTTCTTCAATATCATGACGCACGTCCTAGTTCACCTAGTCGACGAGATTGTCATTCTAGGCCCCGTATTTCTACACAATATGTTCCCCTTTGAGAGGTTCATGGGAGTCCTAAAGAAATATGTCCGTAACCGTGCTAGGCCAGAAGGAAGCATCTCCATGGGCCATCAAATAGAGGATGTCATTGGGTTTTGTGTTGACTTCATTCCTGGCCATAAGAAGATAGGTCTCCCTAAATCGCGGTATGATGGGAGACTGACTGGAAAAGGCACGCTAGGAGCGGACTCAATAATATGCAGGGACGGGCATTCTTGGTCTCAAGCACACTACACAGTTCTACAGAACTCTACCTTGGTGACCCCGTATGTCGATGAACACAAGAATAGTCTGCGCTCCAAACACCCGGAGCAGTGTGACGACTGGATTACATGTGAACACATCAGGACTTTCAGCAGTTGGTTGGAAACACGTCTCAGAGGTGACACCACTGTTTGTGATGAGTTGTACTCGTTGTCCAGGGGACCATCTTCGACTGTATTGACTTACAAAGGATACGAGATAAATGGGAATACATTTTACACGATCGCCCAAGATCAAAAGAGCACCAACCAAAACAGCGGTGTCCGCTTTGATGCAACAACCGAGAGGGGAAAGGACACATATTATGGTTACATAATGGACATATGGGAACTTGACTACAGACATGATGTTAAGGTCCCTTTGTTTAAGTGCAAATGGGTCAATCTGTCAGGAGGCGGGGTACAGGTACACCCACAGTACGGAATGACAACAGTGGATCTGAACAATCTTGGGTACACTGACGAACCGTTCGTCCTAGCCAATGATGTGGCACGGGTTATCTATGTGAAGGACATGTCTACCAGACCGAGAAAAAGAAAAGATAAGGAAGCGAATACATCATACGATGAGCCAAAGCGCCACATAGTTCTTTCAGGAAAAAGGGACATAGTAGGAGTGGAGGGCAAGACATACATGTCTGAAGATTATGAAAAGTTTCATGAAATTCCTCCCTTCAAAGTCAAGGCTGACCCAAGCATCCTGATAAACGATGAAGATTATCCATGGTTACGGTGCAATAAGCAAAGCACACAAGCGAAAAAAAGTGAAGACTTTCTCTCCACAACTATTATGATGATACCATGCCAACTTTCAACCTTTTCGTAGTTCACTTGAAATGTCTGTTGTAACAGACGAGTTTCCGTATGAAATCCTGATACTTCGAAACAGATTATCTGTTTTGTACACGAAGTGCATCCAGTTTTTGCCGTAACCCTCTCTACTTTCTTGCACATGCTATGTGGGTGAAATGATGATACCATGCCAACTTTCAACCTTTTCAGAGTTCATTTCTAGTGCTTTTCAATTTCAGGGTCTTATAGCTCAAAATAATCAGTAAATGCATGGAAAATAACAAATATCATAAAAAATAAATAAGTAATTAGAAACAGAATAAAATAAACTTTAATAAAATATATAAGTAGAAACAAAATAAAATAAACTTTAATAACATAAATAAAATTTCTGAAACTAAAATTATCACCGTATTTCCTGTTCAAAACATTATAAGCAACCTCTAGTATTACTGAAACTAAAATTATACAAAATTGATGCAACTAAAATTATCAAAGTTTTTTCTGTTCAAAATCATTAAAAGCAAAAAGAATTTTCATAAAGAACTTTTTTCGTTAGAAACTTTAATAGCAAAAAGAATTATCATAAAATAAAATAAATAAGTAATTAGAAACAAAATAAAATAAAATAAATAAGTATTTTGTTATAAGTAGAAACAAAATAAAATAAATAAAGCAAAAAAGAATAGAAATAAACTGGGGAAAAAATAAAAAAACGCCACCTACTGGGCCACCACGGCCTGAATACGACTAGAAACCCACCCATGGGCCAGGATTCAGGCCTGTAGAAGGCCCAATAGGCCCACAGGCACATACAGTGTGTTTAGGCCCGAAAGCCTGCATTTGAGAGGAGCTCGAGAGGGCAGAGGGAGTGGGGCTTATAAAACCACTCTTGAGCTCCCTCAGCTAGCGAGGTGGGACTAAATTTTCGTGCCGCGATGCGGGCAGCACAAGGCCTTTAGTCCCGGTTGGTGCCAGCAACCGGTACTAAAGGCATATATTGGTACCGGTTCGTGGCACCAACCGGTACCAATGCCCACCCTTTAGTCCCGGTTTGTGCCACCAACCGGGACCAAAGGCCTCTGCTTCCCGCCCTTTGGGCTGCTGAAAAGAGGCCTTTGGTCCCGGTTGGTGGCACCAACCGGGACTGAAGGTGGGCTTTGGTACCGGTTCGTGCCACGAACCGGGACTAAAGCCTTTCCTATATAAGCCAGCCCTTAGCATTTTTTTTCAGATTTCATCGCCAGTTGCCGCCCGACGACGCCGACCTCCTCGACGCCGCCAGGCTGCCCCACCGCCGTCGCCGTCGCCCGTGCCCCCGAGCCCACGCTGACGCCGTCCGCCGTCCGCCGCCCTCGAGCCCATGCCGTCGCCGGGCGCGCCCCTGCGCCACGCCACGACGCCGTCCCGCCCCGCCCCGACGCCGTCACCGCCCCTGCCCGATGCTGCCTCCTCGTCGCCGTCGCCGCGCACCCTGTGAGCGCCGCCCGGATCCCCTCCTCCTCCTCCCTGTAATGGCCGCCGCCGCCGCCGCGCCCCCTAGCTATTATATATGTGTAGTTTAGATTTGTAATTTAGTTGTATTAATTTGGATGTGTAGTTAGATGTCTAGTTAATTTAGTTCTTGTAATTTAGATGTATTAATTTAGATGTGTAGTTTAGATTTTTTTGGTGATATTATTATTGAATATGCAAATGTTTGTATGTTCATATGCAAAGAATATGTCAAATTTTTCATAGAATTTTTATGATTTTTTTCTGTTGTAATTTTGTTCATAGAATTTTTATGATTTTTTTTGTTCATAGAATTTTCTTTGTCAATTTATGTATATGTTCATATTGTGTAGGAATCTGAAAATTGTGTATGATCAAAGTCATTTATGTATGTTCATATTTAGAAGAAAAAGAAGGAGAGAAAAAGGGAAAATAAGAAGAGGAAGAAGGAGAAGAAGAAGAAGAATAAGAAGAAGAGGAGAGGAAGAGGAGGAGAAATAAATAAGAAGATGAAAAAGAAGAAAAAAAGAGTAGAAGAAGAAGAAATAGAGGAGAAGAAGAAGAAATAGAGGAGAAGAAGAAGAAATAGAATAATATATTATTCTATTTTTTCTTCTTCTCCTCTATTCCTTCTTCTTCTCCTCTTTTTTTTCTTCGATCTCCTCCTCTATTCCTTTCTTATTCTCCTCTTTTTTTTCTTCTTCTTCCTCTTCTTATTTTTTTATCGGGTATGTCATTGTCGATATACGTACCCCCCCCCCCCCCCCGATAACTTTTAGTAAGTACTACTTAGAAAGTGTTTAATAGAATTAGTTAGAAAAATAATAGAACTAGTTAAACTAGCTAGTTTATTTTTTGTAAGTACTACTTTATTCTATTTATAGTAAGGAAATTAATGGAACTAGTTTGTTTTTTAGTTAAAGCAATTATTCCCGCATCGACGTCGACGATGCCTATCCCGCATCCTCGTCGTCGACTCGGCGGAGGAGGCCGGCTTGATCAGAGGGGCCATGTCCGGGACTGGGCTCCGCCGGGCTGGTTTTGGGAGGTGCTACCTTTCGGGGGGCGTAGGTTGGTGAGGAGCCAGCCCGTCGTTGACCCGATCCTTGTTTGGTGGCGGTCGCGTGGGCCAGTGACGGTGCCGAGGCTCCCGGACACCGCGGAGGTGGTACGTGTTGGGGAACGTAGTAATTTCAAAAAAATTCTACGCACACGCAAGATCATGGTGATGCATAGCAACGAGAGGGGAGAGTGTTGTCCACGTACCCTCGTAGACCGATAGCGGAAGCGTTTAACACAACGCGGTTGATGTAGTCGTACGTCTTCACGATCCGACCGATCAAGTACCGAACGCACGGCACCTCCGAGTTCAGCACACGTTCAGCTTGATGACGTCCCTCGAACTCTGATCCAGCCGAGTGTTGAGGGAGAGTTTCGTCAGCACGACGGCGTGGTGTCAATGTTGATGTTCTACCGACGCAGGGCTTCGCCTAAGCACCGCTACGATATTATCGAGGTGTAATATGGTGGAGGGGGGCACCGCACACGGCTAAGAGATCAATGATCAATTGTGTGTCTAGAGGTGCCCCCTGCCCCCGTATATAAAGGTGCAAGGGGGGTTCGGCCGGCCTAGAGGAGAGGCGCGCCAGGAGGAGTCCTACTCCTACCGGGAGTAGGACCCCCCCCTTTTCCATGTTGGACTAGGAGAGAAAGGGGGAAGAGGTGGAGGGGAGGAAGGAAGGGGGGCGCCGCCCCCCTCTCCTTGTCCTATTCGGACTGGGGGGGAGGGGTGCGCGGCCCTGCCCTGGCCTCCTCTCCTCTCTTCCACCTAGGCCCACTAAGGCCCATTAAGTTACCGGGGGGTTCCGGTAACCTCCCGGTACTCCGGAAAAATCCCGATTTCACCCGAAACACTTCCGATGTCCAAACATAGGCTTCCAATATATCAATCTTTATGTCTCGACCATTTCGAGACTCCTCGTCATGTCCGTGATCACATATGGGACTCCGAACAACCTTCGGTACATCAAAACATATAAACTCATAATATAACTGTCATCGTAACGTTAAGCGTGCGGACCCTACGGGTTCGAGAACTATGTAGACATGACCGAGACACCTCTCCGGTCAATAACCAATAGCGGAACCTGGATGCTCATATTGGTTCCCACATATTCTACGAAGATCTTTATCGGTCAGACCGCATAACAACATACGTTGTTCCCTTTGTCATCGGTATGTTACTTGCCCGAGATTCGATCGTCGGTATCTCGATACCTAGTTCAATCTCGTTACCGGCAAGTCTCTTTACTCGTTCCGTAATACATCATCCCGCAACTAACTCATTAGTCACAATGCTTGCAAGGCTTATAGTGATGTGTATTACTGAGTGGGCCAAGAGATACCTCTCCGACAATCGGAGTGACAAATCCTAATCTCGAAATACGCCAACCCAACAAGTACCTTTGGAGACTCCTGTAGAGCACCTTTATAATCACCCAGTTATGTTGTGACGTTTGGTAGCACACAAAGTGTTCCTCCGGTAAACGGGAGTTGCATAATCTCATAGTCATAGGAACATGTATAAGTCATGAAGAAAGCAATAGCAACATACTAAACGATCGAGTGCTAAGCTAACGGAATGGGTCAAGTCAATCACATCATTCTCCTAATGATGTGATCCCGTTAATCAAATGACAACTCATGTCTATGGCTATGAAACATAACCATCTTTGATCAACGAGCTAGTCAAGTAGAGGCATACTAGTGACACTCTGTTTGTCTATGTATTCACACATGTATTATGTTTCCGGTTAATACAATTCTAGCATGAATAATAAACATTTATCATGATATAAGGAAATAAATAATAACTTTATTATTGCCTCTAGGGCATATTTCCTTCAGTCTCCCACTTGCACTAGAGTCAATAATGTAGATTACACAGTAATGATTCTTACACCCATGGAGTCTTGGTGCTGATCATGTTTTGCTCGTGGAAGAGGCTTAGTCAACGGGTCTGCAACATTCAGATCCGTATGTATCTTGCAAATTTCTATGTCTCCCACCTGGACTAAATCCCGGATGGAATTGAAGCGTCTTTTGATGTGCTTGGTTCTCTTGTGAAATCTGGATTCCTTTGCTAAGGCAATTGCACTAGTATTGTCACAAAAGATTTTCGTTGGTCCCGATGCACTAGGTATGACACCTAGATCGGATATGAACTCCTTCATCCAGACTCCTTCATTTGCTGCTTCCGAAGCAGCTATGTACTCTTCTTCACACGTAGATCCCGCCACGACACTTTGTTTAGAACTGCACCAACTGACAGCTCCACCGTTCAATGTAAACACGTATCCGGTTTGCGATTTAGAATCGTCAGGATCAGTGTCAAAGCTTGCATCAACGTAACCATTTACGATGAGCTCTTTGTCACCTCCATAAACGAGAAACATATCCTTAGTCCTTTTCAGGTATTTCAGGATGTTCTTGACCGCTGTCCAGTGATCCACTCCTGGATTACTTTGGTACCTCCCTGCTAAACTTATAGCAAGGCACACATCAGGTCTGGTACACAGCATTGCATACATGATAGAGCCTATGGCTGAAGCATAGGGAACATCTTTCATCTTCTCTCTATCTTCTGCAGTGGTCGGGCATTGAGTCTTACTCAATCTCACACCTTGTAGTACAGGAAAGAACCCTTTCTTTGCTTGATTCATTTTGAACTTCTTCAAAACTTTGTCAAGGTATGTGCTTTGTGAAAGTCCAATTAAGCGTCTTGATCTATCTCTATAGATCTTGATGCCTAATATATATGCAGCTTCACCGAGGTCTTCCATTGAAAAACTCTTATTCAAGTATCCCTTTATGCTATCCAGAAATTATATATCATTTCCAATTAGCAATATGTCATCCACATATAATATCAGAAATGCTACTGAGCTCCCACTCACTTTCTTGTAAATACAGGCTTCTCCAAAAGTCTGTATAAAACCAAATGCTTTGATCACACTATCAAAGCGTTTATTCCAGCTCCGAGAGGCTTGCACCAGTCCATAAATGGATCGCTGGAGCTTGCACACTTTGTTAGCTCCCTTTGGATCGACAAAACCTTCCGGTTGCATCATATACAACTATTCTTCCAGAAATCCATTCAGGAATGCTGTTTTGACATCATTTGCCAAATTTCATAATCATAAAATGCGGCAATTGCTAACATGATTCGGACAGACTTAAGCATCGCTACGGGTGAGAAGGTCTCATCGTAGTCAATCCCTTGAACTTGTCGAAAACCTTTCGCAACAAGTCGAGCTTTATAGACAGTAACATTACCGTCAGCGTCAGTCTTCTTCTTGAAGATCCATTTATTTTCAATGGCTTGCCGATCATCGGGCAAGTCAACCAAAGTCCATACTTTGTTCTCATACATGGATCCCATCTCGGATTTCATGGCCTCAAGCCATTTTGCGGAATCTGGGCTCACCATCGCTTCTTCATAGTCCGTAGGTTCGTCATGCTCTAGTAACATAACCTCCAGAACAGGATTACCGTACCACTCTGGTGCGGATCTTAATCTGGTTGACCTACGAGGTTCAGTAATAACTTGATCTGAAGTTTCATGATCATTATCATTAACTTCCCCACTAATTGGCGTAGGTGTCGCAGAAACTAGTTTCTGTGATGATCTACTTTCCAATAAGGGAGCAGGTACAGTTACCTCATCAAGTTCTACTTTCCTCCCACTCACTTCTTTCGAAAGAAACTCCTTCTCTAGAAAGGATCCATTCTTAGCAACGAATGTCTTGCCTTCGGATCTGTGATAGAAGGTATACCCAACAGTCTCCTTTGGGTATCCTATGAAGACACATTTCTCCGATTTAGGTTCGAGCTTATCAGGTTGAAGTTTCTTCACATAAGCATCGCAACCCCAAACTTTAAGAAACGACAACTTTGGTTTCTTGCCAAACCATAGTTCATAAGGCGTCGTCTCAACGGATTTCGATGGTGCCCTATTTAGAGTGAATGCAGCCGTCTCTAAAGCATAACCCCAAAACGATAGCGGTAAATCAGTAAGAGACATCATAGATCGCACCATATCTAGTAAAGTACGATTACGATGTTCGGACACACCATTACATTGTGGTGTTCCGGGTGGCGTGAGTTGCGAAACTATTCCGCATTGTTTCAAATGTAGGCCAAACTCGTAACTCAAATATTCTCCTCCACGATCTGATCGTAGAAACTTTATTTTCTTGTTACGATGATTTTCAACTTCGCTCTGAAATTCTTTGAACTTTTCAAATGTTTCAGACTTACGTTTCATTAAGTAGATATACCCATATCTGCTCAAATCATCTGTGAAGGTGAGAAAATAACGATATCCGCCATGAGCCTCAATATTCATTGGACCACATACATCTATGTATGATTTCCAACAAATCAGTTGCTCTCTCCATAGTTCCGGAGAACGGTGTTTTAGTCATCTTGCCCATGAGACACGGTTCGCAAGTACCAAGTGATTCATAATCAAGTGATTCCAAAAGTCCATCATTATGGAGTTTCTTCATGCGCTTTACACCGATATGACCTAAACGGCAGTGCCACAAATAAGTTGCACTATCATTATCAACTCTGCATCTTTTGGCTTCGACATTATGAATATGTGTGTCACTACTACCGAGATTCATTAAAAATAGACTACTCTTCAAGGGTGCATGACCATAAAAGATATTACTCATATAAATAGAACAACCATTATTCTCTGATTTAAATGAATAACCGTCTTGCATCAAACAAGATCCAGATATAATGTTCATGCTCAAGGCTGGCACCAAATACCAATTATTTAGGTCTAATACTAATCCCGAAGGTAGATGTAGAGGTAGCGTGCCGACGGCGATCACATCGACTTTGGAACCGTTTCCCACGCGCATCGTCACCTCGTCCTTGGCCAGTGTTCGCTTAATCCGTAGTCCCTGTTTTGAGTTGCAAATATTAGCAACAGAATCAATATCAAATACCCAGGTGCTACTGCGAGCTCTGGTAAGGTACACATCAATAACATGTATATCACATATACCTTTGTTCACCTTGCCATCCTTCTTATCCGCCAAATACTTGGGGCAGTTCCGCTTCCAGTGACCAGTCTGCTTGCAGTAGAAGCACTCAGTCTCAGGCTTAGGTCCAGATTTTGGTTTCTTCTCCTGAACAGCAACTTGCTTGCTGTTCTTCTTGAAGTTCCCCTTCTTCTTCCCTTTGCCCTTTTTCTTGAAACTAGTGGTCTTATTGACCATCAACACTTGATGCTCCTTTTTGATTTCTACCTCCGCTGCCCTTAGCATTGCGAAGAGCTCGGGAATTGTCTTGTTCATCCCTTGCATGTTATAGTTCATCACGAACTCTTGTAGCTTGGTGGCAGTGATTGAAGAATTCTGTCAATGACGCTATCATCCGGAAGATTAACTCCCAGTTGAATCAAGTGATTATTATACCCCAGACATTTTGAGTATATGCTCACTGACAGAACTATTCTCTTCCATCTTGCAGTTGTAGAACTTATTGGAGACTTCATATCTCTCAATCCGGGCATTTGCTTGAAATAATAACTTCAACTCCTGGAACATCTCATATGCACCATGACGTTCAAAATGTCGTTGAAGACCCGGTTCTAAGCCGTAAAGCATGGCACACTGAACTATCGAGTAGTCATCAGCTTTGCACTGCTAGACGTTCATAACTTCTGGTGTAATTCTTCTGTGCAGCAATGAGGATAATCCTCAAGTTACGGACCCAGTTCGTGTAATTGCTACCATCATCTTTCAGCTTTGCTTTCTAAAGGAATGCATTAAAATTCAACGGAACAACAGCACGGGCCATCTATCTACAATTAACATAGACAAGCAAGATACTATCAGGTACTAAGTTCATGATAAATTTAAGTTCTATTAATCATATTACTTCAGAACTCCCACTTAGATAGACATCCCTCTAATCATCTAAGTGATTACGTGATCCAAATCAACTAAACCATAACCGATCATCACGTGAAATGGAGTAGTTTTCAATGGTGAACATCACTATGTTGATCATATCTACTATATGATTCACGCTCGACCTTTCGGTCTCAGTGTTCCGAGGCCATATCTGCATACGCTAGGCTCGTCAAGTTTAACCTGAGTATTCTGCGTGTGCAAAACTGGCTTGCACCCGTTGTAGATGGACGTAGAGCTTATCACACCCGATCATCATGTGGTGTCTGGGCACGACGAACTTTGGCAACGGTGCATACCTAGGGAGAACACTTTTATCTTGAAATTTTAGTGAGAGATCATCTTATAATGCTACCGTCAATCAAAGCAAGATAAGATGCATAAAAGATAAACATCACATGCAATCAATATAAGTGATATGATATGGCCATCATCATCTTGTGCTTGCGATCTCCATCTCCGAAGCACCGTCATGATCACCATCGTCACCGGCGTGACACCTTGATCTCCATCGTAGCATCGTTGTCGTTTCGCCAACTATTGCTTTTACGACTATCGCTACCGCTTAGTGATAAAGTAAAAAAATTACATGGCGATTGCATTGCATACAATAAAGCGACAACCATATGGCTCCTGCCAGTTGCCGACAACTCGGTTACAAAACATGATCATCTCATACAATAAAATATAGCATCACGTCTTGACCATATCACATCACAACATGCCCTGCAAAAACAAGTTAGATGTCCTCTACTTTGTTGTTGCAAGTTTTACGTGGCTGCTACGGGCTTAGCAAGAACCGTTCTTACCTACGCATCAAAACCACAACGATAGTTTGTCAAGTTGGTGCTGTTTTAACCTTCGCAAGGACCGAGCGTAGCCATACTCGGTTCAACTAAAGTGAGAGAGACAGACACCCGCCAGTCACCTTTAAGCAACGAGTGCTCGCAACGGTGAAACCAGTCTCGCGTAAGCATACGCGTAATGTCGGTCCGGGCCGCTTCATCTCACAATACCGCTGAACCAAAATATGACATGCTGGTAAGCAGTATGACTTATATCGCCCACAACTCACTTGTGTTCTACTCGTGCATATAACATCAACGCATAAAACCAGGCTCGGATGCCACTGTTGGAGAACGTAGTAATTTCAAAAAAATTCTACGCACACGCAAGATCATGGTGATGCATAGCAACGAGAGGGGAGAGTGTTGTCCACGTACCCTCGTAGACCGATAGCGGAAGCGTTTAACAATACGCGGTTGATGTAGTCGTACGTCTTCACGATCCGACCGATCAAGTACCGAACGGACGGCACCTCCGAGTTCAGCACACGTTCAGCTCGATGACGTCCCTCGAACTCCGATCCAGCCGAGTGTTGAGGGAGAGTTTCGTCAGCACGATGGCGTGGTGACAATGTTGATGTTCTATCGACGCAGGGCTTCACCTAAGCACCGCTACGATATTATCGAGGTGTAATATGGTGGAGGGGGGCACCGCACACGGCTAAGAGATCAATGATCAATTGTGTGTCTAGAGGTGCCCCCTGCCCCCGTATATAAAGGTGCAAGGGGGGGTTCGGCCGGCCTAGAGGAGAGGCGCGCCAGGAGGAGTCCTACTCCTACCGGGAGTAGGACTCCCCCCTTTTCCATGTTGGACTAGGACAGAAAGGGGGAAGAGGTGGAGGGGAGGAAGGAAGGGGGGCGCCGCCCCCCTCTCCTTGTCCTATTTGGACTGGGGGGAGGGGCGCGCGGCCCTGCCCTGGCCACCTCTCCTCTCTTCCACCTAGGCCCACTAAGGCCCATTAAGTTACCGGGGGGTTCCGGTAACCTCCCGGTACTCCGGAAAAATCCCGATTTCACCCGGAACACTTCCGATGTCCAAACATAGGCTTCCAATATATCAATCTTTATGTCTTGACCATTTCGAGACTCCTCGTCATGTCCGTGATCACATCCGGGACTCCGAACAACCTTTGTTACATCAAAACACATAAACTCATAATACCGATCGTCACCGAACGTTAAGCGTGCGGACCCTACGGGGTCGAGAACTATGTAGACATGACCGAGACACCTCTCCGGTCAATAACCAATAGCGGAACCTGGATGCTCATATTGGTTCCCACATATTCTACGAAGATCTTTATCGGTCAGACCGCATAACAACATACGTTGTTCCCTTTGTCATCGGTATGTTACTTGCCCGAGATTCGATCGTCGGTATCTCGATACCTAGTTCAATCTCGTTACCGGCAAGTCTCTTTACTCGTTCCGTAATACATCATCCCACAACTAACTCATTAGTCACAATGCTTGCAAGGCTTATAGTGATGTGTATTACTGAGTGGGCCCAGAGATACCTCTCCGACAATCGGAGTGACAAATCCTAATCTCGAAATACGCCAACCCAACAAGTACCTTTGGAGACACCTGTAGAGCACCTTTATAATCACCCAGTTACATTGTGACGTTTGATAGCACACAAAGTGTTCCTCCGGTAAACGGGAGTTGCATAATCTCATAGTCATAGGAACATGTATAAGTCATGAAGAAAGCAATAGCAACATACTAAACGATCGAGTGCTAAGCTAACGGAATGGGTCAAGTCAATCACATCATTCTCCTAATTATGTGATCCCGTTAATCAAATGACAACTCATGTCTATGGCTAGGAAACATAACCATCTTTGATCAACGAGCTAGTCAAGTAGAGGCATACTAGTGACACTCTGTTTGTCTATGTATTCACACATGTATTATGTTTCCGGTTAATACAATTCTAGCATGAATAATAAACATTTATCATGATATAAGGAAATAAATAATAACTTTATTATTGCCTCTAGGGCATATTTCCTTCAGTACGTCACCGTGTCAGCGAGGAGGACCAGCACGTCCGTCGCTACATGGTTGCGTTGGAGGGCAGGTTTGACAATACTTGACAGGTTCTTCAGGGATCTCACTGGAGCTATGATCATGTGATGGTTCCTTCCCTTTGGGTGTCCACCGCCCGCGCCGATACCCGTCGGGCGCTACGGTTCTAGCTGTACTGGCGCTGCTATATGTATGATAGTATTCGAGGTGTATTAGTGATAATATTCAACGATGTACGGACGCATGGAGATGATGTAGTTTTGCTTATAATTGAATGCATCCTAATTTGAATACTACTTTATTTTGCGATTTGATTTTGCTTATTGAATGCTCAAGTTGGAAAACTACTCCTACTTTGAATGCTAAAATTGGAGAGCACTATGCAAGGCATATGCATATGATTAGTTGATAGCTTATAGGGTTTTTGTTTTCGCAGAAATCTAGGAGCCCCCGGCCCCTCCATCATCCCTGCCGTCGTCCCCGTCACCGACCCCCTCCGACATCGAGGTGAGACCAGCCAAATCCTCTTTTAGAAAGATAATTAAACGATATTTCGGGTTGACTTTAAGTCTGTCGAGTCTCCACCATATATGAGAGGACGAAGAATCCCGACTGTTGTCGTGGGGGTAGCTTCTCCTTCGTTCCCGTGTGCTAGACAATTTGGTGTAATGCACTCGGGAACGAAAGGAGGAGCTACCATCACCGACGGTCGCAAATGTCAGAGAGGAATCAGTGAGGGAGAGTTCCACCATATATATATGAGAGGACGAAGAATCCCGACTGTTGTCGTGGGGGTCGCTTCTCCTTCATTCCCGTGTGCTAGACATTTTGGTGTAATGCACTCGGGGACAAATGGAGGAGCGACCATCACCAACGGTCGAATGTGTACACCACGTGAGTTGAGAGTTTTCAAGAAAAGACTCGACAAACCAATAGTCAACCCGTGATGAATAATAATGATATAATTTAGTTTTTGTAGTACATATATTTAATTGTACAAGTTTAATCTTTGAATTATGAACGTAGGAAATGTCATCATCGGGCGACGAAAGTCTCCCGGGGGAGTGCGGGTGGTGCCACAACGATCGAGGTTTGTGCGACAGGCCTCACCTGGACGATGATCGGCGCTTCAACATTAAGCTCGAGGAGACCTTCGATGTTGAAACGGTACGCACGGCGACAAGTGTTTTTTTTTCATAATTAAGCACGACTTCAACTATTTCAACGTGTAATTTTCATCTTTTATAATTCGAGTATAGCTTATCCCATGCCATGCAAGACGCTATGTCTTGGAGAGGATGGATTTTGAAGACCATGAAAATTTTGAAACGAAGAAAATTCACCTAAGGACCCATCCTGATGTGGATTTTGAAGTAAATCTGTATAATGCTGAGAGCGTAACCTATTTTGGTTGCAAAAATTGGGAAGCATTTTTCAAGATGTATGGTTTTGATGAGGGTATGCTTGTCACCATGGATCTTGGTGATCCTGAAATCGAGCAAGACAATATGGACATTTGGGTCCTTGTTAATACGCCTCCAGTTCTACCGCTATGTGAGTTTCTCAAACATAGTTATTAGCTAATTTATATTGTTTATTTCAAAATAGTTGACAGCTTATTTCCATTGACAGCTTATTTTGATTGTTCAAACAATGTGCGGAACATGGTAGACAAAACCCACTACACCGATGGCTCCGAATTAACTTATCAGGAGAAAAATCATCTGGTCAGATTTTGTACTGATATTGAGAATTACAATATCTACAATCAAACTCCTCAACATTATGGTCAATACGGGCCACTAGTGCACGTGTTGAACTACGGTAACTACCATGGAGATACCCTGGTAAGATATTTTACTATTACGACATCCGTGCATCTTTTGCATACTTCTAAAACTAGTACATCATTGCTAACTATGAAGTTATTACTATGTTTTTCAACAGAGAATCCCAGAGGATTGTGTGCCTCATTTGATGTATCAGAATGGTAGCCTTTGTGTTTTGAACATATATCCAGGTCATCCTACGAATCTCAACTGTCCATACCGGATTTCTCAAAGAAGTGGAGACATGCTAATAAATAAATGGAAAAAATGTATGGACAATCGTAAGGAGGTTCTTGGAAGCAAAAGGAAGCGAAGCGCAAGAATTGGAGACAGGATGATCTCCATTCTCCATAATGGAGAGTCAGGGTCTATATTGTTTTATGCTATTTTACCTTAAAGAGGGTATTTAGGTCCTACCTAATACTGATGATCATGTGCTAAGAACAAAGTAGGGTTGGTTCGATGACTATCAGGATGATGATCGTATGACTTGTTATTAATAACGAGTAGAAGTTGTATGATGATGATTAGTAGGACTTGTTATTATGATGATGCATGATGCGAGCATGAAGAGTTATTATATATCTGTGGATGAAATGAACATGGATTGGATTGAAGTGAAGGCAACATGCATGTGGTGCATGTCGAAAGTAGTACAATCCAAACTTGATCAAGTTAGGATTAGTATTACTTTCGACATGCACCACATGTTGCCTCACTTCAATCTAAGTCATGTTTAGGCATAGTAGTAGCAGTAGCACGGAGATAAGAGAGGACACATCTCTCCATTAGCTACCTATACCAACCTAAATTAACCCCCAAAACCCCTAAACCACCTCCTTTCAAAAAAAATCAGCCACTGAAATGCTGACGCGTGGAAGCTTATTGGTCCCGGTTGGTGCTACCAACCGGGACCAAAGGCCCTCCTGCCTGGGCTCGCCGAAGCGGCCACGTGGAGGCCCATCTGTCCCGGTTTGTATAAGAACCGGGACTAAAGGCCTAAGGCATTAGTAATGACCCTTTAGTCCCGGTTCCCCAACCGGGACAGATGGGCCTTATGAACCGGGACAAATGAGCCTTTTTCTACTAGTGAACACCCGCTGAACCTTTATAAAGAATAGATTCAACTTTCCTCATCCATTTGGGGCTGAATCCTCTTTGATACATCACTTTCAGCAGGAAGCTTTTACTAATTCTATCATATGCTTTTTCATAGTCAAGCTTAAAAACAAGGGACAATTGCATTTTTACCCCTAGTTGGTTCCTACCCACGGGTTTTGGCCTTACTTTTCGAGCTTGCTCAGTTTTGCCCTTACTTTTTCGTCGAGGTCCCTCGAATGCCCTTTGACCGTTTGACCAAAACTTTGAAAATTCATAACTAATTCATATGAACTCAGAAAAATGCAAATAAGATATCAAAATGTTCAGATAAACATTACCTTTATGTGCATATCATTTGCATTCAGGACAAAAGCAGCATTTAAACTACCTAAGATAATTAATGTTATTAACATTATTAAAAATAAAAGGTATAAACAATATTTTTTTCATGAATAAAAATTACATGCAAATGTAGGTCATGTTTTCTGAACATCCTGATATCTTATTTGCATTTTTCTTAGTTCGTATCAACTTGTTATGAATTTTCCAAATAATGGTCAAAGTCGTTAGAACATTCTTAACAGGATGATACGAACTGAGAAAAATGCAAATAAGATATCAAGATGTTCAGAAAACATCACCTACATTTGCATGTAATTTTTGTTCATGAAAAAAATATTGTTTATACCTTTTTTATTTTTAATAATGTTAATAACATTAATTACCTCAAGTAGTTTAAAGGGTGCTTTTGTCCTGAATGCAAATGATATGCACATAAAGGTAATGTTTATCTGAACATTTTGATATCTTATTTGCATTTTTCTGAGTTCATATGAATTAATATTGAATTTTCAAAGTTTTGGTCAACCGGTCAAAGGGCATTCGAGGGACCTCGACGGAAAAAGTAAGGGCAAAACTGAGCAAGCTCGAAAAGTAAGGGCAAAACCCGTGGGTAGGAACCAACTAGGGGTAAAAATGCAAAGGGGTGAGTGATCGATCCATCAGGACCAGGGGTGAGTGATGCATTCGGGTGGCTTGATATATGTTTTTGTTAGACCTTTGTTGAATAAAGATGACCGTATTATCGATAATATGGTCAGTTATTCAACAAAGGTGTGAGTAATAAATAAAGATGACCGTATGCATCGATTGATGCAGAGGCCGGGTCTTAACCTCCTTTTTCAAAAAAAAATAAAAACATGATTTCGTGGTGCTTAATTAATTGACGAATGGAGTTGAGGTCGACGCATGCGCCATATATACTACGTCCATGATCGACGATGAACTTCTTCGAAGATACTTGTACGCGTACAAAACACGGAGGATCGAAATATATACTAAATTTCACATACATGTGATGTGTAGTGCACAAAAATAACGCGGAAACTAAGGCGTCGATGCTGACACATCACCTCCACAACATGTTGTCTTCCGTTCGCATGCGTATATAAATCCCACCACGCGCGCCATATTATCATCAACTGCTTTCAGGGCATACACATACAAATCAACTTACCAGCTCCCAATCAGCTAGTCAGCAGCAACATCTATATAGCGAAAAGGAAGCAAGATCGATGAATAGTCACTCGATCATGGCGGTGCCGTCGGTGTTCGCCGCCTTCGACAAGGACGGAGACGGCAAGGTGTCCACGTCCGAGCTGCGGCGCTGCATGGAGGCGACGCTGGGCGAGTACGTGTCTGAGGAGGAGGCGGTGGCGGCCCTCGCGGTGGTGGACACCGACGGTGACGGGCTGCTAAACCAAGAAGAGTTCTCGAGGCTGGCCGCCGGCGCCCATGAAGAGGACGATGCCGACGTGAAGCGAAGGTGCCTGAGGGAGGCGTTCGGGATCTACGCATCGTCGTCCGTGGAGGACACGGCAACGACGACGATGATTACACCGGCGAGCCTGAGGCGGACGCTGAGCAGACTAGGATCGCACGAGCTGGGCGTGGAGGAGTGCAGGGCAATGATCTGCAGGTTCGATCTCGACGGCGACGGCAAGCTCTCGTTTGACGAGTTCCAGGTCATGATGATGGCCTGATCGTCGATTTCTCTTCTTCGCATTCTTCTAGAGACATATTTTGTTCACTCTTTTTTTTGCGGAGGCTAATAATATTCACTTAATTCATTTATCGATCACATATGTATGTACAGTCATGTGTTCATTCATTGTTTACTCGCACGATGGCCAGTGTGTTATGTCATGTGTACATTTATTCATTCCTTTGCTCGCACGATCGCTAGAATCCTACACGGGAAGTTGTGGCTTGAGTTGACTTTCGTCCCGTTTTATATATATAGAACATACGACCAAACCGATAGAAGGTGATGAGAAAAACCTCTTACAAGCAGGTCAAGAGATAAAAAAACATAAATACAAGAGTGCCCACACCCTAACAAGAAGCACCTGAAGCTACAAACAAGAAAAGCGATTAAGCGTTCATGAGAGATCACTGGACTTCGATGGGCCGCACACACCAAGATGTCGGCGGAGGGAACCCCGTGTTCTCTCGCTCCGGGCCATGGAGTACCGATCCTGCCAGCAAACATCGAGGACTAAGAGCAATGCCACTGAAGTCACATGTAGAATATAGGAGCTGATTGATTGCCCCTTGCAAAAGCCGAGGAAGCCACGAGAAAGGATCCGAGCTTGCCCGCCGATGTCCAAACCACAACCGAAAAGGTACCTGAGCTCCCCGGCGACACCCCCAAGAGGGTGACGACGCAACACGCAGCTGTCACCATGACTGAAAGACGATCAAGGGTTTTCACCGAGAGCCCAAGGTGCCCTGATCCCAATTCCACCGCCACAAGACAAACCTCAAACACAAGATTTGGGAGACGCCAGTACCGAAGCACCACCACCGCCAGGAATTCCTTCTCCACATTCCTCGTTGCCCACACAACCATGGAGAAGCCCCGCCGTCGCCGCACCATTGCTCACCGCAGAGCCAACCGCACGAAACGCCACCTGGGGCCGCCACCCTGGCGTCCGAGAACCCTACACCCTTGCATCACCGTCGACCAACGTAGTACGCTCTTTGTAGAAGGCACACCACAACCCAGCTGGCATCCCCCAACAGGCAGCAAGGGAAGACACTTCGACGACAGGAAGACCATACCACGAACATACGGCGGTGCCCATGGCCCCTGACCATGACCAGCAAACCAGCTCAACGACCCCCAGCCAACCTAGATCTGGGTGGGGAAAGGAACCTCGTGCAGCAAGCCCCTGACCCAAGGCCAGTCGAGGCAACCACCGGCGATTTGACAGGTTTGAATAGCAGATATCTCCATGGCTCCATCGAACTGTGTAGTAGTATTTGTTGACGTGCTATGCGCCTGTGCATGACATCCCATCTGATTAATGGTACTCCCTCCATCCCATAATGCAGTGCATATAGATTTTCTAGAAAGTCAAATTTTACAAACTTTGGCCAAGTTTATAGATAAAACTATTTATATCTGCAATAAAAAATGTATACAATATGAAAGTACATCTTGTGATGTATCTAAGGATATGTATCCCCTCCATCTCAGTTCATAAGTTTTGCACGTGTATCTAGGTCGTCAATTTAACTTATATAAAATAAATTATTTAACATAAAATTATATCATTAGAAAATAGAATATCTAATGTTACTAATGATATATTTTTTGTAATGTATGCCTCTTATTAAGTTGGTCAAATTAACGACCTAGGTACATGTGCAAGAAACTGAGATGGGGGTATTTGGAATTCTAGATGTATATATTTTCATCTATAAACTTAATCAAAGTTTGATTTTCTAAAAAAAATTATACACACTAAATTATAGAACAGCGGAAGTAGTAGTTTTCTCCTTTGCTAATTAATTAACTAGACCATGTGACAAAGTAGTAGTTTTCTCCCCTCTCTAGATAACTACACCATGTTGCTGCCATACCGTCTGCCGTGCATATCTCACCCAGCGCGTTGGCATCATCGACTGCTGTTTTACATCGCGGCGGTTTTGACGACCGTTTTGACGTCCGCGTCGCCGATCGAGCCTTATGATTCGCCATCTCATATCCATCAATCCACTTGCTGTCATTAACATTTGACCATTGGATATAAAACATGGTTTCGTGGTGCTTAATTAGTTGTCGCGAGGACCACGCCGCAGGCGTGGTGAGCAATCTTCAAATCATCGAATATGAATTAATTGACGCAAGGAATTGAGGTCCACGCATGCGCCACATTTACTTAGTACCTCCATGATCGATGTTAAACTTCTTCGAAGGGACTCGTACGCGTACAAAACACGGATATACTAAATTTCACATATGCATGTGCGGCTGTGCGCTGCACAAAAATGACGCGGAAACTAATGAAGGCGTCGTTGCTGACACACCATCTCCATCGATGCCAACATGCTGTCTTCCGTTCGCACGCGTATGTATATATACCCCGCCACACGCGCCATGTTATCACCAACTGCTTTCAAGGCATACAAATCAAGTTAATTACCAGCTCCCAATCAGCTAGCCAGCAGATCATCTTGTGAAAAGGAAGCAAGATCGATGAATAGTCACTCGATCATGGCGGTGCCGTCGGTGTTCGCCGCCTTCGACGAGGACGGCGACGGCAAGGTCTCCGTGTCCGAGCTGCAGCGCTGCATGGAGGCGACGCTGGGCGAGGACGTGTCCGAGGAGGAGGCGGCGGCGGTCCTCGTGGCGGTGGACGCCGACGGCGACGGGCTGCTGAACCAAGAAGAGTTCTCGAGGCTGATAGCCCGTGCCGGCGCCCAGGAAGAGGACGATGCCGACGTGAAGCGAAGGTGCCTGAGGGAGGCGTTCGGGATGTACGCGTCGTCGTCCGCGGACGACACGATCACGCCTGCGAGCCTGAGGCGGACGCTGAGCAGGCTGGGGTCGCACGAGCTGGGCGTGGAGGAGTGCAGGGCAATGATCTGCAGATTCGACCTCGACGGCGACGGCAAACTCTCGTTCGAGGAGTTCCGTGTCATGATGATGGCCTGATCGTCGATCTCTCTTCGTCGCATTCTTCTAGCTAGATACAAATAATGTTCACTTAATTCATTGATCGATCACATATGTGATATGTTATACGTATGTACAGTATGTGTTCATTCATTCATTGTTTTGCTCGCACGATCGCTGTATATGTTACCGGGGAAGTTGTGGCTTTAGTTCAGATGTGGACTACATTAAGCAGAACCACCATAACTGTTGCATGACATGCAGAAAAGGCTCATTCTCAAATTTGCTGCAAAAAACACCGCACGCAAATTCTATTTTTTTTGCAAATCGCACTAATAGCTCGTTTTGGCTCAGTTAATCCCCACGACGGTGTGGCACAACACAACAGTTCATAGCTAGCTGTGCTCGCAAACAGTACCCCATATTTAATTGGATTTTTTATTGTCCACGTAAAAGGAAAACTAGTCGCCTATATGTCCACCTGAAAATTCCATGACGGTTCTAGAGAACTGAAATATTCCGTGTGTTTTGATCCTACCTACTTTCTTTCATGCCCATCTAAAAAGTAGTCGCCCGCATTCCGTATGTTTTGATCCAACTACATGCAACTAATGATGTTAAGCTATTTTTAATTGCATTTAATTATTATTTTAAGTATAACTTTCAAACCGCATATTGGAATCAAGTTTCATTTTTATAATTGGAGCTCCCGCCACTAGCTATAATTCTCTAGTTTATACACGAATGTAAAAGCATCTTGACGGAGCACGTCTTTCTTCCTCTGTGGCAAGGCGACTAGGGCAAATCATTCCTCCCCTTGATCTTCGTCGGCGGCTCCGGCGACCGGTGGTTGAAATGTTATGGTTTTTCGTCCTTGTAGTGGTGGTGTTCGGATAGATGGTGTCGCTTCTGCTTCGAGTCGATCTTTCAGGTTTCGATCCTCTTCAAGTTCGTTCATCGGGATGAATTAGACGGAGCTCCGAAATAGATGACTACCACATCCACAGGGCGGCAAGGTTAGGTTTCTTGTCGTGCGTACGCGATAGCGGGATTCGATGTTACGTTCTTTAGAATGATTCAAGGGTTACCACGACGACTGCGGCTCCTGCGTGTTGTTCCTTAGGGACACGTGCACAAAGACTTTCCGACTGTCCTTTTCACACAAAAATAATAATATAAAAAGTGTCTTAAATAAAGCTTATCTACTCACAGAGTATTGGACTATCTAAATAAAATGTCACAAATCGATCTAGCTGAGATATCTGGACTTTTGCTTTGGTAGATCTCCTGGCCTTCCTCCTAGTGCCAAGTGCCCTTATATATGGGGCCTAGGTCGGTTGTTTTGGCTTTCCTTATGGTACTCCGGGTGCTCCTATTGAGAGGGATGTAAGAGCATCTACAGCCGGGTACTCTAACCACCCCCCCCCCCCCCCACACACACACACACACGCCCGGGCGGACGCCCCGGTTAGTGACCGATAAAAAACGACCAAGACGGATGCATCAAACGGTCCTCAAACACCCGAGCTGGCCAGCAGCCCTCATAACCAGCCCAAATGTAGGGAGGTATGGGGAGGCCTGAGCGTGACCGGGTGCGTCCGCCACGTCGTTCTGAGGGTCGGGTCCCACACGGAATCGCACGGAAACCCAACAGTCCGACGGGAGTCTCCTCCGATGGGGGTGTGAACGTCGCGTGGCGTTGCTCTAGCACGTCGCCCAAGGCCAAAGTCCAGCTATTTCAGTCGACCAACCTCCCCAACCCTAGCCACAACCTCATCCTCCCTCCCCGCGCCGCTAGCCCGAGCACGTTTCTCTCCGTCTCTATCTCGACCTCCCTCTTACCTCGGTGTCTGACATGGCCCAACAGAAGTAGATTGCCTACACTATGCTAATGCCGAATGGTCACTTCCAGATCTAGGAGGAGATCCGGATGAGGCACACCGCCCACATCGCAGCCGGCCTGCCTCCGGACTCGCCGGAGTCAAAGGAGGAGGAGGAGGAAGAAGAAGAGGATCAACTGCCGGTTCTGATGGAGGTGGCGCATCCGGAGGAGGAAGAGGCGGAGTAGCCGAAGGAGGATCTAGTGCCGGCTGCGGGTTTCGACATGGAGAACGCCATGGTGGAGTACGCGGTCGCCCAGGATGCGGAGATGACGTAGCAAAAGGCCATCCTAGAGTCCATCATCGATGAGGCCTATGTCGGGGTCGACCGACAGTTCATCCGGCAGGAACGTTGGGCGACCGATGCACTTTATTGGCTCACGAGCTCAGGGCCGCGTCCTAGCCCCCAGGGCGTAAAGCTCTTGAACCTTCTACCTACCTCGGGGTCTTCTAGCCCCTCCCAAACCTTCTAGGGTCCCTTCTGGTCCAAAAATAATCACAGTAAAGTTTCATCGTGTTTGGACTTCATTTGGTACTGATTTTCTGAAAAGCCAAAATCAAGTAAAAAACAGGAACTCGCACTAAGCACTAGGTTTATAGGTTAGTCCCAAAAATGATATAAAATGACATAAAATGCACATAAAACATCCAAGATTGATAATATAATAGCATGAAACAATCAAAATTATAAATAAGTTAGAGATGTATTAGTGGGCACGCGATGGTGCCCCCGAGGTGGCGGCCTCTCCCAAGGTGAGCAAGCGCGGCATGCGAGCACGCGGCGGCGGCAGCGGTGGCGGCGCAGGAGGTGAGCACGCAGGGCCGGTGAGGTCTACGACTCGTGGCGCGTGGCGACGGCAGGCGAATTCGGTGTGCAGGCACGGTACAGAGATGCAATCGTGGTTTGAACGAAATCCCGTCCGCCACAGCAAACCTATGACGTGGCGGGTGCACTGCAAAACCCGCCACCCCAAATGTTTGATGTGGCAGCCCATCTATCACGCCGGCCACCGCAAACATTTTTTTTCTATGTTAATCCTTCTAACCTATCCATCTTCAATTACACTAGTGTAACGAACAACAGAAATAATAAAACTTGCATCCAGATTAGTGGACCATCTAGCTAGGAAGCCCGGCCCGGTGCTAAAAATTTGCAGTTTTTTGAGTTGGTTTGCTATTTCCGTGGCATTAATTTAATTTATGGCAACTAAAAAAGGCAGAAAGCTTTGGGCATGCAAACAAGCTCAGAATGTGGTCAAACTTTGCATGTTGTCTTCACTGGACACCCGTAGGATGTAGTAAAAATTTGAGATCATTACGACAAAAACCTGATGCACATCATGTGCAAACCGGACACTCCTCCACACTAGTAGAAAACAGGGCTTTGGTTCGGCCAGAAAAGAGCATTAATCCCGGTTGCATTACGAACCGGGACTAATGTGAGCATTAGTCCCGGTTCGAGCGGCTAGGGCACCGTACAGGCATTAGTCCCGGTTGGTGCCACGAACCGGGACTAAAGGGTGCGATGCCCATTAGTACCGGTTCATGGCACTAACCGGTACTAAAGGTTAGACCTTTAGTCCCGGTTCGAGCCACCAGCCGGTACTAATGGGGTTTGAGGCATTAGTACCGGTTCGTGGCACGAACCGGTACTAAAGGTCCCATTTTCAAACTCTACCCCCCCAGGATCGCCTTTTCAGTTTTGTAAAAAGCAAAAGAAAATGATAAAAACTTCAAAAATTAAAATCCTTCCAGATGTAGTTATGTTACTACATGTACTAGGTAGGAAAATTTAAAAACTTAAATTTGGACATGTTTTGCAAAAAGTGTAGGGAAAATGTAAAACGGCTATAACTTTTGCATATGATGTCAAAAAAAACGTATAATATATCAAAATGTTCAGCAGGAAAATCCGCATCCGATTTTGACAGCCTACGGCCTGTTTGCAAATTTTTAGAATCCTCAAATTCTAAAAGGAAAAAAGTTATGCTCAAATTTTAGATTTTTTGAATTTTTGTTAAATCTGGTCAAACTATGGTCAAACTACTTATTCAAGAAGTATTAGTATTACTAAATAATTATTCAAGAATATTAGTGTTACTAAATAATTATTTCAGTTTTTTTGAATTTTGGTCAAATCTGGTCAAATTGTGGTGAAACTGTGGTCAAACAATGGTCAAACTAATTATTCAAGAAATATTAGTGTTACGAAATAATTATTTCAGTTTTTTGAATTTTGGTCAAATCTGGTCAAACTATGGTCAAACTGTGGTCAAACTACTTATTCAAGAAATATTAGTGTTACTAAATAATTATTGTTTTTTAGAACAATAGTTTCAAACTCAAACAGTGAAATGTGTGACTTCATGCTCAAGCTAAATTCCTGAGGGTTAATAAGATTGACATCTTACTATTGTCAGGAAACAACAAGTGCAGACTTGGAAACGAGGGAGAATAGAACCCGGAAGTTAAGCGTGCTCAGGCTGGAGTAGTGAGAGGATGGGTGACCGTCCGGGAAGTTAGATGATTTGGAATGATGAGGGGTGATTAGAGATTAGAGGTTAAATTGAGCAGTGATGAGGGGTGATTAGGGATTAGAGGTTAAAATAATTTGAAATTTGAAATAATTCAGAAATTCCAGAACCGGGACTAAAGGCCCTTTTTCTACTAGTGCCACCAAGTGTAAGGGTTTCGAACGAAAACAACCGCCTCACACGTACATCACTCATTATTAAAAAATATCTTGAACTTAAACCTTTTTCCATGAGTACTAGACGATATTGGAAGCCCGATGCTAAAACTTTGCAGCGTTTTGAGTTGGTTTGCTATTTCGCGGCATTAATTTAATTTCCGGCAACTAAAAAGGGCAAAACGCTTTGGGCGTGTAAACGAGCTCGGAATGTGATCAAAATTTGCATGTTATCTTCATTGGACACCTGCAGGGTGTAGTAAAAAAATTGAGATCATTACGACAAAAACCTGATGCACATCGTGTGCAAACCGGACACTCTTGCACCAAGTGTAAGGGTTTCGAACGAAAACAACTACCTCACACACACATAACTCATTATTAAAAAATATTTTGAACTTAAAACCTTTTCCATGAGTAATAAACGATATTGGAAGCCCAGTGCTAAAAAATTGCAACTTTTTGAGTTGGTTTGCCATTTTCATGGCATTAATTGAATTTTCGGCAACTAAAAAGGGCAAAAAGGGGCGTGCAAATGAGTTCAGAATGTTATCTTCATTGGATACCTGTAGGGTGTAGTAAAAATTTGAGATTGTTACGACAAAACCTGATGCACATTGTGTGCAAACCGGACACTCTTCCACCAAGTGTAAGGATTTCGAATGAAAATAGCCGCCTCACACACACATAACTCATTATTAAAAAATATTTTGAACTTAAAACTTTTCCATGAGTAATATATGATATTGGAAGTCCAGTGCTTAAAATTTGCAGACTTTTGAGTTGCTTTGCTATTTTCGTGGCATCAATTGAAGTTCCGACAAGTAGAAAGGTCAAAAAGCTTTGGGCGTGCAAACGAGCTCGGAATATGATCTATGTTTGCATGTTTTCTTTATTGGACACTTGTAGGGTGTAGTAAAAAATTGAGATCGTTATGGCAAAAACTATATACACATCGTGTGCAAACCGGACACTCTTCCACCAAATGTAAGGGTTTCGAATGAAAACAGCCGCCTCAGACACATATAACTCATTATTAAAAAAATTGAACTCCAAACTTTTTCCATGAGTAATAGACGATATTGGAAGCCCAGTGCTCAAAATTTGCAGCTTTTTCAGTTGGTTTACTATTTTTGCGGCATTAATTCATTTTCCGGCAACTAGAAAGGGCAAAAAGCTTTGGGCGTGCAAACAAGCTCGGAATGTGATCAAACTTTGCATGTTGTCTTCATTGGACACCTCTGTAGGGTGTGCTAAATATTTGAGATCATAACGCAAATGTGGCGGGCAATATTTACTACCCGTCACAACTAAATTCTGATATAAATATATATTTTTGCGCGGGTGACTACATTTTATCTGTGGCGGGCATAGTTATAGCCTGCGACTACTAATTTCTGGACATAAAAAAGGGTTTCTTGAGAGGGTCACCCCAATATATCTGTGGCGGGCATAGTAAGGGCCCTCCACTGAAACACCCCGTAGTAGTGGTGGGTGGGCCGCTCTGCCCACCAGTGGTCACTTTCAGTATGCGGGCAAATTTGGGGGAGTCTGCTTGTGGCGGTCCCTCTTGTGCACCCGCCACTACTAGGCTATCAGCAATGGAGATAGTATACTTTATTACCTGCCACACCTGTGTATCCAAAACAATAATGGCGGGAGCCATCCTGAGCCCGCCACTAATTTGAGTTTACCTATATGCCTTTTCCTAGTAGTGACACATGACCTTGCACAATGCTTATGGAAATATACAAAAATAACATGGTTCCTGGAGGTATCGACAAGTTAACATAAAAAGAGGTGCTCCGTTGGACAATACGACCCATCATATATATTCATATGTTGACCTCTTATAAATTAACAGCTACATCATTGTGTAATGAAATTTTGCTAACCATGGATAACTGATCTTGGTACATTTTGTATGGACATCTAAACCTCTTTGTAAATGAACCTACAAAGGAGAACCACAAAAAAAACTATACATGCCCCCTTGAATAAAGCATGTCAACGGTACCAATGAGGTTTAGATGTCAATACAAAATGTACCAATATTTTTAGTTAGGACTTGAAACTCTCTAATCCCATGCACTGAAGTTTTGCTTTAGAGTTTAGATTATTAGACAAACATATACAATGCAAATGCATGATGTCATAGCAAAAGTAGGGTAAAGTTGAATGGATTCTTTTGTCGAGTTATGTAAGTGTCCTATGTGCGTCCTGTGCAGCACTCTCTCTCAGACTTCACCATCCCCTGTTCTTGAAATAATGCAAGTGATTTTTTTTCAATGTGCTAATCTTTCTAAGGTATCTGTTGGAGAAAAGGCACTACGGAAATTGAATTGCACATGGTTTTTATGCTTCCATATTAAATAGGTTGTATCAGATCAAACTTGCAATATCGTATCCAGGTAAGATGCTTCACTAGTAGAAAACATGGCTTTGGTCTAGGCCAGATAAGTGCATTAGTCCCGTTCGTGTTACGAACCGGGACTAATGGGTGCACCAGTCCCGGTTCGTGAGGCCAGGACGCCGGCCGGGCCATGGCAGGCACCAGCCCCGGTTCGTCAGACCCCTTTAGTCCCGGCTCCAGACACGAATCGGGACGAAAGGGCCTCCCTCCTGGCACAGCCCCTTTTCTCCCGGTTGGTGGCTGGAACCGGGACTAAAGGTCAGTCTTCTGTTCCGGTTCTAGCCACCAACCAGGACTAAAGAGATGCCTATATATATATGCCCCTGCCGCTCACTCCTCTATTTTTTGGCTGGCCGGCGTGAGGGAGTTGTGTGTGCTCTGCTCCTACCTCCTATGCACATGAGGTGTTCGATGAAATGCCCGAGCCACACTTAAGCTTTCTCCTCTCCAAGCTCGACCTCCAAGCTCCATTTTCTCCAAGATTTGTCTAGGTTTGCCAGTTTGTCCCGTCCCGTCCCCGTCCTCACCGCCGTCGATCGCCGCGCCGATCTTGTCGTCAGCACCATCGTGGTGAGCCTATTGTTCGTATCTTCTTTTTAAAAGAAGTAGAAATCTTACTTGTATGATTTAGATATATACGTGTATAAGTTTCTTACTTTTATTACTGTTTGTTATTATATAGTGCCATGGTTTTGGTATCCACCCCCGTCGACCCTCGTCCGGTCTATGATTCGGATGTGGTATATTATCTTTTATAACTATCTGTTTCATTTACTGTTTATGACAATTATGCCGACCAACGTGACATAGATGTTTTTATCTAGGAGGTATGTGAACCGGAAATTCCAACCGACCCTCCTGTCGATAGGTTAAATTTAGTTGAAAAAGAAAACATTACTTGAAGAAAAAATTGAAAAGAATTGAGGAGATGAAGATGGAATTGGAGATGCATGTTGCGGAGGTCGTCGATGTTCACAAGATCCAGATGAATGCAATGCGCTTGACGATTAGAAAGATTAGAAAATATGCCATTGATAATGAGGCTTGGTATCATTATGTTGTTGGATCAATTGTTACGTTAGTTGCTATTATGATCGCATTTGTTGTTGCATTTAAAATTTTACATAGTTGTATGATAGTTTCAATGTATGTTTTTGTATGAACTTTATGTATTTATTTTTTCAGTAATAACATTTGATTACTACTGTACTTTGGTTTTAATGTGATGATGAACTTGTATTAATTTGGTCACTTCTCTATTCATGATGTTCTGTAGTGGTTTTTGATTCACTAAATTATATAATGCACGCAGATGAACCATCAATGGATGTACGGTGACCGACGCACCTCCAAGTATATTGAGGGCCTGCATAAATTTCTCGAAGTGGCTGAGGCAAACAAGCAGAATGGTTTTATGTATTGTCCATGTACTGTCTATGGGAATACGAAGGATCACTCTTCCTTGAAAACCCTTCACATCCACCTGCTTGAGAAGGGTTTCATGCCACACTATAATGTTTGGACCAAGCACGGAGAAAGAGGGGTTATGATGAAAGACAACGAAGAAGAAGAGGATGATGACAACTATCCCCATGAATACGGTGATACTGCAACGGGGGAAGCTGAAGATCTAGAGGAACCAGACGATGTACCCGATGATGATCTTCGTCGGGTCATTGTTGATTCACAGAGAGAATGCCAAAGTGAAAGGGAGAAGTTGAAGTTCGATCGCATGTTAGAGGATCACAAAAAAGGGTTGTACCCAAATTGGGAAGTGTTGGGGAACGTAGTAATTTCAAAATTTTCTTACGCACACGCGAGATCATAGTGATGCATAGCAACGAGAGGGGAGAGCGTCGTCTATGTACCCTCGTAGACCGTAAGCGGAAGCATTATGACAACGCGGTTGATGTAGTCGTACGTCTTCACGATCGACCGATCTCAGCACCGAAGTTACGGTACCTCCGCGGACTACACACGTTCAGCTCGGCGACGTCCCACGAACTCACGATCCAGTAGAGCTTCGAAGGAGAGCTTCGTCAGCACGACGGCGTGATGACGGTGATGATGAAGTTTACCGATGCAGGGCTTCGCCTAAGCAACGCTAAGATATGACCGAGGTAGATTATGGTGGAGGGGGGCACCGCACACGGCTAAGAGAGATCAATGATCAACTTGTGTGTCTATGGGGTGCCCCCCTCCCCCGTATATAAAGGAGTGGAGGAGGGGGAGGGCCGGCCCTCTCTATGGCGCGCCCTAGGGGAGTCCTACTCCCACCGGGAGTAGGATTCCCCCCTTCCAAGTTGGAGTAGGAGAGGGAAGGAAAGGGAAGGAGGGAGGAAGGAAAGGGGGGCCGGCCCTCCTCCCAATTCGGATTGGGCTTGGGGGGGGGGGCGCCCCCTCCTTTGCTCCTTTCCCCTCTTTTCCACTAAGGCCCAATAAGGCCCATATACCTCCCAGGGGGTTCCGGTAACCTCCCGGTGCTCCGATATATTCCCGATCTCACCCGGAATCATTCCGATGTCCAAATATAGTCGTCCAATATATTGATATTTATGTCTCGACCATTTCGAGATCCTCGTCATGCCCGTGATCATATCCGGGACTCCGAACTACCTTTGTTACATCAAAACACATAAACTCATAATACCGATCGTCACCGAACGTTAAGCGTGCGGACCCTACGGGTTTGAGAACTATGTAGACATGACCGAGACACGTCTCCGGTCAATAACCAATATCGGAACCTGGATGCTCATATTGGTTCCTACATATTCTACAAAGATCTTTATCGGTCAAACCGCATAACAACATACGTTGTTCCCTTTGTCATCGGTATGTTACTTGCCCGAGATTCGATCGTCGGTATCTCAATACCTAGCTCAATCTTGTTACCGGCAAGTCTCTTTACTTGTTCCGTAGTGCATCATCTCGTAACTAACTCATTAGTCACATTGCTTGCAAGGCTTATAGTGATGTGCATTACCGAGAGGGCCCAGAGATACCTCTCCGACAATCGGAGTGACAAATCCTATTCTCGATTTATGCCAACTCAACGAACACCATCGGAGACACCTGTAGAGCACCTTTATAATCACCCAGTTACGTTGTGACGTTTGGTAGCACACAAAGTGTTCCTCCGGTATTCGGGAGTTGCATAATCTCATAGTCATAGGAACATGTATAAGTCATGGAGAAAGCAATGGTAGTAAACCAAACGATCAAGTGCTAAGCTAACGAAATGGGTCAAGTCAATCACATCATTCTCCTAATGATGTGATCCCGTTAATCAAATGACAACTCATGTCTATGGTTAGGAAACTAAACCATCTTTGATCAACGAGCTAGTCAAGTAGAGGCATAGTAGTGACACTATGTTTGTCTATGTATTCACACATGTATTATGTTTCCGGTTAATACAATTCTAGCATGAATAATAAAAATTTATCATGATATGAGGAAATAAATAATAACTTTATTATTGCCTCTAGGGCATATTTCCTTCAGTCTCCCACTTGCACTAGAGTCAATAATCTAGTTCACATCGCCATGTGATTTAACACCAATAGTTCACATCACCATGTGATTAACACCCATAGTTCACATCGTCATGTGACCAATACCCAAAGGGTTTACTAGAGTCAATAATCTAGTTCACATCGCTATGTGATTAACACCCATAGAGTACTAAGGTGTGATCATGTTTTGCTTGTGAGAGAAGTTTAGTCAACGGGTCTGCCACATTCAGAGCCGTATGTATTTTGCAAATATTCTATGTCTACAATGCTCTGCACGGAGCTACTCTAGCTAAATGCTCCCACTTTCAATATGTATCCAGATTGAGACTCAGAGTCATCCAGATCAGTGTCAAAGCTTGCATCGACGTAACTCTTTACAACGAACTCTTTATCACCTCCATAACCAAGAAATATTTCCTTAGTCCTCTAAGGATAATTTTGACCAATGTCCAGTGATCTACTCTTAGATCACTATTGTACTCCCTTGCCAAACTCAGTGCAGGGTATACACTAGATCTGGTACATAGCATAGCATACTTTATAGAACCTATGACTGAGGCATAGGGAATGACTTTTCATTCTCTTTCTATTTTCTGCCGTGGTCGGGTTTTGAGTCTTACTCAACTTCACACCTAGCAACACAGGCAAGAACTCTTTCTTTGACTGTTCCATTTTGAACTACTTCAAAATCTTTTCAAGGTATGTACTCATTGAAAAAACTTATCAAGCGTCTTGATCTATCTCTATAGATCTTGATGCTCAATATGTAAGCAGCTTCACCGAGGTCTTTCTTTGAAAAACTCCTTTCAAATACTCCTTTATGCTTTCCAGAAAATTCTACATTATTTCCGATCAACAATATGTCATTCACATATACTTACTAGTATAATGCCCATGCGTTGCCACGGGCTGACAATATATGTGTACAAAGAAAAATTTCATGTGACATGAGTCATAGACTATTCACATGGGATGATATCTCGTGGTCCTCAAGTGGTAGATAAATGCTTCTCCTCATCATTGTCCTCTCACCTCTTATCGTCCACCACGCGACAGTACTCCACTTCCTTCCACGATCCGTTCTCCTCTGTGTTATCTTTCCTAGCCTCCACTTTGCACGATAGTAATATGTGTCTTGTCCGACTCAGGTTGGCCATCTCTAATAAAGATAATGAAAAGGGCTACCAAATGTTCGGCGAGAGATGAAAATTTACGATGATATCTCATACTATGAAATCAACTATCAAGATAAACTCTTTGTAACTTCTATCAAGATTGTCACAAGGGTACATTCCACACACTAAAATGTGACGGTACTTCAATTATACAATATTCGAAATACAGCTCTAGTCATCACCCTGTGCGATTGCACGGGCTTTCTCTGAAATACATTTGTATTGAAACATAATTCTCTAGGTAGTAGCTTTAAGAAATTGGAAAATATATGTTGTATAAAAATGCTAGAAATACTGGATATCATCTCAACAGGACACATCTTCCTTAATGAATTGGATTATCAATAAGAGAGTGAACTGGCATACATATTCTGCCCAGCTTGCTGGTCCATCTCTATTTACAATAATGGAGAAAACAAAGAAGCATATTTGACAATGAAATATGTGATATGCATGTCGCTCTGATCATATATAACATACCATAAAGTATTCGTCACAACTTTATTTGTACTAAATTTTAATAGAAGAGATTCGAACAAAAAATAGTACTGTCTTTCTGGATGTGATCAACCCTTTTAAATATTGATCGGTAACATCTTGTAAGTTGCAGAAACACATAGAGAGATCTTCAAAAATTCCAACCTTCAAAGCAGTTTCACTATCTAAATTCCAATTCCTGGGAACTTTGAAAGATAAAAGCAATGCTGGCATGCTAGTGGAGAACATAGCGAACACAATACTTTTGCAGACATCCTCCAGTGATCTTCTCTAGAATATGGTTATAACATCATCTTGCATGTATGCAACATGGCATATTTTCAGGCATCGGACGATATTCTACATGCACAGACATGGTTTATTTAATGTTCTTAATTGATCCATGTCAAAAAGGAATAAGTAAGAGTACTAACATCCTAAAGATAAGAATGTGATAGTAGAAGAAGTAGAAGAAAAGCTAGTGTAGTTATTCATAGAAACATAGAAGTAACTATAATAAGAAAACGGCAAGAGCCATCAGGGATGCCAAGAAGAGGGAGATGTTGCTTACCTGCTTGCATCATGGTAATGTCCAATATCCACCAGTGCAAACAACTGGGTTGCTAGTGCTTTTGCTTTTCCAAAAACTAATGTGTTCAGGGCATTCATGGATCTGTCGGTGCCCATCCCTCTTTTTATGGAGGAGGCTTTTCGGTGATTCAAATTGATTGTAAATGTCTGAAAATTGTATGTTCAATAGAATTAATAGAAATCCTGAACAACTAAAGGAGAATTGGTTTCCTTAGTGCTGTTTTAGTACTTCTCATACCTAGTAATGCTACTACCCTTGAACAACCAAGTACCAATATAACAAACTGACATTTAACATACACCAAGTAAAAGCTCTGTAATAAATAATGTAATTAAGCGATGTGCAGTTTAGTGAACGGATTAAGCAGCTGATCGAGTAATAAAGTGTGCAAAATTGTGACATAAGTAAATGTCGCATAAGAGCTTTGTTAATTTTAGCGTAACAGGTTCTGTTGATGTAAATCAGAAATAAGGCGTGTTGTGCAGAACTACATATACACCATTAAAGTGAAAAGACAAAATTCTATAATGCCTACTTAGTTCTTGAAATTAGCCACTACATTATAAATTGGATACATTCATTAGAAGGATAACACAATGGGAAGTATGTCTCATCGTAATAAGATATACAATGAACACCCAAGAATCTAAGAATCTGATATATTGAGCGATAAAAAGTCTCACTATGAGTGGGAATTGTACTTTCAAATCAGGTATGCAAATCCGCCAATTTTATGATCTAGCCATCAACTTTGCTCTACAAAAATATTATCTATAGATATTGACTGAGGTACAGGGTAATTATTTAACACTAAGATGGCAAGAAAAAAATACATTGTCCATTTATTTTCTAACATATGCAACCATCAGAATTTCGTGGATTATTGGCCAGGTAAAGTTCTCAAGTAGCATCATCAGATCTCTTATCCAAGCGGCACATATCAAGAACATTTATCTTCAGTATTAGATAGATATTGCCAGCCAAAAAACTTCCACCGACACATCTCTCCTTTGCTGAAGACATCTCGCCATGCAAACCTGAAGAATTCTATTAAAGCTGAACAGAAAAATAGTATGACTATCTGAAAAATAGTACTAACATTACACATGAACAGTAGAATAACTCATAATATAAGATGATTTCCTAGCTACTATGAGAATGATGAGTTGTCCGCAGCGCTGCATCTTCTCCTGAACATTGATAGTAATGTATAGAAGTCAAAAGTATAAGACATAAAACATACCGGTACACATGTCCCCACACTGAGTTAAATAAGATAAGATTGATCCTTGGGCTTATCAAAGTAATTCCTAGGAGCCACACAGACCAAAATCTACAATAAAATTTTCATAGTCTTCGGGACCGAGAAGCTCATTCATGTAATCCAATGGGAACTATTAAAAAAGCGCATGGACAGACCAGGAAAACATCATAGCACGAACATGGTTATATCATAATTTTATCTTGCTTACCCGATGGTGCAGCGTTGGCCCCGGCACACGGGTGCTAGAGAGGGTTGGGGTGTAGGCGTCGATCCATCTCCAAGCTGTCCCGTCCATCCATGATGGTGCAGTGTTGGCCCTGGCATTCATAAACACAACTTCCACATGCTTGCAAAACTGTTTTTTATTGAAAAACTGCAGAAGCCTCACAGTAACAAGATATTATTTATCATAGGGGGGAAGTAGTGGCGGCGGCGACCCTAGGAAATTGCAAACATAACATATTACAAAATGGAAGGCAATGTGTACAGTAACACTCAAATTAGCATCCTGATACATTGTCACGCCCACGATGCGGCTATATCTCCCACGTGTCGAGGCACGACTTAGAGGCATAACCGCATTGTGGTTTTGTCGCAAGAAGGGTCATCTTCACACAATCCCATGTAATGAACAAGAATGGGATAACGAGAGTTGGCTTACAATCGCCACTTCACACAATACATAATAAATTCATACATCATCCAAAATCCACACATAGACCGACTACGGTCAAATCCAAATGAAAATAAGATAACCCCCAATGCTAGATCCCCAATCGTCCCAACTGGGCTCCACTACTGATCATCAGGAAAAGAAACATAGTAACGACCATGTTCCTCGTCGAACTCCCACTTGAGCTCGGTTGCATCATCTGCACTGGTATCGTCGGCACCTGCAACTGTTTTGGTAGAATCTGTGAGTCACGAGGACTCAGCAATCTCACACCCGCGAGATCAAGACTATTTAAGTTTATAGGAAAGGATGGTGTAAAGAGGTGGAGCTGCAGCAGGCACTAAGCATATATGGTGGCTAACATACGCAAATGAGAGCGAGAAGAGAAGCAACGCAACGGTCGCGAAGCTAGAAATGATCAAGAAGTGATCCTGAAACTACTTACGTTCATTCATAACTCAAACCGTGTTCACTTCCCGGACTCCACCGAGAAGAGACCATCACGGCTACACACACGGTTGATGTATTTTAATTGAGTCAAGTGACAAGTTCTCTACAACCGGACATTAACAAATTCCCATCTGCCTCATAACCGCGGGCATGACTTTCGAAAGATAATACCCTGCAGGGGTGTCCCAACTTAGCCCATTATAAGCTCTCACGGTCAACGAAGGATAAACCTTCTCCCAGAAAGACCCGATCAGTCTCGGAATCCCGGTTTACAAGACATTTCGACAATGGTAAAACAAGACCAGCAAAGCCGCCCGATGTGCCGACAAATCCCGATTGGAGCTGCACATATCTCGTTCTCAGGGCACAACGGATGAGACATCCTACGAGTAAAACCAGGCCTCAAGTTTCCCCGAGGTGGCCCCGCAGTATACTCATTTTGGACCAACACTCGAAGGAGCACTGGCCCGGGGGGGTTAAAATAAAGATGACCCTCGGGCTCGCGAAAACCCAAGGGAAAAGGCTTAGGTAGGCAAATGGTAAAACCAAGGTTGGGCCTTGCTGGAGGAGTTTTATTCAAGGCGAACTGTCAAGGGGGTCCCATAAATCTCCCAACCGCGTAAGGAACGCAAACTCAAGGAACATAATACCGGTATGACGGAAACTAGGGCGGCAAGAGTGGAACAAAACACCAGGCATAAGGCCGAGCCTTCCACCCTTTACCAAATATATAGATGCATTAATTAAATAAGAGATATTGTGATATTACAAAATATTCATGTTCCAACATGGAACCAACTTCAACTTCACCTGCAACTAGCAACGCTATAAGAAGGGCTGAGCAAAAGCGGTAACTTAGCCAAACAACGGTTTGCTAGGAAAAGATGGTTAGAGGCTTGGCATGGCAATATGGGAGGCATGATATAGCAAGTGGTAGGTAGCGCAGCATGGCAATAGAATGAACAACTAGCAAAACAAAGATAGAACGAGGGTATGGTCATCTTGCCTGCAAGGTTCTCAGAGTTGTCGAAAGCTTGATCCTCATAAGCGTACTCAACAGGTTCCTCGTTCATGAACTCGTCTCCCGGCTCTACCCACAGCAAGAACACAAGCAATGGAACCACAATCAATCACGGGAAATGCACAAGCAACATGATGCAAAACATGCATGATATGCGAGATGTGGTATGCGATGCATATGCGTGCTCCGGAAGAAAAAATGAAAAAGGCAGTAACTTGGCAAACCAAGTATGCCACTGGAAATATGAGATGATTTCGGTCGAAACCGATATAAAGATCACCGAAAACGGATGCACGGTTTGCAAATGGCAAGCAAAACAAGAATGACACGAATCTGCGATTAACAGCATGATAGCACTTAGAATACATCAAGTAACTGTGCTATAGCACCCCAACATAGCAACAAAGCATATGACAGTAATCTACAGGAGATGCTTGACAAAAGATGAACACTGAGCTACGGCTAGATCACACAATAACAGGTGCAAACAAGCATGGCAAAAGTGCAAAAGATATCAGGATAGCAGACTTAAGAGAAAATACTGGACATGGCTGAAACAGCATCAGGTAGCAATGTTCAGAGCAAGCAAAACACATGCTACAGGAACTTAACATAGCAAAACAAGGCATGGCATGAATCTACTAAAAGCATAGAACAAAAGTCCCTTACTGACCATGAGCCAAAAAGGACCAGAAGATATGATGGCACCCATGTAAACATAGCAAGTTTCGTTAACAGGTTTCAGACTTAGCAGAAAACAGAGCATGGCATTATCAGAAATTATGAGGGCATCTTGGTGAGCTTGATTCACTCATCACAAAGCAATGCATGACAAAACAAGCATACCACTTCAACAAAAGGGTACCTGTACCCGAAACCGACACAGGTGGGTAGGTAGAGAATACCTAGGGGCGCAAGACGACTCTCCTACAGCAATATGGCATGTTTATTAAGCTAGCCATGGCAAGAGCAAGTTCATAGCATGTATGGATCAACTACAACAACCTTGGCAAAATTGAATATCACGTTAACAATCTGCCAGGAATATTTTATAGCAAAAGTAGAGCAAGATTAAGACATACTAGGGCACTCCATAATTACAAACAGGGGCATGGATGGATAGAGCACAACTATATCTACAAAACATCCTTACTGAACATGCCCAAAATAAGCATGGATCTCACTGTAGCCACATGGATACATGGCAACAAAATAACAGCAGTAACAGACAGTGAAAATCCTAAGTCCCTGAAAACAGAAACATCACGAAGCCTAGTTTGCATGCTTGTGCTAGTCACCACATAGATCAAAAAAATACATGGAATACACCCCTGTAAAGATGGCATGGCATAGATCAAAACACCTGTAGAGCTCATGCCCATAAGATGCACACATCAAATGCAACAAAAATAACAAATCACCAAGTTCTGATAGGTAACAGCAGTAAATATCATATAGCACTCTTGCACCAGAGGTTTGGTCATCAAGATGGACTCAAACGAGCATGGCACAATGTAACAAAATGAAGAGAATCTCGAGACGAACATTTCTATATATCATACATGCACAACAGAGCAGTATGCCATGAGATATGATGCAATGAACAGAGCCACATATTGTAAAAATATCTCGGGACTTGGAGAATTTCGAGGGGGGAAGCAACCTCGATCTGGATCTGACGCTCGCCGGAGCTGCGGAAGGAGGAGGGAGACGGCGGCCGGCGAGGAGAGGAGGGAGAGGCGCGCGTCGGGGGAGACGCCGTCGACCGGCGGGCGGCGGACGGGCGGCGAGGCATCGGAGCTCGCCGGAGGGCGATGGGGCGGCGAGGGCGCGGGCCGCGGCGGGAGGAGACGGGCGGCGGCGCGGGCGACCGGGCGACGCGCGGGGCGGCTCGGGCCGGGAGGGCCCGCCTGGGCCCCGGCGGGCCGGCGTGCGGTGGAGGAGGAGAGAGAAGGCGGCGCTGACGTGGCGGGCGGCCATTCGGCGAGGGGCGGCGGCGGACGTGTCCGGCGGCTGAGGATGAAACGCCCGGCGGCGCGGAGGGAATTGATCTAGGGTTAGGGGTGGTTTTTCCCGAAATTTCGGGGGAGGGGACTAATTTATAGGTAGAGGGAGCTAGGAGACTCCAAATGGAGTGCGGTTTTCGCCCACACGATCGTGATCCAACGACGGAGAGCATGGAAGTGACTTAGATGGGTTATTGGGCTGTTTGGAGGGGGGGTTTGCTGCAACACACAAAAGGACTTTGCGGATACCCGGTTAACCGTTGGAGTATCAAACGACCTCCAAATGAAACGAAACTTGACAGGTGGTCTACCGGTGGTATACCAAGGCCACTTGGCAAGCCTCGGTCCATTCCGAGAGCGTTTAACACCCGCTCACGAAAAGAAACAAGAGGGGTGCGCCGGTGCATGTGGGAGAATCGGATTGCAAAACGGCAACGGGGAAAATGCTCGGACGCATGAGACGAACACGTATGCAAATGAGATGCACATGATGACATGATATGAAATGCATGACATGAACAAAAATGCAAAACGAAAATGAAACCCGACCACGGAGGGAATATCATAACACATAGCCGAAAATGGCAAGAGTTGGAGTTGCAATTATGGAAAGTTACATCCGGGGTGTTACACACATGGAACTGGGAAATCGAGGGACATGTGCAGTAACTACAATACCATAACTTACCAGTCAGATTAGCATAACCTACATCTATCTAAATGATAGGAAATTTAGGCTAAAATACTTTAGGATAAACTGGAAACATAAAAAGATAGTTCTGCAACGCTCGCCTTAAATAGCAGTACTTATGAAGCAAGATAGCATGTCTTGAAGATTCATCTTATATGCACCTAGTTGCAGATATTCTGAACATGTACCAAAAATATACCCAGAGAACTGTGAGTTGCATATTCCTATAGGTAAATGCAATGGCTTACAGTACAAAACATGAGTACTATCTTCAGTGCTATCTCGAGAAGGTGTTGCATTGCCAATGTGTTAGTGATAACGCATAGCAATATGCATAAAGGCATACAAAAAGATCTAGCAACGGCAGGTCAGGAACCATGAGTTTAACATATAGCTAGGCAAAGATTCACCTCCATTTTTACTGGAATTAGTATGCGGCAGTGACTTTTTAAGCATATTCAAGATTATGATCATGTGCTAACTACTAACTATATAAATTAGTCATGTGACCAATTTATAAACTTATATTATTATTCAAGCTAATATAAGCATACCTATTAGAAAAAACAGTAAAGTAAAAAAGGAATCAAAATAATTCCTCACGCTACACCCGAGTAGGGGTCGCCATTGAGGCGTGGGCATGGCCTCATGCCACAAGACACTGTCATCACTTCACATGACCACAAGTGTAGGGATCTGGGGGTCTAGGGGGTTCATCACAGTAGAGTCACCGCAACCAAAGTGCCATGGCGACATGGCCGGAGAGGAAGGGGAGAGGGCCTGGGGAATGGAGAAGCCCACCTGGATACGAGTGGGGGTGTCCGTGGCGGTGCAACTACTTCAGCGGGGTTGAGAACTTGAGACTGCAAGCCAAATCAGACGACAACCAAACTAAAAAGCACCATTTACCTCTGAATGGCACGCATCCTCTCTTGAAAAAGCAGATCCTAGTTGAGGTAGCCCAAGAATCCACGCGCGCTGGGGTGAAGAGGAGTTAGGCTGGCAGCCCTGTCTCCTTGGCCACGTGCACCGCGGATCCCATGGCACCGTCGGTGACAACACAGATCACCGGCGGGACTCCCTTCATCCTTCCGTGCCCCCCGACAAGCTCCGGCGCTTGGCGCCGTGCTTGGAACCAGGGAGCTGGGCAGCGGCCTATGCGTTGCTACGGATGGAGGCGGCGGCGTCCCTCGGGATCCGTGGCGGCGTGGCGAAGAACCCTGGAGAAAAGATCGAGGCCGGTAGAGGGCACCGGCGGAAGTGATGTCCCTGCCTCGAGGACTGGACCCTAGGTTACGAGAGGACGGCGGCGCGAGGACACGATGAGGGGAGGCATCGGGAGGATCGCATCTCGCCTCGCGAGGAGGGCAGGCATCGAAGGGATTGCGTTCAGGCTTGCGTCGTGTTAATGGGTCGGCCCAAGTACGCTGCTGTGAGGCGACGTGCATGTTGGGCGAAAGATAGGAGAGGTGGGATGAGGTGGGAGTGAGGCGAGACTACCAACTCAGACATTAGGAGTAGAGATCAGAAAGGCTGTAGTGCTCCCACTCACTTTTGTAAATACATGCTTCACTTTAAGTCTGTATAAAACTATATGCTTTGATCAACTTATCAAAGCATATATTCCAACTCCGAGATGCTTGCACCAGTCCATAGATGGATCGCTGGAGCTTTGCACACTTTGTTAGCACCTTTAGGATCGACAAATCCTTCTGGTTGCATCATATACAACTCTTCTTTTAAGAAATCCCTTAAGGAATGCAGGTTTGACATCCATTTGCCAAATTTCATAAAATGTGACAATTGCTAACATGATTCGGACAGACTTTTAAGCATCGATACAAGTGAGAAAATCTCATTGTATTCAACATCTTGAACTTGTCGAAAACATTTTTGCGACAATTTGAGCTTTGTAGATAGTAACACTACTATCAGCGTCTGTCTTCCTTTTGAAGATCCATTTATTCTCAATGGCTTGCCGATCATAGGGCAATTCCACCAAAGTCCATACTTTGTTTTCATACATGGACCCTATCTCAGATTTCAGGGCCTCAAGCCATTTTACGAAATCTGGGCTCATCATCACTTCCTCATAGTTCGCAGGTTCGTCATGGTCTAGTAACATGACTTCCAGAACAGGATTACCGTACCACTCTGGTGCGGATCTTACTCTGATTGACCTACAAGGTTCAGTAGTAACTTGATCTGAAGTTTCATGATCATCATCATTAACTTCCTCACTAATTTGTGTAGGCATTACTGGAACTGATTTCAGTGATGAACTACTTTCCAATTCGAGAGAAGGTACAATTACCTCATCAAGTTCTACTTTCCTCCCACTCACTTCTTTCGAGAGAAACTCCTTCTCTAGAAAGGATCCATTCTCAACAACGAATAGCTTGCCTTCGGATCTATGATAGAAGGTGTACCCAACAGTTTCTTTTGGGTATCCTATGAAGATTTACTTCTCCGATTTGGGTTCGAGCTTATCATGTTGAAACTTTTTCACATAAGCATCGCAGTCCCAAACTTTAAGAAATGACAGCTTAGGTTTCTCGCCAAACCACAATTCATACGGTGTCATCCCCACGGATTTAGATGGTGCCCTATTTAACGTGAATGTAGCTGTCTCTAATGCATAACCCCGAAACGATAGTGGTAGATCGATAAGAGACATCATAGATCGCACCATATCTAATAAAGTACGGTTACAACATTCGGACACACCATTACACTGTGGTGTTCCAGGTGGCGTGAGTAGTGAAACTATTTCACATTGTTTTAACTGAAAGTCAAACTCGTTAACTCAAATATTTTACCTCTGCGATCATATCGTAAAAACTTTTATTTTCTTGTTATGATGATTCTCCACTTCACTCTGAAATTCTTTGAACTTTTCAAATGTTTCTGACTTGTGTTTCATCAAGTAGATATACCCATATCTACTCAAATCATCTGTGAAGGTGAGAAAATAACGAAAACCGCCGCGAGCCTCAATATTCATTGGACCACATACATCAGTATGTATGATTTCCAACAAATCTGTTGCCCGCTCCATTGTTCCGGAGAACGGCGTTTTAGTCATCTTGCCCATGAGGCATGGTTCGCAAGTACCAAGTGATTCATAATCAAGTGATTCCAGAAGTCCATGAGTATGGAGTTTCTTCATGCGCTTTACACCAATATGACCCAAACGGCAGTGCCACAAATAAGTTGCACTATCATTATCAACTCTGCATCTTTTGGCTTCAACATTATGAATATGTGTATTAGTACTATCGAGATTCAACACAAATAGACCACTCTTCAAGGGTGCTTGACCATAAAAGATATTACTCATATAAATAGAACAACCATTATTCTCAGATTTAAATGAATAACCGTCTCGCATCAAACAAGATCCAGATATAATGTTCATACTTAACGCTGGAACCAAATAACAATTATTCAGGTCTAAAATTAATCCCGAAGGTAGATGTAGAGGTAGCGTGCCGACGGCGATCACATCGACTTTGGAACCATTTCCCACGCGCATTGTCACCTCGTCCTTAGCCAATCTTCGCTCAATCCGTAGTCCCTGTTTCGAGTTGCAAATATTAGCAACAGAACCAGTATCAAATACCCAGGTGCTACTGCGAGCTTTAGTAAGGTACACATCAATAACATGTATATCACATATACCTTTGTTCACCTTGCCATCCTTCTTATTCGCCAAATACTTGGGGCAGTTCCGCTTCCAGTGACTAGTCTATTTGCAGTAGAAGCACTCAGTCTCAGGCTTAGGTCCAGACTTAGGTTTCTTCTCCTGAGCAGCAACTTGTTTGTCGTTCTTCTTGAAGTTCCCCTTCTTCTTCCCTTTACCATTTTTCTTGAAACTGGTGGTCTTGTTGACCATCAACACTTGATGCTCCTTCTTGATTTCTACCTCCGCAGCCTTTAGCATATTATAGTTCATCGCAAAGCTCTTGTAGCTTGGTGACAGTGATTGAAGAATTCTGTCAATAACACTATGATCCGGAAGATTAACTCCCAGTTGAATCAAGTGATTATTATACCCAGACATTTTGAGTATATGTTCACTGACAGATATTCTCCTCCATTTTGCAGCTGTAGAATTTATTGGAGACTTCATATCTCTCAATCCGGGCATTTGCTTGAAATATTAACTTCAACTCCTGGAACATCTCATATGCTCCATGATGTTCAAAACATCGTTGAAGTCCCGGTTCTAAGCCGTAAAGCATGGCACACTGAACTATCGAGTAGTCATCAGCTTTGCTCTGCGAAACGTTCTTAATGTCATCAATAGCATCTGCAGCAGGCCTGGCACCCAGCGGTGCTTCCAGGACGTAATTCTTCTGTGCAGCAATGAGGATAATCCTCAAGTTACGGACCCAGTCCGTGTAATTGCTACCATCATCTTTCAACTTTGCTTTCTCAAGGAACGCATTAAAATTCAACGGAACAACAGCACGGGCCATCTATCTACAACAACATAGACAAGCAAAATACTATCAGGTACTAAGTTCATGATAAATCTAAGTTCAATTAATCATATTACTTAAGAACTCCCACTTAGATAGACATCTCTCTTATCATCTAAGTGATCACGTGATCCAAATCAACTAAACCATAACCGATCATCACGTGAAATGGAGTAGTTTTCAATGGTGAACATCACTATGTTGATCATATCTACTATATGATTCACGTTCGACCTTTCGGTCTCAGTGTTCCGAGGCCATATCTGCATATGCTAGGCTCGTCAAGTTTAACCCGAGTATTCTGCGTGTGCAAAACTGGCTTGCACCCGTTGTATAAGAACGTTGAGCTTATCACACCCCATCATCACGTGGTGTCTCGGCACGACGAACTTTGGCAACGGTGCATACTCAGGGAGAACACTTGTACCTTGAAATTTTTAGTGAGAGATCATCTTATAATGCTACCGTCAATCAAAGCAGAATAAGATGCATAAAGGATAAACATCACATGCAATCAATATAAGTGATATGATATGGCCATCATCATCTTGTGCCTTTGATCTCCATCTCCAAAGCACCGTCATGATCACCATCGTCACCGGCGCGACACCTTGATCTCCATCGTAGCATCGTTGTCGTCTCGCCAACTATTGCTTCTATGACTATCGCTGCCACTTAGTGATAAAGTAAAGCAATTACAGGGCGATTGCATTGCATACAATAAAGCGACAACCATATGGCTCCTGCCAGTTGCCGATAACTCCGTTACAAAACATGATCATCTCATACAATAAAATATAGCATCATGTATTGACCATATCACATCACAACATGCCCTGCAAAACAAGTTAGAGGTCCTCTACTTTGTTGTTGCAAGTTTTACGTGGCTGCTACGGGCTGAGCAAGAACCGTTCTTACCTACGCATCAAAACCATAATGATATTTCGTCAAGTTAGTGTTGTTTTAACCTTCAACAAGGACCGGGCGTAGTCACACTCGGTTCAACTAAAGTTGGAGAAACTGACACCCGCCAGCCACCTGTGTGCAAAGCACATCGGTAGAACCAGTCTCGCGTAAGCGTACGCGTAATGTCGGTCCGAGCCGATTCATCCAACAATACCGCCGAACCCAAGTATGGCATGCTGGTAAGCAGTATGACTTGTATCGCCCACAACTCACTTGTGTTCTACTCGTGCAGATAACATCTACGCATAAACCTGGCTCGGATGCCACCGTTGGGGAACGTAGCAATTTCAAAATTTTCCTACGCACACACAAGATCATGGTGATGCATAGCAACGAGAGGGGAGATTGTCGTCTACGTACTATCGTAGACCGTAAACGGAAGCGTTATGACAACGCGGTTGATGTAGTCGTATGTCTTCACGATCGACCGATCCCAGCACCGAAGTTACGGTACCTCCGCGGACTGCACACGTTCAGCTCGACGACGTCCCACGAACTCACGATCCAGTAGAGCTTCGAGGGAGAGCTTCGTCAGCACGACGGCGTGATGACGGTGATGATGAAGTTTACCGACGCAGGGCTTCGCCTAAGCACCGCTACGACATGACCGAGGTGGATTATGGTGGAGGGGGCACCGCACACGGCTAAGGGAGATCAATGATCAACTTGTGTGTCTATGGGGTGCCCCCCTCCTCCGTATATAAAGGAGTGGAGGAGCGGGGGCGGCCCTCTCAATGGCGCGCCCTAGGGGATGCCTACTCCCACCGGGAGTAGGATTCCCCCCTTCCAAGTTGGAGTAGGAGAGGGAAGGAAAGGGAAGGAGGGAGGAAGGAAAGGGGGGGCCGACCCTCATCCCAATTCGGATTGGGCTTGGGGGGGCGCGCCCCCTCCTTTGCTCCTTTCCCCTCTTTTCCACTAAGGCCCAATAAGACCCATATACCTCCCGGGGAGTTCCGGTAACCTCCCGGTGCTCCGGTATATTCCTGATCTCACCCGGAACCATTCCGATGTCCAAATATAGTTGTCCAATATATCGATCTTTATGTCTCGACCATTTCGAGACTCCTCGTCATGCCTTCGGTACATCAAAACACATAAACTCATAATACCGATCGTCACCGAACTTTAAGCGTGTGGACCCTATGGGTTCGAGAACTATGTAGACATGACCGAGACACGTCTCCGGTCAATAACCAATAGTGGAACCTGGATGGTCATATTGGTTCCTACATATTCTACGAAGATCTTTATCGGTCAAACCGCATAACAACGTACGTTGTTCCCTTTGTCATCGGTATGTTACTTGCCCGAGATTCGATCGTAGGTATCTCAATACCTAGCTCAATCTCGTTACCGGCAAGTCTCTTTACTCGTTCCGTAGTGCATCATCCCGTAACTAACTCATTAGTCACATTGCTTGCAAGGCTTATAGTGATGTGCATTACCGAGAGGGCCCAGAGATACCTCTCCGATAATCGGAGTGACAAATCCTATTCTCGATTTATGCCAACTCAACGAACACCATCGGAGACACCTGTAGAGCACCTTTATAATCACCCAGTTATGTTTTGACGTTTGGTAGCACACAAAGTGTTCCTCCGGTATTCGGGAGTTGCATAATCTCATAGTCATAGGAACATGTATAAGTCATGGAGAAAGCAATAGCAATAAACTAAACGATCAAGTGCCAAGCTAACGAAATGGGTCAAGTCAATCACATCATTCTCCTAATGATGTGATCCCGTTAATCAAATGACAACTCATGTCTATGGTTAGGAAACTCAACCATCTTTGTCAACGAGCTAGTCAAGTAGAGGCATACTAGTGACACTATGTTTGTCTATGTATTCACACATGTATTATGTTTCCGGTTAATACAATTCTAGCATGAATAATAAACATTTATCATGATATGAGGAAATAAATAATAACTTTATTATTGCCTCTAGGGCATATTTCCCTTCACGAAGATGACAACACAAAGCTCGGTACCACACTGGAATTACTGCAATGGAAGGCAGACAATGGTGTATCTGACAATGGATTTGGGAAGCTACTGAAAATAATGAACAAGAAGCTACCAAAGGATAACGAATTGCCCGATAGTACGTACAAAGCAAATAAGGTTCTATGCCCTCTAGTATTGGAGGTGCAGAAGATACATGCATGCCCTAATGACTGTGTTCTCTATCGCGGTGAGTACGAGGATTTGAACGCATACCCGGTATGCGTTGCATTGCGGTATAAGATCAGATGAGATGACCCGGGTGATGTTGAGGGCGAGCGCCTCAGGAAGAGGGTTCCTGCCAAGGTGATGTGGTATGCTCCTATAATACCACAGTTGAAACGTTTGTTCAGAAACAAAGAGCATGCCAAATTGTTGCGATGGCACAAAGAAGACCGTAAGAAAGTCGGGAAGTTGAGAGCATCCGTTGATGGGTCGCAATGGAGAAAAATCAAGAGAAAGCGGGGGGGACTTTGCAGGTGACGCAAGGAACGTATGGTTTGGTTTAATTGCATATGGCATTAATCCTTTTGGGGAGCAGAGCAGCAATCATAGCACCTGGCCCGTGACTCTATGTATCTATAACCTTCCTCCTTGGTTGTGCATGAAGTGGAAGTTCCTTATGGTGCCAGTGCTCATCCAAGGCCCTAAGGAACCCGGCAGCGACATTGATGTGTACCTAAGGCCATTAGTTGAAGAACTTCTACAGCCGTGGAAAGGAAAAGGTGTACGTGTGTGGGGTGAGCACAAACAGCAGGAATTTGACCTACATGCATTGCTGTTTGTAACCATCAATGATTGGCCTGCTCTTAGTAACCTTTTAGGACAGACAAACAAGGCATACCACGCATGCACGCATTGTTTAGATGACACTGAAAGTGTATATTTGGACAAATGCAGGAAATATGTACTTGAGACATCGTCGATTTGTTCCGACCAACCATCTCTTAAGAAAGAAAGGCAAGCATTTCAAAGGTGAGGCAGATCACCGGAAGAAGCCCGTCCTCCGTACTGGTGATGACACACTTGATATGGTCAAGGATTTACAAGTAATCTATGGAAAGGGTCCTGGCGGACAATCTGTTCCAAATGACGCTGAGGGACGCGCACCCATGTGGAAGAAGAAATCTATATTTTGGGACCTACCCTATTGGAAAGACCTAGAGGTCCGCTCTGCAATCGTCGTGATGCACATGACGAAGAATCTTTGCGTGAACCTGCTAGGCTTCTTGGGCGTGTATGGGAAGACAAAAGATACACCGGAGGCATGGGAGGACCAGCAACGTGTGCACGAAAAAGACGACATGCATCCGAAGCAGTATCAAGGTCCTGCCAGCTACGCTCTTACCAAAGTGTCGGTGTACAAAAAGAGGGGCACACTTTTGTACCCCTTTACCTGTGCACGGGCAGTCGGAGCCGCACCCACGGTCACACCAAGCAGAACAGGGGAGGTGAGCCAAGGTAAGACCGAAGCCCAAGATAATCAGAGCAAAGCCAAGGCCAAGACCACAAAGAGCAGAGGGACGAAGCAGGTTCCCCCGGCAAGACCCTTGCCAGGGCAGCCTTGATAGCCCACAAGTATAGGGGATCACAACAGTTTTCGAGGGTAGAGTATTCAACCCAAATTTATTGATTCGACACAAGGGGAGCCAAAGAATATTCTCAAGTATTAGCAGTTGAGTTGTCAATTCAACCACACCTGGATAACTTAGTATCTGCAGCAAAGTATTTAGTAGCAAATTAATATGATAGTAGTGGTAACGGTAACAAAAGTAACGGTAGCAAAAGTAATTTTTTGGTGTTTTGTAGTGATTGTAACAGTAGCAACGGAAAAGTAAATAAGCGAAGAACAATATGTGAAAAGCTCGTAGGCATTGGATCGATGATGGAGAATTATGCCGGATGCGGTTCATCATGTAACAATCATAACATAGGGTGACACAGAACTAGCTCCAATTCATCAATGTAATGTAGGCATGTATTCCGAATATAGTCATACGTGCTTATGGAAAAGAACTTGCATGACATCTTTTGTCCTACCCTCCCGTGGCAGCGGGGTCCTTATGGAAACTAAGGGATATTAAGGCCTCCTTTTAATAGAGTACCGGAACAAAGCATTAGCACATAGTGAATACATGAACTCCTCAAACTATGGTCATCACCGGGAGTGGTCCCGATTATTGTCACTTCGGGGTTGCCGGATCATAACACATAGTAGGTGACTATAGACTTGCAAGATAGGATCAGGAACTCACATATATTCAAGAAAACATAATAGGTTCAGATCTGAAATCATGGCAGTCGGGCCCTAGTGACAAGCATTAAGCATAGCAAAGTCATAGCAACATCAATCTCAGAACATAGTGGATACTAGGGATCAAACCCTAACAAAACTAACTCGATTACATGATAGATCTCATCCAACCCATCACCGTCCAGCAAGCCTACGATGGAATTACTCACGCACGGCGGTGAGCATCATGAAATTGGTGATGGAGGATGGTTGATGATGACGATGGCGACGGATTCCCCTCTCCGGAGCCCCGAATGGACTCCAGATCAGCCCTCTCGAGAGGTTTTAGGGCTTGGCGGCGGCTCCGTATCGTAAAACGCGATGAATCCTTCTCTCTGGTTTTTTTCTCCCCGCAAGCAAATATATAGAGTTGGAGTTGAGGTCGGAGGAGCTCCAGGGGGCCCACGAGGTAGGGTGGCGCGCCCTAGGGGGGAGGGCGCGCCCCCCACCCTCATGGCTAGGGTGTGGGCCCCTTGGTCTTCATCTTTTGCAAGGATTTTTTATTATTTCCAAATAGACGTTCCGTGAGATTTCAGGTCATTCCGAGAACTTTTGTTTCTGCACATAAATAACACCATGGAAAGTCTGCTGAAAATAGCGTCAGTCTGGGTTAGTTCCATTCAAATCATGCAAGTTAGAGTCCAAAACAAGGGCAAAAGTGTTTGGACAAGTAGATACGATGAAGACGTATCAAGCCTCAGCAGCCCTGGCAAGACCCTTGCCGGGGCAGCTCGCCCCACACCAACAGAGCGAGCCACCCTTGAGCCCACGGTCTCCAACATCACGTGGGGCCAGGGCTCGGGAGGCACCTCTGTGGTGGCATGCAGATCTTTGTGAAGACTTATTCAAGACCAGATGAGGATTAGAAGACGACGATCCTCGGCAAGATCCTTGCCGAGGAAAGCCACGAGACCCCCGGCAAGGTCCTTGCCGGGGACGACAGCGCGCCACGGCAAGACCCTTGCCGGGCCACCCGGCAAGGCCCTCACCAAGGACGCCAGCAGGGCCACTACCAGGCCCGCACCAACCAAGTCTCCACCCCCGTTCGCATGCAGCTGCCAGCCCAAACCAGCTGGGCAGGCACCTACGTGGCAACATGCAGCTTCCAGGCCGACTCAGCAGGCGCCTGCGTGGCGGCATGCAGATCTTCGTGAAGGCTCCACCACCACGCCACCTCAGCTGCCTGCCTGCCTACATGGCGCTGCATGCATCGCTGGCCAGGGCGCGTGTCGAAGCGAGGAGGAGCGGCGACGGACGGGACGGGCCTCTCCCCCGTCCCCGATAAAGCTAGGGGACACCACAGCGGCGCATTAAATGCGTCTTGTCCTATAATACGAGCGATAAGCTCATAGCACTGTGTGCCTTTCCACCTCCTGTGTGCCACTGTGGCAGCCCCTTTCGACTATAAAAGGAAGCCCATGGCATACTGGAGAAGGATTCGGCTTTTTCGAACCACGCACTCACCACAGCTAGGTCGAGAGCTCAAGAACTCTCTGAAATACACCCACCAAAGCAGGACTAGGGTTTTACGCATCCTCGCGGCCCGAACCTGGGTAAACGATCCTTGTGCTGATTACTAATCCTGCTCTTCTCGCAACCCTGTGCCCCGGCAACCGTAGTAGGGATTCTTGTGATCCCAAAGGTGTCGTTTCCCCGACATCTTTGGCACGCCAGGTAGGGGGCGCAATTGTGAGAATCTGGCCTAGTAGTTAACCTAGCGGTTCTTCGTCGCTATGGCTCCTAAGAAGAAGACGGCCACGGCGATCGGCTCGTTGGGAGCCGAACGGCCCGTGCCGGTGCGGACGAGCAGTGGACCGGTCGCGGACAAGACCCGGGCCGCGGTCCGCGAGCACCAGCATCGCCCTGGCAGTCAGAGCCTAGCGAGCGGCGTCGTTCACGCGCCAGACGACCGGCCGCACGTCGCCAGATCCAAAGACGGAGCTGGGCCCCCCGTAGGCGGCGCGGGGCCCTCCAGGGGTGTCGTTGTGCCACCCCCGGGCGGCGCAGCGACCTCCAAGACGCCCACACCGGTGACCACGGCGCGCTCTTCCCATGGTGTGCGCGCCGAGCAGCGTCACCACGCTGGTGACCCTGGGCACCGCCGTGGGAAGAGCCCTGTGCGTCATCCGCGAGATGAAGGAGTTCAGCATGCCCGCCGAAGTGCTGGCGAAAATGGCACGCAACCGCTGGGTCGTAACGGAGCTCCTTCTAACGTAGTTAGAAGTCGAAGCGCGCCGCAATCCACGCAGCTGTCGCCGCCGCCCAAGCCAGCAGAAGCTTTGGCGCGCGCGCAGCTGCTCCTCGACTTTCCTCCTGCTGCGGAGAAGCTCGACGAGTGGAGGGCCACCATCCGGAGCCTCGTCGCCATCACCAACAAAGACGATACGCGACCGGCGGGGCCCTCGGGTCGGCGCTCCACTGAGCCACCACGTGCTGGCGCTGGGAGGACCGGGCGAGCTGCGGCCACGGTGCACTCTCCTCCTCCTCGCCAGCCGCCGCGGGCATCTGCCCGTCGTGACGACGTTTGTGATAACATCTCTATAGTGTCGTCCGACCCGCGGACCCACCGCGACCAGCGCCAAGTTCTTCGAGAACGAGCTCACGAAGATGCTCGGACCACCATTGCGCGCCGGCGCGATACACGCCACCAGTCGGCCAAGCGGGCGGGACCCGCTATGGACCACCCAGCACCGGGGGGCTCCGGCGGCCTACCTTACGAGGTGGGCTGCCCGGCCTTCACCCGTGAGCTGCGGCAGTTCCAGTGGCCGTCCCACCGCACGTTCAAGCCCGACGTCGGCGAGAAGTACACTGGCAAGACCCATCCGTCCGAGTTCCTCAGCATCTACACCATCGCAATGCAGGCTGCTGGAGCTCGCGACGACAAGGTGCTTGCCAACTATTTCCCGCTGGCACTGAAGCCCAATGTTATGTCTTGGTTGATGCACTTGCCGGCGGATTCCATTTCTTCTTGGACGGATCTGTGCAATGAGTTCGTTGGCGCCTTCACAGGAGGCCACCAAGCTCATGGCCAGGCCAGTGATTTGCATATCATTCCCCAGAAGGAAGGGGAAACCCTGCGCAAGTACATCCAGAGATTCAGCCGGGTGCGGTACAACATCCCCGATGTTCATCCCGCCGCTGTGATCAGCGCGTTCCATCAGAACGTGCGCAACCGCAAGATGCGCGAAGAGTTGGCGATGACCAAGGTTAAGGATGTGGCCGAGCTCTACGTTCTGGCCGATAGGTGCGCCCGGGCTGAAGAGGGAAGGAAGTACCCCGGCGAAGACGCCGGTGCGGAAACCGATTCTACTGACGAAGACGCCGCCACCCCGACGAAGAAGGGCCGGCGTCGCAACAGGAAACGCAAAGGCAAGGCCGTGCTTGCCGTTGAAGGATCTGACGACACCGGCTCTGCCAAGAAGGTCAAGGCAGACGGCCCCGGCAAGGAGATTGCCGGGTGCGCCGCCTGGCGGCCCTTGGTGGCTACCGACAAGCCAGGAAGCTCCGGCAAGCAATACTGCAAGATCCACCGCACCAAGGGCCACGACCTCCAGAACTGCCGACAAGTCGAGCTGCTTGCTGAGAAGCAAAAAGCTGAGTACGAGAGGCGGGACAAGGAGAAGGACCAGGATGGTGCCGAGGGATCCGGCAAGAAGCGCGGCGGCCAAGGAGGCCGCCACGGCAAGGACAACCAGCAAGAGAGGCCCGCCCGGGGCCGTGACAAGAAACAAGAAGACGATGATCACGACGAGGACGACGAGTCCGGTGAGCAAGAGTTCCAGAAGGCTACGGAGGCCATGTGCGTCGATGGTGGTGCCTCGCTGCATACTTCTCACCGCCAGCTCAAGCAGTGGGCGCGTGAGATTATAGCAGCGGAACCGTCGTGCGACGCTCAGAAGCCGCTGAAGTGGTCCAGCACGCCCCTCATCTTTGACGCCGAGGACTACCCTGACCGCACAACCACGGTCGGGTGTTTGCCATTGTTGGTCTCACCAACGATATGCAACCTAAAGGTGAACAAGATGTTGGTTGACGGCGAGGCCGGCCTGAACTTGATCTCGCCTGTCGTGATCAAAGGATTGCAAATTCCTGATGGAGACCTCGAGTAAACGGGTACGTTTCAAGGGGTCAATCTGGGGAGGAGCCAGCCAAAGGGGAAGGTCACACTGCCCGTGATGTTTGGAGGGGAGTTGAACTACAGAACGGAGAGGATCATCTTCGACGTGGCCGAGATCCCCTTGCCCTACAATGGGATCCTCGGCCGCCCGGCGCTAGCCAAGTTCATGGCAGCATCACACTACGCCTACAACATGCTAAAGATGCCCGGGCCGTTGACCATCATCTCCGTCCCCTCCGACAAGAAGGACGCGTTGATCTGCGCCGACCAACTCTACCGGGAAGCAGTTGCAGCAGCTGCTGTCAAGGCACCTGCTCCTGCCGCTGAAGGCCCAGAAGAGAAGAGAAAGCCCGGCAAGACCTCTCACACCCACTCCGGCAAGCACGCCTCTTCGGAGTGCTACGCTACCGTCGAGGACGTGCCAGAGAGCTCTACCGGCAAGAGCAAGAAATCCAGAGCCGAGCCACCCCAGACCAAGAAGGTGTCCGCCAGGGAGGATGGCATGGGAGGGGCCTTCACCATAGGCTCCACCCTCGACAGCAAATAGGAAGGCGCGCTCGTCACCTTCCTACAGGCAAATGTCGACGTGTTTGCATGGCAAGCATCCGACATCCCCGGTGTTCCCAGGGAGGTGATTGAGCACCACCTAGCTGTCTGCCCTCATGCGCGGCCCGTCAAGCAGAAGGTCAGAAAACGGGCTCTCGAGAGGCAGGAGTTCATCACAGAGAAGATCAGGAAGTTGGAAGCGGCAGGTTTGGTGAGAGGAGTGCTCCACCCGACGTGGTTGGCCAATCCGGTAGTGGTGCGCAAGGCGAATGGGATGTGGAGGCTGTGTATTGATTACACAGATATCAATAAGGCTTGTCCTAAGGACCCCTTCCCGTTGCCGCGCATCGACCAGATTGTTGACTCCACGGCCGGGTGTGATCTATTATCATTCCTCGACGCCTACTCGGGCTACCACCAAATCTTCATGACAAGAGAGGATGAAGAAAAGACAGCATTCATCACCCCATGTGGTACGTATTGCTTTTTACGGATGCCTTTCGGGTTGAAGAGTGCTGGCTCGACGTTTGCAAGAGCGGTCCAAATTGGTTTTGAACCTCAGCTCCATAGAAATATGGAGGCATACATGGACGACATAGTGGTCAAAACCAAGGACGGGCCGACTCTTGTGCAAGATCTGGAAGAGACATTTGCCAACCTGCGCAAGATCAACCTTAAGCTGAACCCTGAGAAGTGTGTCTTCGGCGTTCCGTCCGGCAAGCTTCTCGGGTTCTTTGTGTCACAGCGCGGGATCGAGGCAAACCTAGACAAAATCAAGGCTATTGAGCAGATTGAGGCGCCCAAGCGGATCAAGGATGTGCATCGGCTCACCGGCTGCGTCGCCGCCATGAGCCGATTCATCACCAAGTCCGCCGAGCACGCCCTTCCTTTCTTCAAAATCTTGAAGAAGGCAGGCCCAATGGAGTGGACCCCAGAAGCCGAGGCAGCATTGCAGGATCTGAAGAAATACCTTTCCTCCACGCCAATACTGGTTGCGCCTAAACCACAAGAGCCGTTGCTGCTATATCTGGCAACAACGAATCAAGTGGTCAGCGCCGCACTGGTGGCACAGAGGGAGGTCGATGAGGAGGCAGTGACGATGGCAGAACCAGCGGATGGCAAGCCAAAGATTCCCCCGGCAAGGCCTGGTGCCGGCAGGGCGCGGCCCCCGGCAGAGTCTGATGCCACCAAGGCAGTGCCCGCGCAGTCGAGTGAGGTGGTCCAGAAGAAGATGATGATGCAGCTCCCGGTTTACTTTGTCAGTTCCTCTTGCAGGGGGCTAGGTCGAGGTATTCCGGTGTGCAAAAATTGCTCTTCGGCCTCCTTATGGCCTCGAGGAAGCTGCATCATTACTTCCAAGCCCACGAGATCACTGTCGTCACCCGCCTCCCATTGCAACGGATACTGCATAACCCAGATGCAACCGGAAGGATTCTGGAATGGGCCTTGGAATTGTCAAGTTTTGGTTTGAAGTTTGAAAGTACCTCGACAATCCAGAGCAGAGTCCTGGCGGAGTTCATTGCAGAATGGACCTCAACGCCTGACGAAGAAATCCAGGAACCACTCTCCCCGGCAAGGAAGTAGACCGCGACTGGATCATGTACTTTGATGGGGCTTTCTCGCTACAAGGCGCCGGTGCCAGTGTGCTGCTTGTCGCACCCACCGGAGAGCACCTCAAGTACGTGATCCAGATGCACTTCCCTAGGGAGATGTCCACCAACAACACTGCTGAGTACGAGGGATTGCTCGCCGGTCTCAGGATCGCGGCAGACCTCGGGGTTAAGAAGCTCATCGTCAGGGGTGACTCGCAGCTTGTTGTTAGGCAGCTCAACAAGGATTACCAGAGCCCATTGATGGAGGCCTACGTAGATGAGGTGAGGAAGCTGGAGGAGCACTTTGACGGTATCCAAGCGGAGCACGTCCCCCGAATGGAGAACGACATCGCCGATTACCTATCAAAGCATGCTGCATTCAAGCTACCTGTGGAACCAGGTACCTTTTTGCTCCGGTTAACTCAACCATCCGTCGAGCCATCAACGGGGTTTAACAAGCGGAGGAAGTCAGGTCCCAGCAAGTACTTTCCTACCGAGCCCCCTGGGGCTGCCGGCAAGGGTACTGTCGTGGACGCTGAGCCAGCCAAAGGGCAACTGGCTCCGGCAGGGCGTCAAGCCCTGGCCATGGAGACAGTCGCGCCCATGGCTGAGGAAATGCCTTTGGTCCTTGCCGTCGAGCCCCAGGCTCCGGCATGGGCACAACATACTGTCCGATTCCTCCAAACAGGGGAGCTTCCTGAGGAGCAGGAAGAAGCGGAAAAAGTAGCCCGCCGGTCCGCCATGTACCAGTTCGTCGACGACGTCCTGTACAGGAGAAGGCCGAACGGTGTGAAATTGAAGTGCATCCCCCGGGAGGAACGACTGGAGCTGTTGGCAGAGATACATGGAGGCATATGTGGCTCCCACATAGGGTCGAGGGCCCTTGTCGGAAAGGCGTTCCGGCAAGGTTTCTTCTGGCCCACCGCCCTCCAGGATGCGACGGCACTAGTAACCAAGTGTGAAGCGTGTCAGTTCCATTCAAAGAAGCTTCATCAACCAGCTTAAGCCCTTCAAACAATCCCTCTCTCCTGGCCATTCTCGGTCTGGGGGCTCGATATACTGGGCCCTTTCCCCCGCGCTGTCGGGGGCTTTGAGTACTTGTACGTTGCAATCGACAAGTTCACAAAGTGGCCGGAGGTGGAAGCAGTGAGAAAGGTGACTGCTCAGTCAGCTGTCAAGTTTTTCAAAGGACTGGTCTGCCGTTTTGGTGTGCCAAACAGAGTCATCACCGACAACGGCACGCAGTTCATGAGCCACACCTTCATGCAATACATTCAAGACCTCGGCAGCAAGGTCTGTTTCGCTTCCGTGGCACACCCATGGAGCAACGCCCAAGCGGAGAGGGCAAATGCTGAAGTGTTGTGAGGCCTAAGAACAAAGACTTTTGACAAGCTGCGCAAGAGCGGAAGGAGCTGGATTGATGAATTGCCGGCGGTTCTTTGGTCGATCAGGACGACGCCAAATCGAGCCACCGGCCAGACACCTTTTGCCCTGGTATACGGGGCAGAAGCAGTTCTCCCCACGGAACTCATATACGGGTCACCTCGAGTGCTCGCTTATGATGAGCTTGAGCAAGAGCAGTTGCGCCAAGATGACGCGACGCTCCTTGAGGAAGATCGTCTTCGGGCGGCTGTGAGAGCAGCACGCTACCAGCAAGCCTTGCGCCGCTACCATAGCCGCAAGGTCTATGCCCGAAGCTTTGAGGAAGGCGACCTTGTTCTTCGGCGCGTTCAGTCGGCCATGAATTCCAACAAGTTGACGCCAAAGTGGGAAGGCCCTTATCGGGTAATGCGAGTCACCAGGCCCGGCGCAGTCCGCCTGCAGACCGAAGATGCTGTCCCAGTGAGCAACTCCTGGAACATCGAGCATCTTCGCAAGTTTTACCCGTAAGGCGCGGCTTGTCGGGCCTCCCGGCAAGCCACCTTTTTGTACAAGCTTTGTCGGCAAGGCGTGTAACCCTTTGTACAAAGCCAGGCGCAGACCCTGAGCGAAAATAAATGAAGCGCTGGCGCCCTAAGTTATAGCATGCATGCTAGGTCGAGTCTCTTCCTTGGTTAGGGTTGATAGTGCTTGGCGGCGACTAACCCTTAGCTTAGAGGTCGAGGACGTGCCAGAGAGCTCTACCGGCAAGAGCAAGAAATCCAGAGCCGAGCTACCCCAGACCAAGAAGGTGTCCGCCAGGGAGGATGGCATGGGAGGGGCCTTCACCATAGGCTCCACCCTCGACAGCAAATAGGAAGGCGCGCTCGTCACCTTCCTACGGGCAAATGTCGACGTGTTTGCATGGCAAACATCCAACATCCCCAGTGTTCCCAGGGAGGTGATTGAGCACCACCTAGCTGTCTGCCCTCATGCGCGGCCCGTCAAGCAGAAGGTCAGAAAACAGGCTCTCGAGAGGCAGGAGTTCATCACAGAGGAGATCAGGAAGTTGGAAGCGGCAGGTTTGGTGAGAGGAGTGCTCCACCCGACGTGGTTGGACAATCCGGTAGTGGTGCGCAAGGCGAATGGGATGTGGAGGCTGTGTATTGATTACACAGATATCAATAAGGCTTGTCCTAAGGACCCCTTCCCGTTACCGCGCATCGACCAGATTGTTGACTCCACGGCCGAGTGTGATCTATTATCATTCCTCGACGCCTACTCGGGCTACCACCAAATCTTCATGACAAGAGAGGATGAAGAAAAGACAGCATTCATCACCCCATGTGGTACGTATTGCTTTTTACGGATGCCTTTCGGGTTGAAGATTGTTGGCTCGACATTTGCAAGAGCGGTCCAAATTGGTTTTGAACCTCAGCTCCATAGAAATATGGAGGCATACATGGACGGCAAAGTGGTCAAAACCAAGGACGGGCCGACTCTTGTGCAAGATCTGGAAGAGACATTTGCCAACCTGCGCAAGATCAACCTTAAGCTGAACCCTGAGAAGTGTGTCTTCGGCGTTCCGTCCGGCAAGCTTCTCGGGTTCTTTGTGTCACAGCGCGGGATCGAGGCAAACCTAGACAAAATCAAGGCTATTGAGCAGATTGAGGCGCCCAAGCGGATCAAGGATGTGCATCGGCTCACCGGCTGCGTCGCCGCCATGAGCCGATTCATCTCCAAGTCCGACGAGCACGCCCTTCCTTTCTTCAAAATCTTGAAGAAGGCAGGCCCAATGGAGTGGACCCCAGAAGCCGAGGCAGCATTGCAGGATCTGAAGAAATACCTTTCCTCCACGCCAATACTGGTTGCGCCTAAACCACAAGAGCGTTCCTGCTATATCTGGCGGCGACGAATCAAGTGGTCAGCGCCGCACTGGTGGCACAGAGGGAGGTCGACGAGGAGGCAGTGACGGCGGCAGAACCAGCGGATGGCAAGCCAAAGATTCCCCCGGCAAGGCCTGGTGCCGGCAGGGCGTGGCCCCCGGCAGAGTCTGATGCCACCAAGGCAGTGCCCGCGCAGTCGAGTGAGGTGGTCCAGAAGAAGATGATGATGCAGCTCCCGGTTTACTTTGTCAGCTCCCTCTTGCAGGGGCTAGGTCGAGGTATTCCGGTGTGCAAAAATTGCTCTTCAGCCTCCTTATGGCCTCGAGGAAGCTGCGTCATTACTTCCAAGCCCACGAGATCACTGTCGTCACCCGCCTCCCATTGCAACGGATACTGCATAACCCAGATGCAACCGGAAGGATTGTCGAATGGGCCTTGGAATTGTCAAGTTTTGGTTTGAAGTTTGAAAGTACCTCGACAATCCAGAGCAGAGTCTTGGCGGAGTTCATTGTAGAATGGACCTCAACGCCTGACGAAGAAATCCAGGAGACCACTCTCCCCGGCAAGGAAGCAGACCGCGACTGGATCATGTACATTGATGGGGCTTTCTCGCTACAAGGCGCCGGTGCCAGTGTGCTGCTTGTCGCACCCACCGGAGAGCACCTCAAGTACGTGATCCAGATGCACTTCCCTAGGGAGATGTCCACCAACAACACTGCTGAGTACGAGGGATTGCTCGCCGGTCTCAGGATCGCGGCAGACCTCGGGGTTAAGAAGCTCATCGTCAGGGGTGACTCACAGCTTGTTGTTAGGCAGCTCAACAAGGATTACCAGAGCCCATTGATGGAGGCCTACGTAGATGAGGTGAGGAAGCTGGAGGAGCACTTTGACGGTATCCAAGCGGAGCACGTCCCCCGAATGGAGAACGACATCGCCGATTACCTATCAAAGCATGCTGCATTCAAGCTACCTGTGGAACCAGGTACCTTTTTGCTCCGGTTAACTCAACCATCCGTCGAGCCATCAAAGGGGTAGAACAAGCGGAGGAAGTCAGGTCCCAGCAAGTACTTTCCTACCGAGCCCCCTGGGGCTGCCGGCAAGGGTACTGCCGTGGACGCTGAGCCGGCGAAAGGGCAACTGGCTCCGGCAGGGCGTCAAGCCCTGGCCATGGAGACAGCCGCGCCCATGGCTGAGGAAATGCCTTTGGTCCTCGCCGTCGAGCCCCAGGCTCCGGCATGGGCACAGCATACTGTCCGATTCCTCCAAACAGGGGAGCTTCCTGAGGAGCAGGAAGAAGCGGAAAAAGTAGCCCACCGGTCCGCCCTGTACCAGTTCGTCGACGACGTCCTGTACAGGAGAAGGCCGAACGGTGTGAAATTGAAGTGCATCACCCGGGAGGAACGACTGGAGCTGTTGGCAGAGATACATGGAGGCATATGTGGCTCCCACATAGGGTCGAGGGCCCTTGTCGGAAAGGCGTTCCGGCAAGGTTTCTTCTGGCCCACCGCCCTCCAGGATGCGACGGCACTAGTAACCAAGTGTGAAGCGTGTCAGTTCCATTCAAAGAAGCTTCATCAACCAGCTCAAGCCCTTCAAACAATCCCTCTCTCCTGTCCATTCTCGGTCTGGGGGCTCGATATACTGGGCCCTTTCCCCCGCGCTGTCGGGGGCTTTGAGTACTTGTACGTTGCAATCGACAAGTTCACAAAGTGGCCGGAGGTGGAAGCAGTGAGAAAGGTGACTGCTCAGTCAGCTGTCAAGTTTTTCAAAGGACTGGTCTGCCATTTTGGTGTGCCAAACAGAGTCATCACCGACAACGGCACGCAGTTCATGAGCCACACCTTCATGCAATACATTCAAGACCTCGGCAGCAAGGTCTGTTTCGCTTCCGTGGCACACCCATGGAGCAACGCCCAAGCGGAGAGGGCAAATGCTGAAGTGTTGTGAGGCCTAAGAACAAAGACTTTTGACAAGCTGCGCAAGAGCGGAAAGTGTTGGATTGATGAATTGCCGGTGGTTCTTTGGTCGATCAGGACGACGCCAAATCGAGCCACCGGCCAGACACCTTTTGCCCTGGTATACGGGGCAGAAGCAGTTCTCCCCACGGAACTCATATACGGGTCACCTCGAGTGCTCGCTTATGATGAGCTTGAGCAAGAGCAGTTGCGCCAAGATGACGCGACGCTCCTTGAGGAAAATCATCTTCGGGCGGCTGTGAGAGCAGCACGCTACCAGCAAGCCTTGCGCCGCTACCATAGCCGCAAGGTCTATGCCCGAAGCTTTGAGGAAGGCGACCTTGTTCTTCGGCGCGTTCAGTCGGCCAAGAATTCCAACAAGTTGACGCCAAAGTGGGAAGGCCCTTATCGGGTAATGCGAGTCACCAGGCCCGGCGCAGTCCGCCTGCAGATCGAAGATGCTGTCCCAGTGAGCAACTCCTGGAACATCGAGCATCTTCGCAAGTTTTACCCGTAAGGCGCGGCTTGCCGGGCCTCCCGGCAAGCCACCTTTTTGTACAAGCTTTGCCGGCAAGGCATGTAACCCTTTGTACAAAGCCAGGCGCAGACCCTGAGCGAAAATAAATGAAGCGCTGGCGCCCTAAGTTATAGCATGCATGCTAGGTCGAGTCTCTTCCTTGGTTAGGGTTGATAGTGCTTGGCCGCGAATAACCCCTAGCTTAGAGGTCGAGTGCGCGTCTCTCTGTCCTTTTCTGTCATCTTTTCATTCGCAGGGCACATGAGCATTTCTGCTGAGCTACTTGGAAGAAAGGGCATGGACCGGCGTCCTAACTCCGGCAAACCAAAGTTGCCGGGGGCTGCAAGTACAAGGATCCAACCGCGGCAAGATAATGTTGCCGGGGGCTGCAGATCCAGATAAGTCTTTCATCCTCTGTCATGCATTTCGGAACGGAACTGGGGCATGTGAAACCTCGTTTTATCTCCAGGCTACCGTGCTCCCTTTTTTCCTATACCTAAGGATTATCTCCTAGGTCTGGATTTGGTTGTAGCCGCGGCGGCAAGGAGATAGAATGAGGAGCCTAAGCCCACTTCATCCCTGCCTCCGACAAGAGCGCGAGAATGGTCGAGTGAAGTGAGGGGGGCGGCAAGGCCTGTTGCCGGGCGAAAAACGTTTATCTCAAATAATAACAAGGATTTGCTCCTTGTCGCGGGGTCTACCCGCGAACGAAAAACCCGGCAAACATCCCTTTTTCATTAAAAACATCCCACACAGGTACAGTCCGTACGAAATGAAAAACATGAAAAAGGGGGATTACAAGCTTTAAATTTAACAAGGCCCGAAGGCTTACAGATTAAAAAAGAGATAAGATGCCCGTAATCCCATTCTTGTCCCTCTCCTCAGAAGGCAGGTCAAGGAGGCGAAAGGGCAAAAGGGGCGCCTAGGCAAGCTACGAGCAGCAGAAAGCACCAAGAGAACACCTCGGTGGCCACCTACGGGTGGGCCGGTGATGACGGTGCCGGGAAAGGAGCCGAAAGACGAGGCGGCAGGACCGGCAATACGCGATGAAGGCGTCGGTGCCCGCGTACTCCGAGTTGACGGCCTTGCCGCCCGCCCTCTTCCTCTTCCGCATCCTCCCGACGCGAGCCGTCCAAGGAGACAGCCCCGAGAAGTTCAAGGAGCTGGCCCCACCCCCGGCAAAACTCTGCCGGAGGAGCGGTCAGGTGCAGATGCTGCTGCTGCCGCACCCGCCCAGGCGTGGGGCGTCTGACGCCTAGTCGGACTCATCCCCGTCATCTGCCCCGCTGTCCTCCTCGTCACTCTCGCTCGAGGAAGAGCTTCCATCGTCAGAGTCTCCGTCGGAGGAGCTCTCCACGCAGCACTTCAGGCGAGTTCCAAACTCTCCGAAGACCTTGACGGAGAGCAGGCCGTCCTTCATTAATTTGAAGTAGAGGACGAGCCCCGCCATCAGGCTGTGGATGCGAGCGAACGTCTTCCATCCACGGCGGAGGTACATAACCCGAGAAGCCGGGAAGTCAACTTCGACCCGCGTGCCCCCATTCCCACAGCCCCTCATGTGCAACCTGAGGGTCTGGGGCTGGTCACGCCCCATCACCCAAGCAAACGGGACGGGGAGACGGAGACGACGACGCGGAGGCTGACGCAACCTGATGAAGAACTCGCAGGGCTGGTCTTCAACGTGGCCCTCTGTCGGGAAAAGCATCAACAGTGGGGCCGAGGCCGGCACGCCGCCCCGTCCTCCTCTTCCCCGAGCACCACGACCTCTGCCGCGGCCGCGCCAACGGCCTCGCCCCCTCCCCCTTCCCCTCGCGGCCGGCTCCACCACCGCGGGCTCAGGAGGAGGAGGGACGCGTTGTCGAGCGGCCCTCGCCGCCACCGTCGAGGGACCGGATTCCCCTTCTCCATGGCGGGTGAGAGGAAGAAGCAGAAGCAGGAGGAGATAGAAGATAGAAGAATGCGGGATGGCATTCCCCCCTTCTTTCTCCTTATAAAGGGGCGGGGACGGGGCTCGGCCGCCCCGCTCGGCCAATCCAGCCACCAGAGGCGCAGGGAATCGGGACCGACCCGCTGCCCCAACCAGCGACGGCCCGGTTTCCGCCTCCACCGCTTGCCACCCCAAACGCGTGGAGGACGCGTGGCGAACGTGCAGAATCGAGGGGACGGGTGAGGCGACCTCTCCCCACCCCGTGATCATGGGGTGTGGACGCCTTGAAGACCATGACCCGGCCCCGCGCGGTAAATGAGCCGCGCCTCCACGCCTCCCTCTTTTTATGGGGAAGGCGCAAGCTGCCTCTTTACCATGATGTGACGCATGCGTGTAGGAACCGCCCCACGCATGCCGCCCACGTCACGCGCACCCCTCCACGCCACGCCGCGCCGCGCGCGGGTCGTGGGAAGCGCAGCGCGCGAAAAGTTTTACCGCGGTATAAACCGCCCCGCCTGCCCGTGCACCATTTTGGGCCTGGCCCAACAACGTGTCATGCTTATGTGTGGCCCAGGCCCGGGGGCTCCTGTCGGTGTACAAAAAGAGGGGCGCACTTTTGTACCCCTTTACCTGTGCACGGGCAGTCGGAGCCGCGCCCACGGTCACACCAAGCAGAACAGGGGAGGTGAACCAAGGTAAGACCGAAGCCCAAGATAATCAGAGCAAGGCCAAGGCCAAGACCACAAAGAGTAGAGGGACGAAGCAGGTTCCCCCTGCAAGACTCTTGCCGGGGAAGCCTCAGCAGCCCTGGCAAGACCCTTGCCGGGGCAGCTCGCCCCACACCAACAGAGCGAGCCACCCTTGAGCCCACGGTCTCCAACATCACGTGGGGCCAGGGCTCGGGAGGCACCTCTGTGGTGGCATGCAGATCTTTGTGAAGACATATTCAAGACCAGATGAGGGTTAGAAGACGACGGTCCTCGGCAAGATCCTTGCCGAGGAAAGCCACGAGACCCCCGGCAAGGTCCTTGCCGGGGACGACAGCGCGCCACGGCAAGACCTTGCTGGGCCACCCGGCAAGGCCCTCACCAAGGACGCCAGCAGGGCCACTACCAGGCCCGCACCAACCAAGTCTCCACCCCCGTTCGCATGCAGCTGCCAGCCCAAACCAGCTGGGCAGGCACCTACGTGGCAACATGTAGCTTCCAGGCCGACTCAGCAGGCGCCTGCATGGCGGCATGCAGATCTGCGTGAAGCTCCACCACCACGCCACCTCAGCTGCCTACCTGCCTACATGGCGCTGCATGCATCGCTGGCCAGGGCACGTGTCGAAGCGAGGAGGAGCGGCGACGGACGGGATGGGCCTCTCCCCCGTCCCCGATAAAGCTAGGGGACACCACAGCGGCACATTAAATGCGTCTTGTCCTATAATACGAGCGATAAGCTCATAGCACTGTGCGCCTTTCCACCTCCTGTGTGCCACTGTGGCAGCCCCTTTCGACTATAAAAGGAGGCTCATGGCATACTGGAGAAGGATTTGGCTTTTTCGAACCACACACTCACCACAGCTAGTTCGAGAGCTCAAGAACTCTCTGAAATACACCCACCAAAGCAGGACTAGGGTTTTACGCATCCTCGCGGCCCGAACCTGGGTAAACGATCCTTGTGCTGATTACTAATCCTGCTCTTCTCGCAACCCTGCGCCCCGGCAACCGTAGTAGGGATTCTTGTGATCCCATAGGTGTCCTTTCCCCGACACAAATAAGAGAAGGAAATCTTCTTTGAATGCCTGCTCAGTATGAAGGTCATGTCTTGCTTCTCGTTGAATATAAAGGGAATAATAAATATGGCAAAGAAAAAGTTCCAGAACCTAAAGTCTCATGACTGCCACGTGATTATGACGCAACTGCTTCTGGTTGCATTGTGGGGGCTTCTACCGAAAAACATTCGATTAGCCATTGTGAAGTTATGCGCATTCCTCAATTCAATCTCTCAGGAGGTAATCGATCCAGAAATCCTACCAATGTTAAAGAATGATTTGGTGCAATGTCTTGTCAGTTTTGAGTTGGTGTTCCCACCATCCTTCTTCAATATCATGATGCACGTTCTAGTTCATCTAGTCGACGAGATTGCCATTTCGAGTCCTGTATTTCTACACAATATGTTCCCGTTTGAGAGGTTCATGGGAGTCTTAAAGAAATATGTTCATAACCGTAATAGGCCAGAAGGAAGCATCTCCATGGGCCATCAAACAGAGGAGGTCATTAGGTTTTTTGTTGACTTTATTCCTGACCTTAAGCCGATTGGCCTGCCCCAATCGCGGTATGAGGGGAGACTGACTGGAAAAGGAACGCTAGGAGCGGATTCATTAATATGTAGGGACGGGCATTCTTGGGCTCAAGCACACTACACAGTTCTACAGAATTCTACCTTGAAGGGTAAACACAAAAATAAAAGTGGGAAACACAATATGAAAACCCCTAAACCCCTCTTAAAAAAACAAAAAACCCAGCGCCTGGCAGCTGCTGACGCGTGGCTGCCTTTTAGTCCCGGTCGGTGTTACCAACCGGGGCTAAAGGTCCTCCTACCTGGGCGCCCCACAACGGCCACGTGGAGCTCCTTTAGTCCCGGTTCGTATGCCAACCGGGACTAAAAGTAATGGGCATTAGTCCCGATCGTTTTGTCCCGGTTGCAGAACCGGGACTAAAGGCCCTCTGGAACCGGGACTAAAGGCCCTCTGGAACCGGGACTGATGCCCTGTTATCTACTAGTGCTTGTCTATAAAAAATTAGAAGTTATATTGTGAAATGTATGATCTATCACTGTTTACATCTAAATTGTATTAAAATGCTTCCCTGTAAAAAAATATAAGTTATATTCGTCCTCCACAGTCCTGCTTAACAATAGATGAATGTGGATTTTTAGCCGAGGCGAACCCCCTCCCCCTACATCATGTGGTTTTCCATTGGCCTAATTTTTTTATGGACTGGTTTTCTACCTTAGTTAACGATCTTTGGTAGTTGCTAAGCAATGATTTGTATGACTTACAACATAGGAATTATATGCTCTTTGCATGAAATTTTAGCTTTTTTCAAAGTGGGTTTATGTTATGATATAATTATTTTATTTCATAGTAGAACATATTTTAGTCAAGACATGTGTTGCACGTGCATGCTTACTAATATATCAGTTTGCATATCTATGTAAGCTGTTGTTCTCATATAGTGATCTCTTCAACTGCAAAAAGTTTTTCTATAGGAGTGATCCAAATAAAAATTGGGCCCGATGCCAATTAAGATAAGTTTTTAATACTAAACTTTTATACTTTCTTTAAAATTAGTTTGAGCATACCACATTCTTAATATTTTTATACATAGATAGTATAGTTAACCATCATAATAATGGTGCTAAATATTATGTATAATGTTTTTATTATACAATTGTAATGTATATCACTCAAAAATTAACTTGAACTAAATTCAAATGGTTTGTTCTAGCATTTTTTGAATTAACTTCCAACAATTGCATATATTATATGGTGTGTACATATACATATTTGTGTGTATATGCATTTGTTGGTGTATATTTTTAATAAGGTAAATATCATGGTAAAGATCTTTAAAATGTACATTCTAAAAAAACATGTTAACATTGGTTTCCGTTGAATATTAGATAAACACATTTTAGAAACTTCTATGATATAAATTGAACAAATGTGCCTTGCAAGTTGATTTCAATAACAAGTTCACAACATGTGCATGTTTGGAGTTTGGTATTGAAATACCATTGCTTAGTTCCTTTCCCGCAAAAAAAACAGACGAGGCGCGCCGCCCGCATCGTAGCTGGCCTGCCTCCGGACTCGCCGGAGCCAAAGGAGGAGGAGGAGGAGGAGGAACAGGAAGAGAAGCAGCAACTTCTTCTGATGGAGGTAGCGGATTCAAAGGAGGGCGAGGCGGAGTAGCCAGAGGAGTGCTACTTCTTGAGCTTGCGTTGGTTTTTCTCTTGAAGAGGAAAGGGTGATGCAGCAAAGTAGAGTAAGTATTTCCCTCAGCTTTTGAGAACCAAGGTATCAATCCAGTAGGAGACAATGCGCAAGTCACCGAATACATGCACAAACAATCACCAACTTGCACCCAACGCGATAAAGGGGTTGTCAGTCCCTTCACAGTTATTTGCAAAGTGAGATCTGATAGAGATAGATAAATGTAAAGTAATATTTTTGGTATTTTTAGTTTATGGAACGGAAAGTAAAAGATTGCAAAGGAAGTAAATCAGAAACTAAAATTGTAGATCGGAAACTTATATGATGGAAAGTAGACCCGGGGGCCATAGGTTTCACTAGAGGCTTCTCTCAAGATAGAAAATATTACGGTGGGTGAACAAATTACTGCCGAGCAATTGATAGAAAAGCGCAAAGTTATGACGATATGTAAGGCAATGATCATGAATATAGGCATCACGTCTGTATCAAGTAGACCGACTCCTGCATTCATCTACTACTTTACTCCACACATCGACCGACTCACGCCTGCATCTAGAGTATTAAGTTCATAGAACAGAGTAACGCATTAAGTAAGATGACATGATGTAGCGGGATAGACTCAAGCAATATGATGAAAACCCCATCTTGTTATCCTCGATGGCAACAATACAATACGTGTCGGTTCCCCTTCTGTAACTAGGATCGAGCACCACAAGATTGAACCCAAAACTGAGCACTTCTCCCATTGCAAGAAAAAGCAATCTAGTTGGCCAAACCAAATCGATAGTTCGAAGAGACTTGCAAATATATCAAATCATGCATATAAGAATTCAGAGAAGATGATGTCTACTACACAACCTTCTTCTTGTAGACATTGTTGGAGGTTTGTAGGACAGTAGCAAATTTCCCTCAAGTGGATGACCTAAGGTTTATCAATCCGTGGGAGGCGTAGGATGAAGATGGTCTCTCTCAAGCAACCCTGCAACCAAATAACAAAGAGTCTTTTGTGTCCCCAACACACCCAATACAATGGTAAATTGTATAGGTGCACTAGTTCGGCGAAGAGATGGTAATACAAGTGCAATATGGATGATAGATATGGGTATTTGTAATCTAAAATTATAAAAACAGCAAGGTAACTAATGATAAAAGTGAGCGTAAACGGTATTGCAATGCTAGGAAACAAGGCCTAGGGTTCATACTTTCACTAGTGCAAGTTCTCTCAACAATAATAACATAATTGGATCATATAACTATCCCTCAACATGCAACAAAGAGTCACTCCAAAGTTACTAATAGCGGAGAACAAACGAAGAGATTATGGTAGGGTACGAAACCACCTCAAAGTTATTCTTTCCGATCAATCCATTGGGCTATTCCTATAAGTGTCACAAACAGCCCTAGAGTTCGTAGTAAAATAACACCTTAAGACACACATCAACCAAAGCCCTAATGTCACCTAGATACTCCAATGTCACCTCAAGTATCCGTGGGTATGATTATACGATATGCATCACACAATCATAGATTCATCTATTCAACCAACACATAGAACCTCAAAGAGTGCCCCAAAGTTTCTACCGGAGAACAAGACAAAAATGTGTGCCAACCCCTATGCATAGGTTCATGGGCGGAACCCGCAAGTTGATCACCAAAACATACATCAAGTGGATCAATAGAATACCCCATTGTCACCATGGGTATCCCACGCAAGACATACATCAAGTGTTCTCAAATCATTAAAAGACTCAATCCGATAAGATAACTTCAAAGGGGAAACTCAATCCATTACAAGAGAGTAGAGGGGGAGAAACATCATAAGATCCAACTATAATAGCAAAGCTCGCGATACATCAAGATCGTATCACCTCAAGAACACGAGAGAGAGAGATCAAACACATAGCTACTGGTACATACCCTCAGCCCCGAGGGTGAACTACTCCCTCCTCATCATGGAGAGTGCCGGGATGATGAAGATGGCCACCGGTGGGGGATCCCCCCTCCGGCAGGGTGCCGGAACAGGGTCCCGATTGGGTTTTGGTGGCTACAGAGGCTTGCGGCGGCGGAACTCCCGATCTATTCTGTTCCCCGAAGGTTTTAGGGTATATTGGATATAGGAGGAAGAAATACGTCAGGGGATTCACGAGGGGCCCACGAGGGTGGAGGGTGCGCCCCCCTGCCTTGTGCCTTCCTCGTTGCTTTCTTGACATGGACTCCAAGTCTCCCGGGTTGCTTTCTTTCCAAAAATAACTTCTCCAGAAGGTTTCATTCCGTTTCGACTCCGTTTGATATTCCTTTTCTTCGAAACACTGAAACAAGGGAAAAAACAGGAACTGGCACTGGGCTCTGGGTCAATAGGTTAGTCCCAAAAATAATATAAAAGTTTTTATTAAAGCCCATAAACATCCAAAACAGATAATATAATAGCATGGAACAATCAAAAATTATAGATATGTTGGAGACGTATCAGAAGATTCAAATTATATTCATAGATACGCTGATCATAAATCCACAATTCGTCGGATCTCGGCAAACACACCGCAAAAGAGTATTACATCAAATAGATCTTCAAGAACATCGAGGAGAACATGGTATTGAGAATCAAAGAGAGAGAAGAAACCATCTAGCTACTAGCTATGGACCCGTAGGTCTGAGGTAAACTACTCACGCTTCATCGGAGAGGCAATGGTGTTGATGTAGAAGCTCTCCGTGATAGAATCCCCCTCCGGCAGGACGTCGGAAAAGGCCCTAGATGGGATCTCACGGGTACTGAAGGTTGCAGCGGTGGAAAAGTGTTTTCGTGGCTCTCCTGATAGGTTTTGGGATATTTGAGAATATATAGGCGGAAGAAATAGGTCGGTGGAGTCATGAGGGGCCCACAAGGGTGGGGGGTGCGCCCTACCCCCATGGGCACGCCCTCCGTCCTTGTGGCCACCTCGTGGCTTCCCTGACGTGTACTCCAAGTCCTCCGGATGTCTTCTGGTTCAAGAAAAATCATCGCAAAAGTTTCATTCTGTTTGGATTCCGTTTGGTATTCCTTTTCTGCGAAACTCTAAAACTAGGAAAAAACAGAAACTGGCACTGGGCTCTAGGTTAAGAGGTTAGTCCCAAAAGTAATACTCCCTCCGTTCGTAAATACTTGTCTTTCTAGGCATTTCAACAAGTGACTACATACGGAGTAAAATGAGTGAATCTACACTCTAAAATATGTCTACATACATCCGTATGTGATAGTCATTTGAAATGCCTAGAAAGACAAGTATTTAGGAACGGAGGGAGTATAGAATAGCATAATAATGTTGGGAATCGTAGCATAATTTAAAATTTTCCTACGCTCACCAAGATGCATCTATGGAGTCTACTAGCAACGAGGGGAAGGGAGTGCATCTACATACCCTTGTAGATCGCGAGCGGAAGCGTTCCAATGAACGTGGATGACAGAGTCGTACTCGCCGTGATCCAAATCACCGATGACCGAGTGCCGAACGGACGGCACCTCCGCGTTCAACACACGTACGGTGCAGCGACGTCTCCTCCTTCTTGATCCAGCAAGGGGGAAGGAGAGGTTGATGGAGATCCAATAGCACGACGGCGTGGTGGTGGATGTAGCGGCTCTCCGGCAGGGCTTCGCAAGCTTCTGCGAGAGAGAGAGAGGTGTTGCAGGGGAGGAGGGAGGCGCCCAAGGCTTAGATATTGCTGCCCTCCCTTCCCCCCACTATATATAGGGCCAAGGGAGAGGGGGGGCGCAGCCTTGCCCCTTCCTCCAAGGAAGGGTGCGGCCAGGGGGGAGTCCTTCCCCCCCAAGGCACCTCGGAGGTGCCTTCCCCCTTTAGGACTCTCCCTTTTTTCTTATCTCTTGCGCATGGGCCTCTTGGGGCTGGTGCCCTTGGCCCATATAGGCCAAGGCGCACCCCTTACAGCCCATGTGGCCCCCCGGGGCTGGTGGACCCCCGGACCCCTTTCGGCACTCCCGGTACAATACCGATAAAGTGCGAAACTTTTCCGGCGACCAAAATAAGACTTCCCATATATAAATCTTTACCTCCGGACCATTCCAGAACTCCTCGTGACGTCCGGGATCTCATCCAGGACTCCGAACAACTTTCGGGTTTCCGCATACATATATCTCTACAACCCTAGCGTCACCGGACCTTAAGTGTGTAGACCCTACGGGTTCGGGAGACATGCAGACATGACCGAGACGCCTCTCCGGTTAATAACCAACAGCGGGATCTGGATACCCATGTTGGCTCCCACATGCTCCACGATGATCTCATCGGATGAACCACGGTGTCGAGGATTCAATCAATCCGTATGCAATTCCCTTTGTCAATCGGTATGTTACTTGCCCGAGATTCGATCGTCGGTATCCCAATACCTTGTTCAATCTCATTACCGGCAAGTCTCTTTACTCGTACCGCAATGCATGATCCCGTGACTAACGCCTTAGTCACATTGAGCTCATTATGATGATGCATTACCGAGTGGGCCCAGAGATACCTCTCCGTCACACGGAGTGACAAATCCCAGTCTCGATCCGTGCCAACCCAACAGACACTTTCGGAGATACCAGTAATGCACCTTTATAGTCACCCAGTTACGTTGTGACGTTTGGCACACCCAAAGCACTCCTACGGTATCCGGGAGTTGCACGATCTCATGGTCTAAGGAAAAGATACTTGACATTGGAAAAGCTCTAGCAAACGAAACTACACGATCTTTTATGCTATGCTTAAGTTGGGTCTTGTCCATCACATCATTCTCCTAATGATGTGATCCCGTTATCAATGACATCCAATGTCCATAGTCAGGAAACCATGACTATCTGTTGATCAACGAGCTAGTCAACTAGAGGCTTACTAGGGACAGGTTGTGGTCTATGTATTCACACATGTATTACGATTTCCGGACAATACAATTATAGCATGAATAATAGACAATTATTATGAACAAAGAAATATAATAATAACATTTATTATTGCCTCTAGGGCATATTTCCAATAGTCTCCCACTTGCACTAGAGTCAATAATCTAGTTCACATCACCATGTGATTTAACACTCACTGGTCACATCACCATGTGACCAACATCTAAAGAGTTTACTAGAGTCAACAATCTAGTTCACATCACTATGTGATTATCACTCAATGTGTTCTGGTTTGGTCATGTTATGCTTGTGAGAGAGGTTATTAGTCAACGGGTCTGAACCTTTCAGAACCATGTGCTTTACGAATATCTATGTCATCTTGTGGATGCTACCACGCGCTATTTGGAGCCATTTCAAATAATTGCTCTACTATACGAATCCGGTTTACTACTCAGAGTCATCCGGATTAGTGTCAAAGTTCGCATCGACGTAACCCTTTACGACGAACTCCTTTTCACCTCCATAATCGAGCAAATCCCTTAATCCACTAGGTACTAAGGATAAGTTCGACCGCTGTCATGAGATCCTTTCCCGGATCACCATTGTACCGTCTTGACCAACTCAAGGCACACTACATGTGCGGTACACAGCATAGCATACTATAGAGCCTATGTCTAAAGCATAGGGGACGACCTTCATCCTTTCTCTATCTTCCGCTGTGGTCAGGTCTTGAGTCTTACTCAATACTCACACCTTGTAACACAGCCAAGAACTCCTTCTTTGCTGATCTATTTTGAACTCTTTCAAAATTATGTCAAGGTGTGCTGTCTTTTGAAAGTATCATCAGGCGTCTTGATCTATCTCTATGGATCTTGATGCCCAATATGAAAGTAGCTTTATCCAGTTCTTCCTTTGAAAAACTCCTTTCAAACAACCCTTTATGCTTTCCAGAAATTTTACATCATTTCGGATCAACAATATGTCATTCACATATACTTATCAGAAATGTTGTAGCGCTCCCACTCACTTTATTGTAAATACAAGTTTCTAACAAACTTTGTATAAACCCAAAAACTTTGATCACCCCATCAAAGCGTATATTCTGACTCCGAGATGCTTGCCCCAATCCATGGAAGGATCACTGGAGCTAGCATACCTTTTAGCATCCTTAGGATCGACAAAACCTTTCTGATTGTATCACATACAACCTTTCCTCACGAAAACTGGTAAGGAAACTTGTTTTGACATCCATCTGCCAGATTTCATAAATGTAGCTAATGCTAACATGATTCCGACGGACCTAAGCATCGCTACGGATGAGAAAAACTCATCGTAGTCAACTCCTTGAACTTGTGAAAATACTCTTTGCCACAAGTCGAGCTTCATAGACGGTAACTTTACCGTCCATGTCCGTCTTCTTCTTAAAGATCCATTTATCTCAATGGCTTGCCGATCATCGGGCAAGTTCACCAAAGTCCATGCTTTGTTCTGATACATGGATTCTATCTCGGATTTCATGGCCTCGAGCCATTCGTCGGAATATGGGCCCACCATCGCTTCTCCATAGCTTGTAGGTTCATTGTTGTCTAGCAACATGACTTCCAATACAGGATCACGCATTACTCTGAAGTAGTGCGCATCCTCGTTGTCCTACGAGGTTTGGTAGTGACTTGATCCGAAGTTTCATGATCACCATCATAAGCTTCCACTTCAATTGGTGTAGGTGCCACAGGAACAACTTCCTGTGCCCTGCTACACACTAGTTGAAGCGACGGTTCAATAACCTTATAAAGTCTCCACCATCCTCCCACTCAATTCTTTCGAGAGAAACTTTTCCTCAAGAAAGGACTCGTTTCTAGAAGCAATTACTTTTGCTTCCAGATCTGAAATAGGAGGTATACCCAACTGTTTTTGGGTATTCTATGAAGATGCATTTATCCGCTTTGGGTTCGAGCTTATCACCTGAAACTTTTTCACATAAGCATCGCAGCCCCAAACTTTTAAGAAATGACAACTTAGGTTTCTATAAACGGTGTCGTCTCAACGGAATTGCGTGGTGCCCCTTTTAAAGTGAATGCGGTTGCCTCTAATGCCTAACCCATAAACGATAGTGGTAATTTGATAAGAAACATCATGGTATGCACCATATCCAATAGGGTGCAGTTATGATGTTCGGACACACCATCACACTATGGTGTTCCAGGCGGTATTAATTGTGAAACACTTTCCACAATGTCTCAATTGTGTGCCAAACTCGTATCTCAGATACTCATCTCTATGATCATCTCACAGACATTTTATCCTCTTGTTACGACGATCTTCAACTTCACTCTGAAATTACTTGAACCTTTCAATAATTCAGACTAGTGTTTCATCAAGTAAATACACTCAGCATCTACTCAAATCATCTGTGAAGTAAGAACATAACGATATCCACTGCATGCCTCAGCACTCATTGGACTGCGTACATCAAAATGTATTACTTCCAATAAGTTGCTCTCTTGTTCCATCTTACTGAAAACGAGGACTTTCAGTCATCTTGCCCATGTGGTATGATTTGCATGTCTCAAGTGATTCATAATCAAGTGAGTCTAAATGATCCATCTGTATGGAGTTTCTTCATGCATATATACCAATAGACATGGTTCACATGTCTCAATCTTTTCAAAAATGAGTGAGTCCAAAGATCCATCCACATGGAGCTTCTTCATGCGTTCTATACCAATATGACTCAAGTGGCAGTGCCACAAGTATGTGGTACTATCATTACTATCTTATATCTTTTTGGCATGAACATGTGTATCACTACGATCGAGATTCATTTTAGGTGCAAGACCATTGAAGGTATTATTCAAATAAACAGAGTAACCATTATTCTCCTTAAATGAATAACCGTTTTGCGATAAACATAATCCAATCATGTTCAACGCAAACACCAAATCTCGATAGTAGAGGGAGCATGCGATGCTTGATCACATCAACCTTGGAAACACTTCCAACGCACATCGTCATCTCACTTTTAGCTAGTCTCCGTTTATTCCGCAGTTTTTATTTCGAGTTACTAACACTTAGCAACCGAACCAGTATCTAATACCCTGGTGCTGCTAGGAGTACTAGTAAAGTACACATTCATATAACGTATATCCAATATACTTCTGTCGACCTTGCCTGCCTTCTCATCTACCAAGTATCTAGGGTAGTACTGCTTCAGTGACCGTTCCTCTTATTACAGAAGCACTTAGTCTCGGGTTTGGGTTCAACCTTGGGATTCTTCACTAGAGCAGCAAACGACTTGTTGTTTCATGAAGTATCCCTTTTGCCCTTGCCCTTCTTAAACTATTGGTTTTACTAACCATCAACAATTGATGCTCCTTCTTGATTTCTACTCTCGCGGTGTCAAACATCGCGAATAGCTCAAGGATCATCATAATTATCCTTGATATGTTATAGTTCATCACGAAGCTCTACTAGCTTGGTGGCAGTGACTATGGAGAACTATCACTATCTCATCTGGGAGATTAACTCCCACTCGATTCAAGCGATTGTGGCACTCAGACAATCTGATGACACGCTCAACGATTGAGCTTTTCTCCCTTAGTTTGCAGGCTTAAGAAACTTGTCAGAGGTCTCATACTTCTTGACGTGGGCACTAGTCTGAAATCCCAATTTCAGTCTTCGGAACATCTCATATGTTCTGCGACGTTTCAAAAATGTCTCTCGTGCCACAATTCTAAACCGTTAGCATTACTCACTGAACTATCACGTAGTCATCAAAACGTGTATGTCAGATGTTTTGCAACATCTACAGACGACGCTGAGGTTCAGCACACCGAGCGGTGCATTAAGCACATAAGCCTTCTGTGCAGCAATGAGGACAATCCTCAGTTTGCGGACCCAGTCTGCATAATTGCTACTACCAACTTTCAACTAAATTTTCTCTAGGAACATATCTTAATCAGTAGAACTAAAGCGCAAGCTATGACATTATTTGCAAATACCTTTTTGACTATGTTCATGATAATGAAGTTCATCTGATTATGAACTCCCACTCAGATAGACATCCCTCTAGTCATCTAAGTGAAACATGATCCGAGTTCAACTAGGCCGTGTCCGATCATCACGTGAGACGGACTAGTCAAGATCGGTGAACATCTCCATGTTGATCGTATCTTCTATACGACTCATGCTCGACCTTTCGGTCCTCCGTGTTCCGAGGCCATGTCTGTACATGCTAGGATCGTCAAGTCAACCTAAGTGTATTGCGTGTGTTCCGAGGCCATGTCTGTACATGCTAGGCTCGTCAACACCCGTTGTATTCGAACGTAAGAATCTATCACACCCGATCATCACGTGGTGCTTCGAAACGACGAACCTTCGCAACGGTGCACAGTTAGGGTGAACACTTTCTTGAAATTATTATAAGGGATCATCCTACTTGCTACCGTCGTTCTAAGCAAATAAGATGCAAAAACATGATAAACATCACATGCAATCAAATAGTGACATGATATGGCCAATATCATTATGCTCCTTTGATCTCCATCTTCGGGGCACCATGATCATCTTTGTCACCGGCATGACACCATGATCTCCATCATCATGATCTCCATCATTGTGTCTTCATGAAGTCGTCACGCCAACGATTACTTACACTTCTATGGCTAATGTGTTTAGCAACAAAGTAAAGTAATTTACATGGCGTTATTCAATGACACGCAGGTCATACAAAATAATAAAGACAACTCCTATGGCTCCTGCCGGTTGTCATTCTCATCGACATGCAAGTCGTGGTTCCTATTACAAGAATATGATCAATCTCATACATCACATATATCATTCATCACATCTTCTGGCCATATCACATCACATAGCACTTGCTGCAAAAACAAGTTAGACGTCCTCTATTGTTGTTGCAAGTTTTTACGTGGTTTGTAGGTTTCTAGCAAGAACGTTTCTTACCTACGTATGACCACAACGTGATTTGCCAATTTCTATTTACCCTTCATAAGGACCCTTTTCATCAAATCCGTTCCGACTAAAGTAGGAGAGACAGACACCCGCTAGCCACCTTATGCAACTTGTGCATGTCAGTCGGTGGAACCTGTCTCACGTAAGAGTACGTGTAAGGTCGGTCCGGGCCGCTTCATCCTACAATGCCGCCGAAACAAGAAAAGACTAGTAGCGGCAAGAAGAATTGGCAAACTCAACGCCCACAACTACTTTGTGTTCTACTCGTGCATAGTAACTACGCATAGACCTGGCTCATGATGCCACTGTTGGGAATCGTAGCATAATTTAAAATTTTCCTACGCTCACCAAGATGCATCTATGGAGTCTACTAGCAACGAGGGGAAGGGAGTGCATCTACATACCCTTGTAGATCGCGAGCGGAAGCGTTCCAATGAACGTGGATGACGGAGTCGTACTCGCCGTGATCCAAATCACCGATGACCGAGTGCCGAACGGACGGCACCTCCGCGTTCAACACACGTACGGTGCAGCGACGTCTCCTCCTTCTTGATCCAGCAAGGGGGAAGGAGAGGTTGATGGAGATCCAACAGCACGACGGCGTGGTGGTGGATGTAGCGGCTCTCCGGCAGGGCTTCGCAAGCTTCTGCGAGAGAGAGAGAGGTGTTGCAGGGGAGGAGGGAGGCGCCCAAGGCTTAGATATTGCTGCCCTCCCTTCCCCCCACTATATATAGGGCCAAGGGAGAGGGGGGGCGCAGCCTTGCCCCTTCCTCCAAGGAAGGGTGCGGCCAGGGGGGGAGTCCTTCCCCCCCAAGGCACCTCGGAGGTGCCTTCCCCCTTTAGGACTCTCCCTTTTTTCTTATCTCTTGCGCATGGGCCTCTTGGGGCTGGTGCCCTTGGCCCATATAGGCCAAGGCGCACCCCTTACAGCCCATGTGGCCCCCCGGGGCTGGTGGACCCCCGGACCCCTTTCGGCACTCCCGGTACAATACCGATAAAGTGCGAAACTTTTCCGGCGACCAAAATAAGACTTCCCATATATAAATCTTTACCTCCGGACCATTCCGGAACTCCTCATGACGTCCGGGATCTCATCCGGGACTCCGAACAACTTTCGGGTTTCCGCATACATATATCTCTACAACCCTAGCGTCACCGGACCTTAAGTGTGTAGACCCTACGGGTTCGGGAGACATGCAGACATGACCGAGACGCCTCTCCGGTCAATAACCAATAGCGGGATCTGGATACCCATGTTGGCTCCCACATGCTCCACGATGATCTCATCGGATGAACCACGGTGTCGAGGATTCAATCAATCCGTATGCAATTCCCTTTGTCAATCGGTATGTTACTTGCCCGAGATTCGATCGTCGGTATCCCAATACCTTGTTCAATCTCGTTACCGGCAAGTCTCTTTACTCGTACCGCAATGCATGATCCCGTGACTAACGCCTTAGTCACATTGAGCTCATTATGATGATGCATTACCGAGTGGGCCCAGAGATACCTCTCCGTCACACGGAGTGACAAATCCCAGTCTCGATCCGTGCCAACCCAACAGACACTTTCGGAGATACCCGTAATGCACCTTTATAGTCACCCAGTTACGTTGTGACGTTTGGCACACCCAAAGCACTCCTACGGTATCCGGGAGTTGCACGATCTCATGGTCTAAGGAAAAGATACTTGACATTGGAAAAGCTCTAGCAAACGAAACTACACGATCTTTTATGCTATGCTTAAGTTGGGTCTTGTCCATCACATCATTCTCCTAATGATGTGATCCCGTTATCAATGACATCCAATGTCCATAGTCAGGAAACCATGACTATTTGTTGATCAACGAGCTAGTCAACTAGAGGCTTACTAGGGACAGGTTGTGGTCTATGTACTCACACATGTATTACGATTTCCGGACAATACAATTATAGCATGAATAATAGACAATTACCATGAACAAAGAAATATAATAATAACATTTATTATTGCCTCTAGGGCATATTTCCAACAAATAATGCGTATAAAACAGATAATATAGTAGCATGGAACAATAAAAAATTATAGATACGTTGGAGACGTATCAAGCATCCCCAAGCATAATTCCTGCTCATCCTCGAGTAGGTGAATGATAAAAACAGAATTTTTGATGTGGAATGCTACCTAGCATATTTATCCATGTAATTTTCTTTATTGTGGCATGAATGTTCAGATCCGTATGATTCAAAACAAAAGTTTAATATTGACATAAAAACAATAATACTTCAAGCATACTAACAAGATAATCATGTCTTCTCAAAATAACATGGCCAAAGAAAGCTTATCCCTACAAAATCATATAGTCTGGCTATACTCCATCTTCATCACACAAAATATTTAAATCATGCACAACCCCGATGACAAGCCAAGCAATTGTTTCATACTTTTGGTGTTCTCAAACTTTTGCAACTTTCGCGCAATACATGAGCGTGAGCCATGCATGGACATGCACTATAGGTTGAATAGACGGTGGTTGTGGAGAAGACAAATAGAAGGAGATAGTCTCACATCAACTAGGCGTATCAACGGGCTATGGAGATGCCCATTAATAGATATCAATGTGAGTGAGTAGGGATTGCCTTGCAACGGATGCACTAGAGCTATAAGTTTATGAAAGCTCAAAAAGGAAACTAAGTGGGTGTGCATCCAACTTGCTTGCTCACGAAGACCTAGGGAAATTTGAGGAACCCATCATTGGATTATACAAGTTAAGTTCTATAATGAAAAATTCCCACTAGTATTTGAAAGTGATAACATAGGAGACTCTCTATCATGAAGATCATGGTGCTACTTTCAAGCACAAGTGTGGTAAAAGGATAGTAGCATTGCCCCTTCTCTATTTTCTCTCATTTATATTATTTTTTATTTGGGCCTTCTCTCATTTTTTTGGCCTCATTTTTTCGTCCGGAGTCTCATCCCGACTTGTGGGGGAATCATAGTCTCCATCATCCTTTCCTCACATGGGACAATGCTCTAATAATGAAGATCATCACACTTTTATTTACTTACAACTCGATACTTAGAACAAAATATGACTCTATGTGAATGCCTCCGGCGGTGTACCGGGATGTGCAATGAATCAAGAGTAACATGTATGAAAGAATTACGAATGGTGGCTTTGCCACAAATACAATGTCAATTACATGATCATGCAAAGCAATATGACAATGATGGAGCATGTCATAACAAACGGAACGGTGGAAAGTTGCATGGCAATATATCTTGGGATGGCTATGGAAATGCTATAATAGGTAGGTATGGTGGGTTTATGGTACCGGCGAAAGTTGCGCGGCACAAGAGAGGCTAGCAATGGTGGAAGGGTGAGAGTGCGCAAAATCCATGAACTCAACATTAGTCATAAAGAACTCATATACTTATTGCGAAAATCTATTAGTTATCGAAATGAAGTACTACGCGCATGCTCCTAGGGGGATAGATTTGTAGGAAAAGACCATCGCTCGTCCCCGACCGCCACTCATAAGGAGGACAATAAATAAATAAATCATGCTCCGACTTCATCACATAACGGTTCACCATACGTGCATGCTATGGGAATCACAAACTTTAACACAAGTATTTCTCAAATTTACAATACTCACTAGCATGACTCTAATATCACCATCTTCATATTTCAAAAACAATCATAAGGAATCAAACTTCTCATAGTATTCAATGCACTTAATATGAAAGTTTTTATTATATCCCTCTTGGATGCCTATCATATTAGGACTAAATTTATAACCAAAGCAAATTACCATGCTGTTTAGAGACTCCCAAAATAATATAAGTGAAGCATGAGAGTTCATCGATTTCTATAAAATAAAACCACCGCCGTGCTCTAAAAAGATATAAGTGAAGCACTAGAGCAATATTGCCTAGCTCAAAAGATATAAGTGAAGCACATTGAGTTTTCTAATAAATCACGATTCATGTGTGTCTCTCTCAAAAGGTGTGTACAGCAAGGATGATTGTGGCAAACTAAAAAGCCAAGACTCAAATCATACAAGACGCTCCAAGCAAAACACATATCATGTGGTGAATAAAAATATAGCCTCAGGTAAAGTTACCGATAGACGAAGACGAAAGAGGGGATGCCTTCTGGGGCATCCCCAAGCTTAGGCTTTTGGTTGTCCTTGAATATTACCTTGGGGTGCCTTGGGCATCCCCAAGCTTAAGCTCTTGCCACTCTTTATTCCATAGTCCATCAAATCCTTACCCAAAACGTGAAAACTTCACAACACAAAACTCAACAGAAAATCTCATAAGCTCCGTTAGTATAAGAAAATAAATCACCACTTTAGGTACTGTTGTGAACTCATACTTTATTTATATTGGTGTAATATATACTGTATTCCAACTTTTCCATGGTTCATACCCCCCGATACGAGCCACGGATTCATCAAAATAAGCAAACAACACATAGAAAACAGAATTTGTCAAAAACAGAACAGTCTGTAGCAATCTGTAACTCTCGAATACTTATGCAACTCCAAAAATTCTGAAAAATTAGGACAACCTGGGCAATTTGTGTACCAATCCATTGCAAAAAAGAATCAGATCAAAAGCACGCTTCTGTGAATTACGAAAATTATTTTCCTGGGCGTAGAAGTTTCTGTTTCTCAGCAGGATCAAAACAACTATCACCGTAAGCTATCTCAAAGGTCTTACTTGGCACAAACACTAATTAAAACACAAAACCACATCTAACCAGAGGCTAGATGAAATATTTATTGCAAAACAGAACCTAAAATGCAAAAACAAAAATAAAATTGTGTTGCCTCCTAACAAGCGCTATTGTTTAACGCCCTTAGCTAGGCATAAAACACGAATAGATCTAAGTATTATCATCTTTGGTATGCAATCCATAAGTGGTTCTCATAATTGATTCATAAGGCAATTTAATTTTCTTTCTTGGAAAGTGTTCCATACCTTTCCTTAACGGAAATTGAAATCTAATGTTTCCTTCTTTCATATCAATAATTGCACCAATCATTCTAAGGAAAGGTCTACCAAGAATAATAGGACATGTAGGATTGCAATCTATATCAAGAACAATGAAGTCTACGGGCACATAATTCCTATTTGCAGCAATAAGAACATCATTAATCCTTCCCATAGGTTTCTTAATAGTGGAATCCGCAAGATGCAAATTTAAAGAACACTCATCAAATTCACGGAAACCTAACACATCACATAAAGTTTTTGGAATCGTGGAAACACTAGCACCCAAATCACATAAACGCATGGCATTCATAATCCTTAATCTTAATCTTAATAGTAGGTTCCCACTCATCATAAAGTTTTCTAGGGATAGAAACTTCCAATTCAAGCTTTTCTTCAAAAGATTGCATCATAGCATCAATGATATATTTAGTAAAAGCTTTGTTTTGATTATAAGCATGAGGAGAATTCAACATGGATTGCAACAAGGAAATACAATCTATTAAAGAACATTTATCATAGTAAAATTCCTTGAAATCCAAACGAGTGGGTTCATTGCTATCTAAAGTTTTGACTTCTCCAATCCCACTTTTATCAATTTTTGCATCAAGATCTAAAAACTCCGAATCATTGGGACGCCTTTTAACTAAAGTTGACTCATCTCAAGTCCCATCTTTATCAAGATTTATATTGGAAAACAAAGATTCAATAGGAGTTACATCAAATCACTTTAAGATCTTCATCATTATTCTCACGGCAACTAGAAGAACACGCTTTTATAAACCAATCTTTTTTAGCACGCATATTAGCGGTTCTTTCTTTGCACTCATTAATGGAAATTCTCATGGCTTTGAAAGACTCATTGATATAATGCTTGGGTGCAATAGATCTGAGTTTCAAAGAATCAACATCAAGAGAAATTCTATACACGTTCCTAGCCAAATCATGAATCTTAAGCAATTTTTCTTCAATCAAAGCATTGAAATTATTTTGCGAACTCATAAATCCTTTAACACTATTCTCAAATTCAGAGGGCATCTTATTATAATTTCCATAAGAATTGTTGTAGGAATTACCATAATTATTAGAGGAATTACTAGGGAACGGCCTAGGATTAAAATTACCTCTATACGCGTTATTACCATAATTGTTCCTACCAACAGAATTCACATCCATAGATTCATTATTATTCTCAATAAAAGTAGACAAAGGCATATCATTAGGATCAATAGGAACACTCTTGCTAGCAAATAATTTCATAAGCTCATCCATCTTTCCACTCAAAACATTAATCTCTTCAATTGCATGCACCTTTTTACTAGTGGAAGATCTTTCGGTATGCCATTGAGAATAATTAACCATAATATTATCTAGGAGTTTAGTAGCTTCTCCTAAAGTAATTTCCATAAAAGTACCTCCCGCAGCCGAATCTAAAAGATTTCTAGAAGCAAAATTCAATCCGGCATAAAAAATTTGTATAATCATCAACAAATTCAAACCATGAGTAGGACAATTTCTTATCATCAATTTCATCCTCTCCCAAGATTGTGCAACATGTTCATGATCAAGTTGCTTAAAATTCATAATATCGTTCCTAAGGGAGATGATCTTAGCGGGAGGAAAATAATTGGAAATAAAAGCATCTTTACACTTATCCCATGAATCAATACTATTTTTAGGCAAAGATGAAAACCAAGTTTTAGCACGATCTCGAAGTGAGAACGAAAATAGCTTCAATTTAACAATATCATCATCCACATCTTTTTTCTTTTGCATATCACACAAATGAACGAAATTGTTTAGATGGGATGCAACATCTTCACTAGGAAGGCCGGAAAATTGATCTTTCATAACAACATTCAACAAAGCATCATTAATTTCACAAGATTCCGCATTAGTAGTGGGAACAATCGGAGTACTAATAAAATCAATGTTATTGGTGTTGGAAAAGTCACACAATTTGGTATTCTCTTGAGTCATCGTGAGAAAGCAAGCAATCCAACACACGAGCACACAAAAAGCAAGCGAAGAAGATGAACGGAAGAGGGGCGAAGAAAAGGCAAATCTTTTCGAAAATCGTTTTAGAAGTGAGGGAGAGGAAAATAAGAGGCGAATGGCAAATAATGTAATGCGAGAGATGAGAGTTTATGACGGGTACTTGGTATGTCTTGGCTTGGCGTAGATCTCCCTGGCAACGGCGCCAGAAATTGGCAAGTTGATGGGAGACAAATCCTGACTTGACTTGGCGTAAATCTCCCCGGCAACGGCGCCAGAAATTGGCAAGTTGATGGGAGACAAATCCTGACTTGAGTTGGCGTAAATCTCCCCGGTAACGGCGCCAGAAATTCTTCCTGCTACTTCTTAAGCTTGCGTTGGTTTTTCCCTTGAAGAGGAAAGGGTGATGCAGCAAAGTAGAGTAAGTATTTCCCTCGGCTTTTGAGAACCAAGGTATCAATCCAGTAGGAGACAACACGCAAGTCATCGAATAACTGCACAAACAAACATCAACTTGCACCCAACGTGATAAAGGGGTTGTCAATCCCTTCACGGTTATTTGCAAAGTGAGATCTGATAGAGATAGATAAACGGTAAAGTAATATTTTTGGTATTTTTGGTTTATGGAATGGAAAGTAAAAGATTGCAAAGGAAGTAAATCAGAAACTAAAATTGTAGATCGGAAACTTATATGATAGAAAGTAGACCCTGGGGCCATAGGTTTCACTAGCGGGTTCTCTCAAGATAGAAAATATTACGGTGGGCGAACAAATTACTGCCGAGCAATTGATAGAAAAGCGCAAAGTTATGACGATATCTAAGGCAATGATCATGAATATGGGCATCACGTCCATATCAAGTAGACCGACTCCTGCCTGCATCTACTACTATTACTCCACACATCGACCGACTCCTACCAGCATCTAGAGTATTAAGTTCATAGAACAGAGTAATGCATTAAGTAAGATGACATGATGTAGCGGGATAGACTCAAGCAATATGATGAAAACCCCATCTTGTTATCCTCGATGGCAACAATACAATATGTGTCGGTTCCCCTTCTGTCACTAGGATCGAGCACCGCAAGATTGAACCCAAAGCTAAGCACTTCTCCCATTGCAAGAAAAACCAATCTAGTTGGCCAAACCAAATCGATAGTTTGAAGAGACTAGCAAAGATATCAAATCATGCATATAAGAATTCAGAGAAGATTCAAATAATATTCATAGATAAGCTGATCATAAATCCACAATTCATCGGATCTCGGCAAACACACCGCAAAAGAGTATTACATCGAATAGATCTCCAAGAACATCGAGGAGAACATGGTATCGAGAACCAAAGAGAGAGAAGAAGCCATCTAGCTACTAGCTATGGACCCGTAGGTCTGAGGTAAACTACTCACGCTTCATCGGAGAGGCAATGATGTTGATGTAGAAGCCCTCCGTGATCGAATCCACCTCCGGTAGGACACCGGAAAAGGCCCCTAGATGGGATCTCACGGGTACAGAAGGTTGCAGTGGTGGAAAAGTGTTTTCGTGGCTCTCCTGATAGGTTTTAGGATATTTGAATATATAGGCGCAAGAAATAGGTCGGTGGAGTCAAGGGGCCCACAAGAGTGGGGGGTGCGCCCTACCCCCTGGGCGCGGCCTCCGTCCTTGTGGCCGCCTCGTGGCTTCCCTGACGTGTACTCCAAGTCCTCTGGATGTCTTCTGGTCCAAGAAAAATCATCGTGAAAGTTCCATTCCATTTGGACTCCGATTGGTATTCCTTTTCTACGAAACTCTAAAACAAGGAAAAAAAAGAAAGTGGCACTGGGCTCTAGGTTAATAGGTTAGTCCCAAAAATAATATAAAATAGCATAATAATGCATATAAAACATCCAAAACAGATAATATAATAGCATGGGACAATCAAAAATTATAGATACGTTGGAGATGTATCAAGGAGTAGCTCGTGTCGGTGTCAAAACCGGCGGATCTCGGGTAGGGGGTCCCAAGCTATGGATCTAGGATCAATGGGGAACAATGGACGATGAACACGGTGTTTACCCAGGTCCGGGCCCTCTCGAAGAGGTAAAACCCTACGTCCTGCTTGATTGTATTTGATGTGTATGATATGGTTACAGAGTCGATCTACCACGGGATCAAGCGAGCTAAACCCTAGGTTCATGGGGTGATGGATGTTCCTCTAGCCCTAAGACTAAAACCCCTTGGTTTATATAGACACCACTAGGATTAGGGTTGCATGCGATCGGTTATAATGAAGGAAAGATCACGCTAATCTTGACTTGGAGGGCACACGACTCCGAAGATCTCCTGTCCAGTCACGGGTCTGCACTCTAGCTTGGCCCCATAGTAGCCCATTAGTCTGGCCCATATGTAGTAAGTCGACGGCCCGGACCCCTTAGTCTAGGACTCCCTCAGCTGGCGCCGGCTGCGGGCTTCGGCATGAAGGATGCCATGGCGGAGTACGCAGTCACCCAAGATGCGGAGATGACGTAGCAACAGGTCATCCTAGAGTCCATCCTGGATGAGGCATGTGTCGTGGTCGACCGACAGTTCATCCGGCAGGAACGGGCGGCGACCGACGCACTTTATTGGCCATATTCCTTGAAGGCATAGCCCCCCCCCCCCACACACACACACATGCACGCACGCACACACTTTGCCCTTGCGGCCCGGTGTCCAGCTCCCCCTTCCCCACTCTCCCCGCCTTATTGGCCATATTCCTGGGAGGCATCGGTCCCCCCTACTGCTCATGCCGCTATTGTCCAACTCCCCTTCCCCCATACCCGAGACGCTCAGCTCTCCTACCTGACATAACCCCCCCCCCCCACACACACACACACACACACACAGCCCCGGCTCTCCTGTCGGGGCATAGCCCCACCGATACTCTGCCCAGCTCTCTCGTCAAGCATAGCTCCCCCTTCACCTCATGTGCCCTTCTAACACTATACCTTATACCCAGCCCACTGTATCCTATACCCTCTACCGTATGTTACGCCATCTACTCTACTCTACTTGGTGATGAACCCACAGAGAAGGACGATTATAAGTGCATGGAATCGCTAGTCGCTTAATGATGTGGGACTAAAAAGGAGCACTATGGTACATTTGATTCTCTGACCATCCATGTTGGCTGACCGGGGATTCCTACTTCGGCATTCGTACTGGGCGTGGTTGGCGCGGGAAACTACAATGGGAAAGTAGTCATCGATGTGCACGCTAGCCTTCTCCTAATCGCGGGCTGCCTCCTCCCTCGTCTCCTGCGCCAACTGCCTCCTTGAAGTCGAACAGTCCCCCGGCCTGTCGACTACTCCACGGATCCAACTGAAGATATCTCATTGTGGGAACAAAGGGAGAGAGGGGAAATTGGCAGCGAGGATGGCTCCTATGTCGGCGAGGGATTGGGAATCGGCTCCACTTTTCTTCTTTTGAGATCAGGGCTGTGTGAGGGAGATGAAGAAGAGGCCTTCAATGCGGCTATGTGCGGAAAATCCTATCTGCCACTACGACAGATTGTCGACTTAACGCACACACAACGATTGATTTGGGCCGACCCATTGCATAGATTCCACGTTCCTATTTTTGCTTCCTACTCAGTTTTTTCGGTTTTAGGAAAGGTTCCTGAGTCGGGTTCTATTTTTTGTTTTCCTTTTTCTTTTTAGTTTTCAGCTTTTGCCTTTTCCTTTATTCATGTTTCCTTTTTTGTTTTTCTCTCCTTTTCCTTTTTCCTTTTTTTCTTTGTTATTTTTGTTTCATTTTTTCTTTGTCAAGCTTATTTTATTTTATTTTCAAAAAGTGATTGGAAATTTCAAAAACTTGTTCTTGTCTTTCAAAATGTTGAATAATGTCCGCATATTCGATTTTTTGGAATGTTAATAATTGTTCACGGTTTTCTAATAGGAAAAGTCTCCAATTCAACCGGCTGATTATAATGCTGGTGTCCGCCGCCTGCTGCACCGTCTGATGGCCGCTTGATTCAGTAGTGCTACGGCATGGAGCGTGTTGTTTGCCTGTTCTTTTCACGTGCGTGGTCCCTTGGGCATAGCTAGTTTAACGGAAATGCTTGGTTTCAGCAGGTGGCTCTCTCGTGTGCGTCCGCCTCGTCCTTTGCGACATGTGTCCTGCATGGTCCATCCAGGAATATTTCTCATGGCTCTGTGCGACATCTGTTTTCTGCAATATTATCTATGTTGCAAAAGTTTCTTCCACAACAACACTCATGTTGCACAAAAATGAAGACTATTTTCTTTTGCAACTTGACCGGTGGAAGCTACCCGTGTCTGATCGTGCTGACATGTTTCTGCAACAACGACAGAGTTGCAAAACAGCGTCGACAACAGCGGTACTGCTATGACATCATATTTGATTGCAAAAGATCCTGCAACATCATTCATGTTGCAAAAGTCATTTTCTCAACATCATCTATGTTGCAGAAAGTGAAGACAAGGAAAAAATTCTGCAACACAACCTTTGCTACAAATGTTTCTGCAACATGAGCTTTGTTGCAGAGAGTTCTGCAACACCATTTTTGTTGCAATGATGAGGATGGGCTTTTAAAAAAAATCCACTGGTTGATCACGCGTACACTTCCGCCGTGTGCGCAATCGTCCGATATGAGCTTGATCAGTCGACGCACAACTGGCCAGGACCTTCACCACTGGACGTGTGCCTGTGCCACTTACAGTTTTTCTGTAATATTATCTGTGTTGCAGAAGTCCTTCCGCAAAAACATCCATGTTTCAAAGAAAATAAGACAAAAAAAATCTGTAACATCATCGGTGTTGCATAAGTCCTTCCACAATAACATCTCTGTTGGCAAAAAGTTAAGATAAAAAATTATGTAATAGAACCTCTGTTGCAAATTTTTCTGCAACAAGAGGTCTATTGCAATGGTGAGGAAGGGGCCGGCCGCTGGATGGCCCCGATTAAACGGATGCGGAGGCGGCAGATCTTTTAAAAAGGATCCACCGACCGACGCGTAGCGTCGCCCTTTCTAATAGGGTTCAGGATTTTCAAAAAATGTTCAAAACTAAATAAATGTTCATGTTTTCCTATTTTCATAATTTCAAAAAATATTGCGTTTTTCAAAAAAATTACCAAGTTCAAAACTTATTTACGTTTTCTGAAAACCTATTCGTGTTTTTAAAAATTGTTCGGAGTTTGAAAAAATGTTTCCATTTTCCGAAACTTGTCAAACTTATAAAATATTCACATTCTAAAAATTTGTTCAACAGTTCAAAAAAGTCATATTTTAGGTCATTGCTTATGTTTTCAAAAATTGTTCGGAATTTGAAAATGTCCTGTTTTTCAAATTTTTAAAAATTTAAAAATGTACCTGTTTTTAAAATTAGTGCACACATTAAAACCTGTTCATATATTTGCTAAACTTGTTTTGCTTTTCAAAACTTATTCCTATTTTTTTTAAATATTAAGAATTTTCAAGAATTGTTTGCAAAACGGAAAACATCGGAGCTGCAAATATAGGTAGTTTTAAATAATTCGCACTGCATATTTGCAGTAATGGCTAGCTGCTTGCGTTCACCAGAGAGAGGGTCCCGAGTTTGATTCATGGCTAAGGCGAATTCTATTTGGCGCTGCAGGCGCCCGTTAACGGCCCGTATAGTATTTTACCAACGCAAAAAAGTATGCCACAACACGGTCTCGAACCCACAACCTACTGGCTGCAAGCGCTTCGTTCCAACAACCAGGCTACTATCCAAGTTGAACGGTTGTTCTCTTTTTTTCTACTTCATTAGTTCAGTTCGCTTTTTTCCTTTATCTTTTACGCTTTTTCCTTATCTTTTTCTGTTTCTTCTTTTTTTCATTAATGCGCGCGTTTCTAAAATCCCTGAACCTTTTTTATAAATTGATAAACTTTTTTCAAATTCAATGAACCTTTTTCAAATCGGATAAACTCTTTTTAAAATTCGATGAACTTTTTTTTTAGTTTGATGAACTTTTTACAAATTCAATGAACTTTTTTAACAATTCGATCAACTATTTTAAAATCTGATGAACTCTTTTGAAAAGTTGATGTACTTTTTTAAAATTCAATGAAATTTTTGCAAATTCAATGAACTATTTCCAAATTCGATGAACTCTTTTGAAATGTTAATGAACTTTTTTTAAATTCGATGAACTTTTTGCAAATCCAGCAAACTTTTTTCCAAATTTGATGAACTCTTTTCAAAAGTTGATGAACTCTTTTTAAATTCGATGAACTTTTTGCACATTCAGTGAACTTTGTTCCAAATTCGATGAACTTTTTTCAAACTCGTGGTCATTTTTCATTGTTGTGCACTGTTTTTTAAAAATTAGTGCACTTTTGATTTCCATTTCATGCACTTATTTGAATACATGAACCCTTTTTACATTAGCCAACTTTTTTATGCATGTTCGTCAACTTTCTAAATTTGTTCACATTTTTTCCATACATTCACGTTTTTCATTAATGTTTTCAAATAAGTCAAAATCTAAGCGAAGTAGCGCTGGTACATTGGTTCTTAAATCAACTTGCGCTGAAGTGAATCGCTAGCAGCCTCTATGTGTACCGGTTTGCCAAACTCGAAGTCGTGCGTGAGGTCGTGAGTTCGATTCACAGAGAGCCTCTTTTTTGGATGTCTTTTCGCGCAATTATGCATTTTTTTCTGCGTGCGTGTTGTGGGCCGACCCATCAGGCGCTGCCGCAGGCGCCAGATGCCTTCGGCGGCGCTGAAGGCGCCGAATAGGTGCTCCCCGTGGCTAACGCTCCACTTTTTTGCAATTTTTACACCACTGGCTGCTCCTTCGTGGACCGGCCCAGCCGAGGGAGTCTCTGTGCGAAGCCCCACGAATCTGCCGCTTAATGCGACACATAGGAGCTTCCGTTGTGTATATCGCTTCCGGTTCTACGCAGCCGCACAAATCTTGCATGGGCCTGGGTCAGTTGTGAAGATGCGGCCCACTCTGCGTGTTCAGTGGACCAGGTCGGAGATGAGATTAGGCTTGTTTCTAGGCCGGCTCAATCTAGCCAGCCCTTTTCTTTTCAAATTAGTAACTGCACCTTTTCTTTTCAAACTAGTACTAGTAGTTTCTTTGTTCTAAAAAAATGACTAGTTTCATTAGATGAATTAGCAACTATTCCTCCTGTGACTGGAACATCTATTGTGTATTCCTAAATAATTCAATTATTATTTTCCTTTTTTTTGTATTACAACTATTTTCGTCATAATAGAATCTACTTTCCGCCTGGCACAAGTTGCAACACACATATTGCATAAAGATAGAACCAACGAATCTAAGATGAGTGAACCAATAACATTAAGAAAAAGAACATTTAGAATCCCCAACTTTATTACCATATTTTCTTTGGATTTTTTTAGAATATATATTTTTTGTGGCTTTTGATGTTAGCTTGATTATCAGTTCATTTTTGTAATCCTGAATCCTGAGAATGAAAAGGCTGCCTTTGTGGTTAATTGTGGAAAGAGGAAATACATGACAAGAAAGGCTAAAATCAGGGTACGGTATGAAGAAGAAGAAAAGTACACTTAATTATAGTGAGGTTGTCCACAGAACTAATACTAGAGCCACGTCAAACTATGGCATTTTTAACAAGGGTCATACACCTGCCGCAACTCTAGCTAGTGAGACAGGACAGACACTGCACGGCGGTGTTCTCCACACTAGCACCTTCCTCCTCGTCGTCTTCCCGCCGTGCCGCCGCAGGCGATAAAGAGCGCGCAGAGAAAGCAGCCTGCGAGGAACGAGACCAGCACGCAGAGGAGCCCGACCCTGGTGACATGAATGTAGTAGTAGTACGGGGCTGCGGCCGGGCCCTGCTGCTGGTCGGCTGGTGGTTGCTGAAGAATCGCCGAGGCCGCGGCGGCGTTTGGAGTCCCGGTGCCGCTGCAGGCGAAGGTGGCGGCTGGAGAAATGCTAGAGCTGCAGGGGTAGCAGGTGGAGGGCTCGGCCGGCGACGACGGAGACGGCGATGCACAGGATCGCCGCTGGCTGCCGCGCCATTGTCGATCAAGAAGCAGCGAACGGACGAGATAGCTAGCACCTGCAGAGAGTGTGGTACTGTGGCGCCGAATAGATCAAGCACGCCGTGGAAGGTTTATATGGTGCCGTGGTGTCGCCGATATCGTCTACATAGTGCATGTGGGAGGGTGCTCAATATATAGTGGCAGCACGCGTAGCCAATTGGCCTTTCGTGTGCTCGATCGGCCGCGCGCGTAAGTGTTGCTGATTTGTTTAGCGCACTTTTGGCTTAACCCGGCCGCCCGCTCTTATTGAATCTTCTCTCTTCGATTCGTGGACTGATAGTCACCGAGCGGGTCTGCTCTCTTCAGTAGTTGACACTAAAATGGTTCCAGGACTTCCCAAGGGGCAAGACAGTATTACGTATTATACTAGTTAGGAATATACTCTATCCCAATCCCATCCGAAGTGGTTGGCAGGAAGGCTGTGTTTTCCATGCTTGGGATAGGGCGGGCGCATGCAGGCAGATACTCGATCCGTCCTGGCTAGCTAGCGTATATGCACACGTCATCAGCTGACGATACATACCTTTCCATGCACCTCTAGCCGTTGCTGCCAGTACAGGTAATGTATTTCATCGTCGGACTTTGCACACATGTAAAATACATCCATATGAACATGCATGTATGCTTTTTTCAGAATTTTTGAAACTTAAAAAAAGTGATTTTTAAATTTCTAAAAGAACGACCTTGATGCAGCTCGTCCGCCAACATGCCCTACTCCATTTTCTTCTTCTAGGGAAACAAACAGAAAGTGACACTCGGTTCACTTGCTATCCCTCATGTTAAAATATATTGTCCAACCTCTCTCATTTAGTATGGAGTAACAGGTTGGAACATGAATTCAACATAGTATCAGAGCCAAGAGGTTTTGAGTTCATAACTCTGCCAAACACAGTATTAAAAACAATGTGTCCTACATCGATCTCATGTCTAAGGACTAAAAAACCTAAGATGTGAGGGGGAGGGGTTGAAATATATTGCCCCGCCTTCTTTTTAGACTGAAGGAGGCACCCAATATATGAGAACAAAATATGTTATTTAGATTGAAGGAGGCACCCAATATATGAGAACAAAATATGTTATTTAGACTGAAGGAGGCACCCAACCTTGAACATTGCACCAAATAACCAATGCATGCATTAGATACTTAGGTTTTTCATAACAAAACCCATTGAATAATATGCACCTGCAACTTGCTTCCCTTTCCCATTACTCTTTCTCCCTCACGTGCCATGCATTACACCCTCTATGTGCAAGGAAAAATCAAACAATTTGCACTAGTCATTCCTCAATGCATTTCACAGCTCCCCTTCACATCTCTGTTGTTCGCGACCAATACATTTTATGAAGAAGAAACAGTCTTCTCCTCAACTAACTTATCATTGGCGCGCGTCAACCACCGCCGTGGTCGTACACACGTGCTTGCAACCTAGGCCGTGTTGCAGACAACCGAGTGACATGAGGCATGTTGTGGTGGGTAACGCGGCCGACAACGAAGGGCTTTGTTGATGTTGCAATGGTTAGATGGATGGTGAGCGAGTGTTTGCAACATGGGGCACGTTACAATCTCCCAAGCGCAACATGGGGCCCATTACGGTAGTTAGATAGCCGAGCACAACGTCAAGGCGCGGCCATCAACAAAGGGATTTCTTGCGCCGGTAACATGGGGCACATTACAATCTCCTGAGCGAAACATGGGGTGCATTGCAGTGGGCAATATGGGCCGTGTTATAAACAGGCTAGGGCAACGTCAAGACGCGACCACCATTGAAGGGCTTTGTTGCGGCGGCAACATAAGACACATTGGAATCTCCTGAGCGCAACATGAGGCACATTACGCCCACTGGACCGTGTTGCATACAACCGAGTGAACGTTAAGACGAGAGTGCCATAGAAGGGATTTGTTGCGGTGGGACCATAATACACGCTGCAATCACTTGAGCGCAACATGGGGCACATTACGGTGGGCAATGTGGTGCGTGTTGCAGAGAACCGAGGGAAAAGGGATTTGTGGCGGCAACATGGGGCACATTGCAATCACCTAAGCGAAACATGGGACACATTACAGTGGGCAATTAACATAGGTCGTGTTAGAAACAGTAGAGCGCAACGTCAAGACGCGGCCACCATTGAAGGGATTTGTTGCGGCAGCAACATAAGACACGCTGCAATCACCTGAGCACAACATGGGGCACATTACGGTGGGCAACATGGTGCGTGTTGCAGACAACTGAGCGACCATCAAGACGCGACCATCAACAAAGGGATTTGTTGCGGCGGCAACATGGGGCACGTTGCAACGGTAAAAAAAAAAGGTGACAGTCGTCTCGCGCGCACAATCCAACCGCTCCGGAGGGGGCCAGCCCGATCCAGGTGTTAACTGACCAATAATGCGTCGAGAAAAAAAGAGGGTTTAGTGTGAAGAAAGAAATAAAGCACACTTAATTAGAGCGATTCCTGAATCAATGTCCCGAACAAATGATAACAATTAGTACGAGCTAGGATCACAGTCCACATAAGTACTACTCCAGCCACCTCAAAAGTCCACAGACTAATACTCCATCGACACCTCAAACTAGCTAAGCCATTTTTCTGTAAGAATCATATACATGCCGCGATTCTAGCCAGGCAGGACAGACACTGCAGAGCGGTGTTCTCCACAGTAGGACCTTCCTCGACGCCCTGGCTCCCCGTCGCAGCCGGTGTAGAGCGCGCGGTGCAGAAGATGAAGAGCGCGCAGAGAAAGCAGCCTGCGAGGAACGAGACCAGCACGCACAGAAACCCAATCCCAGTGACATGAATGCAGTAGCAGTACGGGGTTGCGGCCGGTGGCTGCTGAAGGATCGCCGAGGCCGCGGCCGGCACCGAAGGAGGCAGTGGTGTTTGGAGCACCGTCGCCGCTGCAGGGGGAGGTGGCGGCCGGACCTTGTGGAGGGCCCGGCCGGCAGCGACGGGGACGATGAGGATGATGTTGATGATGATGATGATGATGAGGCACAGGATCGCAGCTGGCGGCTGTGCCATTGTCGATCAAGAGAAGCAACGAGTTAATTAGCTAGCACCTGGACCTGGGGAGAGTGTGGTGCTGTGGTAACGAGTAGATCATGATGTGTCCAAGTTTTAAGCAATGGTGTGGGTAGATACGTTGGGGCCCGGGCGCAATGTGTAGTAGCAGTGGTAACCAATTGTGATTTCGTGTGGTCGGCCCGGTCCACGTCTTGCTGATTTGTTTAGTGCAGTCCGCCCGCTTTTGACTTGCCCGCCCGCCCGCCCTGATTAAGTTTCGACAGCCACAAGCGCCGCAAAGGTTTGCAGCACCGAAAACTAAAGAAACTGTTTTCATGCCTTCTCCCGGCGTGGCAACAGGTGGGATGCATGGCGGCCGGCAGGCCGGACGCAGGCAATGAGGTCCTGAGGGGGATAGTGCCATGTCATCAACTGACGATTCAAGTGCACGTGCTTGGCCCCACTATTTTTTGTTTTTGCTGGAGCTTTGTTCTGTGAAGAGGATTAGGGAATCTCCAATGTGGATCCGTAAAACTGACATGGACGAACACGACAGTGATACGGGAGCCGGTCATCCAACCATACCCACGTACATTTCAAAGCAAAGTTGAACAAACCGGATAAATTTTATGCAAACCGGATAATTTTCATTTCAACCGGACCAAACTTCATTATGTTTTCAACATATTTCAACTAAACAAAAGCGGGTGAGACTTTTTTACCTAGTCCAAAAGATCACCAGCCGTGGCGGAGTCCACCACGTCCTGTCTTCACATGTCCGGCAAGCTCATTGGCCGTGAGCATCAGGAAGTGAAGTTGTGGGAGGGGAAGAGTAGGAGTGGACTTCCTTGGACCCAAGCCGGCGGCGCGACCGACATGGAGCTGGCGTCGTCCGCGAACGCCCGCGCCTCCTCTTCTGCCACCTCTGCACCGACTTCCGCCTGCAGAACGCGCTCTAGTTTACTATCTCCTATGGCCTAGGTTGGGTCGATTAGATTTAATATATGGGCTGAGATGGTCAAAAATATTGTCACATAAGGGAAAAATATGTGTTGTGCTATACTAACGATTCAATGAGCTATTCATGAAACTCGTTATCTCGTTAAGGTTGACGAGCTAAAATTAGTGATTGGTTTTGTTTATTAAGAAGCGAGCGTTCAATAAGCCCGTGAGCTACGAGCTTTTGGTCCTCGCATTGTAACATGGGCTTTTACCTACCGGGAAGAGAGCTTGGTGCCCAGACTGGTTTAATGGACCCTGAGGTACTGTTGTTGGCCCACCCTGATGGCTTGAGCTTTATCTATGATAATTAGATTGCCTGGAAAAAAATGTGCGGGACTATAGCGCACTTTTAAAAGAAACTAAACCAGCTTCAGTTTTGTGTAAACTACTAGGGCGCCATCTAATTGAGGCTAAAAGAGCCGGTTTTACATTGGTTTTTATCAAGTTTTTTAGTTTTATTTCATCTTTCTTTTTTCACTGATTTTTCTTCGTTTATTTTCTTTGTTTTCACATTTTTTTCTCCTTTTCCTCTTTTATTTGGTTTTCTCCATTTATTAGTTTTTCGTAATTTTTTTATTTTCTTTTTCTTCTGCAGTTTTATTGTTTTTTGTTTTTCTTTTGGCTTTTTCTTTGTTTTTTCAATGCTTTTTATCGGTCCTTCTTTTTTGTTTTTTTGTTTCTTTTGGTTTTCATTCAAAAAAATTGTATATGTCAACAATATTTTTCTAATACATGTTTAACATTTTTTCAATACAGATTTAATATTCTTTAATACATAGTCAACATTTTTATGTACATATTTTAAACATTTTTAAAAATTTTGACTAACATTTTGCAAATACAAGATTAACATTTTTCCAATACATGCTTGTGGTTGCTGAATTCCGCCTTTGGATTCATGTCCAGCAGGATAAGTGTGCCAAAGTCGCTAGAACGAAGTCGAAGCTCATGGGGAGGCGGCTCAGACGTTCAAGGAGAGGGTCATTAAGGAGGGCCCTTGGGAGGAAGGAGGAGATGCAGACAATATGTGGATGAAGATGACGACTTGCATTCATAAGGTGGCCTCAGAGGAGTTTGGAGTATCCAAGGGAAGTAGAAGCGAAGCTAAAGATACCCGATGGTGGAATGATGATGTCCAAAAGGCTATTAAGGAGAAGGAAGATTGTTTCAGACACCTATATCTGGATAGGAGTGCAGATTCTTAATTAACATTTTTCGATTATTTCTTCAATAGTTTTCAAATGCTTGATATATAGATGATCAATTTTTTTCATCATTTTATAATACATGCTCAATATTTTTGTATATACATTTACCATTTTCAAGTATTTTTCAACCATTTTTTCAATACACATTTAACATTTTCTAAATGCTTGCTTAACATTTTTCAAAAACTTATTCAACGTTAATGCAAATTCGTGATTATCTTTTTTTAGATACATCAGATTGTTTCATACACATTTTATTTTCTGTACGTGATAAACATTTTCTCTATACACATTTAACATTTTTCAAATGCTTGATCAACCTTTTACAAATGTTTTTATGTAGAGTGGTTTTGTAATATGTTTAATTAGAATATTTGGAAGTATAAAAAAAGTAAAAAAAGAAAGCAAAAACTAAAAAGAACAAACATGGATAAAACAAAACAGAAAAGTGGTTGTTGTTTCCGTGTGCCTGGGCCGACCCAACTGGCGGCTCCCTTCACCAAGGGGTTCCCTCTTGTTAAAAATAAATAACTCCGGCGTCTGTTCCCTATGTATATAAATGTACAATCATCATCATCTCTATTATTATTATTACTATTAAAAGAGCAAACATAAACTCACCTAAAGCCACACAACAAATTGTACACAAGATAATCAGGACCTTCAGATCAAGTCAACTTAAACAGATCCTACTGTCTGTATTACATCAATAATTTGTTACCCAGATCTATGGCTCAGATCAAATGTTCTGCCAAGCAAGCAGACGTGCCAAATGTCTAGCGTTTCCCACTGCCCCGCCCGCAACACCCTGATCTGCGGATCGAATCCACCCAACTCGCGCTAACGAGCTGGTTATCCGGCTAAATCCTCTGCTCCAGTCCTTTCCATCTTCCCAAATCATGCTCCCCCAGCCCCCTTCGTGCAGCTCTACCGTCTCGATGCGAGCACACGCCGCCGCACTCCGGTGCCGCCCCAACGCTTGTCATCGATGGGGCAGCTGCGCGCGTGCCTCCACCATCTTCGCCGCCTCCTCGACACAAGGACGCCCCACTCTGGCGCGCCTATGCGTCTATTTTTTTCATCCACCGCGCCCCATGACGCCCGTGACTCTGCCCTCGGGAGCTCGGCCTACTGGGCAAGGACACCGGTGCGTATGAGGTACAAATGGGCAAGACCTGAGCTTTGGATGCCAACTGAATTTCATCTCTCTCGGTTTTTTTTTCTGCAGATAGCACGGAGAAACACTGGAAACATTCAGCTAACAGCAACAAGTAGCAGACTAATTTCTGTGTCGACTAGATCATGATTGGCTCCCCCTATATGGTTTCTAATCATATTGGGCTCTGTGAAAATTGGGTTTTCTTTGTGTTCTCTATATGAGATTATTCTATGATCGTTGGAGCATGGGAATAGCATGGTGTGCAGCTATGCCCTTGTGAGAAATCTCTGATGCTACAGATGTTTTTATATACTAGCAGTAACATTGAAGTATCAGGTACGACAAGTAAATTTGCTTCAAGAACCAATTCCAGTGCAACATTTTCTTTTTTCTTTTTTGGTTTTATGGGCTTTCTCCTGCAATCAGCACTGAATGTTGTATGCTGATGCCATATTTACTGGTTTTGCTTTGAGTTGGTCTTCTCAAGGAAACCATGCTCAATTGACATGCTGGTTGGAATAGTGCAAATTGGTATGTCTTGCTTTCTGTGACCAACTACTTGTATGTTGAAACGTCATACAGTACATTCATGTAAACAACATGTATTTCTTTTGATTTCACATGTGCAGAGAGAACTTGCCATACGATGTTGTCCCCTCGGCAATAGTATGGAATTCAGTAATTATGCTGTCTTTGCCCACTGGCATTTTTTAGACTAATAATGGTAGTACAGATTTCACTTAGAGATTGCAGACTTCTATATGACCAAATCGTTTCTTCGAAACCTGCTTGACACCAAGGCTCTCAAGAAAAGGGGTTGTGTGTTTTAAACTCAACAAGGCAATGAACATGGAAGTATAGCTTCATCTTTTATCTGACAATATTATGTTATAATACTTATTTTGCTTGTTCTTTTGTTTAAAAAATTGTATTTTTGGGCAACAACACAAGACTAGACAATAATGTATTACTTTTGACACTTGGATTCAAGCCATACAGTAGATTGAATTCCATCTTCTTGGTTAGAATACACAAAGGATTTGAATTGTGAATCTTAATAGGACTAATTTGAGATCAGCAGAACGGGCCCGAAGAAATGCTGATATTGAGCTAGGTTTGCAAGGCGATATGTCAAGCTCTGCGTAAGCTGCTTTCAATGGCTTATTTAAACAGGTGCCTCCTTTTCTTTTTTATGTGTTTTTGAGTCTCTTTTGTGTAAACATAGCATGTAGATGTCCTGTGGTGTGATTCTATTTTTTTGAGTTGAGCTGGGTGTTATCATAGAATTCAGGTTAGGGAGATCAAGAAATTGTTCCGTATGTTAGCAAAACTACTGAAGGATTTGCAGGTGAGCAACTATTATATGTGTTTAGATGACTGAATATCAGTTGTACATCAATATCTACTGCTTTATATACTTTGTCACATACGGTCACATTCATATATGATAACCATATCTCAATCGAGTGTTGTTTCTTTTTTCATTCAGAGTGTACATTGCTTCCAATGTAGCAAGAACGGAAAATAAGATACTCTCTAAATAATGTTATTTTGTATCTGGCTTCCACTGCCTCGATGATGCCAGTACGCTCACACGCACGCTCTTCTTTTATCCATTGCTGCCGTAAATCATTTGTTGTTCAGGCTATTTGGCATTGGCAAGCATTGCCCCTTGTACACAAGCGCACTCTTTATTTTTCTGTATCTAGATTGTCCAGAAGGACAAAATGATTGGCTAATACAAACATAAGTTTGTCGGAACTTGCTGGCTACATAAGCTCTCACAAACTTTTGGAGCCTTGTTATTCACAGTCAATGTTATTCATGGTATTTTTCAATGATGTGTTGCTTCAAATTTGGTTCGGGTAATCCCCAATTTACGTGACCAAGAGCGTCCTGGCTCATCATTTTTTATCTCTGGAGTTTATTGTCATCAATTAGTTCTGAATTCTTCTAGCCTTCCTTCCATTTTTGTGTAAACCACCAACATAGGATCACTCTGCACCAAGCAGATGATAGTTATAGCTGAGGAGGATACACCAAGAAAGGCAACCTAGCCAAAATAAGCACCATAATTTTCTGTTACACTTGGTTGTAAAAGATTTTGTACACCACAGTGAAAACTTGACATTAGGATGCATGTTTCTGGTGTAGCTGGTGCAAAAGGTAACATAAAAGATGACTTGATTTTGAACGTTGTTCAAACATGCATGGTATATGTTTTCGGTCCCTAATAGTTGTCGTTTGCATATCATGATTATAGTTTCTAGAAGACTGGTAGAAAAAATAATTATCATTTGCAATTCTTTTTAAGGAAAAGCCCCCTCGAGGGAGATTTCTTTCTTGTGATCAGTTGCTTACATTCAAATATTGTTATGTCACTGCTAAAAACACGAAGGAACGTGCAAGAAACATCACAATGATTTATATATACGTGATGTATTTATTGCCTCATACGTCATAACTGATGAATGAGAAAACAGTTTTCTCTACGTTATCGTGCGTTGCACGTGCAAACTTACTAGTCAATAAAGAACAGTTCGATTCATTTTTGTCTCTCTCGATTTGCCTCACGATTAGTTCCAACACGTTATCAGGACGATCCTAGCCAAGAGCGATTTGGCCGAGAGAAAAAGCAACAGGAGTCGGCGTCCTCGACGACCGAAGCGCGCGATGCAGCCCTTGCGCCATCGTCGCCAGCCGCAACAGGCCGTAGCCCTTGCGCGAGATCCAAAATCAAATTATGTCTTATTTTTATTGTAGTGATAATCTAGTCCATGTGTATGATGATACTATCAAAAGGGAATCAAAGATGAGTGGTGATACCTTTTCCTGCAATGTGCTTATAGATCAAACTCAAAATCACCAAAACACTGAAACCATTTCCCTACTATCTCTCACTCACAGCCGCTGAGCCACATCCATTTGGATTGCAAACCCAAACCCATTGGTTAGGCACATATGCAACACAGCGATTACCAAAGACAAGCTTCCTGAGCAACGCGTTCCTCGCAGATGGATCAAAATCATCATCATCAGGCTCAGGATCGATGGTTCTTTGGAGAAAAGTTGTGGCTATATGTTTTGTGTACCTAACCGCAACAACTTCCTGTTTTTTGAATCACTGCCACCACTAAACAGGATACATATTTCCCTATAAACCGAGCAAACCCGGGTAGAAGCTGGAGTAGAATACATCCAATGAGGCATGTCACTGCTGTTATTTATTCCAAACAATAGTAAACCGTTTCGACAGCGTTCGTTCATCAGTATCCAAAATCCAGTCTGCCCTTACTGATGAAACAGTTAAGCACAACACAACACAATATAGTACATAGGGCCAACTATCAGCCTATACAGACAAGAGCCTCCTCGCCAGTCTGTCATGTATGTATTCCTACGATAGTATGCCACTGCTCTAGCGGTCACAGGTTCGTGCACGGCCGGGAACTTACACCGAGCGTAGGGCGATTCTGTCCGCAAAAGATGATCAGATCACTTCATCTGGGAACAGACGGCCTGCCTGGCTGGTGTTCAGCGACAAAAACGCCGCTGAATTCATTCCTTCCCAGCGTGCATAACAAGGCACTGCCTCGGTGAAACCTGCAATGACAATGGCCTGTAAGTTCTCTCAACACGCTGCTTGCAATCCGCATGCCCTAGTTAGACAGAGGTGATCTGAAATGGTTTGCGTCAAGGGAAAGAGCAGAGGGCGTTACCTTTACTGTGTTTGCAACAGTGAAACTTCTATCTCCTGCAAAGTTTTTCCCTTTGTTTCGACTACGTGTCGCCGCACAAATATTGCTCCTACCACACACGCTGACGAGAACATCGTGTACAGAACCTGTGGACCAAGTTGCTCCAGAAGCCGCAAGAATAACAAACTGACGAAGAAGTTGACACCCTGCCCATTACAGTCAAGCGTCGTGTGTAAGCAAAAGAGGAAGCAATTATAACTCAAGGAAATTCGACATAGAATAGAACTATAATCAAGGATATCTGGTGCATTCTTTTCTACTGGTTTCCCAACTCTTCACCAGAAAAATCTACAGAAGCTGTCTGCATCGATTTAACCGCTGAATTATACTACATACAGTGGCAACCATATTTGGATATAATTTAAAGGACTCGGATATCTAGCAAACGTCAGATTTTTAGACATGGCAAATCGAACGTCTTTCATGGCAAGTTGTGTTCGTCGAGGATGGCAAGTTTAGTTGGCGAGCATGGAAAATCCACTTCAGTTCATTTTTTGGCAGAAAACTTGCCGTGCTTGCAAACTAAATTTGCCATTCTTGTGCCAATATAAATTGCCATAAAAAACGTTCGATTTGCCATGTCTAAAAATCTGACGTCAGATTTTGTCTTTCCGAATTTAAAACCATGGTTGCATGATGAGGATTGACTGCATAAACATTTCATCTACAAATGGTGTTCACAGTTACTTATGTTTCTCTTCTTAAGAGCACACGGGAGATGCATTAATTCTGTAAGATAGAAAAAGGCTTCAGCCTACAACGTCTAACACTTCATGACCACAACAAAAGTAAGTGTTTTCAATCTTCATAACATGCAGAGGGTCAGTATACCAGTTTGGCACCCTCTTCCAGTCTGGCAACGTAACTGCTTGGCTGCTTGCAAGTTAATATCATAAGAATGTATCCCAAATTAAACCTGGCTAACTCATAACTGACAGAAACTAGTCAATTCTTCAATTGCTTACAACAGTATAACTGGATATACGACCATAACCTTCTGTCTGTTTTCCCTATTCCATTCAAAGGGTGTGCATGTCTAGACTGTTTACCCAAATTTGAGCACTACTGAACACCAAGGCATTTTCGTTGTTTTCTACCGAAGCCCATGGCAAACTAGCGTACAAATTTAAAATGCATTTTTTTTTCCATATTGGCAGATTTCGTTTGATCTGATGAAAAACATTTAGCTTGAACCAATTGTTGCTTCATGCTGAAAATAGAACTCTTACCCAATGCACTGACATACACAGAGCCATAGCTTTGGCCCGAATTTTGTTTGGGAAAATCTCAGGCAAAAGAAGTCCTGGAACTGGGCCTGCTCCCAATGAAAATGCCAAGACAAACCTGCCAACAAAATGTCCAACTATAAGTACCATATGTACCATAGTGTGATCTTATAATTATAAGAAAGAAAAATATAACTGGCAAAAAAGTTGAGGAGTCCTACCATGAGAACATAGGCAAAATGCTTCATATGTTGGCGACTAGTATACAAGTTAACTGAAAGTAACTACCATAGCGGCTCAGCGGTGGCATAGCCGGATTCCTTGACCTCTACGGGTGCAAATATCGAGTGTAGCTATGGGTTTGGGGGGGCAGGTGGGGAGGGGGGAGATCATAGATCAATCCCCACACCCCTGTCACATGTGCTGCTCACTTGGCAAGTCCTTGAGCCACCTCAGAGCTAACGGGTGACCCTAGCCTTGTGTCAGATTTTTGTGAACGTGCTAAGCCGGCAATCAGGGTTATGTTCGGCCTATCTGAATCGCGGTGGTTTTGCTCAAAAGTATCGAGGTGGTAGTTGTGGGCAACAGTAACCGTTAAAGTGGTGGTTTGGGGGAACTTATTCAACATAGATGATTTGAAGAACCAAAAGTAAGGTTGAGAAACTTGCATGGTAGAACCAAGCTACTAAATCTAAGAACTAAACCAGGTAGATAATCTGCATGACTTACAGCAGTATGCCACCGACCGAAAGATACACACTTGCAGAACCAAGGTGACGATTCGCTCCAATAGCCTGAAGTCCCATTGAGAAGGCCTATACGTTACACCAGTAAGGAAGTGCGGTCAGTAATGTTCAATATATCTTACAATTACAGTAATTGCTCACCATGAAAAAGAAGCTTCCTACAAGAAGCATTTTCCTGCCTAGTTTGTCCATTAGAAGCATAGCTATAATAGAACCTGGTAGCGAACACAGCAAAATAAGATCAGCAACTGAATATAACAGAGCAGTAGAAGAACAAACAGCTTTAATGGGCTCACCTAACAAATTTGCAATCCCCATGCATATATTGGCAAGGCTAGAGGGCACCCCCACACTTCTGAACACAGTTGATGAGAAATAGAACACAGAATTTATGCCCGATAACTGTTGTAAAGCAAAGAGCGTTGTGCCAATAAAAACAACTGTAGCAAAAAAGGGACTTGTAATGAACAAACTTCAAGGAAGAACAGAAATAAGGTCACACTGAAGCAGAAAAATGCGACACAATCGACAGCTTGTACCATTGAAGTGACGACCATAAAACAACTCTGAGAACTTCACACTTTCCCCATCATCTCCTCTCTCCGATCGAGAAAGTTCTGCCATAGCAGATTTTACGTGAAGAGGGCCTAGAAGCTTCTCAAACTGCATTTCTGCTTCATTTGTTCTTCCACACTGCATAGAAGAACAGGACTTCTTTAAATTGTTTAGAAGACTGCTAAACATGTTACTTCCTAGATGTAAGTTGCGTGTGAGCACGCACGCGTTGGAACTGAAGAAACAAAATAATACACCCTGGACCATAGTCAGAGATGTATACGTACCGCAATACAAACAAAATACTGAGGTAACCTAGAATCTCATTGATCTGTACCAGGAATATATGTGTGTTGTATCTGACCTATATGTGTCAATGGATTCATCTTTCTTCATATTTTCGAGCAGATAAATTAAAAATATACCTAATATTACTTAAGTAGCAGTAGGCAATAATTTCCTGAAGGGACAAAAGGCTGTAGGGTAGTGGACAAAGATTGTAGCCAACGGCCCAATATACAGATTGTTCGATTCAACACATATCCAGTTTAGAGAATAACCTTCATAAACTAGTGAAAACTGGAAAGACCTGCACATCTATATCGCAGACAGTTTACCAAAACTTGTGCTGTTTCTAAAAGAAAACTCCGAAGTTCAGTGCAGTAAAATGATATCCAAGGTTCTGCTCAGAAAATCAACACCCTATTTTATGACTAGCAAAGGCACATAACATCAAACTATAGAAGCCCATTCAGAGAGAAGTGGGCATTTCCATGGGTTTGAATCTTTGAATTGATAAATCGAAAGGGTGACATGAGAAAACAAGCAATATCCAGGCGTGTTGAAGAAAAGAAGAAGGAAAAGGCAATATTCCTAAGTAAAGGCACCTTATATAGCCACTGGGGGCTCTCAACACAGAACTCCATAGCAATAGCTTGTAAAACTGCTGGGACAGCTGAAACCCAGAAACACACTCTCCACCTGCCATTGGAAGGATAATGTGAGTACAGATCAGTTTTGTACACATCAATTGTAACACACAAGTAAAGATTGAAGAAGTAGAGCAGCAGCTTCTGACCATCTATCAATGTCCTTGACAGGGGTACCGACTAGAAGAGAGAATAAGATTCCCAGACAGGTTGCAATCTGAACAAAGCTGCCATACATACCCCTCACAGAGGGGGGAGAAACCTAGATTCAAGCAGGCAGGTGATAGTGAGCATTGGCGAACTATGTTGATATCTGCTGTTAGCAATCGTGCACTGACAAAGATACCAGATGCGTACCTCTGTTATATAGAGTGAAGCCACCGGTGGACCCAACCCCATTCCTGCTCCAACCAATAATCTTCCAAATAGCATTCCTTCCAGGCTGTTGGTGAGAGCACTGCAAAATGATTTTTTCTTCTTCAGTATGGTCTAGCAAAACATAATCACACGAATGATTCGTATCCAAATCATATAAAAAAATCACACATATAGGATTAAGATTAAGTAGTAGATCAGATTAAGTAGTAGCATATTTGCAAAACAAAGCATACTAAATGATTGTAGACGGCACAGGCTGCTTGCTTGTATTTTAGTTCCTGGTCTAATTTTATTTTCTTGGTGCAAGTAAATCCCACATAATGACCAGATCAGCAGTCAGCAGTCAATGTGTATATTCATTTAAAACACCCAGCAATCAACTACTAGTATACTTGCAATAATAAAAAAGAAGGGATACTAGCAGGTGGCAATTAAACAAGATTAACTAAACTGGAGAGAGACAGGTATTGATTTAACAGGCAGGCTTATGAATAAAATGCTGTCATACTACAAATAGATGGTACTACCTTAAGGCGGCTCCGACGATCATGGGCAGGGTGCTGAGCTGAAAAGCGCGGCGCCGGCCGATTCCGTCGGCGACAGAGCCGCTGAAGAGGCACCCGACGAACGCTCCCCCCAAGCATATGCTGACCACAAGCCCTGCGTCCACGGAACCACACATGCACACGCAAATCTCATGACAGGTCCCCAAACAAACAAGCCAAGGCGGTGCGTATGGAGGGAGGGAGAGGCCGTGCGTGGCGTGGCGTACCTTCGGCCAGCGTGTTTCCGGCGAATCCGAGGTCGGCGGAGATGCTCTCGAGCGGCTCGTTCACCACCCTGCGCCAAGCAACCGCAATGACATCAGCACGAAACAGACATGAGTACCGTCGCATGACAGACATGCGGGAGATCCAACAAAAAAACGAGAGCGTGAGATGGAACCCGTGGGGACGGGAGTGACGGATGAGGAGCGCACGCACCCTGTGTGGTAGCCGAAGAGGAAGGAGGTGACCGTGGCGACGCACACGTGCGGCAGCGACCTGCGCCACGACGGGCCTGCCCCTGCCCCTGCTCCTCCGCCTCCGCCGTCGGGCGTCTTCTCTGCTGCCGGATCTAAGACGTCACCAAACAGAATCGGCAGCAAATTAAAGCGAAATGCGAAGGGGATCCGTGGAGGGAGGGACGGACGGACCTGGCGTCTCGAGGTCGGGATCCATGGCGGCGTCCCGGGACGGCACGCGCTTGTACGCCGCGGTGCCGAGCTTCCACCGCATCGCCCCGCAATAGAATGGGGAATCGGAGGCGGAAAGCGAGGAGAGAGAGAGAGAGAGAGAGAGGGAGGGGATCTGGGAGAGGGCGGCCTGGCCTATATTGGGGCTGGGCGCGTGTCGCTGATGAGTGGCACGGAGGAGGAGGAGATTTGACTACCTTTTGAGTGGGTTTGGCGTCGTAGCACGGGGACCGACCAGCGGCGAGGCGAAGAGAAGAAGGACGGACAAGGTGGTGGTGGTCGCCTTTGCTTTCTTTCTCCGTCGGTTGGCGAGATGTGTGCGGGTGGAGCTCGCGGCGACGCGTGGCCGCCCGCGGGAATCCAGGACCATCGACACCGGGCCGTCGGTTCGGTTGGGTTCCATTCGCTTCGGCAAGATGTCGACGCGGCGCGCGTGACGGAATACTCTCAAAATATAATCCTAAATGCTTCAGAGTGCACGCGCACTATCTCGGCGAAACGAGCGGCCGAACGCGAGCCGCTCGATCAGCCCAGATCATGCGGTCCTCGGCTGTAACGCCCATGATGCGGCTATATCTCCCACGTGTCGAGGCACGACTTAGAGGCATAACCGCATAGTGGTTTTGTCGTAAGAAGGGTCATCTTCACACAATCCCATGTAATGAACAAGAATGAGATAAAGAGTTGGCTTACAATCGCCACTTCACACAATACATAAATATCATTCATACATCATCCAAAATACAATCATATAGACCGACTACGGTCAAAATCCAGATGCAAATAAGACAATCCCAAATGCTAGATCCCCGATCGTCCCAACTGGGCTCCACTACTGATCATCAGGAAAAGACACGTAGTAACGACCACGTTCCTCGTCGAACTCCCATTTGAGATCGACGCCATCGTCTGCACCGGCATCGTCGGCACCTGCAACTGTTTTGGTACAATCTGTGAGTCACGGGGACTCAGCAATCTCACACCCGCGAGATCAAGACTATTTAAGCTTAAAGGGGGGAATGGTGCAAAGAGGTGGAGCTGCAGCGGCAAAAGCATATATGGTGGCTAACTTGCGCAAATGAGAGCGAGAAGAGAAGCAAAGGAACGGACGTCATCTAGTAATGACCAAGAAGTGGTCCTGAACACCTACTTACGTCATACATAACTCAGACCGTGTTCGCTTCCCGGACTCCGCCGAGAAGAGACCATCACGGCTACACACGCACTTGATGTATTTTAATTGGGTCAAGTGACAAGTTATCTACAACCGGACATTAACAAATTCTCATCTGCCTCATAACCGCGGGCACGGCTTTCGAAAGATAATACCCTGCAGGGGTGTTCCAACTTAGCCCATCATAAGCTCTCACGGTCAACGAAGGATAAACCTTCTCCCGGAAAGACCCGATCAGTCTCGGAATCCCGGTTTACAAAACATCTCGACAATGGTAAAACAAGACCAGCAAAGCCGCCCGAATGTGCCGACAAATCCCGATAGGAGCTGCACATATCTCGTTCTCAGGGCACACCGGATAAGTCAAGCTACGAGTAAAACCAGACCTCGAGTTTCCCCGAGGTGGCCCCGCAGGCTGCTCGGTTCGGACCAACACTCGAAGGAGCACTGGCCCGGGGGGGTTAAAATAAGATGACCCTCGGGCTCGCGAAAACCCGGGGGAAAAGGCATAGGTCGCAAATGGTAAAACCAAGGTTGGGCCTTGCTGGAGGAGTTTTATTCAAGGCGAACTGTCAAGGGGGTCCCATAAATCACCCGACCGTGTAAGGAACGCAAACTCAAGGAACATAATCCCGGTATAACAGTAGCTAGGGCGGCAAGAGTGGAACAAAACACCAGGCATAAGGCCGAGCCTTCCATCCTTTACCAAAATATATAGATGCATTAATTAAATAAGAGATATTGTGATATCCCAACATATCCATGTTCCGACATGGAGCAAACTTCAACTTCACCTGCAACTAGCAACGTTATAAGAGGGGCTGAGCAAAAGCGGTAACATAGCCAAACAACGGTTTGCTAGGAGAGGATGGTTAGAGGCTGACATGGCTAAAAATAGGAGACATGATATAGCAAGTGATAGGTAGCGAGCATGGCAATAGAGCGAAACATCTAGCATAGCAAAGATAGAAGTGATTTCGAGGGGTGGTCATCTTGCCTGCAAGATTCTCAGAGTTGTCGAAAGCTTGATCCTCGTAAGCGTACTCAACAGGTTTCTCGTTCACGAACTCGTCTCCCAGCTCTACCCAAGACAAGAACACAAACAAATGGAACCACAATCAACAACGAGAAATGCGCAAGCAACATGATGCAAAACATGTATGAAATGCAAAATATGATATGCGATGCATATGCGTGCTCCGGAAGGAAAATGATGAACATGGCAGTAACTTGGCAAACCAAGCATGCCACTAGAAAGATGAGATGATTTCGGTCGAAATCGATATAAAGATCACCGGAATCGGATGCACGGTTTGCAAATGGCAAACAAAACAAGAATGACACTAATCTGCGATAAACAGCAAGATAGCACTTAAAATGCAATAAACAGCAATGCTACAGCACCCCAACATAGCAACAAAGCACATGGTAGTAATCTACAGGAGATGCTTGACAAAAGATGAACACTGGGCTACGGCTAGTTCACAACATATCAAGCTCAAACAAGCATGGCAAAAGTGCAAAAGATTACAGGTTCACAGACTGTGAAAAACTGGACATGGCAGAAATCAGCATCAGGTAGCAATGTTTGGAGCACAAAATCAACATGCTACAGGAACTTAACATAGCAAAACAAGGCATGGTAGTGTTCTACTAAATGCACATGACAAAAGTCCCTTACTGACCATAAGCCAAAAAGGACCAGAAGATATGATGGCAAGCATGTAAACATAGCAAGTTTCGTTAACAGGTTCCAGACTTAGCAGAAAACAGAGCATGGCAGAAATATTAATATGTAGGCCTCTTTGTGAGCTTGATGCACTCACTACAGATCAATGCATGACAAATCAAGCATACCTACAGCAAGATGGCATGTTTATGAAGCTATCCATGGCAAGAACAATTACATAGCATGTATGGATCAACTACAATAAGCTTGGCAAAAATGCATGTCATGTTAAGAATCTGTCAGAAATATTTTATAGCAAACGTAGAGCAAGATTGAGTCATGCTATGGCACTCCATAATTGCAAACAATTGCAGGAATGTAACAATTACAACTATATCTACAAAACATCCTTACTGAACATCTCCAAAATATGCATGGATCTCTCTGTAGCATCAAGTTTACATGGCAATAAAATTACAGCAGACGAGGACTTAGAGAAATCACTAAGTCCCTGAAATCAGAAATATTACGGGGCCTACTTTGCATGCTTGTGCTAGTCACCACAGAGATCACAAAAATACATAGACTACACCACTGAAAAGATGGCATGGCATACTTCAAAACACATGTAGAGCTCATGCTCAAAAGATACACAGATTAAATGATACAAAAATGACAAATCTCCAAGTTCTGCTAAGAACCAGAGAATAACAGCAACTAGCCCTCTTCCAACGAAGATTTGGGCATCAAGATGACCTCTAATGAACATGGTACAATTGAACAAAATGAAGAGCATCGCGAGACGAACAATTGGACATATTATACGCGCGAAACGGAACTACATGCAAGAAGTTATCGCATCGAGAACAGAGGCACATGCTGATAAGATTCCAGGACTTGGAAGAAAAAAAGGGGGACGAAGTCAACGCGTACTGTAGCTCGGGCGATCGGATCTGGGGGAGGTCGAGGGAGCTCGAGCTCGGCTCGGCCGATGGCGGCGAGGCAGGGGCCGGCGGGGGCCCGGCCGGAGGAGGGCGCCGGCGGTGGAGGAGGGGCGCCGGAGGTGGGGGTCGCCGGCGGGGGCGGCGAGCGCCGGCGGAGGCGCGGCGGCGGGGGCCGGCCGGCGGCGGGCGGCGCGGGGCCGGTGGCGGCGGCGGCGGCCGGTGGCGGCGGCGGGCGAGCCGCGGGAGGCGACGGACGGTGGCGGCGGGGCAGGCGCGGGCCGCGGGGGCCGGCGATGGGCCTGCGGGCCGGCGGCGGCGGGAGGACCCGGCGGCGACGTGGCGCGCCGCGATTCGTCGGTTGCGGCGGCGGACGTGTCCGGCCGACGGCGGACGCGTCCGGCGACGCGGAGGGAAAAATTTAGGGTTTCGACTGCAGTTTCGTTTTTCGGGATGCCCACTTATAAATAGGTAGAGGGAGCTAGGAGACTCCAAATGAGGTGCGGTTTTCGCCCAAACGATCGTGATCTAACGACCTAGAGCATGGAAGAGAGTTTGGTGGGTTTTGGGCTGGTTTTGGAGGGGGGTTTTGCTGGACACTCAAATGGACTTTGCGGATGCCCGGTTAACCGTTGGAGTACCAAACGACCTCCGAATGGAACGAAACTTGACCGGTAGTCTCCGGGTGGTATATTAAGACCACTTGACAAGCCTCGGTCTATTCCGAGAAAGTTTGACACACGCACACGAAAGAAAACAAGAGGGGTGCACCGGAGGAGATAGGAGCGCCGGATTGGAAAACGGACAACGGGGAAAATGCTCGGATGCATGAGACGAACACGTATGCGAATGCAATGCGCATAATGACATGATATGAAAATGCATGACATGACAAAATACAAAACGAAAGACAAAACCCGACAACGGAGGGAAAAACATATCACATAGCCGAAAATGGCAAGAGTCGGAGTTACAAATATGGCAAGTTACATGCGGGGTGTTACATCGGCGTCAGGTCGTACTTAGTCGGTACGCGACCGAACGCGCACGTGGCTGGGCCCGCCCGCAAGCGCCGCTCTCCTGCTCCAGATGGTTCGCGTCGCCTCGCACCCGTGGAACGGGCCCCACTTGGCATGGAGAAAGTAGACACAACGAAGGTGAGCCACGCCTCTGTCTCCTTCCCCGATCCACTTCCCTCTCTTCTAGCCCTGTTCGTTCCCCAAATCCAGCGGTGAGAGGCAACCGCTGTCGTGACGCAGCCGAAGACGGGGGCGGGGAAGGGGAAGGGCTGGAGCGCGGCGGGGATCCGCTTCTCGTCGCCGGCGCAGGTACGGTCGCCCGCCAATTTTGCCTCGCATCTCTTGCTTCCCCATTTTTCCACCTGTCGTGTTTGGGGTCCCCCTTCATGGGCTCGCCGGAGAGGGGTTCTAGGGTTTCCATTGGATGTCTGGCGAGTACGAGGTAGCTTTCGCGGAAGGCCGTGCCCACGACTAACTAGTCACGTCCGGTGGATCTTGGGAGTTCCTGTCTTGTCATGGGGAGTCAAGGGTGCATGTTTTAGTGGATACGGGTTTCATGGCGACTCACCTCCATATCACGCATATTCGGCGAGGTATTCCGGCATGTCGCCCTTGTCTGATCCGGTGTGGCGATTTTTTGATTTTTTTGGGCGGCGATTTGAGTTGGAATAGAAGGAAGTACATAAGAGGATAGTTAAGTTGTTTTTTCTCAACCCTCTCAAAATGCATCCGTGTGATTCTCTGTTTTCTCAACCCTCTCAGAATGCATCTGTGTGGTTCTCTGTTTTCTCATAAGTTTCATGCATATGAGTGACCAGTTGGCTAGTTTCTTGTAATAGTTGCATAGAAACACAAATGTAGTTGGAGCAAAGACACTAAGAACTGAAGTATCTGAATCACTCTTCTCCAGGTTCCACAACAGAGTAAACTTCCTCAAATAGATTTCAAGAAGCATCATAATGGATAAAATACTCAGCATCGTCCCTCAGCTGCAAGATATAGCATGAGTCAGACTGTCGAGTCTGATAGCTCATTTTTCCTTGTTGTTCTGCTGCTGAGACTACCGGTCTCATGTTACTACAATCCCAATAAATCAAACACCCAACATGAAAAGCAAAGGTTCCAGGGCCAAAAATCTCCTCCAGCTCTACCGTTTTGAAACTTGCAGAGATACCAAATAACCAGCATTGCATCGCTTTTTGTAGGTGTCTCCTGATGCTTTTTACTTCTAAAGATGGCTCCTCGAGATAGCCTGGATACTTGTAGTCTGTCCTCCTTAGATTGGCACCCAGCTAGGCCCGTCCCATGAGCTGATGGCCTTGCTGCTTGGGCTCCTGCTGGTGGAAATTGGGTCGCTGACATTCCATGCATATGAGTGACCAGTTGACTAGTTTCTTGTAATAGTTGCATAGAAACGCAAATGTAGTTGGATCAAATATATACATATCTCAGTTGGCTAGGCAACTTAAGAAGTTGCACAGTGACGGCTAATCCGTTGCACAATCAATGGTATTCAGATGGATATTATGTAAACTATGTTCAAGCAGTGTGTGCTTTTTGGTTGCACACTCATGTGTGCTCTGTTGTCAAGGGTATGTGTTCTTGCAAGAGTTTGCAGATCAAAGCAGTATATATCCTAGTCCGCTGCGCTTAGTCACACTTTGTAGAGGGAAGGGCTATGTACTTGCAAGGTTGACGGCTAGTTTAGTTTTGGCTCCAGTGCCTAAATCATGTTCAGGCACTATGTATGCTAATTTTTTGGTTGCACACTCATATGTGCCCTGTTGGCCATAAAGTGCATCAAGTTGCACACATTTTGTTTTGTTTTGTAGGTGTGCTTTGAAAATCAGCATTAGTTGTTTACTTCACGGCAATGTTTTTTATATCAATTGCTTTTGCTCATTTTTTCTTTTATACATTTGGTTTGGTTGCTTCGACTAATTTGTTTGTTCACTTTTTTTCACAGACCAAAAATGGTTCTAGAAGGAGATGCGATTCCAAGTGAAGGAGAGGTATGTCGCTTTTTATACCAGTTTTGTTTTGCAATTATAATAACTATTTTTTGGGTTTTTTTCTGACCATGTTTTGTGTTTTATTTGTTCTATATGCAGGGGTCTACAAACCATTCTTCTCGACGGAACTCGAAACGGCCGTCGAGCGGCAGCCGTGTCGTGCTGATATCGACGGGGAGGCAAAGGATGATGAGGTAAGTATCAAGCAAGTAGAGTGGGTGCATTTACCCTTTTTTGCGTGCGCGCACACACACAGACAAGTAATTTTTTCCATGCCTCCTTTAGGTCGGTGATCAATTCCACTTTGTGAAACGGCGGGAATGGAAGGCGACCATGCATGTGGGAGTTGTAGCTGGAGCTGGCACATCGTGTGGGTTCTTGTTTAGTTTGCCACAGGGGATCTAGGGATGCTTTTGTTGTGGGTGCTTCATGAAATTGACCGATTATGTAGTTTTTTTGGGTGTTTCACGGGGTGGGTGAGTTGATTCTGTTGTTTACACAAAATGCTATGTGCATTGGTGTGCTTGGTTAAACTAGTTGGCTAGTCAGGCTTGTGCAGTTGCACAACAGGCTCTACCTAGTTGGCTAGTCAGGCTTGTGCAGTTGCACAAGAGGCTCTACCTAGTTGGCTAGTCAGGCTTGTGCAATTGCACAAGAGGCTCTACCTAGTTGGCTTCTCACTGGACTAAGCAATTGGTTTTCATTTTTTGTGTTATTGGAGGAGTGAATTTTGTGGATGTATATGACCTATGGAGCTTGGTGAGAAATGCGGTGGTTATACAGGGTTTGCGATGTGAGGGCTCTTAGGGTTAGTTGCTGTAGGAGTTTGCAAATTTGTTTCTTTTTTTTAGCCATTTTTGTGCAACCGGGCAACCCCCTTTGTGCAACTTGTTAGATAGAACTTACCAACATTATGATAAAAATAGCCAACTTAATTTTTGTTCTGATGGAGTATTGTGTTTTGGGTGGCACTTATTTTTTGTTCAACTAGGCAGCAAATCATGTGCAACTTTTCTTTTAATTCAACTAGCCAACTTCATATATAAAAGTAGCCAACCCACCACATTTTCTCTCCCCTGTGCAACTTCTGTTAATTTGACTAATACGTTGTTCGCATTTTTTTGTTGCAGAGACCAAAATGGCTGGAGAAGGAGATGTGGCTGACAATGAAACAGAGGTTGCCATTTTTTCTTTTTACCCTATTAGCACTTTAATTTTTTGGGTTTTATCCTCTGACCATTTTATTATGCCCTTTTCTTTTACCCTCTTAGCATCCCAATGTTTTTGTCCATTGTAGGGTTCTGCAAATCCCATCTCACGACGGAACTCAAAAAGGGCTGCTAAGCGGTAGCCGCGTGGCGATGATAAGGACGGGGATGGAGAGGGTGACGATGTGAGTGGAGAACAGCAGTCCTTTGGAATTTATTTTCTTTCATTTTTCTTTTGTCCTTTAGGTTTTTTATTTGGCACACATACATGTTTAATTTTTTCTCAACCCCTTATGCTTGTTCATTTTTTTCTTACAGAACTTTAGGGTGGCGAAAGATTCCTCTTAGTAAAACTGCAGAGAAGAAAGGTGCGCACGGAGGCAGTATCCAAAGGGGTAAATGCCACATCTTCTGCAGCAGTCGCTGAGGTAACATAAAATTCCATCAGCAATATTTTTTACTCCACATACAGGCAGCCAAGTGTATTAATTTTCATACATAGTTGCAGCAGGACTAATTAAGCATTGGCATGCTCAACTTTCTCAGTTGCTTAACGTTGCCTCTTCAAGTTTTTTAGAATTGTCGCAAGAGTATGTAACGACTTGGCATCCTCAGGCTTTCTAGTTGCAGAATAGCATCTAATTAGTTGGCAACCTCAGTAATTCTAGTTGCACAACAATATACAACTAGTTGACATCCTCAGCTTCTCTAGTTGCACAAAAACTCATATTAGTCCCATCTTAAAAAAATTAAGGATTTCCCTACAGTATGTAACGACTTGGCACCCTCAGGCTTTCTAGTTGTAGAAGAGTGTCTATTTAGTTGGCACCCTCGGCAATTCTAGTTGGATAACATTATCCAAGTAGTTGACATCCTCAGCCTCTTTAGTTGCACAAGAATTCAGATTAATCCCATCTTAAAAAATTTGAGGATTGCCCAACGGTATCTAATCACTTGGCACCCTCGGGCTTTCTAGTTGGACAACATTATCCAAGTAGTTGACATCCTCAGCTTCTCTAGTTGCACAAGAATTCAGATTAATCCCATCTTAAAATTTTTGAGGATTGCCCAACGGTATCTAATCACTTGGCACCCTCAGGCTTTCTAGTTGCAGAAGAGTATCTATTTAGTTGGCACCCTCGGCAATTCTAGTTGGACAACATTATCCAAGTAGTTGACATCCTCAGCCTCTCTAGTTGCACAAGAATATCTCATTAGTTGGCATCATCAACATTTCTAGTAACACAAGAATATCTGATTAGTTGTCATCACCAGCATTTCTAGTTGCAGAACAAACAGGATATCAAGTTGCCATCCTCAACATTTTAATCTAGTTTTCCATAGAACAAATATTTGTATGTAATGATAACTAATCACCTCTGCCTTTTTTTTGCAAACCCCGAGATATTGTTCAAGGGAATGAGAGTAATGAAGCAGATAATGTTGAACGATAGTCACAAGCTGGCTACCTGATGGAGACTGCCTGGTACGCCTCTCTCCTCCCTCTTCTTTACCACTTCCGTTCTTGCGTTCATTGCTTTGCCATGATAGCTCTGTTTTGGATCCAGGCTGGGACCCTTTCTTTCATTGAGAAGAAGGAGGAGGAGCCCTGTGGAGAAGGAAGTGTGGGCGAGGGGTGCGTGGAGGCTTCGGGAGTTAGTGGGCTATCACGTGATACCGTCTGGCCTTTGTTTTCTGATTCTTCATGGATTCTAGGAGTCGGAACGAAGTTTCCTTTATGGGAACAGTGGGGACAAAAAGTTACCTTTTCCGGTGGGCTGCTCGCGAGCGCTAGCAGGCCAACGGCCGCTAGCCAGGCGCGTCCCAAAATTAAAGGTTTATAGGTACACGGCACTACATCCTGTCCATTTTTGCACAGGTACTACATCCTGTCTATTTTTGCATATGCAACTACTCCTTTTTTGTTTTTTTGTTTATATGCGCACATCCAGGCAAAAGTTGGCTTGGATTCATGTTTAGTTGCACAAATAGATGGTTTTTTGCACAGGCACTTCACCCTGTCTATTTTTTGCATATGGGTTGGTTTATTTGCATGCATCCAGGCAAAAGTTGGCTTGGATCCATGTTTAGTTGCACAGGAAAGTGTTTTATTGTGCAGAGATCAGATTCAACTCTATTTGCTGCTTCATGTTCCTTCTTCCTCCAACTATGGAGAAGACCGGAGAAGATTTGTGGCAGATCCAGAGGGAAAGGGAAGGGGAAAGTGAAGAAGGATGATCTGGAGGCTAGAGGGAAGTTACCTGATGTTGCTGCCTGCTATGGCTTTGTACTCCCTCTTCTTAGAATTGAAGCTTTTCTGGCCAATTTCTTCACCTAGTTTTGCTCTGCCATGGCAGCTCTGTAGGGTTTGGATCCAGGCCTAGGATCCCCTTCTTTCGTGGAGAAGAAGGGCGACCCGTGGGGGGAGGAAGTGTGGGCGAGGTGTGCGTGGGAGGCTTGGGGATGTAGTGGTTATCACGTGACAACGATGGGGGAGATTTTCTGTTTGTTGGGAGCGTGGCCAGTCGGGTCGGAAGGAACTTTCCTTCCTGGGACCAAGGGGGACAGGAAGTTGCCTTTTATGGCTGGCTGCTCCATCGCGCTAGTGGGCAGCCGGCCGCCCACTAGACGCGTCCAAATATAATATTTCTTAGCATAAACTACCCAAATTCAACCAACCGTGGCAGAAAATTATTACTTTTTCCTTCATGATAATACGTTTCTCATTCATATCATAAAAATCAAAGTACAAGCCACGTAATGACCGGCATGACAAAATTGAAAAGATAACATAACATCTCTGACCTTGACACCAACGTTCGTCACCTGCCTCCGGCACCACCACAGCAGCCACCGAAGAAAAGAATGATAGATCACCTCCTCACCCGAGCTCAACGCGGCTCCATCGCTGATATGCAGCTTTGCGGACCTCCAAGGTGGCTCACCAAAAGTGAAGCCATTGCCATTGAATGAATCAAACCGAGGCAACACCCCGGACACGCCATCAAACTCTAGATCTAACACCCCACCACGACTAAGATGCCCAAGGGGGAAACCATACCTACCATCCACGAACCACGAACTCAGCACACGTTCCGTCTTCCAGATGTCGTCGATGCAGACCACAATCCGCATCCGCTCCTGGACTACCTCCCAAGCTCCGCACCGACGCTAGAGCAAACGTTGTCGCAACGACGGAGCCCGAGGACACAGGTCCACCACGAGGATGTCGCCGCCCCCACGCCATCCTTATTTGAACGGACTAGTTTCCAAATCCATCTCTAACCATAGGGCCGATGGTCTCGTCAGAAAAGGATCCAAAGAATCTTTATTCAACACCGTCATCGTCGCCGCCGAAGCCAAGACGATAAACAGTCTAAAAACCTAGACTATCAAGGAGTAAAAACGATCCACACGCGTGGATCTGGCGACCCCCTTACCACCGACGACAAAGGTCGCCGGCGGAGGGGACAGAAAATTAATACTCCCTCCATTTCCATTGCTAAATATAAGTCCTTTTAGTAGAGATTCTAATCGAACTACGTGCTGAGCAAAATGAGTGAATCTACACTCTAAAATATGTCTATATACATCTGTATTTAATTTGTATTGAAATCTCTAAAAGGCTTAGGCCTCCTTTGGTTCATAGGATAGGAATGTTATAGGAATCAGAAAATCATAGGAAGTGAGATGGCATGCATCTCAATTCCTATAGAGAAAGAGATGTCATTTGATGCATATGATAGGAATATTTCCATTGAGTCTTAGCTAATGTTTTTTTCCTCCAAAACGTGAAGGATTGATTCCTATCCTACATAAGAATAGGAATCCATTCCTACAAACCAAAGGGCTTCAAAGGAATTTTTCCTTTGCAAATCCTATCCTATAGAAATCCTATGAAATTCCTACAAACCAAAGGAGGCCTTATATTTAGGAATGGAGTGAGTAATAATTTTGGAAAGAAAAGTGCCACTTTGAATATAACTTTTGGCACGAAAACTACCAATAAAACACTAATTCGGTGGTTTGAAACCAAGTTCATGCGACACGGTAGCACACGCGGGGCGACGCCCACCTGACTGGCGTTAGTGTTGTCACTCGGTTGGACCGCGTCGGCTGCTGGTCAAAAGGACTTGTCCTAGCCCTCACTATCTCTCTCTGTCTGCCTCTGCTCCTGCTCCGACTTGGTGCGCTCCGCCTCGAGCTGCACCACCGTCGTGAGGTGCGGCTCCTCCATGCCAAGGTGGAACTGCTCCCACGACTCCTCCATTGAGAGAGTGGGGGATGACACCACCCTGCCGACAGTGGCGTCTGCCATCTCCAACCCGGGGGGCAGCAGGGTCAACTGGCCCCTTCCTCTAAACGCGGTGCTTCCCCCTCCTCTTCCGTCGTCGGACGGCGGATGGCGAGCTCATATACGGCCGGGATGGGCCAGGGACGCAGTGTGATGGCGCAGATGGGAGGGGAAGGGGAGAATGTGAGGGGTGGCTAGGGTTTGGGTCGTTGTTCGCCATCCAACATGGCAGCGCGCCAGAGTGGCGTCATGAATGCGAGCACTAAACCGGTGAGCTCTAGGGAGGACAGTCGAAGGTGACGGACATATGGGCTGGGTTTGAGAGGGGTGTCAAATAACCCCTAGGCTTGGAACGATTGGGTGGCATTCCCGGGTGTTTAGAGCATCTCTAGCAGACCCCGTATAAGTGTTCAAACCCTTATAATTTTTGTGGTTTACAGTTTTGGTCGAAAAAAGTGTCCAGAACAGAAACCGTAAAAGTGGTCCAACCTATAAAAATTTTAAGGGCCACCGAAAATGCACACCCAAAACCCTTATGTTTGGAGGTTGGAAGGCCGAATCTAGGGGGCCCCGTATACCTGTCAAACCTTGTCGGAGCAAACACGCCGCAGCGGAGTTTGTCGGAATCCGCCCTAAACTCGCCGGAATTCATCACCGCACACCGAAAAGGCCGCTAGACGCCGCAATCGATCGCCGCTAGTTCGAATTGGACGAGCTCGACATCGTCGTGGCCTCCCATGACCTCAGCCTGACCGCCGGAATCCTCCCGGCTCGGCAGGCAAAGGGGCTGGGCTCGGCCGGCGCGGCTGGCAATAGAGCAAGGCACGGACGCCGGAGGCGACGGGGCGTGGCCGGCGAGGCTGGGCGCGGCTGACGGGGTTGGGCGCGGCCGGCTGGGGGAAGGGACGACAGCGGCCGGACTGGAGGAAGGAGCTCTTTATCCCAGTTTTGCAGTTTGTTTTATAGTATTTGTTCAGCCGTAGCTAAAATGAACCCTTAAAATGCATTTTTTCCGACCCGTATTCCAGTTTTATAATTTATGATTTTAAAGGGTCTGCTAGAGATGCTCTTAGGCGGGAAATGGGGTCCGGTCCGGAGATGCTCTTAGGAGCTGGAAGAGTAGGTTCTTATCTAAAGACGGAGAAGAAAACATGATAAATGATGTGGCTTAGGCGAAACCCACAGCCACATACCCGACGTCATGTGTGATCTTATCTTATTACTAAAGGTCGCTGTGATATGAGGCAAATGGTGGTCGCAGCAGCAGAATATGGTGCAAATGTGGAGTGGCTCTGAAGAAGGAAAAAATGCAGATTCCATTATCTTCTAAAATTCGCTGCCATGAAACAACAGGAGATAAAGTTGCCTAGCCAAACAAATTACATGGTCATCACCACTCACCAATCCCAGCCAGACCCTGACTACCACAACGCCTAGTAGTATAGCCGCACCAGGATGGTTTGCAAACACGATACAAATCAAAAGAGACGAATAATCTGCTTCTGAGAGCATCTCCAGCCGTTGGCCCCTCAGGAGACATAAAAATCACCGCCTGGGTGAGCCGGCGGTACAATCTGCGCTGGGGGCGGTTGGGCGTCCAGCCGTCGCCCCCGGCGCCGATATTGGTTCAGTTTTCGGCCCACTTTCGGCGAATAAAGGCCCCATATGAGCGAGAATCGGCCCATATCCGGCGTGGTTCGTCGTGGTACGGCGTTGAATTCTTAACATAAATATTTTTTTATCACATAGTTCATCACAGAAAATCAAATAATTCAACAAAATAGTGCAAGAACAAATAGTTCAATATAAATTATATAGTTCAACAAAAAAACTCATATTTCATCACACGTCACTCCCGGCATCGCCCTTGAGCCTCCATAGGTGTTCCACCAGATCCTGTTGCAGTTGATGATGCACCTGTGGGTCTCGGATCTCCTGACGCATACTGAGGTAGGCCGTCCAGGTTGCCGGTAGCTGGTGATCAACTTCGGCTAGAGGACCCTGCCTGTAGTATGGTTCAGTGCCAAACACTGGCTCTTCCTGCTCGCTCTCGATGATCATATTGTGCAAGATGACACAGCAAGTCATGATCTCCTACATTTGATCTTTCGACCAGGTCTGAGCAGGGTACCGAACAACAGCAAATCGAGATTGGAGCACACCAAATGCCCGCTCGACATCCTTCCGGCAAGCCTCCTGCACCTTGGCAAAGTGGGACTTCTTGCCTCCTGGCATATCGTTTGAGATAGTCTTCACAAATGTAGACCATCTCGGATAGATGCCATCAGCTAGGTAGTACCCCTTGTTGTAGTGTCGTCCATTGACCTCGAAGTTCACCGGAGGAGAATGACCTTCAACAAGCTTGGCAAAGACAGGGGAGCACTGCAGCACGTTGATGTCATTGTGAGTTCCTGGCATACCAAAGAAGGAGTGCCAAATCCAGAGGTCCTGTGTGGCTACCGCCTCAAGTACCACACTGCACCCGCCTTTGGCGCCTTTGTACATCCCCTGCCAAGCAAATGGGCAGTTCTTCCATTTGTAATGCATGTAGTCGATGCTTCCAGCATCCCAGGAAATCCTCTTGCTGCATTCTGTGCTAGGATCCGAGCAGTGTCTTCAGCATTGGGTGTTCGCAAGTATTGCGGTCCAAACACTGCCACCACTGCCCGACAGAACTTGTTGAAACACTCAATGATGGTGGACTCGGCCATGCGCCCATAGTCGTCGAGTGAATCACCGGGAGCTCCGTATGCAAGCATCCTCATCGCTGTCATGCACTTCTGGATCGAGGTGAATCCAAATTTGCCGGTGTAATCCATCTTGCACTTGAAGTAGCCGTCGAACTCCCAGATGGAATTCATAATCCCAAGGAAGAGCTTTCGGCTCATCCGATAACGGCGCCGAAATGTTTTGTCGCCGTGCAGTGGAGCATCGCGCGAAGTAGTCGGAGTAGAGCATGCAGTAGCCTTCGAGACGATGCCGGTTCTTTGCTTTCATCCGCCCCGACGCCGAGCCACCACGCCGCGGCTTTTCATTGCTCGCCAGCAGCTGGGCGAGGGCGGCGAGCACCATGAGATGTTCATCTTCCTGGACGTCGGCCTTGGCTTCCTTCTCCAGCAGCGCGGCGAGCGCTTCCTCGTCGTCCGAGTCCATCGCCGAGGCAGGCAAAATCGCCGAACACCTTGCGCCCGGTGGGCGCGTACCCGCCGGTAAACTGCCCCTCCGCGGCCGGAAACGGCGGGAAAAACGCACAACTGCTGGTGGAGGGGCTGCCTCGGCGAACCTTTGCTCTTTTTCCGGCGGGGATTGGCTATCTAGCGGTGAAGGGCGGTGGGCGGCGCCGGGATACAGCTGTTGGCGGCTGAGCGCGCGGGGGGTGGGAGGCGAGTCGGGGAAGAAAAACTTGACTTTTCGCCTGATGGTGTGGGCCAGCCGTGATTTTCCCTTGCGTCAGAGCCCCCGAGCGCCGGGTTCGGCCTGTGATCGCCGGGCCCAAAAACGGACCGGACCGGCGGATTTCGGCGTCCTGGGCACGATTAGGGCGTTATTTCGACGCCGGCGCCGAAAAAATGGCATGGGGGGTTGTTGGGGGCGTGGCTGGAGATGCTCTAAATCAACAACATATGCTGCACGGCATGTATGTTGCAGAACCTGGCCGCGGCTTCAGCACAATTGATCCACACGTGCCATTCAAAGCCCCCTGCAAATAACCATACCAGGAGCTGGCAGGACCGGCATATGGATTTTTACCATCAGGCGATGTTAACTGAACCCGGAGAAAATGTTTTGTATCTAAAAAATCTGTACTGAATCCACTGCGCCCCCGCATTCATCTCATCGCAGGTCAGACCACCAAAGCCGGCCACATGAAAGCGGCCAGCTTCATTCATAGCCGCACCTGCCTCTTTTTCAAAATATAACTTACAGCCTCTTTATCTGAGATGCACTTCGTCTGAGATTTTGCCTTTCTTCCTCTTCAAGGAGCACCACAATTCGACATGCTTACATTTCAAAAACAGGTGAGGTGCTCCACCATCTTGGTTTTGCCTTCGGCATACAGAGCATAAGAGATCATCATTCAAGCATTTGGCCGGGTCGATGGACTGTCCCGTGCGAGCCTTCAAATAAAACGGTTTACTTTACTTGGGCAAGGCAAGCTCCAAATTATCTTCCAGGCTTGATTCTTTGTACCATCTGCATACATCGCTTGAGCTTTCCACAACTGCACATGTTCTGCATGAGCCAAACACATGACAGTTCTCAATAACGTTGCTTATGGAAATATACCAAGATAATGTGGTTCCTGGTATCAAGAAGTTAAGTAGTATGAGAAGAACATAAAAGATAAGGTAAGGGCTCCGCTGGACAAGAGCCTTCCTGTATTCGACTATTAGCTGGGAACAGTTAAAATAAAGGCTATTAGTTCGATCTTATGTAGCAAGTTCTCCCTCCGTAAAGAAATACTTAACAGATATGGTGACCTCTTCATAAATTAAGTGGCTACCGCGCTACGCCATCATGTACTGGAATTAGATGTACATATCTTCAACAGATTAACCAAGCATTTATACAGAATCGATGAACAAGTTTGTTGTTAGCAACAGAAACAATGTCGGTCAATAGCAAAGAAGAAACAGCAAACAACTGCAAGGTAAAACTCGAACAACTTGTGGTGGTCATCTAGCGGGATGAATGTAAAGTGCGCTTTTTAATCAATTTTCTTTTCTTTAGTAGGAACTGTTGTGTTGAGTGTCATGTGCTGGCCATGCCTTAATAGTCTGTTCTGTACTATGCTAACTTACTGTGTGATAGTCAGGGACGAAGCTAGGAAAAAAGTTTAATGGGGTCATGTTTATGACAGTGGGGTCATCTTCTATAAATGAGTAATGATTAGTACTAAATTAGTGAAGGACTTCCGCCTCGCATTCGGCTAGTTTCAGACTTGTACGCTAATAGAAGATCCGAGCTTCTTGCGGCACCTGTGCTAGCTTTCAGACTAGACTTTTGTTTGCAGATGATACGGGTGATGATATACATAAATTATCTATCTTTTTTGACAGTTCACAGTTGTGATGCTGCAGGTTGAGACTTGATTGCTCTCTGGAAGAAGAGAAACTAAAAGGACTGCACCGAGCACAGTTGAGGCGCTTACCACAGTGACCGCCGGATTTCTCCTCCTCCCGCTTCCTCACTGAGCCGTGGCCGTGGAGGGAAGCTACGAAGCCAACGCAGCCATCGATGCGCGCACCGTCATCCTACCAGGTCGCCGCCGGCTGGCGTCCTCGAAAACACCAGTGCCCAGGCCGGGCGGCCACTCTGCGGCGGCGCCACGGCAAGAGGTCGCATAGTGGGGAGGAACAGAGATGGGGGAAATAGGCGGAGGAGGGCGAGGGATTGGGATCGGCTCTGCTCTGTTTTTTCTTCTTTCTTTAGGGGGGTGCGGCTTTTCTTTTTTTTGAGGAAAGGGGGGTGCGGCTCTGCACTGTGTGAGGGAGGCCATCGATGCGCCTGTGTATATCGCTATGGGCTGCAGTACGCAGCAGCAAAAATCTCGCTTGGGCCTGGGTCAGTCGTGAAGATGGGGCCCACTTAAGCGTGTTCAGCGGACCAGGCTCGAGATGGCATTATGCTCATTTCTAGGCCGGCTCTATCAAGCCAGCGTTTTTTTTCACTTATCAACATTTTTTTTGCCCTAAAAAATATAACCAACATTTTTTTAGATGAACCGGTAACTACGTAGTTTGGTGATCGATGGAAACATAATTTGGTTAATACTTATCATTTTTTAGCGTTATCATTTATGTTATGTTATAGCTATTTCTTTTCATAATAGAATCCACTTTCTGCATGACACAAGTTGTGACATACATATCGCAGAAAAGTAGAATCAACCACTTTAACATGAATGGACAAATAATGTTAAGAAAACAAAACTAGGATCACTGGATTTATTATCATACTTTATGTGTCTATGGCTTTTAGCTTGATTGTGTGTTCATTTTTGTAATTCTGAGAATGAAAAGGCTGTCTTTGTTTCTTGCCCTTTTTTTTTCTGTTGTATATTTTACTTATAAAATATATGCAAAATACAATTGTGCAGTTACGCATAGCCGATGGACATGGATTGCGCACAATCGGCGGCATATGCAACTCCGGTTGCACGAGGCCGGTCAACAAGCAATTGCAGTTGCATGCCAGTGCGGGAGCGGACGATTCTAGTTGTGTGTGGCGTTGCCTAAAAAAAAAAATTTGTGCGTGGCGTGAAAACACGAAAAAATAGAAATCTATTAAACCAAAATTGAAAAGAAACAAAAAATAGAAAAATATCTGAATCTTGGTGTAAAATCAGACAACACAGGAGCTAGGTGGGATTTAGTTAATGAAAACTAATATATTCGTGAAATATTTTTTAAGAAAAATAGGACTGGATTTTAGGAAAAAGGAAAAAATTGGAACCCATTTTTTTGAATTTCCTATAACATTTTTTGTATTTGTGTAGAAAAATTGGAAAACAGGAATATTTTTAAAATTTTGAAAGCGTGAACATTATTTGAATTGTGAAAAAAATAATGGTCTTCTACGAACAATTCAAGGCATCATGCCAAGTTTTTTGAGTTTTCAGTAAGTTTTTCATTTTTTTGGAGTTTTCTCAGTGAATAAAATGCCGATAAATGGCTGAACATGCCGCAATGTGTACACATTGTCAGAAGTCATTCAAACCTGACTTGGATGCCTACCATGGGCATGCTCATCTGCTTGCAAAATTTGGAATCATTTTAAGGATGTCCAAAAATAGACCATGTTCAACATAGTGTGTCCGGTAGGCCAAAAGGATCTATTCGAGAGCCTCTTGTTTTTTTGACATCTGTCAAATGGCCACAATTTTTTTATTGTATTGTATGACCAATTTAGGGCGCCATGCTAATTTTTTGAGAATTCCAAATTTGTTAGTACTTTTCAAAAAATCTTGGAAAAACAAAAAAATGTTCATGTTCAAAATTTTGTTCACTCTTTTTTAAAAATGTCCATGTTTTGACATTATGAGCGATTTTTAAAGACACGGACATTCTTTTGAAATTTGTACAACTTTTTTAAAATGCAAATATTTGTATTTTATGAACAAAATTTGAAAAGGTGAACATTTTTAGAATCTTATTTTTTGAAGGAGCGAGCATTTTTTGAGAAAGGAAATGGTAACGAAAAAGGAAAAACAGAAAAACAAAAAGAAAAAAACTGAGAAAAGAAAGAGTGGGAAAAAGGTTCGACGATGGTCCGGCCCAGCGTATCTGTGGGCTTCTGTGAACTGAAGAAGAAGAAAAGAAAAGAAAAAGAAGTAAATAGACACTAGCGTTAAGATCGCCGGATCATCCGTGAGCGTCTTGATCCTGGAAAGATGTGCGCTGCGCTGAGGGAACCCCCTCTTGCATACTGGCAAGAGCCATCCGGGTGTTCACCGAGTTGCGCTTCAAAGTTCAGACCTGCTGCTCCTGGGCCACCCACAGGTTGATCTGCTCAACATCTTTCCCGTGTACGGCGACGGTGAGGGCGACGGTGCCATGTTGGCCTCCTACTCGAGGATGTGCTCCCTGTGGACTCCTCGGATTTCTTGGAGCACGATGGCGCTCCGCAGCAGGTGCTGGACATGGTGGGGAAAAAAGAACTAGATGTGATCTATAGAAGGAAGATGGAACACGTGTAAGAAACACCGAGATCAGCTAGCATCACACGAGCTTTGGAACGGGGACAAGCGATGGATCCACTGATTATTCCTTCTCTTTCAGCCTATATTGCATTCCAGTATTTGGCACTGATGTAATTGTACAATGGGACACACTTGCTGAAGGGGGTCGAGGACAGAGGAGGTGGTGAATCAACCAACACTAGATCGATCCTATTGCTTAGCTGCTACTTCTACTTCTATAATCAACTGACCTCTTATGTACAAGTACTAACTGCGAGTGCGTACACCTTCCTTCCTACAGACCCAAAATCAAAAAGTATATCCTTGCTTGCTTCAAACACCATCCATGGAATGGAAGGACGGAGCCATCCGTCCATCCATCCATGGAGCGAGGGAGTCAGTCGTGCCAGCGCAGGAGCATGACGACGCAGCGCTGGATGATGTAGAGCCTGGCCCTGTGCTCCTTGAGGCTCCTGCTCAGGCCTCCTCCACTCCTCCGGCTCCCCATAAGCTTCATCTTTGCTTCACCACTCTCTCTCTCTCTCTCTCTCTCTCTCTCTCTCTCTCTCTCACTCTCTCTCTCTGTGGTGTGGAGATAGTTGGAAGCGAACGAAGTGTGGTGAAGGAGTGTTGCTGAACTCTGACTCTGGCTAATGATTTCCTCTCGGCAACGGGTGGGCTTATATATAGGGATGGAGGAGGGAGCTAGATTCAGATCCAGATGGCACACACGAGCTAGGTAGGTGGTAGGGGTGAAGCCGTGAAGGAGATGAAGGAAGAAGACGACAGCGGCTTAGAATTGATAACGCGAGCGAGCGTGGGGAGGGGAGGGCCACATGGGCGTGCAACGGCAGACAGCGCAGCGCGGATTCCTGCTGCCCCCGGGACCGCCGGGCAAGGTGGCTCGGCCGTCGTGCTCCGCGTCAGAGAGCGTGCGTGCGGTGCGCTGCCCCGGCTGTCCTGGCCCCGGTGGAAAATGTGTCGGGGGCACGGCGGTGAAGGGTCGCTGCCATGCCCACGCACGCCCGCCCTCTCGTGCGTCTGGCGGCCCGCTAGAGCTAGATCCACGCTCGGTCCTCGTGCGCTCCAGCTCAGGCCAGTGCAGGCCACAGCCTCTCCCACCTCCTCTGTCGTGTTCCCATGGTGGTTCGTGACTCGGATCTGATCGATCGGACCGTGCGCGGGCGTGTCTGTCACCGCTATCTTCCTTTTCTTTTCTTTTTATACCTGTCGTTGACGTACACGGCCTGCTTCGAGTCCAACGCACCAAACCGGAAGGAGGAATGTGTAGGGCATCTCCAACACCACGACATGAATCAAAACGCTGCTAGACATCCGGACAACATTGTTTGAACACTCTGTGTCATCCAACCTTTAGCATCAAACGTGAATTGGTTCGCACATCCGAATTCCACCAAACAGAAAACAAAGCTGAGAAGGCTTGAGGGATTCCGGACGCCCGCCATGTCAGATTCCGGCACATCCAGTCCGGACCGCCTCGGAGCCCTTTCCCCACTTCATCCCTCCCTCCTTGCTCTGCTCTGTATCCACACCCACCAAGATCGCCGCCTAGTTTTTGCCGAAAAACCGTTGCTCCACCCAGACACCTTGTACTCCGCTGTCATTTCACCTCAGAATCCGTCCTCAGTCCAGGTACCTTTTGCCCTTGCTAATGTCGTCCATGGCTGACACAACGCTTGGCAAGTGTTCGACCAAATGCCATTGAGAATTTTTTTCTCTAGTTTCTCCTTGTTTAACATGAAGCAAGTACGATGGTGGGGCGTCAGTGAGGGAGAATGCATTGTTGTGCGACGCGTGGTTGGCAACGATGTATTTGCAACAAGTGCATTTTTTGTTTCATGAGCACAAGCAAAAACACCCTACAATTTGGATGTGATACACGATTGCAATACGAAGTCACAACTCCATCAGTGGCACACCATTTCAAAAGCGGTCATAAAATATTGCGGTGCGATTTTACTGGCGGAACGGATGTGGCCAACATGCATGCCAGTCATAGATATCGTAAGTTTTGCTTTCATGTTGCTCTACGTGTTGGTCAATTCATTGATCATTGAATGTTGCAACTTGATGGTCATGCCATTCTATAGCCCGGACGCATCGCTGCAATGCACCAAAGGACGGAGGGCAAGCTCTTCACATTGACACATTGTTGTATGGGGCTGAAGGGGCAGCCCATGTGGGTGAACTCATGCGTCGATGAAGAAGTTCAATCTCGAGGAGAGAAAGCCTGAGATGAAGGACGCTTTCAAGTACTATGGTTAACATCTGACGCTTCTATTAGATTAACAATGAACCAAAATGGGGCTGCATGCAGATATTTGGTTAAATTTTATTATGTTTTTATAAATTTATTGCCCTGTCAGAAACTGGTAGGGACAATTTTACCCCCCAGTTCCTCAGTACTCTGTCAGGAGGGGTTGACTTTGACTGGCATTGTCTACCTCCAAGAGGAAGATCCGGAGGGATCTTACTTGGGGTTATATGCGACTCGTTGGAAGTTAGGAATGTGGTTATGGGAGATTTTGCGGTCAAGTTTTGGGTTCGGTCAAAGGTAGATGGGTTTAATTGGGCCTTGGTGGCGGTATATGGGGCCGCACAACGAGAACTCAAACCCGACTTTTTGGCGGATTTAGTCCGTATTGGGATTTTAACATTATCCGTAGACGGGACGAAAAAAACAATGATAACTTTGACGGCAGATGGTCGTTTATGTTTAATACAATTATTGAAAGCTTAGACCTTCGAGAGATTGAGCTCTCTGGTAGAAAGTTCACTTGGGCTAACACACTACCAGTCCCGACCTTTGAGAAGCTGGACTGGGTCCTTGCGAGCGTCGAGTGGGAACAAAAGTTTCCCCTTGTGACGGTCCAAGCGCTCTCACGCGGAATCTCCGATCATACACCATTGTTGGTTGACTCGGGTGAGGCAACGCACGTGCGGAACAAGAGTACGTTTTCTTTCGAATCAACGTGGTTTGAAAGAGAAGGGTTTCTGGATCTAATAGCAAGAGAATGGGCTAAAGATTCAGGAGGGATAACGAATGTTGAGCGTTGGCAAAATAATTTGCGACAATTCTTGCGGGGTTGGGCTAAGCATCTAGGTGGGATTTATAAGGCTGAGAAGGAAAGGCTCCTTTTGCTTATTCAATCCCTAGATTTAAAAGCGGACTCCTCCATATTAGATACCAGAGAACTGGAAACTAAAGTGGAGGTGGAGTTAAGATTGAAAGAACTGCTCAGCGAGGAGGAATTGAAGTGGGCTCTGCGAGCTAAAGTTCGCAAAATCGTCCAAGGGGATGATAACACACAATCCTTCCACATGATTGCGAATGGCAAGCACCGAAAGAAGAGAATCTTTCAGCTTGAGCAAGATGAGGGGACGATTTTAGGGCAGGAGAACCTAAAGGCATATATCACCAATTACTACAAACAACTATTTGGGCCTCCTGAGGACAATTTTGTTTCTTTGGACGAGTCGAGGGTTGAGGATGTTCCTCAGCTCGCAGTTGATGAGAATGATATTTTGACAGCTCCTTTTTCGGAGAAAGTGGTGTTTGAAGCAATTTCCCAACTGAAAATAATAAAGCTCCAGGACTGGATGGTTTTCCGGCGGAGTTTTATAAGAAGTGCTGGCACATTATTAAGGGGGACTTGCTCCCGATGTTCCAGGACCTTTTCTTGGGACAGTTGCAGTTGTTTCACTTGAACTTCGGCACTATCACGCTTCTGCCTAAGAAAACAGAGGCTGTGAAGATTGAGCAATTTAGGCCGATCTGTCTTCTTAATGTTAGCTTTAAAATCTTTATCAAAGTTGGGACTAATAGGCTTACACAGATTGCACATTCTGTGGTGCAGCCGTCCCAAACTGCTTTCATGCCGGACAGAAACATCCTAGAAGGGGTTGTGGTTTTGCATGAAACGCTCCATGAAATCCACACGAAAAAACTTGACAGGGTGGTTTTCAAAGTGGATTTTGAGAAAGCATACGACAAGGTCAAATGGCCTTCTTCAGCAGGCTTTGCGTATGAAAGGTTTCGATCAGGCCTGGAGAGACCAGGTAGATTCGTTCACGCAAAAAGAGAGTGTTGGAATCAGGATTAATGATGATAGGTCATTATTTCCAGACACACAAGGGCTTGCGACAAGGAGATCCGATGTCGCCGATTCTATTTAACATTGTCGTAGATATGTTGACAATCTTAATAGGAAGGGCCAAGGATGATGGTCAGGTAGGTGGCCTCGTCCCGCATTTAGTTGACGGGGGAGCGTCTATCCTACAGTACGCTGATGATACTATCATCTTTATGAAGCATGATTTGGCTAAAGCTAGAAATATGAAGCTGGTTTTATGCTTGTTCGAACAATTATCGGGGTTGAAGATTAACTTCCACAAAAGTGAATTGTTCTGCTTTGGAAGAGCTAAAGAAGAACAACAAGCATACAAAGAATTGTTCGGGTGTGAATTGAGTTCTTTACCCTTCACGTATTTTGGTATACCAATTCACCATCGCAAGCTCTCTAACAAAGAGTGGCAGGGCATTGAGGATCGATTTGAGAAAAAACTGAGTTGCTGGAAGGGCAAGCTTATGTCATACAGAGGACGATTGATTCTGATCAATTCGGTTCTCACGAGTATGCCTATGTTTCTATTGTATTTTTTCGAAGTACCAGTTGGAGTACGGAAAAGGCTAGACTTTTATCGATCGCGCTTCTTCTGGCAGAGCGATGAATTAAAAAGAAAGTACAGACTCGCTAAGTAGGATGTCATTTGTAGGCCTAAGGACTAGGGGGTCTAGGCATTGAAAATTTAGACGTAAATAACATATGTCTTCTCAGCAAATGGCTGTATAAGTTATCTATAGAGACGGATGCCACTTGGGCACAGATTCTTCGTGCTAAGTACCTCCAGTCCAAAACTTTGTCCCAGGTGACGGTAAGACCGACTGATTCGCCTTTCTGGAAGGGACTCATGCAAGTGAAATCAGCTTTCTTCAATAGGACAAAGTTCGTAGGTCGAAATGGTACTTCCACAAGATTCTGGGAGGATACATGGCTAGGGGAGGCTCCCCTTGCAATCTAATATCCTTCTCTCTATAATATTGGCCAGCGAAGAGACGCTTACGTTGCAACAGTATTACAGTCAAATCCTCTTAATATTCAATTCAGGAGGACGCTAGTAGGAAATCGTTGGGAAGCTTGGCTCCATCTTGTGAGACGATTGATGGATGTCCAACTCTCTCAACAGCCAGACCAGCTTCGCTGGAAACTAACTAAGAATGGGGAGTTTTCAGTTAAATCCATGTATTTGGATATTATCAACGCTAGCGTCATTCCTAGTTGGAAACATGTTTGGAAAGTCAAAGTGCCTTTAAAAATCAAAGTGTTTATGTGGTTTATCCACAAACAAGTCATCTTAACTAAAGACAATTTGGCGAAGCGCAACTGGACGGGCTCTAAAAGATGTAGTTTTTGTGATAGTGATGAATCAATTAGACACCTCTTTCTTGATTGCCCTTTGGCAAAGATTTTGTGGAGGTCTATCCACATAGCTTTTAATATAATGCCCCCGAATTCCATCAACACGTTATTTGGGACGTGACTAGATGGGATTGACGTAGTAACAGCGAGACATATCCGAGTAGGAGTATGTGCTTTACTCTGGGCAATCTGGAATTGTAGAAATGATTTGGTTATTAACATAACAACAAATATTAATTTCTTGCAGGTTATCTTCCGGGCCACTACACTCATCCGTATGTGGTCGCTACTCACTCCGACGGAGGCCAGGGAGCATTTGGTTACTGGTTCTGTCCGATGGGAGACGGTAGCTCGGGCTATCTTCAACCGGTTTGGATGGCGGTCATGTAATACGATAGGTGTTTACTTTCCTATCTGTTTTTTGCCAGCCGGTTGTGGCTATCCCTTTTTGTGCTCCTTGTTGAGCTCTTTGTTCCATTGTATGAGACTACGAGACCTCGGTTGAACCTTTTGCGTATTAATAATATGGCCGTATGCATCTTTCTAATGCAGAGGCCGGGGTAAACCCTTTTTTCGAAAAAAAAAGACGGATATTTGGTGCACCGAATTGGATGACCGGCGCTCTGTCCGTTATTCACGAACACATCCGAACGTGTCGCGGATGTTTATTGTCAATTTTAATGCACAACGTTTGAAGATGCCCTCACAATGTAGAGAGACATAGATACTCTTTTGCCTTTTCTTTTTAAATCAGTTTGCGCCCAAGTATCAGGAGATAGGGGGTACCTGAGGCTGGACAAAGGCTTTTCCCGATTAATGAGACACCAGGATTTCATTAGCGACTAGTGAGGTCGGTAGCACATGCTTTTGTGAGGACAAGTCATTAAGAGAGTGTCGCCGGGACGAGGTGCCAAGGACCAACTCGTAGGCGTTTTGTCGTTTTCCAATTCCCACAGGCGGACGACTCTCTCCCTCCCTTGAACGCATACTCCCGATGCACTGCAGCAGATGTTAACAAAGTAACCACTTGGGGGCCTGTGTTGGGGGTGCATGTGCGCCTGTCGGCCTGGCCTTGATGCACGATGGGTATGCAGGAGCAACCATCTTTGCTTTCTTCGATTTGTAAACTAAATTTAAATCTATGTACTCCCATGACTGTAAAAACAATCCAAGCGGGCACTACACGTGAGCACGGCGTGGAGGGAGATTCGCGGCGACGCACAATTTCTATTTACTACTACTACACAACAAGGTACTGACTGTCATGACTAGGCGAGCTCACATATTTTCTCCGTTCGGATTCACTGGTCTCCTTATGTTTTGGACAAAGTAGGTTTATTGATCTCTTTACATTTTGTGTCAAACTTCGATCATATGTATGACTAATAAATAGAATTTATATCCTGCAACAGAATGTACAATTGAATTCGTGTTTCAAAGTGGATTCACAACATATAATTTTTGTGACATGTGGTTTATATTTTATTAGTTAAATTTATGATTAAAGTTTGATCCTAAACACACGTTGGGGGTGGAGGGAGGGGTGCTAATAAAACAAGGACAGAGGGAGTACAATTGATCAAGGAATTGACTGTCAGACAAGTTGGCTACTGGCGCGCGGAGAACTGTGCACCTTGCCCGTCACCCGTGTCGGAGCCCCATGCTCAGGGTTGTGTTCCTAGGTTGCTTTCTCTTATAGAATAATTCCTTAAAATTATCATAATAGGATTTTGATCTATGATTAGAACACCTTAAATATAGCGGAAGATTGGGTACTAACCATAATCATGTGAATCCATTAGGGGTGGCCATGGCCGCACCTTTACATTTGTATCTCTAACAGTGAAAGTGGTGGTTGTGGAAGAAGTGCAACAACAAGGAGCCGTAGAAAACGTGAGGGGCGTAGCATGGCTGCACCTTTACCTTTGTGTCTCTAACAATGAAATTGATGGTCGTGGAAGAAGTGTAGTGACAAGGAGACGTAGAAAACGTGAGGTGCATAGCATGGCTGCACCTTTACCTTTCTGTCTCTAACAATAAAAATGATGGTCGTGGAAGAAGTGCAGCAGAGACGTAGAAAACGTGAGGGGCGTAGCATTGCTGCACCTTTACCTTCATGTCCCTAACAGTGAAGCGATGGTCGTGGAAGAAATGCAGCGACAAGGAGACATAGAAAACGTAAGGGGCGTAGCATGGCTGCACCTTTACCTTTGTGTCTCTAACAATGAAATGAATGGTCGTGGAAGAGGTATAAAAACAAGGAGACGTAGAAAACGTGAGGGCCATAGCATGGCTGCACCTTTAATTTGTGTCTCTAACAATAAAGACGATGGTCGTGAAAGAAGTGCAGCAGAGACGTAGAAAACGTGAGGGGCGCAGCATTGCTGCACCTTTACCTTCATGTCCCTAACAATGAAGCGATGGTCGTGGAAGAAATGTAGCGACAAGGAGACGTGAAAACGTGAGGGGCGTAGCATGGCTGCACCCTTTGTGTCTCTAACAATGAAATGAATGGTCGTGGAAGAGGTGTAAAGACAAGGAGACGTAGAAAACGCGAGGGCCATAGCATGGCTGCACCTTTACCTTTGTGTCTCTAACAATAAAGATGATGGTTGTGGAAGAAGTGCAGCAGAGACGTAGAAAACAGGAGGGGCGCAACATTGCTGCACCTTTACCTTCATGTCCCTAACAATGAAGCGATGGTCGTGGAAGAAATGCAGCGACAAGGAGACGTAGAAAACGTGAGGGGCGTAGCATGGCTGCACCCTTTGTGTCTCTAACAATGAAATGAATGGTCGTGAAAGAGGTGTAAAGACAAGGAGACGTAGAAAACGTGAGGGCCATAGCATGGCTGCACCTTTACCTTTGTGTCTCTAACAATAAAGATGATGGTCGTGGAAGAAGTGCAACAGAGACGTAGAAAACGTGAGGGGCGCAGCATTGCTGCACCTTTACCTTCATGTCCCTAACAATGAAGCGATGGTCGTGGAAGAAATGTAGCGACAAGGAGACGTGAAAACGTGAGGGGCGTAGCATGGCTGCACCCTTTGTGTCTCTAACAATGAAATGAATGGTCGTGGAAGAGGTGTAAAGACAAGGAGACGTAGAAAACGCGAGGGCCATAGCATGGCTGCACCTTTACCTTTGTGTCTCTAACAATAAAGATGATGGTTGTGGAAGAAGTGCAGCAGAGACGTAGAAAACAGGAGGGGCGCAACATTGCTGCACCTTTACCTTCATGTCCCTAACAATGAAGCGATGGTCGTGGAAGAAATGCAGCGACAAGGAGACGTAGAAAACGTGAGGGGCGTAGCATGGCTGCACCCTTTGTGTCTCTAACAATGAAATGAATGGTCGTGAAAGAGGTGTAAAGACAAGGAGACGTAGAAAACGTGAGGGCCATAGCATGGCTGCACCTTTACCTTTGTGTCTCTAACAATAAAGATGATGGTCGTGGAAGAAGTGCAACAGAGACGTAGAAAACGTGAGGTGCGCAACATTGCTGCACCTTTACCTTCATGTCCCTAACAATGAAGCGATGGTCGTGGAAGAAATGCAGCGACAAGGAGACGTAGAAAACGTGAGGGGCGTATCATGGCTGCACCCTTTGTGTCTCTAACAATGAAATGAATGGTCGTGAAAGAGGTGTAAAGACAAGGAGACGTAGAAAACGTGAGGGCCATAGCATGGCTGCACCTTTACCTTTGTGTCTCTAACAATAAAGATGATGGTCGTGGAAGAAGTGCAACAGAGACGTAGAAAACGTGAGGGGCGCAGCATTGCTGCACCTTTACCTTCATGTCCCTAACAATGAAGCGATGGTTGTGGAAGAAATGCAGCGACAAGGAGACGTAGAAAACGTGAGGGGCGTAGCATGGCTGCACCTTTACCTTTGTGTCTCTAACAATTGTCGTGGAAGAAGTGCAGCAACAAGGAGATGCGGAAAAAATGAGGGGCGTAGCATGGCTGGACCTTTACCTTTGTGTCTCTAACAATGAAGTGATGGTTGTGGAGGAAGTGCAGCAACAAGGAGACGTAGAAAACATAAGGGGCGTAGCATGGCTGGACATTTATCTTTGTATCTCTAACAATGAATGATGGTCATGGAGGAAGTGCAGCAACAAGGACACATAGGAAATATGAGGGGCGTAGCATGGCTGGACCTTTACCTTTGTGTCTCTAACCATGAAGTGATGGTCGTGGAAGAAGTGCAACAACAAGGAGACACAGAAAACACGAGGGGCGTAGTGTGGTTGTACCTTTACCTTTGTGTCTCTAACAATGAAGTAATGGTCATGAAAGAATTGAGAAACAAGGAGACACAGAAAACATGAGGGGCGTAGCATGGCTGCACCTTTACCTTTGTGTCTCTAATAATGAAGTAATCATCGTGGAATAAGTGTAGCAACAAGGAGACGTAGAAAACATGAGGGGCATAGCAAACAAGGACGCCTAGGGGCGGCGGCGCTGGGGAGTTCCGGCACGTGGCGTGGTGGCATGGAGGTGACCGGGGATGTACGGATTAATCTGGGCTCTACGTGCCTATGGTGCCTACTGCTCACGAGAAAGCATGGTGGCCATGGACGGTGCTCCAGTCCCAGGTTTCTCGGTGGGCCATCATGGTCGATGTGGGAGCAGATCCATGGAAAATCTGCTCCCTCCCCTTTGCAACCTCTCTTGGTCGTGTCGGTCCAGTCCTAAGTCGGGCTGCCACATCATCATATGTTTTGGTTCCGATGGCCACATGTATGGTGATGTGTGGGTGTGTGTGGGCCAAGGACAGAGGGGCATCAGTGGCACTGAACTGTATCTATGCTTGGTCCAGTTGGGTCTGGTCGGGGATGCAGCGTGGCTGAGTCACAAGATTCGCTGAGACTCGATAGCTGATGTCTGGCCATGTGTGGAGGGAGATGTCTTCCTGCTCTTCCTTCCGCAGTTTTTAAAGTGCAATGATGGCAGTGGGCTGGATCTTGGATGCCGGGCCATCAATAGTGACTTTACTTGCCCGTCCGATGTGGCCACTCGATGTGCACTTTTGTTTGGTTATTTTGTTAGATGTGTAGCCATGGTGTGTATAATATTTTTTCCTGTAATTGATTAATGTTGTTCAAACATTTAAAACTTTGATGTAGTTTGCTTGGTTTCTTGTTAGAGTTTACCAATTTAAAGACGGACACAGCTTGCGCCTTTTTTAAAACCATAAGAGCATCTTCATTAGGTGTTGCATAATAAGCCATGACCACTTTTTAGGCTAAAATAATTCTCCAATAGGTGCCCATCTATAAAAATTTGAGATACATGGGCACCAGAACCCATGATATATTTTTTGCAAAAGTAGCCCAACTGAGTGAGATCGCAGAAATTCGCTCCTGACGGGAGCCGAACCCCAATCTGCAAGGATGCACCGTTGCAACCTTGCCACTTTTTAGGCTAAAATAATGCTCTAATAGGTGCCCTATCTATAAAAAAAATACTCTGAATATACAACATCACCAAAATGGGGCAGCAAGTATTGCAAATATGCAACACCTGGGCCTTTGGAGCAAAACAAATCCAGTGCCGTAGCCGCCCTACCCCCACCCCCGCACGATAGCCGCACCACTGTTGCACCACCGCCACCACCAAATTGGCCAAATCTGCACCACGTCACACACCGCTGCCGTCGGATCTTCACCCCCGTCGCCATTTCCCACTGCACCAACTGAATCTGCCACTGCGCGACCTCCATTTTGTCGACGCCCACCTCCACGCCGCCTCCACCACCGCACACTTGATTCGCCCGTCGCCCGTCCCTAGCCGATGTTGCACCACCTCCGCGCTTCCACTGTCTCGTCTCATCGCCACATTGTCGTCGTACCTGCACCACCGCAATGCCATCGAAGCTCAAGTCCAAGAGCAAGACCGGCTTGCAATGGGGTGCAGGCGCGTGGCTACAACATCTTCAACGTTGAGTTCCAGTGCAACAACCCTCTCTACTGGCTTGACACGTTTAAGTTGGCAGACCTCATGGTGCGAGCCTATGATGTTGCCGTTTGGCGGTTCGGCGAGCTATGAGAGGAGCTCAACTTCCCGGAGATCGCAACCCAGGAGGATGTGAAGTTCATCGGTCCGCTGGTGACCATTGTGCCAATCAATGAGGAGGAGAAGAATAAGTAGGGCATCCGAATTCTTCCCGGTGAGAGCGATGCGGAGGCCATGGCAAGGTTTGCGAGGGAGAACACACAATATGTCCAATACGAGGCAGAGTTCTTTTGGAAGCGAAACCACAAAAGAAGGAGTAGAAGAAGGGACGAGGCCAGCCCCTCGACGGTGATCAACCTCGACTCGGAGGAGGAGGAGTTCACTTCCGATCAAGAGTAGACCCTAGCCGACACCGACTATGGGTCGGACGAGTAGACTAGTAGTGCTCTTTTTTGTTTGATGAAGTAGTATGATGAACCTTTATGTTTAGGATTTATATCTATGCAATATTTAGATGTTTGTTTGAATTGGTCTATGCAATATTAAAAAATGTCTTTAGAGCATCTTTTGGAGTTGGAGGTCTTTGGGGTTGTACATGGGTGTTGCCCAATTTGCTCCAACCACCAAAAGATGCTCTATTATAGGGCATAGATGCTCCAGTACACATAGTGCAGTTACATACAAACAAGATGGTCCCTAAGAGCATTTTAAATGTGGACCATCAAAATGCCGGTAATTGTCCGGACGAAGCTGTCCAAACGCAGTTTGTCATCAAACGCGGACCCTTATTTATTTATGAACGCACCCGCCGTTCCGTTTTCTTGCAAACTGTAAGCAAACTAGGCAGGCTTTGCAAGATTCCCGACCTCCACCATGTACACGTCTGACATCTCCGGCCCACACAAAATCGAGGCAGAGCCCGCGCATTTGGAGCGGTCCGCACAATTTCTGCGCCAAAACCCGCGCTTTCCCAGCACTCTCCACTCTGATTGCCGCCACCCTCCACCCTAATTCCCGCGCTTTTCACCTTTTGCCGCCGCATAGTCCCATACTTCGAACTGACGGAGTCGGCGAAAGTGGAGGATGTTGCGCCCGCAAGATCAACTCGGCGACACAACAAGCCTGCCACATCAAAAGGAAGGCAAAGCTTCAAGAGGGTGCTGACGGGGTGTAGGGGGCGGGAACGAGGTGGAGGGGTCGGTCGGGGTGGGGACATGAGGCGTCGTCACCGTCGTCCATGTACAAGCCGCCCTGGTCAGACCAATACCAGCCTCCCTACTTCTACGGCGCCAAGCAGCTCGACCGGTAGTCCCCAATCTTCGCTGCTGAGTACGTGTTGTATTTTGTCGACGTCAATGCGGCACCACTATATTTTGTCAACTCGGCATCGTCGTATCTTGTCTGGACACCGGGCGTGGATCAGCATGGTGCCCACTCTTTATTTGGCGGCATGTCTCAACCGAGCAAGACGACGTATGACGACGCAGACATGAAGTTGATGGAGATGATCCATGATGGAGGCGGTGTTGGCTTCGAGGATGGACAAGTGGAGGACTTAGAGCCGAAGGTGTACACCCAACAGCAGGGCACGTACACCCAGCAGCCAAGCACGTACACTCCATAGCCAGACTCGTACACCTGGCAGTTGGGGCAGGACATGTACGCTGATGCGATGGACCTTGACCCGGAGGATTGGGCAGACGATCCAAAGAAGAGGGTCATAGGAGAAAGTTTTAGCATGAGGGAGGACAAATTGTTGTGTGATACATTGGTTGGCCTCTATTCGTCGGCTTTTTTATTATTGTGATCCGGGGCTATGGCAATCCTATTTTAATTGGATAATATTACTATGCATTTGAAATGAAGGGTGACCAGGCTATGCGGTTGGATGAGCGGCTCCCGTATCTGTATCCGCGGACTGGTCTGGATCAATCCGTGAACAAATAGTGTGTATGTTTTTTGAACACGGTACACAACAGACGCTCAAGCATATTCATATACACCCATCCATATGAACATATGCACACACATACTACCCTATGGGAACCTTTGAAAGACTGCGCCGGCACATCGTCTAGGGATTGATGAAGTCACCATAGACGCTTTCGTGGTCGACGTGAATTTCTCCTTCCACTGAACGCACATCGCTGAAAGGCCTGAAATAAATCTAGGAAATGCGTCCATCTTAGAGATGGCGTTGGACATACCTAACTTTAGACTAGTATCTCTGACCAAATGAACGAAATATCTTTTTTATGAATAAAGCAAATAAAGTTAGCAATAGCACTGCTCACTGACAAGAAAACCACTGAAATATAGCATCAAGTAAGAGAGAGGCTGAATGGCTCTCAAGCTCATGTGCTCCTGCGCATGAATGGTAAAATAATAATAAATACTAGATTTTTTTTTAAATTCTACTTTTTTGCATGGAAGATGTTTTAGTGCATGAGATCAGTGACAAATTTCAGCTCATTTCGACATCTGAGCAGCTCAAATTTCGTGCACTGTTTGAGGCTGATTTTGTTTTCGTTTTGCTGAGAGTTGCTCAGATGTTCAAATGCGCTGAAATCTGACACGAATTTGACGCACTAAAATATCTTCCATGTAAAAAAATCAGTTTTTTAAATAGTATATTTTTATTTTACTGTTCACCAAGATCAAATGAGCTCAGGATATTCGATAAGTAATTATTTTTGGAACCTGATAAGTGTCATACGTGTGGCACGAAGCATTCCGCCCACACCTGTAGGCTGAAGGAGGTCGGGTCAAACGCCCTTCTAGCCACCCATTGGCTAGCCTTTTTATTTCTTTCACATATGCATGTAAATAGAGACAAAAACAGATGATGTCAGCGGTAATCTTTTGAATTTTTCAAACTTTAAACTTTTTACCTCTTAAATGAAAAATCCAATCAAAAATCTTTTTTCTCCAATAAATTCGTCGCGACGCGGACTTTAAAACTAGATCACATATCTATATGTTTCGATAATATTTTTTGGCGGTCAAAAGTTGCCATGTCTATTGCACATAAATTGCCATGGTGTTTACATTGAAGTTGCCACGTTTGGACTACTTTTTCTTATACTTTAAAGTAAATTTTGACATGTTATAAAAAAGGGAATTAAGAAACTAAACTTGCCATGGAGAATTACTAAAATTTGCCATGATCCATGAAATAATTTTGATATGGTTCATAGTTAAAAAGAAATCTGCCGTCAATTGCTTTAAAAATGCATAGTCAATGACTCAAATATTCCATGAACCAGAAACTAAAATTTTCATGATGAATTACTTATATTCTCCATGATACATGCACTAAAATTTGTCATGGTTCATACAAAAAATAATTTCCATGGTCAAAATACTAGAATTGCCATGGTTAAAATACTAAAATTGCCATGATCTATAAACTAAATTGACCATGATGAATTACTAAAAATTGCCATGATCCATGAATCAAATTTGCCGTGGTTAATTACTAAAAATTGCCATGGTCAATTAATAAAATTTGCCGAGAAAAGTAGTTAAAATACAATGGTAGCTTTAAATCTAGAAGAAAAAAATAGATGAAACAAGTCATGTCAACTTTAGTATCAACACTATGGCAACTTCAGTGTAACAACATAGCAACTTTTGGCTAAAAAAAGTCATCGAAACATATCAATACGAGATCTAGTTTTGCAGATCTCTTTGAGACGGATTTAATGATGAAAACAAATTTTTAATTGGGTTTTTTATTTAAGAGATAAAATATTTTTAAGTCCAAAAAACCAAAAATATTTTTAATTGGGTTTTTTTATTTTTAATTCTGTTTGATGTTGCAAAATGGATGGTAATAAGGACATTCAGACTATGTTGCTTCGTGTCACATGTGTGATACTTATGATTTGGATTATTTTTCGTCTTCTTCAGTTTCTGTTCATTTGGAAGTGAATGCCCCCTCACATTGGATCAAAACAAACGGGTAGATAATCTTCCTCCTCCAACCGTTCTATCTCCACTGTATGTTCTCTCCCGGTCCATTCACTCTTCCTTCAGTTGTCCCCTGCCTTTCCTCCGGTCGCCGCCTTAGAAGCATTATCCTATGTGAGCCCTGACTTCCCACACCTCGGAGTTCGCGTCTCCGGCATAGGCACGGTCCAATCCGATATGTAGTTAGCATGAAAAGACCTCCGACCTGAACCTGTCAAACCTCCGACTCGCCTCCATCTGCGACGCCGTGGCCAGCTGGGTATCGCCAGCTCACTCCTCGCTAGGCCTCGCGGGGACGCCGCAGCCAGCTTCGGACGCTGCTATCCACCGCGCCGCAAAATCGAGCCGCAAAAACTATAATCAGTTGCCTGTGATCTAGCACATCCGCTGCAGTACTGATCAAACAGAACACATATGCATGGAAACACACTATACATTCATGATCATCGCTTAATTTGGCAGCAAACAACAAATACGTCTGTGACGCATCCCTGTCATCCCCCCACCCCACACGCACACTCACGAACACAGAGATCTACATCTGCCAAGCAAAAATTATTCGTACCTCCTCTAAATCCACACAACTGAACATGCATGATAACAAGAGGAACCATTCAAGAACCTTCATGCCCTGGTCTCCTGGTACACGGTTGCATGCATGGCGATCGAGTGTTGCATGCTACCTAGCTAGGTGTTGGTGGTGCCTTTTTCTGGTGGAAGTCGTTGATGTAGTTGGCGGCCTTGCGGTCGACGTCGCGCTCACCGACCCACCAGCCGGAGTCCTCGTCGCTGGACCGCACCTTGCTCCCGCACCTCCGCCGGGTCTCGGTCTCCCAGTCGCTCATGTAGCCGTCGTCGTACCTCGAGCTCGAACTCGACCTCGACAGGAAGCTGAACATCGGGCAGAAGAAGGAGAAGGGTGACTTCCCTCCCATCTTACCTAGCTCTACACCAAGTTTGGCTTGCTGCCTAGTGAGAGAAACTTGCTGGCTAGAAACTAGAAAAGCATAGAGAAAGTGATTATTGGTGGCCGCTAAGGGGCTCTGTCGCTTGTTGCTGTCTTATGCTTAAGGAGAATGAGAGGCCAGCGCACGTCCTCAATTTATAGGAGGAGGAGGATCGATCGCACCGTGGGATAAACATGTCTGATGGTGTTTGGACGGCCGAGATCGTGCCTCCATAGTATTCGCATCACCGGCGCAAGATGGGGTTGATGATGAGATGAGGAGAGCGCTAGCTAATTATTTAGGTGCCCCTAGCGGAAAGCAAGCGTGGCTTCTAGGCCTCTGCTTTACTGTGGCACCAGCACCCCTAGAGGAAGAAGGAACGTATGCATTTACCTTACAATTGTCTCTCTTTATTCTATGTCTTTCCCTTCTTGTGCTGAACAGCTGATGAAGCTTCATGTTCATTGCTCGTGTATCGCGGTCTCTCACCAGAGCTTTCTAGAGCACTATGCCAAAAGGTAGACGAACGTATCTAACAGAAGATATCTTATGGTTCTTCTTCTTGTAGGGTTTGTTGGTTCATGGAATGCGTACACGTATGTATCTCCATTTTTTTAGGGTAAAGAAGAAGGAGAAGAACAAGAAACCTTGATAACCGAGAAAAGTAAAACAGAATCATATGGATGTGGGGAAGAAGAAGAAACAGATCTAAAACCCTGATAATCTATAGGAAAAGGGAAAAGGAACATCAGGATATCCGTCTGATATAGTGGTTGTTGCGGAGTCGGATACATGATTACCACTAATAAGATTTGAAGTGTTTTTTATAACAAATTGAATTTCCACATATATATGGAAAATTGCTAGTCGAGCACGACAGTGGCGTTGTTTTGATCGAGGGGAGGGTCATCAAATGGTCATGGCTTAGAGTGAGAAATCAGTGGTGAGGTGCTATGTCGGAGAGACCATGGTTCTGGAAGCAAATTCAACTATGAGAAAACTGCCTGACATGGCAAATATTTTGTTTCTCAACATATGGCCAATTTTAACATGGCCCCTCTTACCTCCTCTTTTCACATGGGAAGTAGTAAGGTATACTATATAGCAAACCCATTGTTTACTTATCTTGACTGCTAAAACCTTTTGCAATCATCACTGCAACACCTTGCCCATCTCCATCTCTCAACGAGGCTACAGCGTAAGACATGCTTTTTCTTGGCAGTTTCAGTGACATTGTGTGCGAAAAGCTAATTTGGCCCAGCTGCATGCACGATCCGAACGAAAAGTTGCATGCTTTACCTTGTGACATCTTGTAATTTAACCATTAGCTTTGTTGAGAAGGCATGGTAGTCCAAATTCGATCTTTCAAACAAAACAAAACAAAAGTAGTCGAATAATCTGCTTTTTAGGCAGCTTTGGTTCGTCTTGAATGTGCAGATAGACTTGTTTAGTGTTTAGTTGTTGCAAGCTATGTTGTTAGCCTTTGTGGTACTATAACTAGCTGCCTTGAACGTCCTACATCCTCATTCGAGGTTTCAGATGAAGGGACGTGGGGTATGCAATTCCATTGCTGACTCCTGATTTAATCTGTTCAGATAAATGCTGGTATCAATTCTTGATTTGAGACGTACTCCCTCTGTAAAAAAATATAAGAGCGTTTAGATAATTAAAATAGTACACGGGCATCATCAGTTTCTTTTTTCTCAAAAAGGAGGTTTAAACCTTGGGCCTTTGCAACGTTTGTGATGTACACAGTCATAACGCGAAGTGTCTTAGCTCAAGTTCAAATGAGCTCTAGAGAACAGTAAAATCCAAAAAAAATGGAAAAAAAATAAAAAATCTGTTTATTTTTTGGCAAAAGTTGATAAATGGTTGAAGTGCTTGCAAAGTTTCATCATGGAATAACATCTGCGGAAGTCATGGCAAAGAAAACTTAAGGGCAGTTTGTCCGTTGTTGTTTGTACCATTGAAAAAGTAGCACACTATAGCGCCGCTAATAGCACGCTATAGCGTGTAGAGAATTGTTTCGCTAAATTAATCGGTGTACAATGTCTCGTTAATAGCATGCTAATAGCATATTTTTAGGGGCGGCGCTGTTTTGTATAATGTGCTATTTTTTTCCTTGGTTCTTAATCTACCATGGGAACAGTTTTGAGCTTATTTATCGGAAAGTTTGATCTTCAGACTGATCAGCTCGCTATATGTACATACCGTGTTCATCAAGCCACTAATTTTTTTATTGAAACAGAAGCTAGATCAACTAGTTTAGTGCAATATGTTGTTCCTTATTTTATAGAACCATGATATGCTGTTCCTTTTCAGCATAAACAGTGAGTGGATTCGCATCGATTTGTTTTCTGCAAATTAAGTATTCTAGCTTGCAGCGGCGCCGGCGACCTCATCTAGTCACCTCTCTGTGGGTAGGCGAGTTGGGGGAAAGAAACAATCGCCACCTTTTGCACAATCGGACACGAAACCACTAGAACAAGATGCACAATCATGCGCAGATAAACAAGCAACTGATATCATCGAACCTTTCTGGGGAGCACATCTCAACCACTCAAACTCTCAAAAGAAAACCACGAACATACTCGACATATCACAGGCCACACATCATTTCCTCTTTGTTCTAGCTAATGAACCATTCTGTAGGTCAATCTCTGTCTCTCTCTTGACATGTGAAATTCAGTAACAGCTAAAACCTGCAAAAGGCGAGACTCAATTTAAACATGCATGTACCGTCGGCGAGCGTGGATGGTTCCTGGTGCCGGACATGGTGCGTTGTGGCATCTACTGCGTTGACGACGGCGGGTCTCGATGGCGTGGCGCAACGGTGTCTCAACGACGGGTGCTGATGGACACGGACAGGATGGTGGTGTTGTCTGGCGTAATGGTGGCGCCGACGGTAGTTGGGCCTGCCAAGGTCAATGCGTGGATCTTTCCTGAAGTTCGGACTGCGGAAGATGGCAGCGACGAAACTAGAGTGTGTACATGCGGTGTGCGCTGAGGGTCTGCTAGACCGGTTGGTGATCTCAGCTCGCCATGGGGCGGCTTGGTGAGACCACAGGATTATATGGCGTGTGTGGTGTGTGGTCATGACACATGATCAAGCTAATAGGTGTAGCAACATAATTCGTCAGGAAGGTGGCTCTGGGCTGATTCATGCATTCGTTCTTGTCAGTGTTGAATAATATAATAAAGATGGTTGTGTGCATCGCTTGATGCAAAGGCCGGGGTTATCCTCCTTTTCAAAAAATAATTGTGTCCGCATATATCCTTGAGGTCTAAGGCCAACTCCAGCGTCGTGCATCAAAATGGACACACCAAATGTTCGCAGACATGTCTGGACGTGACCACATATAGATTTAGCGGAGCTGGTCATCAAACACGGTGCATCGAATAAAAAATGTACACTAATTTTCATTAATACTCAGAGTTTTTTAGAATGCAATGGGATTCGACCTAGGTCTACTCTTCGTCGGGCTTGGGCACGTGTCCGGCACCCTACTTTTTATTGAAGTTCGCCGCCAGGCTGTCGACATCGCCAATGGAGGTGAGGTCGACGGTTGAACTGGACTAGGTCATCGTTGTGGCCCAACTCAGACGACGCGGAGCTGACGATGTTGGCCTCTGCTTGCACCTCCGCCTTCGATGCAATCGGGTCGAAAACGTGGTTGCCCTCCACATCGTTGTTGCGGAGTTACCACCGCTTTCGGTGGATGGTGCGGGCGATGTGCACGGACTCAAGCACCTCCTGCTACTCATCTGCCAAGCTCGGATCAATCGAGAACATGGCTGCGATGACCTGTTCGGAGCCTGCTCGTCGGCGATATGGTCCTCTGCCAGCCGAATGTGCTCGAGGAGCTGCAAATTGTACCATTGCTCCTACTGCAGCATCCGGAACGCAGTAACCAATGGCACCTACTGATTACCTTGGATTCGGTTTCGGATGTAGATAATCCTTGACCTTTTCCCCAGAAGTGTCCCTGGGTATGGATCCCACGGAAAGGATGATAATTGAAAGGTGATTCTCACAAGCTTTCTCGTCGTAAAGAGTTCCAGTTTTACGAACCGAAATTACACAGTTCTGGGAGAAAATCATGAACAACTAAAATAGGTTAGGACTTAAGATCTTACTTGCAGTCGTATACTTGCACTTGTGTGTTTCATCTAAATATTCAATATGACGCGAGTAGATACCACTACTATGTGTTTTCAATGTGTAAATGTGGGGGATGCATCTTAATAACCTCACGACGGATTAGCAACCTGCATCAGGATTCTATAATCCAACCAAGGCCCTTTATCGTCGCACGGGGTTAGCTCGGTTATGAAGGATTTATCCGAACCATCGCATTGGCCATTTAAGGACTACACCTCATGTTACCCTAGGTAATTGCTTTCAGCTACCATACTTGTCCTTACTGTCATCAGCTTTCGGCATGGCTTTCCACTCATCCCTGCCTTTTACCTCCTCCTTGATCGATCCTCAAGATCCCGAGTACTTGCGGGGCCCTAGAACGAGAAAGAGACAAGAGACAAATTATTTGCGATACACATAATAAGTTTGACCTTAAAGTCAATACTAACAATCCCGTGCAGAAGTACATGGCGCTACAAGGCTATGCCTCAGCCCATAGCCCGAGTGGACTACTCATACAACAGAGCTAAAAGACATTGCATATCGAACTTGAAGATGAATGATTGATAGTGGTCTTGCAGTGTCGACGCATGCAATGTATCTCGATTACAAGTGATGTCTATGGCTGGGGGATGATTGTTATGGAGGTGAAGATGGAGATAGGAATGGTGGTAGATGTGGGGATGGATGGTAGTATATGGTTTCTGGGTGTTCTGTTGCGAATGGGCTCTCTTCTCTGTGAATGGGGGCTCAACCCTTTTATGAAGTTGACTTGTGGTGACATCACGATGGCAGCGCCGGGTGGTATGAGTGCTAGTGCAAGCGGGTGCGCTGATACGTCTCCGTCGTATCTATAATTTTTTATTGTTTCATGCCAATATTATTCAACTTTCATATACTTTTGACAGCTTTTTATACTATTTTTGGGACTAACATATTGATCCAGTGCCCAGTGCCAGTTCCTGTTTGTTGCATGTTTTATGTTTCGCAGAAACCCCATATCAAACGGAGTCCAAACGGGATAAAAACGGACGGAGAATTATTTTGGAATATTTGTGATTTTTGGGAAGTAAAATCAACGCGAGACGGTGCCCGAGGTGGCCACGAGGGTGGGGCCCACGCCCACTCCAGGTGGGCGCGCTCCCCACCCTCGTGGGCCCCTCGTAAGGCGGTTGATGCTCTACTTTGGCCGCAAGAAAGCTAATTTTTGGAAAAAGATCTGGGCGAAGGTTTCAATCCAATCAGAGTTACGGATCTCCATATATACACGAAACGGTGAAAGGGCAGCAGACGAGAGCGCAGAAACAGAGAGAGACAGAGAGACAGATCCAATATCGGAGGGGCTCTCGCCCCTCCCACGCCATGGAGGCCAAGGACTAGAGGGGAAACCCTTCTCCCATCTAGGGAGGAGGTCAAGGAAGAAGAAGACGAAGGGGCCCCCTCTCCCCTTCTCTTCCGGTGGCGCCGGAACGCCGCCGTGGCCATCATCATCACCGCAATCTTCACCAACAACTTCACCGCCATCATCATCAACTCTTCCCCCCTCTATGCAGCGGTGTAACCTCTCTCTTACCCGCTGTAATCTCTACTTAAACATGGTGCTCAACGCTAGATATTATTTCCCAATGATGTATGGCTATCCTATGATGTTTGAGTAGATCCGTTTTGTCCTATGGGTTATTTGATGATCAAGATTGGTTTGAGTTGCATGTTTTATTATTGGTGCTGTCCTATGGTGTAGGGTTTGCAATATGTTCATGATTTGCTTATGGTGGGTGGCGTGAGTGACAGAAGCACAGACCCGAGTAAGTAGGTTGTTTGCGTATGGGATAAAGGGGACTTGATACTTTAATGCTACGGTTGGGTTTTACCTTAATGATCTTTAGTAGTTGCGGATGCTTGCTAGAGTTCCAATCATAAGTGCATATGATCCAAGTAGAGAAAGTATGTTAGCTTATGCCTCTCCCTCAAATAAAATTCTAATAATGATTACCGGTCTAGTTATCGATTGCCTAGGGACAAATAACTTTCTCGTGACAAAAAACTATCTACTAAAACTAATTTAGTTGTGTCTTTATCTAAACAGACCCTAGCTTTTATTTACTCGCTCTTTATTATCTTGCAAACCTATCCAAAAACGCCTACAAAGTACTTCTAGTTTCATACTTGTTCTAGGTAAAGCGAACGTTAAGCGTGCGTAGAGTTGTATCGGTGGTCGATAGAACTTGAGGGAACATTTGTTCTACCTTTAGCTCCTCGTTGGGTTCGACACTCTTACTTATCGAAAGAGGCTACAATTGATCCCCTATACTTGTGGGTTATGAAGACCTTTTTCTGGCGCCGTTGCCGGGGAGCAATAGCGTGCGGTGAATATTCTCGTGTGTGCTTGTTTGCTTTATCACTAAGGAATTTTTATTTGCTGTTCTTAGTTGTTCTCTACTTTAGTTATGGATATGGAACACGAAATACCAAAAAAAAAATTAGGTGTACTTGCTGCTCATGGAGATGGGGAACCTCCTAAAACCCTCGATGCTCATTATGTGATAGATATTATGTACTACTTTGATAATCCTGAGAAAACCCCATTCAACTTTGTAATGGGAGTAACGTTGGATCAACGTGAATACTTTAGGGATTATCGCTTGACTCAAAAAGGGAAACTATTATGGGATCAAATTCATATATTGAAGTGGTATGCTAGGCAACTATGCTTGAGATATGATTATACTTGTTGCTCTAGGATGAAGGCTCCACACCTTCCCTTTTCATGCAAATTTAATGATAATAAAACCTTAGCTTCTTATGCTAATGGTATATATGATTACTATGATGTGGAACAAATAGAAGAATTTATTGCTTTTATGGGTGCTTATAGAATTGAATCTATGTTTAAAGAGTTTGAAGATTTTGATGATTCGGTTTATAGACCTGAAAATTTAGCTATCCTTAAATATTGTTATGAGAATTATGAATACAATTACGATATTAATGCACTTATTGAGAAAGTCTCCGCTGTCCAAGAAGAGACTAATATTTTGCAGGAATCTATGGAAGAAGAAGTTGATGAAACTGTGGGCTCATTGGATGAAAAAGATGATGAGGAGAGCGAAGAACAAAAGGAGGAAGAGCGGATTAGCTACCCGTGCCCACCTTCTAATGAGAGTAACTCTTCAACTCATACATTGTTTAATTTCCCTTCGTGCTTACCGAAGGATGATTGCTATGATGACTATTATGATCCCGTTGATTCTCATGAAATATCCCTTTTTGATGATGCTTGCTATGCTTGTGGCCAAGATGCCAATATGAATTATGCTTATGGAGATGAACTTGCTACAGTTCCTTATGTTAAACATGAAATTGTTGCTATTGCACCCACGCATGATAGTCCTATTATCCTTTTGAATTCTCCCAACTACACTATATCGGAGAAGTTTGTGCTTATTGAGGATTATATTGATGGGTTGCCTTTTACTACTACACATGATGATTTTGATGAGTATAATATGCATGTGCTTGCTGCTCCTACTTGCAATTATTATGAGAGAGGAACTATATCTCCACCTCTCTATGTTTCCCACACGATAAAATTGCAAGAAACTGTTTATACTATGCATTGGCCTTTACTATGTGTGCATGAATTGTTCTTTTAAGACATGCCGATGCATAGGAAGAGAGTTAGACTTCGTCATTACATGATATATGTTACTTTGTGCTCACTACTAAATTACAAATCATTGCTAATTAAAATTGGCTTTGATATACCTTGGGATCCGGGTGGATTCACTACTTGAGCACTGTATGCCTAGCTTAATGGCTTTAAAGAAAGCGCTGCCAGGGAGACAACCCGGAATTTTTAGAGAGTCATTTATTTCTGTTGAGTTCTTTTATAAAGTTTTAAAACAACAAAAATAAAGAGGGGAACCTAAAACTTTTTCAAAAAGAAAAGCGAAAGTGAGAAAGACGAGCATTGTTGAAGTGGGAGCTAGCCTTGAACTTTGTTCATGCTCACGAAAACTTTGTGAATCTTGATTACAGAAAATTTTCAACAAAAATAATTATCCCCTTGTACAATTCCATTTTATTATAAAAATAATGTGCCAAGGTTTGCCTTTAGGATGTTTACAATGCTTGTTGGTTGGTACGGTGCAGGACAGAAACTTTGGCTGTAGTGCGCAATTTTTAATTTTTTACTGGAACATCAAACGGTTCTGATTCTTTTTGCACTGTCTTTCTATACAAATTTTTTATTTTTCCTAATTTTGGCAGAATGTTTCAAGTATCAGAAGTATGGTGAATGTTCAGATTATTACAGACTATTCTGTTTTAGACAGATTCTGTTTTTGATGCATAGTTTGCTTGTTTTGATGAAACTATCGATTTATATCAGTGGATTAAGCCATGAAAAAGTTATACTACAGTAGACACAATGCCAAAACAAAATATGAATTGGTTTGCAACAGTACTTAGAGTAGTGATTTGCTTTATTATACTAACGGATCTTACCGAGTTTTCTGTTGAAGTTTTGTGTGGATGAAGTGTTCGATGATCGAGAAGGTCTCGATGTGAGAAGAAGAAGGAGAGGCAAGAGCTCAAGCTTGGGGATGCCCAAGGCACCCCAAGTAAATATTCAAGGAGACTCAAGCGTCTAAGCTTGGGGATGCCCTAGAAGGCATCCCCTCTTTCTTCAACAAGTATCGGTATGTTTTCGGATTCGTTTCATTCATGCGATATGTGCAATCTTGGAGCGTCTTTTGCATTTAGTTTTCATTTTTTCTTTTACGCACCATGCTGGTATGAGATAGTACTTGGTTGATTTATAGAATGCTCTTTGCACTTCACTTATATCTTTTGAGTATGGCTTTATAGAATGCTTCATGTGCTTCACTTATATCATTTGAAGTTTGGATTGCATGTTTCTCTTCACTTAGACAACCGCCATTTGTAGAATGCTCTTTTGCTTCACTTATATTTGTTAGAGCGTGGGCATATCTTTTGTAGAAAGAATTAAACTCTCTTGCTTCACTTATATCTATTTAGAGAGATGACAGGAACTGGTCATTCACATGGTTAGTCATAAAATCCTACATAAAACTTGTAGATCACTGAATATGATATGTTTGATTCCTTGCAATAGTTTTGCGATATAAAGATGGTGATATAGAGTCATGCTAGTGGGTAGTTGTGGATTCGTAGAAATACTTGTCTTGAGGTTTGTGATTCCCGTAGCATGCACGTATGGTGAACCGTTATGTAACGAAGTTGGAGCATGAGGTATTTATTGATTGTCTTCCTTATGAGTGGCGGTTGGGGATGAGCGATGGTCTTTTCCTACCAATCTATCCCCCTAGGAGCATGCGCGTAGTACTTTGTTTCGATGACTAATAGATTTTTGCAATAAGTATGTGAGTTCTTTATGACTAATGTTGAGTCCATGGATTATACGCACTCTCACCCTTCCATCATTGCTAGCCTCTTCGGTACCGTGCATTGCCCTTTCTCACCTCGAGAGTTGGTGCAAACTTCGCCGGTGCATCCAAACCCCGTGATATGATACGCTCTATCACACATAAGCCTCATTATATCTTCCTCAAAACAGCCACCATACCTACCTATCATGGCATTTCCATAGTCATTCCGAGATATATTGCCATGCAACTTCCATCAGCATCATATACATGACTTGAGCATTTATTGTCATATTGCTTTGCATGATCATAAGATAGCTAGCATGATATTTCCATGGCTTGTCCGTTTTTTGATGTCATTGCTACGCTAGATCATTGCACATCCTGGTACACCGCCAGAGGCATTCATATAGAGTCATATCTTTGTCCTAGATATCGAGTTGTAAGTAAATAAAAGTGTGATAATCATCATTATTAGAGCATTGCCCTAGTGAGGAAAGGATGATGGAGACTATGATTCCCCCACAAGTCGGGATGAGACTCCAGACTTTATCAAAAAAATAAAAGAGGCCAAAGAAGCCCAAATATATAAAAAAAAGAGGCCAAAGAAGCCCACCAGAAAAATAAAAAAATAAAAAAAGAGAGAAAAAGAGAGAAGGGGCAATGTTACTATCCTTTTACCACACTTGTGCTTCAGAGTAGCACCATGTTCTTCATATAGAGAGTCTCTTGAGTTATCACTTTCATATACTAGTGGGAATTTTCATTATAGAACTTGGCTTGTATATTCCGATGATGGGCTTCCTCAAACGCCTGAGGTCTTCATGAGCAAGCAAGTTGAATGCACACCCACTTAGTTTTCAGTCTGAGCTTTCATATACTTATAGCTCTAGTGCATCCGTTGCATGGCAATCCCTACTCCTCACATTGACATCAATTAATGGGCATCTCCATAGCCCGTTGATTAGCCGCGTCGATGTGAGACTTTCTCCCTTTTTGTCTTATCCACATAACCCCCATCATCATATTCTATTCCACCTATAGTGCTATGTCCATGGCTCACGCTCATGTATTGCGTGAAAATTGAAAAGGTTTGAGAACGTCAAAAGTATGAAACAATTGCTTGGCTTGTCATCGGGGTTGTGCATGATTTGAATATTTTGTGTGGTGAAGATGGAGCATAGCCAGACTATATGATTTCGTAGGGACAACTTTCTTTGGCCTTGTTATTTTGAAAAGACATGATTGCTTTATTAGTAGGCTTGAAGTATTATTGTTTTTATGTCAAATGATAGACTATTGCTTTGAATCACTCGTATCTTAATATTCATGCCATGATTAGACATATGATCAAGATTATGCTAGGTAGCATTCCACATCAAAAAATATCTTTTTTATCATTTACCTACGCGAGGACGAGCAGGAATTAAGCTTGGGGATGCTGATACGTCTCCGTCGTATCTATAATTTTTGATTGTTCCATGCCAATATTATTCAACTTTCATATACTTTTGGCAACTTTTTATACTATTTTTGGGACTAACATATTGATCCAGTGCCCAGTGCCAGTTCCTGTTTGTTGCATGTTTTATGTTTCGCAGAAACCCATATCAAACGGAGTCCAAACGGGATAAAAACGGACGGAGAATTATTTTGGAATATTTGTGATTTTTGGGAAGTAAAATCAACGCGAGACGGTGCCCGAGGTGGCCACGAGGGTGGGGCCCACGCCCACTCCAGGTGGGCGCGCTCCCCACCCTCGTGGGCCCCTCGTAAGGCGGTTGATGCTCTACTTTGGCCGCAAGAAAGCTAATTTTTGGAAAAAGATATGGGCGAAGGTTTCAATCCAATCAGAGTTACAGATCTCCATATATACACGAAACGGTGAAAGGGCAGCAGACGAGAGCGCAGAAACAGAGAGAGACAGAGAGACAGATCCAATATCGGAGGGGCTCTCGCCCCTCCCACGCCATGGAGGCCAAGGACTAGAGGGGAAACCCTTCTCCCATCTAGGGAGGAGGTCAAGGAAGAAGAAGACGAAGGGGCCCCCTCTCCCCTTCTCTTCCGGTGGCGCCGGAACGCCGCCGTGGCCATCATCATCACCGCAATCTTCACCAACAACTTCACCGCCATCATCATCAACTCTTCCCCCCCTCTATGCAGCGGTGTAACCTCTCTCTTACCCGCTGTAATCTCTACTTAAACATGGTGCTCAACGCTAGATATTATTTCCCAATGATGTATGGCTATCCTATGATGTTTGAGTAGATCCGTTTTGTCCTATGGGTTATTTGATGATCAAGATTGGTTTGAGTTGCATGTTTTATTACTGGTGCTGTCCTATGGTGCTCTCCGTGTCGCGCAAGCGTGTGGGATTCCCCCTGTAGGGTTTGCAATATGTTCATGATTTGCTTATGGTGGGTGGCGTGAGTGACAGAAGCACAGACCCGAGTAAGTAGGTTGTTTGCGTATGGGATAAAGGGGACTTGATACTTTAATGCTACGGTTGGGTTTTACCTTAATGATCTTTAGTAGTTGCGGATGCTTGCTAGAGTTCCAATCATAAGTGCATATGATCCAAGTAGAGAAAGTATGTTAGCTTATGCCTCTCCCTCAAATAAAATTCTAATAATGATTACCCACTACAGGAATCAGCTATTTTGCCGTCTGCCACGGCGGACGGCAAAGGCATGAACGGCGGACGGCAAAGGCCTTTGCCGTCAGCCGCGGACGGCAAAAGGCTCCGGCAAAGTAAGGTCCGGCAAAGAGCTACTTTGCCGTCTGCTTCCGGGCGGCTGATGGCAAAGGGCCTTTACCGTCTGCAGTGGACGGCAATAATTGCGCTGTCAGTCCGTTAAGTGGCTAACGGCAGGCCTTTGCCGTCCGCCGCTGACGGCAAGTCTTTGCCGTCTGCCACTGATGGCAAACTTTCTAGTGTCTTTGCCGTCTGCCACTGTAGGCAAACTTTCTAGTGTCTTTGCCGTCTGCCACTGTAGGCAAACTTTCTAGTGTCTTTGCCGTCTGCCACTGTAGGCAAACTGACCAAATGGGTCAGCTCCCAGGAAGCACAGTTGGCTGCCACGTGGCTTCTTTGCCGTTTGCGGCTGACGGCAAAGAGCCCGTTGCCGTCGGTGGCAGACGGCAAAGAGCATGCATATTGGCTCTTTTTCCTGTTTTTTATTAAATCCAACAATTTTCACAGCAAATATATATGACATATATAGATATATTTCACAGGCCTATTTAACAGCAAACATATCACATATATCCAGCACATAAGTTCCATCCATTCATACATAAGCAAGTTCCATCCATTCATACATAAGCAAGTTCCATCCATACATATTACATAAGCAAGTTCCATCCATCCATTCATACATAAGCAAGTTCCATCCATACATAAACAAGCACTCCATAGCAAGCTAGCTTCCATGAAGTGAATGAAATCTGCAAAATGGCAAAATAAGAAAGTTAGAAATAGGTGACTAGAATAAGAAGACTAGAACAAGAAGAGTAGAACAAGAAGAAGACTAGAACAAGAAGTATATGTCATTTATGAGCTAACTAAGTTGAAATGGGTCGTTTATGAGCTAGCTAAGGTGAAATGGATCATTTATGAGCTAACTTAGTTGAAATGGGTCGTTTATGAGCTAACTAAGGTCAAATGGATCGTTTTGAGGTAACTAAGGTGAAATGGATCTTTTTTAGCTAACTTAGGTGAAATGGATAATTTATCAGCTAACTTAGTTGAAATGGATCGTTTTTTAGCTAACTTAGGTGAAATGGATCATTTATGAGCTAATTTGGTTGAAATGGATCTTTTTGAGCTAACTTAGGTGAAATGGATCATTTAAGAGCTAATTTAGGTGAAATGGATCGTTTTTGAGCTAACTTGGTGAAATGGATTGTTTATTGGCTAAATTAGTTGAAATGGATCGTTTATGAGATAACCTAGGTAAGATGGGTCATTTTGGAGCTAACCTAGGTGAAATGGGTCATTTTAAAGCTAACGTAGGTAAAATGAATCATTTAGGAGCTAATCTAGGTAAAATGGGTCATTTTTGAGCTAACTTGGATGAACTGGATCATTTATAAGCTAACCAAGGTAAAATGGGTCATTTTAGAGCTAACTTAGGTAAAATGGATCGTTTATGAGCTAACTAAGCTAATTATGCAATTTTTGACATAAGTAAGCTAAGTACAGATCGTTTTAGAGCTAACTTAGGTAAAATGGATGGTTTTGGAGGTCAGTAAGCTTATTAAGTCATTTTGGAGGAGAAGAAGCTAAGTCTAGGTCATTATGGTAAGCATTGGAGGAAATAAAGCTAAGTCTAGGTCTTTATGCATGTGTTAAGCAAAACACTAGATAAACTTACCATGATCCAGGAGGTGTAGGAGCGGGCTGGCTCGTGTCGGTAGCTGGAGAAGGATCGTGCAATGCTTGTCTGGAGTTACGCTGCACCAAAGATCATTTCCAATGTCTTGTTAGCATGATGACACTCAAATGTTAAGACTAGCAAGTAATGTCCATTCAAATTAAACTCACCGTGGTCCCAGGAGCAATCACTGGCATCGGCGGAGCGGTCTGACCGGTCTTCTCGCACACAGACTGCACATTTGGTTTTGACGACTCAGTCATACTAGTTAGTAATGAGACAAACACTACATGAATGTTTTGGCTAATCTGCAGAAGAAACTTTCCACAAGGAGCTCGTACATGGCCCTTGCCTGCATGTCATTCCGTGCCCTCTCCTCCTCCAACATCTTTGTCGTCCTCTCCTCCAACTCCCGCTGCCTCTCCGCCGCCTCCGCCAGAAGTTTCTCCGTTCTATCTCTCTCACTCTGTATAGCAGCCTGCAACACCACTCACATGACCATTTGTAATCATTGATGGAAGCGCACACAATGTAATGGAGAAAGATAGCTGAGTACGTATCACTAACCTTGATGGCGAGTTGGACTGGCCGTTCACGAGGCCTTATCTCAGGAGCGGAGCTCGACTGGCGTGCCTTGATCTCCGGGAGAGTGCTAGGACAACGGATAAGTCCATCTCCTATGGCTATGGAGCCATGGGACCTCCCGCCACCAGATATCATCACCAGCTCTGGATCAATGGGACCCTGGCTCGGGTTAAAGTCCTCCCCTTTCCTCGCCTTCCCCTCATCTCTATATCTCACGAGCTTGTTGTGGGAGGAGATGTTGGTGAAGTTGTTTGCATCATCGAGGTCAGACGGAGAGAATGCCTTGACTTTCTTGAAAGAGGTAGTGTGGGCCATGGCATACAGGTCGTACACCTCTGGCACCTTATCCACCTTATTGTAGCGTGCCTGAAAGAGAGAAACAATGTAAATTAGTAATTAAAGGGCTCAAGCTAGCATGATGAATGAATTGCATGAATCATGAAGCAAACCACATACCCAGTTCCGCCCGAACTGATATAAGTTGGAGCTGCCTTGATGGTGTGGCACACCTTCCATTTGGGCACGTTTGTCCTTGGCCTCGTTGTGGAGGGCTAGCCATTCTTTTGAGCACCACTCGTTGACCAACACCTCCCAACAATCCATCCGATCCATACACCATCTCGGAGGCGCCTAAGTTAGCAAATAGAAACTTGAGCGCTACGGCTAAGAATTACTAAATGAAGGAACTTAAGTAGAAGGCCTTAAGAATTACCTTCATGTACTGCTCCTTACTCAGGAACTTATTGCGGCACGCCGGCTTGGTCTTCTTGATACCACGCAAGGCGTAGTAGTCTCGAACAGCCTGCACCCGAGCCTCGTGCCGTAAGTTCTGTAGTAGGCGCTTGCAGACGTTCTCGATAACATTTGCCGCGTCCTCCTCGTATCCCTCCTCACACCTGTAGAATGTCTGCAATCAAATGAGACAATATTGATTAGTACAATTAATAAATAGCTAGTTGAAGATTTTTAAATGTGTAAAGGAGAAATTACCCAGAACTTTCTAATCACCACGTCTGCCCTCGTGTCGCACAAGACACCGTCGATAATCTCATCCGGCGGGGCCGGGGTAGCCAAGTAGTGCTCCCAGCTCAATCCAAGCTCTGGAAGCCGACCCTCACCAGGCAACGTGACAAACCCCGGGAAGTTTTGCCGGCAAAGAACTCCAAGGACGGAGTTGGGCCGGCGGACACTATGATGGTGGTCCCAGCCGCTGCAGCATGACAAGGCCAATGCATTAGTTATTTGAAGAAACGTGAATGCAGAAGGTACAAAAATATTAAATGCACTTACCTCTCCCCATCAGGGAAAATCAACCACCTCTGCTCGCGGGTCGCCGGCATGGACGGGAGCCGTGTACAACCACGCTGGTAGACGGTGCCCCCTCCTCCTCAATTTCAGTCGGCTCCCCGCCATCATCAGCATGGCCACTCGGCTCCTCGGGCTGATCCGGCCAGGTACCCCATCCAGACGTGTGCTCCTCCGGGGTCTCGTGGGCCGAACTCTCGTGGGCCGAAGGCCCGTCGACCCGAGGCTCGTGGGCCCAAGACCCGTGGACCGGAGGCTCGTGGACCGGAGTCCGTGTAGCCTCCTCCTCGGACGAGTCCACCCTAGCAGTCACGTGCTCGGGTGAAACAGCTGGGGGTGGCGGCGAGGAAGGCGCCGTAGCAGTCACCCTACCTCCTCTCCCGCGACCACGTGCCCCACCTCCTCTCTTCTTACCTCGTCCCCTGCTGGGCACCGCGGTCGACGAAGAAGGGCCCGGCGGTGTCGCCATACTGTCCAGCAACGCTCGGCGGAGAGGTGCGTGTGGAATGGAAGACCTCACACCACGCGCCGACGAAGAAGGGGCCTTGGCGCGCTCCCGACCAGCGCCCACCATCTTTCAACACCTGGCATGACAAACAGTAAACGAAATTAGTACAACATAAAAAAAGACCGACATGAATAATAATATGTGTATCACTTAAGTGTAACATCATCAAGTACAACATAAAAAAAATTAATACCCGACACTACTAATAATCTCGATCAGTATCATCAATAAATGCATAATCATCATCATCACTATAATCAATGACGGGCTCATAGGGTTCAGTGGCATCAACATGTGGAAGGCCACCTTGACGTAATCGGTCAAGCAATGACAGGTCATCCGCAGCAGTAACCTCTTCTTGTTCCGGCTCTTCTTGTTCCTCCTCTGGGGTGATGTCGGATTCACTGTCGCTGTCTACTTCAATGTTTTGGGGTGAAGTATAGCGGTTCTTGAAACGCTTTTTGGAAAGACGTGTCTCTTGGAAGAATTCTCCTTCATATGTGTCTGGGTTAATGTGAGGTTCATAATCCTCTTCCTTTGGGGGAGATAGTCTAGCACGTGGCGGCACTTCATAAACGACATCCCAACCTTTCAGATTTGGATTAGTTTGGCAGGCCCATGGTAGATAGAATACTTGGGTCGCCTGTTGAGCCATAATATAGACATCAGGAACATCTAAATGGGTGCTTTGGTTCATTTCAACTAGCCCTATATGTTCATGAGTCCTTCTAGTCTCCTTCGGCTGAAACCAATATCATTTGAAGACTACGACATTCGGTGGGTTTTCACCATAGAATAGAAGTTCATAAATTGCTTCAACTCTCCCATAATACTCGGTACCTCCTTCGCCGATAGCAGATACACAACAATTTGTAGACTTTCGGTCGGCCATAGATAGCTCTTTGCCATAGGTACGAAAGCGATACCCGTTGATGTCGTATTTGTCAAATGAACGGACCTTATAGTCAAAACCATTAGCGACTTGTCTCAATTCGGCGTCCATAGACTCTGAATTAGCCTACAAGGTTAATATGAAAGGATTGTTGCATTACGCACAAATTAGCGAATGAAATGAAATTGTCTAATAGAAATTACCGTTTGTTTGAACCAAGAGATGAAACCGGGATAGCCGCCTCCTTGCTTTGCGAGAAGCTCATACTCTTCGACAGAATCCTTTTGGATCACCGCTCCATACGAGAATAAGGCGACGTATCGACTATATGAAATATCCAGGAATAAGAGCAGTTCAAAGGAAATAGAAGTTGCGAAACAATGTACCGAGAACTTACTCGATGTACGGCCGCACTTCTATCAGGTTGTTGAAGATATACAACGAAATGGTCCGCCATTCTTCGTTATCCAAAGATACTGGATTTGAAACACTGGCTGGTGCGAGATTCCCTTTTGAAAAGGATCGATATAGTTGACTAGAGGGGGGGTGAATAGGCAACTAACAATTTTTAGCTTTTCTTTACCAAATTAAACTTTGCATCCAAATAGGTTGTCTAGAAATGCAACTAAGTGAGCAACCTATATGATGCAACGACAACAAGCACGCAAGCAAGTAAGAGATATAACACAAGTAAACTAGCGAAAGTAAAGGAACGAGATAACCAAGAGTGGAGCCGGTGGAGACGAGGATGTGTTACCGAAGTTCCTTCCTTTTGAGGGGAAGTACGTCTCCGTTGGAGCGGTGTGGAGGCACAATGCTCCCCAAGAAGCCACAAGGGCCACCGTATTCTCCTCACGCCCTCACACAATGCGAGATGCCGTGATTCCACTATTGGTGCCCTTGAAGGCGGCGACCGAACCTTTACAAACAAGGTTGGGGCAATCTCCACAACTTAATTGGAGGCTCCCAACGACACCACAAAGCTTCACCACAATGGACTATGGCTTCGCGGTGACCTCAACCGTCTAGGGTGCTCAAACACCCAAGAGTAACAAGATCCGCTAGGGATAAGTGGGGGGAATCAAATTTCTCTTGGTGGAAGTGTAGATCGTGGCCTTCTCAACCAATCCCGAGCAAATCAACAAGTTTGATTGGCTAGGGAGAGAGATCGGGCGAAAATGGAGCTTGGAGCAACAATGGAGCTTTTGGGGGAAGAGGTGAGTCAACTTTGTGGAAGAAGACCCCTTTATATAGTGGGGGGAACAAACCAACCGTTACCCCCCTTCTGCCCCGAAGAGAGCGGTAGTACCGCTGTGCCAGCGGTACTACCGCTTGCAACAATAAGCGGTACTACCGCCCAAAAGCGCGGTACTACCGCTTGGTCCACAGCGGTACTACCGCGGTGGGAGGGCGGTACTACCGCACAGGAGCGGTACTACGACCCCCCACAGCCGCGGCCAGTACCGTAAAACCCGACACGAAAAAGGAGCCCTTGAATCGAGGCGGTACTAGCACGAGACCAGAGCGGTACTACGGCTTGGGGCCACCAGCGGTACTACCGCGCCCAGAGCGGTACTACCGCTTGTGGCACCCAAGCGGTACTACCGCTCCGTCCCGCGGTACTACCGCTGAGACCAGAGATAGTACACACACGGAGCTACTAGCGGTACTACTGCTATGGGCGGTACTACCGCTCCAGAGCGGTACTACCGCTTGTACCACCCAAGCGGTACTACCGCTCTGGCCCGCGGTACTACCGCTGGGACCAGAGAGGGCACAAAGAAAGGAGAACCAAGCCCATCATCGAAACGGAAAGGCTCGGAGGGAGGGGCAAAGGAAGTGTACGTGATGATTCCGCCCTAGCCTTTCCAAAACGGACCCCCTCTTGATAGTACGGTGATCCCTATTAAACTAGTCCACCAAACTAATCCGAAAGGACTACACCCTCTTCGCTTTAAGCTCCGAGGGGAGGATATCGTCTTGTGCCCAAAAGAATGAATCTCTGAAAAACACTCAACGCACACGATTAGTCCGCAAAAGCATTGTCATCAATCACCAAAACATCTTAGGGATAAATATGCCCTTACAATCTCCCCCTTTTTGGTGGATTGATGACAATACGGGATTTGCACAACTGGGAAAAAACAAAGGACATAAGCAAACCCCAAGTCTCTAAAATATAGGCGGGCTCCCCCTAGATGTGTGCCATCAAGATAGGTGCTTTGAGCTGCACGACACACATACTAGGATCAACACTCCCCCTGTATTTTAGAGACCAACAACCTAAGCGAGAAACAAGATAGCAGGATATATAACATAATGAAGCATATAACTCAAGAGATATCAAATGACTAGAGACTAAGATAAAGATATTATAATGATAGGGTAGCATATGTCTCACACCATATGACGCGAACTAAAGTCTTACTGAACACAAAACCAAGCAAAGCGCAAGTTCCAAGCAAAGCACAAAGTAGCACATAACGAAAGGCAAAGACACACTCGCAACACAACGACGCAAATCCCTAAACTCTCTCCCCCTTTGGCATTGAGACACCAAAAGGGGCAAAGAGCTAACCTATGGCTCCAGGTGAGAGCATGCTGAGGATCTCGAACATCAGGACTCTGCGTGATCATCTGCACTGCCGTCCACGCCCGAAAACTGCTCGGCATCTGAGTCGGTCCATGGACAGTGCTGCTGGATCCACTCCTCCTCCTCAGTAATCTGACCCTCTGAGCCGCTGGTGACTGTCGCACCCATCTGACGCATCAGCTCCTTGTGTCGTCCTCTTGCCTTCTTCTCAGCCACATGAGTCATGTACTGACCATGAGACTCCATGCAGAACAGCTTCTTCATCTTATGTTTCAGCTTCTTTGCCCAAGAGGGCTCTGCTGCAGAAGGCTCTGTCCCAGGTGGCACATACTCCTCATCATCATCCCCGGCATCAGCCTCGTCCTCGGTCTCCATGGCAGCAGCAGAAGATGGAGCTCCAGATCTACCCCAATTATCCTTCTTCCTCAGACGCTTGATCTCATGAGAGACCAACTCTCCAGTTTCCAGCTGCTCCTCAGGATAGGTCTGTCTCCAGGCCCTCTCAATAAGCAACATGATGAACGGGCCATAAATTGGGCACTTACGCTCAGAAACAGCTGCCAGAAGCTCAGACCACATGACATGAGAGATGTCCAGAGACTCGCCCGTGTTTGCGTCCTTCTCACGCTGGCAGAAGAGAAGCATGTCCACAAGGTAAGAGTGTACCATGTCCAGATTCCTAATCCGAGGGAAGAGAGTCTCGCGAAAGATGCGGTGAAGGATGTCCAGGTAGGTAGACAACTCATAGGTTTCCTTCCTGGTCTCAGGGTGGACCTTCCGAGTACAGTAGGGACAGAGGGCTTGCTTGTGAGTGGAGGTGACATTTTGGTGAGGACGAAAACCAACTGGAGTCTCGAGCCCTTGATCTTCCACCTCAAGCAGCCCCATGAAGGCCTGCCACTTGACAGCTAGCACCTTTCCATTTGTCATCCAAGTCAGAGTCCTGTCTGCGTCAGTCCCTAGGTGAACAGTGGCAAAGAACTGTGCCAGCAAATCTGCATCAAAGTCCTTGTTGAACTGCATGATCCTGAGAATGTTCAACTGAGAGCACATCTGTAGGGCATCACCAAAGTACTCAAGGTCCTTCTCCATTGCATCCGTGTTGATGGAGTGCACATTGACAAAGATATTCTTCTTAGCCTTGATCACATAAAAGTAGGTGGCATACTGAAACCGGTTCCAGAACGGGCGGTTGACAAGATTGGGTTCTTGTTCTTCCTCATAAGGGTTGCGCCGACGCCTGTCCCAGAATTCCTTGCTTGACATCTCAGTCACTTTCTTGCCACTTGCCTTCGGTCAGCTCGCAATCTTCTTCTTGCGAGGAGGATTAGCACTTGAGGAAGTACCCCCTGCCGGCTGTGGAGCACTGGAAGAACCACCTGCTGCCTCAGATGAGCGGTATCGCTTCGACGTTGAACGCCCGGGGTTGACACGGCGGACTTGCTGCTCAGGGTGTTCATCACCTGGAACCAAACACACGGACACAAGAAACAACTAGAAAGAACGATCAAAACCAAATAAACACAACATAGATGGATCAACATGTGGTAGGAAACAATGGAACTGGGCATCCCGCGGTAGTACCGTGCCCGCCCAGCGGTAGTACCGCTTAACCACATAAGCGGTAGTACCGCCCCGTAGAGCGGTAGTACCGCTCCAGCGGTACTACCGTGCCGTATGGGCGGTAGTACCGCCCGAGATGGGGCATGGCGGATCCCTACTGCCGTGGTCAGATCCGGCACTACCGGGGATGCCAAATTCAAAAATAAACCTACCAAACATCAATCCAAAGAGTCTAGTTGCCTTCTTCAACCTACTCAAGCCTAGATTTGGCCAAAAATCTAGAGATGCAACTACTATTGCCCCTAAAACGCGAGATCTGAAAACTAGACAATAAGAGAAGAGGAACGGGGGCAATACCGGCATCCATGGCAAGAGGACGAGGTGGGGATCGACTCCACCGAAGGAAATGGAGAGGAACGGTCCGGAGACGGAGGGCCGCCGGAGCCTTCCCGCGGCGAGATAGCGCTGGAGAGAGGAAGAGGAACCAGGGGACGAAGCAAATGGGTATGGGGTGGAGGAAACCACCCCTGCCCACGACTTAACCCCCTGGCCCCGCCCCTCAGCGGTAGTACCGTGGTGAGGGGCGATAGTACCGCTTAGCCGTATAAGCGGTAGTACCGCTCTGTTGGGCGGTAGTACCGCTCCAGCGGTAGTACCGCTCCTTCACAACAGTTGTACCGCCCAGCGCAACTCCAACCAGACTCAACACACATGGTGCAAAACGAAAGACGGGAAACAACGGCAAGAAGACCAACAAGAGCACTAGCAAGAGAACAAGAATCACACACCTCTATACGAGAGGGCGGTGGCCGAGGCCACCTATGTTTGAGTCACTTGGTATGGCACCGCGAAGAACTATCCTTGGGCCCATGACCAACGCTCGTCTTTGAAGCACAAGTACCATAAAAAATGGCTAATGTGAAAGAGTGAGATCAGTTTATGCATTGTGGGGGGAGGGAAAGTTCATTGAGAGAACAGCACTCCCCCTACGTCCATGCCTACACCTAGACAAGAAAGCACAGTGAATGTGAGGGGTGTGCAAAGGTTCAAACCACATTGCTCGAATCAATGATATTTAGCTCATGCCTTAACTCGCGAAATCTTGCTTCATCCAATGGCTTCGTGCAAATATCTGCAAGGTTATCATGAGTGTTGACATAGTTGAGCTCGATCTCTCCTCGCCTAATATGATCCCGGATGAAGTGATACCGAATCTCAATATGCTTTGTCTTGAAGTGTTGCACCGGGTTGAGAGAAATCTTGATAGCACTTTCATTGTCACACCAAAGAGGCACTTTGTCACAAATGACACCGTAATCCTTTAAAGTTTGCCTCATCCATAAGAGTTGTGCACAACAACTTCCGGCCGCCACATACTCCGCTTCGGTGGACGAGAGAGACACACAACTTTGCTTTTTAGAAGACCAGCTTACCAAAGAGCAACCAAGAAATTGGCATCCTCTGGAGGTGGACTTCCTATCCACTTTGTCTCCCGCCCAATCGGAGTCCGAATAGCCTACAAGCTTGAAGTTTGCTCCTCTTGGGTACCATAGGCCAAAGTTTGGGGTATGAGCCAAATATCGAAAGATTCGCTTGACCGCCACAAAGTGGCTTTCCTTAGGTGCGGCTTGAAACCGTGCACATATTCCCACACTCAACATGATATCCGGTCTAGATGCACAAAGGTAAAGCAATGATCCAATCATAGAGCGATATACCTTTTGATCCACCGCTTTACCATTGGGATCAATGTCAAGTTGGCACTTGGTGGGCATTGGAGTGGAAGCCGGCTTGACATCACTTAGCTTGAATCTCTTTAGCATGTCTTGAGTGTATTTGGCTTGGTTGATGAAGGTTCCTTCTCTTCTTTGTTTGATTTCGAATCCGAGAAAGAACTTCAACTCTCCCATCATAGACATCTTGAACTTTGAGGTCATGAGAGCGGCAAATTCTTCATTGAAAGCTTTGTTAGGGGAACCAAAAATAATATCATCAACATATAGTTGGCACACAAACAACTCCCCTTTGACCTTCTTAGTAAAAAGAGTGGGGTCGATTTTCCCGATTTCGAATCCACGATCTTGTAACAACTCCGTAAGATGCTCATACCACGCACGTGGGGCTTGTTTAAGGCCATAGAGTGCCTTGTGGAGTTGATACACATGATCGGGGAAATAGGGATCTTCGAACCCGGGGGGTTGTTTGACATATACCAACTCATTTATGGGACCATTAAGAAAAGCACTCTTCACATCCATTTGTTGCAAAGTGAAATTATGATGAGAAGCATAAGCAATCAACAAACGAATAGATTCAAGGCGAGCAACGGGGGCAAAGGTTTCACCGTAGTCGATACCCTCGACTTGGGAGTAGCCTTGTGCCACCAAACGAGCCTTGTTGCGAACAATGATTCCATGAGCGTCTTGCTTGTTCTTGAATATCCACTTGGTTCCAATAACATTATGATTCCCGGTTGGCCTTGGCACTAACTTCCACACTTGGTTATGTTCGAAGTTGTTGAGTTCTTCATGCATGGCGTTGAGCCAATCCGGGTCCTCAAGCGCTTCATAAACCTTTTGGGGTTCGACACAAGAAACAAACGCATGATGTTCACAATAGTTTGCTAATTGTCTACGAGTGCTTACCCCCTTTCTTAGGCTTCCAACCACATTCTCCATGAGATGACCTTTGGTGGTGAGCTTGGAAGCGATCTTAGCGGCACGACGCTCCAATTCCTCCTCGGAAGTGAAGTGAGGAGGGGTTACTTGATCATCTTGAGCGTCGTCTTGAGCTTGTTCTTGGTCTTGAACAAGCTCAAGGGGAAGAACTTGACCTTGGGCATCATTTGGTGGATCACCACCATCTTGAGGTTGATCTTGCCCTTGATCTTGTTCATGAGGTTGAGGGCCTTCACTTTGTTCTTCGGAAGCGTGTGGGTCTTGGGTTGGTGATGGCTCCACTTGAGTGGAGCATTGTCCTTCTCCTTCGGCCACAAGGGGTTCCTCAATGGGTAGGATATATCCAATACCCATTCTTCTTATGGCTTGGGGAGGAATTTCATCACCTACATCACAAGTACCACTTTGCTCCACTTGGGAGCCGTTATTTTCATCAAACTCCACGTTACACGTCTCCTCAGTAAGTCCCGTGGACTTATTGAGAACACGGTAAGCATGGGAGTTTGTAGCATAACCAACAAATATGCCCTCATGAGCTCTAGTCTCAAATTTAGACAAACGAACACCTTTCTTGAGAATGAAACACTTACACCCGAACACCCGAAAGTACTTGAGGTTGGGCTTGTTACCGGTGAGGATCTCATATGGAGTCTTGTTCAAGCCTTTGCGAAGATAGAGCCGATTTGAAGCATGACACGCGGTGTTGATGGCTTCGGCCCAAAAGTTGTATGGAGACTTGAACTCCGCCATCATGGTCCTTGCCGCATCCATCAACGTCCGATTCTTCCTCTCCGCAACACCATTTTGTTGAGGGGTGTAAGGTGTGAAATATTGATGCTTGATCCCCTCATCACTGAGAAACTCATCCAAGGTGTAATTCTTGAACTCGGTGCCATTGTCACTTCTTATTGTCAAGATCTTCGCATTGTGTTGACGTTGGGCTTCATTTGCAAAGTCAATGACTGTTTGTTGGGTCTCACTCTTCCTCTTGAAGAAATACACCCATGTGTATCTAGAATAATCATCCACAATTACCAAGCAGTACTTTCTACCCCCAAGACTATCAAAGGATGGAGGCCCAAAGAGATCCAAATGAAGGAGCTCCAACGGCCTCTTCGAGTAAATAAGAGTCGTGGGAGGGTGAGCCTTCTCATGAAGCTTTCCTTCGATACAAGCACTGCAAGCACGATCTTTGGCAAAACTAACGTTCGTTAGTCCACGGACATGGTCCCCCTTGAGAAGACTTTGCAAAGATCTCATATTGACATGGGCTAAACGGCGATGCCACAACCACCCCACGTCAACTTTAGCCATTAGACATGTCGCGGTCTTAGTGGGTTGCTCCGAAAAGTTAATCACATAGAGACCGTTCTCGACATGCCCAACAAAGGCTACTTTAAGAGTCTTGCTCCACAAGAGGGCCACGGTATCAATATCAAAGAAGGTGGCAAAGACCATGATAGCAAGTTGACGAACGGAAAGTAAATTGTATGCAAGGGACTCAACTAGCATGACCTTCTCGATCGTGAGATCATGAGAAATGACAACTTTGCCGAGTCCCAATACCTTAGAAGACGAGGCATCACCCCACTCGACATTGGTGGGCATAGATGGATTCTTGTGCACGTCCACCACCAAGTCCTTGCTTCCGGTCATATGATTTGTAGCTCCACTATCGAGCAACCATGATCCCCCACCGGAAGCAAACACCTACAAGAGATCTATGCTTGGTTTTAGGTACCCATTTTGTAATGGGTCCTTTGATGTTAGAAACAAGGGTCTTAGGAACCCAAATAGACCATTCAATGTACTCATGAGGAGAACCAACGAATTTGGCATAAACATGCCCATCACTAGCACGGCATAACACATAAGAAGGATTAAAGTCGCCGGCTTTGTTGGAAGGAGTGGCATTGCTCTTCTTGACACCGCCACCCTTCGCATTGTTCTTCTTCTCCTTGGAAGCACCCTCTCCCTCCTTCACAAAAGTTTGCTTGAGAGGAGGAGGTCGCTTGGTCTTGTCATTCTTCTTCTTGTTCTTGGGATTGGGTGCGAACCCAATCCCCTCCTTGGCCACAACTTCCTTTTGATTGCTCAAGAGGTCGTTGAGGTTCTTCTCACCGTGTATGCATGGCATAAGGCCTTTCTCAAGTTGCTCCTTCAACTTAGCATTCTCCTCAACAAGATGCACATGCTCACAACACGGGTTAGTAGCATTTGCATTATCAATTAACACCATATGAGGAAAGGTGGCTTTCTCCTTTGTTAGCTTCACTTGGAGTTGATCATGAGACTCCTTGAGGCTAGCATGAACACCCTTCAAGACTTTGTGAGCCTTGTCGAGAATGCCAAACTCCTCTTTGAGTCTAGCAAGATCAACCCCAAGTTTTGCCTTCTCGGAGTTTAGCACACGAGACACAACAAGAGCATGATCAAGGTCCTTCTTTAACTTAGCATGATCATCGTTGTATGACTCCTCAAGAGCCAAACAAAGACCACGCTCTTCGTAAAGAGCATTGGAAAGATCCGAAATCTCATCGGCATAGTCACGACTATGCCCCTCCATCTTAGTCTTAGAGATGGTATCTTCGTGATCCTCGATCATGTCATTGGCTTCACCAAGTTGTTCCAAGAGAGCAACGAAGTGCTTCTTGGATTTACCCTTGAGTTTACTCATAAAGATCTCAAACTCATTTTCCTCCACATTTGTTCCCTCATGTTCATCAATGCTATCCGTCGAAGAAGGATGATTAATGATGGTAGTTTTGATGTTGGAGGTTACCTTATTGGTGGCTTTAGCCATGAGGCACTTGGCGGTGATGTTCTCATTGGGTGAGTCGAAGAGAGACACCCGTGGAGTCTTCGCAATGGCAACGGAGGCCATGGCAACCGACTCACTATCTTCATCATCGTCATCATCTTCATTGTACTCTTCTTGAACCACCAACGCTTTGGGGGGAGTCTTCTTGGTGAAGTTGCTCTTGTTGGGGAACGACTTGGCCTTGTCTTTTCTAATGAGCTTGCCACCATTGTCTTCCCTCTTCTCGTAAGGGCACTCCGCAACAAAGTGGCTCACATTGCCACAATTGAAGCAAGTCCTCATCCGTTGCTTGCCCTTTGCACCACTTGAGTTGCTTTTGTTGAAGTTTGGCCTCGTGTTCTTCTTGCTCCAAAATTGCCTTGAAGCAAGAGCCATGTGTTCATGATAGGCATACTTCGTATCTTCGAGGTTGCCCTCCTCTTCTTCCTCTTCATCCTCTTCCTCCATACTAGCCTTGGCCTTTAGAGCAAGGTTGGGCTTCTTTACTCTTTGAGAGCGAAGAACCGCATTGTCGGCGGTCTTGTCCAAGATGCTCATGGCAACAAACTCATCCAACACTTCACTTGATGACAAGGTGTGGAAGTCCGGCCTTTGACGAATTACGGAGGACATGGCTTTGTGGTAGGGCATCATTGCCTTGAGGAATTTGCGCTTGATCCAATTGTCATACGTGTCCTTACTTCCATGATCTCGGAGAGAGACCGCGAGTTTGGTTACTCTCCGAAAAAGCTCACGAGGTTCTTCATCTTCTTTCATTGCAAACTCGTCGGCTTCATCTTGCACCACTTCATAGTTGGAGCGTTGAATGCTTGCGCTTCCCCGATAGAGGGAAACAACTTGGAGCCAAGCATCTTTGGCCACGGTGTAAGGCCAGAGATGAGGAAGATCTTCGGGCGGGATTGCTTCTTGGATGATGAAGAGAGCATTCTCATTGAATTGATGATCCACAACTTCTCTAGGAGTGAAGTTGCTTCGGTCATGCGGATAAAAGCCTTCTTCAATGATTCTCCAAAGGTTAGTGTTCACATGATTTAAATGACGCTTAAAACGATAGACCCAAGAATCAAAATCTACATTCTTCTCAATCTTAGGGGCCGGGCCGGCATGATTCAAATGAGTGGAAGGAAGCGGTCCACCATAGACGGGTGGAGGTTCCACATGGGCAAAGATGCCGGTCCCATTTTTATCACTAGAACAAGGAGCCTTCTCGCTCGAAGCTTCCCCCTTGTCGGAGGTAGCATCCGTCACCTTGTTAGCGGGATCACCCACTTTGAACGGTGCGGTGGTAAGTTTAAGCCCTTCTAAGAATTTATTCAACATGCTTTCGACCTTGGTCGTCATGGAGGTTTTCAATGTGTCCAACGCCACATTGAATTCCTCACGAGAGACCGCGGTTCCCCCATCTCCCGTAGACGAGACAGGATTCTCACCGGAGTGCTCCTCCGCACCGTCTACGACGTCAACCATACTCTTTGGACGGTAAAGTCCTTAAAAAGAGACGAGGCTCTGATACCAATTGAAAAGGATCGATATAGTTGACTAGAGGGGGGTGAATAGGCAACTAACAATTTTTAGCTTTTCTTTACCAAATTAAACTTTGCATCCAAATAGGTTGTCTAGAAATGCAACTAAGTGAGCAACCTATATGATGCAACGACAACAAGCACGCAAGCAAGTAAGAGATATAACACAAGTAAACTAGCGAAAGTAAAGGAACGAGATAACCAAGAGTGGAGCCGGTGGAGACGAGGATGTGTTACCGAAGTTCCTTCCTTTTGAGGGGAAGTACGTCTCCGTTGGAGCGGTGTGGAGGCACAATGCTCCCCAAGAAGCCACAAGGGCCACCGTATTCTCCTCACGCCCTCACACAATGCGAGATGCCGTGATTCCACTATTGGTGCCCTTGAAGGCGGCGACCGAACCTTTACAAACAAGGTTGGGGCAATCGCCACAACTTAATTGGAGGCTCCCAACGACACCACAAAGCTTCACCACAATGGACTATGGCTTCGCGGTGACCTCAACCGTCTAGGGTGCTCAAACACCCAAGAGTAACAAGATCCGCTAGGGATAAGTGGGGGGAATCAAATTTCTCTTGGTGGAAGTGTAGATCGTGGCCTTCTCAACCAATCCCGAGCAAATCAACAAGTTTGATTGGCTAGGGAGAGAGATCGGGCGAAAATGGAGCTTGGAGAAACAATGGAGCTTTTGGGGGAAGAGGTGAGTCAACTTTGGGGAAGAAGACCCCTTTATATAGTGGGGGGGAACAAACCAACCGTTACCCCCCTTCTGCCCCGAAGAGAGCGGTAGTACCGCTGTGCCAGCGGTACTACCGCTTGCAACAATAAGCGGTACTACCGCCCAAAAGCGCGGTACTACCGCTTGGTCCACAGCGGTACTACCGCGGTGGGAGGGCGGTACTACCGCACAGGAGCGGTACTACGGCCCCCCACAGCCGCGGCCAGTACCGTAAAACCTGACACGAAAAAGGAGCCCTTGAATCGAGGCGGTACTAGCACGAGACCAGAGCGGTACTACGGCTTGGGGCCACCAGCGGTACTACCGCGCCCAGAGCGGTACTACCGCTTGTGGCACCCAAGCGGTACTACCGCTCCGTCCCGCGGTACTACCGCTGAGACCAGAGATAGTACACACACGGAGCTACTAGCGGTACTACTGCTATGGGCGGTACTACCGCTCCAGAGCGGTACTACCGCTTGTACCACCCAAGCGGTACTACCGCTCTGGCCCGCGGTACTACCGCTGGGACCAGAGAGGGCACAAAGAAAGGAGAACCAAGCCCATCATCGAAACGGAAAGGCTCGGAGGGAGGGGCAAAGGAAGTGTACGTGATGATTCCGCCCTGGCCTTTCCAAAACGGACCCCCTCTTGATAGTACGGTGATCCCTATTAAACTAGTCCACCAAACTAATCCGAAAGGACTACACCGTCTTTGCTTTAAGCTCCGAGGGGAGGATATCGTCTTGTGCCCAAAAGAATGAATCTCTGAAAAACACTCAACGCACACGATTAGTCCGCAAAAGCATTGTCATCAATCACCAAAACATCTTAGGGATAAATATGCCCTTATACCTTTGAATAGGCTGAGGTTGGATCCACCCTTTTTAGGGTCGTCAGCATTGTACCGAGGCTTCGGATTATGCAAATGACGATTTTTGGCTTCGTAGTGTGCTGTCACGAAGTTTGCCGCCTCCTCAGTGATGAATGCCTCAGCCATCGATGCTTCAATTCTACGCTTACTTTTACATTTTTGTCGAAGCGTCTTCTGCATCCTCTCAGTTGGGTAGCACCAACAATTTTGCATGGGCCCCCCCAATCTTGCCTCGGTCAGGAGATGCAAAATCAAATGCTGCATTGGATTAAAGAAGCCCGGTGGAAAGATCTTCTCTAACTTGCAGATCAACTCCGGCGCCAACTCTTCCATTTCTTCTAGCACGCCAGGCGATAGTTCTTTCGCACAAAGAACACGGAAGAAATAGCTGAGTTCTGCCAGTACTAGCCATTCATCCTCAGGGATGAAGCCACGCAACATCACCGGCATTACCCGCTCAATCCATATGTGCCAATCATGACTCTTGAGACCAAATATCTTCAATTTATCAAGACTGGCTCCCCTCTTTAGATTCGCTACATACCCATCGGGGAACATCAACTGCATTTTCACCCACAAGATAATTTCCCTCATAGCTGGCCTTCCAAGATTGAACCATGCCTTTGGCTTCGTCCAGTTCTGCTTTCCTTTCGGTTCTTTCATGTTTTGTAACGGCCTATCACATAGCGCCTCCAGATCGACTCTAGCCTTAGTATTATCCTTTGACTTCCCATCTATGCCGAACAATGTACCAAAAAGTGCCTCGGCGATATTCTTCTCAGTGTGCATCACGTCAATGTTGTGTGGGCAAAGGAGGTCTTTGAAGTAAGGCAGATCCCATAAGCATGTTTTGTGAGTCCAGGCGTGCTTAGAATTATACCCCTTGAAGTACCCTGGACGCTCTGGATCTGGCTCGAGAGCATTTAACTGATCCAGGGTCTGTTGGCCTGTCAATGCAGGTGGTGCAGAGTTTTTGATAACTCTACCTCTGATGAAGTTCTTCTTGTCTTTCCTGAACTTATGGCGAGGATTCAGGAACTGTCTATGCATGTCGAAGCAAGAAAAATTGCGACCGGCCTGAAGCCAACGAAACTCAAGAGCTCCCTTGCATGTGGGGCACGGGAACCTTCCATGCACACACCAGCCAACGAATAGCGCATACGCCGGCAAGTCATGCGTCGAGTACATGTACCAGACACGCATTATGAAGTTTCGTTTGCTATAGGCGTCGTATGTCTTGAACCCATTATCCCAGGCTTCTTGCAATTCGTCCTTAAGCGGCTGCATGTACACATTCATATTTTTCCCCGGATAGTTGGGCCCTGGAATTATCAACGTCAGGAAAATGTTCTTTCTTTGCATAATCTGTCCGGGGGGGAGATTGAGTGGAAAGACAAATACGGGCCAACAACTGTATTGGGCTGCCGTCATACCAAACACACTGAACCCATCCGTGCTGATGCCGACTCGAGGATGCCTCGGATCTGCCGCTTTGTCAGCATGTAATTCATCAAACTTTTTCCACGCAACACCATCCGATGTGTGTACGATCATCAGATTCCCATCTGCATCTAGTTCGGTTCTTTTGCCCGTTTTGTGCCATGTCATCTGTCTGGCCGTCTCTTCGACCATGAAAAGACGTTGAAGTCTTGGTACGATTGGCATATACCGAAGAACACTAACGGGGATTTTGGTCTGTGTCTTCTCACCCATACCGTTGTCTACCACAACATACCTGGAAGACTTGCAAATGGGACAATAGTTCAAGTCCGCATAGTCAAGCCTAAACAAGACACATCCTTTCTCACAGGCATGTATCTTCTCATAGGGCATCTTCAGTGCACGGAGGATTTTGTCCGACTGGTACAGGTTTGCAGGCACTACATGGCCTTTGGGTAGAAAGCGTCCAAATACTGTCATCATTGCATCATAGCATTCTCTGCCCAAGTTGAACTGAGCCTTCAGAGCCATTACTTGTGAGATGGCATCCAACTGACAAAGCTCAGTGTGCTCATGGAGCGGACGTTTTGAAGACTCCAACATTTCATTGAAGGCCTTTGCAGATTCCTCCATCTCCTCGTCCGAATCCCGAGCATCATCGAAGTCTTGCACCATGTTTTCCATCCCGGTACCATGCTCGTCGGTGCGACGATGATCCACCTCAGCTCGGTCACGTTGGGCAGACTCACCATGAAATGTCCACACCGTATAATCGGGCGTAAAACCACTCTTCTGCAGGTGTTTGCCCATTTCAGCCTCTGTCCTCTTTTCCCAATTGCCGCATCGTAAACAGGGGCACCAGGTTTTCCTCTGGCCATTTGCAAATGCGGCTTGCACAAACCCCTTGGTTTTTGTGAACCATTCAGTGCTCCATTTGTTCTGACCAGTGTGACCGGTGTACATCCACGCACGATCACTCATCTTGACTTTCAGAGCTACTAGACACACAACAAATATATATATATATATATAATTCACCATGTATATATTCATCAGTTGATCTACTTTGTCAATTTTATTACGTCCTTGCAACCTACACTCTAATAGGTAATGATAGGTCCTAATCCCACCCGAGTATGTTTAGATTGGGTTCATTTTCCCATGCTATGCTCCGGATCCTACGCAAAATTTCGGCAGCACCTCCCCGCTGTTCTCCTGATACACGTCTCTGCAATAAACAGAGAGGATGTGTACCCGGAGAACAACAGGGGAGGCACTGACGAAACTTATGCGTCAGATCCGGAGCAAAGCATATGGGAAAACGAACCCAATCTAAACATACTCGGGCTGTCCATGGATAGCGTTGGACAATTCGAAAGAATCAAGGTTATAAATATGCAAATGCATGCATATTTATAACTATGACGCTTTCGAACGGGAGACACATATTGGTTACGCATACTGATGATTCAAGACACATATATAGCTAGCTATCAAGTTTCATCGGCATGAACACCGGAACAGAGCAAATAATTAATGGGGGAGGAGGACATGTCATTTGTGCTCACCCACGAACGAAGGGGCAGAGCTCGTCAAACGCACGGCGAGGTCGTCGACCACCAAACCTCGCAGCGATGAAACAACTGCACATTTAAATCTACCCGATCAACACAATTATATATGATGTTTTCATAACAAAATCGAAAAATATATGACCTAACTAATAATTCACAAATATATGACCCCATCGGCCTCTGCAAGGCCAAAGAACACCTTTTCGGGAGGTGTCGGGGGTCGGGGTGTCGTGTCGGTGTCGGGGTGCCGTGTCGGGGTCGGGGTGCTGTTTCGGGGTCGGGGTGTCGTGTCGGGGTCAGGGGGTTAGGGGGTCGGGTGTCGGGGTCGGGTGTCGGGGTGTGGTGTCGGGGTTGGGGGTTAGGGGGTCAGGGGGTCGGGTGTCGGGGTGTCGTGTCGGGGTCGGGGTCGGGGTGTCGGGGTGTGGTGTCGGAGTCGGGGTGTCGGGGTCAGGGGGTCAGGGGGTCGGGGGGTCAGGTGTCGGGGTGTCGTGTCGGGGTCGGGGTGTGGTGTCGGTGTCGGGGTGTCGGGGTCAGGGGGTCAGGGGGTCGGGGTGTCGTGTCGGGGTCGGGGTGTGGTGTCGGGGTCGGGGTGTCGGGGTCAGGGGTCAGGGGGTCGAGGTGTCGGGGTCAAGGGGTCGGGGTGTTTCCTTCTATCCTTCTTCTTCTTTCTTTCTCTTCTTCTTCTTCTTCTTCTTTCCTTTCTTCTTCTTCTTCTTTCATCTTTTTTCTACTTTTTTTACTTCTTTTCGTTTCTTCCTTTCTTCTTCTTCTACTTCTTCTACTTCTTTTCTTCTTCTTCTTCTTTTTACATCTTTTTTGTACTTCTTTTCTTTTCTTCCTTTCTTCTTCTTCTACTTCTTTTCTTCTTTTTCTTTTTTCATCTTTTTTCTACTTCTTCTCTTTTCTTCTTCTTCTACTTCTTCTACTACTTCTACTTCTTCTCATTCTTTTCTAACACTAACACTAACACAATCTAGCACTAACAATTAAACAAAAAAATGAAAAAACAGAAGAAAAAAAAGAAGTAGTCCCTCACCGGAGCAATGGGACGGTCGGCGGGGGCGGTGGCGGGGGGCGCCGGGCGGCGGGGGCGGCGCCGGGCTGCGGGTGGCGGGGCGACGGGGCGTCGGGGGCGGTGCCGGGGGCGGCGGCGGGTGGCGGGGCGACGGGGCATCGGCGGGTGGGGTGGGGGCGGAGGGGTGGTGGGGCGACGTGCCAAGCGGGTGCGGGGGCGAGGGCGGCGGCGGGCGGCGGCGATGGCGGTGGACATGGGATCTGGTGGCGGGGCGCGTCGGGGAGGAGAGAGGGAGAGAAGAGAGAGTAACGGGCGGGGGGGTGGGGGCCGTTAGTTAGTCTGCTCTTTGCCGTCCGCCTTTATCTCTCTTTGCCGTCTGCTGCTAGCAGACGGCAAAGAGGTGGGGCGTTAAGTTTTTCTAAACGGGCGGGGGGTGGGGGCCACCTCTCTCTTTGCCGTCAGCCAGCGGACGGCAAAGAGCCGGCAGATGGCAAAGGCCTGTTTTGTCGTCTGTCGTTTCTTTGCCGTCTGCTTTTGGGTAGCTGATGGCAAAGAGCTTCTTTGCCGTCAGCTAGCAGACGACAAAGAGCTGGCAGATGGCAAATTAGCTGATTCCAGTAGTGACCGGTCTAGTTATCGATTGCCAATCTTTGTCGTCCGCCTTTATCTCTCTTTACCGTCTGCTGCTAGCAGACGGCAAAGAGGTGGGGCGTTAAGTTTTTCTAAACGGGCGGGGGGTGGGGGCCACCTCTCTCTTTGCCGTCAGCCAGCGGACGGCAAAGAGCCGGCAGATGGCAAAGGCCTGTTTTGTCGTCTGTCGTTTCTTTGCCGTCTGCTTTTGGGTAGCTGATGGCAAAGAGCTTCTTTGCCGTCAGCTAGCAGACGACAAAGAGCTGGCAGATGGCAAATTAGCTGATTCCAGTAGTGACCGGTCTAGTTATCGATTGCCTAGGGACAAATAAGTTTCTCGTGACAAAAAGCTCTCTACTAAAACTAATTTAGTTGTGTCTTTATCTAAACAGCCCCTAGCTTTTATTTACTCGCTCTTTATTATCTTGCAAACCTATCCAAAAACGCCTACAAAGTGCTTCTAGTTTCATACTTGTTCTAGGTAAAGCGAACGTTAAGCGTGCGTAGAGTTGTATCGGTGGTCGATAGAACTTGAGGGAATATTTGTTCTACCTTTATCTCCTCGTTGGGTTCGACACTCTTACTTATCGAAAGAGGCTACAATTGATCCCCTATACTTGTGGGCTATCATGCGCTCGAACCAAGCCCCGTATTCTCTCTTGGTTGCGTCACCTTCGGTTGCTCGGGGTTGATCACCTAACTTTATATTTCCATATATTATTTGATTCCTTCCCTCAAAATAGTCATTTCCTCCAGGAAACAAAATAAACAGAGGGATTTGTAATTTTTTATTATTGTTCAATATTAACAATATCAGAGTGATTCTGTTGGAATATCCGGGATTATCCGGTTTAAACTATGGTGTTAAAATGCACTCATCAACCTCCCCAAACTTAAATTTTGATCGTCCTCGGGCAAGAAGCAAGACTGTAAGAAATTTATTTGTTTAAACCAAAATAACGAGAAGTTTTTGGTCCACTTATGATTGATATGCCAAGATAGCCCACCGTTTTATTCACCTGGAAACTTAGCATAATTATAGCGGCAACAATGGTTATTATGCGGTGGATTAGGCAAAGATAATTAGAACTAAACTTTCATTAGTTCATACAAAGTAATCAAATAGCAAGTATTCTACTTTATCTAGCAAACACTTGCTTGTCAGGAACACTAGGAAGAACTTTTGCAATGAAAACATGATTTATGGGCGTGAAAGATATGTAAAAGATAGCACGATGCTAGAGTAACTCACTAACACCCAGGAGTATCCCTCAAATTTTTGTGGGGGGGGGTGGAGAAAGGTAGAATACCTCTAACCTTAGTCGTTCCGAGCTTGGTGCTGGCGCGAGTCCTGGAGACGCAGCACGTCGGGCTCTAGTGGCTCAGTCTGCACCATGACCACGACCGGAGGCAACACGACGAGTGGTTGGTGTGCACACTATAACACGGCCTCTCGCAAAAACAGTGAACGCTCGAGACTAGAGTGTGGGAGATCTAAGATGTGGGGTTGAATAATAGTGTGAGGAATAGGGCCAGAGGATATATAAAGGATAAGTGTTGGACCGACGCAGATGGTTACATATCAGAAACTATCTTGAATGCTGACGAATCATAGGCGGTTCTAATTTATAACCGCCGCTGATACGTCTCCAACGTATCTATTTTTTCAAACACTTTTGCCCTTGTTTTAGACTCTAACTTGCATGATTTGAATGGAACTAACCCGGACTAACGCTGTTTTAGCGGAACTGCCATGGTGTTATTTTTGTGCAGAAATAAAAGTTCTCGGAATGACCTGGAAATCCACGGAGACACGTTTTGGAATTAATGAAAAATACTGGCGAAAGAATCAGCATCAGGGGGCCCCACCCTGTCCACGAGGGTGCAGGGCGCCTCCCCCCCCCCCCCCCCCCCGGGGCGTGCCCCCTGCCTCGTGGTCCCCCTGGTACTCCACCGACCTCAACCCCAACTCCATATATTCACTTTCGGGAACGAAAAAATCAGAGAGAAGGATTCATCGCGTTTTACGATACGGAGCCGCCGCCAAGCCCTAATCTTCCTTGGAAGGGCTGATCTGGAGTCCGTTCGGGCCTCCGGAGAGGGGAATCCGTCGCCATCGTCATCATCAACCATCCTCCATCACCAATTTCATGATGCTCACCGCCGTGCGTGAGTAATCCCGTCGTAGGCTTGCTGGACGGTGATGGGTTGGATGAGATTTACCATGTAATCGAGTTAGTTTTGTTAAGGTTTGATCCCTAGTATCCATTATGTTCTAAGATTGATGTTGCTATGACTTTGCTATGCTTAATGCTTGTCACTAGGGCCCGAGTGCCATAATTTCAGATCTGAACCTATTATGTTTTCATGAATATATGTGAGTTATTGATCCTATCTTGCAAGTCAATAGTCACCTACTATGTGTTATGATCCGGCAACCCCGAAGTGACAATAATCGGGACCACTCCCGGTGATGATCGTAGTTTGAGGAGTTCATGTATTCACTAAGTGTTAATGCTTTGGTCCGGTACTCTATTAAAAGGAGGCCTTAATATCCCTTAGTTTCCAGTAGGACCCCGCTGCCACGGGAGGGTAGGACAAAAGATGTCATGCAAGTTCTTTTCCATAAGCACGTATGACTATATTCGAAATACATACCTACATTACATTGATGAACTGGAGCTAGTTCTGTGTCACCCTATGTTATAACTGTTGCATGAGGAATCGCATCCGACATAATTATCCATCATTGATCCATTGCCTACGAGCTTTTCACATATTGATCTTTGCTTAGTTACTTTTTCGTTGCCACTGTTACGATTGCTAGAAAAACTGCTACTGCTACTTTTGCCATCGTTGTCGTTACTTCTATACTACTTTGCTACTAAATACTTTGCTGCAGATATTAAGTCTTTCAGGTATGGTTGAATTGACAACTCAACTACTAATACTTGAGAATATTCTTTGGCTCCCCATGTGAATCAATGAATTTGGGTTGAATACTCTATCCTTGAAAACTGTTGCGATCCCCTATACTTGTGGGTTATCAGCCGCCAGTTATTCAGGTGGTTCCATTTTTTGAACCACCTACGATTTATTCTCAAACAAAAATAGCCACCTTAGTGGGGTTATTAAACGTGGTTTCATTGTTTTGGGACACAGTCGCTTCCAGGGGCCTGTTCTAATGCTCGTTTTTATACTAGTGGTTGGGTATCACAGGAGATTCGGCAAGTCCCTCCCTTCCACCCAATCCCCCCAAATCCTCGTCCCCAATCCAAAACCGCTTGAATCCCCAATCCTCTTTCAACCATGACCCCTTTCGTATAGAACACTTGTTTGGTAGACAGGGTTGTCATATTGAGATAAGATGGTGCAACATAGTTAAAAATGCAATCATTACAAGTCGAACAACATCATACAAGAAAAGAATATTACAAAACTGTAAAATCCATACAAAAAATCATCTTGCTACAAAATTTATACTAGTAAAGAATATAAGTATTACGTATTAGTGACAACATAGTTATCAGGAATGGAACATAGGATAACTAAATTCAGTCAACAACACACTTCATGACAAGGACAACAGGCCCTCAAAACATTATGTTACAACCAAATCTAACAAATAGCATCCCTTTTGTTTATTCCAACCTTTTGGGGGTGGCAGCCATGTTTGTATTTCGCTAGCTCATTGGACTTCATGTTGTCGTTGACATCATGAGGCTCATTGTTTTGCTACTATTTAACTACTGCCTTGGAAGCAATAAATACCCAAAATAACTCTGCAAGAAAGTAGCGATCTTGAGTTCACATTAAAAAGGCTAAAAACAACACCATCAACAGTAATAATAAAATGCATAAGTAGAGGAAGACTAAACACAAATTAGCATGTTGTGAAATGAACCAAATTAGCTCTATGAAGATAGAAACTTACACAAAGTCATATTAAGCAGAAGAATCAAAAGAAAAATAAGATGTTTCAAGATTGTGCACACAACAACAAGAAGTATGTTCAAAAACATACAAGGCGACTAATTATTATACGAAGAGGAACTTAATGTCAACATATTTATGCAATGTAGCAGCTATAATGTTGTTCCATCATGTCCTCTTTTCTTAATTAAGATCATGCAACATTGTACAATATAAAGCTACTTGTTAATCTTGCCCAAGGGCCAAGAGGCATACTACATATAGACATGCTTGCCACAATAAATACTATATATAGGTGCAAATTGTTAAGCCACAGGTGCAAATTATTTCAAGTCAAGCTACCAAAATGAAGAAAAGAGTGACATACACACCAATGCGTACATACAAAATTCACTTACAATTGGTCAGAGAAATATTTCTCTAGCGGAACATGATCAAATTAGATGATGAGCTCAAATAGGAAATAGCAACAGAATATTATGGGAGAGACCAATATGTTGGTTGTATGCTATGTTATGATATCTTCAAGTTTCGAACTGTCAGTTGTATGATATACTATGATATCTTCCAAGTCAACAAAGCAATTGAAAATTAGTTGCATAAGACATTTCACAAGATTCTGTCAGAGATGTTTCCAGCTCATATGAAGTTTTCAATGTTAAACGGGTTGATCAAGTTAGGTAGTTGGAATTCTAGTTTGCTTGATGCGCACATATTTGTTTTGTTACGATCTCTCTAAATCGATTTGTAACTACTTGACCTTGTAATCTTCTGCCTATAAATAGATGACCAAGGCCCATCGATTGATGTGTGCCGAACTGCTAGTTTCACTGTTTCACATGCAAATCATGGGAATAGTACAAAGTAAAACTTGTTCTTGTTGCCTTGTTCATATATGATGGGTAAGAAGAAATTAAAGAAACCCAATGTTTACATGTGGGAATGCCCAATGATCAAACATTAATGACAAAAACAGATTGCTACATGATCAAGTACAAGTATAGTAACTAAAAATATACAAATCCATAGATGTCGTCATGTCAATGCCAAAACGTGACCAGTTAATTGCTCGCAATAGACTGTTGCAAGGAAATTACATTCATGACAGCAGTAAAACAAGATCAACAATACACAACAATGTTCACATGGATCAACAAAAAACACTTTGTGAGAAAGGGAGATAATTGCACGTATCATCCTTGTATTTGCAGGCTAGGTCCAACATAGTCCTTGTGGTTGAGAAGTGCTTCAATACAGTCCCGGTACATGAAAATACATGGTCTATACGGTCATGGTACTTGAAACGACAGTCCTGGCTCGGTCCGTCTAGGACCCATATGTCAGTGCGCGTGAGAAATATGAGTAATACAGTCCCCGTACATGAAAATACATAGCGGAATACAGAGTCTTTTTTTGGGCTGGACGGGCTGTTTTTTGTTGTTGTTGTTTTAAAACTATGGCCCAGCTGTCCTCTGTGTGTTTTGGTTTTTTGTTCGTGTTCTTTTTTTGGCGGTCCCCTCTTTGGCGGAAGCGACCTGGCGCGTACCCCCTGCAGCTGATATGTACAATTTTGTTTGAAATTGCGAATATTTTTTAATTCATGAGCATTTTTTTCAAATTGGCAAACTTTTTTGAATTTAAAATGTGTTCGTCGAATTCAAAATGTGTTCATACTATTGTTGAAATTTTGAACATTTTCTAAATTCATGAACATTTTTTAAAAATTCATGATTATTTTTTGAATTCTGAACATTCTTTTTAAAATTGTGTACATGTTTTTGGGAACTCGTCAACAAGTTTTTTTTGCATAGGAAGAAATTTTCTGAAATTTGGGAACTTCTTTTGAAATTCAGAAACATTTTTTTATGACCATTTTTTTAATTCATAAATGTTTTTGAATCAGCGAACATTTTTTATAAACATGGAAACATTTTTAAAAATTTTGAAACAATTTTATGAAATTCCCAAACAATGCTTGGAACATTTTCCTAAAATTAATTAACATTCTTTCAAGACACAAACTTTTAGTTTTTAAAATATGAACATTTTTTGAGTCGATGAACTTTTTCTAAAATTCGTAAACATTTTTTAAAATTCACGAAATGTTTTAAAAGACAACGGAATGCATATACTAATAAATAATGCATCCTAACATTGCACAAGATCACTCACTTGGTCTGGTGGCTAGCTCGCGCAGCGTTGGGGCAGAGCTTGCGGGTTCCCTCCCGGCACGCCCGCTGACATATGGGAGAGGAGAACGCCAGCCAGGCTGCTAGAGTAGACACTGAAGTCGAGGCTGGCTGCTGCGTGCAGCGTGCGTGGCCTGCACCACCTTGGTTCTCCTCTCCGGCGACTTGGTCTTCGGCCCCCTCTCCTTGCTGCCCCTCTCCGGCCCAGTTTTTTTATCAGAATCAGGCGATTCTTCCAGAATCCAACCCCTATTCAGCTTCTCCCAGAATCTTTGAGCCTCATTTGTTTTACAATCCTATCTAGTTAGAGTCAGGATTGTGAAACAAATGAGGCTCAAAGATTCTAGAAGAAGCCGGGTAGGGGTCGGATTCTGAGAGAATTCCCATATTCGGGCAAAAGAACTGGGAACAGTTGGAACTGGCCGGACTGGATCGACACGTGCAAGAAACACCGAGCTAGAACAGTATCGATCACTTCTCTTTCAGCTGATGCTGTTGCATTCCAGTACATTCTTCAGTGATGCAAGAACAGTACAATGGGGCACACTTGCTGGAACTGAAAGCGGTGAACCAACGAACACTATACCCTAATCCTATTGCTTTGCTTTGCTGCTACTTCTACTTCTATAATTAACTGGCCTCTTTTTGTACTATGTACAACCTGCGCCGGCCGACGCCATTCAGGCACAGCACGATCAAATCACAGATCCAAAATCAGAAAAGAAATCTTGGCTTCAAACACCGTCCATGGAACGGAAGGATGGAGGGAGTCAGTCGTGCCACCGCAGGAGCATGACGACGCAGCGCTTGATGATGTAGAGCCTGGCCCTGTGCTCCTTCAAGGTCTTGCTCAAGCCTCCTCCTCTCATCTGGCTCCCGGTAAGCTTCATCTTCTCTTCAACACGCACACTCTGTCTGTGTGTGGCGTGGCGATGGATGATCGTTGGAAGTGAGCAAGGTTTGGTGAAGGAGTGTTGTTGAATGGTGAGCTCTCGCTCTGGCTAGTGATCTCTTCTTCTCGGCTAAAGGCAGTGGTGATGATGGGTCACGGCTCCAACGGGTGTGCTCGCTTATATATGGGGATGGAGGAGGGAGCTAGATCCAGATCCGGATGGCACACAAGAGCCAGCTACTAGTAATTGATAATGCGGGCGTGGGCAGGGCCACATGGGCGTGCAGCGGCAGGCAGCGAGGCGGACAGCGCGGCGCGGATTCCTGCTGCCCCCCGGACCGCCGGGCAGGGTGGTTCGGCCGTCGTCAGAGGAGAGCTAGCGCCGTGTGCGCGCGCGTGCGTGCCCTGGCCCCGGCGGAAAATGTGTCGGGGGCACGGCGGTGAAGGGTCGCTCTGCCATGCCCACGCACGCACGCCCGCCCTCTCGTGCGCTCCAGGTCAATGCAGTACAGGACCAGGACAGGCCACCACCTCCTCTGTCTTTGTTCCCATGCTGGTTCATGACTCGACTAGGACCGCGCACGGGCCTGCCACCCTTCTTTTTACTGTTTGGTGCTACTCCACTGGTCGAGTCCAGCACAGCGTACCGGAGTGGACAATGTTTACAGTGCGTGCAGATACTCATTTCATTTATAAAAAATTAGCACCAGTTTGCGTTTAAGGTATCCGGATCTTTTTAGCGCGCAGGATCAGGCGCACCTGAGGCTTGACAAAGGCTTTTGTTGGTTAATCAGACACCAGGATTTCATTAGCGACTAGTGAGATCAGAGGTGCTCCATACGATAGCTTTATTGGCACATGCTTTCGTGAAGACAAGTCGTTAAGAGAGTGTCGCGGCCGGCCTTCAATTTATTGGCACATGCTTTAGTTGGAGCATGCATGGCCCACTCGTAGTCGTTTTGTCATTTTCCTATTCGGACAGTTCATCGATTCTCTCTCGGTTTATTAGAGGTAGCAGATGTTAACGAGGTAGTGCTAACCACTTGGGGGCCGGGGTCGGGGACCGTGGGTGCATGTGCGCCTGTCGGCCTGGCCTGGATGCATGGTGGGTGTGCACACGAGTGGCCATCTTTGCTTTCTTCGATTGGTGGATTACTTCCATGGCTGTTTTCCTAAAGACAATTCCAGTCAACAGTCCGACATGTGGGCACGACGTGGAGGGAGATTCGCGGCATTTAATTACTAGAACAAGGTACTACTACTGAGTACCGAGGGGTGTTTGGTTGCAAGGGACTAGACTTTTTTTTTTGACCAACTAGACTTTTTTTAGTTCCAGGGGACTAAAGAAAAAAGACCCTCTAGTAGAGTCTTTTATTAGTCCCTTAAAAAAAGTCCCTCCCGTTTGGTTACATAGGGACTAAAAGGGACCTTTTCTAGTCTAGTCCTTGTAACCAAACACCCCCTGACTATCATGACAAGATAAGATAACGTAGTACTACCTGCTTCAGGTTTATTAGGAGCCCTCTTAATTTAGTTTGGTCATATAAATCTAACAAAAAAGATGAACCAGATGGGTAGTATCGGAAAGATTGGGAGAAAAAAGCCTAGGCGCAGACTAAGAGCAAAAAAAGGGCAAAAACTTATACGCAAACAAAAGAAAAACGGAGGGAGTACAAAATATCTTTTGAATATAAATCCAATTGTAAACTTTTTGGGAAACGCTTACCTTCAGCCGACCGATCCCGTGCGAGCGCCCGCCGCCTCCCTGTCCATCGGATGCACCGTTGATCGAGAGCGACCCCTTCCATATGCAAGTATCTACAACTGGTGCTTTGTTTCACGGATGGAGTTTGCAACTAGCCTTTTGTTACATACTGAACATGGCTAGATCTCGCAGTGCACCGAGTAGGGAGAGCAACAGCAGCCAAGCCAAGCGCCGCCGCCTGTATGTCGTCGTCACTGAGCACATCCATGTCGGATCTCAGCCGCCAAACGCCTCCCCGTCGAGCGGATCGACGGATCCGGTGAGATCCCCCATGTCCATCGTGGAGCACCATGAACTTCATCGCCCTCGCTGGCAGCAACCACATCACCGCACACGTACGTCCACCTCCACTACGCAATTGGCCATGCATCTCTGTTGACGTTGTTGCGGAACATTGACAGTGAACGATGACGACTGTGCAAGTGTGCGACGCGGGCGGAGATGTTGTTGTAATATTTGCAGCAACGGTCTTGTTGCAGAAAATTAGACGTGGCAGCGGGAGATGTTGCAATTTTTGCAACAAAGATCTTGTTGCAGAAAATTAGAGAAATGGTTTTGCAATATGGGTCTTGTTGCATGAAACTAAACTTTTTTATAGCATATATTACCTCATATCTTGTTTGGTGGGAGCTCCTGCTCGGCGCTTCAGGCGCCAGTTATCGCAACTGGCGCTCGCAGCGCAGCCATAGCGGGCCGGCCGAGGACCGCACAGAAAGGAATGTAATATTTGCAGAAAAGGGAGAAACATGATTCGATCCCTGCCCACTCACTTAAAACATTTTAGGCAATAACCACTCGGCTGATGCCTCTGTGTTGTCCAACGTGAGGAAAATATTCTATTTGACCCTTCCTTTCATACAACATTAGCAAGTAGGAGTAATATCTACCCAGTTTGTTATGCGTATTTTTTATGATATAAATAAAAAAGAATTCACAATGAAATAAAAGTGAACTTGAAGAAAGTTCATCAATTTGAAAAGGTTCATACAAAGTGAAAAAAAAGTTCGTCAATTTGAGAAAGATTCACGAATTTTTAAAAAAGTTCATCAAAATTCATAAAAGTTCAAGATTTTTTTTAAAGTTCATCGATTTTGAAAAAAAGTTCATCGATTTTGAAAGAAGTTCATCGATTATGAAAAAATTTCAATTGTTTTGAACAAAAAAAGTTCATCAATTTTAAACAGTTCATCAATTTTGAAAAAAAAACTCATCAAATTTGAAAAATAGTTCACTGATTTGAAAAAAACTTCATTGATTTTGAAGAAAGTTCATCGATTTATAAAAAAGTTCATCAAAATGAAAAAAAAATCATTGATTTGGAAAAAGTTAATAGAAATTGAAAAAAAGTTCATTGATTTTGAAAATTTTCATCAATTTCAAAAAAGTTCATCAAATTTGAAAATAAGTTCACAAATTCTAAAAATGTTCGTCCATTTAAACAAAAAAGTACGCGAACCAGGAACAATAAAATAGAAGAAAGGAAGAAAAAGAAAAGAGGAAAGATGGAAAGAATGGAAAGATGAATTTAGTCACGTGATGTTTGGTGGCGGGGTGGTTTTCTTTTAGGGGTAAAGCATTTATTCCAAGCTAAGAAAGCAAAACAAGTTCACAGTATCCGCAGTCTCATCTGCCTTAACAGCAGGCAACAAACCAAAGGAAAACAACCGGAACGAAACTGAAAAAGTCTAAAAACTGCACTACTTGCAGGTTGTTAAAGAACACCTGGAATCTCCTCAGCGACAACCTGCAGGATACACTCAGGTGGTCCATTAAGCCACACTTTATTCATCTCCATGCTAACCCCCTCCTTAGCTAGCAAATGTGCCGCGCCATTTGCCGTTCTTCTCACCCAGCTCACCTTGTACTCTTGTCTAGTTCTGAGCATCTCTTTCACTTAATCGACGATTGGACCCATCGCCGAGAGATCCTTGCTGCTGTTGTTGAGCATGGCCACCACCTCTTTGCTATCGAGTTCCAAGTGAACTTTCTGAAATCCTTGCTGAATCGCAAGTTGCATCGCCTGCCGGCTCGCCATTAGCTCCAGTAACTGGGGATCGGAGGTGCTTGGGAGGAACGCACACACCCCTCCTCTGAACGCGCCACCATGATCTCGTAGGACCACTCCTCCTCCTCCTCTTGTTCGCAGCTTCGTCGACGCACCGTCCGCATTTGCCTTTACCCACCCCATCTCAGGTGGTTTCCACGTCTCCATAATTTTTTCAGATAGCACTCTGGGTCCTTTAGGATGCACTTCTCTCCATTCATTCGTATGGTCACACACCCTCCTAGCGACCGTTCTTGCATCAGCAATCCGGTGGCCGTCCCTCGCCTCATTCCTCGCTAACCACATCCCGTAAAGAGCTTGGATCATCGTCTCCCGTTCCACCTCAGTTGCATCAGCTAACCAATCCTGCATCCATGACGAGATAGAGCTAAAAGATCCATCCAACTCCGGCGGTGTTACAACAGGGGCCTCCAGCTCTTCTCTCAGGGCTCTCCAGAATAGCTGGGAATGCGGGCAAGCCCGAAAACGATGATAAATGGACTCTTCCCTACCGCATGCAACACAGAAGACTCCTTCCTTGATCCGTCGTCGGTGCAGCTCCGCCCCAACAGCCAAGCCGTTACGCAGAAGCCGCCAGGTATGGATCTTCGCCTTGTTCGGTATGTCCGTACTCCATAGCGCCAACCACATCTTATGCTTCCTGAGCGAGGACGAGGTACCCGGCCGTCCGGTCCTCGCTCCTTTGCTGCTCATTTTCAAGTGATATGCAGATTTTACAGTAAATTGGCCATTCTTTGTAAAGTTCCATGCAAGATAATCCCTTACACCCGGTCCACCAACCACAATCTGTTTGATATCTTGTGCATCATCAGGAGAGAACATTCCATCAATTTTTGCATCATCCCATGTATCTCCCTGAACATTGAGCAGGTCAGCCACCTTGGTAACACCATGCATATACACCTGACCCAACGGCTTGAGGCTTCCCTGTCTTGGAATCCAATTATCATGATGCACATTGACAGAGGTGCCATCACCAATCCTCCACACCAAACCATCTTGTAACAGGTCTCTTCCATGCAAAATGCTCCGGAAAGTGAACGAGGCTCCACTTGGGCATGTAGCTGTCATAATTGATCCCTCCTTGAAGTACCGTGCCTTAAGCACTCGAGCACAAAGGGATTCAGGGTTTTGCAGAATCCTCCAAGCTTGCTTAGCAAGCAACGCTTGGTTGAAAGCCTCCGGGTCCCTGAATCCCATGCCTCCCTCTCTCTTCGAAGAGCACATCTTATGCCAAGAAATCCAGTGTACCTTCCTTTCACCATTTGCTGCACCCCACCAGAATTTCGAGGAGATCGATTTCAGGTTCCGGCACATCTTCTTTGTGAGTTGAAAGCAGCTCATGGTGTAAGTAGGAGTAGACTGAAGCCCTGACTTAATAAGAATCTCTCTAGCTGCCTTCGACAACCCTTGTCCCTTCCATCCAGAGACCTTGCCTGTCGAGCTTTCCCGTACATACTTGAACGTGCCCTTGTCGGAGTCCCCTAGATACCGTTCACTTAAAGCCTCCGAATTGATACCTATAGCTTGCTTGAGCATAACTTTATCCTCCGCTCTGCATCCTTTCCCAAAGAATATGGATGATTTTTGGAGGTTTACCTTCTGACCCGGGGCCACCTCGTAGTCGGCCAGTATGTTCTTTAACGTTTGCATTGTTTCCTGGGATCCCTCCAAAAATACAATACTATCATCAGCAAAAAGAAGGTGTGTGACATGGGGGCCGGTGCTCCCGAATGACACCCCTTTAATTGAGTTCTCCCTTTGGGCATGCTTTAGCAAAGCTGAAAAACCTTCCACGCAGAATAGAAATAGGTATGGGGAAAGCGGGTCTCCTTGTCGGAGTCCCCTAGATGGCACAAAGCTGCGCGAGAGTCCCCCATTTAGTTTGACAGAAAAACGTGCAGAAGTGATACATCTCATGACCATCGCAATCCAGCCCTCGGCAAAACCAAGTTTTCTCAACATTTGAAAAATCCATTCCACCCTGTCATACGCCTTCATCATGTCCAGCTTGACCGCACAGAGAGGGTTCTTGCGCTTTCTTGTCCTAATCGCATGCACACATTCATACGCGACGAGAACATTATCCGTGATTAGCCTTCCGGGGACAAAAGCACTCTGCTCCTTAGATATCAGCAGTGGCAAGATCACCTTGAGTCTATTGGCGAGGACTTTTGTAGCGATCTTGTATAGAACATTACATAGGCTGATGGGTCGGAATTGTGATAATAACTCCGGCGAAGTAACCTTCGGAATCATGACTATAACGGTGTTGTTAAAAGAATTTGGAGCAGCGACCCCTGCAAGAAAATCTCGAACCGCCGTACACACATCTCCACGTACCATCGGCCAGTGCCTTTGGTAAAATAGCGCCGGAAATCCGTCAGGCCCGGGCGCCTTCGTAGGCCCCATTTGGAAAAGAGCAGTCTCTATTTCCAAGTCTGAAATAGCAGCCGTAAGTTTGTCATTCATATTTTCAGAAATCACACTTTCAAAGTGTTGAAGCAAGCGGTCAGCATGCATAGACCCTTCTGAAGTAAACAGATTCTGATAATAGGCTGCAGCCATCTCCCTCATTTCCTCATCAATCTTACAGCGCGTACCATCATCTCGTCTCAAGGCCCGTACTGTATTTTTTCTTTTCCGGTGGGACGCTCGATTCTGAAAGTATTGGGTGTTCTGATCTCCTTCTTTCAGCCAACCTACTCTGGACCTTTGTTTGTACATAATTTCCTCTCGCTCATATACCTCTCGGAGCTGCTCCTCGATATTTCTAACCTCGGCAGTTAGGCCAGTGCCCAACGCCCTCTCTTTTGCATTTTTCAATTGTTCCTTCAGTTTTATGATCTGCCGCCGTACCGAACCAAAAACACGACGTCCCCATTGTTGCAGGTCCGCTGAAACTCCATGAAGCTTCTCGCATACCTCGCCAATATTACCTCCTTGCCTCCCTGCGTCTGCCCATGCCTTCATCACCATGTCATCGTAACCATCATGCTTTATCCACATTTCCTCAAAACGGAACGGCCTCTCCCCCTTGTTTACCACACCAGGAGCTGTCTCCATGGCACGGATGATCAACGCAACGTGGTCGGACTCCTCTGTTAACACGTGCTCCACCGCCGTGTCCGGAAAAAGAGCCATGAAACTGTTATTGCATGTGGCCCTGTCCAATCTAACTTGGATATTCTCCTCGTTGTCCCGCTTATTGTCCCAAGTATATGGGTATCCCGAGAAGCCCAAGTCAGCCAATCCGCAGCTAGACAAGCACTCTTTAAAACCCTCCATCTGTGTAAAGCTTCTTTGGTTCCCACCTACTTGTTCTGACCGCTCTAGTATCTCGTTAAAATCTCCTGCACATAACCAGGGCAGATTGTCCTGAGAGCAAAGATATTGTAGGGCATCCCACGATTTCTTACGCAACTCAGTTTTTGGCTCGCCGTAGAAACCAGTGAATCTACAAGCTTTACCATCCACATTGATCTCCGCATCTATGAAATACTGGCACCACGGTCTGATAGTGACCTAGATATTATCCCTCCACCATAGTGCGAGTCCACCACTTAAACCCTGGCAATCCACAGCAACACCGCTTCTGAACCCAAGACTCCACTTGAGCCTCTCCATCGCCTTAGCCTTTTTCTTTGTTTCGCATAAGAACACCACCGCTGGGTTGTAGGACCGTATCAGGTCTCGTAATTCGCCAACTGTCGAGTCCAACCCCAGTCCTCGACAGTTCAGGCAAGAATATTCATTGCGTCCGGCGGCCCTGTCCAGCAGGGTCCGCCGATCGATCATCGCCCTCTGAGATACGATCAAACACACTAGAAGTTTTCTGTCTAGTATCACGAATGAAAGTATCGTTGCCCACTTGCCTGTCCGGATCTCCCTTGGCGACCCAATGCTGCTTGGGCCTTCTCTTTCTCTCCTGCTGTTCCTGGAAGTTGGGACTCCTTGGAGACCTAGGCACATACTCCTGCCTTGGGATCCGTATATATCTGCCACTTGTCCTCTCCCTCTCTCTATAGCGACTGGAGCTGCCCCATCCTCCTGAATCCCTCATTGCATGTTGCCTGTAGTGTTGGCGGATCTCTGCTTGTCTGTTTTGCTGCCGCTGCCTCAGGTCATTTCTCAGCTCCTTCTCCTTCTTTTTCTCTAGGTCCTCCCTAAGATCACCACCTCTCTGATCAGCCGGCCTGTGCCGGGTCTTGTTTGGGCTGTTAACATCAACCCCATTATTACTGCTCTCCACGCCAGTGCGGGAGTCAGCCGAACCATGAAATTGTCTGTTAAGGTTACGCTTCGTTGGGAGATCACGAACGTATCATGTTCCTCTCTTCCCCATGTCACCCTTCCAATCCATCATCCCCTCACTTGATCTTGCGCTGTTGAAACTATTTGCACTATGCGACGGCCACTGCGTCCCGTCTTTGAAAGAAGAGGATCTTCCTGGTGAAGCACGTAGCCATTCACCCCATTGAAGGTCAGAACTCACCGGAGGAACACATCCATCCACACCATGCACTAACCGTCCGCACTCAAAACAGAAGTGTGGTATTTTCTCGTAAGAAAATTTATACCATGTACCAACTGGGTCATCCTCCGATTCCTTCAGGTTGAAACCTCGTACTAATGGTTCAAATATCGACAGCTTGGTCCGAACTCGCAGGTCCGTTCCTTTCGCAAACCCATCTTTTTCCACATCCACCCTAATAGCTTTACCAATCCAATTCCCGAGGGCTTCGCCGAACTCTTTGCACCGTCTGTCTAATGGTAGAACAGATACACGAACCCAACATTCAACTGAATCAAAGACCATCTCAGACGGCCTTGTTTTGCCTTCATAATCCTTCAGAACCAACACATTAAAATCAAATTGCCAAGGGCCATTATTCAGAGCATGTCTCCAGTCCCCCTCGCTTCCAAAGTGCACCACAAACATGTTCGGTCCTATATCCTTGAACTTCGCCTCCTTATGCAATCCCCACGCCTTGTACATAGCTTTTTCTAAAGCTTTGAAGTTTACAGCCCGTGGAGTGAATGCTTTCCCAACCACAGACCACTTGGTCGCTCTAGGATGTTCACGGCCAGACTCGTTGAATATGAATCCTGCCGCTTCTTTCTCTGTCAAATACTAGATCGCCCATCCGTGCTACTAGCCCTGCTGCTTCCTCTGACCCCTTACCATCAGCCGACGACTTTGACGATTCCCTGCTCTGCGTGCCAATCGCCGCCCTCACGGCCGACCCTGCCACGTCCCGATTTGCCGTCGCCGTTTTCTGGTTTACCCCTCCCTTTGATGACGCATCCGATCTAGGAGTCGCAGCACCACCGCTCCTCGCTTTCTCCGCCATGGCGCAGCCACAGACGAGAAAGACTCACACCGATCTGCCCGTTCAGGGAGCGCCGTCGCCCCTTCACAAGCCACCGGAGACAACACCACCACCGCGCGGAAACCCTAACCCTAGCGTTCGGAGCAATCGCCCGCAGTCGCCTCTCCTGGTACCGCTTCGAGGTGGACCCGCGTATACGGTGGCGGGGTGGTTGGTGCATTGTTGCTCGTAGGAGCGGTTGCCAGTTCGACTAGCAGTACACACTTCTATTTCTCTTTTGAAAAAACAAAAAGTAGATGGATCGGCCCAGCTCGCAGCGCTGCAGGTGCAAACTGGCGCCTAGCGCCAAATAGGAAACGCCTCCAGATTTTCTCTACTCCTAATGAAGCAGTTGGTAGTCTCCGCCGGTCAATTTTTGTCCCATCATAGACGGTTTTTTCGTCCGTTTTTTTCCGCTGGTTTTTTTCATCACCTCCCCACCCCACCTCACCCCATCCCATGCACGCACCCCAAGAAAACCATCCCGCAGGAGGAACGCCGTTCCTCTCGATCCCCTCCCGTCGCTGCCGCCGTCCTCTCGATCCCCTCCCGTCGCCGCCGCTGTCCTCTTGATCCCCTCGAGTAAGCGGCGCCACCGTTGGCTCCCGATCTCCTCGATTAAACGCCGCCGCCGTCGTCTCTCGATGCCCTCGAGATCGCTGCGCCGCCATCGTCTCTCCATCCCCTCGAGATGCCAGATCCCACACCGCCACCGCCGGAGCCTCCTCCGCTGGCGACGCGGCGAACGAGAGACAAGGGGAACGATGGTCTCCACCGCGGCGGAGGAGGGCGAGGACCCGCGCTGGAGGAGGAACAACATGGGTGCGTATTTTTCTCGATCGAGCTACTGCCTCGATCTATCTCGTGTGGACGACGCCGACGCCGCCATCGTGGAACCCTCCCGCCGACCATCTCCCTTCTCCACCCGCTGCCCGTCTTCCTCGCCTCTCTTTGCCCGGATCTAGATGGCGCCTCCCACCTCGGCGACGCGGCAGCGTTGAGTGCCGGCAGCACCGTCGACATCCCCTCTATCCCCTTCCTGCGATCCCAGCATCCCCTCTATTTCCTCAATCCCTAAGATTCCATGCCACCGATGGCTTCCACACCTCCACATCGCCCATTCGAGCGATGGTCTCGCTCCTGCGCCCCTGCCAGGCTCGACTTCCCCTGACAGATGTGGCAATGAGCATATGGGTCTAGATCTGATTCAATTTGGGAACTGATCAGGCTTGTGGCGGCTCTGTAATCAGCAGGTACAGAACTACTCGCCATGGATGTGGACTTGTCCGTTGAGCGCCGAATTTGAAAAAGAAGGTGCAGGATTGGAGATAAAGGTTTGTTTCGGATTGAGGAGAAGTAATGTTAGTGAGAAAAGGTTTAGAGAAACAGGAAGGAAGAAGAAGAACACGAGAAAGAGGCCCGTCACTACCAGAATAACTAGCGATGCCGACAGCCGAACCTATGCCGACGGCCCCCGTCGGCATAGATTGGCCTATCCCGACGGCCCAGCCCAAGCCGTAAGCCGTCGGCGTATATCCATCTATGCCGACGGCCTCCGTCGGCAAAGCTCAGCCATCGGCGTCGCGAGAAATATGCCTACGGCGGCCGTCGGCATAGATAAGCCCGTCGGCATAGAACGTGGGCCTGGCTACCCGGGCGGAAACGGCCTTTTGACGGCGTCAGTCTACGCCGACGGGCTAACGGCGGCCGCCGGCATAGCCCCCACGTCATCGATCCGCGTCGCCCGCCACGTCATCGATTTGCGTCGCTCGCCGGTCCGTGGGGTGGCAAATCTATGCCGACGGCCTGGCCGTCGGCATAGGCCTGGCCCATGGATGTTGCCACGTCATCGATCCCCGCCCTTTGCCACGTCATCGATCCGTGGCCGTGTGCACAGGTATGCCGACGGCCTTGCCGTCGGCATACCTCTATTTTTTATTTTTTTTATTTTTTATTTTTTATTTATATTATTTACTTTTTCCTGTTTTTTTTCACAACATAAATGTGCCTTATCTAACAAAAAAACATACCCCGATGGTATATCGGTTGCCCCCCTCACGGACGTTGCTGCCGCCGTGCCCCACAGCGACGCCGGTGAGGGGGGGCACACCCCGGAGCTGCGTGCCAGGTGCCTGCACCAGCCACCAGGCTTCCACAACCGTAGGAGGGCCCAAAGCAACACCTAGCGGCATTGCTAACCCCCCCCAGGTACACTATCCCGTCTAACCGGGCCCTCATACATGTGGGGCGATGTGGTGCCATGTCTGAAGAGGCGGGACGGGGGCCCTGGGGGGATAGCAATACCACCGGAGCGTCGCACCGGGCCCTCATACATGCGGGGTGGTGTGGTGCCATGTCCAAAGAGGCGGCGCGCATCTCCGGGGTAGGGCTGCAAATGAGTCGAGTTCGAGCGAGTTGGAGTTGGCTCAGCTCAACTCATATTAAAATTCGAGCAAGCTCAAACTAGGTGAAGCTCAAGGTCAAGCTGTAGAACATGACTCGTATTCAGCTTGTACCGATCTCGAGTCAATCTCGAGCTAGTTTTGAGCTAAATGAGATGATAAAAGTTATAAATCAATGGTGATTATTCCAACTAGATATGGCACATAACAACAAAAGAAAGCACTAAAATAATATTCCAATCAAGACAATGTTAATATAAATTTCTTCAAGTAGTTTGACTTATTATCTCACAACCGAAAGTCTAGTGTCAACATAACATAGTGATTCACGACAGACATATAATGGGCAAAATAAATTATTGTCGAAAGACCAAAAATTTGCAGTCTAGTGCAGGCCACAGATGGGCTTGGAGTTGTCGTAGGACTTGAACTAGAAAATAAAGATGCATATACTGCTCCGTTTGCTGGAATCGGAATAGTTGAGAACAAAGTGGCGAACGGGTGCGTAACGCGTGGGAATCTGCCGAACAGTTCGGGCCAAATCCTGAAGAAAGCTCAAAAGCGTTGTTTGATGAGCCTGCGGGCGAAGGTCATAATTCGCAGGAACATTCTATAGTCTTAGTCAGAGGAGGTAGAGTGAAAGATTCGCCAGGTGTGAAATCCCATCGTATTCGAGGAGTCAAGGATTTGCTGGGAATTCCGGATCGTAGAAAGGGAAGATCTAAATATGGTGCAGAAAGACCTAAATCGAAATGAATGGAAGATGCCTCTGGAACTTTTTGGTTCTTTTTTGGGGGCGATATGGAAGCTGCTAGCTCCCTTTCCCTTATTACGTTACCATTTCTCTCCGCTATTCTTCGCAAATTTCATTGAGATAAACTGGGCCGAAGATCTGACAGAGGTTGACTTGTGGCTTGTGAGTTGGAACTTCTGTAAAAAAAAACATGATTTTAATAGACAGTTGACCACGTACCATTACTAACCCTAAGTTTTCTCCGTACTTAATTAAGCTTCCATGTTTGCTAATAATAAAATGGGAAAATCATGGACAACATATACGGTAACAAATTATATTATCTCCATTTAATATATGGCATGATCATTTAACATAATGATACTATGTCGAGCTATCGAGCTAAAATCGAGCGAGCTAATATTGGCTCAAGATCGGCTCGTTTGTCGATCGAGCTATGTAAAGTGTTTAAACTCAGCTCATTTCTTTTCGAGTCGATCTCGAGTCGAGCCAAAAAACGAGTCAATTTCGTGTGGCTCACGAGCCTCGAGCTTTTTCTTGCAGCCCTACTCCGGGGTGTGCCCCCCCTCACGGACGGCGGCGCCGCCGGCACCTGGAGGGGGGAAACGGACGCGTCGGGTCTACACGGAGGGGATCTTACTGTGGGTCTGGCCCGTATGTTGCTCCAAAGTGTTCCTATGGGCTGACCTAACACAACCGGGTGGAGAGTTCCACTAGTCAAAGCCCGTCCGTGTAAAGTCAAAGGGCTAGATCTCGTGGTCTAACGCTACATGGTTAGGCGGGACGGGGGCCCTGGGGGGATAGCAATGCCACCGGAACGTCGCACCGGGCCCTCATATATACATGCAGGGTGGTGTGGTGCCATGTCCGAAGAGGCGACACGCGTCTCCGGGGTGTGCCCCCCCTCACGGACGGCGGCGCCGCCGGCACCTGGAGGGGGGAACCGGACGCGTAGGGTCTACACGGAGGGGATCTTGCTGTGGGTCTGGCCCGGATGTTGCTCCAAAGTGTTCCTATGGTGTCGTGGAGTTGTCACGGCAGATGTCCTTGAGCTAGGACTTAGTCGTGAAGCCATCGCAACTAGGAATCTTGAAGGGGTTATGCGGGACAAGGAACACGAGGGTTTATACTGGTTCGGCCCCTTACGGTGAAGGTAAAAGCCTACGGCCAGTTTGAGGTGATATTGATTAGGGTTACGATCGCCAGGAGCTAAACAGTTATGCCCGGCTCTCGATGAGATTGTTGTCGCCCTTAAACCGCTGCCGGGTCGTCCCTTTATATAGGGAGGAACACGCCCAGCAGCCCTTAGAGTCCCGGCCGGCTCATAGGAGTGTCCGGCTCGGACTCTAAACTATACTTGCCTTACGCTACAAGTTCTACTATAATAATGATTGTAACTACGGGCCTTAAGCCATATCCGGGTCTCAGCCCATCTCTGGCCCATCGTCTTGAAACTTGGCTCCGGGCTTCTGGCAATGACCGTACGAGTAACCCGGCCCCTCCTGGCGGGTGACTCTAAGGTCTATATCCTCAACATTAGGCCCCAGATTGATTTGAGCCGGCTCATGTCAATCTTCCACTCTTCTGACAGAAAAAATCTTCGGCTTACCATTCATGTGAAGGCCATAACCCGGAGTGACGTCATCCTCTGGACTCCGGATAATCCGCCGTGACGTCATCCTCCATTAAGTCCATTTTTTACTCCGCCAGATCCGCAACGGATCTTTACTTTTACTGTCATTCCGAAAATCGAGGCGTCGTGGGGGGGGAGATAACCACGTCGTGGTCTCCTTGAATCTCGCGCCCACTTATGACCTCGCCTTTAGGCCGGCCCAACGGGCTCTTCTCACGCTCTCTTCTTCCTCCTTGCCCCGTCGCTCCTCTGCCCGAGCTCTGCTACTGCCGCCGCCGTCGCGCCCCTGATCTTCATCAACCCGGCCGCTGCATCACCCTGACTCGGACCAGATAAACGGCGGCGACTTCCGCTCTTCTCCAACTCCGGTGAGTCTCTTCTGCCTTGTTAGAACAGATCTGCGGTAGAGTTCAAACAGTTCATCCGTGTTCTTCGCCATTGTCCGCAGGCTTCAGTAGTTCTCGTAGTTGCCACCCTTGTTTGATCTTAGATATGTATAGACTTGCTGCAGTAGTTGTTTATTACTCATTTCACCTGCAAAACACACCTCTTTCCACTGCATAAGATCTCCTTCGAGCTCAAGAACTCCCCTGCGTCCGCATTTTAGGTCTAGAAAATTTTCTTTGCTCCGACCATTTTGATCCAAAAAAGTTACGGTAGTATGCGAAACCTGTTTTACCACACTTAGTAAAAACTGCCACCATTGAATCTTGGCGGCTTACATTTCCGGCTTAAAGAAAACACGCGCCGTAGAACTTTCCGGTTTAAAGAGAACCATACTCTGTAGAAACCTCCGGCTTAACTGTGGTAACGCCGTAGATAACCAACTTACTCGGAATCCCCCTGCGGCTTAAATAACCCACTGTATCTGAACATATATCATTAGTCCCCTTTATAAGCCGCCATCTTAGTTTGAACGATAGATCTCCGGCTTATAATTAACCCGGACACTTTTCTCTTTATCATAGACTACCAACCTTCACCATGCCTCCCAAGGCTCCCATCACTTGCAACTGGATGAGGTCCAACGTCACCGACGAGACCCTGGCCAATTTCGTTAAGTCCGGATATTTGCCTAAGAAGGAAATCATGTCCTACCGTGCCCCTGACCCGTCGGAAGAGAGACCACAGCCAAGGGACGGGGAGGTAGTGATCTTCGCAGACCATATGAGCCGGGGCTTCGCACCGCCCGGCTCAAAGTTTTTCAGGGACGTGCTCAACTTCTTTGACCTACGGCCTCAGGATATAGGACCCAACTCCGTATCCAACATCTGCAACTTCCAAGTCTTTTGCGAAGTGTACCTTGGAGAAGAGCCTAATCTGCTGCTTTTCCGAGAGCTGTTTTACTTAAACCGCCAAAATGAGTGTGCCAACGGGCCAAGTCTGGAGTTAGGTGGCATCTCCATCCAGCGGCGTAGGGACTGTCTTTTCCCTTACGCAGAGCCGCCGAGCCACCCCAAGGACTGGAATATGACTTGGTTCTATTGCCAAGATACGTCCCCGGCTGACGAGAACCCGCTGCCCGGCTTTCGCCCAACACGTCTAGAGCCGACTCATCCGCTGTCGGACAAACTGACTGCAGCGGAACGCCAGCCTCTGCTTCCAACTATCAATAAGATCAAGGCCCTGCTAGGCAACGGTCTGAACGGAATTGACCTGGTCCGGGTCTGGATCTCATGGCGGGTGATCCCATTGAGCCGTCGCCCCGGCTTAATGTGTGAGTACACCGGGCGAAAGGATGACCCGCAGAGGCACAGTCGCAATGATCTTCCAGAAGACGTTGCAGAGGAAGAGACCAAGGCTCTTCTAAACGGGAGCCTGGCAGATTGCGGAAGAACCGGGTTAGCCCCCTTCTGCAAGACCAATCCAGCCCCAGCGGTAAGCCGCTGACTTTAACTTTTATCTTCATCTGTATATAACCTTTATCTAAACCGTTTTAAGAATCAATCATTGTATCTTTCAGGCTGATGATAAGTTCTGGCGGGTCAAATATGACCATGAAGCGGCCAAGAAGGCCAGGAAGGCGAAGAAAGCCGCCAAGAAAGCCGCCCCTTGCAAAAAGGGAAGCAGACCCACTGCTTCGGAGCTAATGCAATTAAGCGACAGCTCCGAGTCAGAGGTAACCCTTAAACCTTTAACTTCTTGCTATATTCGTTGTTTGTTGCTGTCCACCTTATCAACACTTGCTCATTGACAGGATGACACCGGCGCCAGTAACCCGGTGGTTGAAGAGGTAATGTCACTTTCCTCCGACTCGGAGCCCTTGCCACAGCTGAAAGTCCGAAGAGTAACCCGGAAAGTAAGCTTTTCACATCATTTAGCTCATCAAGACCCTCAATTTCTTTTGAAGCAGCAGGTTCACGAAAGCCGGCATCACACCCGGGCCCGCAAGGACACCGACCTCTCCGCCGGGTTACCCGACGCAACAAGGAAGCGTCGCACTGAGGTTTTTTCTCACTTGTACCCTTTTCATCCATTGGCGGGTGTTATCCGTCAGCCACTCAACTCTTCTGACTCCAATTATCAGGAGACCTCCCCCTCTTCGGGTGACTCCATGCAGTCAAATCTGCCGGCCTTCAAGACTGCGCCCGGGTAACAACAATCTTCTTACATTATCTTGTCTGTACTTACCCTTTGTGTGCCTAACACTTCTGTCTTTTCAGTGCCCAGGCAAAGCTCACCAAAAGAGTGAAGAAGACCAGGTCAGCCGGAGTACCAGACTTACCTGACCCGGAGGCGACGGCTCAAGAGCCGCCAGCTGCCTCCGCCCCCGAAGCCACCACTCCAATGGACACGGCGCCTGAGGCCCCTGCCCCGACTACCAAGGCAACGACCGAATCTTCGGTTAACCCGGAGGCCTCCGGCTCAGCTCCACCAGTAGACGAACCGGACGTGGTAATCACCCGGACGGAATTCGTTGAGCCGGGGAGACCGACCGCGTTGGCCAAATGCTCCGCGAAGGGGGAGTTGCTGCAGCCCCACCAGGTGAACCTGGACCTCTCCGGCTACACCGACTTGAGCATTGGAGAGCTCGTCTCTGGCTACATCAGCCAAGTACACAAGAGCCGGGACGCCGAGGTTGCCATGGTCAACCAGATCCAACAAAAATCTGAGGTATCCTTCTGCTGTCTTCTTACTTTACTGCATAGTTATCTTTGCCATGCTAGCCCCCAAGTCGACGACTTATACTTGAATATGTTGTAGACTTAGGTTCCGGCTTACTCAACTGAGCCGGCGGTATGTAGATAGATACGTTCAATATGCATTAGCCCCCAAGTGCCAAGAGTCTTTGCTTGGAAAGCGCTTGGGACTTACATAATGACTGTTAATTAACCCGGAAATATATACAGGCTGCTGGCAAGAAACTAGAGGCGAATCTTGCGGATCTCAAGAGCCGGCTAAAGATGCAGGAGATGGAGACCCGGAAGGCAAACGCCAAGTTTGTATCCAGCATCGCCACTCAAGAAAAGTTGAAGACCGAATTTGATGCTGAGAGAAAAGCCTGGGTCGAAGAGAAGGCCGCACTGGTGACCCGGGCGGAACAGGCGGAGAAGGCCCTCACTGAGAAGACCGCCGAGCTCTCCGGCCTAAAGCGCCAGGTTTCCCAAATGGTGGCTGCTATCTTCGGTAAGTCGCCTCTCCGGCTTTCATCAAGTTTGTATATGTCATGATTCATCCTTGTCACCGGCTTATCTGATTCTGTTAAACAGGTCCCAGGAGTGCCAACCTCAACCAGAGTGTGGTCACCAAGTTAAAGGCCATGTACACCCTGGTGGAACAGCTCTACACCGGGTCACAGCGTGCCTTAGCTATGGTGGCCCTATCCAACGAGGTGCCGACTCATCTGGCCGAAGTCCTACGCCGGCTCGCCGTTCTGCCCAAGCGGATCCAAGAGCTGCGACGGGCCTCTGCGAGAGCCGGAGCGATCGCCGCGCTGAGCCGGGCCAAGGCATTCCTGCCGGAGCTAGACCCGGCGGACATCGCCCTGGGTTATCCAAGCCTGAAGGAAGACGGCTCATCGTTCGATCAGAAGGACTTTGCAGCGTGCGTGAAGGCTGTACGCCCGGTGGCCACCCTTATCGGGGACGATACTGATCTAACCAAGTACCAGCCGGGCTACAATGCGGAGAATCAGAGGATTCCAACCCCTCGCTATGAAGACCTGAGTTTAATTCCGCCGGCTCGTCAGCACACCTTTGCCCCGGAGATTGACCCGGCGGGGTTAATTGACGAAGAAGCCCAATTCGAAGCTCTCCGCGGCATCGACTGGAAGTCCTCAACTTTCCAAGTCTTGGGATCAGCCGGAGGAGAGGACAGGAACGAGCCGGAGACTTCGACTCAGCAGGCATCATAAATCAGCCGGCGGTTCACCAAACAATGCCCCATCCTTGAGACTTGATGAATTCTGTAATAGAATAGGCACAACAGTTTATCTCTGTCGTGCCATCGTGCACGTAATGAATGCTGAAATCCCTTGAAGTTATCTCTTTGATGTTTCTCCGGGTCATAATCAATTCTTTACTTTTCTTAACCTTAAAAGGTGCCTTTAAGTATCTGCATAGAAAGGTAAATCACAAGTCTCAAGGCGGCTTACCGCCCTGAGAATCAGGTGTTTGAGATAGATAACCCGGAATATGAAAAAAAAAGACTGGTCCTTAATTATACTCTGAACATAGCCGTGATAACGCACTTAACGGCCTGTAAGCATACTTCCGGTTTAAATAACCCGGGTAGCACGGTTGATACCTTAACTCTAATTTACTTGCCTTGATGACATCCATGATGTTCAACTAACAAGATAAACCAAAATTAAGCCGGCAAGTGAGACCCGGCAGTACACACCTTGACGTAATCAGAGTAAACTTGTGATAGAATATAAGAACTTAGGGGCTTCCGATTCGAATACGACCAGAGACCCGGCCCAAAGGGGTTAAGCTAAGATTCGGATACGATCACATAGCCCCCAGTGGGTGTGGCGATGCCAATCAAAAGGGTACCGACAGCTATGTTCTCTTTGGTTCGAATACGACCTATGTTTGAACAGGAAGCCCCCAAGTGATTTTTTAAAATTGTTTAACGACGCTGATTCGAATAAGATCCACGTCGGTTCTCAGAGAGGTTAAACTTATGATTCAAATATGACCAAAGATAACCTCCCAATGAGCTCGGCACCTTGCCAATCAAATGGGTATCGACAGCTATGTTCTCTTTGGTTCGAATACGACCCATGTTTGAACAGGAAGCCCCCAAGTGACTTTAATGCTTACGACTAGATTCGAATACGATCATAAGCCGGATCCTCCTATAAGTCATCATGTAAGCTTGCAAAAAACAACACATGCATGTTTGGAGGAGGAAAAAAGGACAGAGGTCCTGCTTTATTGCTTATCATAATATATACATGGCTGAGACAAATATGTACACCACGAGAGCCGGTAGCTCAAGTGTAGTAAGGCCGAAGTTGAGCTATGTTCCACGGCCGACGGGTCTCTTCCTCAGATTTACGTGAATCTTTGTGCTCCCGAATATCAATGAGGTAATATGACCCGTTGTGCACGTTCTTGCTGACCACAAAGGGCCCTTCCCAAGGTGGGGATAACTTGTGTGCATCTGTTTGATCCTGGATGAGCCGGAGCACAAGGTCGCCTTCCTGGAAGACCCGGGATTTGACCCGGCGGCTATGATAACGGCGCAGGTCTTGTTGGTAAATCGCTGAACGGGCTGCTGCCACATCACGTTGTTCGTCCAACAAGTCCAGAGCATCTTGGCGCGCCTGTTCATTATCCGTCTCAACATAAGCCGCCACGCGAGGTGAATCGTGACGGATGTCGCTGGGGAGGACTGCTTCTGCTCCATAAACCATGAAGAAAGGCGTGAAGCCTGTAGACCTGTTAGGAGTAGTGTTGATGCTCCATAAGACGGAGGGCAACTCCTCCACCCAACAACCCGGCGTCCGTTGCAAAGGGACCAAAAGCCGGGGCTTGATGCCCTTCAGAATTTCCTGGTTAGCTCTCTCGGCTTGACCATTGGATTGAGGATGAGCCACTGAAGAAACATCAAGTCGGATATGCTCTCGTTGACAAAATTCTTCCATGGCGCCTTTGGAGAGATTGGTGCCATTGTCAGTTATAATGCTATGTGGAAAACCAAAGCGGAAAATCACCTTTTTCATAAATTGAACCGCCGTGGCTGCATCGCACTTGCTAACTGGCTCAGCTTCCACCCACTTTGTGAATTTTTCAACTGCCACCAAGAGGTGGGTCTTCTTATCCTTGGACCGTTTAAAAGGCCCAACCATATCAAGCCCCCAGACCGCAAAGGGCCAAGTGATTGGGATCATTCTCAACTCCTGAGCCGGCACATGAGCCCGTCGTGAGAACCTTTGGCAACCATCACATTTACTGACCAAGTCCTCTGCATCAGCATGAGCCGTCAGCCAATAAAAACCATGACGGAAAGCCTTGGCTACAAGGGATTTTGAGCCGGCATGATGGCCACAATCCCCTTCATGGATCTCCCGCAAGATCTCTTGGCCTTCCTCAGGGGAGATACAACGTTGAAATGCCCCTGAAACACTGCGATGATGCAACTCGCCATCGATGACGATCATTGACTTAGCCCGCCGGGTTATTTGCCTGGCCAAAGTTTCATCCTCAGGCAATTCTCCCCGGGTTATATAAGCCAGATATGGCATTGTCCAGTCTGGTATGACATGAAGAGCCGCCACCAGTCGTGCCTCCGGGTCAGGGACAGCCAAATCTTCCTCCGTAGGCACCTTAACCGAAGGGCTATACAGGACGTCCAGGAAAGTGTTAGGCGGCACCGGCTTTCGCTGAGAGCCTAGCCGGCTTAGAGCATCAGCCGCCTCGTTCTTCCTGCGATCAATGTGCTCTACTTGGTAGCCCTGAAAGTGCCCCACAATGGCATCAACCTCGCGGCGATAAGCCGCCATTAGAGGGTCCTTAGAGTCCCACTTGCCTGATACCTGTTGAGCCACCAAGTCTGAGTCACCGAAGCACCTTACCCGGCTCAAGCTCATCTCCTTAGCCATCCGAAGACCGTGGAGCAAGGCCTCGTACTCAGCCGCATTGTTAGTGCAAGGAAACATCAACTGTAGCACGTAATGGAACTTGTCACCTTTAGGGGAAGCCAATACAACACCAGCCCCCGAGCCCTCCAACTGCCTGGACCCGTCAAAGTGAATAGTCCAATATGTGTTATCCGGCTTCTGCTCGGGCACTTGTGATTCTGTCCAATCGTTGATGAAATCCACCAAGGCCTGAGATTTAACAGCAGTGCGTGGCACATATTTGAGACCATGGGGTCCAAGTTCTATAGCCCACTTAGCAATTCTCCCTGTGGCCTCTCTGTTTTGAATGATATCACCAAGAGGGGCAGAACTGACCACAGTGATGGGATGACCCTGAAAATAATGCTTAAGCTTCCGGCTCGCCATGAACACACCATACACAAGCTTCTGCCAATGCGGGTACCGCTGCTTGTACTCAATGAGCACTTCGCTAACATAATAAACCGGCCGCTGAACCGGATGCTCCTTACCCGCCTCCTTGCGCTCCACCACAATAGCCACGCTGACTGCTCGTGCGTTTGCCGCCACATACAGTAGTAAGGGCTCCTTATCAACTGGAGCAGCAAGGACCGGGGGCTCTGCCAGCTGCTTCTTCAACTCTTCAAAAGCGGTATTAGCTGCATCATTCCAGACAAAGTTATCAGTTTTCTTCATCAACTGATATAAGGGCATGGCCTTTTCACCCAAACGGCTTATAAATCGGCTTAAAGCAGCGATGCGACCCGCCAAGCGCTGAACGTCATTTATACACGCCGGCTTAGCCAGGGAGGTGATGGCCTTGATCTTCTCCGGGTTAGCCTCAATGCCTCTGTTAGAAACCAAAAAACCCAAGAGCTTGCCTGCAAGAACACCAAAGACACACTTGGCCGGGTTAAGCATCATCTTATAGACCCGGAGATTATCAAAGGTTTCCCTTAAATCATCTATCAGGGTTTCCTCTTTGATGGATTTAACCACAATATCGTCCACGTATGCGTGAACATTGCGCCCGATCTGCTTATGAAGACAGTTCTGTACACAACGCTGGTAAGTCGCCTGTGCACACTTGAGTCCAAAGGGCATAGACACATAGCAGAAGGCTCCAAAGGGAGTGATGAACGCCGTCTTCTCCTGGTCCTTAACTGCCATCTTAATCTGATGATATCCGGAATAAGCATCCGAGAAACTTAAGCGTGCACAACCTGTCGTAGCATCAATGATTTGATCAATACGGGGGAGGGCAAAAGGATCAGCCGGACACGCCTTGTTCAAGTCCGTGTAGTCCACACACATCCGCCAGGTGCCGTTCTTCTTGAGCACGAGCACCGGGTTAGCCAACCACTCTGGGTGAAAGACTTCAACAATAAACCCGGCCGCCAAGAGCCGGGCTACTTCTTCACCAATAGCTTTCCGCCTCTCTTCATTAAACCTCCGAAGGAACTGTCTGACCGGCTTAAATTTAGGATCAACATTGAGAGTATGCTCAGCGAGTTCTCTAGGTACACCTGGCATGTCCGAGGGTTTTCATGCGAAGATGTCCCTATTCTCACGGATGAACTCGATGAGCGCGCTTTCCTATTTCGGATCCAGATTGGCACTGATGCTAAACTGCTGAGATGAATCCCCCGGAACAAAATCAACAAGCTTAGTTTCATCAGCCGACTTAAATTTCATCGCCGGCTCATTCTCCGTAGTCGGCTTTTTCAGAGAGGTCATGTCTGTCGGGTCAACATTATCCTTGTAAAACTTCAACTCCTCTGTAGCACAAACAGATTCTGCATAAGCCGCATCGCCTTCCTCACATTCCAGAGCCACTTTCCGGCTGCCGTGAACCGTAATGGTCCCATTGTGACCCGGCATCTTGAGCTGTAAGTACACATAACACGGCCGTGCCATGAACTTGGCGTAAGCCGGCCGTCCAAATATAGCATGGTATGGACTTCTTATCTTGACCACTTCAAAGGTCAATTTCTCCACCCTGTAGTTATTCTCATCACCAAAAGCCACTTCCAATTCGATCTTGCCAACTGGATAAGCCGACTTGCCAGGTACCACACCATGAAAGATAGTGTTGGACTGACTGAGGTTTTTATCAACCAACCCCATACGACGAAAAGTCTCATAATAGAGGATGTTGATGCTGCTGCCTCCATCCATGAGCACCTTTGTGAACTTATATCCTCCCACTTGAGGAGCCACCACTAAGGCCAAGTGGCCCGGGTTATCCACCCGAGGAGGATGATCCTCCCTACTCCACACTATGGGCTGCTCAGACCATCGTAAGTAGCGTGGGACTGCCGGCTCAACAGCATTCACAGCCCTCTTGTGAATCTTCTGATCTCGCTTGCACAGACTAGTGGTAAACACATGATACTGTCCACCGCTTAGCTGCTTTGGATTGGTCTGATAACCCCCCTGCTGCTGTTGATGACCCTGACCAGACTGTTGATTAAAGCCCCCTTGACCGTTCTGAGGACCGGAATTTGAGCCGCCGCCCGGGCCATGAAAGCCGCCAGCACCTGAACCGCCGCCCGGGCCATTGTAATTCTTAAAGGCCTTCATGATCGCGCAATCCTTCCACAGATGAGTCGCTGGCTTCTCTCTATAGCCATGCCTTGGACAAGGTTCATTCAACAGCTGCTCCAGCGTCGGACCTGACCCGCCGCCTCGGGGAGGGGGCCTCCCCTTGCGTCGCTGGTTATTACCTTGGGAGTTGGCATTGGCTACAAATTCTAGGCTGCCATCGGCCTTGCGCTTGCCTCCTCCTTGGTTCCCCGGGTTAAACTGAGGACCCTTGCCATTGCCGTTCTTCTTTCCCTTCCCTGTCCTTTCATCATCTGAAGGGGGATCCTTGGTACCATCGGAATCGGCGTACTTGACAAGAGCCGCCATTAATGTACCCATGTCTGTGTAGTCGCGCTTAAGCCGCCCGAGCTTCATCTTTAGGGGCACAAAGCGACAGTTCTGTTCCAACATTAAGACTGCAGAGCCGGCATCCATCTTATCTGATGAATGTATGATCTCCTTGACTCGGCGAACCCAATGGGTCGTGGATTCACCCTCCTGCTGCTTACAGTTAGTCAAGTCCACAATTGACATAGACTGCCTACAGGTATCTTTGAAGTTTTGGATGAAACGGGCTTTCAGCTCAGCCCAAGACCCAATGGAATTCAGTGGTAGCCCTTTCAACCATGTGCAGGCAGTGCCATCTAACATCATGGTGAAATACTTGGCCATGGCCGCCTCACTGACTTCCAGCAATTCCATAGCCATCTCATAACTCTCAATCCAGGCTGCAGGCTGTAAGTCAGCTGTATAGTTAGGCACCTTCCTAGGGCCTTTGAAGTCCTTAGGTAGACGTTCATTACGGATAGCTGGCACCAAACAAGGGACACCCCCGGTCCTGGTAGGGATACCCACATCAACGGAAGTCGTCGGATAAGCCGGGGGGGTCTGGTAAGCCGTCAATTGAGGTACCTGCTCCGCCTCTTGGCGTGCTTTGTCCTGGTCTGCTGCGTAAAAGGCTCCGTTATGAGCCGGGCCATGGCCAGGGGGCGGGTCATGGCGTCGGACATTGCTTGAGCCGGTTGCTGAGACCATGTGCCGGCTGTAACTCGGGCTCTGACCCGGACGAGGGGTCGAGTGGATCCTATCCCGGCTGTAGGAGTACGCTTCTTGCTGTGCCAGTGCCGTCTGCAGGAGTTCCCTGACCCGGCGGGTTTCGATGGCCGCCGGAGTATCACCGTCGACGGGGAGAGCCGCCAGCCGTGCTGCCGCAGCTACCATGTTCTCCAGCGGGTTATCATAATGACCCGGGGGTATTGGCACATACTGAGGCGGGGCAGGGGGCACCTGGGGAGGCCCCATCACTCGTGGCTGAATAAGGGGTCCAGACCCGGGCGCTATGACCCCTGGCGGGTTACTAGACCCTACACCTGGCGTGTTGAAGAGGTTGCGTGGATCGTAGACCGGTGGGAGTCGAGACTGGGCCTTCTGATGCCTCCTTCTCATGACCTCATTGGCCACGTTCTGATCCATCGTGAGTTGGAAGGACTGCGCCTGAATCAGCTGAGTCCGGGCATCAAGAGTCGCCCGCTCCGCAGCCAACCTGATCCCTTCCGCTGCAAGATCCTCCTTAGCTTTTATCAGATCCAATTTTAACTGTGCCACTTCCGCATCATGTTGAGCTTGATTCGCCGGGTCAACCGTGGCGGTTAACAGGGCCGTCATCTTGTCCGTGAGATCCATCAGCACCTGAGCTGGAGAAGGCACCGGGTTTCCCGATCCAGCAGCGGGGTTCTGAACCGGCTGTGCACCAGCCATAAAAACTCCAACCTGACTTGGCGGCTCAAAAAGGTCCGGAATACTGTCGTCATCGGAACAACCCATGAGCCTGCCATCTTGAAGTTGGTACAATGAGGTTGACTCATCGGTGGCTGACTCGCCGTCAGAGCCGGCAGCCGTCCCATCGCCGGATCTAGATTGATCGGAGAGTCCTTCATGGATACACCCCACAAAAGCATGCCTTAAGGCAGGCCGGGCCTGGGCGGGTCGCGCAAGCTGAGCCGTCTCGATGAGATCAGCGCAGAGACCTGGCTTTGGGCCCGGCTCACCAATCTTGCCAATGAAAACGTGAATTCCGCCGAAGGGGACCCGGTACCCGTACTCAATTGAGCCGGCGTCGGGGCCCCAGTTTGCATTGTCGATGTAGAGCTTGCCGCGACGACTCTTGGTCATCCGGCCCACAGCATATCCCTTGAGCCCTTCGAAGCTGCCCTTCAAGAACTCAAATCCACCGTGCGCTGGCCCCACGGTGGGCGCCAACTGTCGTGGAGTTGTCACGGCAGATGTCCTTGAGCTAGGACTTAGTCGTGAAGCCATCGCAACTAGGAAGCTTGAAGGGGTTATGCGGGACAAGGAACACGAGGGTTTATACTGGTTCGGCCCCTTACGATGAAGGTAAAACCCTACGTCCAGTTTGAGGTGATATTGATTAGGGTTACGATCGCCAGGAGCTAAACAGTTATGCCCGGCTCTCGATGAGATTGTTGTCGCCCTTAAACTGCTGCCGGGTCATCCCTTTATATAGGGAGGAACACGCCCAGCAGCCCTTAGAGTCCCGGCCGGCTCATAGGAGTGTCCGGCTCGGACTCTAAACTATACTTGCCTTACGCTACAAGTTCTACTATAATAATGATTGTAACTACGGGCCTTAAGCCATATCCGGGTCTCAGCCCATCTCTGGCCCATCGTCTTGAAACTTGGCTCCGGGCTTCTGGCAATGACCGTACGAGTAACCCGGCCCCTCCTGGCGGGTGACTCTAAGGTCTATATCCTCAACATATGGGCTGACCTAACACAACCGGGTGGAGAGTTCCACTGGTCAAAGCCCGTCCGTGTAAAGTTAAAGGGCTAGATCTCGTGGTCTAACACTACATGGTTAGGCGGGACGGGGCCCCTGGGGGGTAGCAATGCCACCGGAGCGTCGCACCGGGCCCTCATATATAAATGTAGGGTGGTGTCGTGGCATGTCCGAAGAGGCGGCACGCGTCTCCGGGGTGTGGCCCCCCTCACGGACGGCGCCGCCGCCGGCACCTGGAGGGGTGAAACAGACGCGTAGGGTCTCCACGGAGGGGGATCTTGCTGTGGGTATGGCCCGGATGTTGCTCCAAAGTGTTCCTATGGGCTGACCTAACACAACCAGGGGAGAGTTCCACTGGTCAAAGCTCGTCCGTGTAAAGTCAAAGGGCTAGATCTCGTGGTCTAACGCTACAGGGTTAGGCGGGACGAGGGCCCTGGGGGGTAGCAATGCTACCGGAGCGTCGCACCGGGCCTTCATACATGCGGGGTGGTGTGGTGGCATGTCCGAAGAGGCGGCACGCATCTCCGGGGTGTGGCCCCCCTCACGGACGGCGCCGCCGCCGGCACCTGGAGGGGTGAAACAGACGTGTCGGGTCTACACGGAGGGGATCTTGCTGTGGGTTTGGCCCGGATGTTGCTCCAAAGTGTTCCTATGGGCTGACCTAACACAACCGGGGGGAGAGTTCCAAGCCCGTCCGTGTAAAGTCAAAGGGCTAGATCTCGTGGTCTAACGCTACAGGGTTAGGCGGGACGGGTGCCCTGTGGGTAGCAATTCCACCGGAGCGTCGCACCGGGCCCTCATACATGTGGGGTGGTGTGGTGGCATGTCCGGAGAGGCGGCACGCGTCTCCGGGCTGTGGGCCCCCTCACGGACAGCGCCGCCGGCGGCACCTGGAGGGGTGAAACAGACGCGTCGGGTCTACACAGAGGGGATCTTGCTGTAGGTTTGGCCCGGATGTTGCTCCAAAGTGTTCCTATGGGATGACCTAACACAACCGGGGGGAGAGTTCCACTGGTCAAAGCCTGTCTGTGTAAAGTCAAAGGGCTAGATCTCGTGGTCTAACGCTACAAGGTTAGGCGGGACGGGGCCCTGGGGGATAGCAATGCCACCGGAGCGTCGCACCGGGCCCTCATACATGCGAGGTGGTGTGGTGGCATGTACGAAGAGGCGGCACGCGTCTCCGGGGTGTGGCCCCCCTCACGGACGGCATTGCTACCCCCCCCCCCCCCCCCCCGCCCACAGGTACCCCGTCCTGTCTAACCCTGACACAGACGACCGCCGGGTCTAGCCCTTTGACTTTCGCCGGACGTGGCATGTCCATCTATGCCGACGGCTAAGCTCCAGTGGCATTGCTACCCCCCACGGCCCCCGTACCGCCTAACCCCCAGGGTCCCGGTGTCACAGGCGTCGCACCGGGTACCGGGTCCCATACAGACGGTAAACTAAGAATCTAAAAATGTAATAATTGAATTGATTAAAAACTCCGGTATTCATCATTGAAAATGTACTATCACTGTGAAACCTTTAGTGCTCGGGCACCGGGCCGGCTGCCCGGGCACTGAAAATTTCACAGTAATTGTCCATTTTCTTCATATAAGTCTAATGAATACCGGAGTTTATAACGTATGGATTAGTGAACTATTTAAACAGGTCAAATTGCTTTTCCCTCGGCGAGGTGGGACTATTATTTCAAAAAAAGTAGTTGCCATCTATGCCTACGGCATAGCCGTCGGCATAGGCCTCCTATCTACGCCGACGGCCTGGCCGTCGGCATAGAGCCACCCTTATCCACTCGATGGCCCTCTCGCTGTCAGGTGGGACCACTCCTATGCCGACGGCATGGCCGTCGGCATAGATCCACCCTTATCCACTCGGGCCACGCCGTGGCCACTCGTTCAACTGCCCCTCCTCAACCACTCCTCCTCCGACCCACGCCGCGCCGCCGCCCGACACCAACCCCCACCCGCGCCGCCGCCGCCACCGGATCCCGACCTGCCGCGCCGCCGTCCACCCCCTGCAGCCACTGCCGCCGTCCGCCCCCTTCCACGCACCCCAGTCCCCCTCCACCCGCCGCCCCGGCCGCCCCCTCCACCCGCCGCCCCATCCGCCGCCTCTACCCGCCACCGCCCTCCATCGTTGCCGCTGTCCGCCCCCCTCTACCCAAGCCCCGGCCGCCCCCTCCACCCGCCGCCCCGTCCACCTCCTGCTGCTGGTGGTGAGCTGGTCGCGGCCGTGGCTCCGGCGAACTCCGGCGCCCTCCCGGCCCTCCTCTGCTGCTGGTGAGCACAGGGGAGGCCTCGGCCGCCCACGCTCCACCGCCCGTCGCCGGCCCCTCAGACACCACCTCCGCCACCACGTCCCCCACCGCTCCCCTACAGCCCCCCTCGGTGAGCTCCCCCGCCACCGTGCCGCTCCCCCCGCTGCTGCCTTGCTCCCCTGCCGCTGCTGCCTTGCTCCCCTGCCGCTATTGTGTTGCTAGATGAATGGATGGATAGATAGTTAGATAAATATAAAAAATTGTATGTTTTTTGTTCTTCTTGCTACTGTTTTTAGGTGGATGGATGTATGGATTATTTTTTGTTAGATGGATGCATGGATGTTGTTAGAATCATAGATGGTGGATGGGATGGAATGTCGGTGAATTTTTTTAGAAACTTTGTTTGTCATAAATTTAATGTTAGGTCATGTTGATAAATGGATGTTGGTCAAGTTAATGATATATGGATGGATGTTGGACAAAATTTTGACACTTGACTGAGATGTGATGATTTTGCTATTTTTTATACTCATAATGATCTTGATAAAATAATTGAAGACAAAATTTTGAAACTTACTAAGATGTGATGATCTTGCTAAAAAAATGATAGTCATGATGATCTTGCTAAAAGAATAGAAGACAAAAGTTTGACACTTGACTGAGATGTGATGATCTAAATTGTTTTTTCGATGGAATTTGCAGGCTTTATGGTGTCACATTTCACCGGAGTGGTCGTTGTCCAACGCGTTGGTCTCTGAGCATCCCTCTGCTGTTCGACTACTTCCTCTATAGCGGAGGGTGAGCTACAAATCCATCACCTCCTTTTTCATGTGACTAGATTTCATTCTCAAGTCAACTGGCGTAACCTAGGCGTCTCCCGTCCGAAAGGGTTGCATCGATAAATATGCATTCAATTGCATATTTATCACCGCAGCTCTTTCGGATTGTCCAGCGTTTTCCACGGACAGCCCGAGGATGTGTAGATTGGGTATGTTCTCCATGTTCTACTCCGTTCCGAGACAGGATTTCGGCGGCGCCTCCCTATTGTTCTCCGGAGCACATTCTCTCGGC